>NC_137889.1:147763489-149184805 GCF_963455335.1 Martes martes
AGAAATAATGAGGTACTACGTCAGCCAGAACGCTAGAGGTTGGATCAGGAAGTGATTAATACCAAGAAAGTTTGGTTGTCCACTTTGCTCTCACTGAAAAAGCAGTCCATGTATGTGACCCAGACTAGGGTTCTCTTTGAAGCCTGGATTAATAATAGAATCTTGGTGGTTGATTCCTGCTCTGAAAGTTAGTACTCTGAACCAGGAAGTTAGTGATCACCTTGACCCCCTCCACAAGGACAGGTGATATTACTGCATTGCTCCCGACCCTCCATGACTGACTATGGAATAGAAACATGGATGGCAACATTTGGTTGTGCCGAGTTGGTCCTTGGAGGTTATCCATTAAGAATAAATTTAGAGAAAAGTAGCATGACCTGAGTAAGGAGGGAAGACCAGGGAACATGGTGAGGAATTGTGAACCAGTCAACTGTACTGCTATATAAAAAGGACTGGAGTGTCTGTGAAGCTGGCACAATGAAACAAGAGATACTGAGGCACAAACATAGACAGGACGAGATACAGAAGAATTGAGGGCTGACTCCAGACTTACTTAAAGTTGAATGTTGATATTCATGCCTGTGGAGCTTTTCTTACAGGAGTCATGACTTGTCTTATCTCAGTTTCCCCCAAAGTGAACTAGGATTTTATAATACCTCTCAGAAAGTTCCGTGAAGGGCTACCAAATGCATACAACATGCACACATGTGCATGAATGCATGTATGCATACACATAGAACTCTGTTGACCGGGCACATAGAAGTTTAGAAGGAATTCAGTCAATATCAATTCTTAGTATTGTTTTTATTATTCTTCTTCTTTTGGTTATCTTTGGAATCACATATTCTAGAGTCTGGGAATGGATCTTTGATCATGATAGATTTTTTTTTATGATTTTATTTATTTATTTGAGAGAGAGAGAGAGAAAAAAAAAGAGTGAGCAAGAAAGAGAGAGTACAAGCCTAGGGGTAGGGCAAGGGGGATGAAGAAGCAGACTACCCACTGAGCAGGGAGCCCGATGCAGGCCTCGATCCCAGAGCCCTGGGATCATAACCCAAGCCAAAGGCAGACCCTCAACCAACTGAGCCACCCCAGGCGCCCCCATGATGGATATTCTTAAACATTCTTCAAAGCTCTTTGGTCTCAAGACCAGTGACAATCCTTTGCTCTGGTTCAGCCATTTTTCTTCATCCCTAATAATTGAGGGTGAGGGATTGTAACTCCTCTGCAGTTTACAATGATTAGCTTAAGGTCATGATCGAACATGATCTGGGACTCCAGACTTCTGATAATCATTAGCTGATTCTCCCATTATGGCTAATGGAAGTATTTTGATACTTTATTTCTTTTAATAACAAGTTGCTAGGTGCCTGGCATAGTTTATTTAATCTCTATGAGGTTAGTACGATTGCACCTATTTTACAGATAGGCAATTGAGTGTCAGCGAGATTAACTCATTTACAAAAATCGGACCACTTGGGTAATTTGGAAATGCTGGATTTGGACCAAGGGCTGTTTGGTGTTGGATTTCAATCTCTTGATCCTTCCTTCTGTGCCTCATCATAATGCCAACATCAAGAAGTCATAATCGTGCCTCAGTGTTCCCTTTTCTGCCTCCTGCCCTGCGCTGCACTCTCAAGAAGCTTGCTAACTCCTTATGCAGAAGCCATTTGCTTTTAATCTGGTGATGTGGAATGGTCTAAGGGACATTTCTGATTTTCTCAGTGCTTAACTCCATTCTTATTATATTACCTGCTGAGTGTGCTGATGTATCTCTATCCCTTCCTTTAGTGAACCCAGTAGGCATGTGTCTCTGTCTCCTTCATTGTCCCACTGGTTGACCAGCCCCTCAGGATGCTACAGCCTGGTGGTTCTCAGTAACATCAGCCTTTCCTGAGAACTTGCTAGAAATGCAAATTCTCAGACCCCTCCCCAGACCTCCTGCATCAGGGACTCTGGAAAGAGGATCTTTAGATGATTCTGAAACACATACAAATTGGAGAACTCCTGAGATAGTCTAGAAATGTAGTCTCATACATTGTTCAGTATAAAAACTCTAAAGGTATCCTCTCTTTTTCCAGTCCATGAAATGATACAATGTAAAATTTTCAAAAATGTTCTAACTCTCCTTATTTATCACTTAAACGGTTACCAAAAACAGCAAAAACAACAAAAACAGACACAGGCTTGTGTATGTGGGGTTGGGGTGGTGCACAGAAGGGACAGAGAAATCCCATTCGAATGCTAGACTTTAAAGGAAATTGTTAACTGGGAATTAAAGTCACAGACTCTGGGTCACAAAAAATTCAACAGTTACATTTTAAAAACCTGTAGGTTAATTTCTGATCAATGGACCTGTCCATGACTTACTCTTTACAACATAATCTGGTATTTGCCTTCCAAGTTCTTAAGGAAAATTATAGAGCAATGCAGGGAGTTGGGGAGAGGCCAATGCCCAAAGGTAAGAGACAAATTTAATTTGACACAAAGGATATGACCTGAGGAGGTACTGCTTATAGGAAAAACTGTTTTAATAGGAGAACAGTTGAATTTGAATGAATTCAGCCAATTGAACTTATAAAAAGCTAATTACAGTCTTTTTTTTTTTTTTTTTTTAAGCCCCACTTTGCAGAAATAAGCATCTGTTTTATTGCTGAAATTTTGGTTTGAGTGTGTGGCACTGTCCAGAGCAACCAAGTATATGATGTAATATAAAAAATGTGTTTCATATTATCTTTAAAAAATCTGAAAACCTCCAAATTGCCAAGCACGAAGAACCACTGCGCCCCTACCCTTCAAAGGTTAATGAACCCCTGAGCGGGAACCTGCTGCTTCCTGCAGCCACACTTTCACATGTCCTCATATCCCTTTCACTTGTAATTCCTTTCTCTCCTCTTCTTAAACAAGCTCCTTCATAGCCAGCTGTCGAGAACCTTGGGGAAATGATCCTTTTTTTTTTATGATATTGCCAGAGAGAGAGTGGCTTTTCCTTTGGGCTCCCATTTGCACCTCCCTTCCCATAGAAATGATTTTCCTAGTATCACATAATAACACAGGTTTGGGACTCAAGCTCAAAGTCTGAGTCCTTAGAAAGTGTGAGGAAAGGAGAAGAGCAAGATAAGAAGGAAGCATTGAGTAGGCAGGACACCATCTAGGTGTCTGAAAAATCTTGGTTCCAAAAAATTCAGAGAAGCACAAGTGTTCCATTCTGTAATCCTGGTGCCAAGTAGGACAACCTTGAAACATCTGCCTTTACAAAGGGGATGTTGGTCATTCTCCACTCCTAAATGGCTCTCACATCTTCCATGCAGAAGCATAGAAAGAGGCAGCTTATTCCTGATACGTTTCCTTATCCCTTTAACTGCTCCCCTCTCCCCAATGTCTCCTAGAGCCATCCATTCATCACACCTCACCTATGTTGTGTTCCAGCCCTAATAAATTCCTTTTTACCACAGGGAGCTTATTGTTAAGACTTTAATGAGTTGCAGATTGTATTTACTTCTCTTGTAAATTGTTCATTACCCTTGCAAGGAAGGACACTTTTTTTTTTTTTTTGCCACTTTCATTATTTGAGACATTCATGTTAAATCACTACGTGTGCATTTTTATTTCATTTTGTTTGCAAATCATATATATCCATCCTTCAACTTCAATTATAGGATGAATAAACTATTTACAATGTTCTGACACCTTTAAATTTCTCAGATGAATTTTCTGATCGTTTTTAAGCTGTAATAATTTCCTTCCAAAGACTGGTTCAATTGAATTCATAAAATGACACAACATGTATGTGTATATCCCAATGGTGGAGAGAACTCCTAATTCTGGAGACAAGCTGGCTTGCCTTTTATAGCATGCACTGCTGTTTACTAGAAGTGATTTACTTAAACCCTTCAATAACAATAACAAGGGTTACTATTTATTCTAAGCCCCTCAGTTCAAGGCCACTGTGATAAGCACTTAAACTTTCCCTTTTCAGCTCTACAATAGTCTTTGGGATGAATACAAATATTATTCCCACTTTATAGATGAGAACTCTGAGGCACAGAGAGGTCAAGCAATGTGCTCAAAATCACTCAGCTAGTAAATAGGGGACTGGGATTCCAAGCCAGACAAGGGACCTCCAAAATCTACTCCCAAGGTCACGTTCTTTTAAATGTAAATTTCCTTTTTTGTAAAATGGGACTAATGTTACTGATCTGAGGGGTTCTTGAGTGGAGGAGGAGAAAGAGTGGGGCTAAACACCCAGTACCCAGTGAAAGCTTTTCTAAAGACAACCTTGAGAAACTTCCCAAGGTCACAAGTGAGTAAACAGCTCTAAGGTATGCAGAAAGTTAAGGGAAAAGTCAAAGAAATGATTATGAAGTTGCGGGGATTTAGAAGCTGGGAACAACTAAACACGAAGATTGATGTTTTGGGAAATAGCTGCTCATCTCTATTTTCAGAATGCCTGATATATTAAAAAACAAAACAAATAAAAGAACAACAACAAAAAAAAAAAACACACTCTTATCAGAGACATGAAAATGTAGAATTACTTACATTGGTTTTTCTAATCTTCAATTACTACATTGTTGTTTTTTTTTTTTTCCCCCCAATCTTTTTCTTGTATTCACCTTTTTCTTCCTAATTTTTTTTCCAGCGAAGTAGCCAATCTGAATGCCTGGACATGGTTTATGAAAGGAAGATAAGTGTGTTTTTTAACTGTCCTCTCTATGTCAAGAACTTTGCTTAGCTCCCTGGACCCTCGCACTGTCTGTAAAATGATGCTATTATCCCACACTACAGATGAGGACATTTGCCTCTAGTCCATGGAACTAATATCACCTTCCACCTTGCCTTTGATTTGAGATAAACTCCAAGGAGTTCACTCTCACATGGGCTGGGAAATAATAGAGTCTGCATCAACAAAGAAAGTCCCCTGTATCCGTTTTAAAGAAAAATCCTTCAATTTTCTTCCCCTTCATTTATTGGTGCAGCAACTGTTCTCCTCTTGCAGCTCTGTGTTCACTCCTCTGGGGAAGAGAAACTGTCTTTGTTCATCCTTTTTTGTGACTACAGTTTGACCACTGGCTCAGTGCACTGCCTTCTCAAGGACCTGGGGTTCACGGCTGTATTGAGATTTTGACCTCCAAGCATCCATCGGCTAACTTTTGATTCACACGGTTAGAAGAGACAGGAGACACAGGTGCAGGTAGTTGAGTGTTGGCTTCAGTCCTATTCCTGGCACTGGCCACGCGCTTGCCTACAACCCAGATCGTCCCTTCCCTACCTTGTCATTTCAGCCTCCGCTATAGGAGGGTTTTGCAAACATAACCTTAACTCAGAACCATAATCATCCTGTTCTTTCTTCAGATTGTTTTCTCCTCTCCCACCTTGTTCTCCCCTTCTTCTAAGATTGAAATGATGTCACTTATTCCCAGAATGGCGTGGTTTTATTTTTTCCCCTTTTCTAGATGGGTAGCAATAAAATAATAAAAGCTGAAGTCCTAAACATACCAGAGAGGGGGAAACTGAAGTTCCCTTTTCCATCACACATCTAGGCTCCCTGGAGGCTCCCCCAGAGCTGATTTTCCTTCACTCTAAAACTGACTCCTGGCATAAGCATTAGGACATAGCATCCTTTTTGGCTTTTCTTTTTTAACACAGTAATGTAGACAGGTTGATTTCTAAGACTTCAGATGAATTACTTTGATGGTATGTCCCTGAGGCCATATTACCACAATGGAAAAGAGCCAAGACGGGAGTAGGTACTTAGTGAATAAGTAGATAAGGAATTTGTATTCAGTCATAAAAACTCAGAGGAAGGAAATGGGCAAAAGAAGAAGCCAGGCTGGATCTCACTGCTTGTGGACTGAGACCCTGTCTTAGTTACATTGTACAAAGGAGCTCAGTTTCCTTCAGCTGTGCTTAATGTCCATGAGATTCTGGTTTAGACTAAAAAATACTATTGAGAGGGGCACCTGGTAGGCTCAGTCAGTTAAGCATCTGATTTTTGATTTTGGCTCAGGTCATGATCCAGGGTCATGAGGTAGAGCTCCCTGAGTGTGGCTCTGCACTCAGTGGGGAGTTTTCTTGAGATTCTCTCTCTCCCTCTGCCTCCCCACACTCTCACACTCTCTCAAGTAAATAAATAATGTTTTAAAAAGTACTACTGAGAGAGAAGAGAGTGAGGGCATTGCTAGAATCTGCACCCCTTCCCCTGGTCTCTGTCCTCCCAGCCTCACTCCAAGAGAGGCCCCTTCTGTCCTATAAAAATGGATCCTCTTGCTAAGCATAGGTTTCTAACACCTCCCACTCTTGGGGACATGTCAACCGACTATAGCCTCCCTCCAATATTGACTCCATTCTCTCTATCTTTATCATCTCTTCCTGTACTTGTTCTTTCCATAAAGGATTTAAAGCACCTGAGTCTTTCTCAATGCAAGGAAAAAAAAAAAAAGGTTATTTTCTTCTGGCCCCATGACTCCTCCAGGTATCACTCACTCACTGTCCTCCTCCAAGAGCCAACCATGTCATTTTCTCTGGATGCTTCCCCACTCTATCCCGTCTCCCACCCTCCTCATCTGCTTTATTCTGTCTTCTCCTTTCTAGTTTTCCTTTTTAAATGTTTTTGTTTTGCCTTCTAGAGGCCACTACTCTATATTGACTCTATATTGCCATTTTACTCTATATTACCACTACTACTTTTTTTTTTTAAGTCATTATGTGTTGGCTTTGGCCATAAACAGTGAGAATTTAAATTTTTTCTCTCTGTTCCTTTGTCATTTTGATACTTACTTCTCTCCACTTCTTTCCCAAGTCATCAATTTTATGTTGTCTTTGTGGCCTCCCATTATTTACATAGGTCAAAGCCTCTTCTGGTCTTCACCTCCCATCTGCTGTCTCCCATTTTCTGTTTACTGAATCTTGACCTTTGCATTGTAAAAATGATGAGCACTGGGTGTTATATGCAACTAATAAATTATTGAACATTATAACAAAAATAATGGGGATGCCTGGGTGGCTCAGGCAGTTAAGTATCTGCCTTTGGCTCAGGTCATGATCTCTAGATCCTGGGATCCAGTCCCATATCAGGCTCCATGATCAGCAGGGAGTTTGCTTGAGATTCTCTCTCTCTGCCTCGGCCTCTCCCTGACTCCACTACTAAAAAATAAAAAAAAAAAATAAATAAATAATAAATAAATACATAAAAGAAAGAAAAAAAGAGCCAATTAATCTACAGCAGTTTTCTCTGTGTCTTCCTTATTCCCAAACCCCTTACTTTTATTTTTTTTTAATTTCATCTTTATTGAGGTATAATTGACATATAAAATTGTAAGATATTCAAAGTGTGCATCATGGTGATTTGATATACATACATTGTGAAGGGATTCCCTCTTGCCAACTGGTTAACTAACACATTCACCACCTCACAAATTTGCTTTTTTTTTTTTTAATTTGGTAAGAAAATTTAAATTCTACTTTTTTAGCAAATTTTAATTATACAGTACAGTATTGTCAACTATAGTCACCATGTCATACATTAGATTTTCAGAACTCAGTCATGTTATAGCTGAACATGTATACCCTTTATTTAACTTCTCCCTATTTGCCTCAACCTGTTGCCACTGGCAAACACTTTTCTACTGTTTCTGTGAGTTGAACAGTTGGTCTTTCTTTTCTTTTTTTTTTTTAGGTTCCACATGTAAGTGACACCATGTGGTATTTTTCTTTCCCTGTCCAGCTTAACTCACTTAGACTCACTTAGGCAAATGGCAGAGTTTCTTTCTTTCCCATAGCTGAATAGTATTCATGTATATGTGTGTGTAATATATCTCACATCTTTATTAATTTATTCATTGGTGGACACTTAGGTTATTTCCATATCTAGGCTACTATAAATAATGTTGCAATGAATGTGGGAATACAGATGAGTCTTCAGTACCCAGCTTTTGTTTCATTTGGCTATATACCCAGAAGTGGGATTGCTGGATCCTATGTTAGATCTACTTTTAAATTTTTTGAGGACCTCGGCACTGGTTTCCATGGTGCCTGCACCAAACTCTGTTCCCACCAACAGCACAAAAGTGCACCCCCTTTCTCTGCCTCCTCACCGACATTTCTTACCTCTTTTCTTCTGATGATAGGTATTCTAGCAACTGTGAGGTTGTATCTCATCGTGGTTTTGTTTGCATTTCCCTGATGATAAGTGATGCTGAGCATCTCTTCATGTACCTTTTGGCCATTTGAAAGTCTTCTTTGGAAAAATCTCTATTCAGTTCCTCTGTCCATTCTTTAATTGGTTTGCTTGGTGTCTTTTGTTATTAAGTTGCATGAATTCTTTATACATTCTGGATATTAGCCCCTTATCTGGTTTGCAATTTGAAAACATCTTTTCCCATTCTGTAGGTTGTCTTTTTACTTTGTTGATAGTTTTCTTCACTGTACAGAAGATTTTTGTTTTGATTGTGGTCACAATTGTTTATTTTTGCTTTGTTGTCTTTGATATTGATGTTAAATTATTTTAAAAAAATTGCCAAGACCAACATTAAAGAGTTTATTCCCTACGTTTTCTTTTAAGAGTTTTATGGTTTCCCATCTTATATTCTAGTCTGTAGTCCATTTTGAGTCAATTTTTGTGTATGGTGTAAGATAGAGGTCCAGTGTCATTGTCTTGCATGTAACTGTCCAGTTTCCCCAACACTGTATAGTAAAGACATTATCATTTCCCCATTGTATATTCTTGGTTTCTTTGTTGTAAATTAATGGATCATATATGCTTAGGTTTATTTCTGGGCTCTTTATTCTCTTCCATTGATTTATGTGTCTTTTCTAATGCCAATACCATGCTGTTTTGATTATTACAGCTATGTAATATAGTTTGAAGTAAAAAAGTGTTCTTTTTCAAGATCACTTTGTCTTTTGGGGCCTTTTGTGGTTCCGTACAAATTTTAAGATTCCTTGTTCTAACTCTGGGGGGGGGGGGGAATGCCATTGGTTTTGATAGTGATTGAATTGAATCTGTAGATCGCTCTGGGTTGTATGGGCATTTAAACAATATTCATTCTTCCAATCCATGAGCAGGAATATCTTTCCATTTATCTGTGTCTTCTTTGATTTATTTCAACAATGTCTTATAGTTTTCAATACATAGGTTTTTAACTCCTGGCTAAATTTATTCATAGGTTTTATTCCTTTTGTTGAAATTGTAAATGGAATTGATTTCTTAATTTCTCTTTCTGATAGTTCATTGTGTATAGGAATGAAACTGATTTTTGTATATTGATTTGGTATCCTGCAACTTTATTGGATTTGTTTATTAGTTCTAACAGTATTTTGATGGGGTCTTTAGGTAAGCCCACTAGCTGTATTTATTTATTTTTATTTAATTTTATTTTTTCAGTGTTCCAAGATTCATTGTTTATGCATCACACCCAGTGCTCCATGCAATACGTGCCCTCCTTAATACCCGCCACCAGGCCAACCCCCCACCCCCTCCCTTCCCAAACCCCCAGTTTGTTTCTCAGAGTCCACAGTCCCTCATGGTTCATCTCCCCCTCCGATTTCCCCCAGCTCACTTCTCTCCTTCACCCAGTGTCCTCCGTGTTATTCTTTATGCTCCACAAGTAAGTGAACTAGCTTTAAATTCAGTCTGCATTAACTTCTAAAAGTACTTTTTTGTTTATTTGGTAATATTCCAACAGTTTGCTTTAATCCAACTTTGTTTGTTTTCCTAGTTAATTTGTCCATATATTTATAAGCCCTGGCATGGAAAAAGAAAAGAAAGAAGAAAAGGAAAGAAGGAAAGAAAGAAAGAAAAAGAAAGGGAAAAAGGGAAGAGGAGAAAAAGAGAAGGGGATGGGGAAGTAAGGAAAAGTATTCAGACTTTTCTTGGAAGTAGAATATATCACTTATGCCTTCAATGAGTTCAAGTTTAGTATATTTCTGGGCTCAGATGCAAGTGGAAAGGTCATAGAAAAACAAGGTTTTGTTTATAAAAGAAGGAAAGAGCTTGCTGCCCTATATTTCAATCCATTTGATCTTAGCACAGTACCAACTCATTTTTTTAAAAATGTCATTTACTTGTGGCAGAGGCAAACATTCTCACTTCCTGAAGGTGTTACCTTGTTAAGAAGCATAATGCCTTCCTAATAAAATCCAGGTGATTTATAGCATGTACACAGAGGAAGCAGATTTGGGGTAAAAATTGACAGTTATGCAAGTATCAGAAATGCCAGCTGCTACACTGTGGTTCCCACTGGAAAGAAATTTGCCCTCTTGCTGTGAGCCATCTGTATAGGAGTAGGAAGACTTCATTCCCAGGAAGTTCCACCACATGTATATGCTAAAATAATCTAAAAAGACTATAAAATAGTCCTCATTCATGTTGTTAATAACAAGAAAATTAATAATACATATTTCATATTAATCTTTAATAAAAATAATTGAAAATATCGGCTAATAACTAAACATTTGGAGTGCTGTGTTCAAAATTGTTTGGGTATCCCTCCCTTTAGGCATTCTTCTCTGATCATGCCTTATCCCAAGTGAACTATGGACTCTTCCTCATGGAGCCTACCATAGCATCCTTTGCATAACCATTGTAAAAACTGATGCATTGTATCTTAATTATTGCTTTCCTTCCTTTTGTTAACCAAAGTAAGAGATTATGTCTCATTTGAATGTATATCCTCAATATGTGGTTCAGCTCCTAGTGTATAATGGGCACTTAATAAATTTTAATGAATGAGTAAACTCACAAAGCACTGTACACACAGTTTCTCATCTGATTAGCACAATTATCCTGCTGACTAAAAGTAAAGAAAATTTTATTAGCACCCCTTTTACATGTGAGAGAAAGCAAAAAGCTTAGGGACATGATTTACAAAGGTTATGCTACAAATCAATGGTGGAAAGAGTACTCCATGCTCTTTTCTTTCAAGCTGCTGATACCTCTGTACAAAGATGAGGGCGAGTGACAAATCTCGTGCCCAGGTCTTTTTGGACCCTAGATGAGAAGTCAGGGACCTACACTTTACTAGCCTTATGGCTTGGAGCAAATCACTTAGGTCTCTTCCTTCCTAGTACCTACCTAAAGAGAGTGAACAGATGAATGTGAAAGTGTATTACAAAATAAAAACCCTAAATAAACCCTACTCATTTATGATCCAAAGAGAATGATACAGACAAAAGTGGCCATTTTTTTTCACTCATTCCAAGGAGTCTATTGAGAAACTAATTGGTTTCATTGTTTCCACTCCTAATAGCCACTCCCCTACAATATATTCTCCACATTGTAGCCAAGTAAATTTTTCAACAGGTGAAGTTTTGGTATCCTAACTTCAGCCTTCTAAGAGCTCCTGGAATCTCAAACCATTAGCTAAGCAACATGATCCTTGATGAGATGATCCTGCTCACTTTTCTAGTCTCATCAGGATCCAGTCTTACCTTGCTGGGTACCCTCTTACCTCATTCATTTTTGATACTTCCTCAAAACACATATATAAGGGATGGTAGATAAATGTATGTTGTGGATGTGCATGTGTGTGTGCGTACATGCATATATGCATAGTGTGTGAGAACTCTATATATGATGTGGAGGTTTTTGGCAAAATGAAATTACTTACATCATGGGATATTACTATAACCATTTAAAATAGTGTCTAACATGTCTATTCATTTTCTCATTTAGGGATTATCTATTAAGATCTATCTATATCTATTATCTATAATTATATCTGTATCTATTTCTTACTTGACAGATCCTTCCTGACCTCCTAGACTAGTTTAAAGCTCTCTGTTCTAAGCTTCTAGAGAATCCCTAGAACATTATATTTTTGCTTTCAGAAAATTTAACACATGTTTACCATGTCTGCCTCTGCAAAAGATTATAAATCCTATGGATCCAGAGAACCTGTGTGCTTACCTTATTCATCACTGTGCCCTAAGGATTTAGTATAGCTCCTAGTATATAGTACAAGCCCAGTAGATATGTGTTGGGTGGATACTTGATGAAGAGATATATGAATGTAACATGCCGGGCTTGATTTAAGTGAAGGAGATAGAAAATTGAAATACTTTGTGATAAATGCTGTGAAAAGACATCTATGGCTTTGTTTTTTAAACATGCAATCCCCTTTCTCGTAATTTCTTAGGAGATCCACCCCATCCCATCCCCTCCACTCTTGGCACCTTTGGTCCAGGCAAGCTGACCCAAGAACCTTGTCCCCTAGATGCACATGACCAAAGAAAGGACCTTTAAAGTCTATACTGGCACTGGGACTGCAACTAATAGAAAGATGACATCTTGCCTCTACAGTTACTGAGCTTGGTAGAATGTAAGCTTTGATCTGGAGGGAACCTTCTTTGCACCACATGGAGGAAGTCCACTTAAGAATGAAATCAGTAGGGCACCTGGGTGGCTCATTTGGTCAGGTGACTGCCTTAGGCTCAGGTCGTGATCCCAGAGTCCTGGGATCAAGCCTGCATAGAGCTCCCAGCTCCACGGGGAGTCTGCATCTCCTTCTGACCTCTCCCTCTCATGCTCTCTCTCACTCTCGCTCTCTCTCTCAAATAAATAAATAAGATCTTTAAAAATAAAAATGAAATCAATATCTGGGGAAAAGGAGTTGAGCTCACAAAGGACTTGGACTCCCAAGTTCCAAAGATGTTGTTGGGACATTTTTATCAGCTCATGTCTTAATTTAGTCAATCTCTTGACTTTTAGAGAAGCAGTCAGTTTTAACCTAATTAAATTAAGTTTAGCTGTAGTCAGTCTGAATTCAGATTCTGTAAACTGCAGTGGAAAATGTTTGACCTCACTTATTGAGGCAAGTTCAAGAGGCAATGGGAACTCCCTTGCAAGGGGACACAGGGGGCTTCAGAAAAGCTCACACAGAGGAGGATACTCCTGAAGCTAACATTGTTAATACTCAGGAAAAAATTAAACCTGAGCTTTTTACCAATTGCATTTTGTATAATCATGCTCTTGATAGAGGACAGTAAGTCATAAATAAATGTGTGACTTTATCACTTGGAGCCAAAATACACCTAAAGCCCATACATTTACTTACTCCATAAGCTTCCCTTTTCTAATCCCTAATTATCCAGATTTTGCAGGGAAGCATAACTTTCTAAGCTATGCATCTACCACAATAGTGACAAAAGTATCAGACCTTGAACCCACTCTGATTGCACCATCTTCAAGTAGTATTAAAATATTGCAGGAAAATTTCTATTTCTTTTAATTTCACAGATCCCCCTCTTTCTTACCCACAAAATTATGATAGAAATACCTAATTTAAAAAATGGGGTAGGGGCACCTTGGTGGCTCAGTGGGTTAAGCCTCTACCTTCGGCTCAGGTCATGGTTTCAGAGTCCTGGGATCAAGCCCCATGTCGGGCTCTTTCCTCGGCAGGGAGTCTGCTTCCCCTTCTGTCTCTGCCTGCCTCTCTGCCTACTTGTGATCTCTTGCTGGGTCAAATAAATAAATAAATAATCTTCTAGAAAATGGGGTAAAATATAATAAATGCACTACATAGAGCCTATACATAATTCAGGGTTAGACTTAGTTTAGTTAGCTAAAATGTTCTGAGAGAATTCTGGATCCTGAATTCTCATGTGAAAAGATATGACACCATTTCTGCAATTTAAGTGTAATGTCTAATACAACTTGGACATTCAATGACTGTTTGTAGAGAAAATAAAACAGAAGACCAGCTTAGGCTCACTGGACTCACTTTGTCTCCAACTTCCTTCTCTGTCCACTGTACTCATGGTTCTGTGTTCACTACTCCACACATATCTCATCTTCAAATCCAATAGATGTATTTTATATTTTACCAAACTTGACCTCTATGTGGCATTAAATCCCATGAGCCATTTTTCCTTTCTTAAAACTATCTCCTCTGAATTTCAAGAAATCACTTTCATTTGCTATTCCTTTGTGAACACCTTTTGTTCTACTGAGTCAGTTAGTCTTTCTACACCTGATCATTAGAAGTTGGTATTCAGGAGGTTAGCATGGGTTGGGGAGAGGGAAATGGGGAGTTAGTACAAAAGGGAACAGAATTTCAGTTTGAGAACATGGAAAAGTTTGGGAGGTGGATGGTGGTGTTGATTGCACAACATTGTAAATGCAGTTAATACCACAGAGTAAGACACTTAAATATGGTTAAAATGGTAAATGTTATGTATATTTTACAACAGTAAAAATGTTGGTGTTTATTCAAATTCATCCCAGTCTTCTTACTATTCTATATATATATATATATATATATATATATATATATTTTAATAATCACATCCAAACCCAAACTTTCAACTGTCTTTTATACTCTATAACTTAAACTTAATTTTAAAACCCATTATTTCTAGTTTCAAATGATACTCTAGATCCATCAATTTGGTCATTCAGAAATCATTCACAACATGCCATTTACATATCCAAAATTGAGCTAACAATTCAGTAAATGTTGTAAACCAATAGATATTTTCATTTGGATATATGTCCTAGTTTGGATTCTTTCCAAATTAATCCTGAATCCAGCACTTGGGTACAGATCACTTTAAGTCATGGTGGTAGTGGTGGGGGGTTATAGGAAGCACAAGAGAATTGGTGAGATGAAACAAGGAATGATGTATTAATGAGGAGTTGTGCATTAGTGTGGGGTATGGGCATTTCATCCTATCGGGGACTCTGTAATCTTTAAGGAACAACCACGGAATGATCCCACCCGCAAACTTGGGAAGGTTGGCATATGTATCTTCAACCCCCATCTCTCACTGTTGGAGGGTTGTCCCCAATGGACATTAAATACATCACACTTCTAGATCCTGCCTGCTTGAAGAAGAACAAGTTCTAATGATGCTGGAGAAATTCGTCAAATAAGAGGAACTTACTTCTAGACTCTTGAAGTAAGGAATGCTCAGTGTGCTGAAAACCACACTCTACAAATACCCTCAAGAACTTATGTGGACCAGAACAGCACCAGCCCTTCTTTCAATGTCTCCTGGGCCTGTTTAATCAATACTTCCCAAACTAACCATTCAGCCGTCTCTCTCACTCTAATACCTCAGCCCATCTCCTCATCACAGTCAAGGGCACCATTGTACACCCTGATCAAATGTGAAACACAATATCCCCACTTAATGACTAACTTATATTCCAGGCACTGAAAGAAGTTGATTTACCTTCTTTCCTATGTTCAACATTATGAATAAAGAATGTTCCCCATTCTAGAAATAAGTAAATTTAAAGATCATCATCTTCAAGTCATTTGCCCCAAATCACACAATTGTGATGTAACAGAAGCAAGTGTCAGACCTACATCTGATTGACTTCCAAATCTAGTCTCATTTTCCTCTTCTGTAAAATGGAGATAATAGTATTTCTCCAAAGCATTGGTGAAAGAATTACATATGTTACCATATATTTAGTATCTGGCATATGGCCACCCAGGGTAGATATTTCATATATGTCGATACCCTCCCCAGGCCCTGACTGGTCCATCTCTTTCATTGGTAGAGTAGTTGAAACTGTAGAATCCCAAGGAAAACAAAGAAAAGAAATGTATATTTTTTGCTTTCAGTCCCCCAAACAATAAAAGTTCGATAGATGAGTACTTAATTTTTTCCCTTTGTGTCTCCTGACTTCCATAATCTTCTATGCCAATTAGTCCCCCATATTTTCACTAAAATGGTATATCTAAAAAACAAACAAACAAACAAACAAACAAAAAAACCTTTAAGGATTATTGATGCACTTACACTGTAATCCAAAATTTTTCAGTGTGTCCCCGAATGGGTTTCATGGTCTGTGCTGTTTTTGTGTATATACAACAACAAACTATTCAAGGTTCCCTGATGGTTCTGTGCTAACTTCCTTCTAAAGACCTCTGTGCTTTCACTCTGCCTGGGATCTTCTCACACTGGTCTTCATCCCCAGATCAGTTTTCTCACCTCTGTGAATGCTTCCTCCCTTAACCACTGAGCCCTTAGCTTCCTCTGCTTTAGTTTATAACTTTCCCTTTAGGATTCCCTCTGTACTTTATGCATACTGTACGACAGTCCCTAATAAAGCCTCTTGCAGAGGCTCCACTCCACAAGAAAAGAGATTATATTTTATTTATTGTTTTTAATCCCAAGATCTAATCAATGAGATAATAAAAGAGTAATTATGTAGTGTTTAATGGGTTAATTGAATAGAGCTGTAGCTCACGCTAGCCATTCTAAAAGACTTCAACAAAATAGCCTCAGATAGTTTTATAAGCAGAAGTTTCATTTTAATGAGTCATGGAATACAAGTAAAGATAATAGATTGAGCAACATTTTTGCACAAATTGATCTGAAAATAAAGAGGAGATGAGAAAACATAGCTCTCAGGAACTAGTGGGAAACTCTCCCAAGTCATAGTTTGTATTTTCCTTCCTCTTATACTCTGATTAGTGAGGACCCTCCTGAGCTACATATTTAGCAATAAATAATTAGTTCAATTACTAGAGATGGGGTGCAGGAGTAAATTACAGGTAAAGACACCAGGTTTAATAAATACATGAAGATTTTACTCATTGCACAGGTATTTTTCTGTATGCACCAGGCAATGAGTAAAGGTTACAACTTCTGCTCTGGCCCAGGCTCTTATGCAAGGAGAGAGGATACCATGTGGATTTCTGGTGACCCAACTGGGTGCCCTTCCCAATTGTGATGGAAAAGGATAGGCAGAGCAACTTGTAACTGAAAAAGACCTCATGACCAGAGGGTCTGGTCCCTCAGGGATGAGGGTCTGGGTCTGTATTTATCTATTGAGGCCAGCAGTAAGCGTGGCCAAGAGGAAAAGGATATTAGAATGAGTAATGCAGTAGAGAGGTGATAAGTACACCTCTGAGTCGCAGCCCTGAGACCAGCTATAGCTGGATGAGTATGATTTATCCTTCTATCTTTCATCTTACAAGCTCCTGTCAAGAACAGAGCTCCACCAGAAACCTGAAGAAACTGTTTCCTCACTGTATGTGGATAAACTCATCTGCAGTACACAAGAGGAGAACAATGGTAGACAGGGAGGCACACTGCCGAGATCACATTCATAAAGGATTTGTTGCCCAGTCATGGAGAATATGGTCAAGGAAGATTCTCCTGCTGCTCTTTCCTTCAGAGTCTGTCTCTACCATAGAGAACTGTCTTATCTAATGTCGTGTCCTTCCCAAAGCAGTGTGCATCTTTGTGACTGAGTGAAGTGAGGTGGGTGTAAATCTGAGTCCTCAGAACCCTGAAGGCTCACTAGATGAGTATGAGCTTGCAGTAGATTTCACCTTAACTACAGCTTACTAAGGGACAGCCTTGATAGATAATTGCAAGAGAAATTTTTCTCTATGGGCAGAGAATTCGCATTCTAAGTTCCCTGAAGTCAGCTTATATATGGAACTTGAGCAGTGGAAAATGGCCTGGCTGGCTGGAAGGAGTGTAGAAGAAGAAAGATTGGAAGACCAGTAACAAGGATGTCTGGGGTAGGAGGAGGTGAATAGGCAAGGAGACCAAGAAGGCCATCAAGTGGAAAGATCTTTATGTGTTAATTTCCACTAGGAGAAAAAAAAAAAAATGGCTTAGCCAGTTGGTGTAAGCCAGTTTCTATCCTGGGTCACCTCCGTTCTGGTTCTCAAAGAATTACAATATAGACGAACAGGCGGTGATGATAAAGATGGAGGATATGCATAAGGCCCCATCAGCCAAAACTGATCTAGCTGCTGCCACTGCCACAGTTCAATCTGCCAGCAACAGAGCTCAACTCTTGGTCTCCAGGTGGCACCATGCCTTGAGGAGATCAGATGGTCACTTGGTAGAAAGTGACAGGGTTGAATTTCTTCCATCCCAGAAATACAAGTGATTCATTTTGACAACAATAGATGTGTGCACACCTAAATACACATGTATTCTGAGTGGGGTTGTGGTTTTCTTTCTCTTCTTGCAAGGCCTCAGAGCCATCTTTGTATGGACCCAGGATTACATAATCTACTTTCTATGTGTCACCACTTTGAATCAAAGACCTATATATGTTGCAGTGTCCTCACTAAGATGGTGACGTTGGACAAGGAACACAAACATGGAAGCAAGAGTGTCCAGGGTTGCCATTTCTCCTAGGTATCCACTCAGAAAATGTGTACTTCTTGTCCCCATGCTGTGAGTGGAAGCATTGCTAGCTTTTTCTAGAACCTAGAATCTAGATCTTTCTAGATCTAGAATCTAGATCTTTTTCTAGATCTCTTTCATGTTCTGCTGTATTTCTTTGGACCATAGTCACCACCTGTCACATGCAGATTTCTCAAGTGTATGAAACACACATCAGGCCACTGTAGCTCCCAGATTTTAATTTTACAAAAGGTCCTTTTAAGTCCATGTTCATTAGACTTGAAATGAGAGAAAAGCATGAAGGAGGGAAAATTCTCCTGAACTGAGCCTCTTTAAGGAAATGATCTCTCTTGGCCCCTCAAAAGCAGATTTTGAGGGCTAGTGGACTAGAAAACAGTTTTGGAATGGGAGAGTACTTGCCACTGGTCTTCATTTGGTTCTTGGCTTTTGGGAGCCTCAAAGTAAAACAGAAGCAGAAAGAAAATATTCCATTTAAAACCCTCTTACACAAGGCCATAAACGTGTGTTGAAGATAATACATGGGGGTTTTGAATGCCAGGCCAAGGAGAGTGGAGGACATCAAAAATTCTCCAAATTAATTTTGGGGGACATGTGTTCCTGCTTTTCTATGTATTTTTGTGTCTCTGCTTGCAGGTTCTGCGAAAGCTCAAAAGTACGAATGGCACAAGCCTGTTGGAGCCCAGTGAAAATTTGGTTTTCATTATATGTCTCAGATAATGTATCAGCTCCCATTGATTTGAAACTTGACTGAGGTCTTCTAAAAAGACTTAAATTTCTTTTCTAGGTTTTTAGATTGGACCAATTTCGCTCAATTTTGAATTTCATTACAAACTGCCTTCTGAATTCAACGGAAAGCTGATTTCCCTTGCAAGCCCACCAAATGCATCTCTCCAAATTGCACTTGAACTTTTCTTAATGGGATATCAGCAAACTCCATGATAAATATTGATCTTGTACTCGGGCATTTTGAAATAAAACATTTCCCACTTTCATGCATTTCACCCTGTGGAGGCAAATCCTCCAAAGAAGAGGCCAATCTTCACTTTTCATCAAATAACTAGTACACCTGGTTTCTACTGAACCAGGAGGATCTGAACAGGTTTTCAGATGCCTTCTCCTCAAATTAGCTGTTGGATCTTGAAGCCCAAGAGTCAAAGGCTTACTGAGAATTTGTGGTGTCAGTAAGAGAATTACAAGGATACTCACGTATAATATATACACCTGGGAAAGGCATTTCTTTTCTTCATGGAAAACCTATCATTTTGCCTAAGACCACAAATATAAATATCTAAAAGTTATATAAAATTTAAACTGCAGGAAAAAATGGAAAGCATTATCTGTTTTTTATTAAACCATTGGAGGTTTCTCTGTCAGTAGCCTGAGCCTTATTAATTCATCTCTCTATTCTAGGTGTACTAACCTCCCCCCCTAAAAATGTGATTTTATCCTGTAACATCTGAGCCCCCCCCCCAAATCTTAGCAGTTCTCCATGGTTTAAGTGTTCAAAGTCTTAGTCTAGGGATCCAGAATATTTGCATTCTGGTTCCAACTCATTCATACAGACCGATTCCCCCTGACTCTTATAAGGATGAATCCTTTCCCCCACTTAGGATGCAGAATATTCTAGCTTTTTCCTGCCTATATCTCAAGGGTGCCCAGTCCTCTCAAATTATCTTCTAATTAACAAATTCCATACTACAAAGTCTTAGACAAGGACTTGGAGGCAGATTTATTTGGGAGGTACCTCTGAAAACAGGAATGAGAGAATGAGGGAAAGTGAGTCCAACAGAGGGAGGTGCATTACAAAGCATATTACTGTTATGAAAAACTGGGCCTCAGTGTTTGTGGGGACTTTCTTTACAACCTGCTAGAATGACTGTCAGCGTTACATCCAAAGCAGGAAGAAGAGGCATCTACCTCTAACTTCCATTCTTCAATAGTGTGGGATTCCTGGAAATCATTTATTCTCCCACATTTCTGCACTGCACTAGGTACATGATCTAAGTAACCTTTGGTAAGAACAAATCCATACAGCAGAAAAGTAGAATCTCACTATGTCTCTTTGGGGTGGGGTACATTCAGGGTGCATGGAACTGTCCACTAGAATGTCACTAAAATCAGAGATGGGCTGGGAGCCATGGTTTGGGGCATCAATAGCATTGGCCCATCTTCCATTTGCACTTCAAAGGAAGCCCCAGAGAGACTTGTGTTTGCTTTCTCCATGTCCCTGACTTCAGATGCACCACCTGGCTTCTGCTTTTATAGATCCTCAGTGAATCACAGGCTCTATTTAATGCCTTACGAATGACCTCTCAGGAGACAGATGGCCCCAGGTCCTCTGACTTTTACGTGCTTGCATGGTTAGCAGTCCTTCCCTGGTGCACAGGACGATACAGACATTACGTGCATCTCTAGCCTCCAACCAGATGCTCTGCTCAACAGCTACGACACACACCTTTTGCTTTTACAAGTGCTTAGAACTTCCTTTCTACGCAATTCATCTCCCTACTTCCCTTTTTTAACATCCCCTATTTAACATCTGTTTTGCTCATCACCATACAGCTTGTGTTTCAGAGTCCTATTTGACTGCTGCAACACCTATGAAATGTTCTCTGATTGCCCCACTATAAAATGATCCCTCCTTTCTATTAATTCCTGTGATAATAACTATGACACACAAATGTCAGCAGAAGTACCCTGTGCTTTCAGATTCAAAAGCAACAGAGAAATCAACTTTCTCAAACGTTCAGGGATTCTGGGAGGAATGACTTACAATACTTCCTGATTCTCAGTTGCTGTCTCCTCTGAATTAATTCAGTTTGTAGAGGACCCTGTGGATGGTGTCTCTATGCAGGCACATGTCAGAATAGACTTGGCATGCAGCTCTCTTAAGTCCAGCAACAGTGATCACAATAACATAGCTATCAACCTACCTGAGTCTTTCCCTTGCTCAGAAAACTGACAAAGCTTCTCATGTGTCGATGTCAGGTAGTACTGGAATATAAAAGTCGCCTTGGCCATGTGTGACAAATAGGGACTCAACTCTCTTCCATACTAACGAGGGTCCTTCAGTTCTCTGTCCCTCCATTATGTCATGCCTCTCTTTACCTCCCTCTGTCCTAAATTTCTGTTCATGTCATTTCTTCCACACCATGCAATCAACTCCCCAACATCAACCCCGATGTGATTATCACAGTATTTGCCTAATACCGTCTGTTGCTTCCCACAAAGAAACACTGGTACAATTTGTAAAATAATAATTTTTGCCTTTCAAGAGTGGCTATTATGAGAAGACAGATATGACCCTGGTAATGATGAAGTGCCTTCTAAGAGAGATGCTCTCTGGGTCTGACTCTACTTGAGGGACCTGGCACTGCTTTACTGCCACCCAGTAATGATGAGACACTGAAAAAAATGACTCACTAAGTGACAAATATAAAACTGATGTGTCCCCAAAGTGTCACTTGATCAACACACAATAAGAAATAGAGTCATCTTGTGGGCTAGAGATGTCCAGATCTTTTCTGAGTCTTTTCTTTCTCTGTAGCCAATAAACTTGGGACCCCAAATCACAGCTAGAAGCTGTTATCAAGTAACTATGAGGAATCATTGTAAGAGAGTGGAAACAACCAAAGTTTTTATCACTAGTGCAGTGTCTCCTTAATGCCCTTCGGTAAGCATAGAAAGGAGGACTGGGAGAAGAATCCCAAGATCAAGAACAACTGGGTTTACATATCCGATTGATTGGACCCTGCTAATAGAAACTCCTCTGATTCTTCTCTTTCCATATTAACAGACATGTCCAACCCCATTCTTATTGACATTATCTTCTAAAAATATTAATCTATTCAAAAATATTGCTCTGGTGTCTAGCCATCCCAGAAGCCATGTTCTTGCTTCAGATAACTCTGCATGCCTATGATCAATCTTTTATATATTGTCTTACAGCTCAATTTCCCTCAGTTCCACGTTGTTAGGATAGTTGTATATTTCAGTTCAGATGAAGCAGTGATATTCTGCAATTTGTAGCTCTAATCTTTAAACTCATAAGTTACATTTCATTATTCTCCATTTTATAGTCTGTACCTTATCCTAGTCAACTGACATTTGCCTCATTATAGATATTTGTATATGCTTCCAATATTTTTTCTCTCAAGTGATGAGGCTCTTTAAAGGCAAGGGCAAAATCCAAGGGGCACTAAGTGAATTGCAAAGGCGTGAGCTATACCATATAAAGCAAGAAGCAAAGGAGAAACTAAAGGCAACCATTACATAAAGCATGTAAAAAGGCAAACAAACAAACAAATCTGAATAAATACTGTTGATAAGGATTCATGTTATTAAGGTTGAAACTTGAGGAGTTGCACACTATTTTTTCCTAAAAATTAAAGAATTTTCCTTGGTCCCTAACCATGACCAATCCAAGGAAGAAGAGTATGTGATGGGAACAGCACTGAGCACTTTAAGGAAGATTAGTAAGACCCCGGGTGACAGAGAGATTGCTTCCAAGAAGAGGGATGTGATTTGCCAAATGGGATGAGGAGCACATTTGAAGTGGAATGACTAATTCACATCATCATTGCATGAATATCTGCCACTAAAAAGAGAAGCAGGGCGGTAACTCAGTTAGTTAAAGCTGCAGGTCAGACCCTAGAGTTCGAAGGTCAGCTCTTCCCCCTGCTACTGAGGCATCTTCATAGGTTTCTGTTTCTTCATTGGGACAATGAGGTTGAGAAAACCTACCTTAAAGAGCTATTGTAAAGATTGATTTTTATTGCTCACTGTCCCTGATCACCCACTGTAGCCTAGACACCACCTAGAACTGCTGCTGATATAATCTCGTGCAATCCTTTTAAGAACGCTGAGATAGGGGCGCCTGGGTGACTCTGTGGGTTAAAGCCTCTGCTTTCGACTCGGGTCATGATCCCAGGGTCCTGGGATGGAGCCCCGCATCAGGCTCTCTGCTCATAATGGAGCCTGCTTCCTCCTCTCTCTGCCTGTCTCTCTGCCTAGTTGTGATCTCTGTCAAATAAACAAATAAAATCTTAAAAAAAAAAAAAAAAAAAGAATGCTGAGATAGGTGGTAGGACTTACCGAAGAGAACAAGAGGGCATAGAGAGATCATGCAGGATCAGCAGGTTATACACACTGGGTCTAGAATTTGAGGCCAAGCATTCTGATCCCAGAGGTCCCCTGGTCTTACTCAGACTGCTGCATTGTCTCCTACATGACTCATTATATACCATCAGAGGCCTCCTTATATGAGACGATGCACAAAAATTCTTTATACCAGAACTTAAAACATAAGTTCCAGTTCTTATTACTTTATTATTATTAAATTATAATTATTACGTCCCACTTAAAAACAATAGACTGGGTTTCAGGCAACCTTAATTCTTGTCTTAGCTCTGCCACCAAATTGATGTATGGCTTTGGGGAAGTCACTTTCTTCTCTGGCATTCGTTTTTCTCGCCTGTGTGATGAAGCCTTGCCTATGATGTTGCCTTACTCTCTGTTCCAACAGTCTATGATTCACAGGTAAATGTAAGGACTATTTATTAAACAGCTTAGAGGCTCCACTGAGCAAACGTTAAAGACCTCAAACTTTGTTTCCTGAGTACCTGGTTTTACTAAGTATTTTAGAAAGGATGCCAGGTTGGAGGGGAATTAATAAGGCTAATGATTTATTTGTATTATGTGTTGCATGCAAGAACTGAAATGAAAAAGAATAGCAAGTAAAAAAAAAAAAAAATCCCATCTTCATTTTCCAGAATGAGGCTCAGAGCCACAGAGGTGGAGAGATTTCATTGCCTGTCCAGAGTGATCTTGGATGTCCCTTGAAATAAATTGATCTGGGGTCCTAACATATGTAATTTCAATTTCGGTAATGGTAGGTCTGCAGCATTAGCTGCAGTTGCCAAAAAAAGGGTTGACATTTATTAAAGGCTCAGACATGGAGAAAAATGATTCTTCACATGAATACATTTGCCTAAAGCAATGATAGTCTCAGAGGGAAATCATAAACAGAAAGAAAATGCTACTTGACTACCCTCAAATCCTGGGAAACCTAGAGAGTCTGAAGAACAAATAATTAGCATTCAGGAGAATTCACTTCCCTTTTTCCTTAGCTTATTGTAAGGGATTCTATTGGTGTTCTGCCATATCCCCTCGGTGGTTTCCATTCCGTGTGTGCCAATGTTCTCCTGCTCAAGCATCTGTGCTTCTCTGCCTGGGGACTTTCTCTGGATGAGCACAGGGCAAGCAAGAGGCTCCAGGTGGCTGATGCTCCTGGGAGCAGTCCTCAAGTAATGCCATGTGGCACCTGGTGGATAAGTATTTCCTCAGCCCTCAGATAGTCATTGTTTAGGTCTGTCCTCCCAGGCATCAGAGGTCCTGAGCGAGACTGAGCCCCAATTCCCATGTTAGTAACACAGTCTTTGAGAGCACCTGCACCTGAAATTGGCTTCTGTGATGGTTTTGAGAATACACCTGTCAGATCCCTGACTGCAGAGACGTAATTGACTGGGAGACCCAGCTGTTGAGTTCTTAAATCCAACACCATATTTGCACCAAGACCACACCTCCAGTGGACTGCTCTCAGCCAGTGCCTGAGTGACAGGACATTGAGGCATGTGCAAGATTCCTCTGATAGCTTCCTTGGATTCAGGGGCTCCATATAGGCCTTACCAGACTTTTCTTAGCAGTCTAAGATTCTTCTGCCCAATCTTCTTCCTTCTCTGTCCTTCAAACCTCTGCCGAAATCTGACAAGTCTGTAGGTTTATCCTAGTCTCTCCCCATTTTCTCTTACCTGCTTTCCCTCAATGAAATCCTTATACATGTAACACTGCCTTGGTGTCTGCCTCTCAGAGTACATGGGATAACACAGTTCTTATTCTGTCTTATTTCTCTGTTGCCTACCAGAGCTTCCTGGGCACATCTAAATTGGGATCACCCAATCCACCACCTGCATTCAAATCTTTGTCTCATGACATGCTACCAGGGACACCCAACTGGTGATGATCCTTCATCCTTTAAATCATAATGCCCTGTAACTTGTAATATCTATGTTCCCTCCATCATGTGGCTTTATATGGATAATACATTTTCACTAGTCATTGCTTATCAGATGAAACCCCTTCTTCTCTCTCATCGTCTGGTAATGAGAGAGACCTGGCACTGATAACACAAAGAAGCTCCTATGGAAAGATCCATGACCTTGTCATCTGGAGAAATTGGACATGACATGTGTTAGGTAGTTTTGGATCCAACCTCCACTTACATTTTTATCCCATTCATGGCTATGATCATCATTTGCAAGCGAATATACCTTTATGATACTTTGCTCTGTTACACTAAACATTACACGCTCTCACATATGTTCTCTGAAACAACTGGATAAGTCATTTTGACACAGGGATAAGCCTGGAATTATAATACAGTTAATATTCTGTGGGGCTAATTCTTGACCAAGGGGATACTGAAGGAAACTTGTAAATACAACCCATTTCAGTGGGTGGACAAGTTTGAGGAGTGTGACATTTGGATCAAAGTCTTCCCAGCAAAATGTAGCCTAAGAAATCCAGAACAGTGACATCTCAATAACAAACTCTAGAATATTCTCTCTTTCCTTCCTTGCTTCATTTTACTTATGCCCTATCCTTTTCTTTGGGATTACTTCCCCAAATAAATTGTATGATGCAAGCCTTTGCCTGAGATTCTAATTTATGAGAAATCTTGGCTACTACTACTATCTAAAACTCACAGGGGGAAATAAAGGTGAAATCTAGAAAAAACATGCAGAAAATAATTTGATATGCCTAAAAACAGTTCATCTGGGTAGAGTTCAGTCTGGATATACATTATGGTAAGAACTTTGGTTTTATTTGGACTGGATTTGGTGTACAAGGATACCCAATAGAATGGATAGGGTGTAAAATACTGAAATAAAGAGTTCTTAGTAGGGGTGGATCTATACTTTCAAGGAGTCAGAGATGAGGTGTTTCTCAGTGGTTATACTTTTTAAACTAACAGCCTAGCAGGGCATAGAAATCCTAGCACTGTCAGGAAGGGAAGTGGAATAGTGCTTAGGGCCTCATGAGGCTTAGGCCTCATGCCCTTGCATACAGACGGAATTCTTACAGCCAAGAACAAGAGAGAACTGTCCACTGCACTTAAAGTTACATAAATAAATGAAGAAACTTTCAATTGTGTACATTCACCAAAAGCGTAAAATAGAAGACAAAAATAACCGATAGACAAAAAGAAGTAAAAGCCAAGTATGAATGGTAAAGTTTACTTCAATGTCGTTTCATGGAGACATCCACTGTAATCCTATTCAAACAACACAACCCCTCCTCCCAAGAGATTTATATATATATATAGCATCTAGGTCAGTCACTGAGTATATGGAGACCTGTGATCCACGTTTCTGGGGGATTAAGATGCTTCCAAGTTATGAAAGACGCCAGGGTTTCAGCAAGTGGCCTGTGGTTCACGGCAGTACCAGTGAGAAACTTGACTGCTAAGCAGGACCCAAGACGGCAGCTTATTTGTGTAGATTGGGTGTGCAGCTGGGGGGACTGTGATTCAGTGGGTGAAGCATTCACCTGAAGCAAACGAGATAGATGATTATAGACTCCATGAGGTATCTGGAAAAAAAGAGGCTAACACACAAACTATTGGGGTGTCTGAGTGGCTCAGTCAATGAAGCATCTGACTCTTGATTTCACCTCAGTTCATAATCTCAGGGTCATGAGATTTATCCCCATGTCAGGCTCCATGCTCAGCGGGAGTCTGCTTGAGACTCTCTCTCCCTCTGGCCCTCCCCCTGCCCCTTCAATCACACTCTCTGTCTCTCTCTTTTATAAAATAAATAAATCTTAAAAAAAAAAAATAAAACACAAAGTGTTGTATCCAAGACTTCTCAGGATCTAAGACTTCTTAGAAGCTAGGTGATGCAGGAAAGGATAAAGGGTCACAGTGTGTGCTGTAGCTTCCTGAATGTTTAAGAACATTCAGCCAGAGCTGCAAGTGTGTGACCATGGTGTACAGTGCAAATATATTAGAGAGACATTCCTTACCCGTCTATATCAATTAAGCATTCTTTAAGGCACTGGGGCAGTGGTTCTCAATCAGGAGAGATTTGCAACTGCCAGAGGCATTCAGAAGACGTTTTTGTCACCACAATCAGGGAGTTGCCACTGACACCTCTTGAGTAGATCACAGGGATCTTGATAAACATCCCACAGATTCCTACAGCCCCCATCACAAAAATGTATCTTCCCCTGATATCAAAAGCACCAGGGCTAAGAAATTCTAGACTGGAGTGATTTTCTCAGAGACCCTCAGTGAGTAAGAGGAGTAGGGCTTATCCTGCATAAAGACTGGGGAGGAAGTGACATTTTGTAAGCACCTAACAGACATCAGGTCTACCACACAACTTCTTTGGAATCTCACTAGTGAGGGCAGGTATGATGATATCACTTGACAGAAAAGGAGAAAGAGTCGCAGAAGAGAAGCAACAACCCTATAAGTGACTCATTTTAGCTTGGAGTTAAATCTTTTACAGACAAAGCCCAAAGCTGAGACTTCACTGGAAAAAAAAAATACATTTGTTATTTTCTAGTTTCAAAATGAAATCATTTTCATCGATCCCTTATAATTTTTAACAAGGCAGGAAAATGTCATTGTGCTTATGACTGGCCTTATGTGCCAATAATTTCAGTCTCAAGCTAGTAGCTTTTAATAAATGTAGACATCATGCTATTAGAATGTTTATTTAATCATTAAGTTTTATTTAACACTGAAATATTAGGAATAGCTTTATCAGGGAGGTAGAATTACAGGTTTTTTTATTACTGCCTAATTATTTTTCCCAAAGTTTATGGATTTTTTAATAATAAGCATATATTAAAAGCTATAAAGTTGCCAGATAGGTATATTTTAATGTGGTACAAATATTTAATTATTTCAAAATACAGAATAAATAGCAGATGATATAGATGTTTATTTGGGGCTCATATGGATTTGTTGGCCACAAAATCCAAAATTCAATTCTATCTAATAGGACAAATGTTTGCCTCCAAGGAGCTTGCAAAATACGGTTTTGTCCAAACTGATTCAAATGTTTGTGATGCTTTCTCCTCAGAGCTGCCTGTAAGTCTCTGCAAATAATCCCACAGCTAATTCCATGTTTCCACAGATACTCCATCCACCGTTATCGGGTGTGAAATCCCCCACCCCCCACCCCTAGAGTACCTTCCTTGAATTTGTGATGCTCTAGCTACAATATTATTAGTTTCCTCCCCCAAATTACGAGTTTTGAAGGCCAACTTTTATGCTTATTCAGCTGTATATTTTCTTATCACCAAATGCAGTATCCTGCAAATAGAAGGAAGTCAATAAATGCTTGCTTTGTTGAAATAATTCTAGCTCTTGGGGCAAGGTGTTAACAGATTGCCAGACTCTCGGAGAAGAAACAGATGTGGGGAGTTCCAAAGAGAGTCTATGCTCTGAAGGCATGTTTATATTCAGGGTTAGTGGTCTCTATTTTTAATTTCCCTGGGTTTTCCACAGTATTGACTTTTTTTCTTAAATAATTTCTTATTTACATCTGAAGATCAAAAGTCTTTCAAGTTGAAGCCCTGCCTACACACTCATTTATGAGCTCTACCCAAAAAATGCTAAGGTACATTAAAAAAAACCCTGACATGAAAAATGTGTCGCATCGCCAGATTTTAAGGTGGACTAAGCAAAGAAATATGTAGCTCTACGTTTGCGGAACAGCACAGGGCAGAGGTTTAGACTGCTGTGGCACAAAGTTTAACGGCACATCCAACAGGTGTGGGTGAAACTCCTGTAACAATGAGCGAAGTCTGCCATCTACAGGCCTAAAAGTGTATTACCACGTAGGTGCATGTGGACCCTGAATCCAAGAAGGACACTACAGGACTGATGACTCAGAGATGTGACCTCAAACAGACAATTCTATGCTGAATTATTTGGAGTCCACGTTTTGTTTCTATCTTTCAATACAGGTATATAAGTAAAAAGTTAAAACTAGCTAAAAGAAAATGCTCCCATCCTCCATATCTCCTGCAGAATCATTACTTTACAAAATTGAAGATGATGAGCTTTGTGCATCTCCCATTTTTTATTTTTATCATGGTGTTCTTTCCTTACTTGCATTGTAAAGATCTCTATATATGTCTATCTACCCACTAGTCAGTTAACTCCTACAGCGCACGAGACCCCTAGAATTGATTTTGGTGTGCCCTCTTGCCTAACACAGTGTCTGACACATGGCAAATATTCCACAAAGATTTGATGTGCAAATAATTAAGGGAATAAAAAAAATGAATACAAAATAAAATCAATAAACTAATTATTTCTGGGTCTTCTTGTTCCAAATTACCTATAAATGTATGAAAAAATGTAGTCTAATATGCATGT
This sequence comes from Martes martes, assembly GCF_963455335.1. Lineage (NCBI taxonomy): Eukaryota > Metazoa > Chordata > Mammalia > Carnivora > Mustelidae > Martes > Martes martes. The sequence continues at coordinate 147,793,068 of NC_137889.1, forward strand.
ACCTGAACACATACATATTTATGCAAAATGTGAACACACATATGTGCATATATGCATGTGTTTGTCAGTCGTTTAACAAGTTCTGCAATAAATCAAGGGCTTTGTCACTTTTTTATTAAAATCCTTAAAACTGTATATTTAAGATTTTCTAAATCTGCCTTTAAGGTCCCAGCTATGTCATTTCATCAGACAAAATGTTCTGAAAGATTCATTTTATTTAGAAAGTAAATGTGGTACCAAGGCCACAGTTATTACTTCTCATTTATTTTATCCTTTCTACAATTGACTGTCTAGCTCTAGTCAGAGGAAATGAGGGCCAAGGAAAAATGTGTAGATAAGATCATTATAGACAGAATGAAAAAGAAAGTGGAAGAATAAGATAAATATTGTTTCTCCTAAGAGATCTGGGTTCTCTTCTCTGCACTCTCTCTACCAACACAACCTTGAGGAAACTTTTTGGATTTTAATCTTGAACTGTCCTTAAAAGGAAAGGGTCAACATTCATTGTTCACTGCTGTGTGCCAGGCACTGTGCTTGATATTTCCCTGAACTGTCACATTTAATATTGTGCAGCAGCCCCAGAGCCGGAGCTGGATAGATACTCTTTGTTGGGGATGAAATTGAGTTTCAGAGAGATTCGTTCTGCAGGGTTCCATCACAGGAGGTCCCACGGTGCACTGGAAACAGCTCATACTGGTTTGTGAGAGTCTATTGCCCATTCAGGGATCCCATATTGGTCCCTTGAAGTCAGCGACAGTGGAATTATTTAGGACATATAGATCAACAATTGCTATGAATCAGCCCCAACTCCTACCCCAGGAGCTGATTGTTAAACATAACAACACATCACTGGTTAAAAAGTAATAATAAATGCTTAAGAATAATTGGCTCCAAATGCATGTTGTTTCCAATAGACCAAAGTACCCAAGAGTTAAGGGATTGCCCACTGAAGATTTATATAGCAGTTTAGAGTGGTTAAAACATTTTTTAAAATGTAAAATGAAGCTAATCTCTGTTTCTCTCTTCTTCCTCCCTGCTTCCTCCCTTCTCCTCCCCCTTCTCCTTTTACAACACAGCCCCTGCCACATCCTGAGGGCCTGCTGTTGCTGGGTGCTTGACATAAACCAAAGATTTACAACACTGAGGGAAATAAGGTTGGGTCAGGAAAGGGATTTAGGTAAAACCATGAATTAACTAAGTGCAGAGCCCTGAATCTAGAAAGGTTTCCTCTCCTTTATCTACTATGTGAATCTCACAGTGACTCCCCAGAACTAGTCCTCAAGTTCCATCTTCTGATGTGTTCTGAAGACTCACTTCTCCCTTTATTCATTCCTTCAATAAATATCTGAGCACAAAAGGCGTGCCACACATTGTTCCAACTGCTCGATATGCAGTAATGAAGTCAGGAGGAGTCTCTGCCCCTGGGAACTTCCCTTTCGGTGGCAGAGAGAGAAACAGCAGTGCCGGAATAGAAAGACGGTCCAGCCAGAGAGCTTGGGTTTGAATCCTGGGTCCACCTCTTTCTGTGTTACCTTGGGCAAGTTACTTAACCTCTCTGTGCCTCAGTTTCTTCTCACATGTTAAAAGGGAATAAGAACAGTCTCCAAGAGTCTTAAAGTCCTTATCAGAATTAAATTTTGTAATGTTAAATAGCGTCTGGTACATATTAAGTGCTCAGTATACGCTGGCTCCTACTTTGACAGGAACAAATTAATGACATTCTATAGGGAGAGTTATGAAAAGAACACTTCCAATCCTGTGGATGGGATGAGGGGACAAGTTTAGATAAAGAGATGAACCAAAAATATATATATATATATTTCTGCCTGAGAAGTCATATTGACATTAAAAGCTTAATAATAAAAAAGGAAACCTGACCATGAGAAACAAAAAAAAAAAAAAAAAGAGAGAGATGAACAAAGTCCTCTCTGATGAACTGATGAGGAGCTGAGGAGGAATCTGTCTTGGCACCAGGAGCTGGAGAGAGAACACTTCCAGGGTTAGGAATGGAGGGGCTAAGCTCTGGAATGTGTGAGAGATTCTTGGAACACAGGAAGAGCCCATTGAGATGAAGAATAACAAACAGGTGAAGGAGAAATCAGGCAAGGTCCTTATAGCCTCAAGTGTTTGCACTGTATTCTTTTCTTTTTTTTTAAGATTTTATTTATTTATTTGACAGACAGAGATCACAAGTAGGCAGAGAGGCAGGCAGAGAGAGAGGAGGAAGCAGGCTCTCTTCCGAGTAGAGAGCCCAATGTGGGGCTTGATCCCAGGACCCTGGGTTCATGACCTGAGCCAAACGCAGAGGCTTTAACCCACTGAGCCACCCAGGCGCCCCAATTTGCACTGTATTCTAAAAGCAAATGAGAATTTGAGTCTCTTTCCTCATGGAATTCCTATTCCAGCCCTGGTTTTCATAGAGGAATTCGTTTCTTCAATGTACCTCTTTCTTCTAGCCTGTGGTTAAAGATCCCAGGGTCAACCTGGTTTTAGAGTCTTTGCATTATTTCTTCTGAGAAAACATTGAGAGATAATGAGCAGCCAATTGGAAATTGACAACATTTCCAAAATATCCCCAAATTGTGTCCTGGATCTTTGTCTTTTATTTATACTTCCTTAGCTTAATTAAATAAAATCATCTGGATCTGAAATCCACTATTGGTTTCTTCAAATTTATCCATTAATCCACTATCTGGAGAGAATTCCCATAGGTTTCATCAAATTTCAGTGGGCATTTGACTCAGGAATGGGTACGGATTATTGACTTAAATTGTCCGAAAGCCCACCCAACTCTTGTTCTTACACCTTCCCATTTCCCAGAAGCCTTCTTTGGAACCAGAATCGGGAAGGGACAATTAGATGTTCTCTAATCTCAAGCTACAAATTTGAAGTTCAGGGGATCCCCAGCCTTGGAGACCAATGTCTTTATTGGTGACCAGTGACCACATATGTCTCTCAGACAAGAATTCTCAAAATCTGAATTTGCCTGTATCCTGCCAACTCTTGCTGTCAGTCCTACTGGAAACCCCATCCATGCACTCTTCTGTGTATCTTCCTGCAAAATGTAACCAGTAACATGTCTGGCTTCTTTAATAATTCTCTTTCCATGTCCCCCATTATTCAGATGAGCCACAACAAAATAACAATGAGCAGGAGAGAGAAAGGGCTCTGGCTACACTGGACTGAGACCCCCTCACCCCCTCCAGCATGGGGACACTGTCCTCCCAGCCTTCCTTCCAGAACACAAAGCTCAGCAACCAGGCTGAGTGATTTCCCTCGGTTCTGTACATTACTCAGTCCTCACCTCAATAAGTGTGGTCATCTTCTGCCACCTCACAGTGTTATTATAATGTTATTGACTGTATTCCCTATGCTGTACTTCTCATCTCCGTGACTTATTTATTTTATAACTGGCAGGGTGTTCCTCCTCATCCCCTCTATCTATTTTACTCTTTCCCCACCTCTCCCCTCTGGCAACCACCAGTTTGTTCCCTGTATCCATGAGTCCATTCCCCCTTTTTTTGTTTGATCATTTGTTTTGTTTTTCAGAAAAGAAAAATATCATATGATTGCACTTACTTTTTTTTTTTTAATTTTCTTTGGAAACCCAGTGATAATCTTTACCGTCATTGAGATCCTATTTTCGAGGACTATTTTCATGAAATGACTTTTAGAGGCAATTTGGGGGGCAACAGGGATTTTTCAATACTGCAGTGGAACCCAGGGTCCTGGGTCTCAGAGGTGAAATTGCCAGGGAAAGTGTCCACTCTGGACTGCTGTTGTTGTCCTGACCTTGAAACCTTGTGCGGGGGCCTGTCTCATCGGCCATCTCAAATTGCCATGGAAAGAGGCGATGACAGTTTGATTTCACCCAGTCCCTCGAGTTATGAGTAATTTTGCTAGACGCTTGTCATTTTCTGGCAGATTTCACGAAGTTGTGCTGAATTTGCAAACAAAGGCAAAAGGCAAACAATGGTTTAAGCTGCTTTGAGATTGCCTCATTAAACCACAGCCTTTGGAAGCTTTCCACTTATAGCAATGAACACATCTGAGCTCTACAGTGATGTCACCGTCTAAAACTCTGTTCACATCGTTTTGGGAGGATAAAGCTGTCTCATCCACAACTGACAACAACAACAATGACAATAATAATAAATTAAGTACCCAAGAAAGTTAAAAGGTTAAGAACAGAAAACTGCTTCAGTTATCAGGAAAGCTGAATTTCAGATCTACTGCTGCTATACCAGCCCCGGCACCAATAATCAATTTCCCTGAGTTCTTCAAGACTCAGTTTACCTCTCTGGAACTTGGATATACTGACACCTCTTCTGTGTTAACATTCCACTGAGCTCAGCCGGTGTTTCCTATCTGGAGACGAGGCTGTGTGCTGCTCTCCAGAATCCTTATTTTCAGAAGAGTGCATTTGCGAGATTATGTGAAAGTGGCCCCATGGGGGGTTAACTGTCCTTTACTTCCAATCAGTGAAATTGACCTTCCTGTGACCTTCCCCAAACTACAAAGTCCTAAACCTGTAAGATTTGTAAAATTCTCCAGAGTATTTTCCATTCCAGTCAATTCCAGCACAACCCAAAAACAAAAGCAAAACAAAGTAACAAAAATGGTACACTAAGATGTAGGAGAGAATCTCAAAAGAACAGAGTTGCATTAAAGCTGCTGGACAAACTGCCTGGACCGTGCAGAACTTGGAGACAGGTGCCCTGATCCAATTCTGTTAGGTCTGGTAATGCTGGCAGTGGCAATTCTCTCACTTTGAGGAAATACCCTTGCTTCCAGCCAGTCTCCCACTAGACATTTCCTTGGGCCCAAGTTACCATTCTCCTGTGGGTGCTCATACTGGTCAATGTTAGGAATATCTGTTTCCAGAGATACACCCTCCCCAAGTTCACCGCCGCTGATCCCAATCAGAGGCAGGTGCAGGGTTTTAGCAAGCCAGCAAGCGCTCTAGCATTGTGCTACCAAAGGCACCACCATACCTGTCAGAGAAGGCTATAAGGCCACTGATGCTTATGTTTCCCTCCCCTTCCATAGCCTACAACCCTGAGGGGATTTCTCTGCAAAGCACTTCAAGTACGACCATTGTATCATGCACCAGCTTGTGGCAATCAAAATCTTCTTGCAGAACATAAAACAATCCCTGGGTTGATCAGAAACATAACTGGTCCACTGCAATGAGCCGCTCCCACCAGAGCAAATCTGCTCTGCCAAGTGGAGAAAGCAGCCCCCATTGATAGTGTGCATTTTCCTGAAAGTGACTCTAATGTCACCTTTTCCTTTATGCTGAACCGAGTCCTATGGATGAATGGAAAACTGTTCCAATGACTACTCTCTAAGAGATGTGGCTCTGGTGGTCAGAGATCCAGATGTGACAGTGGCCAAGGAAACAGGGTCCAATTCAAGGAGCAAATGCCAGTTGTATCCCATAGCTTAGGAAGAGCAAGTCACATCCAGAGACGTAGGGGTCCGATGGAGGAAAAGTCCACCTCATGCCACTCCAACCCCCCAAATACTCACCACGATAAATTCCTGTTGGAAAGACCATTAGGTTTTCAAAAACATTTGTATTGTGTATTTTTGAGGAGCTTTTTAAAAAGAAACAGCTAGAAGAAATGTTTTATTGGTATTGCAAACCAAGATTTTATTTGCTATGAGAGTTGTGTCTTTAACAACTTTGGAGAGCTCCAAATATCATGCTATGATTTCTACTATCTTACTTCCTGAAAACAATGTTTTCCAGTATCTTTGCCACTGTGGTCCCATTTAGCCTGTGAAGAATCCAAGGTGTGAAATGTCTTTCCAGCCAAAGCTGGTAACAGAACTGGAAAGAGGAAGCTACAGCTCAAAGCCTTAGTTCTCAGTGAAAATGAACTTGAAGACAAAGCCTCAGGCAGCATTATTACTTTCCTGTCAGTAAACATTTTTACAGATCACGTTTCTTATGTTCCACTCTTTGTAGTCATTCAATGGAACACTGAACTTGTGTCCATTTCATTACTGATGATTCAGAGACTGTAATGGTTGCTTGTTTATGGGTTGGACAAGCAGTATTTGTTTTCTAAAAAAAGAAAAAAAAATTAATGTGAATTCTTTATTTCATGCTATATCCACTCTTTTCAAATTTACCTTTGAGGACAATAAAAGAAAGCATGTTGGATAGCCAGACTCAAACCATAGGCCCCATGAAACAGCACATCTCAGCCTTGAGCCTAGAGACTGGAGTTCTAATTCTTAGAGAAAAATCAGCATCTTTTCCCTGAGAAGTATTAATTCAATATACAGACTATTAGAAAAAAAAACTGAGGTTGTATTGCTGAGTAAAATTCCCTGACTACACATAAAGATCCCTCTGTTACTAGGAGGACAAGAGTTGGGTTATTTGTATTTATAACTTGAATCCATAACACAAAATGGGCACATATTAAAGGTTGGTAGAATAATTGAATAAATTAATAAGCAATGGAAATCAGTGATTGAGTACAAAATATCCCCTAGGGCAGCCAAATTGGAAACTTGAAAATCATAAACTCAGTACTCAAGCCAGGGAAATGCTAAAAGCTTTAGTCAGGAATGAAAGGAACATTACAGGAGAAATTAACCAAAACAATGGGAGTTAAAGATGCAGAGGGCATCTTGAGAAAGGAACACAAGCACTGGGTCAGACAAATTCAGTTACTATCTCATTGCTATTACTTGTAAATTGCATGACATTGGTAGGTTTACTAACTCTGCAATTAATCTCTATGAGATTAAGTTAATTCCCTCATCTGCAAAATGGTAATAATTATGGTGATTGTCAGGATAAGTTGAGATGATACATTTACTTCTTTTAACACACAGTATGATAAATAATAAGTTTGAAGACATACATTAACTTTATTTTTACTATTAATCCCATCAGTTGAATAGCAACAATGTGCCAGGCACTATGATGGGTCCTTGACACTCAGTACTTCCTTTATTCCTTTGATAATAGCCATTTTCCTCTCTCAAGGCTTTTTTTTTTTTTAAGACTTATTTATTTGATAGAAAGAGAGTGTGTATACACACATGCATATATGGGGGGAGAGGCAGAGGGACACAGAGAGAGAGAATCCCAAGCAGACTCCCTGCCAAGAATGGAGCTCCATGTGGGGCCTAATCCCATGACCCTGAGATCATGATCCAAGCCAAAATCAAGAGTCCAACGCCCAACAAACTGAGCCATCCAGACACCCCTCTCAAGTAGTTTTTCAACAGGACTACAATACACATTTGTTGACTTAAACTATAGGTGATCAATTTGCCCCAATTTACACAAGACTTTCCAATTTTACACTGAAAGTCCTACATTCCTGGAAAACTCTCCTTCCCAGCCAAACCAGAATAGTTGGTGTATTCATGTTTTAGGGCTGCCATAACAAAATACCACAGACTGAGCGGCTGAAACAACACAAATGTATTTTCTCATCGTTCTGGAGGCCAGAAGTTTAAGATCAAGATGTCAGACTCTTTGGTTTCTCCTGAGACCTCTCTTCTTGGCTTGTAGATGGGTACAGTCCTACTGTGTCCTCACATGACTTTTCCTTTGTATGCACACTTCCCTGGTGATTCACCTTGTGTCCAAGTTTCCTCACGCAAATTTCCAGTAGACTGGATTAAGACCCCACCCCGAGGGCCTCATTTTAAATTAATCACACCTTTAAAGGCCTTATCTCTAAATACAATCATATTCTGAGAGGGTTAGGACTTCATCCTATGAATTTTGGGGAGACACTATTCCATCTGTAACAGTTTGTCATCTTAGTTAAGCCTCAGAAAGCTTCCATCACTCAGCAAACACTCTTCACAAAGGTTCTTTGAGCCAGGAGGTATGTTGAAATATTCCACCTAACATCCACACAGCTCTTCTTCTCAGTACCCAGTGAGAAATGGGGATGTAAGCACCTGAGGACAAAGTACAAAGTGCAATGCCTACTTTCCCTGTGGAGGCCGAAGGGCTCTGTGTGGCATTGTTGAATCACTTGGGTAGCCACATCTTGGGACATAGGCGAGAAAGAGAACATAGATGTGATGAGAGCCAAGAAGTCCATTTATTTCAGATTGCACCGTAGAAATACATGATATTCTCTTTTTTGATTTATAGAAACAGGAATTTCGTCCATTTCATAGAGCAGAGTCTTCTTGTGCAACTGCTCAGTTCAAAATAATTCTGCCTTCTCCGGGAGTAGTCTTCCCATGGTCATTCCTGATGGATGAAGAGTAAACACTTAGTCCAGTCAGATCCTACAAAGATATCCTACAAAGGGCAGGGAGGGACAGAGAGACAGAGACTCATCAGGCTGAGTCACACTGATGGCTCCCTTCCAGGTCAAAGACCTAAGTGCTTCAGCTTTTCCAAGTCCTGGAATCTCCTTGGTTATTTTTCTCCCTAAGTTGTTGACTCCCCATTTCTGGTTCACTAAATACTTCAACATCCTTCCAAATGCCCCCCCCTTTTTTTTCGTAAGCTAACCATGCTCAGATTTTATCATTCAAAATAAAGTAATGTAAATGAACACAGATATCTAGTACTATAATGGACTTCTTGCTTGAATTCCCTGAACTTGAGTCCTTCATGCTTGTTCCCCATTATATAACAGTGCTAGTGAAGTCCTAGTCGTAAAATGAGAGTTTAACAAACACTGAAATGATAAATACATAAGTAAGTGAATGAGAAAATTAAAGAGACTTACATAAACTAAATGAAAAATTTTGTTTTGCATGGTTTTTAGTTAATTCCAAAATTGTCCTCTAGCTCCCCAAATTTGGCAAGCACTCTCTTGGAGAATAATCAGAGTCAATGGGGTCAAATGTTTCCAGATTAATGGCTAATAATCTCAGATACAGGAGATATTTGTGAAATTAGCCCCACCCTTGAAAATTCAGGCACTGAAAACTGGGCAAAACAAAGTCTTGAACATACATGAACAAGGTGTTTAGGACCCTGACTTCTTCCAAAATCTCTCCCCACAATTATTTTGTCTTCCATATGGCCAGTGAAACATGTCTGTGTCTGGGCATCATTTAATTTTTTTTAAATTTTTTTTAAAGATTTTATTTATTTATTTGATACAGAGAGAGATCACAAGTAGGCAGAGAGAAAAGCAGAGAGAGAGGGGGAAGCAGGCTCCCTGCCAAGCAGAGAGCCCGATGCGGGGCTTGATCCCAGGGCCCTGAAATCATGACCTGAGCGGAAGGCAGAGGCTTAACCCATTGAGCCACCCAGGTGCCCCTGGGCATCATTTTAAAAAGCCAGTCTTGACAATGACTTAGGAGAGCACCCAATAAAATAAATGTTTTCCCATCTAAATTTGAAACCAACTGAAATAAGAGTTAGAAGTAATGTTAAGGAAAGTGAAAACATTTTCTTTGTTGCCATTAAAAGCTGTTTAAGTGAATATTGCAAATTGTGTAGGAAAAACACCCAACAGAACCAGGCCAACCTACCAAAGCAATCACAGTGATTCTTATCCCAGGGTGAAGTCTTTACAACTAGACTTATTGCATGGCCTTGGGCACATCAGACTACACCTTTTCTTTTGCTGGGTGGGTTCCTAAAAGGATGGAAGAGAAAAGGACTGAGCCAAAACTGCCCTCTGTTTTTTCCATAAGGCACCAATAATGGGGAAAGGGTGTGGAAAGTGGAGAGGGGACAGGAAATTCACACTAATGGTTTTCCCCCTCATGGAAACAGTAAACATGGGGAAAGGAAGTTCCTCATTAAAATAGTGTTACTGCTGTGCTGATATTTTTTGAAAAGTATGGTGTGGAGAGGGTGTGAAGACTTTAAAATAAAAATGATGTAGACTCAAATCATAGCCATGTCATTCAAATGTTTTGTAAGTGACCTGACCTCTCGGAGTACAGATTCTACATCTGTAGAAGCAATCTGTCTATTCCCTTACAAAGATTTTGAAGACATAACATGATAGAGCTCAGAACATATACTGTACTAACCATGGTTCCTAGCACAGTAGTCAAATAAAATCATTGGAAATTTTTTTAAAAAGGTGTATAATATCTGAAATGTTATGACAAAGCAAAGAGAAAAAGGAAAACTCAGTTTTCTAAGCCAAGTTGCTTTAATGATGACTAACAGTTAGCAAGAAATCATTATGTGCTGGGAAATGCATTGCACAATTTATATTCCTCACCTTATTTAATAGCAATAATAACCACATAGTGTAAATATTGGTATGTCCCATTTTATACAGAAATGAAAACTGAGGATTGGAAAGGCTATATCACCTAGTCAAAATCTGTCAACTGGCTGAACAAGAAATGCAAACCCAGGTTGTCTAGGTTCAGAGATTATGTCCTTAACTATTATGGCATATTGTTTCCCCATAGTCATTATCTCAAGAGAAGATACATACATGAATGGGAAGAAGGACCTCCAGGAGGCAACGGGTTCTCAGTTTCAGCTCAGGCACTAAGGAAACTTCATCACCTTTATATTATTTTTTTAACATTTTTTTAAAGATTTTATTTATTCTTTTGACAGAGATCACAAGTAGGCAGAGAAGCAGGCAGAGAGGAGGAAGCAGGCTCCCCGCCGAGCAGAGATCCCAAGGCAGAGCTTGATCCCAGGACCCTGGTTTCATGACCTGAGCCAAAGACAGAGGCTTTAACCCACTGAGCCATCCAGGCGCCCCGTCATCACCTTTATATTCTTGCCCAAGGCTGACTCCATGTTTCCACATGAAAGTTTCCTTTCCTCTCTGACCCTGGCAAAGCTATACCTGCAATGATGGATTAAATTTTGTACATTGAAAGAGCTCAACAAACAGCTCCAGGAATAACAGGTCAGGTAAGTAGAAAGACTGATTCATAATGGGAATTTTAAAAAGTAATGAGCTTCAAAGGTATTTCAAATCTTGGCTAAGGGACAAGAGAGGATTGTCACTCTGATTGTAAATTGTGCATGTTTGAAAGCCTGAAAAACAAGGATGAGTAGAATGTATTATGTTCATTTCTCTCTTTTTTTCCTCTTTACTTTTTTTTTTTTTTTTTTTTTTTGGTTAACTTTTAAGTTACACTTAGAAAGCGGGGGTAAATCCAGGAGAGAGATCACAGAGGGATGAGACTGAAAATACCTTCAGATATTTAGGGCCAGACCCAGAGCTAAGATTTGGCAAGTCTCCCACAGAGAAAAAGAATAATGATCCAAAGGCTGGGAAAATATCTCTCAGTTTTCTCTTAAGGATTTTGTCATGTCCAAACTGGATAAAGAAGGCTAAGTCCTAAGTCAATAGTGGGCTTATGTAAATAGTATATTGTTGGCATGGGTGAGAAACGGGAATGGCTAAGACATCCTGAAAGTTATTCTGTTTCCACTGAGGGAACAGGTTTAAGTGATGGAGAGTGAGATTGAGTATAATACCCGGTTTGAGTAAACTAGTGTGAATTCATTACTATGGGAATCGGGGAAATTTTAAGGTAAATGTTTCTCCTGGGTGTATCTGGGAAAGGAAGAATGGCAAACGTATAGCAAATGGATGAACATAAACTTAAGGGTCTACATAATGTTTGACATCATATTATTTGTTCAAGGATAATAATGATCTTTTTGTTGAAATTCAATTTCTACACAGTGAAGTGGGAAATAAATAAGAAATCTCAATGCAGAACGGGCAAAGCGATACTCTCAGCTTTGCAGTGGTTGCTATGTTTTCCAAGCCTGTCAATTATCCGATAGGTTGCTTGTCTGTGAGTGTGCAGGAAAATAAACACTATGTTAGGGAGGGGGCTCTGAACTTGAGGGGCATTTTTGCTGCTAAATTGATATGTGTAGTAGATTGTATTATTTTTTTCAAAATACTAACTGATCTCCATCTCACCCATCCCTACAAGATCACTCCTATGTGCTCCTCTCTTAGGAGGAGCAAAAATCAGGAAAAACCCATTGTTTGGGAAAGGTAGGCTCAGATGTATATTACATTGTTTTCAGTGGGTCACTGGGTAAAAACTCAAAACTCTACAATGCAACTCAGAAACACTTTCAACAAAATACTTGTATTTTTGCTGAAGATGATGTTAAACAATACCTAGATATCAGCTTTTACAAGTTCCTCATCCCCCCGTTGGTGAGATTTTTTTCTTTTGGACAATGTTAGTGATTTCAGCAGGATTTCTATTCCTCGGACACTAGGAAGTTTTGCATGAAAACAAAAGAAAACAAACAGAGAAAAACCTTGGGGTGCCTGGGTGGCTCAGTTGTTCAGAGTCTGCCCTCAGCCCAAGTCATGATCCAGGTCCTGGGATCAAGCCCCTCATCTGGCTCTCTGCTCAGCAGAAAGCCTGTTTCTCCCTCTCCCACTCCCCCTGCTTGTGTTCCTTTTCTTGCTGCCTCTCTCTCTCTCTGTCAAATAAATAAATAAAATCTTAAAAAAAAAAGAAAGAAAGAAAAAAAGTGAAGAAGAAAAGAAATTTTCAAAAAAAAATTTAAAAAATAAAATAAAAACAAAAACAGGATCATCATCGGGGCATCTCTGTGGCTCAGTCTGTTAAGTATCTGCTTTCTGCTCAGGTCATGATCTCAGGGTCCTGGGATCCGATTCCCATGTTGGGATCCGATTCCCATGTTGGGAATCCCATGTTGGGCTTCTTGCTCACAGGGGAGGCTGTTTCTCCCTATGCCTCTGCCTGCCACTCCCCCTGTTTGTGCTTGCCCTATGCCTCTGCCTGCCACTCCCCCTGTTTGTGCTTGCCCTCCCTCTCACTGTCAAGTCAATAAATAAAATCTTTTAAAAGAAAACAAAAAAACAAAAACAGATTCATCATCCATAGGTAAATACAATGCACAACACCTGATCACTCCTTCTAATTTGAGCTAATAATTCCCTCTGTCCCGATTTATTCTCAGGAGAATGCGTGATAATGAACAAGTACTGTTGCTCCTTCTTTGTGTAGAGCAGTGGCCTTTGGGCTCTCACTAGTCCCTAAAAGAAATATTAGAAACCATAAAACAAACAAAACTTTTCAAGGATACTGTATAAGATGTAGAGATATGCCATCTCTTATAAAAATTCTCAAGGAGATGGAATGACCCTTTTTGTTGTTACGGTCTGCAAACCTCAAGACAGCCTTCCACAAGTATTTCTTCAGAGATGAGGGAGAAAAATGTATCCTGATCAATGACCAAGAAGCAGAATTATCCCAAATACCTTCTAGCATCCATTATGGATAAGAATAATCATCAATTTAAACCAAACTACATTCAAATGTAATTTTTATTTAAAAATGCATATTATATCATTCAGAAACTAGTAGGTTATGCCATCCTAACAAATAAACCCAAATTTCAGTTACTTAAAGCAACAAAATAATTGCTCCTTGTACACAAGCCATCATGGGTTGGCAGGGGTGGGATCTTAACATTTCCGACTTAGTCCAAATGCGGGCTTGAATAGCAGTCTCACCATTTGGAAGATCACCTTGCTGTGCGGCACAGAGAAGGCCAATATGTAGAGTCATATTGCAGATCTTAAATTCATCTGCCCACAGAAGATACACATATTTCATTGACCTAGATGAGTCACCTGATCGTACCTGAACTTAAATACATGGAGGAACTAAAATTTGACCCTGTGCTCAGAAGAAGAGAACCAGAAATGCAAGTGTGCAGAATTAGTATCTTACTTAATGAGAGAATGTTACCCAGGGGTTGAGGAGGGCTGTAGGACTTTCCTCAGGGTAAAACTCCTGTAGTTTGTGACAATGTTTCTTTCAGGCTGTAGACTGTTTTATTGGCTCTCCATTTATTAACTGTCATTTATTTATTTTAAAAAAATAATCACCTTCTTGATTGGATCCTATACTGGCATTAGAGATTTTTAAGTATAAAGGTGCTACAATCAGTTTGCTCTATTTTTTAGATAAACTCAGGGTTATCTGTAAAAACAAAATATATCCAACTCAGGTTGGGAGAAAAGGTAATCTGGGCAGGCTTCCGGAGGGATGGAACATCACAGTAAACTTTTATAGCATGGGTATGTTTCACACCATCACCTGGTTGGAGAAGAGACAAAAAAGCATTTACATTCCAGACAAGAAAAAAATAAATCCCAGGTGTTTGTGGCAGGCAGATTTTTGGGAGGTATTAATTAAAAACTCACAGTTTTTTTCTCAAGTAAACCTTGAAAATTTTTCAAAAACTGTCATGCTGTATTTACTATTTTAGAGGTCAGAAACCTGGATTTGTCTGTCAGGAACATGCACAAGGAAGCATAATGATAGTAAACATTCATCACTAAACCATGTATCTAAAGGGACCGTGGATGGTGTCTTGCCAGAGGTTTTGATATGCACAGAGGTTTCACCAAGGAATGTAAACCAAATCCATCTAGAGAACTCAGAGCTTGCCCTGAGGCCTTGAAAGAACTTTCTACTGTTTTCAATACCTTCTGCTTTCCTTGGATCTACTGTCAGAATGTTGAAAAGTCAGACTGCACTTGGAAAATGAAAGAAAATGCAGATGTTTGTGTGTAAGGAAGTCAATTTGATAAGGATTGATTTAAATAATTATTATTTTATACTGTAATCTTTTGGACCCTGGTCTGTCTCATTTTTACCTGTAGGACCACTGCTCTATTTAAATAAAGGAGTACTCCAAAGTGCTATTAAGCATGCCTGTATCTTTTAATCCTCCAAGGGCATAGACATAGTAAAAAATAAATGGTAAATATTCAGAAAAGTGGGGGGGAGGGTGGTTAAGACATTCTAACTTTGAAGCCAGGTACCATAGAGAAGATTATCCTTGCTGAAAATTTTTTTGAAAAATTCTTTATTTTTCAACTACTATACAATGAAATCAATAACTACATCAGAAGTGTGTGATGATTAAATTAGATGAATCCAAGTAGAATATTTTGCATTGGCAGCAATTTCTTCAAGTGATACTTTGACATTATCTATTTCTGAACTCCTCCAGAGGGAATAGTTGTTACCACTTAATTTAACATATCATTATACACACTGAGAAGCATGCTTTCCAACAAGGAGACAGAATCTTGCATGCATTATCTTCTTTGCATGACCTTGACCCTTGCCACTCTTTGCAAATGAGCTGCTATAATCATTACCTGCATTTACAGTTACACAAATGTGCCAAGCTCGTAGTGATTGTAAGCGATGGAGTTGGATTAATCAGAAAATCTTGAACTCAGTTCCGTTATGACATAAACTGTGGGAATCTTTGAAAGGTCACTGGCTTCCAAGTCTCAAGTTTTTCATTTTGAAATGGGTGGAATTATGACTTAATCCTCTTATACAGTTGGTGAGAGGGTTGAGCGGTAAAGATATAAAGCAGTTTCTCAATGCTTAATTGGTTCTGTTCCCTGAAATTTTAAAATTTTGCTCTATTGTCTACTATAAAGTCTGTCATTTTTTTTAAAGATTTTATTTATTTGTTTGACAGATAGAGATCACAAGTAGGCAGAGAGGCAGGCAGTGAGAGAGAGAGGAGGAAGCAGGCTCCCTGCTTAGCAGAGAGCCTGATGTGGGGCTCGATCCCAGGATCCTGGGATCATGACCCAAGCCGAAAGCAGAGGCTTTAACCCACTGAGCCACCCAGGCGCCCCAAACCTGTTATTTTTTGTATGCTATCATCTGTTTCACCCAACTTGATTGAACAAAGAAGGGATGTCCATAAAAAATGAGATAGAAAAAGTGTATTTTTAACTGTGCATGTACACATTTAATGTTTTTCATGTCAGTTGATAAATTACATAGTTATAGTCACATTACCACTAATATAATAACATTCATATTACACATTAGGATGAATATCGAATATATCCATGGTACAGATTATATGCAATAATATGGATTATGAACATGTAATACATATGTGGATATAAATTATTATATATTTTGCTAAGTACTCCTATATTTTGTACACATATTAGAGAAATTTGGCAGAATTGGACCTGAGCAGGCCATAGGTTGTATATTCAGTAAAATAAACATGATTATTGCCCTAACTTTGGAGCTGGATATTACTGAAGGGAGGAGATGAAAGTATCACCTTCCTTCACTCCCAGACACACACACACACACACACACACACATTTACTTGTAAACAAAGGTTTACCTGAATGCTGAGGGGCTTCTGAGAGAAATGGGACCAATGTTCAGAGCCTTCTCTGAACAAATGTCAGCTCACTGGTCCCTTATCCTGCTGGGGCCTCTGAGATCCACGTTCTGACAGTGATGACTAAACATGTTTGTGGTTGGTGGAATAGTCATTCCCCAAAGATGTCTACATTCTAATGCCCAAGGAGTATGTGGCAGTTACATGGAAAGGGGGATTTTGTAGATATGATCAAGAATCTTGAGATGGAAAGGTTATCCTGGATTATTCAGACACACCCAAAGCAATGACAAGGGTCCTGGTAAGAAGGAGGGGAAGCAGCCAGGTCAGAATCATAGTGATGCAAATTCAACCCAGGAAATAACAGGCAACTGGAGAAACTAGAAAAGACAAGTGCCTCTGGAAGAAATGCAGCTGTGCCAACACCTTGATTTTACCCAATTAGGTCCATTTCAGACATCTGACCATGGAAATTTTAAGATAATCAGTTTATTTTGTTATAAGCCTCTGTTGGTGGAAACTACTACAGCACTGTTTCCTGCAGACACCAATGTTGCTTGGCCAGAGCCTCACTGTTATGGGGGTCGGCCACAGAATGTGCTCCACTTCTGTGTTGGTCTAAACCAAAGTATGTCAAACCTTTCCTGGCCTTCTGTGTCCTGGAAAACAGTTGTCCTTTGTCTCTAATATTTCAAACGCTGTGAGTGTGTGCATCTGTTGTTCCCATTTCACTCCTAGCTCACTGCTTCTAGGTCTCAACACGAACCCACAGGGGAAGTCACCTCGCAGAGACAACCTGCAGGACAGATTCCATGCTGCACTTTAAATAAGCCTCTCTTCTCCTGTCCTCTGAGAGGCCAGGGGTCCAATCCATTTGTTCACCAATACATCAGCATGGTGTCAACTCATGGTGAAAAATAAATCTTATTTGTTCACCGGAAGCCCAATCTTGGGCCAGCCTTCTGCAGATATACACCTTCTTTTCCAAGTTCCCTCAAACACCACCCGGAGGTTTCCAGCTTGCCTCAACAACTACTCCACGCTGCTCCTACAAAAGACAAAAGAACATAAGCCCTCTTTTTCCTGGCTTCCTAAAATAAGCATGTTGTTATGGGTCACATTTTCTCCCTCAAAAAGATGTACTGGGGCACTTGTGAGTGTGCTCTTATTTAGAAGCAGAGTCTTTATAGGGATAATCAATCAAGATGAGGCCATAATGGACTAGGGTGAGCCTTAGGCCAGTGGCAGGTGTTCTTATAAGAGGGAAATTTGAACACAGATGCCAAGGAAGATGGTCACATGAAGGTAGAGATCCACAAGCCAAGGAACACCAAGGACGGCCAAAAACCACCAGGAAGGGAAGCAGAAGGAGAGAGGCAAGGGATGATTTCTTTCTCAGAGGCTCCAGAAAGATCAACCCAGCTGCCACCTTGATTTTGGACTTCCAACCCCTGTATTGTGAGAAAATACATTTCTGTTGTTTTAAGCTCCACAGTTTGTGTTATTTGTTACAGATCCCCTAGGAGCCAATACACATGGCAAGGGTAGCGCCAGGAGCTTCCCCCACTTACGCATAAGACTGCATCTAACCATCTGTGAGCATGTAGTGTACTCCATCTATCCACACACACAAGCCTCTGCACCTTTCATTGATTTGGGTTGACGGTGATAGATCTATTTTTTGCCATCCCAGCAGGAGGGGGACACTGCACACTCCCATGCCTGGCAGCGTCCCCACTGGGGTAACCTGCACTCATTGACGGTGCCTGGTTATAAAGTGGAAGTTAATGCGTCAGCGCAGCAGCACTCCCGTTAACCACTGATTTGTTTTCTCATTTGCGTAAACACGAACTGAACTACCCGCCAAGCCAGGGGAAGGAAACCTCATCAGGGAGTTTTATAGGTTGCATAAGTGTTTCCGACACCTGGGCCTCGTTGTACATACAGAATCCTACATCTGAGCTGCTCGTTTTCTTTGTAAACAGAAAGTTGAAAATTCTCAGCACAAGCATTCATCTGAATCCCTCAGGAAAATAAACATCATGCATTTAAAATAAAATCAGCTACCCCAATGAAGGGACCCAACTCACACTACTGCCTCAGTTTGAGGAGAACAGCAGGGTGTTCTGTGATTACACCACCTGGCCAGGGGGATTGTATTCCAGAGTTATCCTAAACTACCTCTAAAGTTCCAAAACCCAGTGATCGTGGCAGTGCCCAACCCCTAGGCTGTTCTGTGACGTCTATTTTAGATGTCTTTCCTTTTTATGACAACTATCTGTCAGCCCAGAGGCCTTTTGTATTTCTTTCCTTGTTCTTAATTGAATTCAGAAAGTTAGTGAGATTACCAAAGAGCTGGGTTTCAATCTCATGAGTAATGACTGGGACCAGATAAAGTATAAGTCTTGGGAAAAGAGAGAATGTTCTCTCTTTTCTAAGAAATAATATTTCTTAGAATACAGAGATTACATTTCTTAGAATACAGAGATTCTAGGAAAAACCTAGGACCATCTTTGCAGGCCACCAAATCCAACTTTCAGGGGGATTTGGGAAGATGCCATTGAAAGGCATAAACTTGCAAAAGCAATAGATAAAAAGTTCTGGTGATGTAATGCAGGGCATAGTGATTTTAGACAGTACCATATTATAAGCTTCAAGTTGCTAAGAGACTAGATCTCAGTTGTTCCTGTTACCAAACAAATAATAATTACATGACATGTTAGAGGTGCTGGCTAAAAATATAGTGATAATCATAACACAATATACAAGTGTATCAAAACTACTTGTTGTACACTTTAAATTTACATAATGTCTGTATCAATCATGTCTCACTTTTTTTAAATCCAGCTTCCAATCCCCTGTGATCATTCATTCAAGATACATAATGTCTGTATCCATCATGTCTCACTTTTTAAAATCCAGCTTCCAATCCCCTGTGATCATGCCTCACCTGCTATGAGTAAAAGAAGACAGGCATAACTAAGATGCATAAAATGCAATGATGGTCTAATGCACAAGTTCTCATTTCAGAAGTCTGATTTAGAATCTGAGAAAGAGGGAGGCATTGGCAACCAAAAAAATGTGCATCTATATTCCATCTCTGTGACAGTACTTGCCATCTGTAAGATTGCAATGAGTCTCCAGAACGCTAAAACTCAGGTGTCTCTGTATCAAAATGGGGCAAGAATGTCTTTCTTGCCTTCTTGTGAAGAAGACAAAGTACTTGAGATGGTCTTGAAATTCAAATCATCTCATGAATATAATCTATATTTGTTGCAGTTTCTTGATTGATAGTGTTTCAGTATCTTGTGCAAACAGGTTCATTGCCAGACAGCCCTCTGTGTTTTCTATCCTCTCTATTCTTCTTTTACAGCTTGTCTTTCCTGGGTGGATAGATAAAATTTTTGTGCTGCACAAACTTCAAACATAGACTGAATTGTAGAGGTATTTCAAAAAGGAAAAAAAAAACCTTAAATGTTAGTGAGAAATGAAGATTTTCCTGAAAATTGACTAGGGAAGTTGAGAAAATTACTATCATTCATTACAGAGCAAAAAAAACTGAAAAATTCATATCCCTAAATATTTCTGTGACCTCCTAAAACTTCTCTTTGGACATGTGAGTAAACTTTAACCTCTATATATTTAGCACCGACCCTCTTTTGGCTTCTTTTGTCTTCATTCAAACACATTCCTTTTCTTGTTTCCTGGAGAGCATCTTTAAAAAAAAAAATCAAAATATAATTAACATACATAATTCACTTATTGAATTCACTCACACTATTAAAAAATTCTGAGAATAATCACAAAGTGATGCAACCATTACCACCATATAACGTAGATTATTTACTGCCACAAAAAAAGTGACTGACATTGAAAAAATGTTCATCATCATTAAGCCATCAGGGAGATTCAAATAAAAACCACATTGAAATACCACCTTACACCAGTTAGAAAGGCCAAAAGTAACAAGACAGTAAACAACAATTGTTGGAGAGGAAGTGGAGAAAGGGGAACCCTCTTACACTATTGGTGGGAATGCAAGTTGGTGCAGCCATTTTGGAAAACAGTGTGGAGATTCCTTAAGAAATTAAAAATAGAGCTACCCTATGACCCTGCAATTGTACTACTGGGTGTTTACCCCAAAGTTACAGATTTAGTGAATAGAAGGGCCATCTCTACCCCAATGTTCATAGCAGCAATGCCCACAATTGCCAAACTGTGGAAAGAACCAAGATGTCTTTCAACAGATGAATGGATAAAGAAGATATGGTCCATATATACAATAGAATATTATGCCTCCATCAGAAAGGATGAATACCTAACTTTTGTATCAACATGGATGGGACTGGAGGAGATTATGCTAACTGAAATAAGTCAAGCAGAGAGAGTCAATTATCATATAGTTTCACTTACTTGTGGAGCATAAGGAATAACATGGAGGACATTAGGAGAAGGAAAAAAAAAGTGAACTGTGGTGAATCAGAGGGAGAGATGAACTATGAGAGACTGTGGACTCTGAGAAACAAACTGAGGGTTTTGGAAGAGGAGGGAATTGGGGGGGTTGGCCTGGTTGTGGGCATTAAGGAGGGCATGTATTGCATGGAGCACTGGATATGGTGCATAAAAGTAAATCTTGGAACACTAAAAAAAAAAAAAATTAAAAATAAATAAAACACAATTAGAGGATACATGAACATCCAAAGAAATAAAACAATAAATCTTAAAAAAAAAAATAGTGATTGACATTAGTAGTCACTCTTTGTAACTCTTCACCATCAATGCTCTCAGCCTCTGGCAACCACCAAACTACTGTCTCTCTAGATATACCTGTTCTGGACCTTTTGTATAAATCGAATAATACAATAGTCTTTTCTGATTGGCTTCTTTATTGTCAAATAATATTCCATTGTATGGATGTGCCATATTGTGTTGAGCCATTTGGCCTCAATGGCTATTTGGGCTATTTCTCCTCTTTGGCAATTACGAATAAGGCAGCTATAAACATTCATATCTAAGTTTTGGGTGTGTGGCATGTATTTTCATTTCTCTTGAGTAAATACTGAGGAGTGGAATTACTGATTCTAATGGTAAATCTGTGTTTATCATTTTGAGAAACTGCCAGACTATTTCCAAAGTAAATTTTAATTTCCACCAGCAGTGGGTGGTGAGAGCTCATTTCCTGGTTCACAGACAGCATCTTTTCACTGTGTCCTCACATCGTGGAAGGGGTGCAGAGTGCTCTGGGTTCTCTTTTATATGGGCACTAATCACAGTCATGAGGGCTCCCCTCTCATGACCCAATTACTTCCCAAAGACCCCACCTTCAAACACCATCACATTGGGTTTAGGTTTCAACATATAAATTTTAGAAGGACACAATCATTTGGTTTTGTAATACCCATTATTTAATTTGTCTTTTTATTATTGAATTGTAAAAAGTTTTTTGATATATTCTCAGGAAAAATCTTTTACATATATATGATTTGCAAATATTTTCTCCCATTTGGGGTTTCCCTTTCACTTTCTCAATAATACTGTTTTCAGAACAGAAGTTTTAATATTGATATAGTCTAATCTGCCTGAATTTTAGTCATTTGTGCTTTTGGTAATATCTAATAAATTATAGCCTAATTCAAAGTCACAGAGATTTACTACTATTTGTTTTTTTAAGAGTTTTATAATCGTAGTTAATACAGTTTGGTCTATGATCCATTTCAAGTTAATTTTTGTGCATGGTATAATGAAGATATGCAATCTCATTATTTTGCATGTGGCTACCCATTTGTCCCGGGACTACTAATTTAAAAGAGTATTCTACCCCCCATTGAGTTATCTCAGCTTTCTTACTGAAAATTAAATAACCATAAATGTATGGTATTAATTCTGGATTCTCAATTCTATTCCATTGATCTATACACTTATCCTTTTTTGTTTGTTTGTTTTTGTAATGCTATTTATTTTTTAAGTTTTTATTTAAATTCCAGTTAGTTAACATGAAGTATAATATTTGTTTCAATTATACAATATAGTGATTCAACCCTTACATACAAAACCTGGTGCTCATTACAAGTGCACTCCTTAATTCCCATCATTTATTTTACCCATCCCCCCCACCCACATCCCCTCTCAGTAACCACCAGTTTGTTCTCTATATATGAGTCTGTTCCTAAGCTTTCTTTTATTATTATGTTCAGTTAGTCACTGTATAGCAGTACATCATTATTTTTTGATGTAGTATTCAATAATTCATTAGTTACATATAACACCCAGTGCACTTCACAACACATGACCTCCTTAATCACCCTATTATCACCCTATTATCACTTCTCCCCTACCCCCGTGACCCTCATTTCATTTTCTGGGATCCATAATCTCTCATGGTTCATCTCCCTTTCGGATTTCTCCCCCTTCAGATTTCCCTCCCTTCCTCTATGGTCCTCCATGCTACTGCTTATGTTCCTATATATGAGTGAAACCATATGATAATTGTCTTTCTCTGCTTGACTTACTTCACTTAGCATAATCCCCACCAGTTACATCCATGTCAGAGAAAATGCTGGATATTCATTATTTCTGATGGCCAAAATATATTCCATTGTATATATACCACATCTTCTTTATCCCTTCATCTGTTGAAGGGTATCTTGGCTCCTTTCACAGTTTGATTATCCTTATGCCAACACCACACTCAATTGATTATAATTTTTTTATAGTAGGTTTTGAAATTAAGAAGTATGAATTTTCCAATTTTACTCTTCTTTCCTAGTTTCCTAAATGAGTTTCCTAAAATGAAAGGTTAAATTACTGATCTGAGATTTTTTTTTTAATATAGCCTTTTATGGCTATAAATTTTCCTCTGAACACTAGTTTAACAGCATCCCATAAGTTCTGGTGTGTTGCTTTCTCATTTATCTCAAGATATATATATATATATATCTTGAGATATATATATATATTTATATATGTATTTATATATATTTATATATATAAATACATATATATTATAAATACATATATTTATTATATATAATATATTATATATATATAAATATATATAAATACATATATATATATTAGATATATATATATTTAATTTTTCTTGTGATTTCTTCTTTAAGCTA
This sequence comes from Martes martes, assembly GCF_963455335.1. Lineage (NCBI taxonomy): Eukaryota > Metazoa > Chordata > Mammalia > Carnivora > Mustelidae > Martes > Martes martes. Next base: position 147,816,318 of record NC_137889.1, read on the forward strand.
TTGGTTATTTAGGATTGCATTGTTTCTTTTCCAAATATTTGTGCCTTTCTTAAATTCTATTCTGTTACTGATTTCTGATTTCATTCCACTATGGTCAAAGAACATATTTCATATGATTTTAACTGTACAATATTTCTAATGCTTCTAAGTTGAATACAATTTTATGACTTACTATATGGTCTATTCTGGAGAATGTTCCATGTGCTCAAGAAGATTGTACAATATGCTACACTGGATGGAGTTCTGTACAGATATTTAATAGATTTATTTGATCACACAAATCTTCCATTTTCTTTTTTAACTTTCTGCATAGTTCTATCTGTTGTTGAATGTACGGCATTAACTAGGGCCTAGTAACTTGGTCTCCTTCACCAATAATCCATAACAGAGTAAAACTTCCATGCACACAGTCTTCCAGGCACCCGGGGATACACATGATTTTATCTTTGTGCCTGGTTCTTATGAGTCAGAGCAGCTTATTGTTCACTCAGTGTTTGGTGAGTGGTTGTGTTTAATCTCTTGTGCCCCTGAGGCCTCTGCCTTCTGTTGGTGAGTGTTTTTATGTTAGTTTTGGATGCTTTTAAACTTTCCCACATCTTGAATGATTCTCCGAGAGTAGGTGCAGCCTAACATGTGTGTCAGATTTTGTATCTCTTGGTATTGATTCTGAACCATGGAGAGTCCTTTTTAGATGTCTCTGTTCTTGGTTCTCTCCATTAAACTTCTTGCTGATGTGCTACTTTGCTCAGATTATGGATCTACCAATTTCCTCTTAATTGTCCTCCACCAAGATCTCCACTGTTTTTGACAATGTCCTTAGGCATGGCGTTCTCCAAACTATATTTTAAATAAAGTTCATCCCCTAAGGCAAAGCTGTGAAGCTCTGCAGGATTTTTAGCCAACTGCAGAGTTTGTGACAGTACAGTCCAACACAAGACCACCCTCATTTCTGACAACACTGCAAGTTTCATGATTCCTCAAATCACCCTCAGTTTCTATAATTCACTAGGAAGATTCACAGAGCTCACTGAAAATTATTATATTCAAAATCACAGTTTATTACAGAGAAAAGATACACATTAAAATCAACAAGCGTCAAGACACATTGGACAGAATCTAGGAAAAGTACCAAGTGTAGGGTATCTATTGTCCTTTCCCCATGGAATCATGAACATGTTAATTTCCTGGCATCAATGCATGACAGCACAAACTGTAGTCTGAATGAAAATGACAGAAATCCAGACTTCTTAGGGTCTACTGTTATTTTATGGCTGATTCTTAAAGAGAAATTTTATGATCAGCATTTCTGAGAACATTTCACAGATAGGAACATTGAGTCTACAATAGATGTCACAACTAATTCATAATCACCCGAAGCCTTATAACAACTTTGGACTAAGTTTCAGTTCCTGGGGTTTCCTGGGAGCCTTGGAGTACAAGATGCCAGTCTAGAATGTTTTATGTATCTTAGAGAAAATCCTTTTGTGTTATAAGATAATAATACCTTTTTAGGACCCTCAGGACTTTCTTTTAGATAGCTTTTTCATCTCTTATTGCACTCTTCACTCTCCCCATGTAGTACCAGAGTGTATACTTCCATTCTTTATGTTCACGTCTCTTATCCCAGTGAACTTCACCTGGTCAAAATCCCATTTCACATAGGAAAATCCTGAAACAAATAGAGGGTGGTGATCCTCTCAGTGTTACCTAGCTTGTCACACAATTCAGATCAGAATTTACAATTCTTATTTTCAGTTCAGGCCTCTTGCCAATATGCTTGATTTCACTGGCTGTCCTTTCCATCAGAATCAAAGGAGACTCCCCACCCTCCTCTCTTAAGTACCACATGCAACATCACAGCCCCTTCAGTTAATTATCCCTCCCTTAGGTCTCCAGCTTGATGTGACAGCAGAGTACCCTGTCACCCTCTGTTTTCTTATTTATTAAGTAGGCATATGCAGTGATAGCCTGACTTCCATTTGTCTTAAGAAGTCATGCTTTTCATTTTTCTCCTTAGTTGATATTTAAGGTAATATGTAATGTTGGAATTTTTCTGATCTATGTATTCTGAAAAAGAGAGAGAGGTTAAGTGCTATCCTTGGTGCCCAGCTGCTGAGAAGAGCCCAGAAACTCTCATGTTCATAAGCAGGTGTGGAAGATCAAAAGATGCCAAAACTCACAGGAAAGATACCTCTGAGAACAAACTTGTCCAGACTAGGGATAAAGGCTGAAACAGTAAGCATATTCTTTACCCAAATATCTCAACAGTGATCATGAGATGTAAAGTGATTCAAATGTTGAAAATGATTATGCAATCTTATAGAGGCAGAAGGATATTTTGTTTGTTTGTTTGTTTGTTTTTTGTCTCCTTGTAATTTATATGAATGTTGTTTAATTGAACATGTGGAAACTGTATTGAATATGTCCCTGTCTTGCTTATATGAGATGGTAGACATAACATCAATATCATATCTTAAGTCTGTGAGCTAGAGCATAAAGCTTCTTTCTTTATGTTACTGTGCTGCCTCAAAGGCCACAACAACTAAATGGGTTTAGTATTTACATTGTTCCCATGCCAGCTTGAACCTATAAACTGAGATAAGTTTCATATGGACAGAAAAATATGTACCAAAATGTTATGAGGATTAGCTTCAGAGCACTTAACTTGTATGAATTTCTTAAAACATCCTGGGATGAGCCTTATATATGGCTTTATATGATTATGTTTCTAGAAATTTTTAAGATAAATACTTTTAATTGCAATCGTTTAAGGTTAATGTCTCTACTTTATTGTCCCTTCTGCTATGCTTTTCCTCATATTGGATGAATTTAAATAAACTTGGGTATTTGGGGGTTTCATATAGGGGGAAATCTAACTAAGGATTCATCACTTTTTTAAATATTATTTGTTTATTTGAGAGAGAAGGGGAGAGAGAGAGAGAGAAAGAGAATGAGAGTGATCACAAGCAGATAGAAGAGAAGAGGGAGAGGGAGAACTAGGCTTCCTGCTGAGCAGGAAGCCCGACTCGGGGCTTGATCCTAGGACCCTGGGATCATGACCTGAGCTGAAGGCAGAGGCTTAACCAACTGAGCCACCCAGGCTTCCCAGACTCATCAGTTTTTAAATCACCTGGATCTATTTATGTCACTGTCAAACAAGTATTTGGTATCAGTAAAGGAATAGCTTTCAGGAATACCACTATTGTCCTGGTGCCAGTCATTCCAACTGGTAGCATGACAATTCAGGGCCAGAGGTTCATTTGAAAATAATTCTGTCCTATGAAGCCCAAAACCAGTAGTGTGTGGGTAGTATAAGAGAAAGAAAGGAAACTTGTGAAGTCAGAATTTAGTTTGTGGAAAATTCTTCCAATCATCAGACAAGTAAAATTCTAAATAGAATATTCAGTTTTCATTGACACTCAATCAAAACAGATTTGCTAGTATAAGGAATATATTCAACAACGTAGCATATATAATTAAAAACACACCATGAATTTTTTATCTTTTTATGGCACCAACATGACATAAAATTTATCAGAATTTCTGTGTTTAAAGGGCACAAATCTGTAGTAGAACTGCAAAATGTAAGCATGTTTGCAACAGCTCAAGAATGAAAGAAACTCAGTAATGACATTGCCAAATTTTACAGCAATCCTAAATATTTATACAGCAATACCTCTAGTGTGTTGTTAAGCTGAAATGTTTCTAAATTATCATTCACAGAGATGCTGAATGTAGAACAACCATGGTTGGGGGAAAAAAAAAAAGAGAGAGAGAGAGAGAGAGATTTATGTTTTTATTCCCTCCATGGAAATTAAATCACCAAAATTTTGTAATACAAAACAGTTATGAGTATGCAGTCAAAAATATAGAAAAAAATGTTATATTGATGAGTTAAATGAATGATTGAAAGCAGCATGTTATTTCCCTAGATTTTGTGATGCTGTCAGTATTTCAAAGCTGGCTAGAATGTGAAATTTGCCTGACTGACTTATTTCACTTAGCATAATACCCTTTAGTTTCATCCACATTCATTGCAAATGGCAAGATTTCATTTTTTTATACTTGAGTAATTAAAATAATAGTTTAAAAATTAATTTAAAAATTAAATATATATTTATATATAATATATATATTTTATATATAATAATTATATACAATATAATATATTATATTATATATAAATATATATATTTAATTTTAAATTATTTTTAATTATTATTATATGTTATATATGCCACATCTTCTTTATAATTAATTAATTAATTAAAATGAATAAAGATTAATTTTAAAAATTTAAAAATTAAATATATATATTTAATTTTAAAATTAATTTTTAAATTTTATATATATATATATATATGCCACATCTTCTTTATCCATTCATCTGTAAATGGACATCTGGGCTCTTTCCATAGTTTGGCTGTTATGGACAGTGCTCATATAGACATTGGGGTGCAGATGCCCCTTCAGATCACTACATGTGTATCTTTGGTGTAAATATCCAGTATGCAATTGCTGGGTTATAGGCTAGCTCTATTTTCCACTTTTTGAGGGACCTCTATATTGTTTTCCAGAGTGGCTGCACCAGCCTGCATTCTCACCACCGGTGTAGTAGAGTTCCCCTTTCTGCTCATCCTCACCAATATCTGTCATTTTCTGACTTGTTAATTTTAGCCATTCTGACTGGTGTGTGGTGGTATCTCATTGAGGTTTTGATTTGTATTCCCTGATGCCAAGTGATGTTGAACACTTTTTCATGTGTCTGTTGGACATTTGGATGTCTTCTTTGCAGAAATGTCTGTCCATGTCTTCTGGCCATTTCTTGATTGGATTATTTGTTCTTTGGGTGTTGAATTTGATAACTTCTTTACAGATTGTAGATACTAGCACTTTGTCTGAAAAGGCCTTTGCAAATAAAGACCTTCGCAAATATCTTCTCCCATTCTGTGAGTTATCTTTTGGTTTTCTTGACTGTTTCTTTTGCTGTGCATAAGCTTTTTTATCTTGATGAAGTCCCAATAGTTCATTTTTGCTTTTGTTTCCCTTGCCTTTGGAGATGTGTCTAGCAAGAAGTTTTTGTGGCCAAGGTCAAAGTGATTGCTACTTATGTCCTCCTTTAGGAATCTGGTGGAGTCCTGTCTCACATTTAGGTCTTTCATTGATTTTTAAATCTATTTTTTGTATGGTGTAATTAAATGGTCCAGTTTCATTCTTTTGCATGTACCTATCCAATTTTCTCAACACCATTTGGTTGTCAGAGACACTGCCTTTTTTCCATTGGATATTTTTCCTGCTTTGTCAAAGTTTAGTTGATCATAGAGTTGGGGGTCCTTTTCTGGGTTCTCCATCCTATTCCATTGATTTATGTGTCTGTTTTTGTGCCAGTACTACTGTCTTGATGATTGCAGCTTTGTAATAGAGCTTGAAGTCCAGAATTGTGATATCACCAGTTTTGGTTTACTTTTTCAACATTCCTTTGGCTAAGTGGGGTCTTTCCTGGTTCCACACAAATTTTAGGATTAGTTGTTCCACCTCTGTGAAAAAAGTTGTTAGTATTTTGATAGGACTTGCACTAAATATGTAGATTGCTCTAAGTAGCATTGACATTTTCACAATATTTGTTCTTCTTCCAATCCACGAACATGGAACATTTTTTCATTTCCTTGTGTCTTCCTCAATTTCTTTCATGAATGTTCTACAGTTTTCCGAATACAGACACTTTGCCTCTTTGCTTAGGTTTATTCCCAGGTATCTTATGGTTTTGGGTACAATTTTAGATGAGATTGACTCCTTTATTTCTCTTTCTTCTGTCTCATTGTTAATGTATAGAAATGCAACTGATTTCTGTGCTTTGATTTTATATCCTGCCACTTTTCTGAATTCCACTATGAGTTCTAGAATTTTGGGGTGGAGTCTTTTAGATTTTCCACATAGAGTTTCATGCCATCTGCAAAGAGTGAGGGTTTGACTTCTTCTTTGCTGATTCAGATGCCTTTTATTTATTTTTTGTTGTCTGATCGCTGCTTCTAGTACTATGTTGAATAGCAGTGGTGATAGTGGACATCCCTGCCATGTTCCTGACCTTAGGGGAAAAGCTCTGTTTTTCCCCATTGAGACTGATATTCACTGTGGGCTTTTTAATAGATGCCTTTTATGATATTTGAGGTATGTTCCTTCTATCTTTAAACTGTGAAGAGTTTTAATCAAGAAAAAAAAAAAACGGCTGTACATTGTCAAATGCTTTTTCTGCATCTATTGAGAGGATCATATGGTTCTTGTCCTTTTATTTATCTAGTATAACATATTGATTGATTTGTGGATGTTGAATGGATGGATGCTGTGGATGTTTGCAGCCCAGGAATAAGTACCACTTGGTCGTGGTGAATAATCCTTTAATAATTCTATTGGCTAGTATTTTTAAAGAGTTTTTGCATCCATGTTCATCAGGGCTATTGGTCTGTAATTCTCCTTTTTATTTTTTTTTTAACTTTTAAAAGACATTCACTTGTCTATGAAATACTTCTTGATAAAATGTATATACACACACCATAGAACAAAACTGTGACTTCCGTTTTATTAAAACTACAATGAAAAATATCATCATAGAAACCAGATTGAAAGACAGTAAACCTTTTTTTTTTATTATGTTGTGTTAGTCACCATACAGTACAGCATTAGTTTTGATGTAGTGTTCTGTGATTCACTGTTTGTATATAATACCCAATGATCCATGAAATACATGCCCTCCTTAATACCCATCACTGGGCTAACCCATGCCCCCACCTCCCTCTTCTCTGACACCCTCAGTTTGTTTCCTATAGTCCATAGTCTCTCATGGTTCATCTCTCCCTCTGATTCTCCCTCTCCCTTTATTTTTCCCTTCCTTCTCCTAATGTCCTTCATATTATTCTTTATTTCCACATGTAAGTGAAACCTTATGATAATTGTCTTTCTCCAACTGACTCATTTCATTAAGCATAATCCCTTGCAGCTCACTCCATGTCAATGCAAATCGTGGGTATTCATCCTTTCTGATGGCTGAGTAATACTCCATAGTATATATGGATCACATCTTCTTTATCCTTTCATCTATTAAAGGGTATCTCAACTCCTTCCACCATTTGGCTATTGTGGACATTGCTGCTATGAACATTGGGGTGCATGTGGCCCTTCTTTTCACTACATGTGTATCTTTGGGGTAAATACCCAATAGTGCAATAGCTGGGTCATATGGTAGCTCTATTCTTAACTTTTTGAGGAACCTCCACACCAATTTCCAAAGTGGCTGTACCAAGTTACATTCCCATGAACAGTGTAAGAGGGTTCCCCTTTCTTCACATCCCCTCCAACACTTGTTGTTTCTTGCCTTGTCAATTTTTGCCATTCTAACTGAGAATTACAAATATCCCTGTGAATATGGATGCCAGAATCATCAACAAGATCCTAGCTAATAGGATCCAACAATACATCAAAAGGATTATCCATCACAACCAGATGGGATTTATTCCTGGGATGCAAAGGTGGTTCAACATTCACAAATCAATCAGTGTGATAGAGCACATTAATAAGAAAAGAGATAAGAACCATATGATTGTTAGGTTGCTCCCGCCAGCGATAGTGAGAAAAAGGCTGAGGCAAATGGATCCGAGAAATGAACTTTATTGCAAGCACCCTCGGGCGAGGTTCTGTGACTCACAGAGAGAGAGAGAGAGAGAGATAGTGAGTCGGGGAAGTCACGCTGGGAGGGAGTTGGCGAGGTCCTTTTATTGGGTTGAGGTAGGGCATAGCCTTGCATCCATATAAGGCAAGGTATGCTGTGATCGGGGGTATGGGGCAGGGAGAGTGTATCAGACCAAGGTAAGGCTTGGGCTCGGGTCCATATATGGCAAGGTATGTGGTGATCGGGAGGGTATGGGGCAGGGGAAGTCCGTGATGGACAGTTCCCAATTGGGAAGTTCCTGGGTGGAGAGTTTCAGTTTCCTGGCGGTGATGTGGAGGCTGCAGTGAGGGTGTCAGGGAAAGTCTGCCATCTTGGAGAGGGTTGGGAAGATCCGCCATTTTGGAGCCTCGGTTCCCAGCCGGCCCATCACTCCGACCTCTTTTTATATATATTGGTGTCAGAGGGCGTCAGCTTTGTTCTGGCTGCTTCCTGCTGGTGGTGGGACATCGTCGTAGAGGCTATCGGAAGTGGGCAGGTGGGAATAGGGCTGTAGGAATTGGTTGACTGATACCCTGGTCATTTCTTGCAGGCGCTCCTGTAAGCAGGAGCAATTGCAGGGAGCAATTGAGATTAACAGGAGGAGTATACAGAGGGGCCCTGCCAAGGGGAGGAGCCAGGTTACCCAGGCTTGGGGATTTAAGGCCCAAATAGAGTCATCTTGGCACCTCGCTTGGATCCTGTCCTTGAGTTCCAGGACAGAGAAGTGGGTAGTGTGTGGGGAAACATTGGAAAGGAGAGTGTAGGGATTGGGAACCACTCCATCTGGAACCACTAGATGGAGTGGAGACCCGTTAATAAGTCTCAGGTCCTGTACCAGGCAATAGGCTCCTGAGGGCTTTTTAATGGGGAGAATGCAGGTATTGCATGGAGAATTAATGGGGATAAGGAGACCCCTGTTGCTGGAGCTGGTCGATGATGGGCTTGAGTCCTCGCTGGTGGGTCATCAAGATAGGGAACTGTGGGCGGGATGGAAATGTAGACTGGTCCTTGAGTCGTATCCTGGCTGGAGTGTGGTGGGTTGCTACTATAGGTCTGGAAATGTCCCATACCTGTGGGTCTATGGAGGGGAGACAGTTCAGAACAGAGGACAAGTCAGAGGGGAGTAGAGGGAGGATGAGGTGAGCAGAAGTTGAGGGAGAGGGAGAGAGACAGAGACAAATGGTGGCCTGAAGTTTGTGGAAGATGTCCCTGCCTAGTAGGGGAACAGGGAAGGAAGGGATAATGAGGAAACAGTGTGAGAGGGAGAACCCATCCAGGCTACACATAAGGGGTGGGGTGGCCTTTGGAGTGGAGGAAGTACCATCAATTCCCATAACTGCAACTGGGGACGAGTAGGACCCAAGTAGGAAGGCAGGATGGAATAGGTAGCCTCCACATCCAACAGAGCGTGACCTGGAGCGTGACCCTGGGCTCGGCATGGGTGAGAGGGGTGTCTGAGTCTGGGCTCCGTCAGACATCCTCCAATCCGAGAAGTTGGAAGGCAAAACTTACTGTTTCAGGGTCTCCGCCATGTGGAGGTGCCGGGAATGCCCCAAGGCTGGGGCAGTCCGATTTCCACTGGCCCATCATGCGGCATTGAGGACACAGCATAGTAGGCACCTTTGGATTGGGGCATTAATGGGCCCAATGTCCCTTGGCTCCGCACTTGAAACAGGCCCCCAGAGGGGTGCTGTTAGGTGGTCCCTTCTGTGGACCCCCAGAACCTGCCAGCCTCAGGGCTGCTACCAGGACTCGGGTCTGCAGTTGGACCTTCTGTTGGAATCTGGCTTGGCGCTTAAGTTCTGCTGCCTCCTCTCGGGAGTTAAAGACTTTAAATGCCATTTTCTCCAGATCAGAAATGGGAGTTTGAGGGCCTTCCTCCACTTTCTTTAATTTTTTCTGAATGTCGGTGGCTGACTGAGAAATAAAGTGAGTAGCTAAAACAGTCGCCCCTGCCAGAGAGGGCGGGTCTAGGTGAGTGTATTGAGTCAGCGCCTCAGTAAGTAGGTTAAGAAACATGGCCAGGTTTTCATTAGGTTCCTGAATGACCTCCCTAAGTTTATCATAGTTGACTGCCTTATTAGAGGCAGCCTGCATGCCAGCGATAAGGCACTGGACCATGAGGTCATGGCGCCAGTGGCCATCTTGGCCATCTTGGTAGTCCCATTCAGGCTCGGTGGCTGGGACCACCTGAGCACCAACTGGCATGGTGGCATCAGTAAGATGGATCTGATCAGCATATTTTCGGGCTGCAGCCTGAATGTGGTCCCTCTCCTCTGTGGTGAGGGTGGTAGTTTGGACCACATGTAGGTCATGCCAGGTGAGGTCATAGGCCTGGGCCAGATATTGGAATTCCTTTACGTAGTTATCAGGGTTGGCTGAAAAAGAGCTCAAACGTTTCTCAATTTGGGAAAGATCTTGTAGCGAGAAGGGTGCATGAACTCGAACAAGTCCCTCAACTCCGGCAACCTCCCTTAGGGGGCAGACTAAATCGGGGGAAGGTTTTTGAGCCCTCGTTCAGGTGGAGATGGGAGGGGAGGCTGGAGGAGATGTGAGGGGGGATTCAGTGGGGGGCCACACTGGGAGCAGACTCAGGTTTTGGGGGTTTAGGGGATGAGACAGGGATGGGGTGGAAGGGACCAAAATGGGTGTTATTGGAGTAGGGGGGTTAGGGGGCATAGGGAGAGAGGGACCTGGGGTATGGGATCACAGTAAGGAGGAGGAGGAAGAGGAACCAGGGGCCCTCTTGTCAGTGGGTGGGTGAAGCTCTCCGGGGGTTCAGAAAGGGTAGATGGGGAGGAGAGGTCCAGGTCTTTGGGAGCAATGGGGGGCCGGGGAGGGGGAGGGGAGGGGAGTGGGCCAAGAGGACCTGTGAAGTGAAGCAGTGCGAGCAGAGGGAGGGGAGAGACCGCAGAGTCCAGAAAGCCTGGACATAAGGGACGTCAGCCCATTTGCTTTGGCATTTGCAGAGATTGCCTAGGTCCATGAGAATCTGATAGTCAAATGTGCCTTCCAGAGGCCACTGGGACTGATTGTCTAATCAGTATTGTGGCCAAGCAATGGTACAATAATATATGAGACATCGCCTTCGCAGGTCCTGGTCCAGTTCCAGGGTTTTAAGATTGGCCAGCAGGCACCCCAAGGGTGTTTTAGAGTTGAATTTGGATTGGGAGTTCCCCATGATTCATTGCCAGGCAACCCGAGGGCTGGAGGAAGGCGTCCCCTCATCCACCACTGGGTTGCGGAAAAACTGTGTCGACTGCCATAGTTAGGATGTCTCCCAGCCTCTCGGAGTCACAGAGGTCAGATGGTGATCGTCGAGGTCTGCCCTGACATGCCACGATTAGGGCAGGGCTTTCCGGAGGGAGGCACGGAATCGGGAGAAACTCACCACGGCTTCAGAAGTGGCGTTCAGAAAGGCAGGTCCAGGTCAGGCTAGGGAGAGGAGAGAGCCACCTCACTGGGGTGGGGGCTCAATCTCCTCCCGGGTTTCGGCACCAAATGTTAGGTTGCTCCTGCCTGTGATAGTGAGAAAAAGGCTGAGGCAAATGGATCCGAGAAATAAACTTCATTGCAAGCACCCTCGGGCAAGGTTCTGCGACTCACAGAGAGAGAGTGAGAGAGAGATAGTGAGTCGGGAAGTTGTGCTGGGAGGGAGTTGGCGAGGTCCTTTTATTGGGTTGAGGTAAGGCATAGCCTTGCATCCATATAAGGCAAGGTATGTGGTGATGGTGGGGGGGGGGTATGGGACGGGGAGAGTGTAGACCAAGGTAAGGCAAGGCATGGGCTCAGGTCCATATATGGCAAGGTATGTGGTGATCTGAGGGTATGGGGTGGGGGAAGTCCGTGATGGACAGTTCCCAATTGGGAAGTTCCTGGGTGGAGAGTTTCAGTTTCCTGGCAGTGATGTGGAGGCTGCAGTGAGGGTGGCGGGAAAGTCATCTTGGATAGGGTTGGCAGGAAAGTCATCTTGGAGAGGGTTGGCAGGAAGATCCGCCATTTTGGAGCCCTGGCTTCCCAGCTGACCCATCAATGATCCTCTCAACTGATGCAGGAAAAGCATTTGACAAAATACAGCATCTTTCCCTTACTAAAATTATTTAGAATATAGGAATAGAGGGAACATTCCTTAATTTCATAAAAACCATATATGACAACCCACAACAAATATCATTCTCAATGGGAGAAAGTTGAGAGACTTTCCCTTAATATCAGGAACATGACAAGGAGGCCCATTCTTGCTACTATTGTTCAACATGGCAATATAAGTCCTAGCAACAGAAATAAAAGGTATTCAAATTGGCAAAGAAGAAGTTAAATTCTCTCTCTTCACAGATGACATACTTTATGTGGGAAACCCAAAAGAGTCCACCCTGTAATTACTAGAACTCATACAACAATTTAGTAATGTGGCAGGATACAAAAATCAATGCACAGAAATCAGTTGCTTTCCTATACACTAACAATGAAACTGTAGAAAGGGAAATTAGAGATTGGATTCCATTTGCAATAGCACCCAAAACCATAAGATACCTTGGAACAAACCTAGCCAAAGAGGTAAATGATCTATACTTTAGAAACTACAGAACACTTATGAAAGAAATCGAAGAAGACACAAGAAGGTAGAAAAATATTCCATGTTCATGGATTGGAGGAATAGACATTGTTAAAATGTCTATGCTGCCCAGAGCAATCTATACTTTCATCATCCTGATCAAAATACCAATGACATTTTTCACAGTGCTGGAACAAACAATCTTAAAATTTGTATGGAACCAGAAAAGATCCTGAATTGCCAAGGAAATGTTGAAAAAGAAAAACAAAGCTGGGGGCATCATACTGCTTGATTTCAAGCTATATTACAAAGCTGTGATCACCAAGAAAGCATGGTACTGGCACAAAAACAGACACATATATCAATGGAACAGAATAGAGGGCCTAGATATGGACCCTCAACTCTATAGCCAAATAATCTTTTTGACAAAGCAGGAAAAAATATCCAATGGGAAAAAAGTCTCTTCAATAAATGGTGCTGGGAAAATTAGACAATTTTATACAGAAGAATGAAACTCGACCATTATCTTACACCACACACAGAGATAAATGCTAAATGGATGAAAGACCTCAATGTGAGACAGGAATCCATCAAAATTCTAGAAGAGAACATAGGCAGGAATCTCTTTAACATCAGCCACAGCAACTTCTTTCAAGACACATTTCCAAAGGCAAGGGAAACCAAAGGGAAAGTGAACTTCTGGGACTTCATCAAGATAAAAGGCTTCTGCACAACAAAGGAAATAGTCAACAAAACAAAGAGGCAACCCATGGAATGAGAGGATATTTGCAAATGACACTACAGATAAAGGGCTGGGATCCAAGATCTATAAAGAACTTCTCAAATTTAACACCAAAAAAACAAATAATTAAATCAAAAAAATGGGTGAAAGACATGAACAGACACTTCTCCAAAGAAGACATGCAAATAGCTAGCAGACACATGAAAAAATGTTCAACATCATTAGCCATCAGGAAAATTAAAACCAAAACCACATTGAGATACAACCTTACACCAGTTAGAATGTAATTCTCTTTTTTGGTGGGGCTTTTGTCTGGTTTTGGGATCAAGGTAATGTTGGCCTCATAGAAAGAATTTGGAAGTTTTCCTTCCATTTCTGTTTTTTTTTGAAAGAGCTTCAGAAGAATAGGCATTAACTCTTCTTTAAATATTTGGTAGAATTCCCATGGAGGCTATCCAGCTCTGGACTCTTGTTTGTTGTGACACTTGTTGTGATTTTTCTGTCCTTTAAATTAAATTCTTATCTCTAAAACTTGTTTTGTATTCCTAATTTTTATATCGATTCTTAAAATATCCCTCCAATTTTTATAACCTATAGGCTCCTCCACCTCTTAATCTGCCACTGCAAATGACCATTATATATCATCTTTACCCTTCAACAGTGCTCATACCAATGAAAAACAGGTTCATGAAAGCATTGTAGATAGCTTAAAATAGAACTTAGAAAATACCCCTATGGTCTATAATTAACCTGAGGGCTTGTTAACACACAGAACACTGGATTGCATCCCCAAATATTCTGATTCAATAGGTCTTGGATGGGGTTAAGGATTTGCTCTTTCATAGGTTACAAGGAGATACTGCTGCTGCTGGAAACACAACTAGAGGAAAACTGATCTATACTATAGAGGAAAATAAGTCTTTCAAGAGTAGTCAAGGATATAAGCAAGAGTAGAAGCAAGAAAACTATTGCTTTCTTCTTGATAGGAGTAGTTATTAGCCCATCAGTAATAAACTAGTAGGCCAGTGCCTGGATGGCTCAGTTGGATAAGCAACTCGCTTTTGGTTTTGGCACAGGTCATAATCTCAGTTTCATGGGATTGAGCCCCACATTGGGTTTCATGTTCAACATGGAGTCTCCTTAAGATTCTTTTTCTTCCTCTGTCCCTCCCCCTGCACGTATATGCTCTTTCTCTTTCAAATAAATAAATAAAATATTAAAAAAAACAAAGTAGCAGGACAAGACAAAATAATACAATAAAAACAAAAGTAGAAATTACGTTAACTGACAATAAAATTCTTAGAAAAAAAAAAAAAAAGGAGGTCAAGGTTTAGGGAGAAAACCCATACACAAAAACATAATTAAATTGAGATGCATAAGACTGTCATGGCTGGGGCACCTGGGTGGCTCAGTGGTTAAGCATCTGCCTTCAGCTAAGGCCATGATCCTGAGTTCCTGGGATCAAGCCCTGCATTGGGCTCCCTGCTCCTCTGCGAGTGGCCTCCTTCTCCCTCTCCCCCTGCTTGTGTTCCCTCTCTCAGAAAAAAAACTCAGATAGGAGAGAGATCTAGGAAGATGAGCCGATGGAGAAGAGTAACCCATGGGAAATTTCCGATGGGGGAAGGATATCTAATATTTCATTTAATCTGTCATTTTAATCTGTTTGTGTTGCTATGCTCTGAATTTCCTCTATTGACTTAAGCATTCAATAGGTCTACTTTACATGTACACCTAGGCTTGTGATATAGGCAATAAAAGGATGGGGAAGCAAATAAATAAATATTAAAATAAAGTGATACGTTCTGTTCAACAATCATCCCTTTGCTGAGGGTTATGTTTAAAGAGGATTTCAATTCAACAACTTCTATGAGGATTGAAGAGCAGACAAATTGGTGTGTGTTGTTGCCATAATCACAGCACAACTGGATCCTGAAGAGCTGAGTGTTGGGGAAAATAAAGTTGGCAAAAGCAGCTTCTGAGCACATTATTCAGCAGCATACAGGAAGCAAACTCCATTATTTCCAAACTATACTAGGGAAAATTAACTGTATTTGTTTATAAGTCTACCATTATAATGTGCCACAGACTAGATAGCTCACTAAAACAGATTTATTTCCTCACAATCCTAAAGACTAGACATCCAAGACCAAGTGGTCAGCAGGGTTGTTTTTGTTTGTTTGTTTGTGTTTGTTTGTTTGTTTGTTTTTTTCCTGTGGCCTCTATCCTTGGTTTGCCAATGGCTGTCTTTTCTCTGTGTCTTCACATGGTCTTCCCTGTGTGTGTGTCTGTGTCCTAACCTCCTTCTCTTATAAGGACATGAGTCATATCAGAATAGGGTCTACCCTTATGACCTTACTTAACTCAATTGTCTCTTTAAAAAAAATCAGTAAACTTCTGTGTTCCTTACAGTCTCATTCTGATGTATTGGGAGTTAGAACTTCAATATGAATTTTGTAAGGACATAATTAATTTTCTCACAATGGCCTTGAAGAGAAGAGACTAATGCTTGAATAATAAAAGTAACAAAAATAATAGTAGTAATAGTAGTCATTCAACAGATATTTATTGGGAAAGTATAATTCTTGAAACTGGGCAGTGAACAAAATAGATAAAACAGTCAGTCCTAATAAGCTAGTAGAGGGAGACAAATAATAAATAAATAAGTGGGAGGATGAATGTTGATAAATTCTATAGAGAAAAGTCTAGTAGTGATGGGAATAGTGAGTGCTGGAGGGGAGGCTGGTCTGCCACATTAAATGTGATATCCAGAGACAGCCTCACTGATCAGGAACATTTAGGTAAAGACTTGCTTGGGGTTGGAGTATCAACTGATGATAATAATAACTTTATATATATTTATTTTGGTGTGCTATTTTATCAGCTTTTAGTATCTATTGTATATTAGTACAATATATTAGTATAGGCACTTTATGTATTAGTATATGATATATTAGTTTAAGTACTGCATGCTTATTATGTCATCTTTAGTTATCTCAACAGCTTAGAAAGCTAAGCATTTTAACTCTCACCTCGTGATATGTGATAAAATTGAAGTTCGGAGAGGTCGATTAATTTTCTCCAGACCATGAAACATTAACACTGCGTTTTTCATCCCAATTCTTTTTGGATCCAAAGTCGGGGGTCTCATTATCCTACAATTAGCATTTAATATATCTGAGTCTCCAGTCTTTTTCAGTAGTAGATGGCAAAACCATTCTGCTACTACTTGTGAGATATCACTGAGCTCTAGAGCTATTTGAATTAACTGTAACCTCAGATGAATTATTTTAAGCCTTAGTTTCTTTATCAGTAAAATGGGGTTAGCAGTACTCCCATCAGAGGATTATGGTGAGTATTAATTTTGAGGTGGATGAATAAACCTTTGTTAGCCATTGAGCACATTGTCTGGCACATATGACATGATCAGAAATGAGAATTGCTATCCCCATCATCATCATCATCACCATCATCATCTACTTTGTCATGAAAACTCTGGATAACTTCCCATCCTAGAAAAATAACCATATCTGTGAGAATAAAGAGTTAGACTAAGTGATCTCCAAAATCCTTCCTACTGTAATAGTTATGAGTCTACTTAAAATGCTCATGTGTGCGGGAAAAAACACCATTGAAATTCTGAAAGTGTAGACTTGGTTCTAAATGGAACATAGGTATGTCAAAGGGCATTTTACATATGTCCCAGACATGGGTGAAGGTGCAGAGAAACTATCTGCTGTGAGGTTTTATGCCAATGAACACTAAAGAGCTTGATGATTTGTGTCCTTTTGCCTATCCTGCTTATAGTCAAAATTGAGAGTTACATTTCTAACAGGAACATTCATTCACAAATCAAGCTAGACATGACAGAGAGCCCGTTCAAAATGGGTCCTCCTTTGCCCATGACAACCACAGACCCCTGCAGATATCTCTACAGAATTTTCTCAACTATGAAAGGGAAATAAGAAAATTTTCAAAATTCCTTCAAGTTCTAGTTTGAATCTATATTCTTCAATTAAATGATTTTTCTGAACAGAGAAAAGTAGACTATGAGTGTTAGCCAATAAACAAACATGGAAACAAAAACAAAGCCAAACAAACAAACAAAGCAAGCTAAGATATTATTTAGCTCTTGTTTTTACTTTATGGAGAAATGCTCAAAACACAATAACATAGTTCTGCCTGGATGTTAGTAATGGCTAATGATTCATATCTTAAAGCATCTTTTATGGTTTCTAATTATTACTCTTGTTGAATGTCTAGTCAATACAAGAGACTCTCTTCTGCCACCAAAAAGCAACAAAGATCAAAGCAGCCTTACATAGTAAAAGACCAAAAATAGGATCATTGTGTGCAAAAGAGAGCTGAACCAGTCAGGAACAGGTATGGATGACTGCTGGTACCACTGCCTGCCCAAAAGCAAGAAAAATAGTAGATTTCTTGCCTGGAGTTGAGAGGAGGTGAATCAACAGTTTAATAATCAGAAAACTGTTAAAGATATGCTCACTCGGGGCACCTGGGTGGCTCAGTCGTTAAGCGTCTGCCTTCAGCTCAGGTCATGATCCCAGGGTCCCGGGATCGAGCCCCATATCGGGCTCCCTGCTCAGCAGGAAGCCTGCTTCTCCCTCTCTCACTTCCCCTGCTTGTGTTCTCTCTTTAAAAAAACGAAAAAAAAAAAAAGATATGCTCACTCAGTGGTTAAACACATTTCATTCCTCTATGTGGTAGATGCCCTTTAAAGGTGACTGCCGATATTCCCTTGCTTCCTTCTTCCACAACAAAAGTAAACTTCTCTAAACTACTGGGGAGAAAGCCCAATAGGAGGAGAACCAAGGTGATCCAGCTAATAGCATGTATCATGACCAGATATATAATGAAGCCGTATTGGGCGTTCTGGCCAGAAAGGCTCTGTTGTGCTCCCAGATGAGTGCATATGAATATATCTAGCCTACACTCCATGAGGAGAAACAAGCCACAGTCAGAGCTCAAATGCAGAATTAGAAACAAATAAATGATTATTGGTTAAGTTGCTAAGTTTTGGGATAGTTTGTTAAAGATCAATAGTTAACTGCAATACTGTGAAACAAAGCTAAAGCCACCAATAAGACATAGGGTTTTCAACTGGAGAAATCAATGAACAGGATAATGGTAATCACAAAACCTCTACAAAAAGAGGTAGGCATGGAGTTAAAAAAAAAAATTACTAAAAAATCCTTCCCCTCAATCTGAAGTAAAATTTCAAAATTTACTATGGACATATGTAACAAACCAAAGAAAATGGGAAGACAATTACTTCTGAGGAAATGGAAATAATAGCCCAATCTTCAAAGGACTTAAAAACAGTTATATTCAAAACTTCAAAGAGATAAAAATAAATAAATCATCTGAACAAAAATTAATATTAAAACTGGAAGGAAAGGAAGGTGAATATAAAACAATCCCTAGTAGAGCAAGAATCTATTTGAAATTTTTAAAATCAATTGCCTTATAAAGTCATTGGATATTTATGGGACACTTCTCTAATCTAAGAGATGTAGTTAACTGTAAAGTGATACAGAGAAATTCACTGAAAAAATAACATAAAGAAATAAATAGGTAACAAATGAGAAAGTAAAATTAAATGATATAGATAATTAGATTGAAACATCCTAATAAAATATTGTGATAGGCTCTTTAATATGCTGCCCAAATCTGCCTTTAGTGAATAATTTGCTGATCCAGCTTCTGGGAATACTGCTGGCAGACAGTCTATAGTTGTCAGCACCTTACTTCACTTACAGATTGCTTCACTTACAGAAAGCTCTTTTTTGCAAAGTCAAAATTCTTACAAGAGTGGCCCTCATACAATAACTGGTTAATGTGAGAGGAAGGTTGTCTTGTTTCATTTAAGGGTAACTAATGATAGCATCTTTGCCTTCTCAAGTTTCTTTCAGCTCTCTTCCATAGGTATTAATCCTGCTTAGAACGTTTGGGGTACTAAATTTCATCTCGGAGTTTGATTCTTGGGAAACCCAAACGGAGTCATTTCATTCCAGTAGTGATTCATAAAAATAGTTGCTAAGGTGGGATTTTAGAGCTGGACTTCACCATCTGGCCACCAATGAGAAACATATCTATAGCTTTTGGCACAATAGGTAGTGTATTTGGTTCAGCAAATAAGCAAATTAGTTAAAATAGATTTGCAAAAATAATCCAATAAAGACATAAAAAGAGGGGGAAATGTTTCAAAGAACAAATGAGACAAATGGAAAACAAACAGTAAGGTAATAGACTTAAACCTAACTACATTAATTATGATATTAAATGTTAATGTTTTAAATACCTCAACTAAAAGACAGAGATTGCCAGATTGAATTTTTAAAAAGACCAGAACCCAAGGATATTGGTTCTATATTGCAATCCTATACACAATCTTGAGTTTTGTGCTATAATGCAGATAAGTTACCTGGACACTTTGGATATTTTGGATTTGTTTTATGACATCTTCAGTGTCTGTGGTTTGTTTTATGACATCTTGTGTGTCTGGGGCAAGGCTTAGTCAAGGTTTATATTTCCTATTACTAAGGTAAGACTTTCCTGAGTGCTCTATCCAATTCCACATGAATTATGAAATTTTTTAATCTGAATGATAAAAACAGGAAATATTCCTCATCTGGCTGTTGTTCAACTGATAACTAGAAATTCTTCATCATTTTTACCTAAAACTTTATAACTGATGAACAGCAATTCCCCATTTCCCCTCCTCTCTATTCCTGGTAACCACCATTCTGCTGTCTTTTTCTCTAAGTTCGACTATTTTAGAAATATCAGATAAATGGAATAATGCAGTGTTTATCTTTCTATGACTAATTTCATGTAGTATAGTCACCTCCAGTTTCATTCATGTTATCACACATGGCAGGATTTCTTTATTTTTTAAGGCTGAATATATTCCATCGTTTACATATACCATAATTTCTTTTTGTATTGTTTTGCCAGTGCATATTTAGGTTGTTTCCATATCTTGCCTACAGTGAATAATGCTGCAATAAACATGGGAGCTAATATCTATTTGAGATCTTGACTTCAATTCTTTTGAATACACCCTCAGAAATGGATTTCTGGATTATTAAAAAAAACAATTTTTGAAATGACTCCATAGGTTTTTCATAAAATTCCTACCAACAACATGAAAAAAAAATCTCAATTTCTCCACATCTTTGACAAAACTTACCATTTGATTTTTTTTGTAATAGCAATCCTAATAGGAATGAGATGATATGTCATCATGGTTTTAATTTGTATTTTCCTAGTGATTAATGATGCTGAGCATCTCTTCCCTGTTGGCCATTTGTATGCTTTCTTTGGAGAAATGTCTATTCAGGTTTTTTATTCATGTTTTTATTGGATTATTTGGTTTTTTGCTATTCAATTTCTTGTATATTTTAGTTACTGATCTCTTACCAGATATGTGGTCTACAAATGTTTTCTCTGATTCTATAGGTTGACTTCTATGCTGTTGATTGTTTCCTTTGCTGTGAAGAACCTTTTCCTTTGATGAAATCCTGTATATCTATTTTTGCTTTTGTTGCTTGTGCTTTAGGTGTTATATCCAAGAAATCACTGCCTGGTCCCGTGTCATGAAGTTTTTCTCCTATGGTTTCTTCCAGGGGTTTGCAGATTCATGCGTTAAGTTTAAATCTTTAATTCATTTTGAGTTGGTCAAATCTTTCAATGAGATCATCACCATTTTTAAAGTCCTACATGAAGCCTTCCATGACGTACATGGTCTGAACTTCCCCCAGTATCCATGGTACTTTGCTTGGACATACTTCCCTCTTTTTTGTTCTTTACCTTTTCTTCCTTTACCAAAAATACATTGAGCAGAAAAAGTAGCGAAATATTATCTCTGTCTCTTAAAACAAGAAATGGTGAACTTGTTTTAAATTAGAAGGCAGATATTAAATAATTTAGGTTTTGTGAACCATACAAAGTGTCTGTCACATATTCTTCCTATATTCTTTCTTATTTCATGCACTACTGTTAAAAAGTAAAAATCAAGGATTGTAAGAAACAAGGCCATGGGCTGAAGTGGAACATTAATGAGAAATCAAAACACAGGGGACAAACCGCATACACACAACATTTTCATAGTACAAAGGGGAAATGACTAGTACTTATACTGAACCTGTTAAGTGTCAGTCCCTGTACTAAGCATCTTACACGTATCAATTTATTTGAACTTTATAGCAAAGTTATGAAGCAGATACTATTATTAACTCCATTTTTATGGAAGAATAACCTAAAACATTGGCAGATTATATAACTTTTCCAAGGTCATATAGCTAGTAGAAGGAAAATGTTGGATTTGAACATAGGGAATTTGTATTTCATTCCTGTTAGGCTCTAATCTAGTTTCTTTATCTCTTTGTTCCAAAAGTATTTATTGTAATACTAGTGTGACTGATCCTTGTGAAGTATTCCTTTTATTTCTCTCTCATCAGTCAAGGGATTGTCTAGAGAGGTACTTCCTGAGAGTCTTGAATTAGAAGACATCTTTGTTTTTTTTCAGTAACATGTCTTGAATGGATGTGCTCTTAAAGAGAAGAAAAGAAGGAATTGGAAATTATAATACCTAAGAGTATGAGAATTCTAAAAATCTTAAGAAATAAAAACTGGCTCCCCATATATCTCATATAATGCAAAAGAATCCTAGAATCTCATTGATGAGCATTAATAGGGGTACAAATTTGCTGGGGGTGGGGAAATATGCAGCAACCATCTATACACATAAGTCTTTATTTTGACATCTTGGTGATTCTTCTGAGAAAAGTTACATTGGGATTGGAAGTTTTCAACCAAAGAGCTAAAAAATGTCAAATTCTTTACCCAGTTTCCATCCTCCTCATTCCACCCTGTATTCTTCTCAGATCTTTCTCTATTGCATTTTTGCGTTTACACAAAAGATAAACCTAAAATAGAGATGCTTGACATTATAACAACAAACCCAAGCCTTTAAAATTTATAGAGAATGTAAATACATGTTCTTGTTTTACATTCACTTTTTATGCAGGGATAACCTCAAAGATTACAGAAATTAAATAAATTGTGTAAGATCTCACATTTGATAACTGTCAGAGCTACAAGTGAAATCCCAGTTCTGGACAGTAAGGCTCCTGAATTCTATACATTTAACATTAACATGTGTATGCTGCTGAGGAGTAAACATTGCTCTCTCATTAGTTCGAATGTCAGGTGAACTTGCAGCCAGTCCACTGTCACTGAAAAGCAAGTAACACCAAACAACTTTGTCTCCCTAAAACTCAGTTCCTCATCTAAAAGGGAAGGGTTATTATAAAGATATTATCCCACTATATAATGCATACAGATGGAATTCACTTAAGAGAAAGTTTATCCTCTTTCCTTCTTTTAAGAAATGTGATTAGTCACATTTTAGACAAGGGGAAAAAAATGAGTTAGTGAGTTAGTGACTGTGATCTTCCTATTCTAAAAATTCTTGCTCAGTCCACTAGATGGCGGTGCCTCTATAATCCACTGAAAACCTAAAACAAAGGACTGGTAATGTTAACAGACCCAGGAGCCCGGGGCTCCTTTCCTGTGGGACATTATTATGTAATGTAAGGAATTATTACATGGCCTTAGGGCACATGTTTCTTGATCTTCCTCCTGTATTCATAGTATCTTAGATGAATGATGAAACATTTGAAGAATAGAGAAAATCACTTTGTAAATTTATCAAGATTTTTCTGTGCATCCCTGGCACATTTTGGAATGGTCATGAATCAACCAACATTGCTAATGTCCCTTAAATTTGAGATTACACCTGGCTCTCAAATCCAATGTGTTATTTTCTATTGTAGAATGGTTGGGAGATAGCTGATAGGTATTTCAACCAGCCATGATATTCTCTCTGATATTAAGAGGGGTCAGGTTATCTCTTTAACACATCCCCACCTGTCATCATTGCTTGTTGCTATAATGAATCCTAAATGTTTTCTTCTGAAAGGCTCATGATTTCTCTAAACTGCCTGCAGTCAACCATGTTTACCAAAATGCAGTCTGCTCAAGCTCAAACATTTGCTTGCTCTCTCTGTTGTTCCAATGCTACATATTTCCACATTTATTTTTGATTTAAATATAATGCTAGTCCTTTGATAAAATAAAAATTGGAGATGAATGACTTGTCCATGGTCATGTAGGAGAATAACTGGAATTTGCCTCACTCCATAAAGCAAATTTCAGCAATGTGCCTTCTATATAAAACAAGTAGATACATTAAGTGTGTGATTTGGGCAAATTTCCAAAACAAATTTGGGCAAAATTCTCAGATGAGCAATACACTGTCAAAAGAACAAATCTTTTGACTAGATTTCTCACAGCCAACAAATAATCCTTGATGTTTATATGTCAAGCACAGTGGTAGACTCCGATGATGTAAAGGTGAATCAGATTTGGTCATGAAACTCCAATCGGAAGACAGGAATATGAGTGCCACTGACAACCTCACCCACCATCTCCTGCCCAGAGGATGGGGATATTCTTATTTACAAAGGTTTGGAAACAAAATAAACTACATGTAGGTTAAAGAATATCAATGACTAGAATGTAATGTACCTTGTGGATAGCATATGTTTTCTTCAGACCCATACCCTTGATTGCTATGGATTATTACAAAGGTGTTGTCATCACTGGAAACCATTATCTGGAACTGACTTCAGATTCATTTTAATTTTTATTCTAATTATCTAATAAATATGTGATCAACTTTGGAACTTGGAAAATAGGTAAATTTATTAAAAACTTATTTTTGAAACTTCCCATATTATATTAAGATAATCATTATTAATATGTTATTGTGCTTCTGTCCTATTTTACATACAAAAGCAAAACTTAAGATGGTCACACTCTAGTTCGTTGTATAGATACATCACAATTTATTTGCTATTCTTCTAAATAGAAAAAATAGTCATTTTTAATTTTTTCACTACTATAGATAATTTTGCTGTTATGATCATCTTTGTCTGCATTTTACCTTTTTTGATTCACAGCCTGATTGCCTAGAGATGTTTATTAAACAGTTAAGCCAAACGTTAATTTTTGGAGAGTACTCAAAAGACTTTTTCCTTGGGGTGCCTGGGTGGCTCAGTGGGTTAAGCCTCTGCCTTTGGCCCAGGTCAGGATCTTGGGGTCCTGAGATCAAGCCCTGCATCAGGCTCTCTGTTCAGCGGGGAGCCTGCTTCTCTCTCTCTCTCTGCCTGCCTCTCTGTCTATTTGTGATCTCTCTGTCTGTGAAATAAATACATAAAATCTTAAAAAAAAAAAAAAAAGACTTTTCCTTAAAAAAAAAAAAAAAAGGCCAATTTCTTTGGGACCAAATTCTGATGTGAAATTTAAAAGGCAAAGACGGATGGCAGTGGCTTTATTCCAAAACCCAGAAAAGAGATTTTGCTGTGATTTTCCAGAAAAGAGACATTTTGTCTTGTGAAAAACAAATAAATAATACCCACTGCCTTCTGAATCTACCCCACCCCTTAGTCTATCAAGGGAGCCATGCCTGTGTTCCATAATAAACTGAGACCAAATCATATCCATAGCCAGTTCTCCTATCACTTTCTAATGACTCCTTGTCTTTCTCTCCAACCTGTCATTTCCTACCCACATAGTGCCCACCAGTCTCTCCAGCTTGTACTTACCTCATAATCCTCTCCTTCTGTTCATTATCAAATCAGAAACTTCCTTTAATACTCTATAGTTTCAGCCAAATTTACTTTGTCACAAGTGATCATTTAGTTAAAATTGACCCCTCTTACGATACAGAAGCAGAAAACACTTAAACCATTTCTGCAGAAAACAATTTAAACCCTTCTTATAATTCTATTTCCTGTTTACCTGTATTTTAAGTTTGTGCATATTTATCTTATCTTCCCTGACAGGGTTCTCTCTGAAGTTGTGACTTATGCCTGTATAATTAGTCTTAAGAGAAACCAGTAGAATCCTACTACACAAGTAAAATGTGGCCATAAATGTAGCCAAAAAGATCCTTTTGAAAACTCTTCCTCCTTAAGTTGTATAATTCTCTCTCCCTCTTCCCTGCTTTATTTGCACCTCTGGCCCTATTACTCTGGCCCATGACTACTACTGTTTAAGTCCTAAAATAGCCACCTCCTGACTTGTCCTCTAACCACCTCTAAGCCTGATCTGACCACTGCACTGAGAAGCTTGGAAGGGGGGAAACAGTACAAATTAACTAAGTCATAGTGAAACTGGCAATTTCTAGTTCAGAACACATTAGTACTAAGATAAAAAGCACAGCCTATGTGAAAGTGTGATGTCACATATCTGTCAAAGGCATCCACTCTTCATGAGCTGCTAAAAATGGAATGTTTGTGTCCACCATATGTTGAAACCCTAATCCGCCGTGTGATGATATTTGGAGATGGAGCTATTGGGAAGTAATTAGGACATAAAGGTGGAGCCCTCATGATGGAATTACACCCTTATAAGAAAGCTAGGGGAGAAATTGCTTTCTCTTTCTCTAGGCCATGTGAGGATACAATAGAATATGGCCATCTGCAACCCAAGAAGACATCCCTCACTAGACCCCAGATCTGCCAGTACCTTGACCTTAGAGTTCCCAGGCTCCATAACTATGAGAAAAAAAAGTGTTGATTTTTTTTCTGATTAAAGATCTGTTTAAGACACCGTGTCTATGGTATTTTTGTTATAGCAGCCAGAGGTGACTAAGACATGGACTAATCTACCTCTCAACTTCATTTAAATGGAAAACTTGTAATTCACACACACCTACTTAAGATTTTCTGAACTTGAATAAAATGCACTCCCCTAACTACACTTGCATCCAATTCTATCAAACTAGTTAAGACAGTGCTACATAATGCCTGAAGTGAAACATCCATTCTTCAGACAAAATTTAACATCATGTCAGTGGGCAAAATATTATCAGTCTGTAGCAACAGCTTTATGGAATCAACTTGTGAAAATGTCTGGGGAGAGATGAACATTAATATATGCAGATAGAACCCCTGGAAGAAGATATGACAGAGAGTGGAAAAGGCACTGGGCTGGTTGATAGAGCTTTGAAGTGTCACAGACCTAGCTTTAAATCTTAATTCTGTCACATCAGCTTTTCAACTTCTGAGGGATACTCAACATCTTTATGCTCATTCAGAAATTTGAATAATTATACAAAATTTACAATTATTATAGAAAAGAACCCATATGAATACCTATTACAGGCTGAATTATATTCCCTCAAAATTCATATTCTCATTTGTAGGGTCTTTATAGAGAGAATGAAGTAAAAATGGAGTCATTAGAGGGGGCCTTAATGCAATCCTTGTGAAGGCCACTGATTAGGGTCCTTACAAGAAGAGGTGATTAGCACACAGAGGCACTCAGAGGGAAGATCATGGGAAGATGGAGGGAGAAGCTGGTCATCAACAAGCCAAAGAGAGAACCTCAGAAGAAACCAAACCTGTCAACAGCTTGATCTCTGACTTGTAGCATCCAGAACCAGGAAAAAAATACATTTCTATTGTCTAAGCCCCCCCCCCCACCCACACTTTGATGCCTTAAGCCCAGTATAGTATGCTTCAAATACATGTCAGTTTTTTTATTCATATATTAATAATATAACAGAAGTAAAAGATACATTTAAAATATTATTTATATGATAAATAACTAGATATGGCTTCTTGCTTAAAATGCTCTAGATGAAATTCTTCTCAAATTAGCCACTTTAAAGAAGCAACACATAAATTTTCATTGAATATCTGGTTCAAAATAGTGCCAAGCTAATGGAACATACTTTATTGAACCCTCATCTTTCAAAAAGGAAAAAGGAAAACTTGGGAAGGTCTCCAAAGCCAAGAGCCCCAGCCAGGTATGAAGGTGAAAGCAGTGCCAAGCTCTTCCTGTCAGAAGAACCTGGTGTTGCTCTGTCAACAGAAGTGATGGATAGAGTGACCAGGTCAGTGCATGGAGTGAAGAAGCTATAATGGATAGGTCCAAAGACTTGTCAAAAGAAAAATATTGCCACAGAAAAAAACAATTCAGAAGAAACAGTCTTTGCTAGAACACAGCTTTTACCACACCTTTGGCTAACTCAACGTTCTTCATGCTTAGCTCCTCATCTGATCTTAGCATTCAGTCAACACCACAACTCCATTGCTCATCATGCTGACCCACAGCCAGTTCAAGCCTGACCAGTGTGCCTGTATATAGTCTAAAGTATGTACATTGAAAGGCACCCATAGTGTGCTGGGAATATGCACCCCTGCATTATCATATTATATTATTATAACTCCTAGAGAAATATCCAAATTAAATAACATAGTAGGAGGCAGAACTGAGATTCACACCATTTTTTAAAAAGATTTTATTTATTTATTTGAGAAGGAGACAGTGAGAGAGAGAATGAGAGGACAGAAGGTCAGAGGGAGAAGCAGACTCCCCATGGAGCTGGGAGCCCAATGGGGACTCAATCCCAGGACTCCAGGATCATGACCTGAGCTGAAGGCAGTTGCTTAACCAACTGAGCCACCCAGGTGCTCATGAGGTTCACATCTATTAATTCTAAGTCTGCTCCATTTTGAGGAGGGCTATGACAGTAGTGTCTGGATGATGAGCCATATAAAGTATGTATCTGGAAGGTATAAGCTTGAAGGGTTAAAAATAAATCTAGTATGAAGGTATTTTTCCTAGAGATATAACAGAGAAGAATGAAAGTCTTTTATTTCTTCCCCTTTCTTTCAGTGAGGGGAATATAATAAATATCCTTCTCATTCCCACAAGAATGTCATCAGTTAGTTTAAACGAGAAAATGCATACAAAAGTGCACCACTTTATTTTAGGAAATATTGGAATTAAATGGATAATTATTAGACTCTGGAGTCCAATATTCCTGTCTAGGCATCTGAGCCCTGTAACCTTCTGAACCTATCATTATGGTCTAGTTTCTTAGGGTCTGTAAGCTTTAGTTTCCTCATCTGTAAAATGAGAGGCATAACACCTTTTTTGCAAGGTTTTATGAGGATTAAATGAAAGAACTGATGTCATGTCCAGTATAGAAATGCTGCTCAGTTATTCTAATGTCCTTTCTCCTCTGCAACCCTATTTATGACCACATTTCTGGACTCCACCTTTCTACAAAGAAATATGTCTCCACAATCTACTTTTTCACTCTTGTCCTTCTCTGTCTACTCCAGAGGGGACTCAGAAGTACCACAATGATCACTAACGTTCTTTGGAGTGAATATTGGAAAATATTAACAGCCACTTTTTGGATTCAAAATTAACCCTAAGAGGTGTTCCAGTATTTTGTTGTGTTATTTGGCTTCATATTTTCCCCACTGCATTTTACTGCCTACCGTGTTGGCAAGTGATATGGAATAAGGAAAAAATAAATCCGGCGCCAAAGCATATACTGGAATCCGTCACTCATTTTAGGTAGCCTGAGGCTGCGTCTATAATGTGCCAAAAAAACCAATCTAGTCAGAAAGAAAATCTCTCAAGCTGCCCATTTGCCATCAGGTGCCTAACAATTAACTTGATTCAATGAAGACAGGGCCTCATTTCTTTGTCATCTTCCCTTTATTTGTTCCTGGATTTTGTATGGCAATGACAAGCTCTGTTGAGTCATAAAAAGGGGAAATTTAAGTGGAAATTTGATATCCATTATCTATGTTTTTAACTGGGTGGCTTAGAAGAACCAATAATTTCACTTGTGTGTGTATATTAAGGATTTAATATGGAGCCACAGTCTAATTATTTCCAACATGAATTTAGCTGTGTTATAGTAAATCAGGGAAATGAAGCATGCTTCATAAATTTCATCACTATTAAAATAAAGGTCACGTTGAAAGGAGGGGGGCATGAGCTGGAAATTAATGCCTGATTTTAAATGTTTAGGGATTAAAAATTTAAATTGCTCAGCTCAATTCTGTTAATATTGAATTGCATATTGAATTTGAAACACTGGCAGATTCAATAAAGAGGATTCAAATGAAGAAGTAAAAGTTTTAAAATTTCCTCTGACTGATTGTGAATGTAAATCATTTGGAAAAGTCTTTAATAATGCAGATTCCTGGTTCCCATCCTGCGATTCTGATTCAGTAATCTGGAGTGGGGCATTGATAAAAACTCCCAAGGATTTTTGAGGATTATAGTGGTCAATTAAATTGCTAGTGCTCATCTGACTTGCTCCCTGCCTTCCCTTCTGGCTATCACCAACATCAATGGCTCTCAGATGCTCCATGTCTCAAAATCTTGCAATGAACCCTACCCTAAATTATAGGGATTAAAGAGTCTCACCTCTGTAGCACCTATTTCTGGATATCAAATTGCCTGTGTACTCAGTGTCAAATCAATCCAGACATGTAAGGAGGGAGTCTATTTAAAAATATTATTGCTGGGGCAACTGGGTGGCTCAATGGGGCCTCTGTCTTCGGCTCAGGTCATGATCTCAAGGTCCTGGAATCCAGTCCCGCATCAGGCTCTCTGCTCAGCAGGGAGCCTGCTTCCCCCTCTCTCTGTCTGCCTCTCTGCCTACTTGTGATTTCTCTCTCTGTCAAATAAATAAATAAAGTCTTTTAAAAAATATATTATTGCCACAGGGCAGGGAAGGAACACCAAGAATGGAAGGATTTCTTTAACAATTACTGTTTTCTAGGGTTATAGGGTTTGAGTAAAGTTCAACATTTTCATTAACCAATCTTAACCTTGTAACCCATTCAACAATTATTGAACACCTACTGTGTTCCTGAAACTGCCTTTGATCCTGGAGATGCAACTGTCTCTGCCATCAAGAAACTAGCCTATAAGAGAGACAGGAAAGTAAACAAAGTCACAAAAAAATGCAATTAACTTTATAATTCAAGAAACTTCCTTTTCCTTCCTTTCCCTTCTCTAAGGGAAATAAAGAGAAATAAAGAGAAAACATCTGTTTGTTAAGACTTCCAGGATCTCTGGTTCATAGGGTATCCTATGATCCAGAAATTGTACTATTAGGTATTTATCCAAAGAATACAAATGCAGTGATCCAAAGGGGCACTGCACCCCAATGTTTATAATAGCAATGTCCACAATAGCCAAACTATGGAAAGAGCCCAGATGTCTATCAACAGATGAATGGATAAAGAAGGTGAGATAGATAGATAGATAGATACACATATATTCATATGATGTGATATATATGACATATATATATATATATATGTTTCATTCATATGAATGAAATATATATATAAAACTCAGCCATCAGAAAAAATGAAATCTTACCATTTGCAGCAACAGGGATGAAAATAGAGGGTATTATGCTAAGCAAAATAAGTCAATCAGAGAAAGACAATTATCATATGTTTTCACTCATATGTGGAATTTAAGAAACAAAACAGAAGATCAAAGGGGAAGGAAGGGAAAAACAAAATAGGATGAAATCAGATAGACAAACCATAAGAGACTCTTAAGTCTAGGAAACAAACTGAGGATTGCTAGAGGGGAGGTGGGTGGGGGCACAGGATAATTCGGTGATGGGCATTAAGGAGAGCACATGACATGGTAAGCCATGGGTGTTATAGGCAACTGATGAATAACTGAACTTTACCTATGAAGCTAATAATACACTACATGTTAATTGAACTTAAATGCAGTTAATTAAACAGAAAAAGACTTCCAGTATCTCATCCCAGTTCTCACTTATCCCCGAGAGTTGTGACTGTTTGCAGAACTTGCAAAGGGACACAAGGTATTTTCATCTCTGAAAGAGACCATGTTCTCTGTTCTGCCTGTGACCATGTGGTAATCCTCTTGGTAAGGTCAGAGTCTTTTCAAGAAAGTCTATGGTTCTCCAACCCTCCCCACAAGTGGGTGGGCTAGAGTGCCTAATCCCAGAAATGGCATTAGGAGACAAGACCTGTCATTGAATGTTCTCCATCAGTTCCATCTGGAAAATAGCTGATGTCTTTTTAAATCACAGTTTCTACCTTATTACTGGTGTGCCAGTAAAAAGTTTAACAGTTGCTCTCTGGCAGAAAAATAAGCTGATATATAGTGTTTGAAGATTTATTTGGTGGAAACACTTCTACCATAGTTGATTTTAAGCTATCAAAAAAAAAAAAAAAAGTCAGTGACCATTGCATAATCAACTCTGGCTACCCAATAGGAACCAGCTCCAATACATCATTGTCTAAGATTTTGAATTCTAGAGGGGAGACTCAAATTTATACTTTGAATCTAGAAGGGATGCTATTTTTTTTAGGTGTTCTAAACTCCCAATAGGCATGTCAGATGTCAGACTAAGTTCCAAAGGTCAGAAAGATGTGGACCTTCAATGATGTAGGAGACTGCTTGGCATACCAGAGACAGGGCAAAGATACACTGGCATAAAAGACTCAGAGGAGGCAATTTGGTGAGCCTAAAATTCAGTAGGTATATCTGGCAATGTAAGAGATGAAATTATTAAGTTAATTTCCATTTTGCTTATGAAAAGTTTGCACACCATGTAAAACAAGAAAACATTTTCCTTTTGTTAATTTTGCTAATTAATTTTGCTAATGTTTAATGCTAGAGTTATTTATTGAATGGGATCTCTCTTTGTAAGGAAGAATAACAATGTGACAAGAATCCTGAGCCTATGATGTGCTAATGTGAAGACATTAGAGAACAGAGTAGCATTGACCACCCCCTCTCAGGAATATGAATTCTTTGTGTGTGTGCAACACGGTTGGAGGTAGGGGGAAATGAGAAACTCAGGGGAACACTGATGGTGGGATATTGTTGAGGAAAAGGCAAAGGAAGGAACCTAGGAGTGAAATGGCCAGAAAAGAGAGAGAAACACTCTAATGGTGGAGCTAATACCACACTGATGACTATGATTCTATTAAAAGCAAACATCTCTTAAACACTTACCATGGACCAGGCACCATTACCAACACTTTATGTTCCTTAATGCTTTCACACCTCACAGTTACCCTAAGAGAAAGGTATTTCTACTTATGTCAGATTCCCAGCTGAGGAACATGCAGACAGGTAAAAGAACATCCTCAAGGTTATCCAATTGTTGGTGCAGAAGCCTGGATTAGAAACCAGTCAGAGCACACACTTCACTACTCTGCTGTACTGCCTCTTGAAAATGACATTCAGGAACTGACATGTCTATTTCAGATTTTACACTGCTTGATGTGGGGGGGGGGGTGTGAACTCCAGTTCTTCCACTGTCTTCCTCAGTTCTTTATGACAGTTGGTATGTTTGTTTGTTTGATCGTTTCTGTGGAAATGAATGTAGAGGCTGAGGTGACAGTATGAGATCCAGAGGCTGCAATTAAGAGAGAGTCTACAGGAGAAAAAAGGATGCCTTGAAAATAATAGCTTCCCTCACCTTGGAAATGCACTGGAAAGTCAAGGCATTTGTATTCATGTGGATCATGAAATGCGAGTGTTCTTATCTCAATCTGAAGTGATGGAGGAACCCAACAGAGATCTGCTTACACACACTACAATTTAGACTTCAGCTTGCAACTGTTGGGGAGACACTGGATATTCTCAACATAGGAGAGGGATCTGACAAGATCTGCATTTCAGAATATGTACCATGATGGTGTCATTGGCCATGATAGAAGAATGTCTGAATAGGGGGAAAACTGTGAGGGAGGGCTCAAGTTAGGAGATTTTTGCTATGGGCAAATTATTTTGAGGAACTCAGTCAGGGCGGTGACAGTAAGAATGCATAGCAGACCCAGGACTTAAGGAAGGAGTCATCAGATAGAATATATGTGTTTTGATAAATTATTGGTTTTAGAAAATTAGTGGGACAATCACCTAGATTTAATACCTGGCTTAGACAATTGGCCAGTCATTGGCAACTTTTATAAGACAAGGGATAAACTTGGGATAGTGAAATTAGTTACATTTTGTAATGTAAGAATTGAAGTCCTGTGGAAACAACAGGCAAAATGTCTGGTACACAATTTGATATGGAGGTATGAAGATATGGATAGGGTCTTCAAAAGTCAAATTTAAGGGGCACCTAGGTGGCTCAGTGGGTTAAAGCCTCTGCCTTTGGCTGGGGTCATGATCCCAGGGCCCTGGGCCTCTGCTCAGTGGGGGGCCTGCTTCCTCCTCTCTCTCTGCCTGCCTCTCCACCTGCTTGTGATCTCTGTCTGTCAAATAAATACAATCTTTTTTTAAAAAAGTATAATTTAAGATTATCAGTATTGGTAGAAGATATAGACATGGAATTCTGTACCTTCCAATATGGTAGTCAATAGCAACATGTGGCTACAGAGTAGATGAATATAGCTAGCAAACTATGGAGCAGAATTTTACATTTTGTAAATTAACTTAAATTTATTACACATGACCAGTGTCTACCACATTGAACAAAATAGGATATGTCCATTGCCACAGAAAGTTCACCTGGGTAGCACTGGATTAGATCTCTTGAGGACAGCAAATAGAGAAAAGGACTAGCAATTTAACTTCTGGGGATGCAACCACTTAAAATAAATGAGAGTCTTAATTATTGGCAATGAAAGCATGCTTGTATCTTAGCCCTAATAACTTTATCTCTGCCTGTTTGCCTAGTCTGTGCCTTCATAACTTAACCATTTCCCATTCTCTCCCAGTTGGAGATCCTTCATTTCTCTGGCCAACTTTTCCCTGTGGATGGAGTTCTCCTTCACCCAAAGCCCAGTATGACACCCCAACAATTCCATCCAGTTTCTCTGGTACTATTCATTTGTCTACCTTGAATTCTGCCAGCTAACTACTTTCATTGGGTCTACGTGCCTGCCTCAGCACCTCTATACCCAAACACAGCTCTTTGCTTCCCATCACATCAGTCTCTAAATACTATGTTCTGGTTATGTGACTGCACTCCTCCATCCATCTCACTGTGTTTTCTTTTGTGTTTTGTTTTGTGTGTGGATGGGTGGGTGTGCATGTTTTTATTTTTCTTAGGTGGATAACTAAAACTGGAATTATTGGGTCAAAAGCAGGTGTATATTTAATGCATTATTAAACTGCCAAAACTTTCTCTCAAGATATTATGTCATTTCATTTGTAATGTATATGATTCTGGTTTCTCCACATTTTCACCAAAATTTAGTGTGCTTAGTCTTCTTACTTTTAAACATATTCGTAAGTGCACAGTGGTATTTCATTGTGATCTTAGTTCACATTTTCTTAACTCATGATATGCGATTTTTCTCATGATTTTTAATTTTTTATTTTTTTCCATCATGATAAGTATACTCTGTAATCTCCATTCTCTTTCTCACCCATCCTCCCACCCACTTCCTCTCTGGTAGTCCTCAATTTGTTCTCTGCAGTTAAGAGTCTGTTTCTTGATTTGGCTCTCTCTCTCTCTTTTTTTTTTTTTTTTTCCTTTGCTCATTTGTTTTGTTTCTTAATTCCACATGTAAGTGAGATCATATGGTATTTGTCTTTCTCTGACTGACTTATTTCACTTAGCATAAACACTCTAGCATCATCCATGTTGTTGCAAATGTCAAGATATCATTTGTTTTTTTATGACTGAGTAATATTCCATCACATAATGGAATACACACACACACACACACACACACACACAGATATATATAGATATAGATATCACATCTTCTTTATTCATTCATTAGTCAATGGACACTTGGCCTGCTTCCATAGTTTAGCAATTATTGATAATGCTGCTATAAACATAGGGTTGCATGTACCCTTTTGGATTAGTGTTTTGTATTTTTGGGGTAAATACCCAGTGGCACAATTACTGGATCATAATGTAGTTCTATTTTTAAGGTTTGGAGAAACTCCATACTGTTTCCCAGAGTCACTGCACCTGTTTGTATTCTACCAACAGTGCAGAGGGTGTCCCCTTTCTCCACTGCTCACCAACACCTGTTGTTTCTTGTGTTTTTTTTTTTTTTTAAGCCATTCTGACAGGTATGAGGTGATATCTCATTGTAGTTTTGACTTGCGGTTCCCTGATGATGAGTGATGTTAAACATTTTTTTTCATGTTTCTGTTGGCCATCTGAATGCCTTGTTTGGAGAAATGTCTTCCATGTCTTCTGTTCATTTTTAATTAGATTATTTGGCTTTTGGGTGTTTAGTTGTATCAGCTCTCTCTATGTTTTGTATACTAACCCTTTATCAGATATGTTGTTTGCAAATATCTTCTCTGTCTGTTTATTGGGTGAATATAATAGTCTTCCAAATTCTTATTGTGCCAACAGGAAACCCCAGAGAGGAACATGTGGCAGTGAGAAGAGGAACAGCCTGGGGTTCTGAACACTAAAAATTCATTGCAGCTATCTTATTTTCTCCATGATCTTGTGCAAGAAATCAAGCAATTTAGTCCTTGATTAAGGAGAGAAGAGCACGTGGCACAACTTAGGTAAGTTGGGGAATTTACAAGTCTCCACAGATAAAATTCTCCATCTCATCTATAATAGAGCTTCATGACAATCAGCCATTTTAGCCTATGATTAACTAGTTGTATTATTATCAAAGTATTTTCAAAAGTCATTGAGGATGGAGTGAAAAGGACATGGGCTTTGGAATGAGACAAGTGATTTAGCTTAACTCTCCTCTTCTATAGATGGAATTGATATCTGCCTTGTAGGGGTGTCGAAAATACAGCAGAATTTAAGCTAAGCATCTAGTCGAAATTGACAGAAATATAGGTCTAACAAGCTTACACAAAAGGGAATTTGCTAGAAGGATACATGAATGCTCTGTCAGATGAGCTGGCCAAACAAATTTCCAAGAAGCAGGAGTCAAAGCAAGCTGGAGACCACATGACTGGAAACAGTCAGGACCTCCTCTTTCACTGTCTCCATACTGACTTTTGGGTTAGGTTGACTCCTACCACAAGCTGGCTTTTCCATGTAGCAAGGCATGTATGGCCATAAGAAGCTTCCAAACTCACAGCAGCATGATGTCATCACAGCAATGGGAATATCTCCTCCATTGCACCTCCAGTATGAAAAACTCCAGGGAAGATTTCTCATTGACTCATTTTGAATCAGAGGCAGTCATGCTGAACAGAGAGGTGAGATAGGGCAAACATTTTTTCAAATATGTTTTAAGGAAACAATTTACAGAAGTAAAGGCAAAAGGCAAATCAGTAAGAGTTCACCATATCTGGAATATATTGTTAATGCTCAGGAATAGGTGATGAAACATATGCAATGTTTTGAGAACTTCATGTTCTTACTAAATGAAGACCCTGATTAATGATCCATGTTCTAATGTCAGTAGATTTGTCATAACTAAACTGATTAAACATTAACAGTTTTCTCTATTAACAAAGGGGTATCAATACTCTATTTTAAAAGCAATTTTGGAAATTCAGGGTGGAAACATGTTAAACTTTCCCCTGTTCCCCACTGAAAGTCCAACCAATATGAAGAAATAGGAATCACTATCAAGCAGAGTTCAAAGACTCAGGTTTATTAATGATTGAACAAGAATCTAATCACCCCCAAATATATAGTTCCTGATAAACTTTAGCAGAGAACAAACCTTCAACATGAAAACAAAGAATTATTTTCACTCCCAGCTCAGAAACCACTAGGTAGATTATGGAGGTCTTATAATTTCTCTGTCAGTAAAATATTGCAAAGCTGCAGAGAATCCAGATGTGCTGACAGAGGTCTGATCCATGTAACATACAGAGAAAGAAAATCATAAGTAAGGTCAAGGGGGAGGGCAAGAGAGGGTAGACATCCAGTGAGTCTGAATTCAGGCTAATGCAAGAGGTCAGGATACCAGGAGCATGGCCTTTCTATGGTCTCTATTCTCTTTTTAAATGTATCCCAGTGCAGGCCAGATTATTTGCTCCTCCTGCCTTAGGGAACAGAGAGAAGCAATGGCTCCTGCAACCCTTTCTTGTAGGGCAGATGGGTTTCTAGAAGTTCCTTCCTCTATTTTATGATGGAGAGATACAAGGAGAGGAAAAGAAAGGTTTTCCCCAAAACATGTTTTTGACACTTACTTTTATCCTAAAAGATTGAAGAACGCCTTACATCACTTCTGCATCAAGTTCTTTCCAGCCAGTTCAGAATGTTCCCATTGGTGTCTCTCCTGTTACCTCCAGAGTAGGCTATCCACACTATTCTGAGGAACCTTTGTATAATATGCCAAATGCAGAGACACTCTCTGCCATCTGGTCTCTTCCTCCAAAGTCATTGAGTTCATCTCCCTGTATAGGTCAAGTTTTCTTATGCCACAGTTCAGTGTACTCCAAAGATTACCCCACAAAGTGTATGCCCTTTCTCCTTATTCTCACTGATTACACTGTCAAAGAAGCAAGACTGCCTTTTGCTCCTATAGGCTTATCTGAATTTGCAGCAGCTCCTCCCCACAGAATGAAGAGATATGACATTCTTTAGATTCTAACTGCTTCTTGAGAAACTCAGTCCAGGGCTACCCCGCAGCAAGAGACAGTGCTTTCCTACACTGAGAAGTTCCACATTCAGGCAGGATGGTGATCAGCTGTACATCCACAGCCTCCCTCCCCCAGACTCTTTTTGTCCTCACTTTAGTTGGATCATTCCAGAAAGTTTGGGGTTCCTGATTGAAAAGCATCCTCTAGGGAGGCCTGCTCATCCTCCTGGATCTGTTTCTTGTAGTGATCTTGGTAAAGTTCTGCCTCAAAATGATGGGTAGTCTCTCCAAGCACACCACATTTGTACAGCTTGTTCAACATCCTCATGGAACCCAACTCCCCAGCTCTGCCTCCATCTGCAGGGCGAATATTGATCTCATGGAATTTGAAATATTTTACCTGCTATTTCTGCAGGTATGTAAGGAGTGGGGAGTGGGAGAAGCGGACAGCTTCCTTCACCCTCTGCACAGTTGTTTAAGAGTCATCTTGGGTCTGGAACATTTTCTTACTCAGAGATAAAGAACCCTCACAGCCTTTGCTGGGCTTTCAGCCTTGAAAGAGAATATATTTTCCTCTTCCAGGCTTGAGGTGTGCACCTGTGTTTTGCTTAAGTGCATTCATCAATGACCCTCAGGCAGGCCCCAAGTTTTCTGTATTTCAGACCCCACTAGAGAGATGTGGAGTCCTATTGCAACATGAAATAAGGTTGGTGTAGCTACCCTGCCAACATCAGATGTGGAGTGGGTCTGCTGGGCATGACCATGACATTTCAGGGACTAAGTGTTGTGCACCCTCCTCTCTTGTTGTATGTAAATGGCTGGGAAACACTTGAGCTTGGTGTGTTTGTTGCCTGTTCCCAGTGACCTTGAACCTTGTGGTGGTCTCTTTGCTAGGTGGCACTTACCTGTCTGTTAACTTTAGCTATACAGCTTAGCCACCTAATGAATGGTAAAACACTCTCCATAATTTAATGTAGGTGTGAACAAATCATGAAAGATAATATTCATGAAAGAAAGAAATATAAATTAGCCTTCATCAGTTTAAAATATAACTGCCAATCAAAACTAAAAATATTTGCTCACCAAAAGATATTTTTTAAGAAAGTAAATAAAAATCTCACATTTGAAGATAATATTTAGAAGCATGTATCTTTTACATGAAGGATTGGTTTCCAGGATTTATAAGAAACTCCAAAACTCAGTATTAAAAAGTCCAACAACCCAATTTAAAAATAACAAAGGTATTTTTTTTAAAAAATAGGAGAATAAGATATTTTAACAAACCCTCCATAAAGAAGGAATATGGATAAACACATGAAAATCACTTAACTTCTTTAGTCATAAGTGAAATTCAAAAGGAAGCCATTGTAAGATACCAGTATGTATACGCCAGAATGTCTAAATTTAAAAATGTAAATAACACCAAATTTTGGCAAACATGTTTTAACAACCAGAACTATCATACCTTATTAGTAGCAATGTGAAATTTTACAACTGCTTTGAGAAAAGTTCATGTCGTTTTTCATAAAATCAACACACAACTTCTCTGTGACTTAGGAATTCCCTCCTAGGCATTTGCTTATAAGAAAAGTAAACAGATTTTCACAAGCACACAAGAAAATTTGTTCACAAATGTTCTCAGCATATTTATTGATCATAAACTGATCAATAAATGGAACTAGGCACATGGATAAACAAAGTTCTTTACTTGCATAATGAAATGTCGCTCAGTAATTAAAAAAAAAAAAAAGAAAGAGAAGAGAAAGAACAAACTAATGACACAAGCAACAGGGAAAGATCTCAAAATACTTGCACAGTGGGAGAAGTTTCCTACAATAGGTACATACTTTGTGATTCCACTTATATGAAATTACCAAACAGGCAAAGTTAATGTGGGTTGGAAAAATCAGAATAGTAGTTGGCTCAGGGAGGGAGGGTCAGAACAGGGCTTGAACGGGATGGGCATGAAGGTGATAGCAATATTCTACATCTTGACGGGGGTCTGGGTTAAACCCCCAGTGCATGCCCTTGTCAAAATCAGTAAAAGTATCATAACATTTACTCATTTCATTGAATATAAATCATATACCTAAAGACAAAACACTCTAAGCAAATATTGAACAGTAGTTAATAATATGCATTCTGCCATATTTAGGGGCATGCACCCAAATGTCAACACTTTACTTTGAAATGCATCAAAGAAAACACGAGTTAATGGTTGGATAAGGAGAAAAATAGATGCAGAAATGTGTGATAAATAGAATAAAATTCTAGTGATAGGATCAAAGTAACGTGCATGTGGTATGCACCTTAAGTTCGATCAGTTGTATATATGTTAGAAATGTTTACAATAAAATAGTGGAAAATTTCAAGAGATTTTTCTTAGATGTTCACTTTTTTAATTTTTCTTGATATTCAGCAGACTTTTTGATAATAAATGCAAGCATTCGGAATGCAGGCAAGTTTTCTTCACTCCTGTCTTAGCTGTTATTCTCATCCAGGTGTTCTGGTCATGTCTTCAATTATCTGTAGACTCCATGTGCTTTACAGGTCTTCTGCACCTCTCACTTTTCAGTCATGACTTCCTTCTCCTTCCCATTTTCTTCTAGCCAGTGTTGTTATCCAAAAATGATGGTTTTATTTTCTGCATTATCAATTCTTACACTTGCTGGTCCCAATGACAATTTGAATTTAACTATTTAATGTATTTTAATTTTTTAAAGATTCTTTTTTTTTTTTTTTTTTTTTTTTTTTGGACAGAGAGAGAGAAAGTAAGTGCACAAGCAGGGGGAACAGCAGAGGGAGAGGGAGAAGCAGGCTCTCTGCTGAGCAGGAAGCCTGATGCAGAGTTCAATCCCAGGACCATGGGATCATGACCTGAGCCAAAGGCAGACTTTTAACCGACTGAGCCTCCCAGGTGCCCCTAAGTATTTAATTTTTAATTTCAGTCTTTGTTTTGCTTGCTCATCTCCCTTTTCAACTCAGCCTGCTTTACAGCCGCTTTTCTTTTCAACACAGTGTGTGTTTTTATTTTCTCCTACAACTTTTAAAAATCTTGTTTCAGAGTTAACCAACTCCCCCCAAAGAAGTTCCCATTCTTCATTACACAAAGCAAATGCTTTTAGATCTTTCTCTTGTTTCATGTATAGAGTCTTTCAAATGGTATTTCTCTTGTATCATGAAAATAGTAACATTTTTTTTCTCATTCAGTATGTGTTTTAAGAATGCTGTGAGAATGTTTAAAGGGATTCACACAAATTTTAATGAGAGTTACAACTAGAACCATCCTGTGCCAATACCCAGTATGCGTCAGAGCCAGCACAATGACCAGCATAATCCTTGCTATATGCAAGATAGATCAGTGTCTTCTCTGACACTGATCATAGCTCCAAACACTGGTCATTTTGCAGCTATAACATCTCATCTCCTAAATGGTTGCCTTCCCATAAAGCTTTCTGAGGAAACCCCACGGGCTCTCCAAACTGGTTTACCCAAATTTGCAGCAGCCCTCCCCATAGAATGAAGAGACAGCATTAGGATATTCTTAGAACATTCTTTTAGAACATTCAAAGATTCTAACTGCACCTTGAGAACAGCAGTCAGGGCTCATCTAACTAGTGCTTGCTTTGGGTTTTTAACACAAAAATAACTTTTTTTTTCTTTCTTTCTTTTTTTTTCTTTTTTGCTCACTATAGTCTTGGTCTGCATGTAGAATGAGAGGTGTCAAGAAGCAAATAGTGTGGAAGATGAACAATATTGGTGCCTATGATAGCACAACACACAGTACATGCAAACATATACAGGTGAATGTTGAGAAGGTTAAATCAAGCCCTGCTAGCCATCTGCAGCCTCCATATTCTTTGATGTTGAAATTATTTGAATTCTTATGTTTAATGCCTGGTTTACTTTTAATATATCACTCTGTACCACAGAGATGATAACTTCCAGAAAACAATGAAACAAAATAATAGAGTCCATGGTGGGGATCCTTTCCAAGGGATTAGTAGTAGTAGAAAAAGTTGTCTGTACCACCATGTCCTTTATAGCATTATTTACAAGAGCCAAGGTATGGAAACAACCTAAGTGTCCATTGATGGATGGATAGATAAAGAACTTACGGTACACATGCACACACACACACACACACACACACACAAACACACAATGGAATATTATTCATCCATAAAAATGAGACAATCCTAAAATCTATAACAACATAGATGGACCTTGAAGACATTATGCTAAGCAAAATAAGTCAGACAGAAGAAGACAAATTTTTTTTTTATAAATTTTTTTAAAGATTTTATTTATTTTATTTGACAGATAGAGATCACAGGTAGGCAGAGATGCAGGCAGAGAGAGAGGGAGGAGGAAGCAGGCTCCCTGCCGAGCAGAGAGCCCGAGGCGGGGCTCGATCCCAGGACCCTGGGATCATGACCCAAGCTGAAGGCAGAGGCTTTAACCCACTGAGCCACCCAGGCGCCCCAGAAGAAGACAAATATTATATGATATATGGAATCTATTTAAAAAGCAAAAGA
Organism: Martes martes; assembly: GCF_963455335.1. Classification (NCBI taxonomy): domain Eukaryota; kingdom Metazoa; phylum Chordata; class Mammalia; order Carnivora; family Mustelidae; genus Martes; species Martes martes. The sequence continues at coordinate 147,858,256 of NC_137889.1, forward strand.
AAACAACTTATAGAAACAGAGATATGACTTATTGTTACCAGAGATGTGGGGTTTAGGAAGGGGAATTGAAAAAGGATGGTCAAAGAGTACAAACTTCTCATTACAAATAACCAAGTATTAGAGATGTCATGTACAATGTAACTATACCTAACACTGCTGTGAGATATATAAAAAAGGAGAATAAATCCCAAGAGTTCTCGTAAAAAAAAGAGTAGTTCATAGAACAAAATGAAGAACTATATTTTAATCAATCTGAGTGTTGAGTATAGTTGAAAGACAATTCATTTATATGTTCAATGAAAAGAATAAATTAAATAATACCGCAAAATTCCAAGTAGAAAATATGTCCCAGAGAAGAATGTATGAAAATACCACATTATACTGTCTTGAAACACTGGAATGAAGTTGTATCAGTTCAACCACTGAATAGACCTTTCTATCTATCTATCTAGAGGCCCCTGTCAAATTGTCAGTCCTGATCTCAGGATATTGATCTCTGAGCTGGATTTGCTCTCTGTCTGTGGTGTCCATCCTGCTAGAGTCCAGGGCTTGCTCTAGACATCACTTTCACCTGGTACTTGGAAAGGACTATGCATCTCAAGTGAATTCCAAGATATTCCAAGTAATCCATAGAATATGTGTCCTGTCTAAATACAACTAATAGGGATTCCTTATCACAAAAAGATAATGCTGTAATCTTGTTATCAGTAGTGATCTCAGACATGGACAGAGTAGAAAGTCGCCTTCAAAATTATTATTCGAGAAGATGCAATAACTTCCTACCTGAATCTCTTTCACCTGTTCAGGTGCCATGGCTTGAATTTCCACCATCATGTTTCAGGCTGGGGCCAGTCACCTCCCATGCATATTGCTCTTTTGTCAAAAGCAAGTATGACTGAAGGACCCAGTTTCTTTTGTGCCTGGTATCCTGATTTATTTATCACACATTAGTTGAAGATAGGGCCAATATGGAAAGATGAGATCACAAAAAGGGAGGTAGGTGAGTGCAGAGAATGAAGGCAAGAGAAAAAGAAGCAAAGTTTTAGTCAACAGAGCTGATGTTAGAGGCGGTCCCGTAATTGCAACACTGAAAAGCCATAGGGTGAAGTGGAGAAGACTGGATGCAAAACAGAGCATCTGAGTTCTTGTCCCAGCTTTCTTACCAACCAACAGTAACCTTGTAACAAGGTCACCTTTCCTCTCTGGCTCTGTCTTTTCATACCTGAAACCAGACTAATAATAACCACCCTGGTCATCTGTGAAGTCATGGCCTGAGCAGCCCTGCAGGAACCTTACAAATGGAACATTTTATGGCAACCAAAATAGCTCTGGTCAAGGTGCACTTCTCATTCCCTTGAGATTCTTCCAGTACCAAAATAGACACAAGGAGGAAGAGCAATGGCAGAATCGAAAGCACAAACTTTTGAAAAGGAGAAGCAGATTAGATTAATAAGAACATATTGACCAGCCACTATGACCCTCCTGGTATGTTGTGAAAATCCTAGGTAGAGGACACAATCTCTGCCCAAGGAAATCACCAAATGCGTAATTGTGTTTGTAGCTAATATTTATCAAGGACTCACCTACGGCAGAAACTATGCTAAACACTTTATCTCTTGCAATCCTCACAACTGCCTTAGGATGCTGATAATATTTCCAAACACAATAAACTGTATAAATAAATTATATTAGTGGTTCCCAAATTTGGGTGTGGGTAAAAATCATTTGGAGAACCTGTCATAAAAGTACCTGAGTTGTACTCCCAAGGATTCTGATTCAGCCTATCTTCAATATAGTTTGGGAATTTGCATTTTTAGCAAACTCTCCAGGCAACCTGAAGCAGGTGGAATGTGGACCACTAATACAAAAAGACTTCCATATATTATTAAATATGAGATACCAGGGGACATAAAGATACTGGAGGCCAGGATTTCCTCCAAAAAATCTGATTGCAAGCACCCCCTGAAACACTTATTAAAAATACTGCAGGGTACCAGAAATATCCCTTGGAGGCTTGAGGCAAGCTCAAGACTCCATAATTTTTCTTTTTACAACCAATTGTTGTCCCAAGTGATTGTTATGGTCAGGCAAATTTGTAATTTAAGTGAATTGTCTGTGGTTGCCTAGTGACATCCTATCAGAAGGGGAACTAAAGCCCATCCCCAGGCTCCCAGGCCAGAGTTCTTTTAATGCTATTATCTCCTTGAGAGAAATATTCACAGGGTCAGCCTGCTCCTAAGGTCCTGATTGAGCAAAGGGTAAGAGGTATGTTGCGCTCCTTCCTGCAGCTCGTTCTGGTATCCTCAGCTCATTCTCAGAGCCGTGATCACAAAACGACTTCCAGCATGGAAATGGAAGAACAGAATGGCTACGTGTCAAGCCTGATGAGGGGTAAAAACAAATCCGCGGAAACTGTTGTCACAGTCACCAAAACTGCTTAGCCAGCTGCAGGAAGCAAACAAATACGCTGAAACATTAACTCAGGCAGAAGGTTCCAGCTCGTTGAAAGCAGGCTCATTTGTTTTCCCATTAGGGCTCGGCAGCAGCTACCTGGGCTGTGCTTTGCAGGGTTCCAGCAGCGTCGTGACAGAGCTAGGGAAAGCTGATGGATTTATGACACACTGCTTCAATGACATATTTACCAAGTCTTGCTTGCAGGATTCTGGGAGCTCGAAAAGAAGAGACCTGCTGGAAATGGAGCCCGCTGGGAAGATAATAGGTAGAAGGCTTCTGATGAGAGAAGTCTCTGCTGAAGTGCATGTTTAGGAAGCAACACTTCTTACAAACAGGTTTCAGAGATTGGGAAGTGTTCTGTGCACATCAAGAGAAGGGGTACCCATACTCATTCAGGTGCTTCCTGTCTGTGGAGCCATGAGGAAGCTAGCTGACTCCTCTGAGCTTCATGCCTCACATTAGAAAAAAAAAAAAAAATAGGATTAAGTCCCTTCCAATTTGCAAGATTGTTGGGGCTTGGCACATCATAGAACTATAAGGATACATTGTTACACATTCTAGTACTAGAAGTACACTTTCCACACCCTAGAAATTAAGACTAGATTATTTTTAAGAAGTAATTTCCTTACTTCTGTTTCTCTTCTATCCGAAGCTTGGGAAACTGCATAGTGCTAACTGGGAAAGGGATTGTGGTTTTTGATTGATTTAGTTGTTGTTGTTGTTAGACAGTAGGGCAAGGAAGAAGGAAAATACCAATTGTTAAGCAAATACTATGCTACAAGCTCTATGTAATTTTTCATACTGAATGCTCCAAGACCACTTTCCAGTTAGGAAACTGAGACTCAGAGAGGTTAAGTACTTTGTCTAAAATCATGCAGCTTATTAGAAAAAGAGCCAGGATGTGATCTGATCTCTGTTTGGACATAATAGGTGCTCAACAAATGTATATATTAAAGAAGGGATGTATTTCCCCAACACCAGAATTTTTTCCACCATGGAACACTTTTATACAATAGCCTGTAATCGTCCAACTATCTATTTAAGCACATTTATCCAGCAGCAGGCTCTTCTTTAACAATAGTTATTTGCAAGTCTTTGTAGGAAATATAACCGTAAATTGCACAAAACTCCCTTTTCTAGAGTTTGATAGTTAATAGAAGAGAATGGGGACATGTGCAGAAATTACTATGACATAAGCCTGAATGTGCTAAGCAAATGGAATACTTCAGAAGAGAGATAGAAAAGAATCTTGGGCAGACTCATTTCAGTGGATTCTGCAGGGATATTTAGAATTTGGCTATATAAGAATGGGAAGAGGACAACATGGATACCAGAAACAATTTGACCATGGACAGCATTTAATACAAGTCTAGGAGACAGAGTGGTTTAAAGGAGCAGTGAGTGTTAAGTCTGGCAAGGTAGCTAAGATGAATTCACAAGTTTCTGCATCCATATGTAGCCACTTCTTCCATACAGCACCCCTAGAAGCCACCCCTTAGAGAGACCATCAATATACTTACTGCCATGTCTTCTGTTGCTGACACCAAGAAGGAGGGCAAAATGAGCCTGCCAAGTCTTCACTCTAAGACTGTCCATCGATGGTCAGGAAGTCACTTTGTGATCTTAAGCCATTCAGAGAAACAATTAGAGCACTACCAGTTAGACTTCACAAGATGTTTGTGCTGTATTCTGCATGTCAATAAGCAGAAACAACTGAGCATTAAAAGTTCCAATATATAGATAAAGGATAAAAAACTTAGTGTGCTGCTACAAATTTTATTAGGCCTGTCACCCCATTTTGTTATAAGAAGTATGTCAGAAAGGTGAAAAATGCAATAATGCCAGTGATATACTTGGAGAACTGAAATTAAAATTCACCTCTGGAAAAATATTCATTTCCTGCCTCAGATTTGTGCAAACATTAATGACAAGACTATCACATTACGCATGAATATGATTAGCATAACTCTGCCTAATGAATTAATTCCTTCTGTGGAACTAAAGGTAAAAATGTTTTCCTTTCCCATTAATCTTCTTTAATAGATGCATATTTGCTAATAGAAGTTATTTTTTTCTACATTATGATGCATTTATTAGTTGGATTCTCACCTTATGCATTGATAAGTGAAGAAAGAATATATTTAATTGCAGTCTGTGCAAATATGGACCTTCTATTTTCAGCACAAAAGAGGAAAAAGTGAATTTTTTCAGTTTGTTCTTAGGAAATTTATGGTCACATTAGGATGCCTGGTTACTCTGAGATGTTTGATCCAAAGAAATCATTTCTTTCCTATGCTCTCATGTGTCTAAGAAAATGGGCAAAATTTTATTTTTAAAAAATTTTACTTTAAAAGTTTTGAAAAGGACAAAATAATACAAACATTTTGGAAAGCAATCTATCATTATGCATCAAGAAATGTTACAATGTTTAATTCTTTGAACCAGAAATTTCATCTCTGGAATGTGTCTTAAGGAAATCATCCTAAATATAGAAATCATAATGTATAGGCACAGGACCATGTTATTTATAGTGATGAAAAAAAATGAGAAAAGACTTAGCAGTTCAATAATAAAGGGGTGGCTAAATAAAATATGGTATTTCTTTTAATGGAAGTGTATACAGATATTTAAGATGATATTTATAGAATGATATTTATAAAATATGCACTAATATAGAAATTCTCATGGTATGGTAATTATGATAGTGATGAAAGCTAATATTTATTGATCACTAATTATAAATTCAGTGCTTTACATGCAACATTGAGCTAAGATCTCAGTGAGGTAAACACTATTATTATCATCATTGTCCCACATAACACATGATATAACTAAAGCCTGTAGGATTTAAGTTATCTGTCCATTGTCATACGGCTAATTAGTTTAGAAATGAGATTTTGTGCCATGCTGGCCAAGATCTCTTTTAGTTCAAGAGTTTACTCGAATAACACACAGAACTCTAAAGAGCTGTTGTACTCACAGTTGTAGTTTATTACAGCAAAAAGATAGATTAAAATCAACAAAGACAAAGAGGGTGAACAATCTTCAGTTTGTCCTTCCCAATGGAGTAGTAGAGATGGCATTTAATTCTCTCTGCAGCAAAGCAGGGTGACCAATGGACTACTGTCAAGCAGGAAAGGTCACCTGAGCCTCAGTGTCTGGGGTTTCCCAGTCAATCATGTACAGATGGACACCTACTAAGATGACCTTAGTTTCTTAGTATCCAGCCCCTCCAGACATTAAACTCATACAAATTGGCCCAGAACCCTAACCATAAATCACACTATTAGCTGAACTATTTGGAGTGGTCCAAGTCCCCAAGTATATAAAGACCTTCTTATCTGGCAGGATTTTCCAAGCGAGTAGAGGTTATGTCTAAGAAACATCTTGAGGACCAGTCTTTCCTTTAGAATGTGTAGACTTTAAACACCCCAGATGCTGAGTTAACCCTTTGTTGAATAAATACCAATTAGACAGAATCCAGAGCCTGAATGCTTAGCCGCTATGGATTTCTCCAAGCACTAGTTCACAGTTATTTTCTGAGTACCTGCTATGGACCAAGAGCTGAGTCATAATTAAGGTTTATGAAGTTGAAAAAGAAATGGCCCCTGCCTGTGGTAAGTGGACTATCCAGCAAACCAATGTTGCAAGTTGCATGAGAAGCTAAGGATATGTACATAGTGAGATAGGAGAGCAACACTGAGAGGCAAGAGGAGAAGGTAATAGTTGAAATGAGCAAATTGTGGGTAAGAGGTAAATAGAAATGTCCCTCTGGTCTGGAAAACAGTATGGATGTCCCTCAGAAAGTTAAAAATAAAACTACCCTACAATCCAGGTATTTACCCAAAGGATGTAAAAATACAGATTTGAAGGGGTATATGCACCTTGATGATTATAGCAACATTATCAAAACAAACAAACAAACAAACAATGGAGAGAGTCCAAATGTCCACTAACTGATGAATGGACTAAGAAGATGTGGTGTAACCTGTACCACTGGGGTTAATAACACATTATATGTTAATTAAAAAAAACAAAAAAATAAAAAATAAAAAAAAGAAGATGTGGTGTATATGCATGGAATATTACTCAGCCATTAAAAATAATGAAATGTTGCCATTTGCAATGACATATATGGAACTAGTGAGTATCACACTAAGTTACATAAGTTACTCAGAGAAAGAGAAATATCATATAATTTCACTCATATGTGGAATTAAAAAATAAAAAAGATGAACATAGGGGAGGAGGGGCAAAAAAGGGAGGGAAACAAACCATAAGAGACTCTTCACAGTAGAGAACAAACTGAGGGTTGATGGAGGGAGGTGGGTGGGGGATGGGCTATGTGGCAGTTGGGTAGTAAGGAGGGCAATTGTTATGGTGAACACTGGGAGTTGTATGTAGTGATGAATAACTGAATTCTACTCCTGAAACCAATATTGCACTGTTAACCAAAATTTAAATAAAAATTTTAAAAATAATTAAATGAATAAATAAGAAATATCCCTTCAGAAGGTTGAAGGGAAAGTAGAGGCATGATAGATGTCAGAGTGAAAAGTGGTTAGGATATAATTTCTTACAACTGCACGTAAATCTACAATTATCTACAAATAAGGAAGCTCAATTTTAAAAAGTTGTTGTGTTGGCCAGAGCAAAAAGTGAAAAACAGAAGCCAAAGTAAAACTGAATGAGCAAAATGGGCTAGATCATTAGGGAATTTTGTGTTTCTAAGACATTTAACACCTATCTTAAAAGACTCAGGGAGTGATGGAAAGATTTCAAGCCCTGAGGCAAGATAATCATATTCTCAGTTCATTAAAACTGAGTCCAGCACCAGAGTGGACCATAGCCTGGCAAAGTCTTCAAAGGAAATAGACAGACCAGGTAGGTGGTGACCAGAAAAATCCCCACAGGGTAAAAATGAATGTCTAAACAACAGTGATTGTCACAGTAGAAGGAACATTGGGTATGGTAACGACCTCATGAGACTAGCTAGTGAGAAATAAATCAGAAGTTTGCAAAGTTTGTAAGGAAATTGTTTTTTCAAAGAAAATATGAAACTGGAATAAAAATAATAGGAAGGGAAAAATGCGTTGTTTAAGATTCAAAATTACTGCAATCACTGATCTTCTGTGAGTTGGAACAAAGCTGAAAAACCAGTGTGGGAAGGAAATACCACCCAGATGCCTTCAGAGGTGGTCAAGGGAGATTATAGACACAAAGGAACCCCAGAACTGGAATGGGTGACTTTAGAATACAACGGGAAGTAGAGTTCCTGCTTGAGAGTAAAATGGTGACTGAAGTTGGAATTTCTCCCCTCCTTTAAGGTAAGTCAACTCAAAATTTCTATCCAGCAAGAATTGGAGATGAATTCGATGGACCAGGAGCTGATGTGTGTCTTCTTCTTTTCCCTTGTTCAAATTCGAAATTATATTGCAGTTATCCTGCCTCATTCCAACTGGCTCGCAATGGGGCTTGTGGGCAAAGATAACTTGAATTTTCATTCATGGGTCACTGAACCCCAAGGAACAGTATCTGGTCTGTGAAGACTATATATCACCCATACACATGGGCTTTGGAATGGATGTGATGTCTAAACAAGGCTTTGAATTGTCACCCCTAGTAAGAAGATAAAACGGGTCCCAAAGTGGGAGGACACAGGGTAGGCCTTGCAAACTTCCAATTGACCTCCACGTTCCTCTCCTTTTTCTTCCAGCTGACATGGATGAAGAGGGACTGCAAAACCTTGGAGTCACCTGTGAAAGAGAGCAGAGTCATAGCATTGGAAGAGCCTGGGTCTCTGAGCCTGCATGAAGAACCTGCCCTCCCATGACCACGCTGAACAGGGTGAGCTATTAAATTTTCAGGATTTGCATGTTACAACAGCGAGCAGGATTCACTATGACCAATACAAGGGGAAAAATAGGAATTCGGTTTTGAACACGATTAGTTAGAGATGCCTGTGAAACAGTGAGGCTAAAATATTAATAAAGCAATTATAACCATTTGTGTATGTGAGTCTATCATCTAGGAAAGAGGCCTAATGTCACCATTAACTCACTACTTTCTCCATTGAGAGAAAAAGTTTAATTTCTTTGGATCTGGGTTAGATGTAGTAACTTGATTGACAAATTAACTCAGCATGTAAAGTTAAGTCATGAAAAGCACTGTGGCTTCTATCTGGGCTCTTGCAACACTGGCTTCAAGAGATTTGTGGCCATAAATACAGTTTGACTACCCCGAGACCACTGTGTTGGAGAGGCCATGTGTACATGTTCTTATTGACAGTCCCAGTTGAACTTTCTAAGGCTCACTAAGTTTTGAAGAAGTATGTTGTGTGTATTATTGCACACATAAACTTAGGGTCAGAGTACTTATGTTCCCACCACCTTTTGTCACTGACTTGCTGACTTCAGACACAAGACGTAATTCTTAGATTTTGATTATGACATTGTGACATGAAAGAGATTTACTTAATGAAGCTGAGGAATCATGTGTGTGTTAGGTGCTTGGCTCTGAACTAAACACATCAGAGGTAAGTCCTGGCTCTGCCGCTTGCTAGTTTCTGATGGTTGGAAAGTCCCGAAACTTTAGCTTCCTCATCTGAAACCCATGAGGCTATAGAGTTTTTGGTAAGAATTAAATGAAATTCTTACAAAAATTACATGCATACTGTAGTCTAGTGCCTGGATTATGCACACACCCAATAGTTATTAGCTCCCATTATGATTAATTGTTTAATGGATTTACTACCACCATCACAAGCATCATCATCATCAATACTACCTAATGGCTCCGAAGGTCTAAGACTCACTTTGCTCAGCAATTATTATAGATAATTATTCATTTAAAACTATATATATGGGCGCCTGCGTGGCTCAGTGGGTTAAGCCTCTACCTTCGGCTCAGGTCATGATCCCAGGATCCTGGGATCGAGCCCCACATCAGGCTTTCTGCTCAGTGGGGTGCCTGCTTCCCCCCTCTCTCTATCTCTGCCTGCCTCTCTGCCTACTTGTGATCTCTCTCTGTCAAATAAATGAAATCTTTAATAAATAAATAAATAAATAAAACTATATATATATATATATATATATATAATTTTATTTTATTTTTTTTAAATTCAGGGCACAAAGACCAAGGATGTGTAGGGATAGGCATTGTGAAGCAGGAAGTCTGAAGTTAGGGTGTTAGGTTCCTGTCACTCTTATATGTATATATATAATCTTATATGATTAAAGACAAGTAAAGAAACTCTTCTATTTGTAAATTTACTCATTATAATCTTCCCACTTGTGAACTTTGAACTCATGAACATTTGTAGGTCCATCATCACGTAACAGAGTTGAAGTTTGCCAACAACACTTGACCAACACTTGAATTTAGTGGACTTTTATATGAGGGCTACTTTAGAATTTATGAACTAAGAGCTTGTTTTTAAGACTTTAAAATTAAATTTAATAGCCTAACCTGTTTTTAAGTAGAGAGAAACCTATAAGTTTAGCTATTTGAGCTTCATTGGATTAATTTGCTTATACCACGGCTACCAAATGAAGTTCAAAATATGCCTACGCAATGCAACGTAAATAGCTGGCTTAGTTCAACTCCACAACCATATGTTGGGTCATGGGGATGGAAAGACACCTGGATCCCACATCAGGAAGTACTTCTGTTCTGAGCTACCGATACATTATAGGAACCCTCCTTTGATATGACTTATTGTTCCTACTAACATTCTGTTCCCAAGTGCTTTGTAAAGTACCTGCCATATGGTAGGTGTCCCTTCAGTGATCCTGCATGAATAAATTGATTTGACGACCTGAGACTCATAATGATATTCCTGGATGAATCCTAAGTCTAGCATTTATTAGCCAGGCAACCTTGATCAAGTTAGATAGGGCTCTATTTCAGCAATGACTATGCTAAGCTTAATAGTGTGTGAACTGTGTTTCTAGAAGGCATGAACATAATGGCACAAAGCTAGAGGATGCTGGAGAAGACTGAGAATTGGGATTTTTCCTAGCCATGTTGAAAAAGTGTTATAAGAGGAAGTATGAGAATAAATGCTCCCTTTCCTTCCTTCCTGGCCCTCCTCTGAACTCCTTGCTTGCGTGTGATTGCTCAGAAGCTCTTTGACTGTTAAGTAAGGTGGGCTGGAGTTAGCTGACACCACCAGCAGAGGTCAGAATTGTGGGACCAGAAATACCCATGAGCTCTCCCCAACAGGCTAGCAAGGGGAGGAACAAGAATGTTCACTTGTCGCCAAACTGTGGAAAGAACCAAGATGCCCTTCAACGGATGAATGGATAAGGAAGATGTGGTCCATATACACTATGGAGTATTATGCCTCCATCAGAAAGGACGAATACCCAACTTTTGTAGCAACATGGACAGGACTGGAAGAGATTATGCTGAGTGAAATAAGTCAAACAGAGAAAGTCAAGTATCATATGGTTTCACTTATTGGTGGAGCATAACAAATAATATAGAGGACAAGGGTAGATGGAGAGGAGAAGAGAGTTGAGGGAAATTGGAAGGGGAGGTGAACCATGAGAGACTATGGACTCTGAAAAACAACCTGAGGGTTTTGAAGGGGCGGGGTGGGAGGGTGGGGGAACCAGGTGGTGGGTATTAGGGAGGGCACAGATTGCATGGAGCACTGGGTGTGGTGAAAAAACAATGAATACTGTTACGCTGAAAATAAATAAAAAATTGGAAAAAAAAAAACTAAAAATAAAAAAAAAAAGAATGTTCACTTGGCAACGAGCAGTTTTGACAAACAACCCAATGAGGGCTTGAAGGTTCCCCATTAGTTTTTCTGAGACAAGCTTGAAGAGCTATTATCTGTCATTTTTCCCCAAGATCATATGACTGCATTGTACTTTATTTGCATTGGCTCATTCCATTGTCCCACCAACTCCATGAGGCAGATATCAGAATGTATCCTGTTTTGCAGAAAGAAAACCAAGGGGCAGAAGAGTTTAAATAACTCAGCCAAAGTGACATAGTCAGTTGTGGACAGAAAATGGGTTGTACTTGAGGTTAACTTGGCTCCAAGTGCATATACTCTTTGCAAAATAGTCAAAAAATAACAATTTAAAATCCTTTGAGCCTCATTTTTCTCATCCATAAAATAATGAGAAAGGACAATTTTTCAAAGCATTGGTATTATAAATGTTCATAACCAGGTATTATAAATGTCCATTTTTTCACAAACATTTTTTTCACAGCCAGATATCATAAAGCGTTTTTTAACTAAAACATAACCTTTTGCTCATTTCCTTGTGCAAGCACCTTCTATCAGTAGCTATCCTCTCTCCTGGGGAATTACTTGCTAATATCCCTACTGGGGCCATTTGGCTTTGAATACACTTACAGATGCTTCATTTCCCTTGTTGTCTTTGTCTGCACATTGCTAATTAACACCTGAATCCCAGCAGGTCTCTGTGAATCAATGGAGGGCTTGCAAAAGCATCTTCTAGACCCCAAGGACTGCCAGATCAACAGTCTATTCCTTCACTTATGTTTTCCCTTTTTCTTCCTGGTTGCACTTCATCAGACAGATAGTGGTATTTCAGTTGATTCTTGTTTGAGTGGACTTTCCAACTTTCATAGAATATAGTATTGGTACCAAACATTACATAAGTTCTTGTACATTTATTCAATAAATATACCTTCAGTGTCTGCTATAGGTAGAGCCCTAAATATCAAGAAAACAAGATGATTTCGTTAAAATCTCCACCTTCATATATCTCCCAGTCTTGTAGGGGAGAGACCCATAAAAGGGGGATGACAATATGGTGTGATAAAGTTAAAAGAAACGTCTGCGAAGGACACTATGGGATCACGGAGGGAGATACTTCATCTAAGGGCCCGGAGAGTGATCTGGAAAGGCTGCCACAAGATGTGTCTGGACTGAATCTCGAATCATGACTCTGAGTTGGCAGATGAAGGAGGGGAGCAGGTAGATAAGCAAGAGAAAGCGTTGCAGTGAAGAGCATGGACCCTTTCATTGACTCTTCATAGAATCATGAATACTGCTGACTCAGCAGCTACTTTGTGCTGATGTATACCAGGCACCCATTATAGGACCCTGAGTAAGAGAATTGAGATCCTTCCCTCCCCTCAAAGCTCTTATTGCCAATAGCCAAATGTTAGACTATGACAAACAGAAGTCATGCTCAGAACACAAAACAGAGCAGGGATGTGGGCAGGATGGGCTTGGGTATGGGGTTTGAGCAGCACCAAGGGGCTGGGCTGCAGGGCATTCAAAGGCCAACTAAGGAACAAGAAAAGAGAAGAAAGGAGCCATACCCAATGCCAGATGCCTGCAGATATCCCCTGTCAGGCCAAGCGGCTTGGTCAGAACTTTGTTTCAGGAGGGTCCCTCCACCAAAGATGGGAAAGCCTAGAGATAGAGAAACCAACTGCTTTGCTTCCATTTATCTCAATAAGTACTTTAGCAGCCCACTGCATGCAAGCACTAAAAATGCAAAGCTAAGGAAGCCATGCCCTTTGTCGGTTTGAGTTTGCTGTTCAGAAGAAGAGACATCTACATACCAACCTCCATTCTAGACAGTTTCCACTGAACCAGAAATGAAGTGATGCCCTCTTCTCTGCTGCAGAAGAAGGAACCTGTTCTGACAGAAGTAGTTTGAGCGGTATAAATGAAAGCTGAGAAGGAATACATTGGCTAGATCCCCAGTCCTGAGAGACGTTTCACCCAGCAGAGAGAAAGGCAAATCTATTGCAAAGAAAAAGAGGAGAGGATTAAATGATATCAAAATGATTGTGAAAATAGCCTGATTCAAAAGAAAGAGCTTGTGAGGCATGCATTATCAGAAAATGCATTGTATTTGCCGTGCAGACATGGATGATGGGGTTCTGCAGACACATTTTGATAACAAGGACGTCTGAAATATTTTACAACTGCTACCTGATTCTTCAGTGGGGAGCCAGGAGGATCTCTTGGGGACAAGAGATTGTCCTTGTCTCCCTGCAGCAAAATGGTATTTTTGGACAGAGGGAAGATTACCAAGGGGCTAATTAAAAAGAGTTAGCAAGCGCAGGGCAGGAATCCAAAAGCTGAGCAGTCAGAATCCGAGAAGGTACTTCCCTGGTGATGTCTTCATCAACTGAAACAGGAGGTGTGCTTCTCAGGAGGCTGAACAGGCAGGTTCTTGAAGGAGCAAACCGCAGAGGCCTGAGGAGCTCCTCCTTTCTCCATAAAAGGTCACTTGACTATGAAGGACGAGATGACCACATGATTTATGTTGTCTCTGAAAGCCAACTAAATTCCTTCAAGAATCTACATTTCAAATAGATCAGAATTACAGGATAATGCCTTTAAGTGCAATAGGTATTTTGATACTTTATTTCCACAAATTATCTTACATGGGAAATGAATACAAAGAATGATCTGAGTTCCTAGTCTCATAATTTTTTTTTTCATGAAATAGAATTTGTTCATGTTTAATTATGATTTATTGAACCTGGTTCTGGGCTAGGATGCTGGACACAGAGATGAATGTAAAGAAAAAATGCAGGTCCTCTCTGTAGGGAGACAGAAACACAGCAGGTTTTGTAACAGGATGTGGTGACGTCAGACTTAGAAACATGTAAGTGGTGGTAGGAGACCCTAGCAAGCCAGCCTGGGATGGGAGAGAAGTCCTCAGGGAGGTCATCTTAAAGGAGGTGAAGCTGTGCTAAGTGTTAATGGAGAGGAGATGAATGAGGACAAATCGGGAGAGGCAGAGGAGTGGAGGAAGGAGTGGTCCAGCCCTAGGGGGCTGCTTTAACAGAAGCCAGAAACCAGAAATCACCCAGTGGGTGGGTGTGAGCTGTAGCCAGCAGGTCCTAGATCTGCGGGGCAGGGTGTGGTAAAAGATGGGAAAGAACAGGGCAAGGTGCTACTCCACTGGGTCCGCTATGTGAAGATATGTGGACTTCTTCCTGTAAGCTCAGGGCAATATTGAAGGGTGAAAATCAAGGACTTCTAGCATTCAGGACCAGAGGGAATGGCAGAGAGTCTGGGGAGGGACAGCAGATCTGTGATCTGTGGGATCTGTCACCCACATGCTACTTCTTATCCCAGATCCTACCTCTCCAGCTGGGCTCATTACTGAAGCCCTCTAACCTCCAGGGCTCTCTTTTGTAAGATAGAGACATTCATATTCCCCCATAAATGTCACTGCAATGACTCAGAAGTGACATAGATTGTTGAGTGAGATACAACATGAACAGTATGTGGTAAAGACCAAGTCAGTGTTTGGAGAATATGTGACACATTCCACAGGGAGTATGTGAGGTGACATGTTTTAGGTGGCACTTAAATTAATATTTTTCACATTAATGATTATATGTTCATTGCATAGCAGGCAAATTATGACTAGTATATGAAAACTGTTTTCATTTAAACTGTGGCTTAGCAAAAATTGAGCTAAGTTTTAAGAGAAGCTCAAAGACAATTTTTATAACATAAATAAGAGTAGAATTGATACAGAGATGTGATCAGTAGAGCAAAAGAGATTTTGAAGGTGGTCCATAGAAGTATGGCATTTGGGAAACCAAACTAAAAAGGGTAGCTTTACATAAAGACTGTTGCAAGCAATGCTGATAGCAGAAGATGGTGTCTGAAGCAGGTCCAAAAGCGTATGGATCCAATGAGGTGAAACAGAGATTTGTGAAATGCATAGTAGGACTGTCAGCACAAATGGCTGATTATTTGAATGGAGGAGAGGAAGGAGAGAAGGAGAAATCTCTGATAAATGAGAAAACCTAGCTGGCGTCCCAGGGGGCCATGAGGGCCCAAGGCCACTTAGCTGTTAGAAGACACCTGGGTAAAGCAAGTTTGGACCCAAGTGGCATCTTGTCCTGTGCGGGCAGCATCCTGGGAGGCCAAGGTTGTGAGGCTCTAAGTGGCAAGTCAGACACGTGGGCTGGGAGTCCACCAAAGTGATATGGTAGAAGCTGAAGATGATGATCTGGCTGTGTGGTTTCATGTTTCTTTCAACAAATATTGACTTAGTACTTAGTATGTACAGTTGTCAGGCGAGGTGATGGATATCTGATTTTAAGCTACACAGGTATGTCCTGTCTTGGTCTTTGGAGAGGAGAAAAGTCTGAAACCAAAAACCACGTAAGTTCTGTGATTTCATGTCATAATTAGTGTTCTAGAGGAAGAGGGTAGGAAGTTATGAGATTAGGACAAGACGGGACAGTGGAAGCCAGAGAATAGCTGTGAAGACTTGCAACAAAATGTAGCTTTTGGAAGGGGTGGGGACTCTGAGGCAGCTGAGACAGTGTCAGGGAAGCACAGGAAAAGCCAAGAGAGGTGCCCAGGCAAGTGAAGCTTCAAGGGGGCAGGAGGAGAAGTGTTCTTTGAGATGCTGGCAAAGAGGACCAATAAAATGAGGCCATTTTCAACTGGGAAGCGTTATCCCCAAATAAGTTTGCTTCAGACGGGATGGAATGGGAGTTAGGTCTCTGTCCCCACTGCCCGGCCCTGACCCACAGATGTCAAGAGAGGGTTGCTAACTCACCTCAGTCCTTACTTGCCCTGGCATCTTGGGTGCTTTGTATTTCCTCCCTGAGTTTCAGTTTCCTTATCTAGCAAACAAGGACAAAATACCATGTGCTTAACACCAAGCCCAGTATAAGCCTTAGGTAAAGAAAAGCAAAAAATATGAATGGATAGGAAGTGAGGACAGATATGTTTGGTGCCTGATATTCAGTTAGGGCCAAATAAAGGTTGGCTTCTCCTCCTTTTTGCCTCCATCATAGTTGTACTGCTCATGACTGTCACCTTAAAAAAATCAAATGCAAAAACAAACAAAAAACAAGAAAGCTCCCTCTGATGCCCAAGGGCACAACTAACATTTGCCTCTCCTGAGCTCCCATAGCAGTTAATAAACACCTCAGTTATAACAGGGATCACAGCCAACACTAACGGTTTTTAAGGCACCTGTTTTCCATTCAAGAAGGGGATATATTTTTTTCCTGGAGATACTATCTTATTTGAGTTTGCATTTCTAATACCAAGCATGGGAAATATGTGATTTTCAAGTGTACTTAAAATCTACAATATGTAATTGCAGATTAAGTCAATGATCCCCATGGAAACAGTATTATTTCAGACATTTTACATTGATAACCTGATGTAGCTCAGAGAAATGATGTGATTTGCCCAAGGTCTTCTTGCTCGTTCACAGAAGAACTAGGACCATAACCTCTGCTCTTTGAGTTTAAGTAGCATACTCCTTTCTGTGCCACCAACCTGGGAAATGACAGCAGGAAAGAAAGATGGGGTCAGGCAGACCGTGGCATATGTGGGGGGAGATGCGGGGAGTGGAGGAAGGGCAAGGGAGCACTGCATGAATCTACCTCTGCCTCATTCTGTACATTTCCAAGGCAGAGAAAGTAGGTGCATGGCACAGAATTACCTTCAGAACCATTATATAAATAAGTAGCCAAAGAATTGAAATGTGCACTGGAAGATATAACCCATTCCCTGGTAATAGTTCTCTCTGGGGAGAGAAAGAAGGAAATAGGATTGTGGGCAGTAATCTCAGCAGTCTGTAATATTTTTTAAAGAGCTGAAATAAATATGATGAAATGATAATATTTGTAAAATATAGGTGGTGAGTACACAGGTATTGTTGTTTTCCACACTTTTCTATATGCTTTCAGTATTTCCTTTTTTTCTTTTTCTTTTTTTTTTTTTTTTTTTTTAAGAAATGAAGCTCTCTTCCATTTCCTGCTCAGCCCATGTGTTTCTCTCTCTCTCTCTTTATTAACATATAATGTATTATTTGCCCCAGGGATACAGGTCTGTGAATCATCAGGCTTACACATTTCATAGAACTCACTGTAGCACATACCCTCCCCAATGTCCATAACCCAAACACCCTCTCCCTAACCCTCCCTCCCCCCAGCAACCCTCAGTTTGTTTTGTGAGATTAAGAGTCTCTTAGGGTTTGTCTCCCTCCATATCCCATCTTGTTTCATTTTTTTCCCCTCCCAGTTTCTAAAGCCCTCAGGAACTCACACGGCAGAAAAGCAGTGACTGCCAACCTGGACCAGAGAACAGGGAGAGAGGTCCCAGCAGGAAGAGGAGCAGAGTCTGGGACCCTTGGAGAGTCTCATGGGGAGAGGAGAGGGTTCACAGTGGGGAGTTTCTAAGGACCAAAAGAAGAACCCCTCTGGAACACCCTAGAAGTTGAGGACAAAGGACAACATTCCCTAGGAGCTCATCTGCTCATTTTCTATTGCTGATCCCCCAAAGGAGTGGGGATAACTCTCCTTATATCATTCAGGTGTCAGTCCTTAAGGGAAAAGCCTTCTTTCTGCACTGGCAAAATTTAAATGTTCCTCAGAAAAGGAATTTGAGTTTCCTTTTCCCTCTGTGAAAGCCTGATCATTCTCTGATAAACGTCTCTGAGCTAAGAAAATGAAAACATCTCCATTCCTACTGTGCCCTAAAAATTAAAATTATAATTAAAAAAAAATAATTACAATAAAATCTATCAGTGGTGAATTATTTCATAAGAATTGAAAAGCAGTCATAATGGAAAGATACAGCACATAGGTCTTGCTATTATAATACACAGATTGCATAATCTTTAGCAACTATCTGTGTTGTGATCACACTGGGTAAATATACATTTTTAGACTTTCAGAACTGATACTTCACCCTCCTTTGTGCCAGGGAAAATGCTGATATTGACTTAATGGTGCCATCTTGTGGTCATATGTCATTACTCTCCTGAATCTGAGGGTCTTTTTTTCTCTTTTCTTCTGTGAAGCTATGATTCCCCTGAAGAGTTTAATGTGTATAAACAATAACTAATGTTTATTGAGAAATTCCATTATTGTGTGATGAAATATAACATACTTTTGGTAATTTTATCCGTATGATTTCACAACTCAATGAAATGTTCCCCCATTTCCTATTTTCAGGGAAGCGGGGACAAGCTGGGCAGGTATAGAAATCTTGCAGAAAGTCCGTAGCTGGTAATGTGGGAATAACATTTAGACTCAGAACTTCTGGTTCTTCAGCCTCTTCTCCATCCATCATCTCCATCCTCAGCTACCTTTGGCTATCTGTCTTACAAGGAAACAAATCATTAAATAGCCATTTTTGAAAGTGAGATAGATAGCAGAATGAATGTCCTGATTCACTCATTCATGAAGCACAGAGCCGGCATCAGCCACATGCTGACGGAATAATCTATCAGGTTTTGTCGCGTTGGGGATAGAAACCCATCACATAATGTCAGTTATTCAAAGCATCTAAAATCTAGTAAAGATGACCACACTCAGAACTAAAGCATCCTAAGAAAGAGATAATTATGGCCACTGTGCAAAATTCACAAGATAAAAACAGTCTTTTGAAAATAATTGGGCAGTGAACTTAAATTATCGATGCAACAACCATGTTCTCTAATTTGATGTGCAAAATACTGGCAAGATATGCAGATGTGTCCCTTGCCCAAACCAGCTGGGCATTTGAACCTGCTTATTATTATTATTATTATTTTTTGCAAAGCTATATTAGTCAGATTAATTAATGCTATCTTGTGCAATGCAGAAACCCTGAAATCTCAGTGGCTTTGTACAATAAATCTTATTTTTCACTTGTATCACCTTTTGGTGTGGATTCTTTTGTTTTTATGTATTTTATGGATTCTTATGTTTTCCTCTTAAATTTTATTCTGTATCTCTTTGAGTCTGGAATCTCCATCCGGAAAGCATAACCCTCAAGGTTGTTACAGCAGGGGCAGAAGGGGATGGAAGAGGCATGCAGGTTTGACCATCACTTCTCTTCTCAATCCATTGGTCAAAATTGGTGGCATGACATAACCCACCTGCAAGGCAGACCAGAAATGAGGAGGACAGCACGTGGAGGTGAAGGGAGCTTAAATATCTCTGCTCTGGGGTCCAAAAGCAACACAAGGGACAGCTGGTCTATGAATTTGTATGAATGTGAAAAAAATTCAAAGAAGTTCAGCTTACTGGAAGGCATTTTTGTATCTTTTATTTTTTTTTAAGATTTTATTTATTTATTTGACAGACAGAGATCACAAGTAGGCAGAGAGGCAGGCAGAAGGAGGGGGGAAGCTGACTCCCTGCTGAGCAGAGAGCCTTATGTGGGGCTCAATCCCAGGACCCTGACATCATGACCTGAGCCGAAGGCAGAGGCTTAACCCACTGAGCCACCCAGGCACCCCTGGAAGGCATTTTTGAGACAAATACTTCTCTGAAACATTGGTAAAATAATTTTGAAAGTCAACAGTGGAAAGAGATAGAATAATGTTTTACTGGGAAAAACTAGTTGAGAGTTGCAGGTTTCCATTTGTAGTAAGCCTTCCCTTCTGCTGCATCCATTAGCACAAGAAAGACGTAACACAGGGTGTTATGAGACAGTACGCACATGACTATTACTTTTGAGATCAGCTAGTATGGTATATTACTTTCATCAGTGGTTTTTTCACTATGTTTTATCACTTCATGTCACTTGTTATGACAGTATTCACCGGTATGTCACGCTTGAGTGTGTCCTCTGGTTTGTGGTTATACAAAAGTGGCAAGATAGATTTTATTTCCTACCCTCTCATCCCTGCAGACATCAAGGAGAGAGACAGAGAGAGACCAAGAGATAGTTTGTGCATAATGATGTCCCAGAATTAATCAGCAGAGTAAAAATTCTGTTCTTTAATCTTATGAGTAATTGCTTCTAAAGCCGTATAATTTGGCTTTTCTTTACTTTGTCTGCAGCACTCACAAATCTGAAATCCTCTGTCACTCAATCTAGAAGAAAACCAGGTGTAATGAAATGACCATCCAGCCTAGGATAGAAACAGTACTACTCCACCTGAAAAAGGGTCAGTAAATCTAAGTGACCATGTGAGAGAGGGAGAGATGGATTCTAGGGCAGAGAGTTTCTGAGGTACCAAGGAAAGGTAACCTCCTGATCAGCCCCCAAAGTCACTAACAAAGCCCACCATGTCTTATGCTGAATGTTCTTCTGGACCCCAGCTAACCATGAGCATTCTTTCATTGGCTTGCTTTTGAATTGTGGTGTTGATAGCAGTGCTTGCCAGAAGATGCCCAGGTTTCCCTGCCTTTCCAAGATGAAGGGCATAGTAAGAACCTTACAGCACACAGCGTATTATGACGACAAGCAAATGGCATTGCAATATGTTACATGTGTGCTTTCAAGATCTAAACGTGCTTCCTTCCATGCAATTCTCACCACAGCGCTTTAAACTAAGCTGAACAGGTGTCACTAAGCCTGATTTCATAGAAACTGAAGATTAACATTAAGCAAGGTATTGAAAGCAGCATGACTGGTTGAGCCAGTAATAGCATCCAAGCCAACTGACTCCCTCTTTTCATGCTGGCTTACCTGTGACTTTAAGTATGGACAAGAGAATGCTGGTTTTTAAACCTGAATTCTAGACACTATCATAGAAAATCTTAGTCTGTTCGTTCGAAATTAAATTAATACTTCTTATTAATGGACAACATTGTAGTAGACTTGCTAGTAAACTTTATATTGACTTAATGGAACATTATGAAGCTATTAAAATAAGGAACCTAAATATTAGATCATTGTATATAAATATGCTTTTAATGATATGCAAATAATAGTAAATGAAAAAAATCAGGGCACAAAATTACAAGGCTACCTTTGAAATCTGGCATCCATAATGAAAATGGTAGGCAGAAAATGAAATCCAGTATCCAATATGACTGTGTTCAAATAGTAGGTTAGGGAATGATTTTTCCTTTCCTTCTCCGAAACACTATAATACCATGGCTTTATAGCCTTTAGAATAAGTTTTAAGACAATATTAGTATCATTATTAATAAAATAGTAATATATAATTCTATTATTATATGAATATACAGTATTATATATAAGTTATTATTGCTCTTGTTATAGTGGAAAATACCCAATTCCCCTTTGTGGCTGATTGTAAGTATAGTGGGCTGCCAGTGGTGGGCTGTTATCATCTCCAGTTGTGATTCAAAGTCACAGGTAAGCCAGCATGAAAAGAGGGAGCATAGGTTTTATAAAAGTCTTTATTTTTTTATCATTTTATTTCACCAGCTTTTACCCAACAAAATACAGAAACACTAATTCAAAGGGATATATGCACCTCTGTATTTATAGCAGCACTATTTAACAAGAGCCAAACTATTGAAGGAACCCAAGTGTCCATCAACTGATGAATGGATAAGAAAGATAAGATATATCTATTTATCTATCTATATCTGTATATCTATCTATATCTACAATATATATCTTGTCTATATATATCTATATATCTATCTATATCTGTATAGATCTTTATATCTGTTGGTATAGATAGATCTATATAGATCTATATATCTATCGGTATAGATTTATATATCGGTATATATATAGAGATCTATACCAATAGATATATAGATCTATATAGATATATAGATATACACACACATATATATACATATATATATGGATATAGATATACTTATTTCTATAGATCTATATCGATATCTATATATTTATCATACTGTGTACTCATGGGGAAGGCCCTGGACAACATCCGTTTCTGGGCTGTCCTGGTGCTCTTCGGCGTGGGGTCCAGCCTCATCTTCCTCAGGAGCTACTTCAACCAAGTGCCCGAGCAGCCCTACCAACCATGTATGTAGACAGTTCCCCCCTCCCCATTTCTGGGAGGAAACGAATTTTGAAAAACACACTGCTGGCCCCTGCTGTGTATGCATGTACACACACACACACACACACACACACACACAGGAATATTATTCAGCCAGAAAAAAAAGAATGAAATCTTGCCATTTACAACAACATGGATGAAGCTAGAGAGTATCATGATAAATGAAATAAATCAGAGAGAGAGACAAATGTCATATGATCTCATTCATATGTGGATTTTAAGAAAAAAACCCAAATGAAAAAGGAAAAAAAATAGAGAGAGAAGCAAACCCAGAAACAGATTCAACTATAGAGAACAAACTGATGCTTACCAGAGGAGAGGGGTAGAGGATGGGGGAAATAGGGGCTGGGGAGTAAGGAGTACATTTATCATGATAAGGTCATTATTTTGAAAAAAAGTATATATATTTATATATATACATATACATAAAAATATGTGTACATATGTGTGTATATATACCCATTTTTTCACTTTAGGATTTGAATTTAGAGAGAAACACTCTCAGTATGGCATGGAGACAGTTTTCCTGGTTTCTCTGATGCCTTTTACTTAGAATCTAAAGGACTCCAACTTGAAAATTCAGAAGAGCAGATGCTATCACTTCTGACCATGGCCTCATCCCCCTTCCTGCAACACTTTTCTGTTTTCCCCAGAGAACTGGAGAGTGAAGCCTCTGGTAATGAGCAGCTGAGATTTGGTCTGATATCAACAGTTCTGAGTAGTGTTCAGCAAAATGATAACTGGGCAAGCCACATAGAACTGCTTTGAAGGTAGTAAAATACTCATTAAATCTGGGTACTCATGCATGGCCTCCTGGTTTTGCTGATCTCCGTGATGAATTTGCATATCAGTCTAGAAATAGTGAGTTATTTGACACTGCCATAGGGAAAGTACCAGAATTGCTCCTCAAATAATTCCTCTACATTTGGGGTTTGGGTGGGATAAGGTGTGGAAAGGAGGTCCAGCATCTTCCCCAGTTGCAGCTGTGTTCACAAGAGTGCTCATGTCCTTGAGAGTGATGCAGATAGAGAAGGAAAGCAAGAGAAAATAGACATTACAAAAATCCAGGCATTTCGCATTTGTTTTTGTTTTTGTTTTATTGGTTTTGTTTTGTTTTGTTTTGTTTTGTTTTGCTAAAAGGAAGGAAAGGTAGGTGAAGAGGAGGGTGAAGAGGAAGGAGATCAGTGAGAAAATCCCTAAACCCAGAGCATTCGAACTTTTCAGTAACACATCAAGATTTTTTTTTTTATTTTTTAAAGATTTTTATTTATTTATTTGACAGGCAGAGATCACAAGCAGGCAGAGAGGCAGGCAGAGAGAGAGGAGGAAGCAGGCTCTCTGCTGAGCAGAGAGCCCAATGCGGGGCTCGATCCCAGGACCCTAGGATCATGACCCGAGCTGAAAGCAGAGGCTTTAACCCACTGAGCCACCCAGGCGCCCCAACATCAAGATATTTTTACTTAAAAGGGCAGCCTCCCAAATCTTCCAGCCTGGGAAGTAGTTTCCCTCATCATTCTGATGACTTTTCTTAATGAGAAAGCAGAAGATGCATCCGTCCACTGAAGGGCATCTTGGTTCTTTCCACAGTTTGGCGACTGTGGCCATTGCTGCTATAAACATTGGGGTACCGATGGCCCTTCTTTTCACTACATTTGTATCTTTGGGGTAAATACCCAGTAGTGCAATTGCAGGGTCATAGGGAAGCTCTATTTTTAATTTCTTGAGGAGTCCCCACACTGTTCTCCAAAGTGGCTGCACCAACTTGCATTCCCACCAACAGTGGAAGAGGGTTCCCCTTTCTCCACATCCTCTCCAACACACGTTGTTTCCTGTCTTGCTAATTTTGGCCATTCTAACTGGTGTAAGGTGGTATCTCAATGTGGTTTTAATTTGAATCTCCCTAATGGCTAGTGATGATGAACATTTTTTCATGTGTCTGAGAGCCATTTGTATGTCTTCATTGGAGAAGTGTCTGTTCATGTCTTCTGCCCATTTTTTGACATGATTATCTGTTTTGTGTGTGTTGAAGTTGATAAGTTCTTTATAGATCCTTGATATCATCTTTTTGTCTGTACTGTCATTTGCAAATATCTTCTCCCATTCCGTGGGTTGCCACTTTGTTCTGTTGACTGTTTCCTTTGCTTTGCAGAAGCTTTTGATCTTGATGAAGTCCCAAAAGTTCATTTTTGCTTTTTTTCCTTTGCCTTTGGGGACATATCTTGAAAGAAGTTGCTGTGGGTGATATCGAAGCGGTTACTGCCTATGTTCTCCTCTAGGATTCTGATGGATTCCTGTCTCAGATTGAGGTCTTTTATCCGTCTCGAGTTTATCTTTGTGTACGGTGTAAGAGAATGGTCGAGTTTCATTCTTCTACATATAGCTGTCCAATTTTCCCAGCACCATTTATTGAAGAGATTGTCTTTTTTCCACTGTATCTTTTTTCCTGCTTTGTCGAAGATTATTTGACCATCGAGTTGAGGGTCCATATCTGGGCTCTCTACTCTGTTCCACTGGTCTATGTGTCTGTTTTTATGCCAGTACCATGGCCATGGTCCCCCAACTGTGGAAATAACCAAGCTGATCTTCAACAGACGAATGGATAAGGAAGATGTGGCCCATATACACTATGGAGTATTATGCCTCCATCAGAAAGGATGAATACCCAACTTTTGTATCGACATGGACAGGACTGGAAGAGATTATGCTGAGTGAAATAAGTCAAGCAGAGAGAGTCAATTATCATATGGTTTCACTTATTTGTGGAGCATAAAAATTACATGGAGGACATGGGGAAATGGAGAGGAGAAGGGAGTTGAGGGAAATTGGAAGGGGAGATGAACCATGAGAGACTATGGACTCTGAAAAACAATCTGAGGGTTTTGAAGGGGTGGGGGGTGGGAGGTTGGGGGAGCTGGGTGGTGGGTATTATGGAGGGCACGTATTGCATGGAGCAGTGGATGTGGTGCATAAACAATGAATTCTGAAAATAAATAAATAAATAAAATAAAAAAATAAAGAATGATTCTATAAGGCAAAAAAAGAAAAAAAAAAAAGAAAGCAGAAGATGCAAAGACCTCACTGTGACTATCAAGAGGCAAAATAAGGAAAAGCAACTTTGTTAATTAAACCAATTTTAGTTTCAAAAAAGGACACACATTGTGGATTTACGATTCTATTGCAATTGCAAAAATTTCAACACTGGCTAATTGATCAATTCATCCATCCATCCATCCATCCATCCATTCATTCATGCACATATGAATTCACTGAAGAAACATGAAGCGCCAATCTTTTGCCAGATGGCAAGCTGAGCACTTAGAGACAATGTAGATTCTTTCTATGTAAGTGTGGCTCATGAACAGAACAACTAGCGTCGCCTACGAGTTTGACAGAAGAGCACAATTTCAGGATATGTAGGTGGCCCAGCCAGTTAAGCATCTGACTCTTGATTTCAGCTCAGGTCATGATCTCAGGGTGGTGCGATTAAGCTCCATATCGGATTCCACACTCAGTGAGGAGACTGCTTGCCCTCTCCCTCTGCTCCTCCCCTGCTTGAGTTCTGTCTCTCAAATAAATATATGAAACCTTTAAAAAAAGAAGAAGAATAAAAAGAAGAGCATAATTTCAAGTCCCACTCCAGAAGTAATGAATCCAAGCCTGCATTTCAAGAAAATACCCAGCTCTCTGTGTGCATATTAAATGTTGAGAAACACTGTCTTAAACGAGATGCTAAAATCCAGCAAGATCAGCAGAGACATGTGGTGCCTTTTCTGTGTGCTGCCATTCTGGGCCCCCAGGCCTGGCACAGGGGGCCAGTTCTTCTCAATTCCTGAGACAAAGGTAACCGTGAAAAATTCAACCTCTGAGCCCTTTTTGAGCCTCCTTTTTTTTTTTTTTTAATCCAAAACCAGTGAGAAAAACTTGACCCTTTAGTTTTTCTGACACCCCAAAGAAACAGTATTTGCCAGCTTTATATCAGCACGACAGGCTTCTATCAAGCTCTCCAACAGTGTAATGACTTCTTGAGTCTCTTTCCTGCATCTCTTCACATCTGTCTATACCCGCCCATGTTACTCTTGACCAAATCCAAACCCTCAGTTCCCTTCATGCTTTCTGAAACCCCTTTGGCCCCACTACTCATTTCAGGCTTTGGTGTCCAAGTCCTTACCAGGCTAGAGCAGAGCTGGGTTGATTTGCCAACTTGAATTGAGTTGGAAAACGTGCTGGAAACTCATTTGAGTGAGCTTTTGATCAAGCTGTTTAAGCTCCTGTGCCATCATTCCCTTAGTAGCACAGTGACGTTAAGAAGAGTGTATTTTTCACTGCACTACAACAAATATATTAAGGTGCTTTGTAGCTATGCCAGGTTTTCTCTATTGCTTTAATCCTATGCTTGATCCAACTCTTTAATTTTCGTGTTCTTCCTGTGTGTGAGCTTCCAGTCATGCATTCATGGAATATTTATTCATCACCGATCTTGTGACAGGCATTGTGCTATATGCTTCATAGCTTGTGGGTGAGGCTGTATGCGTGCACACACACATCCTTGTAAGTAGTCACTGATATTTATTTATGAACTATTACACATATTATGAATATTCTTATTTGAAATAACACAGTTACCATCAAAAGGACCTTAAAAAAAGGGGGGGGGGTATACACGGTGTTTTAAATGACCCAGGTGTGTTAAAAGCATTAAAAGCAGCCAGCAGAGGGCAGAGCATCCTAACAAAAGAGGAATGGTATCTCCCTCCATCCTAATCCTTCCCTCTCTGGATTGTTTTCTGATTCTTGCTATTTAGGATTAGAGCACCCTCAAACTGCTTCTTGGGATCTTGGGAAAACCCTCAGAGAACTGAGGAGCGAGTTCAGTCCTTGGGGTCTCCTACCTGCTTGCTCATACCTAGAAAGCCAGATTCAATACAGAATTGAATCTGAATCCTACTAGTTCCACATACTGAAATGAAGCCTAGGCAAGAGTGATTTGACACCCTAGGCTTCTGTTCCCCCTTCTATAAGTGAGAATAGCACTACTGTATACTTCGTTCCATTAATTAATCAGAGGCTAGTAGGAGGATTAAAACACCATGTATTCGGTAAGTACCCAGAGAGTTATTATGCCAAATATTGGACTATGGAAGTCACTGTTAGGATGACCCCCTAGCTGTTTTGGTCTTCATGACGAAGAGTAGGGAAACAGATTCATGCTCTTCAGCAGGAGATTGGGTGATTCAATCTCAGAAGGAAAAGAGCTAAAGCACACATTGAGAGAAGTTGCCCTGTGTTCCAGGCTCTGTATCAGCCATTTATGGGCATCAAATCTTTAACCTTCACAAAAAGCCATAAGGTAAGTGCAATTTTCATTTTCTATGTGAAAAGGTTGGGTCTAAGAATTCCGGGTTTTTATCCAAAGATACAAACCAAATAAAGCACATGAAATATGATTCAAATTGAGAACTGTCAGACTTGAGAATCCAGGACCTCTACAGTAGTACCTCTAAGATTATGACAATGCCAGAATAACCTTCCCAAAGATTGACTCCAACCATTTCATATCTTCACACCACCCCTTCATTTATTAATTGATTGGATCATGCGTTCATTCAATAATTATTTGCTGAATACCTACTTCATCTTTTGCTAGATGTTCAGAATCCAGACGTAAGTTATCATATATGGACTTTGTACTCAAGATGCTAAATTTAGTGGGGAAAAAGACATGAATAATTATTATGCCAGCAAGCAAAAGGGACAAAATCATTAATGATTCAAATAATATGGCATAAAGCATCAAGTATGAGTTATTGTTTGGGAGGTATGGGACAGACGTAGGGGTGTGCTACCTAGATCTCTTAAGTTGCCATGAGTAGTTTGGCTGGCTGACAGCCTCCAGGGGCTGCACCTTCAGAATCACCCACCATGTTCAGGGCAAGGTCACACTCTTCTTGGGCTGTGCTGGACCGGGCCATTCCTGCCAAATGCAGGACTCCTTTGCTGGGTAGCCTCTGCTCTAGATGCCCTGGGCATGACATGTTCTCAGAGCTGCACTGAAGCTCTTCCATCCCAACCCACTTTTCTCTCTCCTTGCACAGGTGTTAGACCAGCACCATGGTCTGAAGACTGTCCTCAACTTTCTCCTGCTCTCACCCTACTTATCTTTCATTAACATTCCCTCGAGTAAATATCTTCCATCGTGGTGTCTGCCTCTCACAAGACATGAACTCATACACAGGAGGATTGGCCAACTTTCCTTGGGGAGAAACAAAGACACCGTTACAAAGGGTGCCTGAGTTTGGACGGTAGGACTTCAGAACTAATGTGGCAACCCCTCTGGCTCATAGTAGTAAGAGCTTTGTATGTGGAAACTTTCCCTCCTTTCCCAACTAAACTGCCAGCTTCCAGAAGTCTAAAGTCTGATATACATATTTACATATATATATATATATATATATATATATATATGTAACATATATAATCTCCTTGGGACTATAGCTGTTCTTCAACATATGTCTCTTAGGTGAGGAAGTGACTAATCACAATGTCTATATCAAACAGACTCTGTGCCCTGTTGTAGTGGTCCCCTTCACCTGACTCACCATCTCTATGGCCACATCTTCAAAGCCCACACCAATGAGAACTCTCCTTTCTTCAGTCTCACAGCACTAGGTTTGGACTGCCTTAGGGCATGCATTTACTCTGCCTCATAGTACGGTGTACATGTATATACATCATAGATCATTCCTAGTATCTACTTCTAAGGGAAATAGCCATGCCCCAACCTCCAGTTGGATGTATGAATTGGTAGGTAAGGAGAAAAAGAAGATTCAGGCCATAAAGCATGTCATTATGACCAGCTTCACTTGACAAGGGCATGATACCAAGAGGAGACCCCCCACCCACACCAATATGGTGGCCAGTGGCCAATGAAGGGGGTTGACACCTAGAGCTCTGCTCAAACAGGGTCAAACCAGGTCAATTATATTATCTCAGTCAGAGATTTGAAACAGGAAAAACAGGAAATTAGGGAGTTAGCAGCATTGGCATTTCCACCAAAATATCAGAGGGTAGAAAGTAAGTCATGAGGGGCCACAGGTATGCTGAAATTATGAGACATCTGAATTTATAAGTAAGAAGAAACCATGAAAAATAAAAAAGTCTGTGTATTCAAAAATTTTAAGATAGCTAAGTGGTTAATAAAGTGGGTCTTGAAGTCAGGTGTGTAGGTTTAAATTCCAGGCTTCATTGGTACTAACTTTATGACCTTGGCAAGCTATGACTCTCTCTCCTTCAATTTCCTCATCTGTGGAAAGGAGAGAAGAACAACTTTCTTTCAGTGGGCTCTTAAGGCCAATGCTAATTTATATCTGATCTCCCAGTCCCTGTCAATTGGATAAGGAATTAGCATGGGGAATAACTGGGGTCACTCCTAACTAGAAGACAGTTCCAACAAGTCAAGGGGCCAATCAGGTACCTTTGCATAAAAGGATTAGAGACTCGCTCAAGATTTTATTAAAAATATTCAAAAGGTACTTGAGGGGAGAGGAGACTTTTTTTTTAAAGATTTTATTTATTTTATTTGACAGACAGAGATCACAATTAGGCAGAGGCAGGCACAGAGAGAGGAAGGGAAGCAGGCTCCCTGCTGAGCAGAGAGCCCGATGTGGGGCTCAATCCCAGGACCCTGGGATCATGACCTAAGCCGAAGGCAGAGGCTTTAACCTACTGAGCCACCCAGGCGCCCTGAGAGGAGACTTTTTGAGGGGGGAAAGAAGCTCTAGTGCAGAAAATCTGACACTCCCTAAAACTGACCAGGGGAAACTGTTTGGGATCCAAGGAGCTCTCCAAACTGGTGGCATAGGTTAGAAATCCGCTGTTTGCAAGAAACAGAACCCCTCAATCCACTTACATACAAAGAAAATTGCATCAGCCCACATAACAGAAAAGCTTGTCTTTGGGACTGGCTTTGGACATTCTTGACTCAGGACCTGGTTTTCTCCATTCTTCACTTGGTTCTTTTATCATTTTACTGACTTCTTTCTAAGACAGATGTTTTCCATAGTGTGAAAATGCTGCTGCAGATACCGATGACTTTCTGTCTGGTGGGGAAGAAGGCAGCTTTCTTTACCTAAGGATGGAACTGTATTGGCACTAGTGTTTCTTTGTTTCTTTTCTTCCCTACCACAAAGGTTTCCCACCATACCTGCCATAGGATCAAACACACATCTATGGGGTTAGGATAAACACTGTGGATTGTCTTTCAATTCCCTACCACAAAGTTTCCCAAATTAGGTGACCTATCAAAATGACTTGAGGATTTTTTTTTTTTTTTAACCACAAACTCCTGCACAGGGCCATCTTCATGAACATGCAGACTGTGTGGTCTCAGTGGACATCAGGCTCAAAAGGTCCCTACATTGGGCTCAATATTCTGCTGCCATCATCTTGAAATTCTGAATAATTTTTACAAAGGGTCTTCATGGGCATTTTTCACTGCGTCCCATACATTATGTAGTTATTTCTGCTTCTGAGCCTCAGATTTAAGATTCTGATTCAGAAGCACTGTGAGGAGGCTGGAGAACAAGCATTTTCCCCACCATACCTGCCATAGAATCAAACGTACATCCTCAATCTGTACCTGTTTAAATGAATTCTAGTTTAAAATAAGTTGATTTTTTTTTTAAATTTGCTCAAGAGAAAACCCATTCTTGGAAGAGGAGTTAGCCTTTGAAAAACCTCATCGATTCAGAGATTTTGGGAGATAAAAGGGCCTTGGAGATGCTCTTTCCAACAGGTTCTCCATGCAGGCTGCATGTTAGAATCCCCTGGGACAGGTGGGAAATGAAACAAAACAAAGAAACACCAGTGCCAATACTCAAACCCCCAAACATTTGAGTTCAATTGATCTGAGATAAGGTCCAGGGTTTATTATTTTTATAAGCCTCTTAGAGGATTTTGATATGTAGCCAAGGTTGAAGACCGCTGATGTCAACTAAGATTCTCATTTCACATTTGAGGAAACGAGATTCAGAAAAAGGAAGTGTCTTATGCAGGGTAATACTAAGTGCCATGACAGATCACTAACAATTGCGTACTGTGGCCTGTGAGTGAAGGGTGAATCCGAAAGTAGACTTCAGAGTCCTCTGCTTCTTCCCCTTCCATTTACCTGTGATCAGAACTCACAGATTGTCCACTTTGATAGGGCTAGCTGACCACACCAAGTGAGTTTGGGAAGTACTGTCAATGGATTATGTTCCTTTTCCCACTCTCACTGACTGTAGGATAATTGCTGGGGCAGAGTCATGGCCTATCATCAGACACTAAGACATGCACTGTTTTAAATGATGGATTAGAGTAGAAGCAATAAATGCATTAATGATTCCAAGTATTGTAAAAATGGAATGCACAGAGAGAAGTTTGCCTCGCAGAAAGACTGATCTGCTCTTGATAAACACAGCTGAGCCAGAGCTCTGTCCACACCAGTGTCTGTTCCTCCAGGTACAGATTTAGCCAGGAGGTAGGTCATGAAAGGTCAGGGCAAGTCAGTTCAGCTTCTCTAGTGGCCTACGTTAGTCATCTAGAACTTTGAGGCCACAGGTGCAGCATTGAAGAGAAAACAAAACAAATACCAGGTCAGCTTCTTTGTCTTCTAACCTTAACTGTGTGAATTTATAGGAAGCCAGGAACAGAAAGATTAAGAGAGAATGCTCACTTTTCTCATAGCACTCATCAGACTGTGTTAATAAGTATTCCTTTGCCAGTCTGTTATAGTCACTAAAATTGTACTTCTCAGACTGAACCCTAGTATGTGCAGCTGTGGATGAAACAGAATGGGCTTGGCAAATACTTGTTGAATTAATAAAGTGGACCCATGGATTTGTATATGCCTACCATCTCTGTGTGATAATGTTAAGTATCCCTTTTGAATATGATATAAAGTATTAACAGACTTTATTTTTTAGATCTGTTGTAGGTTCACAGCAAAACGAACTAGAAAGTACTGAGAGTTCCCATTCGTCCCCCGCCCCTCAACCCGTGTACAGCCTTCCCCACTACCAACATCCTCCACCAGAATGGTATCTTTGCTACAGTCCATGAACCTACATTGTTGATGTGTTATTATCACCCAAAGTCCACAGTTTATATTACATTTCACTCTTGATGATCTGTCTTTTACGGGTTTAGATGAATGATATGTGTCTACCATTACAGTATCTTATGGAATAGATTCACTACTTTAAAAATCCTCTGTGCTCCATCTGCACATCCCTCTCTTTCCACGAACTCCTGCCAGCCACTTTATCTTTTTTATGGTCCCTATAATTTGGTCTTTTCCAGAATGCCATTTAGCTGAAACCACATATTGCCATCTCAGGTAGTTTCTTTTGCTTAAGAATATGTGCTTAAGGGGCACCTTTGGGTCTCAGTGAGTTTAAGTCTCTGCCTTTGGCTCAGGTCATGATCTCAGGGTCCGGGGATGGAGCCCTGCATCGGGCTCCCTGCTTAGTGGGGAGCCTGCTACTCCCTCACTCTTTGCCTGTCTCTCTGCCTACTTGTGATATCTGTCTGTCAAATAAATAAAAAATAAAATCTTCTTAAAAAAAGAATATGTGCTTAAGATTCCTCCATATCTTTTGATCACTTGATAATTCATTTGTTTTTCTCTCTCAATAATATTCCACTGTCTGGATGTACCACTGTTTTTCAATCCATTCACCTACTGAAGGACATCTTCTTGGCACTTCCAAATTTTGGCAATTACAAATGAAGCTGCTCTAAATATCCCTGTGCAGAATTTTCTGTGGAAGTAAACTTTCAGTTCCTTCAGGTGAATACCTAGGCATGTGATTACTGGGTCATATGATGACAGTATGTTTAATGTTGTAAGAAACTGACAAAATGGATGGACCTAGAGAGTATTATGCTAAGTAAAATAAGTCAGCCCGAGAAAGGCAAATACTATTCAATCCCACTTATATGTGGAATCTAAAAAACAAAACAAATAGATAAATGAACAGAACAAAATCAGGAACAGATCCATAAATACAGAGAACAAACTGATGGTTGCCAGAGGGAAGGAAATTGGGGTATGGGAAGAATGGGTGAAGGGGAGTGGGAAATACAAGCTTCCAGGTATAGAATGAGTAAGTTACAGGGATGAAAGGTACAGCAAAGGAAATATAGTCAGTGGTATTGTCATAGTGTTGACTGGTGACAGATGGCAGCTATGCTGGTGGTGAGCATAGCATAGTACAGAGAGTTGTGGAATCACTATGTTGTACAACTGAAACTAATGTAACATTGTGTGTCAACCATACATTAATTAAAGCAACAACAACAAAACTGCCAAACCATCATCTTCTGAGACCACTTAACATTTTGCATTCCACCAACAATGAACAGAAGTGTCCATTGCTTCACATTCTCACCAGAACCCAATTTTGCCAATGGTTTAGATTTTAGCCCTTCTAATAAATACATAGTGGCATCTTTGTTGTTTCCGTCTAACTGTGGAGTTAAAAAAAGTCACTTGTCAGAAAAATTTAATGAAGCATAATTTATAATAAGAGAGTTGCTGGGGAGCCTGGGTGGCTCAGTGGTTTAAGCCTCTGCCTTCAGCTCAGGTCATGATCTCAGGGTCCTGGGATCGAGCCCCGCATCGGGCTCTCTGCTCAGTAGGAGCCTGCTTCCCCCTCTCTCTGTCTGCCTCTCTGCCTAGCTCTGATTTCTCTCTGTCAAATAAATAAAATAAAAAAATTAAAAAAAAAAGAGAGTTGCTGATCTCATCCCATTTATCTCAATGCAAGATTTTAAAAATGAAAGTTTACATTTTCTTAGGAAAAATAAAGGAAATATTTCAAATGTTTTATTACTATAAATATTATCATGTCAAATTCACTTATCTCCCTCCCCCATCAGTGACTGCCCTCCAACACTCACTGAGCATGTGTGCAAAACTCTGGGGAAACACACCCAAATAAGACAAAAGCCATGCCCTCCAGCCACTTCATACCTGTAGAATGTGTTACATGATAGAAACAAATCATTGCACTAAATACATTCTATCCATGCAATTTAACTTCCACTTGTAACATAACTTCCATGCAGTCTTGAAAACGATAGCAAAATAAGTAAAAGGCAAAGGGAGGCAGTAGACTGCATTTCTTCTGGTCTTTACGACACTAGAACTCTCTTCGTAGCCCACCATTCTTAGAGAGAGGCCATCTCTTTGCCACGTCGAAATTAACCAATTGACGCCTCTCTTTGCTCTATGCCGTAAGGAGTTTACTCATTAGGCGTTAAGGTTTTTCACCAGCTTGACATCTCTTACTTCCCTTCGTGAGGTGAAGTCAACCCACCCCCTGATGCTTGTTTTCCTGCCCACCCTCAAGACCTCACATATAGGCAAATGTAAATAGCAAAGGGCAAATGCCAGCAAGATAATAACAGCAAATAAAAGGTGTACGGCTTGAAGCCATGATTTAAATGCTCTTACCACAGCAAAACCTTGCTCCTGAGTGTTTCCTCCCTCTTGAATGTACAAGGCAGTGGTGAGCCCAGTTTTCACCAGTCCTCTCCAATGATGTGAATGTTCTCGCACATAACAAAACTTGGGGAAGGCAGGGAAAGATGCTTCAAAGCTCAACAGCTCTTGGTTCAAATCCTGGCAGCTAAAAATCTCCGGAAGAACCTTTAAGTAAATCGCTTAACTTAGGTAGGTTCAATGAGTAAAATGAGAACAATTTAAATGAAGTCATGTGTTTAAAACTCACGTAACCTGTTCCCTTACTTCCTAATTGATCCAATAATAGGAATGAAAGTCATTTTTCTTGACAGGAAATCCATCTCACCAGCTCCCTAGGCCCTTCTGAATAGAACTCTTAGGTTTCCATTCAGAAACGCAGGCTGACCACTGAGCTGACCATGGGCAACCCCACTTCAGAGACAGACCTGGCTGACAGAGAAAATAAACAGGCTGAGGAGTTGTCTCAAAGGCAGTTTTATAAATCAGATCCTTGCTAAGAGCCAGAGGAAAATATCAAATCTTTCTTCCACACCACCCCCACTTCCCAAACTCTGGGAAATAGGGTATATTTTCCAAAGGCAAGTGCTCACCGCTCTCTATTGCCTTACAAAGCAGGAGGCTGGGAGCGAGTGGGGCCTTGGGAGATGCAGAGAAGGCAGATCTGTGACACATTGTTCTGCTAAGAAGGTGGAAGAGGGACAGAGGTGTGTGGTCCTGCAAAGTAGAGGCCAGGCCGATGCCTCCCTCCCCCAGAAACTCATTTATCACCTTGATGGTTTCAGCTCATTTGCAGCCAAGTTATTGTCACCCTTAAAATAATGTGGCTTGACAGGGAAAAAATGAAATCCTTGTGAAAAGTTACATAGTCATCACACTCTGGAGTCAAAATACAGACTGCAGTATCCAAACATGGGCCCTGGATATGGCAGGGGTGGAATTTCCTCTCTCCCGCAGGCTTTGGTTTTAGAACAGGACATTAACATTTATGTCATGTTACCGTGCATCTAGGCATGGCGTGTGGCCTCCTGCTACGGCCACGGAGAAACACATGCTCCGGCATGACCGCCAAGACTCGTAGTATAAATGGAGACGCGTGTTTCCTTGCCCGGAGAGTTAATAGCGGGCGAGGACTTAAATGTTTAGTCATCCCCCGGTGCATAGACTCCATTTCAGATGTCAGGAAAGTACTAAATCTTGCTGCGCTACCCACAGCAACTAATTTTCACCCCCAGAACCAATTAAGCCAAAACATCCTCAGCTTGGAACCCCCCAGACATCCTGGCCACTCTGCTCAACCAGCTATGTGACCTTGATCAACTCTTGTTAGCCTCAGTGTCCCCATCCGTGAAATGGACAGAGTTACATCCAGGTGTTGCCTGTTTGTTGCAAAGAAGAAATGAGAT
Organism: Martes martes; assembly: GCF_963455335.1. Taxonomy (NCBI): domain Eukaryota; kingdom Metazoa; phylum Chordata; class Mammalia; order Carnivora; family Mustelidae; genus Martes; species Martes martes. Next base: position 147,894,363 of record NC_137889.1, read on the forward strand.
CATGTATGCAAAGGAGTCTGTCCTGGTTTCTGGCACATAACAGTTGTGAACTACAGGGTGCTCTCTTCCCTTCCAGCTTCTGTGTTGTGTCTCTTAACCTGCACACCCTTAAAACTGAGTTCTAAGTACGGGTGCCCCTTAACAGCCAGGTTTGAACTGTGTGGATCCACTTAAATGTGAACTTTTTTTAAAAGGATTTTATTTTATTATATTTTTTAAGATTTAATTTATTTATTTGACAGAGAGAGAGAAAGAGAAAGCACCCAAGGAGGGGGAGTGGGAGAGGGAGAAGCCGTATCCCTGCTGAGCAGGGAGCCCAACGTGGGGCTGGATTCCAGGACCCTGGGATCATGACCTGAGCCAAAGGCAGATGCTTAACTGACTGAGCCACCCAGACATCCTGAAGATTTTATTGTTAAGCAATCCCTACACCCAAGGCGTGGCTGTAACTCACAACCCAGAAATGAATAGTTATATACTCTACACCCTGAGCCAGACTGTAACCCCTAAACAGGAGGGTTTTTTTGATAAAGACTGTATACATTGATATTTTCTCTTCCTTATGATTTCTTAAGAACATTTTCTTTCCTCTAGCTTACTTGATCGTAAGAATATAGTATGTGGTACAGATGACATACAAAATATGTATCAATGGGCTATAAGTTATTGGTAAGGATTCTGGTCAACAGTAGGTGATTGATTAAGTCTGGGAGGGGAGTCAAAAGTTATACATGGATTTTCAACTGTGTCTCTAGCTCCCACATTGTTGAAGGATCAGCAGGGCTTCAATCTCATGGAGCAAAACTAGCTTTCTATCCTGCACAACCTGGAGGTAGACCAAACCGTCAAGGAAGGGTCAGCCTCACTGGAGAGCAAGCCTGGCTAAAGGGACAGAGAGCCCTTCCAGCACCTGGGCATGGCTGCAGCCCCTGACCTCCCTCCCCACAGACCCCGTCTCACTCTTTGCACTCTGCTCCCCAAACAGATCTGAAAGCATCATAACACCCTGATTTCTGCATTGGCTGCATCAGTCTGAAATCCCTTCTTTCTCTTCTCCCTTGCTGAATGATTCATCTTTCCAGAACCAGGGGGAGTTCCTTGTCCTCCAAGAAGAGTTTTGTGCTCAACAGGCCCTCCAGGAGGCCCCATTCCTATACTCTCAGAACTCTCTCTGAGGCTCTGTCACACCCCTCCACATGGCACTATGCTGTCATCATCTAGTTGTCTGTCGTTTTTGGTTTGTTTGTTTGTTTCTTGCTATTTAACAAGGGCAGGGCTTTGTCTCTCCCTCTGCATACCCCTCCCAGTCACCAGCACAAGCGGGTGACTCAGAGAATTTGGAGTAAAACGCATTTAAGCATGCTCGATACAGACAATTCTACAAAATCATAGTCGGTGCAGTTGGTTTCAAGTCCTGTATGTGTATATAGTGACACTCATTTCTTGAACGGTGATGACATGGTTGTGGCTTGTCTTCAACATTGAAGAATTCAAGGTACAACAGTCTTTTAATGGGTTGTGTTATGACTGATACACATTATAATAATGTGTTTATAAATTTCCCCATCTATGTTTCAGTTATAAACAACAAAGAATAAAACAAAGCATGGACTTCAATCAAGGAAACAATATTTCTTGAGAGGCAAAAATGATGCTTAATCAAAAATGATGCTTAATAGAAGTAAACATGTTATTTTGAGGCCTACAGGTTAACACCAAAGTCATCAACTTACAGAGGTCAAGGGGCTGAAAGGGGGAAGCTGGGAGTGGAAGACCACGGATGTCATTTTGAAAAAAAAAAAATACATACATACCCACATGAACTTATAAAATTATTTCACTCTTTAAAACCATGTATATTTTAAGAAAATATTTTGTTTTCCTGATATCAAACATGTAGAAAATTACCCAGATTTGTGGCTATGACTTGATGAATTTTTCACAAAGTGTGCCAGAGGGACCATCAGTCAGATGAAGAAACAGTTTGGACACCCACAGGCCTCTTCATTCTCTTACCCAGTCACTAGCTCTTCCTCCTCAAACATAACCCCTTTTCTTGGGACACCTGGTGGCTCAGTAAGTTCAGCATCTGCCTCTGGCTCAAGTCATGATCTCAGGGTCATGGGATCGAGACCCATATCAGTCTCCCTGCTCAGCAGGAAATCTGCTTCTCCTTCCTTTACTGTTCTCCTTGCTTGTGCTCTCTAGCTTGTGCTCTTTCTCTAATAAATGGATAAAATCTTAAAAAAAAAAAAAGATAACCTCTTCTCTGACTCTCAGAGATTAGTTCAGCCTGCATTTGTACTGAGTAAAAAAAAAAAAAATCATACATGATTTACTTTCCTTTGTTCAACATTATATGAGAATGCAGGAAAAATAAATAAATAAAATTTATTTCTACTGGTGCATAGTATTCTTTTATATGAATGTACCAAAATCAGTTTATCCCTTCTACTGGGAATAGACACTTGGGTGTCTCCAGTATGGAGACCTTACAAATAAGGCTGTTTTGAACATTCTCCAACACTTTTGAGGTGTATATACATGAGCATTTCTGCTAATTATTACTGTGGGGTCAAAGCATGTACCCTAGAAGATATATAGAAAGGCAATTCAAATTCCCATTGAAATGAGAAGTTTCAATCCCTGTCTTAGTGCTTGACAGGTAAGAGCAGTCAAAACCCAGCAGGAGTATTAAAGATGTACATAACACAATTAGCAAGCTTGCAATTTTGTCTGTTTCTCTTCATAGTTCTATTAATTCCTGCTTTATACATTACAAAGCCAAATTATTTGGAGGATAGAAATTTAGCATTGTATATTTGTGATTGATTGACCACTTAAATATAAAATGTCCCCATTTTTATTCCTGCCAAGACCATCTTGTCATTTTTTTTTTTTTCAACCAGAATCTGTGAGTGATCATTCTCTGCTATCCCTGGTACCTCTAAGATGATTTTCTTTCGCCTCACTCTTGGAGGATTTTAGAATCTCAGCCCAGTAGTAATTTATCCTGACTGCTTGGTTCACAATAACCTGTGTCTTCAGGCGTCTGTCATTGCTCAAGGGAAGTCTGTCGTCAATCTGAATCGACTCCTCTGTAGAAAATTTATGAGTATAGTATTCTTTTAGATTATGTTTAGAATCTGCCTTTATTTTTATTGTTCTACAATGTAATATAATGCATTTAGTATGTGTTTTTAAAAATTATTTCTTTCCATACTTGGAAAACATTCTCAATGTGCGGACTTAAATCTTGTCTCTCTTCCCAAACCATCTAACAGAGGTGTGATAGAGTCTTTCTAAGTTGTATTACATGTTCTTGAATAGTCTTTAATATTTTTTGTCTTCTTATGACTCTGTGTTGCATTTGGGTTTTCAGTTCTAGTGGCAGATCCCCTAATCCCATCATCATTACATATATTCCCAATTCCAAGTCTGTCTTTTGCTTCTTTCCCAAATGTACCGATATATATTTTGTGGCTTCCTTGTATCATTCCAAAGAAAAATGCTATCCTTTCGCAAAATAGTTTTTTTATGTTTAAACATACATAAAAATGAATAAAATATAAACACCAATTTTGAGTAGAAATAATAAATTCTCATTTCACACACTCAGTTGACTAAAAAGGTAGACTGTCGGTATGCTAGAAGTCTGTTCACATCCCTTCCCAGGTGGATTTCCCCACCTATTGCCAACAGAGTTAATATCTAATCTAAACTTCATTCTAATAATTGCATTGTTTTTCCTTCATAATTTTGTGTGTGTGTATATATATATGTGTATATATATATGAATTGTGGAATATATATGTGAAATATATGGAGATAGATGATGATAGATAGATGATAGAAACAGGTATATATACATATATTTTATACATCTATATATCCTACCTATAAATTTTATAAACTTCTTAATATCTTATCCTTCATTTCTAAGTATGTTTCATCTGATATTAATATGGTTAAATCAACTTTTTTTTTTTTTGCTGGGTGTTGACGCGGTAAATATTTTTCCATATTTTGAATTCAAACCCTTTTATTTCTGTATATTTTGTGTTTCCTCTAAATAACATGAAGCTGGATTATGACTTTAAGGCACACTGACAATTTTGCCCTTAACTAGATAGTTGAATCTCTGCAAATTTTTTTATGATCACTATTTTATCTGGGTATATCTGGACCATTTCACTATACGCTTTCTTTCTGCTCAATTTCACTCTTTTCTCTTATTCTTTTCTCCCCTTTTTGGGATAAACTTTTTTTTTCTTTTTCTTCCTTCATTTTCCCCCTCTACTTGTTTGGAAATAATGTACTTTATGAAAGTCATTTTAGTAGTTAGAGGAATTATTTGACCAGGTATCTTTAACTTAACAAATTTAAAATTAATCAGTATTTTAAAAATAAATAAAAAATAAAATTAATCAGTATTTTCATTCTCCTCCAAAACAATAATAATAACAGTGACAGTTAATAAAGACAGTAAACCTTATATTACTTTTTATATACTAACCATTTATAAATTATATATATTTTTGTTCAATATTTTAGTTTTATTTTGTATTTTTCCCAGACTTTAGATATTGCCATTGTTTCATGCAGTCTATATTTGTCCAAAGTCACCCACAAAATTACCAACTTATTTTCTTGTCATCTCCTTCTGTATTTGAGAATATTCACTTGGGATCACTGCCTTTCTGCCTGAAATACTGCATCTTTGAGAATTTCCTATAGTGGCTGGTAAATGGTCATTTTTATGCCTGTAACACATTCATTTTGCTCTCATTCATAAAAGATCACTTACATTTGTAAACAATTCCAGCTCTGCAAGCATTATTTTTCTCAGCATAGTCAAAAATTATTCTAGTTTCATGTCTATAATTATTACTGTTAACAACCCCATTCTCTGTCTTCAGCAATCCCTTCTAGGTGTTTGATCTCTTTTCCCCTGGCTCTTTTAAAGATCTCTTTCATGATGTGTAAACGTTTCTAGGTAAGGATTTCATGCAGCTTTCTTTGCTCGGTGTTTGATTGTGCTTCTGGGATCTGAAGATGTGGTGTTTGTCACCTATTCTGCAATATTTTCAACCCTTTCCCATTTTGACTGTTGCCTCTCCCCTATTCTTTTCATGATGTCCTTCTGTAACCCTGATCAGAACATGGTAAACCTTCTTCTCTGCGTCTCCTAACTTCTCTTCATAGTTTTCAAATCTCTCCCTCTCTTTAATTCTCTGTGGTATATTGTAGGCAATTTCTTAGCTCCGTACTTCACTTAAATATTTCTCTCTTTGAGGCACCTGGGTGGCTCAGTCAGTTAAGCTTCTGCCTTCAGCTCAAGTCATGATTCCAAGGTCCTGGGATCCAATCCTGCGTCAGGCTCCGTGCTCATCAGGAAGTCGACTTCTCCCTCTCCCTCTGTCCCTCCTTTTCCCTCTGCCCCTTCCCGTGTACTTGCTCTCTCTCACTCTGAAATAAATAAAATCTTTTTAAAAAATTCTCCCTTCAATAATATCGTTTTCTGTTCTTTTAAAACAATTTTTCATTGTGGTATAATCTATGTAGAACTTTCCAGCATAATCATTTTAAGCATGTTTTTCAGCAGTGTTAAGTACATTCACACTGTTACACAACCAACATCCAGAACTCTTCCCACCTTGCAAAAATGACATGATCCCTGTGAAACAAAGATTCCCCATTCCTCCCTCCCCCAGCTCCTGCCAATCGCATTCTTTCTGTTCTATGAATTTGACTATTCCACGTACCTTGTGCGGGTGAAATCATGCAGTATTTGTCTTCTTATGACTGGCTTACTTCACTTAGCCCAATGTTCACCAGGATCACAGTGTTGTAACACGTGCCAGGATTCCCTTCCTTTTAAAAGCTGAGTAATATTCCATTGTATGCATGCATCGCTTCATTACACTTTAAATTATCTGTCTGAGGTTTGGACCCATAGATAGCATGAATTCACCCCCTTACCCCTACCCCCACCCTGCCCCAACCCAAGAGTCTTCCATTTTGTAGTCACTAATTTACAAAGCATTAAGCAAGGCAAATTATCTCATTCTCATGTTTATATTGTCTATTGGTTAGAATTTACCTTTATATTGCATGCACTGTCATTTTGGGTCCCAGCTTTGTACACAGATCTCCTATTATAGTCCTCTATTTGTCTCTGTTCAGCTTATCTAGTGCTGCCATTACTAAGGATTCACAGGACCTGCAGAATCTGGCAAGAATCCTTTGGCAAAAACGCAATTCCTTAAAAAAAAAAACAAAAAAACGCAATTCCTTTAACTCCAGAGTTCTTGCTTTTGCTTATTTTATAGTCCCAGTCGATTCTTTTCATGCTAGCTCAGCAAGGGATTTAAACTTTTAAAATACATCTATAAGGAGATATATATATATATATATATATATATATATATATACACACACATATATACATATACATATATATGTGTGTGTGTGTGTGTGTGTGTATATATATATATAACTATAGTTCTATACCTATCATTCCCGTATGTATACATCTTCATTTTCTGTTAGGAGAAATGTTCAAAATACACAGTGCACTGCCTTTGCTTTTATCAATCTGAAAACCCTAAGTATGATTAAAGATCATTCATGTAATTATCTTTACAACTCTTAATTTACATGGAGTGATGAACATGACCATATACTTTCTGATTGAGGATGAAGACTCAGCTTCTGTAAGTTAGTGCCTATGCTTACGCTGACATTTAACTAGAGGACAATATTCTTTCTTTATCGTCAAATAGTATGGATCTCCCTGTTCATGTGACTTCAAGGACTGAGCTCATCCACACTTGGCACCCAAATGCATGAATATTATTATTGCATATCTTTAATGGGCAAAATAGTTCTCAAATGGTGTTTTTCTTGATTTAGTATTGATTGTTAAATCCATCGCAGTGATCACCTCTTGTATCTTGGGACTATTTTTCAAGAATAAAACTCTCACGGGTGCCTGGGTGGCTCAGTGGGTTAAAGCCTCTGCCTTCAGCTCAGGTCATGATCTCAGGGTCCTGGGATCAAGTCCCGCATCAGGCTCTCTGCTCAGCGGGGAGCCTGCTTCCTCCTCTCTCTCTGCCTGCCTCTCTGCCTACTTGTGATCTCTGTCAAATAAATAAATAAAATCTTAAAAAAAAAAAAAGAATAAAACTCTCTCTACTGTTTTATAAATGCCCTGAGGGTGTATTTCACCTGAGTCCTATAGGGGCATGACATTTGTTCATATTCATTTGTTCACATTCAAAATTTATCAGAATAAAGTAATAACTAACAATTATATTTAATTATCATACATTTCAGGTATGCATTTAATGGTATCTTTAAATTTAGCTTAGAATAAACTTTCTGGAAGATAGTCTCAGAATGTATATCAAGATCTCCTAGGAAGTTTATACCATACAACAGTATAAATTTGTTTAACATTAATTTATCATAGAGATCAATTATGCATTTAATTTTTGTTTACAAAGATATGATAAATGCCCATTATACCTTTTCTATATATCTGAAAAAATAAAACAACCTTATTAGTTGAAGTATATCATTAATTAAATATATCATGGTGTATCTATATGATAATACAATCAACCATTAAAGATAATGATTTCTGTACACCTGCAACTAATATTACACTGTATGTTAACTAACTGGAATTAAAATAAAAACTTAAAAAAACATTAAAAAGTGATTAAAAATGATTCCCAAGATACATTTAACTTTGAAAAATATGCTTATGATATGTGAAGTGATAAACACATGAAACAAAATGTATATATAATATTATACCGTTCTTTCTCTGTCTCTATTGTCTGTCAAACTATCTATCATCTATCCATCTATCAACTGATCTCTGTATCTGAGACAAAACTGAGAAGAAAAAGAAACAAATCAAAAAGTTAATTTTAACTGTTCAGTGTGGTAGGATTTTGGTACTTTTCTTTATATTCTCTTTGTTTTCAAATTCTCTATAACGAATATAAAATTGAAACCTTGGAGAAAATAACATTTTTATTATGATCACACAGTTATATTATTATCACACTCAGTTCAAAACTGAGAGATAGTGGAAGAGAGAGAAAATGAAAGTGAAGGAGAAGAAGGAAGGAGGGAAGGAAGGTAGGGACACGGGATGTTCTCTATCTTGACATTTTCCATTTTTTGACATATAAACACAAAACTGAAAGTCGCTAATCAAGAAGGACCTGGTGTTGATCACTGCAGACACTTAAAACTCATCAGCTCAGAGTCTGCTAACATTTAGGAAAGCAAACATCCAACCGGGGGTTCCAAATAAAAGCACAGGCCAGAAGTCAGCAAAGATCATTATGGCAATCTTCAAAGGCCATCTCAGACCACACATTTGGGTGGCAGCTCACATGGTCACCATTCAAGAATCCAGAGAGGGAGTAAGAAAGGGCCTGCACCAGAGCAGGGAGGGCAGAAGAGCAGTCCCCTGTGCCAAAACCCTGCAAGCTATAAGGAAGATACATGATGTCACATTGGGAAAAAACTGAAGAAAACATTCTGAATTGCCATGAACACTGCCAGTAGATTTCTGGTATTTGGAATGAGTCATGTCTCTTCCCCTTCAGCTTGAAAAGTTATCTGCACACAGTCCTAGGCAAGAGATTTTGATTGCCAGCAGGAAGATGTGTTCAGGATAGCCTAAGTGAAGCCTGCTTTACCATGAAGACACCATGGAGCCACCTCACAGGTCCAAACCAATGTCCATGTTCCAGGGCCTATACCCTTACTTCTCTTGCATCTCTCCTTCCAGTTCTCCACTCTCCTGCTTGGTCTGCAGCTGGCTTTCTCTGTTGCACGCACAGCTTCTCTTCCCCCAAGGCCCTCTCTGAGGCTTTAACTTGGTGTACTGCCAACCCTGCATGCACTCTACATGACTTCTTAATGCAAACGTCCGCCATTCCCATCCGCTCATTCTCTCGGTGTCACTGTCCTTCCTTGTTTAGGGAAAATTCCACGGATGTCATTGGCCAGTTTGGGCCAGTGTCACCCATAGCACAATCAACAGCAGTATTAAGTTGCATTTGTATTATAGGGTGTCCTCTCCCAAGTCTCTTAACTGTCTCCTAAAGTTAGCAATTGGCACACCTGCAGCACATACTTCTTGGAGAAGAGCCATACTAGCTTGACAAAATACTAGTGTTTGACCATAAGGTATCAAACACTAAGGAAGGATTAGAGAGGGACTCGTTATTGAAAACCAGAAATTACATACATGGCAGTTCACTTAATTATGTGAGATCCTAGCTTTTTTTTTTTAAGATTTTATTTATTTATTTGACAGACAGAGATCACAAGCAGGCAGAGAGGCAGGCAGAGAGAGAGGAGGAAGCAGGCTCCCCGCGGAGCAGAGAGCCCGACGTGGGGCTCGATCCAGGACCCTGGGATCATGACCTAGGCCGAAGGCAGAGGCTTTAACCGGCTGAGCCACCCAGGCGCCCCGAGATCCTAGCTTTTTAACACCAATTAACAGTTGCCAAGCATTTCCAACAGAGAACCATATCTTTTCCTACACGTTGTGTCATTTCATCCTCATACAAATGTTTCATAGTCAACATCATTGCCTACGTCACAAATTCAGGAGTCAGTGAAGGTTCTAGTCACCAATTCTGATTCATGGGAGGGGGAGAGGTTTTCCTCATATCACAGGTCGATTATCAGACACCAGCTAGGAGTCCTACAATTCAACTCAATTTGGACATTCTCTACTTGGAGATAACATCACCCCTCACAGATGAAGGGCTCCATCCCACAAGACCACCACCGTTGCCCTTGTCCCTTCAGATGCAGTTGCAAACTCGGGTTATCACCCGTGCTTCTGACAGACCTGCTGTAGATTGAACCCATCCTTGGGTTCATTAATTTGCTAGAGAGACTCACAGAACTCAGACAAATATTTTACCTACTAGATCACTGGTTTATTATAAAAGATATAGCATAGGAAAAACCTGATGGCAGACGTGTTCAGGGCAAGGGCTGGGGAAAGAGTGAAGGACTACTCTCCCCAAATCATTATTTGATTCCACCCGGAAGCTTTCTATGGATTTTTATAGAGGCTCCATTATATAGGAATGATTGATCAAATCACTGACCATTAGCAAACAGTTCAACCTCCAGCCCCACCCTTCCCCTCTACCTGGACATGGGGTTTAGGGAGGACTGAAAGTTTCAATCCTCTAGTCACAGTGTTGGCTCCCCTGGGAACCAGCCCCATCCTTAGCTGCTTTCCTAAAGCCGCCTCATTAACATAACAAAAGAGACATTTATTGCTCTCACATTTAAGGAAATTCCAAGGGATTTAGGGAGCTCTCTGCCAGAAAGAAGGATGAAGACCAAATATGTATCTCTTGTTATAAATCACATTAAAGTTAATCCTTGGGATTTTTAGCAATTTGTCCAAGTTACACAATTGGAGTGAAGTTTCAAAAAAAAAAAAAAAAAACCCACACCTGTCAGAGGGCATTAGGTAATGCTTCTCTTAAAACCTCAGTTTAGCCTAGAGTCGATCACTGATTCACTGTGCCATCTGGCATAACTCACACAACTCAAGGCTCATATTTCTCATCTATGAAGTAAAAGGATTCTACATGATATCTTGAGGGTCCCTCTTAGTTTGACCTTCTATGAAGCTCATGTTTTACTTACTATTTGGTTTGATTATACTTGCCCTCTTTTGGTTTTTGTAGTAATTCTGAGTATGAGCTATAGAAATATTTATAATAGAAGATAAGGTGATTTTAATTAAATGATAAAAAGGCAGTTATGTGACATTAATAATTCCATTTTAGATGTATAACATCAGAATTCGAAACATATCACAGATTATGTCAGTAACATTTAGCAGATATAAATTAAGTGCCTTCTTTCTTCATGGTCGGCCACTGAAAAGGACACTAAGAATTAGTTGCAGCACGTTCTGTGGAGCAAGAGCTTCATGGCTTAGGAACAGCAGCGGGCGAAGGGATGGAACTCTGGAAAGTACAAACAATGAGATCACTTCGGAGTTGGGGGAGTTGGAGAATGCTTCCTGAAAGGAGTAGCCTTTGAGGTGAGTATTGAGCATAACCAGCCAAGAATAATTATTAACCCGAATCAATAATAATCACCATAATTTTTAAACAAAACTAGCTGAACCTTTTAACTTGATTTGAAATAACGTGGTTTTCCTTTTTACATTTTTTCCATCAGCACAAGTTCCTGAAGACAGCGGAGTACGTATAAACACCAGCACCGGGAGAGGAGAGGTATAGAATTCTGACTCCCAGAGCCAAACCAAGCCAGCTCCTTGGGGGAGAACACCATTCAGAATCTGAGTGCAGCTGTAAGGCTTTTTCCCTTGACTTGTGTGGCACGGAGCTCAGTGTAAAGGATGGGAAGTGATGTGGAACCGGAATTCAGAATGATGCAGGTCCCACGGCAGTAAAAGCCTGCCTGAGAAGCAGCTGAGTACATAAAAGCCCATAAAGAAAACCAAAACAATGATAGCTCCCATTGTGACTGTTTAGTCTTTCTGTAGAGACTCGTGGGGTCCTGGCTATTATCTATTTTTAATATCACTTGACCTGAAAATTTATGCTACCATCTGGAAAAAGAGAGATATTTTTCCCTCCTGTGAAGATGAGTGAAGAAAAAAATGAGGAAGGAGTCACAGAATGTGTCAGTCTCTTAAACCAGATGTCAGCCATTCATGTCTCGACATTTTACAGATAACGACACGTATCAGACATTCCGACCAACTAATCAATCAGTTTGTGTGTATCCACTTTACTCCTTTTTGGGTGCCTCTGAGTTCTCAAATGGGTAAGTATGAAATCTAAGATTTCTTTTCATGGATATGATCTTTTTTTTTCTCTTTAAAATAAGAAAGGCAGCTGCTCTTTGAAGAGATGTTCGTAATTGTTTCTTTCATTTTCTTAAAACTTATCGTCACTGCCTCATCTCTAGTTTGAAGGAATCAGACATTTGCGTGCTTCCCCTGGGACTGAACTAAAGATCTCATTGAATTCAACACAATCTTTACAATTCAATCATTTGATCAAAAGTGCAGTGTAGGGGTCTGATACATGCAGGCTAGATGCCTGCCAGACAGACATAGATAGGCTCTTACCTCTTATCAATACATAAGGGATCTCAGAGCCAGAAAACCAAAGAAAGAATTTAGAATGCAGAGCTGTGTGCATATTGAGGGTATAGAGCACACACCTGGTTCAGGGGTAATTTAGAGCAGTGGGAGATGAAGTGTTATTGGGCCAGGACAGGACTGAGGGTGAACAATATACAGTGATCAGAGTTCTTTTGGAGGAAATAATATTTGTTCAGGAGTTGTAAATATGGACAGTAATTTGCCAAGTGAACAGGGGAGAAAGGTCATGACAACTCAAATTACTAAAACTGACATTTCCTTCTTATGTTTCAATTAAATTGACCATTTAAACTCTACTATAGAAGTTAGGATATGATGTAAAAGACTTGATTACCCAGTTTGCCAGACAGCAATTAAAAATACCACAAAGCCAGTTTCCACTGAGGACGGTTAGGCCCTATTCCTCCCCTGTGTTGGGTTAGAAGAAGTCAATTCCTCTTCTTTTTTTTTTATTTTTATTTATTTATTTGACAGACAGAGATCACAAGTAGGCAGAGAGAGGAAGGGAAGCAGTCCCTGCAGAGCAGAGAGCCCGATGTGGGGCTCGATCCCAGGACCCTGGGATCATGACTGGGGCTGAAGGCAGAGGCTTTAACTCACTGAGCCACCCAGGTGCCCCATCAATTTCTCTTCTGATAATCCCATCATGTAGAAGGGGTTACCTAGGAACCACCCTCCTGTGCTCTCTAAACATGGAGGAAGAGGGAGTGACTGACTACCTAAGTGGTGATTTCAGAATGAGAACCTGGGGGTATGTGGCTCACTCCCTCCTACTTGCTGCTTTGGAGACCTCTGTCCACTGTCCATCCTCAGAGCATGAGTTCCTATCAGCCCTTATGCTGGTGGACAGTGAACCTGCCTGAAGTGGGGGTTTAGCATTGGAGACTAATTTGCCCCCACAGAGAGGTCATTTTCTCTTAGATGACCTTTATTCTTTATAGAAGTGATATTTCGGCAAATGTTCACCTGATTCCTTTCTATTACTTTCCAACAGATTCAGAATGTGTATTTTTTTTTTTCTTCTCTAACTGGCATAGTTCTGGTCATCTTGCAGTAAAGATAACAAAAAAAAAGAAAAAATGTAGTATGTCCTTGGATCTGGAGTCAAATAATGCTGGTGCAAGTTTTTCTTCTACCACCTCTGGTCCAGTACATTTGGAAAGTGGTCCAATATCTTAGAACCTGAGCCTCCTCGTGTATGATATGGAGATTTAGAAAATGATAAACTCGCCCGTCTTTTAACCAAGAGGACTTTTAACAAAATTTTTTAGTGTTTCTTAACATTCCTGAATTGCTTCAGCCTTACTTTCATTGGCACGGGACAGTGGTTAAGAGCATGAAGTTCAGAGCCAGACAGGTCGGGCTGGAATCCTGGCTCTGCCGTTTACTTAAAGTTACGACGTGGATCAGTTTTATAACTTCTCTGGATTTACATCACCTCATCTGTAACTTTGAGATAATAAGAATATCTATATCTGGGATTAGTTGGAAGAAAGGGTAGATTAAGAACCATGCCTCATATATCAAATATATCACACATATTCTGTGTATCTTAATTAGTGACCACAACTGCTAGAGGCACAACAAGGAACACCAGTGTAAACTCTGCACTTAAGGAATTCAGTATATGTAAAAATGACAACATTGTGTAATATTAGGTAAGTATTCATTCTTCTCTTCGCCTGAGAAGGCAGTTTCTTCTAGATACCCTTGCTCAGCCTTGTCTCCTCCCCATCATCAACTACAAGTTTGAGATCTCTGCTCCAACTCTGTTGTTTGGTCAAAGTCTTTCCTTTAGTAATTTATTTAATGGTATGAATAGGTGGTAGGCTCTGATTCTTTTAACAGATATAAATATCTTTATCAGTGAGATACAAATAGATGATTAACAGTATTAGCTCTTCTCTCAGCAGTACTTGTAGATACTACTCCACCATCTTCTGTTTTGCACTCATTCACCTCAGTTGTCCATTTATCACAGTTTTCCTTTGTAGCTAAATTTTATGTCTGGTATTCATTCTTTATCCTTGAAATCAGTAAATTTGGTAGGGTATGTCTAGGTATGCATCTTTTTAAATTAGACATCTCTTTCATTCTGCACATTCTTCCAACTCAAGAAATTTTCTTTCACATCATGTATGTGATTATTTCCTGTTCCCCATGTGTTTATTGGATGCCGTGTAGAAACCCTATTATTTGCCACTTAGATCCTTCATATCTCTTATCATTTCTTTTATGACTTCCATATCTTTGGACAGTTTTGCCATATAAAAATCCTGAAATGCTCTTCTTGGGTTATTCAAGTTTGGGGCTGTTTGCAGACATTCTTTCTTGCCCTCTTCCCGAACTGCGGGAGCAGAGGTTCCTCTCTCTGATAGTTGAACCCCCCTAAAGGTGTAATTTTCCTTTGTGGAATTTATTGGGATTTGCTGTTGATTCTAAGTAGTAGTAATGAAAGGTTCCCATGGCTGGAGTGGGTAGCAGCAAGCATGTGACTAGTCTCCTACTAGGATTCCAAAAGGAAGTCTCCCTGTTCCCGGGGATTCTTGAACTGCCCCAGCCTCAAGATAAAGAGGTTCAGCCCACTTAAATGAGCTTCTTCTCCACATCACGAATGACGAAGTACACTAGCATGAGGCAGATGTTTATTCATTTCATAACATTCCTTGGATCTCTGTGGACCTGGCTCTTCCCAGGATTTTCAGCATTCAGTTCTTGCTCTAGGGACTTCCTCCGCTGCTCCTTGGGCTTTATCTACTCTAAGTTTAAAATGTTTTGCTCCAGCTCTCCCCACCAGACTGCCAGCAAACCAAATAATTTACTCATTCCTAGTTACCCCTAGATTCCTTGACTCAGGAGAGGCATATAGGTAGGTCGGAATCACAGAAGGTGAAAATCTATTCAGTTCATGGTCTTCCAAGGGTCCTTTTTTTTTTTTTTAAGATTTTATTTATTTATTTGACAGACAGAGATCACAAGTAGGTGGAGAGGCAATCAGAGAGAGGCAGGGGGAAGCAGACTCCCTGCTGAGCAGGGAGCCCAGTGCGGGGCTTGATCCCAGGACACTGGGATCATGATCCAAGCCAAAGGCAGAGGCTTTTACCCACTGAGCCACCCAGGTGCCCCCAAGGGTCCTTTAAAAGGTTACATTATACAGAAGGTAACGCCAGAGATGACTTGCTTCTTTCCCACTCTTCCTTTTATCAACCCAGGTCTAGAAATAGGCACATATTTATGTTTATTACCTGATTTCTCACTCAAGAATGTAAACCCCATGAAGACAGAGGCTTGGCCATCCCCAAACCTGCTCCATCTATAGTTTTCCTCATCTCAGTTGATGGCAACACTTTATTTTCAGTTGCTCAGGTTAAAAAAAACAAAAACAAAAACAAACAAAAAAGCATAGCGTCATTGTTAACCACTCTCTTTCTCCTTCACTTTTCAACCAAATTTCCATCAGGACCTCTTAATGTCCATCTCCAAAAGATATCCATAATCTTGCTACTTCCTCCCACATTTATAATTGCCCTGTGGTGCTAGACACTATCATAGCCCTTCTTCTTTTTTTTTTTTTTTTTAATTTAACTTACTTATTTTTCTGAGAGAAAGAGAGAGAGAGAGAGAGAGCACAAGCAGGGGAGAAGCGGGCTTCCTGCTGAGTAAGGAGACCCATGTGTGACTCGATCCCAAGACCCTGGGACCATGACCTGAGCTGAAGGCAGACACTTAACTGACTGAACCACCCAAGTATCCCTCATCTCCCTTCTAAATTAGTAAGTTTGTGGTTTTTTTTTAAAGATTTTATTTATTTTATTTGACAGAGAGAGATCACAAGTAGGCAGAGTGGCAGGCAGAGAGAGAGAAGGAAGCAGGCTCCCTGCTGAGCAGAGAGCCCGATGCGGGGCTCGATCCCAGGACTCTGAGATCATGACCTGAGCCGAAGGCAGAGGCTTTAACCCACTAAGCCACCCAGGCACCCCAATAAGTTTGTGTTCTTACTAGACCCCAAGATTCAACTCTCACCCCTCTACACCATTTTCAGAACAACACCTAGATCTGTCCTTTTATAATATAAGCTAACTTTTCAAGAGAGGAAGGAAGGAAGGAAGGAAGGAAGATAAATCTACTCACAGTGTGATTATTTTATTCAGAATAAGAGCCAACATCATTAGAACAAACTCCTCAAGGTCTCTAACAGATTGTCTGAGCCCCATGACTGTTTTGAGCTCTTCCCCTATTCTCTATTCTTGCTCACTCAGTTTAGACTCTTTTCTATTCTTCAAGCCAGACATGTTCCCAACCTCGTGTTTTGCTCTTACTATTCTCTTAGCCTGGAATGTTCTTCCTCCAGATATTCAAGTAATGAATTCCTTCATTCCACCAGTATGTTGCTCAAATGGCGTCTTCTCAATGAAATCTAGTCTGACTTGTTTTGTTTTGTTTTGTTTTCCTGACAGCTTTACAGAGGTCTAACTGACGCGTTATAAACGGCATGTGTTTAAAGTGTACAATTAGATGGTCTGAAATACGAATAGGCCTGGTAAATCATCACTAGAAACAAAATAGCATATCCACCAACCCCAAAGCTTCCTCATGCCCCTTTCTAATCTCACCCTTAGCTCCTCCCACTCCTCCCTGATCTTCCTTTCTATCTGCAGACAATGGATTGCTTTAACAATAAATTGATTTGCATTTTCTGGAATTTTATATAAACAAATAATACATTACATACCCTTTTTTTCTTTAAAGATTTTTTTTTTTTTTTTGACAGAGAGAGAGATCACAAGTAGGCAGAGCAGTAGGCAGAGAGAAAGGGGGTAGTGGGCTCCCCAACAAGCAGAGATCCTGATGTGGGGCTCGATCCCAGGACCATGAGATCATGACCTGAGCCGAGGGCAGAGGCTTAACCCACTGAGCCACCCAGGTGCCCCGCATTATGTACCTTTACTGAGTTAATTATTTTGAGATTCTTCCATGTTATTTTCTATCAATCTCCTTATATTGCTGTGGATTATTCCACTCTGTTACTATGCCACAACTTGTTTACCCATTGATCTGTTGATGGACATTTGAGTTCTTTCTAGTTTTCAGCTATTACGAACACAAAAACAAAAACACAAAAAACTGCTATAAACATTTGAGTGCAAGTCTTTTTTGGACATATGCTTACTTTCCTTTTAGGCAAATACCTAGGAGTAGAATGGTAAGTCATATGGTATGTGGATGTTTACCTTTTCAAGAAACTGCTAAATTGTTCTTCAAAGTGGTTGTACCATTTCACATTCTAGCATTACCAGAAGTGTATGAGTTCTGGGGTGCCTGGGTGGCTCAGTGGGTTAAAGCCTCTGCCTTCGGCTCAGGTCATGATCCCAGGGTCCTGGGATCGAGCCCCACATCGGGCTCTCTGCTCAGCGGGGAGCCTGCTTCCTCCTCTCTCTCTGCCTGCATCTCTGCCTACTTGTGATTTCTGTCAAATAAATAAATAAAATCTTAAAAAAGAAAAGGAAGTGTATGAATTCTGTCTTTCCTACATCTTCATCGGCATTCGGTATCGTTAGTCATTTTAATTTTAGCCCTTCTAATAGGTGTATACTATTATCTTATTTTGGGTTTTGTGCACATTTCTCTAATGATTAATGACGTTGAGTATTTTTTCATGTGCTTTTATGTTATCCACATGTCTTTTCTGGTAAAATAGTTGGGTTATTTAATATCTTATTATTGAATTTTAAGATTTCGTTGTGTATTCTGCCTACCAGTTATATGAGTTGCAAAATCTTCTCCCAGTCTTGTCTTTTCATTGTCTTTGCAGTTTCTTTTGAAACATACATTTAAAAAATTTTTTGATGAAATCTAATTTATCAATTTGTTCTTTTTTGGGTTATGCCCTTGTTATCATATGTAAGAAATCTTTACTAACTTCAAAGTAACAATCATTTTCTCTTCTTTTGTTAGATAAGGTTTTTATGCTTGTTTTAAGTTTAGATTTAAGCATATGATGCATCCTACGGGTTTTTTTTTCCTGAATATGATACAAATATGTATTTTTTGCACAGAGATAACTAATTCCTCCATCACTATTGGTTGAAAAGATCATCTTTTCTCCATAAAGTTGCCTTTGCATCTATATCAAGAATCAGATGTCCATTTATGTGTAGATATATTTCTGGATCCCATTCCATTATGTATTTTCTATCTCTGTGTCAATACCACATTGACCTGATTACTATAGCTGTGTGTCTTCAAATAAGGGTGCATTGGTTCATCTTATTCTTCATGGCCACCTTTAAAAATTCAGAATCTTAACCACTCTCCTTCCTGGTCTATTTTTCTTTTATATATTGCACCTACTATTTTTTACATACTAAATAATTAATACTTATGTGTATTTAATATGTAAAGTCCCCAAGAATATCAGCTTAATGAAGGAAGGAACTTTGTGATTTTTTTTAAGAGTTTATGTATTTGAGAGAGAGGACAGGAAGAGGGAGAGAGAGCACAAGCAGGGAGAGGGGCTGGGGGAGAGGAAAAAGCAGACTCCTCTCTGAGCTGGGAACCCGATGCAGGGCTCAATCCCAAGACCCTAACATCATGACCTGAGCCAAAGGCAGGCACTTAACCAACTGGGCCACCCAGGTGCCCCAAGGGACTTTATGAATCTTATTATAATCACTGATAGATCCCAAGTGCTTAGAACTGTACTTAGTACACAAATTTTTAATATCTATTTGTTGAGTGAGTGAATATTGAATCAGACCATTTCATCTATTCTCCATGTAATTATAAATGCATAGAAATAGAAGACTGGAAATTTGAAGTTAGTGCTCACCCATCTACTTGATCTGGGAGTCCTTATTTGATCCCTACAGCTTACTCTCCAACCTTTACCACTTCTATTCTGGCCTGGCCAACATATCCTCCATCTCATGTCTCTGCAATTTCTCACATGCTGATACTTTATTTGAGAGGCTCTTTCCTTTCCCCCCTTTTTTGTCAACACAAACTTTACCTCCTCTGGGAGGACTTCCCACACCCCCCAAATCTGCTTTAGATTCTCTACCTCTCAGCCCCAGTGTTCCCAAGTTCAGGGTGTGACCCATAAGTTTACTTATTTTCTATATATAATAATGCTCTCTGTGAAGGCAGAGAGTCATGTCTTACATA
This sequence comes from Martes martes, assembly GCF_963455335.1. Lineage (NCBI taxonomy): Eukaryota > Metazoa > Chordata > Mammalia > Carnivora > Mustelidae > Martes > Martes martes. The sequence continues at coordinate 147,913,732 of NC_137889.1, forward strand.
ACTGATTATTCACAATGCCTGGCATAATTCTTAGCATACAGTACATTCAGTTGAATTAATAAATTTCTTTAAGTCTGTCATCTGACTTCCAGGGAATGATTTAAATCTATCCCTATCCCATGTCATATTTATAAGCTGCTCTAATCATTTTGTGTTTATTTGTGTGAATACATGTGTGCACTTGTCATTGTTGTTGAATTATTTCAAGTTTTATCTGGACTGTTAGATGGTTTCAACATAAATGAAACTGATTTCTCAATATATTTTATCTGTTTTCTTTACCTAACAAACAGCCAACACAAGTAAACAATGTCAGGCGTACTCACAGACTTCATGCAGTTGCTCATAAAGGTCACATTTACTTTTTAAAAACTGTCTTGAAATATTTTCGTTATAGGAATTAAAATGCAAAATAACCAAATTCAATGTCTAATTTTTCAAAGTTATATTGCACAGGTTGACACAGGATATTTGAAAATATGTTAACTTTTTTTTTTTTTACATTGAAACTGACTTTTAGAATAACATAAAAGTGCTTTGAGCCCTAACAGTGCACAGGCTCCAGGCAAAACCATCTGTCAATTCAGACATCTAGCCCCAGGCAGGTAGTTCATCAGTCAACCAGAATAATAACAGGGCAAGTCCTTGACAAATTCATTAAGAAAACCATAAAATACCTAGTATTGTAGATTGTCAACCTGACTTTGCATATCAGAGTTCTTGGTCCAGAAATAATTCATTATCTGTTAGTCATTAAAAAGCTTCCCAATTTTTCCATAAAGTAAAAAAGATGTGGAATAATACTGAGGAGCAGGTAATCCCAATACCACTACCTGCCTGCAAGACTTCAACAAATTAATTTCTCTGTTCCTCCCTGATTCACTGAACTGAGATGAGATAACAAATAATTTTGTAGGTAAGAATTTAGCATAGGTTTTGACTGATAGAAGACATTGAATAACTGTTAGTTCCCTTATTGCTTCTAGGCTTAAACCAATGTTGACAATGCATAGCAAATGTTCATTCTGACTCCAATCTGTTTCCCTGGTTTAGAATTCTTTCCCATTAAAACCTAGTGCAACCCTATCATTCTTCTTAAAGCTTCCCTGAATAGCACCATGACTCACTGATAAGTATTTGTGCGATGGGTCAAATATATCTAACACCTGGGTCTAAATTAAGAAAGTGAAGTCCATAAATCACCACATTAGGGTAACCTGGAGATCTAACTGAAAACTGCAACCCTTAAGCCCCAACAAAATCCTAGTGAATCCAAGTTTCTGGAGTTAAGGCTCAGGGTTATGGATTTTGGGGTTTTCAAGGTATTTCTTTATGCACATCATAGTTTAAACAACACTGTTACTTCAGTTCACTTTGATGAGTATTTTTATGACAATATGAATACAGATTATCATTGAGTTATAATGGGGTTACATCCTGATCAACCCATCATAGTTGAAAATATAATTAGTTGAAAATGCACTGCATACCTCCAACCAAACACTATTGTTTATCCTAGGATATATTAAAAGTGCTCAGAACTCTTACATTAGCCAAAAGTTGGGCAAAATCATCTATCACAAAGCCTATTTTATAATAAAGTGGTGAATATCTCAGGTAATTCATTGAATATTGTACTGAAAGTGAAAAGCAGGATTTTTTTTTTCTTGCTTTAAGTTACAGTTTTAAATTTAAATTCCAGTTAGTTGGGGCACCTGGGTGGCTCAGTGGGTTAAAGCCTCTGCCTTTGGCTCAGGTCATGATCCCAGAGTCCTGGGATCAAGCCCTGCATCGGGCTCTCTGCTCGACAGGGAGCCTGCTTCCTCCTCTCTCTCTGCCTGCCTCTCTGACTACTTGTGATCTCTGTCTATCAAATAAATAAATAAAATCTTAAAAAAAATAAATTCCAGTTAGTTAACATACAGTGTACTATTAGTTTCAGGTGTACAGTTTAGTGATTCAACACAAGATGGTTGTATGGGTGCAAAATCGTTGTAAATGTATCTGTTGTTTAACCTTGTGATCACATGGCTGATTGGGAGTTACAGCTCTCTGCTGCTGCCCAGAATCATGAAAAAGGATCATACCGCAGGTCACTATTTTGGGAAAAGATCAGAATTCAAAATTTCAAGTACGGTTTCTAATGAAGGGCTTTGCTTTTATACCATCATAATGTTAAAAAATCATAAATCAAACTGTCATATTTGGGACTATCTATGTAAAGCATAGACCCTGCCATATAGAAGTTGAGAGTATATTGAAGGAGTGGGTAAGAATGGACATCATGAAATATGACAGTAAATCTATAATAGTAAAATGAATCAGGATCTCTCAAAAATCTAGAGGGGCCCAAGGTCATATCTGTGTTGTCTTTGGGGTTATCAGTACACTAAAAATTAAGAAGCTAAATCAAAATCCCCCCCCAAAAGTAAAGCCACATAACTATAGTATTTATAAAATAAATCCAGGATTTATTAATGTAAATGTAAACATGTAAAGCTAATAATAAGCAATTTGTACTGGAATTGAAATACAATGAAAATCTAAATGTGTGATTAATGTTGTTTTTCAATCGTATTGGAGTATTTCTGTGATAATATAAAGAAGTTCATTTGGAGATCATGTCACAAGTCTAAATTTAAGCCCAAGGACAAATGACCCTATAGTCAACACTGCACCCCCCCCACACACACACGCATGAGTTAGATTCTGGGTTAAACAATTTAATGTGGGTTTGGGGAAAGTTGGAAAAGTCTTCACAAAGAAAGAGCACTATGGGTATTGACGTTTGAATAGAAGCTTGTTTGACTTATTGCCGCATGCTCTGATCCAGAGCATGGATATACATGTGACTTACCTCTTTATGTTGATAATGTTTGCACAGTTCAGCATATAATTTCATACGGAATGATTCAAGAAATCTCTCAGATCTATTATCCATTCACCCTAGATTACAAAACAATTAACCATTGCCATCACTGAACCTGCAGCAGTGCTTCCCAATATATAGAGGAATGTTGGCTGAGATAAGAATGTTTTACAGAAGAGCACCGGTAGCAAGGAAAGTTTTGAAGTGGCTGCCATGCTCCCCCACCCACTCCCCACCACTTCCCTCTCTGCTGTCCCTTTACCATAAGATGAAAAGGAGGGACAGGGATTCCTACTCAGATATGGTAGGTTTTAGCTGTAGATCTCTATGCCAATGGTCCTTATGGCATCATCTTCAATTCCCTTGACTCTTCTACCTCACATGGCTTGAAGGGACAGAATAGTGCCTGTCAAAGCAATCCTCTGCTGCCTATATTTTTTCTGCTTTTGAATTTTCACTCTATTCCATTTGCACATAGCAATTACATCAGAGTCTTGTCAATAGCTCAAATGACATTTTAGCAACAAATAACAAATCCTGATATGAATATGCACCTGTAGTAAAATTGTATTACAAGTTTCTACCCAGAATGAGTTATTTATTAGTCATTTGATTCCATTTTCCAGTGACAACAGAATGATAAAATGTTCTGTGATACAACCTAAATAATTTCAAAAGAATTTTTTCAATGAAATACAGTTTCATGAGTTTCCTTTATTTGTTTTTTTTTTTTTTTGGTCAACTGAATCTAATAATAAATCTAATGACAGTCAAAAACATTGTCATTAAATGAGAATATTTTAATGTAATGAATATATATCCTGCCTCATTTCAGAAATGGCATTAGGTGGGTCACAAAAATATAAATCATTTGATAGGAGGAAAAATAGTTCAAAATAAGTGAAAGTAAGAAAAAATAAGAATTAAATGGAAAAATGAAGTGAAAGAGAGCATAAACTGAGATACCTACCCAAAGTTCTTAAAGTTCTTCATAAAAATAAAACACTGGCTGAAATTATATCTCAGAGCTTCCTCACATCCACATAAGAAGGGCAATGCCTGTTCATTATAAAATGCTCATTTTCCATAATATAGAAGTAAGCCAGTTTGCTTAGAAGCACAACTTTTCTAGTTACCAAAGCTGAAAATCTCTAATTTGGAAATTCTGGGTAATATCATGGGTCAGACTCTTGCATGATGTTGTCACAGTAAACACAGACTTGGGTAGATATTTCTTGCCACAGGTCTCCATGAAAGCAGAAGAAATGATCCTAATTTGCCAGCACCCTCCCTGGATAGTCCTCCACGTCTTCTTAACATGTGTACTAACTTCCTTGAACCTTAAAACTTGGGAGTCCCCTGTATTTGTTTCCCTTCTTTGCCCTTCACCTTCCTTCCCTGGAAGATCACAAGCTTTCCAAAGCCTTCCTTATTACCCTAATCTCCATCTTCAATCCAGACCCCGTGCCTGAGCTCCAAAACCCTTTCACCAACAGTTTCCAGTGGCATTTCTGTATGAATTCTTCACCATTCCCTTAAAGTCATTATTTCAAAACCTAGCCATCAATGCCCTTCTAAAGCACTTTGCCATACAGTGCAACATAGCTCAGTAAAGAATCATCCCTCCTGAAAAATCACTCCATTTGCTCCACATAGACACATGAGATGCAGTCTTGCCTTTTCCCCCCCCCTCTTTCTTGCTGCTATAGCTAATCAACTGTCAAGTCCTACCAAAGTTACCTCCTGTTAAGAATATAGGTGCGTCTCTCCAGCTTTTCAACTGCTACCTGAGTAACAGCCAGTGACACCCTTTGCCCCAATTATGATGACAGCCCCCACCTGGTTTTTCCATTTATGCTTTGACATGGCCACGATCTGTTTTCACCCAGTATAGCAAAGCACATCTTAGGATGCAAAACTGATCATGTCTTCCCCTTACCCCACTGACTTAACATCTCCCACAATAGCTTCCTATTATATGGTGAATGTGAGATGTATGTTTTTTAGTGCCATTGCTTATGAGGCTTTGGAGACCCTGGACTCCACCTCCTTCCCCAGCTACATCACAAACTCCTACTACCTCTCTGGACTCCAGTGTTGCCTTTTAATACTCTAAAGGGTCAGGTGCTTTCTTCATAGAGATGCACGTTGTGCCTAGGTCTTGTTTTCCCCAACCAGACCTCCCTACCCTTAAACCCATTATACCATTGCTCATCATAGCAATTTTGACTCTAATCCATCAAGGGAGAGACCCCAAAGAAGAAGGTTAGTTCTCCCGGATTGTGCTCCCCTAATACCATGCTCTCTGCCAGCATGGATCTTTCCCACTAGACTTTAAACTCCATTTGGGTAGAGACATAGAGAATTTCTTCACCCCTGTAACTCCCAAGCTTGCCACACTGCCTGGCATTTTTTTAGGGGCTCAAATCCTTGCTTGTTAAATGATGAATGAATAAGTAACTGAGCGAACAAATGAATGGCTACATGTCTTATTTCAAAAGTCAGAAACTTTAAAGTGATTAGGACTTTTGTTAAAGGAACACTTTGAGGAATTAGAAACCCCAGCTATAAGGAGAGGACACGAAGACCTTCTCTTGCTGGCATTTCCTTCACGTTTCTTTCTTGGTGGTCCACTTGGACTGCAGCCATCCGAGTCCCCGGTGCCAATTTGTCTCACGTTATGAACTGATGTGCTCCATAAACTACCCATAATGTGCTAGAATGTGGCTCCCGGGCTTTCATGTTCGCTGTGAGAACCGCCTGCGCTGCTTACATAGCATCTTTATTATTTACTTACGGTCATGGAGCCCCACAGCAGCAGCAAAAGTTAGAGGTTTGCTCTTCAGAGCCAAGTATTTGACTCTATCGCTCTTACGTGCCTTTTCTACTTGAGGTATCAGAGTTTGCCACTGGAGTTCTTATCTGAAACCACTAGGAGAGAACTTCCCCTAAATCAATTCAGCAAATATTTATTGAGTGATTCATGTAGACTCAGACTTCTGTAGGCCTATGGAGACTGTCTAGTCAGACTTCCTTATTTTACCAGGAAAATAGCAGAACCCTTGTGGACTCCTGATCTCAAAACCATTAAGCAATTATCTATGCATAAAGGAATATGGAAATGTGTAAGACTGTCTTCCTGTCCTCAAGAGGCTAACATCTTTAGGGGGTGACAAGATCAAATAAGTGAACAGTAAAAATACATTTGGCTATTTAACATAGTGCTTAATATATAGCAAACATACTTTAATTTCCTTTTAAATAAAAGAGTCAATTTTAATTTCCTTTTACTTATTTTTTTAAGATTTTATTTATTTATTTGACACAGAGAGAGCGATCGCAAGTAGGCAGAGAGACAGGCAGAGAGAGAGGGGAAGCAGGCTCCCTGCTGAGCAGAGAGCCTGATGTCGGGCTGGATCCCAGGACCCTGAGATCATGACCTGAGCTGAAGGCAGAGGCTTAATCCACTGAGCCACCCAGGTGCCCCTTAATTTCCTTTTAAATTAAAAATAATTACATGAATTAATAAATTGATCAATTAAGGAATATAATATAATATGGTACTTATAAGAGTTATTCTTTATATTTATGTGACTGTTCATTAATAAAAACTACCCTCTAGATATTGTATTGCTAGTGAGAAGAGACAGTTTCTGTTATTTGCTTACTATTGGATCCCCAATGCCTCACTCAGTACTTGGAAGATAAAACAGTTGGTTCTTATTATTCACAGATTCCGCATTTGCAAATTTGCCAATTCACTAAAACTAAATCAATATTAATGCCATTTTCCTAATCAGTAATGGACATGCACAAAACACCAAAAAGTGTGAGCACCTGACACACATGTTCCCAGCTAAGTTCAAACAAGGTGACACCCCCAACCCCGCCTTCTCTCCATAGGGTAGCTCTTATACTGTTCCAGCTTTCATACAGGTATCCTTTTCACAGTCTACCTAATGCTGCATGTTTTCCCATTTTGCATGTTTTACTGATGAATTTCATTCTTTAAATGCCCCCTGAGTGTAGTGCTAAAATGCTGTCTAAAGTTTGTAAGTGTAAGAAGGCTGTGATGTGCTTTACAGAGAATATGCACATATTAGATAAGCTTCATTCAGACATGAGCTATAGTGCTGTTGACTCTGAGTTCAATACTAATGCATCAACAATGTATATTAAATAAGATGGCTTTAAATGAAAATGCACATAAAACAAGATTATGTATTGATTGGTTGGCGAAGATGTTATGGCCAGAGCTTGAGGGAAGTTAAATCTGTATTTCCCCTGGGAGCAATGGCTCAGTACTGGCTAATTTAGTGTTCATGGTGACTATAGAACATAGCTGCTATGAATATTGAGAATTGACTATATATAGAGTGTGGATATTCCTTGAGAAATTAAAAATAGAGCTACCCTATGACCCTGCAATTGCGTTACTCGGTATTTACCCCAAAGATACAGATGTAGTGAATAGAGGGCTACCTGTACCCCAATGTTCATAGCAACAATGGCCACAGTCAACAAACTGTGGAGAGAACCAAGATGCCCTTCAACAGACGAATGGATAAAGAAGATATGGTCCATATATACAATGGAGTATTATGCCTCCATCAGAAAGGATGAAAACCCAACTTTTGTATCAACAGGGATGGGACTGGAGGAGATTATGCTGAGTGAAATAAGTCAAGCAGAAAGAGTTAATTATCATATGGTTTAACTTACTTGTGGAGGTTAAGGAATAACACAGAGAACATTAGGAGAAGGAAAGGAAAAGTGAATTGGGGTAAATCATAGGGGGAGATGAACCATAAGAGACTGTGGACTCTGAGAAACAACTGAGGGTTTTGGAAGGGAGGGGGGTGAGGGGATGGGTGAGCCTGGTAGTGGGTATTAAGGAGGGCACGTATTGCATGGAGCACTGGGTGGGGTGCATAATCAGTGAATCTTGGAACACTGAAAAAATGAAATTAAATTTAAAAAAAAGAGAGAATTGACTATATATATATATACCCAATATGTATGGAAGGCAGGAGGAAAGGAGGGAAGGAAGAAAGAAGGACAGGAAGAAGTCGATTAGTAGCAATTAGGACAAGTGTTTTATGAGAACAGAGAAGAGTGAAGGTGTTGGAAACATCATAACACAACATTCTGACCAATATCCACCTTTTAGTTACTGCACAGATCCAACACCTAAGCACTGCCCCTAAGAATACAATGTGAGGATGGAAGCACTCACAGCAGGGGACACACAGGCTGTTAGTCAAACTACCTACTATCGAACTTCAAAACCAGACTTTTCCAGAATCTAGCTGTGTGAATTTCGGGGAAACTAGTTAAAGCTCTCCTTGCCCCTTTCTATGTAAAATGGGAATCATTAGAGTGTTTATCCCTCAGGGCTACAGAGAATCTTAAATAATGAAATAATAAACATAAAACATGCCAAGGACTGGCAGAAAATCAGCATGTAGTAAATATTAGTTATTTTTAATTTTCTTTTATTTGAGTTGATAAAAAAAATCAGTGATTAATTATATATTGTAGCTGAAAAATATTTCCCTAAGGGACATTTCCAATTCATCAAATTCATTCTATATACTAATCCACTTTATTTTTACAGTATTCCATGAAGTTTTTTTCAAATGTCAACAAGCAGGGGAGCAGCAGGCAGAGGAAGAAGCAGGCTTCCTGCTGAGCAAGGAGCCAGATATGGGACTTGATCCCAGGACCCTGGGATCATGACCTGCACCAAAGACAGATGCTTAACTGACTGAGCCACCCAGGTGCCCCCCCAAAAGTAATATATGTGTTTTCAAGATTATATTTAAATTCAAGTGAGTTAACATATAGTATGGTATTAGTTTCAGGGTAGAGTTTAGTGATACATAAGTTGCATACAACACCCAGTGCTCATTACTTCAAGTGCCTTCCTTAATGCCCATCACTCAGTTACCCCATCCCCCCACCCGCCTCCCCTCTAGCAATCCTCAGTTTGTTTCCTATAGTTAAGATTCTCTTATGGTTTGCTTCCCTCTCTATTTAGTCTTATTTTTCCTTTCTTTCCCCTATGTTCATCTGTTTTGTTTCTTAGATTCCATATATGAGTGAAATCATATGGTATTTGTCTTTCTCTGACTAACTTATTTCACTTAGCGTAAAACCTTCTACTTCCATCCATGTCATTGCAGATGGCAATATTTCAATTTTTGATGGCTGAGTAATATATATACATATATATATATATATATACATATATATATATATATATCACATCACCATTTTAAAAACTACTCTCCCAAGGTTTCACAACCACATATAATTTGATATTCGGCCCCCCAAATATTGGTGGTATATGGCTTCTCTTGATCCCTCTGCTCTTGGAAGACAAGGCCAATTTTAGTGACCATCCTCGTGTGATGACAAGTGGTTCTGTATGGCCAGGAGCCATCCGAGAACTTCCTGCCATTTTACTTCAGCCTTGGACTAATGCCTCCATACTATTCATATTGCCTTGACATTATGGGAGCTGTATCCAGTTATTTATAGTCCTATAGAAACCAGATTTTTCTCCAGTATCAGGGACTTTTGGTCACTGCTACTTTCCCACCTAAAAACTAGTTCTGATTTCCTGCCTAGTATTCATGACAAACAATATGTTGGACTCAAGATAACTGGGCATATGTGACAAAAATATCCCATGTTGGGGGACTCTGTACATATCTTGCCCATAGCAGATATTTTTACTTCATGTGGGTTATATCTCTTGAAGCTCTGCACATAATCTAGTTTTAGATAATGCATTACTTCTAATTTAAGTAACAATCACTGAGATTATTTCCTTTGTTTCAAACAAACTCTACTAGAGGATAAGTCAATCACCACTGTTTGGAGGGACACAAATGTATCAAATACCAAGAACTGAACTATATCACTGAGGATTTAGTTTGACTGCATGTAAGAGTATCTGAAATAAAAGTTAAGGGTCTTGTTGTTGTTGTTGTTATTGTTGTTGTTGTTTTTAGAAAAAGTAAGTTTAGAAACAGAAAAGACTGGTGCTGATGGTACAACAAAGATAGCATCAGAGACCCAAGCAACTTCTATCTCTCTTCACCATCCTCACCATCCTTAACAAGTGACTTCCATTCTCACTGGTGCTTCATGGTCACAGAATAACCATTGCAGCTCCATCTGCTATGCCTGCATTCCAGGCAGCAAGAAGGGGAAAGTATCTCCTGGACAGGGCTTAGTTCCCAGCTAATTCAGTCCTCCTTAAACAATTTGGCCAGAGGTTCTCAATGTATTTCATACATTATCTAACATACCTGGGTAGGGTGGATGTGTAGACACAATGTGCTAGCATCACTCAAGGTCAAGCTTTCCTATTACTTTTTCTACCTACACTACTACGAAGCAATCTGCCACTGCACAGGCAGATGGGACATCCCTTTGGAGTCCTCCAGACTCATTGTTAATGTGTTAAAAAGGAGTGCAGCACATACCTGCTCTATTCCATCTCATATCCTCTTTCCTCTTTCGCCTTCCTTTTTCACAGCAATCAGCTGTGGACAGGTGTGATATGACCACACCTTGCTTCTGTTTCCCTATGGAAGTTTTGTTCCAGAACTTCTAAGTAGCTTTGGCTGACCCCAGAGATACAATCAGCTGTCCTGATACATCCATCACCTTGGGAGCCTGGAGAACCATCTCCTTGGGAAATTCATCATATAAGAGATTGAGAGCTGGGGATAATGCTAATCAGAGTCCCCAGTGGGATTAGGCCTGTTGCCCAACTATAATCAATCTGACAACCCACCCTCAGATGGGCTTTTCCCCTCTGTTCTGTACTTCCCAGCTGCTCACTCCTTTCCTGGATTTTCTTTATAAGAATAATCCCCTGTATAAAGCTCTTACCTCAAGACTTACTTTTTTTTTTTTTTTTTTTTTTTGGTAACTCGGGCTAAGATAAGGACCTAGAGGAACATAATAATTTTCTTTTCTCTTTTTTTAAAATATATTATTTATTTGTCAGAGAGAGAGAGAGAGAGAACACGAGCAGGGGGAATGACAGGCACTGGGAGAAGCAGACTTTCCACTGAGCAGGGAGCACAATGAGGGACTGGATCCCAGGACCCTGGGTTCATGACCTGAGCTAAAGGCAAATGCTTAACCAACTGAGACAACAAAACATCCGGTAATTTTATTTTCAAGTAAATAACCTGACTGAAAATGTTGGTTTTCTACATAGTTCAATTTTTAATTAAAATTAGATTATTATCTCACTGTTTCTGTTAACATTTCTTTTATAATAGATATGCAGTCCACGAAAGACAGTGTACCATACAGTTAAGAGTATGGACCCCAAATCCAGACAACATGTTGCAATTCTGGCTCTAATCTAAGCTCATTTGACCTCTCCAAGCTTCAGTTTCTCCATTTGTGAAATGGGAAAACAAACAACATATATCACATTTCAATCAGTTCTGAGACTTACCTTCTAACCGAGGTAATGAAAATACAAGTAAATTATTCAAGGTCCCAGAAGATTTCAGATCTCCTGACTCCCAATCCAGTCATGTTTCTGCTCCAGCCTACGAGACACGAAAGAGAGAAGATGAAAAGTCTTCTGTGAACTCTTGTTCAATTCATACCTTGTTAGGAATTCCCCCAAAGAACGTGCTAAAGTGAAAATCCTAGGGTAAAAATGGCAATATGAAGGAGGAATTTCCTTTCAAAGGAGGCATATGATTATTTCCTCTATAGTAGTCTGTAATTCTCTAGGGTTTACATTTAGGCATTTTGATACCCATCATCTCATTCATCAACATATAAACCATGAGAGGAACATAGGATGAGGGTTTCTACCTCGATTTAGTAGATTCATCCATTCATCCTCTGATTTATTCACTTGCTCCTCTGTTAACTCAGTGTGTGCCCACTGTGCGTCCATCTAATTTTGTGAAGGACACCAGGAATATATGGATGAACCAATCATAACCCCTGCCCTGAATGTCTTCACAGTGTAATGGGAAAAATGGGCATGCAATCAAAATGCAACACTTTTGGTCACAAGCAGTTATGAGATGTCCTAAGACACAAAGAATGAAGTAATCTCACATGAGGCTGGGGTAATCAGGAAAACCTTCATAAAAGACCTGATGCTTGCTTGGTCATGGGAGGTGAGAGCTTTGTACTATGTAGGTTCTGATGAAGGACATTCTTTTTTTTTTTTTTTTAAGATTTTATGTATTTATTTGTCAGAGAGAGAGAGAGAGTGTGTGTGAGCACAGGCAAACAGAGTGGCAGAGGGAGAAGCAGGCTCCCTGTGGAGCAAGGAGCCCGATGTGGGGCTCGATCCCAGGATGCTGGGATCATGACCTGAGCCGAAGGCAGCCGCTTAACCAACTGAGCCACCCAGGCGTCCCTTAAAGACATTCTTGAACAAAGTCATAGAGATATGGGAAATCTATTACATGGGAACGGAAAACACTGGGGTATGCCTGGATCACCATGCTTGAGGCAAGGAGGAAGAAAGAGGTGGTGGAGGAGAAATTGAAGAAGTAAATCAGAACAGCTCATAGTGCTTATTATAACTAGTTAAAAGGAGGCTCTAATATGAATAAAACAGGATTGAGCACTCGACTCTTGACCTACGCTGAGGTTTCGTTCTCAGAGCCCTGAATTCAAGCCCCACGTTGGGCTCCATAGTAAACACAGAAACTATTAGTTAATTAATTAATTAAAAAACAGGAAAATGCCATGATCTGATTTTCATTTTACAGAGTTCACTATGGCTGCAACAGGAAAGATGGGCTTTCTGAGGACAACTGGAGGTGAACAGGCCAGTGAGGAGGCTACCTATCCTGGTCGTGCAGAACAAAGATGATGAAGGTATGAATTGAGGAAGTGCAAGTGGGATGGGAAGAATGGATACCAGAAATAGTAAAGGGACAGAACTCTTGTTCTCTGTTGCTGATTACACGTAGAGACTGAGCCGGAAGTGGAGCCTATGGTAATTCCATGCTTAAATCTTGAATGACTGAATGCATGGTATTTGCTTTATACTGGGACTTTAAGATGAATAACATAATGGAACAAAGATAATAGTCAAAAACACAGACATCAGAAGCTTGGATTGTCCATGGAAATGTGCATTCACTATTTTTGAGTTGGTCTACCGTTTGGGAGAGTTAAAAACTTGGGTTAGAAATCCAGATTGGTGGTTCATCAGAAAAGACTTTGGATTTTAGACCAGAGTTGAATCTGGAACAAACTGATATATTGGGATTGTTGGGATGGAATGAATGTATTTTGCATGCGAACATGACATTAACTTTGGGAGAGAAGGGAAGAATGCTATAGACTAAATATGATCCCCTCTAAAAATTCCATATGTTGAAACTGAAACCCCCAATGTGATGGTATTAGGAGGTGGAGCCTCTGGGAAGTGATTAGATCAACAGGGCATAGCTGTTGTGAATGAGACTAATACTCTTATGACAGAAACCCTTGGAGAGATCTCTAGGCCCTTCTGCCATATGAGTACACAGTAAAAGGCTGGCTGTCTATCTGTGCACAAGGAAGCGGGCCCTTGCCGGTCATCTAAACTGCCAGTGCCTTGATCTTGGACTTCAGCCTCCAGAACTGTGAAAAATACCTCCCTGTTGTTTATAAGCCTCCTAGTGTACAGTATTCTAAGACAAATAAAACAGTTTCTGCACAAAAATCATGTAATTACACATATTGAGAAAGTGAGTAGTCATTTTGTATAAAACATCCCAGGGTATATCTTGTTGATATTTATGTAACAGTAATTATTATTGTATTCATATTAACAGCAGCGAATATTACTGAACATCTTATATGTGGCAGATGCTGCCTAAGCACTTACATGCATTTTTAAAATTTATGCATTGCAATAACCCTACATGGGAAATTCTATTATTATCCCCATCTTTCAGATGAGAAAATCATGACAGAGATAGATTATAAACAGTACATCATTAATAAGCTGGTATGTAGCAGACTCAAGATTTGAACTCAGAGTCCTCCCTTTTAATCTAATCTTTTAACTTCTTTCTAGAGCAACCCAGGGGCAAAACTGACCACTCCTGAGAGTGACGAGTTACTATGCACTTGCTCATTGCCAGGTTCGTGATCTCAGAAATTTTACTGACACGCTGGTATTATTATTACTCCTATTGTGTGGATGACACAACTGATGATCAGAGGAAAGGCAACTTGTTCCAAAACTTATATTAGATAAAGAAAAAAGTAAAATAGATGGGGCACCTGGGCGACTCAGTCAACTGAGCATCCAAATCTTGATTTCGGCTCAGTTCATGATGTCAGGGTCATGAGCTTTGGGCTCTGAGCTAGGTGTGGAGCCTGCTTAAGATTCTCTGTCTCCCTGTCCCTCTGCTCCTCCTCCCACTCTCAAAAAAGGGGGGGGGCAGTAAAATAGATTTGCCCTATTTCTGCCTTTCAGGTACCCCTCTCCCTCTCCATATCAAAAATTATGTGTGTGGAACCTGCAAAAATGGTGCCCCTAAACTTGCCATCCCCCTATTACCTACTTCTAGGACATACAGGACAACGTACAGAGGAAGAATTCAATATGATGGTGGTGAAGAAGGAGAAGCAAGAGAATGAAAGAGAGAAAGAGAGAGAGAGAGAGAGAGTAAGGAAGGAGGGAGAAAGAGAGGAGGAAGGAAGAAGAATTCAAGATAAAGACTGCATTAGTAACAGGACCCTCTAGGAGAGTGCTATTCCTGGAGTGTAAAGTTTTTCTTCTTTCTCTAAGGGGTAAGGTGTGTCTCCCTACTAACATGCCCAGTCTAAAATCTAAATCAAATAAGGGAAGCTTCAGAAAGCCATTTGGGCAACTCAGCATATGCCCTGAGTGACCAAAAGACTGGTATCAGAATCAAGGCTAAAGAAAAACAAAATAGCACTCTGTAAAAGAAGGTGACTAGATACGTAGGCCTCATAACAGCAGAAGAAAGAGAGGGGTCTCCATTGGATCGGATTTTGTATCATTTTCCAGGTGTGCTTTCCTTTGGGCAGAATTGTTGGCAGAATTCATTTGCTCACATTTGTAGGACTGAGGGACCCAGCCCATTGTGGGCTGTCAACTGTAAAGCACCCTTACCTTCTTGTGATATAAGACTCCCAATTTTGCTCTTTATTTCTCCAAAGTCATCTGGAGAGAAAGTCTCAAGAATAAGTCTACTAGCAATGAAGGTCTCATATAATGTAATAGTCACAGAAGTGACATTCCATCGCCTTCACTATATTCCACTCATTATAAACAAATCACAGATCTTGTTCACACTCAAGGGGAGAGGTTTATACAAACATGTATAAAAGTCTAAAAAGCCAGGGGTCCAGCAGATGCTTCATTCTTTCTCCTTCACCTCTTGTCCCTTGAATCTGTTTTCATTCCTGTGAGCAAAGACTTCCTGATCAGTAAGCCCAAGGAATTCCTGAAAGATTTCACTAGTGGGTAAGATGTCATAAGTCAGTGTTAATAAGCTAGAAAGAGAGAAGGAAAGAAATAAATGGAGGGAAGGAGAGAGAAAAGGAGAGAGAGTGGAGGAAAGCAGAAAAGAAGGAAGGAAAGAAGGAAAGAAGGATGCAGGAAGAAAGAAAGAGAGAAAGAAAGGGAGAGAGAGAAAGAAAGAGAGAGAAAGAAAGGGAGAGAGTGAGAAAGAAAAAGAAAGAAAGAAAAAGAAAGAAAGAAAGAAAGAAAGAAGAGAAAGAAAGAAAGAAAAGAAGAAAGAAAGAAAGAAAGAAAAAGAAAAATGGGAGAGAGGGAGGGAGGAAGGAAGGACGGAAGGAAGGAAGATCTCCATGGCAGGAGAGAAAATCTCTTAATTCATTTGTTCTGGTTGCAGTTTGGGGAGGCGGGTTCTACTTGCTCTGGACAATGGAGACCCTATCCTGTTGCCTTTAAACAAAGCTTCTGAGGAGCCCTAAAGTATCAACCACCAACGAGTTGTTTATCTGAAGGCTTAGGTGGGGGCTGAGAAAATAAACACTTGGGATGTGTTTGGTGTTAGGGGGGAAGGCGCCAGGTCCCTCTCTTTCGGCTTGTGGAGTCCCTGCCACCACCTTGAAGCCTCCGGTATCTTAGAAGGCCTGAACTTAGATCCTGAGTGGATGAGGAAAGTGTGTGGTGTTTGTACAGCTGAAAACAAGATGAAAAACCCCAGGCCCCCTCTCACACCCCATTAGGCCCCAAAGTCCACGGAGTGTTGCACTCAACACATAAACACTCTGCTTGGGGAAGCAGTGGTCAGGGTGTGAGAGGGAGGGACACCGTCTCAGGGAGGAACAATGGCATCTCTGTGAGGAGGCAGGCATCCCCAGTCCTGAGGGTCCTTGGCCCAGGATGCATTAATCATTACTTCCACCTTGTGCATTTCCTTAAGCCCCAAGGCCTTTTGGGATTGATGATGGGACAGTAGGTAAGAGGATACTCAGTCAGAAAAGAAACACTACTGGAACAGGGATCAGCATCTCTCTTTCCTTTCTAGGGTGGCAGGGTGGGAGAAAACAGGAATTTTGAGTCAACAATGTAGGGTCTTCTCACAGCTAGCTGTGGCACTGTGGGCAGTTGATGTTCTCTGGCCTTTCCGCAGCCCTTCACCTTCACCCATGTTCCTCTATCTACCTGGAAGTTTCTTCAAACACACCTGCCTTCTCTGGAGCATTCTTATATTCATCTCATGTAGAGGTCCCATGCCTGCTCCTCAGAGAAGCCTTCCTATCTCCCAGTCTATGCCTACCTACCCACTCCTTCTGCTGTGCACTCACAACCTGCCATGATCAGCCTTGGATAAGTGTTTTTCAAGATGGATTGGAATTTACAGGCCAGCATTTCCCTTCTGCCTCTCAGATGACAGATGCCTCTCAATTTTCTGAGGTAATACGGACTATGAGGCATGAACCCCCTAGTTTCCTGCCTTCATTTCTGCAGTGGGAGCTCTATACTTGCACCCAGTGTGTTTGTTGCTGTTGTGGGTTGAATTATGTCCCCCAGAAAGATGTGCTGGAATTTTAACTCCTGACTATGATCATTTTAGATCAGGGGTCTTTGCAGATACAATCAAGTTGAGATGAGGTGGTACTAGCTTAGGATAGGCTCTAAATCTTATCCTTTTAAGGAGAGGGAGATTTGGTGACTCTTATGGACTGAATTGCCTCCTCTCTGACATTCATATGCTGAAACTCTAATTTCCAGTGTGATGGTATTTGGAGAGGGGGCCTTTGGATGGTACTTAAGTCATGAGAGTAGGGTTCTCAGGATGGGATCAGTACCCTTACTATAAAAGACACCAGAGAGCTTGCTCTGTCTCTCTTCTTATCAGACAAAGAACAGAACACATGAGCACACAGCCAAATGGTTGTCATCTACAAGCCCTTAATGAAACCTCCCTTGTTGGCATCTTGATCTTAGACTTCCTAGACTCCAGACTGTAAAAGAAAATTTCTATAGCTTAAGCCATTCAGTCTATAGTATTTTGTTATGACAGCTCAGACTACTTATGACAAAGTCACAGAGACATACACAGAAGGAAGAAAGTCAGAGGAGGATTGTAGCAGAGATTGGCAAACATTGCCGGCACCACCAGAAGCTAGAGAGAAACAATGAAGGATTATTTTCTAGAACCTTTAGAAGGAGTATGGCCTTGCCAGCACCCTGATTTTAGTCTTCTAGCCTCCAGAACTCTGAAAGAGTAGTTTTTGTTTTGTTTTGTTTTTTATTGTTTTAACCAATGCAACTTATGACATTGTTTTAAACAATGCAACTTATGGCAATCATAGGAAACTAACACCAGAGTGAATCCTCCTTTCCTGTTGATTGGGCCAACTTTTCCACCCTTCCTATCTTTCCTCGGTGTAGGACTAGAGCCTGACTTCACATTTCCCTTTCTATTAGCCCCTTCCCTAGGGTCAGTATAATTTCTAGAGTCTCACATATTTGAAACAGGAGCAATGTCCTCCGAGACTCTCCATCACTGTCTAGATTTTAAAGTAAAAAGTGTGGAGAATTAATGTCAGAATGCTCTGTCATAAATAAATGTGGGCAAAGTAAAAGAAACAGAGCATTCTGACATTAGTTCTCCACACTTTTTACTTTAAATGCTTTTCTTTATTTCATGTGTCTGATAGCCATTTGTATGTCTTCATTGGAGAAGTGTCTGTTCACATCTTCTGCCCATTTCTTAATATGATTGTTTGTTTTGTGTGTGTTGAGTTTGAGGAGTTCTTTATAGATCCTGGATATCAACCTTTTGTCTGTACTGTCATTTGCAAATATCTTCTCCCATTCCATGGGTTGCCTCTTTGTTTTGTTGACTGTTTCCTTCTCTGTGAAGAAGCTTTTGATCTTGAGGAAGTCCCAAAAGTTCATTTTTGTTTCCTTTGCCTTTGGAGACATATCTTGAAAGAAGTTGCTGTGGCTGATATCGAAGAGGTTACTGCCTATGTTCTCCTCTAAGATTCTGATGGATTCCTGTCTCACATTGAGGTCTTTTATCCATTTCGAGTTTATCTTTGTGTATGGTGTAAGAGAATGGTCAAGTTTCATTCTTCTACATATAGCTGTCCAGTTTTCCCAGCACCATTTATTGAAGAGAATGTCTTTTTTCCACTGGATATTTTTTCCTGTTTTGTCAAAGATTATTTGACCATAGAGTTGAGGGTCCATATCTGGGCTCTCTACTCTGTTCCACTGGTCTATGTGTCTGTTTTTATGCCAGTACCATGCTGTCTTGGTGATCACAACTTTGTCGTAAATGTTTTTCTTAATTAATTTCATCTATCCAATGTCTTCAATGTTGACTAATCTCCTTAAGAAATGGTCATTTGGCCGTTCCTAGACAGGCTTTCTGATTCTTTTCAATATAGATAAGCTGAGACTATTGCAAATCTTTCTGCTCTGTTTTCCTTTTGATTAACAACTCGATCTTTAAATCATTTCTCTCTCCTTACACTTTCTATAAACAGGAGGAATCAAACTCCTCCTTCAACACTTGCCTCAGATATTTCCTCAGCTGAATATTCAACTTCAGAGCTCTCAAATTTTACCTTCCACAAAACACTGAAACAAGAATACAGTTCAGCTATTTTCTTGCCACCTTATAACAAGGATTGCCTTTCTTTCGTTGTCCAACAATATGTCCCTTGTTTCTGTCTGAGACCTCATCAGAAAGGCATTTTTTTTCCATATTTCTACAACAGTTTGTTCAGGATGAGCTAAGGATTCTCTGAAAAAAGTGAGACTTTCTCTACAGGTCTCTTCTTTTCTTCTTAGGTCTTCACCAGAATTATCCTTAACAGTGAATTGACAGCAATGTAGGCTTTTCTATCATGCACCCCCAAAGTCTTAAAACCTCTAGTTTCAAAGCCATGTGAACATTTTTGGGTATCTGTTACAGCAGCCTCTCACTGCTTGATGTCAATTTCTGTTCAGGCTATGATTTTTTTAAAAAATGCCCTAAAATGAGTAGCTTATGGGAAATGAAAATTGATTTCTTACAGTTCTATAGGCTGGGAAGTCTACGATCAGGAAAACAACAGATCAGATGTCTGGGTCAGGCCAGCCTCTTTTTTTTTTTTTTTTTTTTTTTTTTTCATAAATAGCAGTCTTTTCTTGTGCCCTTGAGTGCCCAAAGGGACAAAGTATCTCGCTGGGATCTATTTTTAAATGGGCACTAATTTTATTCATGAAGGCTGAGCTCTCATAAACTGAGTTACCTCCCAGAGACCTCCACTTTCTAATACAATCACATTGAGGGTTAGAATTTCAACATATGGATGGGAGTCCAAAATTCCAAAAATATTTTTTAGCTCTGTTTGGGGACTATTAAGTGCCTGGAATATAAATACATTAATGATTATTTGTTATTACACAATCTACTGGGGAAAACCAACTCAAGAAGAAAGATCAGTATAGTGCAATAAGTATTATATAAAATAAAAGCACAGAAAAAAGCCATGAGGTGCAAAATAGAAACAAGTACAAAGATGCCTGTATTGCTTATGGATACAATATTCAGTTCTTACATTTGCGTCTATTAGCTAAATAGTATCACAGTTGATCATAATACCACATGGTCTTCCAATGGACCATGACTTTGGTCATTATCCATTCCAGGCTTCTCTTCTAGAAGAGAAAAACAACTTGATCTGGAGTAGGCTTGGAATAGTGTCACAGAGGAATTGGAGCTGAGTGACAACTTGATATGTGTCTCAGATCAAAATGCACTCCAAGGTGGAAAAAGTAGAAAAATTTCACTCATCAAGAGTTTAAATTCAATAAATAACCCCTACTGTCACTTTATATTTAGTCATATGATTTTTGTAAAGAAAAGCAGATCAGAAAACAAAATCTGGCAATATTAACCAGCATTTTGGGCATTTACCACATGCCCTGGCTGGCATTTTTAAACATCATCTAGCTTTATTTTGTTTTGTTCTGTTTTGTTTTGTTTTTTAACATTCTTAATATCATAGTACATTAAAATGTGTCAGTATTATAAAACTACGTCTACACTACACCAGTAAAAATTATTAAACAAAATGGAAAATTCTCAGCTTTATTAGATTTTCAAAAATATGCACTGATTCCCATTCGTAATAAAAATTTGTATCTAGAATAAGTGGAAACACTGGCAGTTAGAAATTTCACTGGGAACAGTAATGTGGATTTCAGTGTTAGCAAGACTGGCACCTTGTGAAGGAGTTCTTCATAGAAAATGAGAACAATTTACCATTGTCAAAAACAATCACTGCCTGAGCTCAAGGGAACTGCCTTCTCTTTGATCACCCCAATAGGAAGAGGTTATTCTTTCCTATCTGTGAGCCCAACCTCCTAGATCACAGCATTTCAACAAATCACTCCAGATCGTACAGATGTGCCCCTTATCCACAGTATCATCTTCAGTTCATGAGGACCATCCACTAGCCATAGTCAGACTATCACACCAGTCTCTTCCAGTCTAAAAGACAAAAGGCAAACCCCTCTAAGCCCAAACCAACTGTGATATCACAGTACCAGACAGGACATTCAAATGGTAATTTCGTTGGGCATGCCAACTCCTTCAATTATACTGGAGGATTCTTGGAGAACTCTGTGTATCTTCCTACATGTGTTGGAAAGACAAGATTGTATTTCCTTTTAGATGTCTTACAAAAGGATGTAATTTTTATAAGTAGATGCCTCAGCAATTCATCCAGCACAACTTTGAAATTAATTGACTCAAATATTAATTTATATTTTGAGATTGAAGTTCCCACAACTTAAAATTATTGTCAATTATATTCTTTATTTCCTTCCTGGACAATAGTCAGAAAGGGAAAATTAATGCAATTTGGTAATTTGTTTTTGAAACAGTGTATTTTAAAATAGATAACCTTTTTACTCCATAAGGAACAATTGAGAGCTGAACAAGGACAATGTGTTGAATATGTCTCTTAATTTTGAACCCATGTGAATTTCCAAGAAAATCTGATCCCTATGTTTCAGAATAATTTTCTCTTCAGTATTCTACATATTTTGTGAGTATTGTCTTATACCCAGAAATTTTTCTCACTTAAAAAAAAAAACAAAAAAACTTTGTCTTTGGATCAGAAATTATCCCACTTAAGCACTGTTGAAATGGAATCCAATCTGGTTAAGTTTCCCATGAGCTATGTTGAAGTGTATTATAAACTTGAAAAAACACATTATCATCTCTGTTAACCAAAACATCAAGAGTTCCAGAGTGTGTTCAAAGCTGATTTGAAGGGATGTAAAATAGTCTTTTTAAAAATATTATCTAGGTTGCAGAAAAATAAAACTCTCGCAATTGAAAGCACACTTGAGTTTAACTGATACCAGCAAAAAGGAAGATCATATACACCCTACATGCCAGTCCAAACCCAATTACTTCAATATTTGAAACTAGTTCTTTCAAATAAAGACTCAAGGAAATTTTCATTTTTTAGGTTTTTTATTTCAATTCCAGTTAGTTAACATACAGTATTCTATTAGCTTCAGGTGTACAATATAGTAATTCAACCTTTCCATATCACCCTGTGCTCATCAAAAAGTGCAGTTCTCAATCCCCATCATGTATTTTACCAATACCCCCTCTCCTCCCTTCCAGTAACTAGCAGTTTATTCTCTGTATTCAAGAGTCCATTTCTTGTTTTGTCCCTCTCTCTTATTTTTTTCCATTTGTTTCTTAGTTTTGTTTCTTATATTCCACATATGAGTATAATCCTATAGAATTCGTCATTCTCTGACTTTGTTTAGCATTATGATCTCTAGCTCTATCCACGTCATTGCAAATGGCAAGATATTATTCTTCTTGTGGCTGAATAATATTCCATTGTATCGGTTTTTAGTTTTCTTCTCTAGAACATCACTTTTAGCACCCAGCAGGGGTGGATTTAGAAAATCCAGTGACACAAATAGTTGGGGGTCCTGAGCTGGGCGTTCCATTGCAAGGGTAAAGCAATGCATACCTGAATCCAGCAAATAGGCTTTAGCTTTTTGAAGGAAGTCTTCTGGAGCAAAATGCTACTCTTCTGGTATCCTTTCCACTCTAGCTGATTAGTCTAAGCCCTCTTATTCATAACTCACTTAGGGTTAAGCCAGTCTAAGCCACTTCGGGCAGATGAGCAGAGAAGCTTGCTTGGGGCTTCTGAGAGAGATGCTTTCTGGCTTTTATAAACATAAGCCAGGTTTATTTATTCTCTCCTCCAAGTCATGAATGAGAAAACTGCATCCTGAGCTACCGGCAGGTGTATAATAATTATGGCAGAACTTCCCTTAGGACAGAAGTAATGGCTGACCTAACTAATATTGTTAACTGCTGGGTTGATCAATCTTGAAGCCCACCCGCCTCTGAATTCTTTCACATCTGAACTCACATGTTTTCATAATGTTCACATCCGTTTGAGTTTAAATTTCTATTACTCTCTGCCAAAAGCATCCTAGTAGACATACTTTCTTTTCTTCTTACTTTAGTTTTACACCAAACCATAAAATGGGAAATGCTGACAAGATTTCAGCCTTCTCAGGAAAATATGGACAAGAATTCTATGCTATTCTTTCCCTGCTTTTGTTCTTCTGCATAAAAGGAGTGATGATTATTAAGGTGGATAGTTAGCACCAGTGAGCATCAGGCTTGGAGAGCTCAAGCTCTTCTGCAGTGAGAGCGGGAAAGGGAGGCCTCCACTTCCCATGCTGCTGTATGATACTGCTGGGCTGGTGTCTGCTCTTCCCACAGGCAGCTCCCAAGTGCCTGACTGAAGAGTAGATAGAAAAAAGTAGAGTTTTCCAGCTCTACATTCTCCTACTAGCTGACAAATCTTCTCTAGTAATAAAGCTGATACTATAGGTTACAATGTACTCTATGCACATGAGTCCAGCCACAACTGATTCATATTCTAAGGATATTAATGAACACCTTTAAAACGTGGCAAGAGTGTTTGTATCTGAGCACTGTGGAGGAGGAGGAAGACTTTGTTGGGTAACTTTAATATAACTGACTGTTCAGAGTACTTTATACCTGTTATCTCGAACCTTTGCAAAAATACTGAAACATTTTTTTTTAATATTAGATGAGCTAAAATTTAAAAAGGAAGTAACTCATTGACAAATCTCAAAGTTCAGATAGAGTCAAAGTCCATCAAATTCTAAGACCATATTTTTTTCTTACTCTGATGCAAAAGGTGATTTATTCCTTACTCTTACAGGTTTGCAACCTTTATTTTGTATAGAACAAAACCAAAACAAACTACAATACCTTTTGAGGGTTGGATCTTCATTTATACTAACTTATTCAAAATCCATATACTTTAAGATGGCACACTGTCTTTGAGATAGGGGCTGTTCAGCTATTTCATGTTCCTTAGTCATTTCCTTCCAATAAAACTTCAATTTTCCTAATACTGAGTAAGCTTATCCCACATGAGGGAGGGAAAATGCCCTGGCAAAGGTTCTGGAAGCTTATCACAAAGGGTGTGATAAACTCTGTGTATTGAAGGTATAAGATAAAGGTCTTCCATTGTCTAGTAGACAAGAGTAATCCTCATAGGCAGTAGTGCTGTTGGAATATGTTTCTGTGGATTTCCACATTTTTCATGCAGCCCACGAACTTATCACTGATGTGGTTCATATGGTTCAGGATTTGTAGTCAAAATGTTAATGACTGATCTTCTAATCCACCACACATTACATTATGTGACTAGGGAGAGCCACATATCTTTTTAAATTTCTTCCTCTAAAATATCGATTGTGTGAGGTCACAGTCCTAGTTGAAAGGACTGTGGTGAAGATTCTTTAAAATAATGGGTTGCTGGAGGGGAAAGGGATTGAGGGATGGGGTGACTGGGTGATGGACATTAGGGAGGATATGTGTTGTAATGAGCTCTGGGTGTTATATAAGACTGATGAATCACAGACCTGGACCCCTGAAACAAATAATAAAAATAAATTAAAAACTCGACCATTCTCTTACACCGCACACAAAGATAAACTAGAAATGGATAAAAGGCCTCAATGTGAGACAGGAATCCATCAGAATCCTAGAAGAGAACATAGGCAGTAACCTCTTCAATATCAGCCACAGCAACTTCTTTCAAGATATGTCTCCAAAGGCAAAGGAAACAAAAGTAAAAATGAACTTTTGGGACTTCCTCAAGATCAAAAGCTTCTGCACAGCGAAGGAAACAGTCAACAAAACAAAGAGGCGACCCATGGAATGGGAGAAGATATTTGCAAATGACAGTACAGACAAAAGGTTGATATCCAGGATCTATAAAGAACTCCTCAAACTCAACACACACAAAACAGGTAATCATATCAAAAAATGGGCAGAAGCTGCCTCTCTACCTACTTGTGATCTCTCTCTCTCTCTGCTTTAAAAAAAATGGGCAGAAGATATGAACAGACACTTCTCCAATGAAGACATACAAATGGCTCTCAGACACATGAAAAAATGCTCATCATCACTAGCCATCAGGGAGATTCAAATTAAAACCACATTGAGAGGGACGCCTGGGTCACTCATTTGGTTAAGCAGCTGCCTTCGGCTCAGGTCATGATCCCAGAGTCCTGGGATCAAGTCCCACATCAGGCTCCTTGCTCGGCGGGGAGCCTGCTTCTCCCTCTGCCTCTGTCTACCACTCTGTCTGCCTGTGCTCCCTCGCTCTCTAACAAATAAATAAATGGTAAAAAAAAAAAAAAAAACACATTGAGATACCACCTTACACCAGTTAGAATGGCCAAAATTAGCAAGACAGGAAACAACGTGTGTTGGAGAGGATGTGGAGAAAGTGGAACCCTCTTCCACTGTTGGTGGGAATGCAAGTTGGTGCAGCCACTTTAGAGAACAGTGTGGAGATTCCTCAAGAAATTAAAAATAGAGCTTCCCTATGACCCTGCAATTGCACTACTGGGTATTTACCCCAAAGATACAGATGTAGTGAAAAGAAGGGCCATCAGTATCCCGATGTTTATAGCAGCAATGGCCACGGTCACCAAACTGTGGAAAGAACCAAGATGCCCTTCAATGGATGAATGGATAAGGAAGATGTGGTCCATATACACTATGGAGTATTATGCCTCCATCAGAAAGGACGAATACCCAACTTTTGTAGCAACATGGAGGGGACTGGAAGAGATTATGCTGAGTGAAATAAGTCAAGCAGAGAGAGTGAGTTATCATATGGTTTCACTTATTTGTGGAGCATAACAAATAACATGGAGGACATGGGGAGATGGAGAGGAGAAGGGAGTTGAGGGAAATCGGAAGGGGAGGTGAACCATGAGAGACTATGGACTCTGAAAAACAACCTGAGGGTTTTTAAGGGGCGGGGAGTGGAAGGTTGGGGGAACCAGGTGGTGGGTATTAGGGAGGGCACGGATTGCATGGAGCACTGGGTGTAGTGCAAAAACAATGAGTACTGTTATGCTGAAAATTAAAAAAATAAGGAAATAAAATAAAATAAAATACTCTGAAAATTAAAAAAAAACAAACAAAAGATAAATAAATAAAATATATGTATAAAATCAAGTGCAATACCTGACCTACAGTAATATGCATTGAGATTTTTCCCTCTATAAAAGGTCTGTGTGGCATGTATTTATAACATAGTATAATAAAAATTTTTATTGACTGCCATCTTTCACATCTTATGAAAAAGTGACTCAAAGGAGTTTTAATCCCAGTTGATTCACTTAAGAATGTATCTCATCTATTTAATAAGCTCCGAGGAAATACAAAGGAATAAACAAAGTAGACAGTCACATAAATAACTCTAAAGCAATGTATTAAGTGCAAATCATAAATTCGTAAACAATTATAAAATGAGATATTTATCATCTCTGCAACATTCATAATCCTAAAACATTTGAAATAATGGAAGAGATTAAAATGGAAAGGAATAATATGATTTATGTAAAAAATAATATATTCACAGAAAGAACATAACAAAAGTAAAATGAAAAGTCATAAGAGTATTAGGAAAATGTTTACATCAAAAATACAAAAAGGTTACTCTTTATAGCCTTAACCTGACATGTTTGAAATCTTCAGAAAATAAATATTAATTGACTTGAACAGAGATTTCACAGTGAAAGATTTAAAAGTGGAAAGAGGCAGCTGGGTGCTTAGTTATAATTCCAGTATTACAGGGGGAGAGAAAGTGGATTTTTACAGTTAGTCATTTCCACTCATAGTCTTAAGGGACAACAACAAATGTAAAAAAAAAGAAGTATTCTCTGATAAGACCTTTGTAAAATTATATAAAATCTACATGCATATGTATATATAAAATCTGTATAATATAAACATATATGCATATGTAAATGTGTGCATATATATAGATTATATGTGTATATATACAAATATACATATATATAGAAACAATATATTCATAGACCTATATCTATAGAGAGAATAGATATGTGAATTTAAGATACATGAATTCATCGCTAGATGGTAAATAGAAGAACGGATAGACAGACAGAAAGCTACAGGTTTAGCTCCTTCTCTCCTGTTCTCTCTCTCCCCCACACAGATCCCTCACAGGACACTTTGACTGAATTGTAATTATTTGTTATGCTTTCCCCAGATGCATCAGGTTTCAGTCCAAGACCCTAACACATAGGAATTATTCAATAAATAATTTTCAGTAAAAGTTAAATTTTTTTTTTTAGTTGAACTAAATTTTTCAAAATTGAGATTTAGGGTGGATTTTGTACAAATGACAAAAACAAAATTGGTGACACACGAATGCAAACTGACCTAGAAAAATAGAGGCATGAGAACTAGAAAATATTCACCCAATGATAGGAAAGTAACATGAAAAAAATTTAGAACTAAAAAGAAACATTCTCTGGACTCTCCTGATTTTCATTTTGCCGGCTCCTAGTACTGTTGATTTCAAAAATCCCATGATGATGTCATATCTATAGTTTGATGCAGATGTAGTCCTTGTTAGCAAGATTCTAATTTGTGTATCTGTGTCTTCCTTCTTAGTGTAGCTTCATACATTCTTAACGCTCCTTTTGTGATGGCTAACATAAAATCCCTAATTAAAGAAATGTACTAGAAACACATCTTAGAATGGTTAGCCCCTACCTAATAATTTCAGACAAGAACGTGGAGACAGGTGGTAATCAATTTCCCATGGAGAATGCTTTCATAGCTAAGCTTTCCTCCAGACAGGTGTGGTATACAGGAAGACATTAATTCAATACTACTTCAATATTGTTGTTATCACGAATTTTACACCCACTAATGCAAGGAAAGGATTGGTAAGGGTACAGATATTGCAGTTCTGGGAATATCAGCTCGTTCCTGCTGTTGTCATATTCATATTCAGTTATAAAGACATATTCACTGGGTGTGTGCACTACTGCTGATTATAATCTGAGTTTAGCCTCTGCATCCAGAACCATATCTGCCACATGTTTCATCTTATCATCTAATAAAATTATTAAGTTAAAATCTATTACCTATTAGGAGATACTGGGGAAGCAATGTAATGTGCCAATATTACTTTTAAAATAAAGATTTCTTCCATTTATTAATTCAGTAAAATAAACACTTACAAAGGTCATCAGACCAATGTTACTGAAATGCTACTAAGGGTCAGGCATTTGGATGCATTTGTGGATAAGTAATATGATGGGTAAATGATAGCCTCGCAGAGGAAACAGATTGTTACACTCTCATTGAAACACATTGAAACATATGATTTCATAGAAGTATGTGCAAAAACTGGAAGGATACAAGGAGTGGGTTTTTTTTCTTTTTCTTTTTCCCCCTATAGCTTTGTCTCCTTTTTCTTGCTAGAGTGGAAGTATCAGTTTATTTGAGGGAGTCTGTCTGATTCAACTTTGTATCTCTGTATAACAAAATATTCAACTTTTTTGAAGTGACTTTCCAGTGCATGTGCTTGGATATACATGGGAAGGGTGACACAGGAAGCAAAGTGTCATACATTGGTATTAATTTCCTTGTGTATCCGGGTGTATGTAGAGAGAAGTGGAAAATGAGATGGTGGGATGAAGAGGGAGGAAATAGGGACGTGCCATAGTTACTCTGACAAGGAGGTAGTGTGACATCAAACAAAACGCCAGGATGAGTAAGCAATCCAAGATTCTTGTCCCAGTGTAAGCAAGCACTTTGCCTCTTTGAGTCTCAGTTCTATTATCTAAACAATCATTGCCCTGCCTATGTCCCATATTACAGTTATTAAGAGGATTAAATAGTGTGTATCCTTATACTATATACCCACACATACATATATATACACCTAAGTGTGTATGTATCTGTATATCTACATATATAACTACATATATATCAATATTTGAGAAAGTGGAACAAAATGCTCATAAACTAGGAGAACTGGAGAACTTTGACCCGTCTAATCCATTTGAAGTGAACATCCATCTATGAACCACTGCATTATAAACCATAATTGACGGTTTGAAGGAGAGTATCTAAGAAGACAAAACAAGCAACAGACTTTTTTTGTTTTTAGGACACTTTACAGTTCATCAAAGATTTCCATATGTGACCTTATTTGATTATCATATGAACCCCGTGAGCAGAATTTAGCTGGGATAACATTTGTTGGCTTGAGCCTGGCAGCATCTCTAATCTGTCAACAATCTTGTACTCCATCAATTACCTGTTTGTTTTGCTTGCTTTCCTGCTGTTGTTTGCTGCCATGAAAAGATTAGAAATATATTATCAAGATGTCCTTTCAGAGTTTACACAAAAGAAGGAAAGACCTATAAAATTATCTCTTTCATAGTTTTGTTCTAGTTTCTAAAAATGAATCTTTGCTTTATTTTTTCATCCGTAGACTTCTTTGAACACTAAGAATATCTTCAGGAACAAAACAAAGCTTTGCCCACATCTCTAAGCCAACAGAATCAGCATCATTTCCATTCCAAACCGCCATCACCAAGCCTTCGAGTGCTTACCAAAAATGTTCTTCAGTGTGAAATCTTGCATCAAATCATGGTGAGGTAATTTATCCTTAACTAGATACATTTCAACACAACACATACCCACTAAGCATGCACTCTGGGTAAGGCCTGGGATGAAGAGCAAGCTAGATTGGAACTAAGGATTATTTTGGCAATTTCTTCTATAATGAAAATGGAAATCATGGATACAAAACTATGTTTTAATTTTCCTATTTTCCCCCTCTCTATTAGAACATCTCTATTAAGATATAGTTCACACACCACGGAATTCACCCATGTGAAGTGTACATTCAGCACTTTCTAGTATATTTGCAGAGTTGTATAATCACTGGCATGGTCTAATTTTAGAACATTTTCATCAGCTCCCAAAGAAACCTCTTTCCTCTTAGCTGGCATTCCCCAGCCTCCCTCTACTCTCC
The DNA here is from genome assembly GCF_963455335.1 of Martes martes. Classification (NCBI taxonomy): domain Eukaryota; kingdom Metazoa; phylum Chordata; class Mammalia; order Carnivora; family Mustelidae; genus Martes; species Martes martes. The sequence goes on from NC_137889.1 coordinate 147,943,520, forward strand.
CCTCTCCAGCTCAGGGCAAAAACCAGTATATTCTATTTCTTATAGATTTGATATATTTTCTATTTTCTTGGATATGTACCTAAGAGTGGAATTGCTGGGTCATATAGGAACATTTTAAAGAACTTCCAAGCTATTTACCAAAAAAGTTACACCATTCTTACAACTCTGTCAACAATGCATGACTTGTTCTCAATTTAATGTTATAAGTTAAATTATAAAGTTCATTTTTCCTTATTTCATAATGAAAATAAATGTGTTAACTGGTTTTCAATCATACTGACAAAACTTCAATTACTCTGATGTTGGCTTAAAAATATAATGTCCTATTTATTATTTTCAATTTTTTTAAAAGTGGGTGTTTAGTTGCCCCCACGATCCAACTTTTTTAAAAGATTTATTTATTTATTTATTTATTATTCATTTATTTATTTGAGAAAGCGAGAGAGATGAGGAGGAGGAGCAGAGAGAGAGAGAGAGAGGGAGAGAAGGAGAGAAACTCAAGCAAACTCCACCTGATGCAGGACTCAATCCCACCGCCCTGATTCATGACCCAAGCCAAAACAAGTCAGTTGCCCAACTAACTGCACCACCCAGGAACCCATCAACCTTCATTTTTGAGATTAATCATCTTTTCTAGATGTTAATTGTTCAGGAACTAAGCATATTAGTTAATAGTCAAAGTGACTCATATTTTCCACACTTTGAATGTATTGATACTTTATTTTGATCAACTTTTACAAATAATCAAGGCGGTGCATTTTTGAAAAGTGGATGTAATTCTTCATAAGAAGCCACAGTTTCTTACAAAACGATTAGTCCCATACTATTAATAGTATGATTTCTTCTCCCACTGTTCATATTTAGTAGTAATCTCACAGTTCATTGGGAAGATGCATGCAGTCACTGATCTAGGGCTTGGGGAAAAAAGACTGGCGTATAAAAACAATTCAGCTTCATTAGCTATGTTCACCCACTTATGCTGAGGCAGAAATCTCCTTTTACAATTGTGACCCTGTCAATTTCTTCTCAGGTCCCTCAAATTGTTTGCTCATGCATTTGGATTTTGTGCTATTTAACTTCTATTTACTTATTTCAAAACTTTATAATTGAATATCTTTCATTATACTTTAATGACACTATTTATTAATAATATTAAATTAATTCTAAACTATCTGACTCTAATATTGACACTTTTACTTTCCCTTTGTTTTAAGCTGGAGTGAAAATCGAGTTTTGTTCATTATTTTTTTGTTTTTTTTTTAATCACCTTGATCATACATATGTTTCCAAGCAAATATTGTTTGATGTAATTTGTTAATCCATTCTAGAAATTAAGGCCTGCTGACAGAATAATTTAGGTCAGTAATGTTCATTATTGTATTTTTTTCTTGTCATCTACAATATCATTCTATGTTATTTCTGTTTCCTTGATAATCCTTTATATCATGTACCTTATAAAGAAAAGTTAAATTTTTCATGTGACTTGGAATTTTATTTTATTGTGTGAGTTGAAACAAATTTTAAAAAGGCAAACAAACAAGCAAAAAAAGATTTTCATTTTTTTAATTTATAATCTCCTAAAAATTTACTGGGTGTAGTAGCAGCTACTGGGGACATACATCAAATATATTTATTGCGAACTGCTAGCCAGTTGGGAATGAAGGAAAAATAATCAGAATTTCCCATGAAAATGCTGACACACACTCTTAAAAGAGTCATTTTCATGGAAATTTTATATAATTACCATCACATCATAATTAGCTGTGGCATTGACTATTTTTTGACAGTTTTCACAGAGGGTTGGGGGCGGTGTCAACTCCCTGGCTCCCAGTGACACTTCAGTTCTTGGTTCATAGGTAGAATTATCTATGATAATTATCTATGAGTTTGGACTTTGAGAACTCCGCAGAAAAGAAAATAGCATAAACAAATTAGGTGATTCAACTACAGTTGAACAGTCAGTGTTCTTGTGTTCTTAGAACAATGGTTGTCTCTTCTAGAACACAAGAAAAACAATGTTTCTTCCAGGTAGACTTACTAAAAATTATATGAGGTCATTTAATAAATACGTATAACCTTTATATAAAATACTTCTGAAGTGAGGACAATAAAAAGAGACTAGTGAAGAGAAACTGTCAGTTGTCACCAATATTCCTATCTATTCCTTCCACGGACATGGAGCAGTTTTAGCCCTGACACAGGGGTCTGGAATGGAAGCTACATTTGTAGGCTACCCTGTGGCTGGGCATGGCTGTGTGAAAAAGGTCAGCAGATGTTGCAATTTAAATTACTTGCCTATATCCTATCAGTTACTTGCCCATATCCTGTTGTTCATCTCGGGCTCTATATTGCTATCTGGAATGTGGAGACCATGCTGCACATTGAAAATAAGGGCCACTCCAAAAGGAACCTTGGGGGTTCCATCTTCACCCATGATGGTCTGCCTCCAGGCATTGGGTGGGAGAGAGAAGGGCATGGCCTCTGGAGCTGGAGAGCCTGTGTTCAATCTCTGGAAAGGTTGTTTCTCTGTGTCTCACTTTCCTCATTCGTAAAATGGAGATAATAAGATCCTGTAGGGTTTTGGGAGAATGAAAAGAATCAGCAAATGGGAAGCAGTCAGAACAATGTCTGGTACATAGCAAATGCTAAAAATGATCAGCCCTTCTTGCCCATTTGAGAGAATAAACTTCTATCTTGTTAAACACGTTGCCATTTATTTTTTTTTTTTCTGTTAGTCTCAGCTAGATTTACCCTTAACTAAAACAACATGCAGACATCAATTACAAGGATAATAAAATGGAGGTTTTCATAAATTTATTTCTAAACCAAGTGCATAGTCTTTCCAGCTTCTCCAAGGATACCATGAGGAAAATATTGGGAAAGGGAAAAAAAAGAGAGCATGTTTAGTGTTTATATACTTGCATTGCTACACAAATAAATAATAACTTGGACATGCCAAGATTCCTTCTCCATTTATCCCAAGAGCCAAAGCCATTGTGAAGTAGTCTACCTCAGTTATTTATGTTATGTATACACACATATATGTATATACACACAAACACATGCATGTACATGTGTCCATATATACACACATATATGTGATCTTGTTGTGGATATTGTTAAGGCATTGTTCCGCCTTTGACATTTATAGTTTAAAAAAAGAGAAAAAAACTGAAATCATAACTTCCGTTTTGTGAAAATTTTTGGGTCTATGCTCTTAGAATGCAAAGACTATATCTAACAAAAAATTATTTAACTGAAACACCAATAGCATATTTATTTTAAATTTGTGGTTTTGTTTTTGTAGCAGAAGAGACAATGAGCACTAAACATATTTTTCTGTAACTGTTTACTTATTTGGCTCCATCCCTGAGTCCAAGACTGGGAACTCTTACAGAAATTTTGTCTGGTTTCTCTGTCTCCCATGAGTGGTGTTGTACCTAACACATAGCTAGTTTACAATAATTACTGATAGAATGAATAAGTAAATGGGTTTCCTAGGCTCCCAGAGTTGGTAGTGACTCCATTATACAGCAAAGAAAATTAAGTTTCTAAGAAACACTTTGAGTCTCGCTTGACAACCTATAGATACTTTGGGGTAGAAACAAGTCAAGAGTTCAGGTCCCTTGTTTCTCAATCCCATAGAAACTGTTTAGCCCCTACCATATGACTGAAATTTTAGAAATGAGAGCTTTAATTTTTTTCTCCCACTTTTTGTAAGTGGTGCTGAATGATGAAAAAGAAAAAAAAAAAAAGGATACAATTCAAGCCGCCAGTGATGAAAATAAATTAGTAGGAGGGATTTTGAAAGTCCAGGAACTAATATCCATGCATGGCAGCAGGCATGTGTTTTTCCTGGCACACTTTGACTCCGAATGTAAGCAAGCACAGAAGTTGGTGTTTCATTACTTTAAGCATTTGTATTATGGCATTTGTATATGTCAGTGGTGTGTAGGAAGAAAGATTAAAAAGAAATTTCTTGTTCTAACATATTGTGAAATGTTCTATATTTCTACAGCTCAGTTTATTTTTCATTCCCGTTGTCAGCATGCAATTCTGACAATTTGGAGATAGAAAAATCTCTTAACAGACAAATCCTTTGACACAGATTCTTATGTTCATAGGATATCTGACAACATGGGCTGCCTACATTTGAGTCCTGGCTTCATCACATGACTGTGTGACTTTGGCATGTGAAATAACATTTGGGACCCATTTTTTTTTTCTTATCTGAAAATGCACTGTTGAAATTTTAAATTTTTTTTTAAAGATTTTATTTATTTATTTGACAGAGAGAGAGAGATCACAAGTAGGCAGAGAGGCAGGCAGAGAGAGTGAGAGAGGGAAGCAGGCTCCCTGCGGAGCAAAGAGCCCGATGTGGGACTCGATCCCAGGACCCTGAGATCATGACCCGAGCCGAAGGCAGCGGCTTAAACCACTGAGCCACCCAGGCGCCCTGCACTGTTGAAATTTTAAAAAACAATTACGGTACGTACCTCATCAGGATATTTTGAATATATATATATACACACACACACACATATATGTGTATACACACACACACACACACACACACACACACATATTTACAATATAGATAGTCACCATACAATACATCATTAGTTTTTGATGTAGTGTTCCAAGATTCATTGTTTACCTTTACGTATAACACCCAGTGCTCCATGTATGGTGGTTAACATAACACAATAAAAATGTAAAAAAAAGGCAATATATATATAGCATCTAGCACATTGCCTGACAATTTTAAATAGTCTATTAGTTAGCTATTTCAAACTACCTGAAAACCCAGTGGCTTAAAACAATAGACATTTATTAATAAATACAGTTTGTAGATCCATGGGATGATAGTACTGGCTGACTTGGGCTCAGCTGGGCAATTCAGCTGATCTTAGCTGCCGTCATAAAAGCATCTGAAGATTGAATGGGGCACACTGCTTTAACTTTGACTTGGGCTGGGCCAACTTAACTGAGGAAATAGCACTGTTCCCATGTTTGTCATCCGCTTCCCAGTATTAGCCAGCTAATCCCAGCATGATCTTCTGAAAGAAATGGTGGAAACAAAGGAGCAAGCCAGTCTAACAGGCATACACTTTTCATAATTTTGCTTGATTCATTTCTGCAAACGTCTGCTTGACCAAAGCAAGTCTCATGACAAGACTGGGTATAGAAATGTATCCCTCCAGCCCACATCTCTTGGTGTGTATGTACTGTGGAAGTAAAGGAAAAAAGGGGAAAAGTGACAAGTTGGTGCCAATAACGTAATCTATTATAGACACTCAATTGTATAACACCAAGTAATGCTAGTCCTATCATTTATTTCCTGAATCTTTACACATAAAATGCCTTATTTCTTCCCAATATATTGAGTGGCACAGAGTACTTGTTCAAACTTTTTCTAATATAAGTAGGCTGAGGTTTAGCAATTAGTATATATGGCATCCAACAGCTTAGAACAGCTATGCCCTTCCCAACCCATCAGGAATGGGAAATTTTACAGTAAATTTCCCATTCTCTCTCACTCTCAGGTGCCTTCATTTAAGCTCATTTGTTTTTCAAACACAATGCTTGGCATTGTTTTCATGAGTATAACATTGAGTACACTCAACTTCTTTAGCCTTTGTTTTTCCTCTCCGTTCTTTGGATTGATTAATTTCTATTGATCTATCTTTAACTGAACTTTCTTCTGTAGAATCCACTTAGTGAATTTTTCATTCTGTTTTTGTACTTTTAGCTGAAGCGTTTCCGTTTATTTATTCCTAAACGTTCAGCTTTTCTGTTGAGATTCTCTCATTCATTCTTAAGACCATTCTTTCCTTTAATCCTTTGAGCATATTTTTATCTTTATTTTTTGAATGTATTCATAATATATACATTGAAGTTTTTATCTGCTAAATATAACATATGTACATGTTTTATGTCCTTTCTATTGATTATCTTTTTTTTCTGAGTATGGATCACACTTTATGATTTATATGTATATCTTCCAATTTTATATTTAAAACTAGATAGTTCAGATATTATATAGCCATTTTGCATTCGTTATATTGTTTCGATTATTTTTATTTTTTTCTAGTAAGTACACAGTTGACTTGTTTGAACTCAAACTTCAGTGTTTGCCTCTTCCGTGGTACATATTAGCTGAAATCACTGCACACTTCATACAGCTTCAAGTTGCTACTACTTTTGCCCAGTCTCTTCTGGATGTCCCTTTTATGATTATAATTTTGTCATCAATGAAGATTTTGGCAGTGTTTCTACTCAGATTTTTGGATTTATTTTCTCTTAGTTCTCTTGATTCTGGAAATTCCTGCCCTAATCATTCTGTTTGCCTCAGTCTCTGTCCTTTGATCTCAAACCAGTATGGTTCAGCTTTTTGCCATGTGAGCTATATATTTATAAAGAGCATTCAATAATAATAATTATTTTTTTAAAAAAAAGCACACTCATGGATCTCATCTAGTACAATTCTGTTTTTTAAGGAGAGAGTCTCATAGTTCTCTGCTTGGATTTTCATTAAGTCCCTTCAGTCTAACCACTAGTATGAATGATCAGCCAAGGATTTTCACATAGCAATGGTCAGATACTCAGCCCAGTTCTCTTCCAGAATGAAATTCTGTTTTTTGACACCTTGAGCTAATAAGTTTTTGAGTTTCTACTGCCAACTCATGGGGAGTTCCCTACAGCAACTAAGCCACAAACTTGCAATCATTACCATTTATAGTTATAGATTTTTTTTTAAGAATAATCTCTCCTCTGACTTCTGTCCGACTTTGGATATATTCCAGGGCCTTTAAATGGTTGTTTTGTTGGGGAATTTTGTTGTTGTTATTGCTGTTGTTGTTGTTGTTGTTTTTAATACTACGTCTACACTATACAAGTGATTTGCAAGAGGATTCCTGTGAGCACTTTACTTTACTGCCATACCATAAATTCTCTGTCTTGTTGGACAGCGGCAACAAGCTGACTCACCTCCACACTAGGGTGTTTTTTTTTAAAAAGGTAACAGCAGGGGACGCCTGGGTGGCTCAGTTGGTTAAGCGGCTGCCTTCGGCTCAGGTCATGATCTCAGCGTCCTGGGATCGAGTCCCACATTGGGCTCCTTGCTCGGCGGGGAGCCTGCTTCTCCCTCTGCCTCTGCCTGCCACTCTGTCTGTCTGTGCTCCCTCGCGCTCTCTCTCTAACAAATAAATAAATTAAAAAAAAAAAAAAAAAGTTTAAAAAGGTAACAGCAGGATTTGAAGAGAACATGGGACCATACCCCCAAAATGTCAGTCAACCAAAGGAAGTTTTCAAAGGTTGATAGATGAAAACCATCATGGCAAAATGGCTCTAAGAAGCTGATATTTTACAAAGAAGACCAGGAAATAATGCCGAGGAACAGCTCTCAGGATCAGGAAGGACACAAAACCAACCTCTAAATCATGAGGAAGAATGAGGATTCTTAGGGGGCTGCAGATGAGATGTCTTCATAATTGAATTCAATGAAATGCAATTAGCATAGAACACATTCCAGAAAGAGAATGAGAATGTAGCAGAATTGCTAACCATAAAAATTGTTGGAGATATAGAAACAGTACTGAGCAATGGGTTTTGGTAACTGAAACCCTCCTCTATCCAGACTCTATCACTCATGAGCTGTCTAACTAAATATGAGTTATTAAACTTGCTGATGTTCATTTATGAGCACACAGTAGAAATTCAGTAACGAATAGTTGCTATTACACTGTTAGAGCAGGAAGTCAGAGGCCAGAGGGCAAGATTTTGATGGAGAGGGAAAATGAGGGAATGTGTGAACAGGCACTTTTCCAAGGTTTCAGAAATTAGGAAGATTAGATAATCTGCACTGTAAAATTATAGTAATGCAACCCTAAAAAAGTGAAAGGTAACCTGGGTTTAATTCTGACACATATTTATGAAGAAATTATATAAAAATTATGGATGATTCCCAGGCCTTATGGAGCAATAGAAATTTAGTGGGTAAACAATGGTCACATTCTTTCACCCCCCACTTCCTTTCCCCAACCTTGAAGAGAGGCTTAGATAGTCAAGTGCATCCACCTATAGGGGACACCCGGAGGAGACAATGATCAACGTTTATTCTTGGAGGCTTATCTTATTCCTCTAACTTGAGCAAAGGTCAATGCCTGGGTTTATGGGGCTATCAGGTTAAGAGAACTACGCAAGACCACAGAAACAAAAAACAAGGAATTACACATTACTGATGTCTAACTATAGTCTTGAATTCTGGGAAAGAAAATAATGAGGTTCCTAGGATTTCCACACACCATCCATCCCAGATCTTCAAAGAAAGAGGAAAGAAGTTATTTGGAGATTTAAAATCTAAGAAGTAGTCAATTTGAGTTTTATTCTGGACTAAACAGATTGATATATAAAATAAGAGTATTATAGAGAACTAAGGTCCCTCTGTAGCATTAGTATTTTAGAATGTGAAGGGAGCATGAATGTAGAGAAGAAAGACAGTGGTATTCTTTATATGGATCAAGACATCTTTAAGCCTGAAACTGGCATTTAGCTGTTGAGAGGATTGTACGCCGGAATGGCTAAAAGCATGGACTCAGGAGCTCAGATCCCAGGTTTGAATCTCAACTTTGCCATTTAAAAATTACTTTAACTTGTTCATATTACTTAAACTCCTTATGCCTCAGTGTCTTCATCTATAAAATGTAGATAATAATGACTACAAACTTTTTGTGAGAATTAAATAAATTAACATATATAAATGTATAGAACATTAAATGGCATATTGATATATATATGTATATATATACACCAGTTATTAAATGCTTTTATTAAAAAAACACTGTGAATAAATTATAAAATAAATAAAATAAATTATAAAATTATAAAATCTAATTAATTCCATGTGGAAAGATGACCAGAATCGTAAAGCACAGGTTTGAGTATTAGCCATTCCACATGCCAACTGTATGATCAAATATCACATCCTTTCTGTAAATATGTTTCTCTATCCATAAGATGGATAACTTACTTCTCATCTATCTCATGAGGTTGCTGTGAAGATCAAATCACATGGGTTTGAAAAATCTTGGTAGGCTGAAAAATGCTGGACAAATATAGGTGTATTGATAGGAAAAATGTTTGGCTTTAAAAAATGAATCTCTACTTTTCCAGAAGAATTTACTGTGTGGGGGTCACACCACACTTTCCTCTCAACTGAAAATTTGCTTGTAGATTTGTTTTATTATTCAAAACACTTGCTCTGTTTTTTTGTGCTAATTCCAAGATGCCACACAGTAGTTGCCTGACTTTCATTTCTGGATTATGTGAATCCTTAAAATAAATAATGTTAGGTCTGATGTTTTAACTGGGTATTTGAAAACATAGAATGGTTTAAGATTACATGAAATTTACCAGAAAATGAGAGAAGAGAAAATGAATTCATAAAAATTCAGTAAAAACATTTTTGTCTTAACAGATGACCACATCCTGGTACAAAAGTGCATTCCTAATATTCAGGCAGCAGGGGTCCTTTCACAAAAATGTTGAAGTGTTTCTTGAAAATCCCTCCATAGGGCAGATGCAATACAGGCATAAAACAGTGGGTTCTTAAGATTCAGTTTTTACAAAGTGCTTGGAATGTCCACAACATTTTAAAGCTAGGAGATGGAGGTAGAAAAAATGCCTTTCTGTTTTCCTAAAAATTCTAACCAGTTCTTGTGGTTATGAAGCCACGCACATTAATTAAAAAGCGGATCCTTTTCCACAGGAAATCTAACATAATGTTTGATGTTACCCTAAGTTAAGCTTTTCTGGAGTGATGGTTCACATCTTTCCACCAGCTCTTTTGTGGAAGTCATTTGTGTTGTTGCTATTGTTGTCCGTGTCTGTTAGAAGTGCCTCCAGCTGCAAGTAACAATATCTAACTACAAATAGCCTAAACTCAGTTATTTATTATTCTCCAATAACAAAAAGTCTAGAGACATATGATTGCTGTTGGTGTTGGCTTAGTGGCAAGTGGTATTAGGGCTATGCATTAGCATCTCTAAAATCATTTGATCTCATGACTACCCAATGGCTGCAACTGCCCCAAGTATCACATCCATATTCAGGTACATTCAGAGGCAAAATCGTTCAGGGGTGGGGGGCAGAAATGGCAAGTAAATCACAGGACTGGGAGTTTTGCTTTTTGTTTTGTTTGTTTTTTTCCCACAGAGTTTCCTGTTTTCATGGAGGAGATTTCCCCAAAAGCTTTCCAGCGTATTTTCAGTATTTTATATTTCATTAGCCAGAATTGGGTTATATATCTACTAGATGAAGTAGTTGGGGTCACATTTTCTGCTTTCTGAACAAAACCACAATTGAAGGATGGAGTTAGGCAAATACTGTCTTTGCCATCTTGGTTTTTCTCTTCTTTTTCTTTTTTTTCCCCCCTAATTTTACTTTATGTAACAAAGAATTCAAACCAAAATAATTCAATTACAATACAAGGAATTATCTAGATTCTGCAACAGTTAATATTTTACTACATTTTTTTGTTCTCTTTGTCTTCCATCTTACATGTACACGTATTGCTTTTCTTATGAAGTAGTTGAGATTAATTTGTAGACATGAACCCCTATAATTTAAATTCTCCACTATGTATTTTATTAAAACAAAGGAAAAAAGAAAAACCTTCTACATAACCTCATTATACCGCTCAGAGTCAGGGAATTAACAATAATACTATACTTCCTAATAATTAGACCTAGATTATGCATTTGGGGGCAACAAAATCACAGAACTGATGATGTCTTCCCCATATTTTGATAGGTGGTGTATTATACTGATTTGTCACAGTATTGACAAACACAGGCAGTCTGGTATCTGTTAGGTTTTTCTACACTGTAGGAATCATGTCCCCTTTTGTAATTAGAAAGTAGTTTTTAAAGTACTTTAAGTTTAAAAGTACTTAAAGCAAATACTTTGAGACTATGAAAATACCCTACTTCTCATTATACTTTCACGGATTAATTTTAACATCTGTTGATGATTCTTACTCTCATCAATTACTCTGAGGGTTACCAAATGGTTATTTTATGATTTTATAATTCCATCTACATTGATTAGTTAGCATTCTACTATTAGGAAGAGGATTCTTTTCTTTCTATTTATTTATTTAATCAGTAGAGATTCATAGATCCCTACTTTATTTAGTGAATTAAAATCCAATAATATTATTTTGATGATAAATGTATCGCATATTTGGCTAGTGGTAGCCCCTCCAAATTGACCTCTGTATCCTTGTGATGAGTTATCATTATGCTTCAAATACTATTTTACTTTCTATCAAAATAAATTGTTCTATGTTCAACATGTATTTTCGTTGTGTCAAACACAGAATCATCCATTTCTCTAAGAAATCCTCATACTTTTTGGTGGAGAATGTCATTTGTAAATGTTATTTGTAAACCAGCTTCTGGGCTCTACATATATTCATTGCAACATGGATCTCATTGCTTTCAGTCCCTCTTAGTAAACAGAACTGAGAAATATGTATGCATATACTTACATACATACATATTTACTTTTATATCTGTTTATGTATCTATCTATTGAAAACAATTGGTTTACTCCAGTACCTCCATTTCTATTCTAAATTTTAGGATGCTCTGGCTTTTTCCCTTTCCAATTTCTAACTCCCTTCTCCAGTAGAAACATGGCTCCTACTATCCTTGATATGTTACTTTATTTGTTTAAGTCTTCTCTATGTAACAAATCTTCCAGCAAGACTGGTTCTTGACCATAGCACCACTTCTTTCTGGTTCAGGGATGACTATACTATAGCATTTGTGTTTACCTTTCTCTACCCCAGGCATTGGCCACTCTCTTGCTCAGCGTTTTTCTTGCTTCAATCCTGGTCACATCATTAGCATTTTCACTCAGCTCCACATTGAACTCTTTTCTCTTCATTTGGCATCTAAATATTTTGGTCCAGTGTATTATAGTCAGGTTTTTAGAACTACTTTGGCACAAGTCCACAGAAATAAATTGATTGACCTATTCAGTTGGAACAGTCACAAGCTCATGTAAACAATGAAGATAGAACATAGATTAATGAATAGAGAAATAAAAGCACGTGTAATGTATCAAAATATTTGCTCAAATCTCACTATTCTTTTCAGCAATGAAACTCTGTTCAATATTTCACCATAGACACTTTTCCAAACCTATATTTGAAAACTGCATCATTTTTTATGCTGCCAGAACTCATTGTGCCGACTTTTGTCCAGGTACATGATAACTTCCATAAAACTTTCTGTTTGCTAGTCTCTAGCTAACTTTGGAGCTCTTTGAAGATAAAGACTGTCATTTATTTCCATATCCCCAGAGTTTAGTCCAGTGGCTACCATACTGGTGTTTGATAAACATTTGCTGAATCACTGAGTTATTTAATAACTAAATAATGCCACCATTAGTTAAAAAGAATAAATGCAACCAGTAACTGAATGATCTATTTTTTCTGTTTTTTTTTTCTTTTTGAGAATATCTTTATTGTTTTCTTCTTTTTTTATGGATCTTCAATACATCTTGATAAAACTTATTGGATATTTATGCATCAGGCCCTATGTTTATAACTGTTACCTGAATCCACTTATCTCATAACAATCATTCTTTACATACTCATATTCAAGACACTTGACTCAAAAATGATTTTAATCTATCTCCAACATCCTAGTTTGAACTAGACTAAGAAAGATCAAATTTTACAGACTATACAAGCCACAATATTAATGGCTTTTCCAGAACTGTCCAAATTCTATTCACCCCTGTATCCTGAAAATTTACATTTCTTCAACTGCAGACACCAAAAAAGCAGTTCTTGGTGTTTATCATTTTTTCCCCCTCTTATAAATCAAGTTCTCCAGACACTACTCTAAACTATTTAGGTTAAGCTTAGGATTAAAATTTCGGAGATCTTAAATTTCTTAAAATTAGTAATTAGAGGCTTCTGAGCGCCTGTCTGAAAGGGAGAAAATAAAATATGAAAGATATTAAAATAATTTTTGAAATTCTGAAGAAATTGTATAAGACAGCACATTGCCATCTAGTAAAAGAATAATAATAATACTCTCAGCAAGAGAAGATTCTTAAGGTGATCTCAGCTCTCACCCTAGCCACCACAGCACTTGAAGCAGGCATTCTAGCTCCCTATCCAATATATCTTTTGCTATCCAATATGGTAGCGACCAGGCACATATGATTATTGAGTGTTTGAATTATAGTTGGTTCGAACTGAGATGTGCTGTGAATAAAATATACAACAGATTCTGAACACTTGTTCATTTAAAAATATAAATTATCTCACTAATTTTTCAAGTTGATTACATATTATGACGTATATGATGACATTTTGAATAAATGGGTTTCTGCCGCTGTTTCTTTCCTCTGTTCTTTTTAAGAAAAATTCTTGATATCTATGAGGTCCATCTTGTCCAATGTGTCATTCAAAGCTCTTGTTACTTTATTGATTTTCTGCTTAGATGATCTGTCTCTTGCTGAGAGTGGCGTGTTAAGATTCCCTACAATTAATATGTTCATATCAATACGACTCTTTATTTTGATAAACAGTTGGCTTATGTAGTTGGCCTCTCCCATGTTGGGAGCATAAATATTTGCAATTATTAGATCTTCTCGGTGGATAGACTCTTTAATGATGTAGTGTCCTTCTGTATCTCTGACTACAGTCTTGAGCTTCAAATCTGATTTATCTGTTGTGAGAATCACTACCCCAGCTTTCTTTTGAGGCCCACTGGCATGCAAGATGCTTCTCCATCCCTTCACTTTCAGTCTGGATGTATCTTTAGGTTCGAAATGGGTCTCTTGTAGACAGCATATGGACAGGTCCTGTTGTTTTATCCAGTCTGCAACCCTGTGCCATTTTATGGGAGCATTTAGGCTGTTCATGGGAGGTTGGGGGAACCAGGTGGTGGGTATTAGGGAGGGCATGGATTGCATGGAGCACTGGGTGTGGTGCAAAAACAATGAATACTGTTATGCTGAAAAGAAATAAAAAAATTAAAAAAAGATAATTTTTTTTGACATCATGTTGCCTGCGAAGCCCTCATTTCTATAGATTTCTATAGACTGTCTCTGTAGGTTTCTGTTCTATGTCCCTCTTGGGTTCTTTCTTCTCTAATAGAACCCCCCCCTTAATATTTTTTTGTAGTGCCAGCTTGGTGGTCACTTAATCTTTTAAACCTTACGGGTCTTAGGAGCTCTTTATCTCTCCATCCATTTTGAATCTCACCCTCGCTGGATAAAGTATTCTTGGCTGCATGTTCTTCTCATTTAGTGCCCCGAATATGTCTTGCCAGCCCTTTCTGGCTTACCAGGTTTCTGTGGAGAGGTCTGATGCTATTCTGATCTTCCTCCCTCTGTACATAAGGGATCTCTTCCCCCCAGCTGCCCTTAAGACATATTCTCTGAAATCATGATTCATGAATTTCACAGTTATGTGCCTGGATGTGTTTCTAGCTCGTTGATCTTGGGGGGTGTCTTCTCTGCCTCTAGGACATGAACAGTTGCTCCACTCCCCAGAGTTCATAGCAGCAATGTTCACAATTGCCAAACTATGAAAAGAGCCAAGATGTCCCTTCAACAGACGAATGGATAAAGAAGATATGGTCCATATATACAATGGAATATAATGCCTCCATCAGAAAGGATGAATACCCAACTTTTGTATCAACATGGACAGGGCTGGAGGAGATTGCGCTGAGTGAAATAAGTCAAGCAGAGAAAGTCAATTATCATATGGTTTCACTTATTTGTGGAGTATAAAGAATAACATGGAGGACATTAGGAGAAGGAAAAGAAAAGTGAATTGTGGTAAATTGTAGGGGGAAACAAAGCATGAAAGACTATGGGCTCCGAGAAACAAACCGAGGTTTTTTTTTTTTTGGGGGGGGTGGGAGTGGGGGGATGAGTTAGCCTGGTGGTGGGTACTAAGGAGGGCATGTATTGCATGGAGCACTGGGTGTGGTGCATAAATAATGAATCTTGGAACACTGAAAAAATAAAATTAAAAAAAAGAAAGAAAGAAAAGAAAAGAAAAAAATTCTTGAAAGTATTTCCTATCGTCTCTTCCACTTATTCACCTTAAACTCTCTCCTGTAGGGCCTTCAGTTTCCTTAGCAGAAATACACCAATACCTCAAAAACAAGGTTTCAAATGACCTCTATCTTTCAAAATTCTATAATCATGATTACATTTTTATTGGTTTTGATCTCAGTATTATTGGACAGTGTTGGTGACTCCATACTTTCTGAAATTCTCTTTTCCCTTAACTTGAGTGATACCATGTGCTTCTAGTTTCTCCCATTACCTCCCTGGAGCTCTTCTTTGCTGACTCTTTGCCCTCTGAATATTGGAGTGACCTTAGACTCAGTCCAGTGATTTCACTTCTCCTCAACATTTACTCTCTCATTCACGCAGTGTTTTAGTTTTAAACACAACTGGCATAAAAAAAAAAAGTGTTTCTTCCAGCCCTGAATTATTTCCCAAATTCATGTATACAACTACTATTTGATATCTTTACCTGGTTGCTTAATATCCACCTCAAACAATTCTATTCTCTCTTGATTTTCCCTTAGATCCTCACTTTTTGCGCATCCACCAATCTTTCTATTCATAGTAGATGGCTCCACCATCTGACTCACTGCTCAAATTCAACATCTAATATCTATTCTCTCTTTCTGTTATATCTAATATGTCAGCGTATCTGAGTGACTCTACTTCTAAAGCATATCCCCAAACTGACTTCTCTACACGCTTCCTGGCTGCTCCCTGGTCCATATTACAGTTGTTTTTTGGTTTTTTTTTTTAATCACCTCAACTGCTATAATAGTCTACCAACTACTTTTCCTGTCTTCACTCTTACCCTGTTATAATACGTTCTCCATATCTTGGGCAGAGCCACTCCTTATATTATATACCAGATTATGCCATACTCCTACTTTAAAGTTTTTACCTTAGAAGTTTTCTACTGCCTTATGATAAATTCAAACTCCTAACTCTGGCTAGTCACTCTTTCCTTCTTCAATATCTAAGGCTATTTTCTAACTTTTAAACTATATCCCAGACAAGATCTCCTTTATAAAATTCCTTGAACACAACAGAAATGTTCTTCCAGGCTGTTCCTCCTGTTTATGGTGCTTTCCCTTAATTTTGTCATGATTGACTCCCTCTTGCCATTTAGATCTCAGCTTAAGTATTGTCTTACCAGAGACATCTTCCAAGCTACGTCATCTCAAGTCACAGCCGGTCACTCTTTAAAACAGCAGCATATTTTCATTTCTTACTCATCACTAATCAATAACACATAATATTTTCTTGTTCATTTTTCCTTTAATTGCTTGACTCTCCTTAGTGTGTCAGGAATTCATCTATATTTTTCACCAGTATATTCCCAGTGCCCAGAATGGTACACATACTGGCCATTGAAATATTCATTGATTGAATGAATACTTAATCATGTCTTCTCATTCACTAGCACACTGCAAAGGAATTTCAACATGGGTACTAATGGAGAAAGTTATCAGGTTTCACAATAAACGTAATGTTGCATTTTAAGCCTGTTTCCTTTAGTAGATAGATATCCCCTTGGGCCTGCCTACCTGTTTTTCTTCTAGACCATTGCTATACCAAATAACTCTCAGTGATGTGCCATACTGAGTGTTTGAAATGTAACTAGTGCAACTGAGGAACTGAATATATTATTACATTTAAATTTATATTATACTATTATAAATTTATATTACATTATTACATTTAAATTTAAATAGCCACTTGTGGCTAGTGGCTATCATTTGGGATAGATAGCTCTAGTGGGAATGTTCCTCCATTGGAGGCAGTTTCTCAGTCTTAGTTTATCTCTACATCTTGAGTACCGAGTGTTTTCACCGCAACACAGGTGCTTATTAGGTTGACTGAAATTTTTGCATCAAAGGGGGCACTTTTGATGGCAGGTTAGTGAGCCTTGTTGGAAAGAGGGGGCAGGGAATTTAAGTTACACCTCAGTGGCACAGAAGCCCTCCATATGGTGTCTCTTCTTCAGTGTGGTCATGCAAATAGTATAGGTCTTAGGTTTTGGAGATAGAAACTCAAGATGTTCACCTGCTATTTACAAGCTGTGTGACCTCAAGAAAGCCACATAGTCTCTTCTGGGCTTCTTTATCTTCACCTGTAAAATGGTGATGTAAAAGAACGCAGCCCCTAACTCACTGGATTTTTACAGGAATCTATCGAGGCCAAGAATAGGAAAACCAAGCTGTAAATTGTGAAGTGGTCTGTAAGTATATGGTTTTGTTATTAGTCCCGCAGATTGGTCCTGTTGGCAGATAAATATTAGGAGTCAGTTATCAAACATCACATCATGTAGACAGTCTTGGCCCTAGAAATGTTGGCATCTGCTCATTTTACTCCATGACGGAAGAAGAATAAATAAATCATAAATGATTAATTTAGACTTCCCTCCATGCCTCCCGTTAACAGCTCAAAGCCCCCACCACACAGCAGGCTTGGTGATGAACTGCTGTGGTAGAACCTTCAAGACGGCGGCTAACCCTTCTCCAAGTACAACCAGCTGTGAAAACAAATTTAGCTCCACCAACATTGCAAAGGAGCAAAGCCTTTTCATAGGTTAGAGATATAATGTTCACCCCATTCAGAGGAACCCAAACCAAATACCAATGACTTGTGGAGTAAGAGGATATTAAGCATAATAGACAGATTATCTGCTAGTTTACCGAGGATGAAGGAAGAGACGTTTGTCATAGTTTTCCTTGAGAATGAGACTTTATCAAAGGGAGAGAGGGTGAAAGGTCACCAGTTCTATTGGTACGATTATTATCTTTACATAGCTGGAGTGGCAAAAGAAATGATCCCAAACAGAGCAAAACAAAACAGACCTCACTGAAGCACTTCAAGATGAGCCCCCAAGAAGCCATCACACCAGACCCACTGGCTTCATCTTAATTTATCATCTGAGGTCTTGTTGACAAGAGTTGTTTGGGTTTTCCATCTACCCAAGCTGCAGCAGGTTTCATCATGACAAACCACTTGGTGGACTTTGGGGATGATTATTATCTAGGAAACAATCACTATAGTAAAAATGATACTACCGTTTTTGAGCCCCTAGGACATCCCTGAAACTGTGCTTCCTATTTATTATCTCAACTGACAATCCATGAAATAAGTTACTATTACCACTTTGCAAATGAACAACTGGTGCTTAAGCAAATTGACCCATCATAGCTGGCTTCAGGAAAACTTTTGCTTTTAGTGCTAATAATTACAGTAATGAATATTATATCAGGAGCAGCCATTTATATAAAGTACCTTTCCTAGTGTCTCAAAAATGTATGCATAAGAGACTTGATAAGCAACGTCTGTTTCTATCAACATGTTTTACTCACATTTCTATATAGTTTCTTATGTTGGAAAGCTTGGAAATCTCAAGAAACTTCTTCTGGTCAAGCTAGGGTGCATTTGTTCCTCTCTTTTTTTTTTTTTAATATTTTATTTATTGGACAGACGGAGATCACAAGTAGGCAGAGAGGCAGGCAGAGAGAGAGGAAGGGAAGCAGGCTCCCTGCTGAGCAGAGAGCCCGATTTGGGGCTCGATCTCAGGACCCTGAGATCATGACCTGAGCCGAAGGCAGAGGCTTTAACCCACTGAGCCACCCAGGTGCCCCCATTTGTTCCTCTCTTATCTATTCTGAGTATTCTACTCTTACCTGGTTAATTGCACAGACCCCACCCGAGCATCTTGAGGCATCTGCTCTGTCTAGCCTCTGACATTTAGCAAGTGCCCCATATGATCTGTATGGCTTTTGTTTTACCTTCCTCCACAAACATAGCTTTTTAGAATTTCCCATTTCTTCCAAAGAAAGAGAGAGAGAGAGAGAGGGAGGGAGGGAGAGAGAGGGAGACTTTTCCACATATCCTTCTCAGAGCCAGGAGTAAACCCAGACCTGCTAATTCCCATGACACTTTCCACTACACTGAGATACCTCATATTTTAATGAAAATATCTATGACAACAAACACTAATGTTGCAATGTAAATTGAAACTTTAAAAAATGATTGCAGTTAAAATTTACTGTTTTATATAGTAGGTAGTTTACCAAGGTAGTTTATATAATAGGTAGTTTACCAAGCCTTCACACACAGCATCACATTTCATCTTTTTTTTTTTAAATTCATTTAGCCAACTTATAGTACCTCATTAGTCACAGATGTAGTGCATCACATTTAATCTTTAAAGAACATAATGCAAGGGGAATCATGATCATTTTCACTTAACAAATGAGTAAATTCAGGCAGAGAGAGATCAAGAGACTTGTCTGGGGCCACACAGGGGCCAAAGAGAAAACCAGTCTGACTCCAAACTTGTATTCTTATGTGATCTAGAATGATAGCACATTAAAAAGTGAATAGACTTTGAAGCCAGAGACTTGACTCAGACCATCTCTACCACTCTTTTTGAACCAACCTCTCCACCCCAAGCAAGTCATTCAACATTTCTGTGTGGTGGTTATGGGCATGAGCTCTAGATTAGGCCTACCTGAGTTGGCTCCCCCACTTTTGCTCTCCAGTTAATGAAACCTTGGACAATTGAAATGGCCATTCTCTGTGTCAGCTTCCTCATCCATAAAGGCAGGATAATGATGGCATCTATTCCTACAGAAGACTAAATGTGTTAATACAGACAGAGTGTTTGTAACAGTGTCTGGCCCAGAGTAAACAGTTAAAAAAGGATCATCATTATAGTTGAGAATCAGGGTCCTATTAAACAAGGAGAATATTTGAGCCACCTGGTCAGAAGTGATGGGAATGGGTCAATCAAAACCACCCAATAGGGGTACCTGGGTGGCTCAATTGGTTAAATGTCTACCTTCAGCTCAGGTCATGATCCCAGAGTCCTGGGATTGAGCTTCATGTTGGACTCCCTGCTCTGTGGAGAGTCTGTTTCTCCTTCCCCTTGTTCCTTCTCTCTCTCTCTCTCTCTCTCTCTCTCTCAAATAAATAAATAAATAAATAAACTGACAGTACAGACAAAAGGCTGATATCCAAGATCTGTAAAGAACTCCTCAAACTCAACACATACAAAACAGATAATCGTGTCAAAAAAATGGGCAGAAGACATGAACAGACACTTCTCCAAAGAAGACATACAAATGGCTAACAGACACATGAAAAAATGCTCATCATCACTAGCCATCAGGGAGATTCAAATCAAAACCACACTGAGATACCACCTTACACCAGTTAGAATGGCCAAAACTAACAAGACAGTAAACAACATGTGTTGGAAAGGATGTGGAGAAAGGGGAACCCTCTTACACTGTTGGTGGGAATGCAAGTTAGAGCAGCCACTTTGGAAAACAGTGTGGAGATTCCTTAAGAAATTAAATACAGTGCTACCCTATGACCCTGCAATTGCACTACTGGGTATTTACCCCAAAGATACAGATGTAGTCTAAAGAAGGGCCACCAATGTTCATAGCAGCAATGGTCACAATCACCAAACTGTGGAGAGAACTAGGATGCCCTTCAACAGACGAATGGATAAAGAAGATATGGTCCATATATACTATGGAGTATTATGCCTCCATCAGAAAGGATGAATACCCAACTTTTGTATCAACATGGATGGGACTGGAAAATATTTTGCTGAGTGAAATAAGTCAAGCAGAGAGAGCCAATTATCATATGGTTTCGCTTATTTGTGGAACATAAGGAATAACATGGAGGACATGGGGAGATGGAGAGGAGAAGTGAGTTGGGGGAAATTGGAGGGGGAGATGAACCGTGAGAGACTGTGGACTCTGAGAAACAAACAGGATTTTGGGGAGGAGGGCGGTGGGAGATTGGGTGACCCTGGTGGTGATTGTTATGGAGGGCATGTATTGCATGGAGCACTGGGTGTGGTGCATAAACAATGAATTCTGGAACACTTAAAAATTTTTTAAAAAATAAATACAAATTTTTTAAGAGAAAATAAATAAATAAATAAAATCTTAAAAAAAAAAAAAAAAGCCTTCTACAGTAGGCCTTATTACCCTTTCGTTTTGGTAGATGCTTTGACAAACCGCCGACCTCTGCTGCAATTTTCAGAGAATGATTGGATAGAAACATTGTTCTCGGTTCCAGGAGCTGCATCTGTATTATTTTTTTTTTCCTCTGTGTGTTATTTATTTACTTAGTTCATTCACAGCCTGTTCACATAGGAGAAGCTTTAAGAGCTGGGGTGACAGGAGGGCCTGCAGAACCAACCATCAGAGACATGAGTCAGACAGTCCTGACTTCAAATTCTGTCTCCTACACTCAGCAAGCTGGTCTTGGGCAGGCCACTCACACCCTTTGAGCCTGGTCCAACATCTGTAAAATAAGGGAAATGGCACCAGTCTCATGAGATATCACGTCATCTTAAAAGTAAGATGTAAGGGCGCCTGGGTGGGGTCAGTGGGTTAAAGCCTCTGCCTTCGGCTCACGTCATGATCTCAGGGTCCTGGGATCGAGCCCTGCATCGGGCTCTCTGCTCAGCAGGGAGCCTGCTTCCTTCTCTCTCTCTGCCTGCCTCTCTGCCTACTTGTGATCTCTGTCTGTCAAATAAATAAATAAAATATTTTTAAAAAAGTAACTTATGTAACTTATGTAAGAGAACTGTTTTCCACCCAGCTTTATTTCACCAAACCCTCAGGGTCATGGGTGCCTCTATCATCTCCAGTTGTCAGTTACAGGGCCACAGAGCTGGGCCTTTCCATTGAAAAAATAGAAAAATTAGCCATACTATGAATAATTTAAGTGCATGAGAATTGTTGCATTGATTCAGTTTAAGTAGACTTCTGTGCTTAGGTTGAGCATTGATTTCATTTAAGTAGCATATAAACAAGTATTCAGCATAAAGAATATTTAAAGATAATAGTATGGTTTCTGTGTAAGGAAGTGAAATACTGGTTCAGTTTAAGGAAATGGATGCAGTTCAAGTAGAAGCTAAAATGTAACATGAAGGTGAAATGCAAAGATGAACCCCTGCCACAGCAGGAGAAATAAAAGATGTCAGTGGTCAGAGGAGGGAAAGGTGTCATCTGGCTCTTGAATTGTGCCCCTACTCCTTCACCATTCCCTCCAACCTCCACCTTCAAGGCCACCACTACACACCAACAAGATCCCAAGCTCTTGAAAAATGTTAAAGATATGTAATCAAATACTCATGAGTGTCATTTATTCTTTTTTTTTTCTTAAAAGATTTCATTTATTTATTTGAGAAAGAGAGAGAGGGAGAGAGAGAAGGGAGGGGCAGAGGAAGAAGGAGAAAGAATCTGAAGCAGACTACACTGAGAGCAAAGCCCGACATGAGGCTTGATCCCACGCTGCAAGATCACGACCTGAGCTGAAACTGAGTCAGAAGCTTAACTGACTGAGCCACCCAGGTGCCCCACCAGGGTCATTCACTCTAAGAGCATTTAATAAGTGCCTACAGTATTCCAGGTCCCGGAATGCAAGTGCCCAGAACATAGGTGTGGCTCATCCACTTTCCCACCATTTTCTCACTTGATCTTTCCAGGCTAAAGCCTATTTTGTGTACCACTTTGAAGAGGTATAGGAATGTATAACAGACACCAAAGCTGCAGAATGTCATGGCAGAAGCATCTTTTTTTTTTTTTTTTTAATAGGGGAAAGCGCGAATGCTGTCCCCCACTACCACAAATTATGCAGTCGAGTTTCCCACGTTTGGGGAAATCGCAGGGGTCAGCACATCCGGAGTGCAATGAATAAGCCTCGCCCTGGAAAAACCACCTTCGTGATCGTGGTATCTCCCCTCATGGCAGAAGCATCTTAATGGTTTCAGCAGCCCATACATCTCAGCCCAGCATCAGGAGACTGGACCACCGTGCCTCCACAAATCCCTCTGTTTCCATGAAACAATTGGGTTAGACGATATTGCAGAATCCACCAGCCCTACTATTGCTCAATCCTGTAAATTCTCCAATACAATTTGGTCAGAGAAAAGATGTTTTCCTTTCTGGCCTTCCACAATCCCTTTAGATTCTCACATCCCCTTGTCTCTATACAGTCTTGTTTGCCTTCCTCACACCTGAAAATGCACATTGATGTTCTGTGCTGAAGACACAAAATAATGAATTTCTGCTTCCAAATGTTGCTTGATGCCCAGAAATCCTAGTATAGGAAAAATGTATTTCAGTGGAAAACAAAAATGCTTTGTCTGTTTACAGAGCCTGCTTTTACAGGCTCTGGTTCTAGCTCATCCTAGTCTTCAAGCTCTTTGCAATTCTGTAAATTGTAGATAACCTCTAGAAATGTAAACTAATTATTGTCTATAGACATGCAAATTCAGTCTTGTCACTAGAGGTATAATCCACTCAGCTCCTCACCCTTTGAGTAAATATTATTGTATTCCATAATTCCTGATCTATAAATATATCTGCTCTTCACAATTCTCTTTTGAACTAAGAATGCACTCTAAGACCAAACCTTAACCCTGTGGTCCTCAGTCTTCTCAACACAATAATTGGAAGCTCTGATTGGATCTTCTGTGGCTTCACATTGTATTTTATACTTATACTGAATGAAATGATAGGGTTCTTTTCTTTTTCTCAGTTAAAAAAATGTTTTGAGGTAGGCATATTAGTTTGCTAGGGGTGCCATGACAAAATACTGTGGACCAGGTGGTTTAAACAACAGAAGTTTATTTTCTCATAGTTCTGGAGGCCAGGAGTCCTGGATCAAGGTGTTGGTTCCTTCTGAGGGCTATAAGGGAAAGGTCTGATCAAGTCCTATCTGCATGGCTTATTGATAACTGTTATCTCTCAAGGTGATTTTCCCTGTGTCCAAATCTTCTCTTCCTCTATGACACCAGTTATCTTGGAAAAGGGCCCACTCTGATAAACACTATTTAAGTGCTTGTTTAAAAACTCTATGTCAATATATAGTCCAGTCTTATTCTGAAGCTTAGCATTTAAAATTTCACATATGAACATTCAGGGTGACACAATTCAGCCCATAACTATAGGACTGAACAAAAATGAGTATCTCACTTTTCTTTGGATTATGGATGGTCTTAGTGACTATCTAGGCAACAAAGATGAAAGAGACAAGTACACTTCACCATATCCTCTGCTAGGAGAGGTTAAGGGGCTTGTTCACTGTAACAACTCACAACCTAACACTCTTTAAACTGTAACAAGCCTCCTCTGACTGTTTCTCCAGGATCCTTATGTCTCCTGCCCAATGTGCCAGGTTGGCTATGCCTATATATAAAAGTTCTCCAGCTGAGGGCCGACCAATTTACTAAATAAAATATAAAATACCCAATTCATTTATTTATTTATTTATTTTGCATTACAGAATTACAGATAAACAGTGAACTTTTTATTTTTTAGCATAAGTATATCCCGTGCCATATATGGGACATGCTTATACTAAAATTTAAGTTATTTGTTGTTAATCTGAAATCCAAATTTAACTGGATGCCCTGTGTTTTATCTGACAATGCTATTCTAACCCCTCAGTGATATGCAGATGCTATTATGTCTAGAGTTCTCGTTGGTCACTTCCATGCACTTTAAATAGATAAATCCTCATCACCTCTTGTTATGGGCTGAATGTCTGTGTCCCTGCCCAAATTCATATGTTAAAACCCCAATATCCAGTGGAGCTGTACTTGGAGATGGGGCCTCTAAAGAAGTAATTAAGGTTAAATAAGTTCAGAAGAGTAGGGTACTCATCTGATAGGATTAGTGTCCTTATAAAAAGAGACACCGGAGAGCTCTCCCTTTCCCTTTGTCTCCATGCACACATAGAGGTCATGTGAGCACACAGGGAGATGGCCCACATGGCAACAGAAGAAAGCTCAGAATGAAACCTACCTTTCCAGCACCTTGATCTTGGACTTTTCAGGCTCTTGAACTGTGAGAAAATAAATTTCTGAGAAAATAAGCCCCTCAGTCTGTAAAATCTTGATATGGAAGCCCTAACAAACCAATACACTTCTTAAGACAGTTCACTAGAAGCTAGCACAAAGAGTATGGCACAGAGTTACGTGCTCGTTACTTGTTGAATGAATGTTAACCGGTCTCCGCTGGAATCTATCTCAATACATCACCCCATATTGCCAGTGCTTGTTCATTTGCTGACTTATCCTGGAAGACAGGGACTACGTGTCATTCATTCATTGTTATGCCTCCAACATTAAGCAAATTCCCTCCCACACTGAATGCTCACAATTTCCAGTGACACATACTCAAGAAAAAAAAATTAAAAAGTTGACATATAATGAAATGTGATATTAGTCAAAATGCTTGGGACTTGGGATTTTGATAGTTCTAGGGGGCTGAAGTCAGTTTCCAAACACCCTCTTCAAATCCCCCAATTAAAATATTCTCCAACCACTGTGTTTAGAGACGATCCACGTATCTGAGTCCACATGTCCGGGCACTGCTGGAATGAGATCAAATGTTTCCTGTCAGAGCTGGGTCTCAACAGCCCTTGGGGGGCTCTCAGTGACCCCTAGAGCCGGTGTGAAAGTGGACCAGCAGCCAGATGGCCTCACATTTCCACATTCCTTCAGCTTGTTTTCTTGCTGTGGCAGATACCCAAGAGCATCCCAAATCCTCAAGAGAGATGGGATTTCAGGAAGATCCTTATTACTTTTAGAAAACAGGAGATATGAATTCTTAAGCCCAATGGAAAAAAAGAAGATTTACAACCTATACCAATAGTTTTTAAACTATCTGCAGTGATAGAAGAAAAATATCCAGATGAATAGTGTTTTGATTTTTTTTTTCAACATTCAGTTCCACCTGGGGACAAAAGTGCCATACATATATCCACTACTGAAGATTAAGACAGGTCAGGGATCACAGAGTTGTGGCCACACAAACAGATTATCCTGTTTCCTGAGACATCATTTATGTTGCAGCTGCCTCCTTGGAGAAAGATCATGAATCACATTGTTCTTCTCTCTTCCATTTGATCCGACACCATGTAAATAAGCAATGCTGAATGGGAAAGAAAACATTTCAGGCAAATGATTTCAATACAGTTGGAACTGCTTACCTTGTGTAAGCAATCTGCTTGCTTAGTAACAAGGTCTAGAAAGAGGCAGTCTTTCTAGATACTAGACACAGGCAGTCTTGGGGGTGAATAGTTTAGATAAATGAATAAGAAACAATTATTTATTACCAATTATGTGACAGGGGGTTATTGAGGTTTATCTTTCCCCATGTGTGTTTTTCACCCAGCTACTCTGGGGTGGAGGCCAGTGATAATAGTTCTACTACTTATAAATTATGATAAGAAAACTTGCCCCAAATAATTTAATAAAGAGGCAAAGTCAACATTTGATCCCTTGTCTTTCTGACTCTAAGTAATTAATTTATTAACTTGGTGAACATTTCATTGTAATTAACTGTGCAAATGATCAATAGTTATTAAATAAAAGAATGAATTATTTTATTTGATCTTATTTTTATCTGTTTTGAACTAATTAAACTGAAATACAAAGAGGTTGAAGAATTTACCTGTTTTCACAAGTTTCAAAAAACAGAGTTTTGACTTTTTCTCTCTTGTGAAGGAATTGAAAGATGAGAGAAGTCAATTTTTAAGATATAAGAATCTATGAGAGGATAAAATATCAATAAGATACTACAACGTCCTATTGTTTGGGATTACTTGGTTTGGAATAAGCTGTCTCTTAATGTTTTCACAAATGACTCTCCTACAAAAGTTTCACTCCCGTGTCAACAGGACAAAAAGGCAAAAAGTAGAGTTCAAGATACTGAGAAAAATACCCTTAAACAACTGGCCACCAAAATGAATGAAACATTTGGTTTGGATTAAACAGTGAGAGGAAGTTGGAAAAATTGCAATAATATGGCACACCTTAAATATGTGTGATATTTTCTTCAGGGTGCTTCATGTAAAATTTCTCAATTTGGGGGAAAGTTTGGGGGATATAATTCAGCAATAGAGATCCTGAGTTCCAGGGTCTCTGAGTCTCTGGGTCTCTTGCCTGAGTTTGTATCCCAACTCTGCCAAATACCATGTGTAGACTTTAAGAGACCCACCTACCTCTTTGAGCTCCAGGGAATGGGTATAATAATTATAACTACTTCATTTCACATTATGATGATTTATGAGATAATTCTTCCAAAGTACATAGAAAATATCTGACATATAATATACCTGGAAAAAATAAAATGAAATTATTGAATGAAAGCAAACTTTAAAAAATAATATATGTATGTCATGACATAAATGGCCTTATTTCATTTACTAATACATCACAATTGTGGCTGGACAATTTTTGATGTTAAAAACAGGATTATATCACCATGCTTTCTATTTTTTTTTAATATTTTGTTTGTTTATTTCAGAGAGAGATATATCATGAGTCGGGGGAGAGACATAGGGAAAAAGAGAAGCAGACTCCCCTGCTGAACAGGAAGGATGCAGGGCTCGATCCCTGGACCCTGCAATCATGACCTGAGCTGAAAGCAAATGCTCAACCAACTGAGCCACCCACCCACCCTATCATGCCTTTTTTTTTTTTTAATCTGTTTTCCTTATTAATGACCTAAGACTAACTTTGCTTGGAACATCATTATTAATCCAAGTAATCAGAAAATCAATAAATATCCAATCACATAGATATCAGCCATAATTCTAAATCAGCACTATGGCATTTGTAGAGGGAGAGGGGCTAATACTAACCAACAGTGGAACAGTGGAGTATTATGGGGAAAACACTGCATTAAGAATTAGCACAACTTTAGACAAAGTTTTGCTCAAGTCACATTATGTCTCTGGGTCTTAGATTCCTCATCTGGACACAAGAGGCTTGAAAAAAATTATATGTATAGTTGGTTCCATCTCTCAAATGGAAGTTATTACCAATTTAAAGTTGCTTTAGTAATATCATACTCGTATCAGTAACAATCATTATTATAAATCATTTGAATTCTTCTTCTTGAATCACTACTCCAGTCATTAAATCCAATTACCTCATTATCTAAATTCACATGGGTTAAAACCCTGAAAGGCATGTACAAGAATGGCTTTGAAGAAACCAATGTGTCACCTCATGCATTCATAAAATAATCAAAAGTGTTGAGGCCATATGGTAAAAGGCCCAAGGTTTGCTGCCTCCTTTCCCCAATCACTCCTTTGACTTCCATTTCCATTCCACATTTTAGAGTATTTATTTACCTTAAGCTTAGAGGAGACCCTGCAGTCCCTGAAGGGGATGTGCAGAGATTCAGTTCTAAAGAGGGACTTGGGAGAAAACCATATTTCATGCCCATTGGCATTTGGAAGGCCGTCCAACTATCTGTTGGGAAGTTTCTTGCAAAGAGTATAAACAGAGAGTTAGAGGGTGGCCGAGCATTGGACTTCCCATCTGACTTGAAGCTCTCAGCACCTCTAGCTCACCATCTGCAAGATAGATCATCAGAATGTAACAGACCATTTATTCTGATGACCTTGTTTTACTGATGTAGAAATTGGGGCCCTGAGAGTGAAGCAATATGCCCAAGGTCACAGAATGAGTTAGCCTTGTTCTCAATCAGAGACCACACTCTAGGCGATCTCTTTCCTTCTTTTAAGTCAAGCATGAGTTTGTGACAAGAAAGAATTTGGATAATTGTAAATAACTGGGCACTATTTAGTCACCTTGCTATGCTTTAGCCACACAATGAATTTAATTTGCTGGAGTGGAGAAACTATGAGCTTCACTTGCAAGAAACCCTAGGTGAATCTTTATTTTTTATTCACATGCCATGTGTTTCTTTAGCCTATGGGTTACCCTCTGTTTCCTTCTTTGTAAAAAAAGGATAATAGCATCTACTTCATGGAATCACTGCTGCATTAAAATGAAACATGATAACATTTGCTAGGAGTTGAGCACAGTGCTTGACACATGGTGGGGAATCTAAAATATGCTTTTCTCCTCCTATGACTCCACTGAGCTGTGAGCATCACACTTCAGCCTCAAACAGTCAGGCATTTTTCATAGAACACCCAGAGAAATTTCATGCAACTGCTGCCTTTCAAATATTTCTTTTTTTCTTTTATTTTTAGTCACACTGTAAAAGGATTCCTACTAAAAATGTTTTGCCAGAGAACGGGAGAGAAATTCTAAAAAAAAAAAAAAAAAAAAAAAAAAAAACGTTATGAGACTTCCAGTTAGAGGAAGAAGATAGAATACATACACCCACAAACACACACTATGCATTCAATGCATACTCCATCTCCCTTCCCAACCTACTCCCCCGCTCAAAAAAATAAAAACACTAAAAGGACAGGTAAATTATTTTCAAAAGCATAAATTTGTAAAGACAAAGAGGAGAGAATAGCAAAACAATTTTAGAAGCTGGAAAGCAGATGCCTGAGTTGTAGTAACTAACTTAGCAGACCCACAAAAATAGATTCTTAAGATGGTAGTAAAGGAATCCTAGAAGCAACTTGATTCATACCACAGAACTCCTGAAAGGCTCAGAAATTGGCAGCATCACATACCTCTGAGGATGGGAGAGAAAATGGGGCAAAATTAAGAACAGGTTGAAACGCTGTTGAAAAACAATCAGATCATTAAATCTCTACCCCTTATTTATATAGCATTCCACTCACCTGGTAGAAAAGGGGAGACTTATTCCTTAAAAAAAAAAAAAAGTAAAACAAAGAGAGACAGATACCAGCCATAGTTGGACATGAAAATGGGAGTGCTGTAATAAAAACAGGAAACACAAGTACAAGTTTACATACTCAGTGTTGAGAGACCTCCCTGATGTCTCCCAACACAGCTTTCAGAGCGCTGGCAGCCACTTACATCCTGAAGATCATAAGAGTCCTCTCAAGAGAACTGGACTAATTCAAGAGAACAGACCTAAAAGTACTGGTTTCAGGAGTTTCTGATGAAAATAGCCAGCTAAGGGGCACCTGGGTGGCTCGGTGGGTTAAAGCCTCTGCCTTTGGCTCAGGTCATGATCTCAGGGCCCTGGGATCGAGCCCCGCATCGGGCTCTCTGCTCAGCAGAGAGCCTGCTTCCCCCTCCTCTCTCTCTGCCTGTCTCTCTGCCTGCTTGTGATCTCTGTCTGTCAAATAAATAAAATTTAAAAAAAAATAGCCAGCTAAGTCTCCCTATGGTAAAAAAAAAGCCAACTGACACAGATAAAAGTTCTAATCAGGTATCAGTGCCCATCCTTATAAATCAGCAATGAGCTAAGGTCACCTGACATTGAAAAGGACCATCTAATATAAAATTCAGAGATGAGAGAGAGGGAGAAATTGAAAGAAAGAGGAACCACACAGAAAGAAGAGAACTTAATAAAAATACAATCCTTGGTATCTTCCAAGAGATAAGAGAATATATTTAATCTACAGAACAAAAACAGAAAGCTATGAAATAGGAACTCCTAAAGAACAACAAAATTATGAGAAATATGAATGAATATAGAGAAATTGCAAAAATAAGGGAGAAGAAATGAAAAGAAACCAACAGAAACTTTTCAGAATAAAATTCAATAAATCTCATAGAAAATAGAGCAAAATAATAGAGATGAAAATGAATGGAACAGAAAGAAAATGTGACAATAACCAAGAGGTGCAATATCCAAATATTAGGAATTGCTGCCAGAAAAATTAGAAAATTTCAAAGGAAAGCATTCACCAGAGAAATAACTAAACAGTTTCCCAAGTCTGAAGCCCATAAGTTTCTGTTTCAAAGGGCTTAGCATAGGCATGGAAACAATCCTACATCAAGACACACCATCAGAAAGTTTCAGAATATTGCATGGGGGGAAAACAAAAACCAACAACATTCCATGAGCTTTCACACAAGGGGCCAGGTATCACAGGGGAGGGAGTAAGTTTTACATTCAGGATCAAGAATCAATATAACACTATACTTCTCCACAGCAACATAGGAAGCTAGAAAGCAAGGGAAAAAAGCATTAAAAATGTTGGGGGGGGTGCTTTGTGCCCTAAGACCTCCCTGTGCAATGTATTTATTTTATATGAAGGTACAATAAGGATATTCTTATAAAGGCCAAGTCTTAAAGTTTCCAGTCATGTATTCTTTCTCAGAAACCATCTGACAGATTTGATTTGCTTTCTCTGAAAAAGGGCATAAACCAGGAAGAGAGAGGAAACAGTGGAATCCAGGATCCAAATAGGTGACCCAATACAAAGGAGAGACAAAATAGATCCCCAGAGTGAAGGGAAATAATGGGGTGATCTGTGCAGTGCTCCAGAGAAGGGCAGGCAAGAAGGACTTACTCTCGGAAGATGACATTTTTACATGCTTAAGGTATTTGTGTATTTGTGTGTATTCAAAAGAGGTTTGCACAACTGGGGAAGAGTTCAGAGTTGAGTTAATCAAATATAGGCAAATAAAACTCATTGGCTTCATGTTTTGTAGGAAAGTAAAGACAATCACATTACATTATATGGGTCAACTAAGGGTAGCATATGCATAGTGATAATAAAGCAATACTGAATATTGAACTAAACAAAATTGCTAGATAAGCATAGGATGCTTATATATGCATAGGATGGAGCAATAACAAATACGTGGGCAAGTGAGAGAGATAAAGATGGGGTAGTGGTAGGGGAGGGTTGATAAGAGAAAGCAAAATCCCATCTTCTGTATTGGGAAGTCAATGTGTAATGTCTAAAACAGAAAGATCTAGAAATATAGCCATGCCATTGGAAAGTATGGCTGCAATTACCAAAGAGTTAGTTAACAAATTTACAAGCAGTTACCTCCAGGAACAAGATGGAACCTAGGGTAGGGCATAACTGCTATTTTTGTTAACAAGTTTTATGTAATTATATAATGCTTTTCAAACACGTGCATGTTTCCCTTGATAAAACCAAAATTAAATTAAAATACTATTTTCTAAGCTTCCTTTGTATGACTTTTACCATCTCTATTTACTGAAAGCTGAAATATATTAGTTAACCTTTTTTAAATTGCCTCATTTTTTTTTTACTTTTTAAGAACAAATAATATCCATGCAATCACTAAATTTGATGCACTCTTTCATCCGAAGTTTCTTCTAATATGTGTTAAATTTAAATTATCTATACTAAAATTAAGAAATGCTTGTGGGTCTACCAATTAGAATCATTCTATTGGGTTGTCCACCTATACATCCCACGTTGAAAGCACCTCAACAGAATCCCTCATGCAAGGCAGGTCACTGCTCCAAACTCACCACTAGAGGGAAATGTTGGTCTTTTTACTAAGTACTTCACTTGATGCAATTGGTAAGAATTACAAAGCCACTGCCTGCATCATTTCCCCCTTCCTGGAGTGTAAAACACTGGAGTTTAAGGGAACCTTGGTGTCCATCTGGGTCAAGCCTCTGACCTCTTTTTCTACGTTTATAGAAATCAAGGCCCAGAGGTGAGCAGTGCTTTCGTAATTCACGGGATGAAGACAGGAGAAAGTCACTGCTAAAGCCAGTTTCCTTATTTACCTAAACTGGGCAAATTCCCTAAACTGGGAATTTAATGAGAGAGTGGTTCCAAAGAAGATGGTTTTTAATGCAAGGTCATTGAGCTGGAGAACACTCGTTGAATGTTTGCCGTGCCAGGCGTGTGTTGTCTACCATGTACCTATACTTGATATTCTCTGTTTTTTTATCCTGACTTAGTTTTGTGCAATAGGAGCAAGCATTATCCCCTTTGTACAGATGAGGAAACTAAGGCACAGAGAGGTTAAATTATCTACCCAAAATCACACAGGAAGTGATCAGCAGAACAGGGATTCAAATCCAGACTGTATAGCTCTGGTGTTCATCACCATAACCACCATGCTTATTGACTACCTAGGGAATACAGGGAATGTATCTGTTATCACAGAACAAGCTATCTCTTCTCTGTGGGGAAGTGATCCCACTTCACTTTTTGCTGAGATGGAATGATTTGTTCCTCTGGTCCCTGAGACCCTCCAAGATTCTAGCCTGGTAGGCTGAGCTGCTTCATGGTCCAATTTCCTTCTGTTCCCCATGTCTATCACACTACCACCTAGCTCAGGGGACCAGCTCATTACATGACAGGTGAGTAAATAAATACAATGCTAATTACCTCAGAAAACATACTCACATCACATCTTACAATTCATATGGCTTAAGAAAACTCCACACAAAAGCTATCATTGTCCACTTGGTCTCTCTTAAGACTGTGGAGTTGATCCAACCAAACGTCTAATTCTTCCTGACCTCCCCCGTCCCACACAGTTTGCAACTCTGTTTTTCAGTCCATAAAACACAATCTTGTCACCGTGTGCATGGGCAGGCTCCGAGGCCCACTGCATTGTATCTTTCACTAACTGACGTGTCACTGCTTTACAAAACACCTGGAATCTGTATGGTTTATTGCTCTGAGTCCAGCCAAGTTCTCGTCCTCCCTGTTCATACAACTTTGAGCTGGTTTAACTCACCATTGCTCAGAAAGCTGGGACTAGGGGAAGTAGAGGGACAAGTTCCTGGGCAAAGATGAAAGTCATGTTCAAGGAGGAAGGCTGCCTAATGGAGTTTACAGCCAGGGAAATTTCCTCCCAGAGACTGCATGTCTCTGCACAGAAGGAAAGCACGTTCCATGAAGAGTCCCTACAGATTTTCCTACTCCCTGCTAAAAGATCTCAAGTCATTCGATGCAATTCTAGAAGTCTGGAGGGTTAAAATGTCCCTGTCTTGCTCCCTTTTAATCCATCTTCAACATATTTTTTTTTGTAGTATTGACTTTTAGTATACTGTGTTGTGAGTTGTAATAGTTGTATAGATTCTTATAACCACTGCCACAATAAACTGTCTATAGTTCCTTCTTTTTTTACTGAGGAAATCTATCCCATTATATGAATATATTTCAGTTTGTTTGTTTGTTTTTATAATTCAGCCTTTGAAAGATATTTGAGTTTCCAGTCTGGGGCAATTTTAAATAGAGCTTGTATAAACATTCATATGTAGGTGTTTTGTGTGAACATAAGGTTTCATGAATCTGGGATAAATGTCTAGAAATAGGATTGCTGTGTCATATAAGTGTATGTTTAACTTTATAACAAAATGCTCATATTTTTTTTTTTTTTCCACAGCAGCTCTACCACGTTGCATTCCCACCAG
Source organism: Martes martes (assembly GCF_963455335.1). NCBI lineage: Eukaryota > Metazoa > Chordata > Mammalia > Carnivora > Mustelidae > Martes > Martes martes. Next base: position 147,977,713 of record NC_137889.1, read on the forward strand.
TAAAGTATAAGCATTCTAGCTGTTCTGCATCTGGTCCAAAGCTTCATATCATCAGTATGTTTTAGGTATTCTAATCATTACCTTCTATTTCCTAGTGGCTTATGACATTGAGCATCTTTCAATGTACTTACTTGTCTTTTGTATACCTCCTTGGTTAAGAGCCTGTGCAGATACTTTGCCCATTTTTTTTTTAAATGGGTTTTTGTTTTCTCACTGTTGACTTTGGAGAATTTTAAATATATTCTCTACAAGTCATTTGTCAGATATGTGATTTTTAAATATTTTCCCCATAGACATGACTTGTCTTTTCATTCTATTAAAAGGATCTTTCAAAGAGTAATTAAAAAAAAAAATGGGCTGCCTGCATGGTGCAGTCAGTTAAGCCTCCAACTCTTAGTTTCAGCTCAGGTTGTTATCTCAGGATCCTGGAATTGAGCCCTGCGGCAGCCTCTGCACTCAGTATGGAGTCTGCCTAAGATTCTCTCTCCCTCCCCTTTACCCCTCCTGCTTATACTCTTTCACTCTTTCAAATAAGTATTTGGTTTCACTTATTTGTGAAGCATAAGGAATATCACGGAGAACATGGGAAGATGGAGAGAAGGGAGTTGGGGGAAATTCGAGGGGGAGACAAACCATGAGAAACTGTGGACTCTGAGGAACTAACTGAGGGTTTTGGAGGGGTGGGGATGGGAGGCTGGGTGAGCCTGGTGGCAGGTATTGTGGAGGGCACATATTGCGTGGAGCACTGGGTATGGTACATAATGAATTCTGGAACACTGAAAAGAAATTTTTAAAAAATTAAAATAAAAAATAAGTAAATAAATCTTTAAAATAATTTTTAAGCCCAATTTATCATTTTTGAAAAATGTCATGGGTTATGCTTCAAGGAGGAGAATATCTAGTAACTTCTTGCTTAACCTTAGGTCACAAAACTTTTCAAAAGTTTACTGCTTAATGTTTACATTTAGATCTGTGATCCATTTTGAATTACTACTTTGTAAAGTGTGAGATTTAGGTTATGGCTCCTTATCTTGTATGTGGGCATTCATTTTTTTTTTCCCCCCCAAACCAGTTTATTGAAAAGCCTATCCTTTTTCTATTGAATCGCTTTGTCTTCTTTGTTAAAAATCAATTGGCTATGTATGTGTGGGTCTATTTATAGATTCTCTTCTGTTCCATTAATTTATGCACAAATCCCTTCAATACCACAATGCTATCCATGTTCAGTGCAGCTTTATATATAGTAAGTCTTAAAATCAGGTAATGTGAGTATTCCAAATTTTTCTACAATTGGACAATTCTAGTTCATTTCCCTTTCTATAATAATTTTAGGAACAATAAGTATGTTGTTAGCTCTTGGGTTTTTTGTAGATGTTCTTTACAGGCTTAAGGAACCATCTAGTCTCAGTTGACTGAGAATTTTTATTATGATTGATGCTATATTTTGTCAAATGTTTCTTCTACATATATTGATATGATTGGACACTTTTTTTTTTCTTTTTTAGGTTGTTCATATAGTGAATTACCTTGACAGATTTCCAAATATTGAATCAGCCATGCACTCTGGAAAATTCCATTTGATGATAATGTATTGTATAGATTGACTAATATTTTGTTGATTTTTGTGTTCATGTATGCGAGGGATTTTTGTTTGTTGATTTCTTTTTTTGTTCTATATTTGTCTGGTTTTGATATTCTCTTGATAAAATAAGAAATGTTTGCCATTTTCTAGAAGAGATTGTCTTGAGTTGGTATTAGTTTTTCTTTATGTGTATGGTAGAATTTACCAATGTATCTATCTGGACCCAAAGACTTCTTTTGTGGAAAGTTTTTAATAAATAAATTCCATTTATTAATAATTGTGTCACTGTTTGAGGTATCATTCTTGGTCAGTAAATGTTTTCTTATATCTCTTTTTCCTTTTTCAGTCTTGACAGAGATATACCATTGTTGGGGTCCATTATCAAAGGAACAAGACTGAGACAAAGTGAAAGTTATGCAAAGCTTTATTCTATGTCAAGCATTAGAAATCAGACTGACCGGCCAGGGGAACGAGACTGAGACAAAGTGAAAGCTATGCAAAGCTTTATTCTATGCCAAGCTTTAGAAGTCAGACTGACCAGCCTGGGCCGCCTCTGAGGAGAGCGACCCCCTCCTGATCTCACAGGCTGGTTTTATAGGGCATAATCGCAGACCCAAGTCACGTGGCTTCTATTGTTAAGGCGTTTACTCCCGGAATCGATAACCTGGAACTGATACCAGGAACTACTGGGCATTTATTCCCGGAATGAAGTCTGTGGATGTAAACAACAATATGGCTACCTAGGCAATATGGAGTCACTCTGGCTAAGCAGGCCCTAATAGTTAAACAGGTTTTAACATTAAATTGGTCCTAACAACCATCTCTACTGATTTTTTTAAAACCGGTTTTTGTTTTTATTATATTTACTGTTTTGTTTAAAATTTCATGGCTTTCTGCCCTTTATTATTTTTTTTTTCTTTCTTACTTGTTTGGGTGCCTTTTGCTTTTCTTTTTCTGGTTTCTTAAAGTATGAATTTAGATTATTGTTTTGAGATCTTTTTAATATAAATATTTAATGGCATGATTGCTTTTTCTCTATGAGTTACTTTAACTGCATTCCACAAATTTTGATATATTGTATTTTCATTTTTGCTTAGTTTGAACTAGTGTCTTATTTGCCTTGAAACTTTTGTTTGATCATGGATTATTTAGAAGCATGTTATTAAATTTTCAAGTGTTTGAAGAGTCTCCTGTAATCTTTGCTGTTAATTTTAGCTTAATCTATTATGGTAAAAGATTAAATTCTGTATTATTTCAAGTATTTTGAATTTTTCTCTTGTTTTGTAAACCAAAAAATTCTCTGCCTTGATAAATATTCTATGTCCATTTGAAAATAATGTGTATTCTTTTGCATTGGTTGGAGTATTCTATGCACTAAAAAAAATCCCGTTGATTGATGCTATCATTCATTTTTCTATATCCTTATAGACTTCCTGTCCACTAATTCATTGATTACCCAGAGCATCAGTTGAATTACTGAGAGCAGAGGTTATATATCTAAATGTATAATTGTGGATGTGTATACTACTCCTTTCAGTTTTGTAAAAAATGTTTCATATATTTTGAAGTTCTATTGTGATGACTTATTTTACACATTAGTTTACACATTTTATCTTCTTTGTGATTTTTTTGATGAATTGAGTTTATTATTATTGTTTCATTTGACAGTTTATCCCTGGTAATATTCTTTGCTCTAAGATCTACTTTGATTTGATTAATGTTCTTTTGATTAATGTTCACATGGTAGATCTTTTCCCATCCTTCCACTTATTTTAACTTTAACATTGTATTTTAAATGAGTTTCATATAGAAAGAATATAGTTGTTCGTATTCTGTCTTAAAATTTTTCTTTACAGATTATTTTAGAGTAGGTCTGCTGGCAACAAATTCTTATTTCTCCTTCATCGGAGGATGACTTTATTTTGCCATTATTTCAACAGGAACTTTTCACTTAATAGAGAATTCTGGATTGACTGTTCTCTTCTTTCAGCCCTTTAAAAATAGTTCACTTTCTTCTGGCCTCCTTGCTTTCCAGTGAGAAAGTTACAGCCATTGAAATGGCTGTTTCCCTAAGTAATGCATCATTTTCCTCAGTCTTTTTTCTTTGTTTTTAGTTTCCACAAATTTAGCTATAGTGTGTTTGGGTGCACATTTCCTCACTTGTTTGTTTCTGGTTTGGGGTTTGCTCAGTTTTTTTTTTTTTTTTTTTCAATTTGTAAGTTTATGGTTTTAGCCAAATTTGGGAGGTTTTCTACCATCATTCAACTTTTTTTTTTTTTTTCTGCAGACTGTTTCTCATATCCTTCTGAGACCTTCATGTCATAAAATGCCAAATATTTTGGTACTGTATCACAGGTCCCTGTTCATTTTTCTCTTAATCTTTCTTCTGTGTGTTTCTCAGACTGGATAATTTCTATTGATCTCATTCATGTGTATAGACTCTTCTTCTTATCTTCTCTATTCTGCTGTTGAGCCCATTCTATACTTCTATTTCAACTGTGTTTTTGTCTTAAATTTCTATTTGGTTCTTCTTTATACCTTCTGATTCTTTGCTGAGACTTTCTATCTTCCCACTTGTTTCAAAAATATTCACCTTAACTTATTGAAGTATTTTCAAAATAGCTGCTTTAAAGTCTGTCAGACAATTCCAACATTTACTCTAGCATCTATTGATTTTCTGTTGCCCTGTGAGTTGATATTTTTCTGCTTCTTTATACATTGGATAATTATTTTATTGTATTCTGTGTATTTTGAATATTGTATCATGATATTCTAGGTCTTGTTTAAGTCATATGGACATTTTTAATATTTTAGTTTCAGTGTATCCATGCATGCACAGCTCAGGGTGTGACTAGGAATTCACAAACAAGTTTTAGGGTCATTTTCTGAAACTGTTTCCTCTCTGAATTCTTCTCACATCTTCTTTATTTTCTAGAACCCCCTTTTTTAGTACTCCAACTTGAAAAGCTTTATTTATTTATCCATTGCCTTCTTGTGACAGAACACATGTGTGGAGTCAAGCTGTGGAAAACACAAAGAGAAAAAATTGTAACTGGGGTTTTATCATCCTTCTTGGAACAACAGCTTCTCTAATCAGATATGAAATCCCCACTACCTTGGAATTTTAGGTATTTGTGGGCATCTGTAGGCTGCAATAGGAGAGAGTTGATATATTTTTTAGTGGGATGTTTACTCCATTCTCTCTGGCCATTACAAAATTAGTTCTTACAAGTTGAGCCAGAATTAGAGTACTTCTCCTGGAGTTCTCTCTGCCCACACCAGACCCCACTTCCAGATTCTGGGCTTTTTGGCATCCAAGCTCAGGAATATCGAGTGAAAGAGAATGAAAAACTCACTGATAGGGACACCTGGGTGTCTCAGTTGGTTAAGCAACTGCCTTTGGCTCAGGTCATGATCCTGGAGTCCCAGGTTTGAGTCCCGTATTGGGGGTCCCTGCCCAGCAGGGAGACTGCTTCTCTCTCTGACCCTCCCCACCTCATATTCTCCCTCTCTCTCTCTCTCATTCTCTCTCCCAAATAAACAAATAAAATCTTTTATTTTTAAACTCACTGATAGTTCAATGGTACTTTGTATTCCAGTCGTCTTCCTCAACTCTTCTGCTACCATTTATTTCTTAGAATCTGAAAAACAAACAAAATAAAACTTCTTTTATTTCTTAGAATCTGAAAAACAAAAACAAAAACAAAAACTTCTTCATGCATTCTGTCTAGGTTTTATAGCTACATTCTGTGGGATAGCAAATGTGGAGTGGGCTTACTCCATCTTACCCTTATCTGAAACTGCTGCATTATTCCAATTAAAAAAAAAAATTCTTTAAGACCTTCCAGAATGTCCTTCTATGTCTAGCCTTTATCTACTTTTCTAGCCCCAATCTTTCTTTTTTTTTTTCTTTAAGATTTATTTGTTTTAGAGAGAAAGAGCATGAGCAGGAGGGGTGGAGAGAAAGAGAGAGAATCTCAAGCAGACTCAGCACTGAGCACAGAGCCCAATGTGGGGCTCTATCTTCTCATGATCCTGAGGATCATGACTGAGTGGAAACCAAGAGTTAGAAACTTAACCCAGCTTGCTATCCAATCCCTGTCATTATCAAACTCCACTAAAATCAAATTTCTTGCTGTTTTCCACATCACTGCTACAATGCACAAATCCAGAGTCAAAGAGAATAAAATGTTAATGAGACTTTAGAGGCCATTCAATTCCATTAGTTTCTGACGCCCTTCCTCCCTCATTCGTGTTTGTCTGGTTAACTTTAAGATGCAGATCAAGTGCTGGCTTGAGGTTGAGTTAGCTGTTCTGTTGAGTTAGCTGTTAGCTGTTCATCTTTTGTTTATCCTTTCAGTGTTCTGGAATGACTGCTGAAGAATGCTTATATGACTAGCTGTGACTTCTTTCAAGGATTGTGTCTTTTTCATCTGTGAAACTTCAATGTCTAGAAGAAAGTGAATATTTCATAAAAGGTTGTTGAATGAAGGAGGAAAGAAAGAAATGAAAATTTATTGAGTTTTCACTTTATAAATATTTTTCTTATGTAATCTGCACAAGCTTAAAAGAACATAATTGTATAAGACATGTTTTGCAAGTGACTGTCCTTCACACTTCCTGTTCATAAACCTTGCTAAAGGTGAATTGCCCTAACCCATGGTCCCTGCTGTCACAAACAATTGGATCAGGGTGGGCATTTGCTCAAGTTCAGCTGATTGAAAGACTGACTACCATCCTACGGCTGGAAAGAAAAATAGGAGTTAAGTCAATCATCATAAGCTTTCACGAACTTTAGAATTAGGAAACCAAGAAGATAATGTAGCCAGCTGGAGACAGAAAGCCACATACAATTGGGACCAGGGTGACAACAACCAACCTGATATAAATAAAAAAAAAAATATTTTATAGGGAGGATATAATGAATACATACAGATAAATAAGATGCTTTGGGAGCTTGGGAGAGAGGCCATGATGGGAGAGAGAGAGAGGAAGGGTAAGAGAGAGAGGCAAAGAGGGAAAGAGAGAAATAGATTATTTACCACCTGCTTGCCATTTACAGCTCCCAATAACTGACTACACATATAAGAATTCTTAAACTTAGATTCTCTTGGAACCCAGAGCATACTTTTTTTTTTTTTTAAGATTTTATTTATTTATCTGACAGACAGAGATCACAAGTAGGCAGAGAGGCACGCAGAGAGAGAGGAGGAAGCCGGCTCCCTGCAGAGCAGAGAGCCCGATGTGGGGCTCTATCCCAGGACCCTGAGATCATGACCTGAGCTGAAGGCAGAGGCTTTAACCCACTGAGCCACCCAGGTGCCCCCAGAGCATACTTCTTAAGGAGAGCTTTCTTAAACTTCCTTGAGGTCATCTCTACTGTTCACAATCTCCTAGTCAAAGGAGACGTCATAACATAAAACCATTAGCTTCCCTTCTTTTCTAACAAAATCTAGATTTGTTCTGATTATTTTATCCTCCTCCATGTAGTCATGCCCTTCAGAGAAGGTCAGTAGTATCAAGGGGATGGATTTTATTTGCTTTGAGCAAAATACCATAGACTCCTCACTTTGCCAATGATTGGATTATGGAGGGAACAGGTTGCAATTCTGGCCAATAAGATGTGAGAGGTAGTCAACTGAGGGGACTTCTAGAAAAAGGCTTTCTTTAAAACTGGGAGAGACAACTGAAACAGAATGATATTCCACTTCTCCACTTCTTCCACTAGACATTGTTTTTCTGCATATGGTGTTTACAAGTGTGACAGCCGTCTTAAGAGCATGACAGGGGCTAAAAGAATATACTGAGACTGTCAAAATAGAAAAGTGGAAATTGATGATTTTTATATATATATTTTTATTTATTTATTTGACAGATAGTGAGAAAGAAGAGAGCATGAGAGGGTAGTGCTCAGAGTGAGAGGCAGACTCCCTGCTGAGCAGGGAGCCAATGTGGGACTTGATCCCGGGACTCCAAGATCATGACCTGAGCCGAAGGCAGTTGCTTAACCAACTGAGCTACTCAGGTGCCTCGGAAATTGATGATCTTAATGATGCTGATTGCTGGCTTCATTTTACCAAATTGGATTTGCCCTACACTACATTGCCTCTATATTATTTAAACCAGCTGAAGAGCATTTTCCTATTACTTGCAGACAAATTGTCCTACTTAAAACACTAGTCTACAGATAAAAATGATTGATAGAAAGGGTATGGTGACTTTTCTAGTTTTTCCAGCCCTAACCAAGACTCAAACCCAAATCTGTCTAACTCAACCCAGGAGAGGAATGTTAAGCACCCCTTATTTACAGTGCTCTGATATATCCTATTTTTATAGTGTGTTATTTCTTTTTCCATAACCACACACATCCTTCATTAAAAATAAGAATAACGCTTGTCAGCAGTAACTGATTAGTAGAGAGTGAATTCCAAACTCTCCAGCATGGCACTGGATCCCCCTGAGTAGATTGCTCATATATTTATGTTGATTCTCAGCTCCTTCCACTCCTTTCCAATCACCTGGTGGTGAGAAGTAATGTTGGTCCAATCTCCCTGCATCTTTTGAATCAATTTCTGTGTTTCTCCCTATTCCATCTCTGAGCAATAGTCACTGGGTGAAAGAGTGGGACAACCAAGATCCCTGATCTCATATTGGAACAAATCTGAGGTATAACCTGCACTCCAGAATCGCCCATGAGGATCATCCTATACTAAGTGGGTATTCTACCAAAGATTTCTTTTTATTTTTTTTAAGATTTTATTTATTCATTTGACAGAAAGAGATCACAAGTAGGCAGAGAGGCAGGCAAAGAGAGAGTAGGAAGCAGGCTCCCTGCCAAGCAGAGAGCCCAATGCGGGACTCAATCCCAGGACCCCGAGATCATGACCTGAGCCGAAGGCAGAGGCTTAACCCACTGAGCCACCCAGGTGCTCTTTACCCAAGATTTCATCTTTACTTGGCTTTATTTCCTTCCTGTCTTGATTCTTCTTAAAAAAAAAAATCACTTAAACACAATTTCTCAGCTCAGATTCTGTTTTTAGGGAACACGCATACATATCTTATGTTCCAGTCACTCTGGACTAAACTTATTGCTCAGGCAACTTTACCCTTCTTTGCCTGTGCTGATGCTGTTTCTCCCGACTGGGAAGCCTCTGCTCCTCATGTCTGTGTGGCCATACTCTGTAATTGCAGAGTACTCAAGAATTCAGCCTTTGTGGCCAGACTCATGATTTGATTGAGTTCAAATCATATAGTTTCTCCACTTAGAACCTGTGTGACCTTGGGCAACTTACCTAAGCTCCCTGTGCCTCACACTATGCACAGATGGATAATACTTACCTCTCAGTACTGTTAAAGGATTCAATGAGAGAGGGAATATAAATATAAAATGCTCACCAAAATGTGCTCTTCTACATCACTCTTCCTCCTCTTTGTTCAAATTCATCTTCTTCCTCCTATATTATTAATAATATTGTTATCGGTATTATTTTTAAAATTATCTGCCCAAATTTTTACTCTCCTTTGATGTCTTCTTTATTCGCTTCTACGCATGCTGAGACAATTACTGACTACACTCTATACTTTAGTCCATAATCTTATAAATAATGTGTACACACATTCATTAATTTATTCAACAAAATTCATCATGAAGGCTACAACCCTACCCAATCTTTATTGATACATCCTGCATGGTTTTCTCCCATTGTACATACCAGCTGCTCCTTTCTAAGCTTGCACCCTCCACTCCTATTGCCCAAGTGAAGACTTTGTACTCGAAAATCTCCTTTGTTTCTCTCTCTTTACAGTAAGTTTCATCAGCTGACACTCATGCTTTCTTATATCTTATGTTAAAATAACCCTTTCTTAGTGCCATATTCCTCTGTAGCTCTGATTCCAACTGTCTGCTCCCTACCTGAGTAGGAATCTTCAAAAAGTTGGATGTCACTGCTATTACAATATTATTCCCACCTTTCCCTAGAAATGACTCTTGTGAAGATCAACAATGACTTCTATGTTCTGCTACCAAAGTTCACCAACGTTTCACTCCTTTTTTGTAGAAATAGTCTCCTCCCTTTTTTTCCACCTTATGACATTAATCTGGTTCTTCTCCCACCTAACTGGCCACACCGTCTTTATTTATTCCTTGCGGGTTTCTCCTTCTTTTCAGCATGTTCTTTAAAATAAGGAGTGCCTCTGGGCTGAGATCCTAAGCCCCTTTCCTTTCCATGTCCACACAATCTCCCAAGGCAATGGCAACAGTCACACAAATTTAAATATCCTCCAGAGACACCTTCCATTTAATATAATAATGTTTCTCCTTCCAGAAAACCAGAAACAATAATGTTAACTGGAAGCTATTATCCATTTCTTTAAATAGAACAAATTATAATGTGTTAATGTATCAATCTCAAACTCACAAATTTCTAAAACATAATAAAATAATTATATGCAAGTAATAAACTACTATACTAAAATAAAAAGTGTTTTAATAGTTCCTCCTGGTCAGCAAACCATTAAAATGATGTTAACAGGTACCAACTTAGTCTTCAGTAGCATAATTTCTCCACTATCTAAGTAACACATGATTCAAATTCTGTACCATTTGTAACACTCAGAAAATTTCAAAATACTTGCCTATGTACATGTCTGCCTCCTTGCCTGTCCCTGAATGTCTGACATCTTCCTACACTTGACTTAAATATCCAGCCCCTCATGCTCTTGTTCTCACTGCCTTGCTATCCTACACACACACACACACACACACACACACCCATACTTCCTTTCCTCCTATTCTTCCCAGATTTAATCAAAGTCATCATCCACCAAAATGTTTAAAGCAAAAGTCTAAATATCCCTCTGCTTCACCTTCTGCCAATATCTATCCATCAGTAAATCCTGTCAATTATATTTACAAAGCATACCTTATATTAATCTCCTTGCCCACCTCCACTAGAGGTGGAGTGGCATATTCCATGAGGTCCAAACAGTGATTTTTACTAGTCAATGTCACCGAAAAAGACTCCAGACTCACCTCCTTGTGTTGACTCTTGCTTTTCTGCCACATTTTCCATTCAGCAGCCAAAGAGTGTAATTTACTCAGAATATTCCAAAGGCTTCCCATTTCTCATGGGACAAAATACAAATTCCAAAGTCCATATTGTGTAGGGGAGAGGGGTCCTAAAGCCTGTTCCCTCTGTACTAGTATTCACCCCAACTTAAAGCTCGCAGAGTTGCTGCACCTTCCCACAACTCCAAGGCTCCACAGAACATACTGTGAAAATTCCCGATTTTCAATATGTAATTAAAGTGTAAAGAATTATTCAAATGCTCAAAAATTATGGTAAGGAACAATATTATAAAATAACATTTACGATATCAAAGATGTAAAATGCATTGGAATAAATCTAACAAAACTGTGTCTGAGGTGTCTGAGACCTTTACATAGACTATTGTTAAATTTATACAAATAAAAAAAAATAAAACTTCGATGGAGAGAGACATGACCACATTAAAAGATTAAATATCATGAAAGTGTCATGTATATATATATGCAGGTATATTTTAAATGCAATTATAATAAAAGTATCAATGGAAATTTTAAGAAAACTGAAAAAATTGATCCTAAAATTCATAGGGAAATTTAAATCCAAGATAACCAAGAATATTTTCAAGATGAAGAAGGAGGGGGACTTAGTAACCAGATATTAATATTTTTATAAAGGTGTAGCTATTAAAATATGAGATAAGACTGAACGGCTAAATAGATCAGCATCTCATAGCCAGGTAATAGGCCTGGATATGTGGTATAGATGTGCATGTGTATAATTTGGGCATATGACACGTAGCTGAACATGGATGTGTAACAGATCATCGAATATATTTTTGTTTACTTATCAACTAATGGACTAACTGAACACGTGAAAGGGGAAGGTATAATTCTGTTCATTTTGGCTTATCTAGGCCACTCCAATTAATTGGCTATCCTACTTTAAAATTCCTTCTTTAGTAGAAAGGAGACAAAAAACATCTAAACAAGAGTAAGCAAGTAGAAAAGAGAGAAAAGACTCACTAGAAGAAATGTGTGGATTTAGATTGGAGGGCAAGGTGAACAGCTTACAAACCTGCAAGCTGACTCTGGGGTGACTCTCACTTCTGTACATACAACGGAACGGGGAGATTTTGTCACAGCTGGTATAGAGAGTACGTTGTCACATAACTGAAGATCACACGCAGTCATGGAAACAACCAGAGTGTGCAGTCAGACAGAGCCAAGTTCAAGTCGCCAGGATGTGACTTGTGACCAGTCACTAAAACTCTTTGGAACCTGATTTTCTTGTCATTAAATTCAGGAGGTTAAGAGGCAGCAGAACATAGCAATAAGGAGTGTGGCTTCTGAATCCAATGCCCTGTATTCAAATCCACTTTGCAGCTGTGTGAACTTGAGTGAATTCTTTAACCCTTCTGAGAATCAGTTTCATCCACCACAGAATGGAGAAGTAAGTGTACCTACTCCATAGGCTGTTTAGAAAGGTTAAATGACTTAATGTATCTAGAGCACAAAGAAGAGAGCCCAGTCCATAGTGAGCTTTGGGTGTGGTAATTATTAACAATAACAATAGCGAAAAATAGCAGTAGAACTTAAACTCCATGTGTTATGATGAGGGGTAAATAAAATGACATATACCAAGTTTCAGACACAGTGCCTAAAACATCCAAAAGGGCCTATAAATGCTATGTCCTGCCTTTCCTTTACACTGTCCTCAACAGGACCAAATGCTACTCCAGGGGTGGTGAGTTCCCCATCAACAGAAGTGTTCAAGCAGAAGCTGGTTAGCCACATCTCCTGTATGTTACAGTGAAGCATTTGAAACTTGGTAGAGACTACAAGTAGGCAATCCCTGAGCTCCCCTTCAAATTAAAGATTCCACGATTAAGTTGGAAACTTTGGAAAGTCTGTCAAAGGGGAATTGTGGGTAACCAAAACTTTCCTGAAATTTCCAGCTTGTTTTCCAGGATAAATGCAGTCCCCATCTCCCTACACAGCACACCAAATAGTAACACACACACACACACACACACACACACATACACAGAGGCATCATTCATATGTCATAACATAAATCTTTTCACCACAATGACCACGGTTGTCAGTGAAAGAAATACTCTTGTTCAGTCCAATGCACTTGGGTAGCCCAAATAAACAATAGTATAATACCCAGCATTTATTCAGCACCCTTTGGGGCAAAGGCTCACACTTTATACATATTTCTCGTTTATCATGGCCACATTCCTGGGAGACAGGCTGCCCCTCAGAGAGGCAATGGCATTGGGCTTTTTGATTTCAAGCCTGGCTGGTGGAGAGCCGTTGCTGTCTGCATGTAAGAACGTGCAGTACTTAAACGTCCTCCAGCCTTCTTGGGCCCGGCTAAGTGGCCCTTCATGACAGACTTCTGATGCCCCATTGGGACCCAAAGTGCCTCTGGCCTCAGATGTTTCTTGTCACCACCCCAGCTCCTATCCATGTGGGTTAAAAACCACCACCAGGCTCTAAGGAAAATCTTTGTGTTGTGTTTCAGCAACAGTGCCTCCTTGAGGATGCTACAGCACTTGCCTCCAATTAGGGAGCAAGCTCAGGAGCTTTGGAGGTCAAAATGAATCTCACCTGGCCCATGCCACTTATTAGCTCCGTGCCCTTTGGGAAAATTACTTAACTTCGCTTAGCCCTTTGACCTATAAAACAGACCCTCTAAGACATAATTTGCTATCTGTTAGGACACTAACGTGAAATCAAGTGTGTAAATTCCCCTGCACGTAGTAGAGTTTGAATAAAAGTGTCTATTATTTTAGAGACATCATTTTGCCTCCAGGCCACTGATCTTACTGTTTCTATACATCCAGTGTTATGAGTTGAATTGTGTGCCCCCCACCAAAAATCATTCATGTGTTGAAGTCCTAACCCACAGTACCTCAGAATGTGACTGCGTTTGGAGAGGGGGTCTTTAAAGAGGTAACATTAAAATGAGGTTATTAGGGCGGATGGAGTCCTTATAAGAAGGACCCAATATGGCTGGAGTCCTTATAAGAAGAGATGTTAGAGCAGATACACGGAGGGAAGACCATGTGAGGACACTGGGAAAAGAAAGCTATCTCCTATTTAAAAGGAGAGATCTCCAAAAAAACTAAGACTCAGACTTCCAGCCTCCAGAACTGTGAGACAATAGGTTTCTATTGTTTAAGTGACCCAGTCCATGGTACCTTGTCATGAAGCACTGGCAGGCTTCAGCTGGAGTCTACAACCATAAGCCCCAAACCTCAGGTCAGGAGATCCCTTGAAAGACAAAGTGAATCATGTGCCAAGGTTCAGGAGAACGCTTAAGGAATCCTTAAGAACGCTTAAGGAACAGTTGTGACTCACACAGAAAGACAGTTGGATAAGCCTCTTGATGAGAAAACAAAATCAAAGCCATTTTGTCTGTTGGAGGATGAATCAGAAAGTTCACCAACTTTGTATCAGAGGTCAGAGAGTGAATCTCACTTCTACCAGCATCCAGCTGTGGGAAATTTGATAATCATTTATCTTTACATGCTTTGATTTTACTCTAGTAAATACACCTATCTTCTGCACCAGACCCTCCTTCCAAGTTAACAATTCTTCAATATTCAAGGCATAGCCTAGTTACCCATTGATAATAAACAAATTTTAAGTGCTCCTTAGATGTGTGGAACTCAAAGATTCTATTTGGAGTTATTCTTAAACCTTCATTTCAGATTAGGCGAAAAGACAAATCCACTTTTCAATAAATATTGTTATTAATACAGAAGAGATGAGGTGTCCTAGAATCACAGGAAAAGGAACATTTGTCTCTGCATTTTCTATGCAAATGCCTACACAGGAGTAGACAATAAATAATGTTTTAATAAATAGCCAGATCTCATCCTATGTGTTTTATAAGGCTAGTATAAAATAAATGTTGAACTGAATCATGTACACATTTCTTGAACTAAATATTCAGAAAAACAATATTTCTGGAGACATGACGATGTTTTTTGAGGATCAGTATTTAACCACACTAAATATTTAACCACACTAAACATAGCACAAAACCTGTTGCTACCCTAAAGACATTCATCTATGACAGGAAACCTTAAAACTTCTCAAACTTTGTTTCCGCCCACTTTGCTTTAATAAATACCCTCCCCTCTAATTTAGGAAATATATAAGGATCCTTACGCTTTTCCTAAGAGAACTCTCTGATATTTTATGTGTCGCCATGTTCTTGTTATAAGAATAATTCAATCTCCTCCCAAAATAATTTGCTACTTACCTTGTGAGTTTTGAGAATTAATTAACATATTTTAAGTGCTATAGTTTTCTAAAAGGAAATTCTGATAAAAATTTCATGTTTTTGTTATGTCCTGATTCAATAAAAATTGTCAGAAACATGGGACACCTGGCTGGCTCAGTTGGTTAACTGTCTGACTTTTGATTTCAGCTCAGGTCATGATCTCAGTGTCGTGAGATTGAGCCCCCAGTCTGGCTCCATGCTGGGCATGGAGTCTGCTTAAGATTCTGTCTCTGTCTCTCCCTTTACCCCTCCCTGCTCATTCTCTCTCTCTCTTTCAAAAACAAAATGTGATGAATTAAAAAAGTGTCTTTTCCTCTAAAGACAATTGTAATGTTCCAAGGCAATTGTATGCCTCTGGGACTTCATCACAAAGCAGAGTAACTCCTGTCTCACTCCTGTCTCACATTTACCCAGGTGTGTTGAAGAATCTCACAAATCAACCTCAAATAGGGGAAAGATCTTGAGTTTGGCACTCAAAGAGCTCCACATCCATATTCTAGGCTATTTACTTGCTAATTTTGGCATCTAATGGACTCTCAGCCCCATTCTTAACTGGTAAGATGGAAATAGCAGTAAAACAAACCTTACAGGACCACTGTGAAAATAAACCAATGGCTGACAGGCACTGAGTTCCAGGTGTACATGGCAGGTTAGAGTGTGTGACCCCCTCCCCATTTAAGAGCAGATCCGTTTAGCAAAAAGCTAGAAACTTCAGTTATTAATCATTATTCTCCCCTCTAGATACCAGAGTGGTGACTATCTGATTAAATCCCTGGATGTATATGAAGCTCTCACTAAAAACTACACATAGTGACTGTGCTCAGAATCTCCTAAATTAACCAAAAGGGAAGCTTAGCCACCGGGCGGTACCTTCAAAGATATGCCAACTGTTTTTAGGCAAAGAGTTCCAAACAGCAAATAAAAATAGAGGGGTGCCTGGGTGGCTCTCTGGGTTAAATCTCGCCTTCAGCTCAGGTCATGATCTCAGGGTCCTGGGATCGAGCCCTTAATGGGGCTCTCTGTTCAGTGGGGAGCCTGCTTCCCTCTCTCTCTGCCTGCCTCTCTGCCTTCTTGTGATCTCTGTCAAATAAATAAATAAAATCTTTAAAAAAAAATAGAAACACACACACACATGCACACACACACAAATGCATGAGACCTACCCTCACAAAGCTTACATTTCAGTGGGGAAGAGAGACATACACAGGGTAAGTGCATAGATAACATGTTGAGGAGTGATCAGTGCTAAGGTGAGAAACACAGAAAGTGAACAGTGTCAGGTGTGGGTTACAGGTTGCAATTCCAGCTGGAGCAGCCAGGGGTGCCTCACAGGGAAGAATGGCATTTACATAAGTATGTGAGGTAGGGAGGTCTTCAATCACGTGTCCAATCTTCTCAGCAACAAGCAGCAAGTACCATAAGACACTGCGAACAGCATGAAGCCATAGTAGAGAGCCAGATGTGGGAATGTGTATCCTTCCCCATGTCCAGGTTACATCCACCCACTCTCACCTGGAAAATGGTCACAGCCCTTTCTGAACTGTTCTCTGTGCTCATCCAGTGGCCAGTGTCCTTGAGAGCTAATAATGCTAAAGATCTTTGAAGACTATGCTCATTTCATGGCCAAAGAAGCTGTACCTAAAACATTTTAAAAGCAAGAGACTAGAGTGAATGTTGAAAATATCAGATTAATCTGTTACACTTTTGCAATCTTTGGTTTTTCAAACACATTTGCACATGACTTGCTGAGATCGGGAGCATAGAGGTTACTGACGGCCAGGTCAACCCAGTCAATCCGTCCTAACGAAATGAGCCCAGGGCACACTGCCAAAGACCCATAGAAAGTAAGCGCTCAGAAGCAAAGCACTAGTTTTCTCCAGTTTTTCTCTGGAAAAATGTGTGTGGCTCAGACATCCCATCCCAGGTTAGATTCAGCCCTGGAGGATAAAACACAAGACGTGAGGGATTTCAGTTTCTCATTCCTTCGGCAGAGCCCAAATCTGCAGTCTGGTTAGTTGTCTCACCTGGGCCTGGAGGAGGGGTGAGAAAGAACCGGTTATAAGAAATTTCCCCTTAGGGTTGGGTGGCCTGTGCAAGCTGGGGTTTCTGTGCAGCACGATTGTGGTTTCTGCTAGCTCTGAAGATTGCCAGAACGCTTGCAGGGATTAAAAACAGGAAATCCAATGATCCACATAAATGATATTTTCCTAATGGTAATATTCCGCGTGTTTAACACAAACCCTAGAATTGTGCAGGGAAACGGGACCCCTCCTGGTCTTCCTTTCATGTCAATAGCTTCACTATGTGAGTCCTATGTCATTTTTTTACACCCACTCAACCTGTGACTGTCAACTTCAGCAAGATGGGTGCTCAGAGTGTTGCCTTTACCGCTTGTCCCAAACTTGTGGGGTCATTCTTTGTGTGACCAGCCACTCCCAGCAGCTGCACACTGGAGTCATTACAAAGATTTGGAGTTATGCTGCAAATTCATAGCAATATCAAGCACCCTAGTCTAAAAATTCTGTGTCTGACTCCACATAAGGATAGTTAAGTAGGAATCATGGGGCAGACATCGTGCGGGGGGCTCTGGGGGCCAGGTAAAGCATGCAGTTTGATTCAAGATACATAATTCTCTGATAAGAATAAAAACCAGCAGGAAATTTCTGGAGGCTGATTTGTATGAATAACCAAGAGCTTTAAAAAATGTTCTTACTCTTTAAATGAGCTAATAATCTACTGTTAGAAATCCACCCTGCAGAAATTAACAGAGAGATAAGTATAAAGCTATGTACTGTAATATTATTCATATTACAGGAAAAAAAGAAAAATAGGAATATTCAGTTACAGACAATAATGAATAAGTCTTTACATATCAATAAAATGGGTGATTATATAGCCACTAACAGTAATGTTTTTAAAGAATACATAACACCAAAAATTATGTTATAAATAATGTCATATGAAAAACATTATTAGGGGAGGTGGGTGGGAGCCTGGGGCAACTGGGTGATGGGCATTAAGGAGGGCATGTGATAGAATGAGCAGTGGGTACTATAAGCAACTGAAGAATCACCAAATTCTACCCCTGAAACTAATAATACACAACATGCTAACTAAATTGAATTTAAATTTAAATTTCTTTAAAAGGAAAACATTAGCATACAAAATTTTACATACATAGTAAGATTTCAAATTTCTGTCATTGGGCAAAGAATTTGTATGCACATGTGTACACATCTGTATGGGTGGTGCCATCAATGACATTCATCCTATTCTTGAATAGAGATGCCCTTTTTCATCATATTACATCATATGATGCCGTATTAGTTCACAGTGGTGTAAGTCAGCAGTCAGCACTTTCTGGCTCACAGGTCACATCCAGTCCACTGTCTATTTCTGTAAATGCAGTTTTATTAGCTCACAAACATGCTCGTTTGTTTACATATTGACTACACGTGTTTTTGCACCACAATGAGAGTTAAGTAACAAAGGCAGAGGCCATAGGGGTCTCAAAGCCTAGAACATTTACTATATGGCCCTTAAGGGGGAAAAAAAAAAAAGCTTGCTTATTCCCCATAAAAATGCAAGTCAATGATTCTTAATAGGGGGTATTTTACCCCCATAAGAGCCATTTGTCAATGTCTGAAAATATTTCTGGTTGTCATCGTGAGAATGCTGGGGGTGGCACTGGCATTTACTGGGGTTAAGATCAGCAATGTTGCTAAATAGCCTACAATTCACAGGACAGCTCCCACATCAAAGAAGGTCAATAGTGCTGAGTCTGAGGGACCGTGATGTAGATGAATAGTTAAACCAGTCTAATATACCCACCAGCTGACCAGATGTGACCAACCCAAGCCTTTGGAGATCCCTTCATGAGATGAACTTTTCACTGAAACTCCAAAATTTAAGCACCTTGCCAGGGTTTACACAGCTAGTAAGGGCTGAAGGCAACACGCCACCATGTTACTCCAGAAGACTGAAAAGACATGCTGACAGTTTCAGAAGGTTTCATGGGGTGAATCTAGATGAAAATCCATGGCAGATTGCTAAAGGAATCTTCAGGTCCTTCCTTAGTTCTTATGTTTGCCAGCTCAGTCCTATGTATACACACCTCCCTGAGTGCTCCTGTCAGAGACAAAATGATGGCCTGGGCCCATGGCCATCCCAATCCAGCATGGCAGTTCTTATATTCTTAAAGTATGCCCTGAGTTAAAATTATTTCACTCTACATGCCTTGTCCTTATTTCAAAGGCTTCCAAGGCCCCCCTTTTCAGGTTACAAAAACAGTCCTAAAAACCAACTTCTGCCAAATCACAAGTAATTGACTAAATTATGCTTCCTAATCACCCATCTTTCTTTGCCTCTCAGCCGTCAGACCCCTTCTCCTGATGCGTTGTGAGGCCCCCAGCTTTCCAGCCTCTTCTCTGGTGTCATTCTAATTGGCACTAATAGCTTCACTAAAATTCAGGCATCAAAAAGGTCCCACCAATCAGTTTATCCTTTGACCCTGAGTGCTGGCTCCTCCGTCAAGTTCAGGCATTACTAATCCACCTAGTGGTTAGTCCCGACAGCTTATTTTGTCTGCAGCTTTTCTTCTTCCACTAAGAGCTGAAATGACGGCCAGCTGCATTCATTAAAGTGTCCCTTCCCCTCGCTGACCCATAAACCCGCCATGTGGGGCGGCGTCTGTGACGCCTCATGGCCCTTGCAAGTTGTCTTCCCTGGGGTGACCTGTAAGGTGAGGCGTATTCCTGTGATCCCTCCCCCCACACTAGCCCTTTCTTCCTTACACCTGGGAGGTGAAAAGCCAGACTCCTTTGCTGAGCCCTCATTTTCATCACCTTTGTTTCTGTCCCAGGGTGAAAGATTAGACAGGTGATAAGAGCGAGGTCACCGCCAGTGCTGTCAGAAAGTGGGAAACAAGGGGCCTTGGAGGGGATGGGGCTTACGAGGATTTTTTTGTGTGTGCTCTGCCTGCCAAGCTAATCCTCCTAAAGCCACACCATAAACAAAATGTCCTCCTTCTAGGAGAAAGTAATGCACTGGATACCTGAAGAATATTTATGGCTCCACTCTTCTCTTCCTTAGAGTAGTCAGCCTGCTCACACATAGGGGAGCATCTTTGTCTTCTCCCCCAAACTCAGAGCAGATTCAGTTCTTTGCTAAGTTCTTTCCACTAGCGCACACTATCACTACAATCCCTAACATCCTCTGTGAAAACTGTTGCATGGCAGAATGTTTGAAAACATTATATTGTCCTTGTAGTAATCCTTTAGGGCAAGTGGTGTTTTGACTTCTGACAAAGAGTTACTGGCATCCCACGAGCTGGAAAAACGATGATGGGAATCAGGGTCTGAGCTGGAACCCAGGTGGCAGCACTGCCAGTTTATCTAACGTAATCATAGAAGCAATATTTCTGCTGACCCTTTAAGAAGGGAAAACATTTAGTTAGATAAAACAGGTAAAAGTCATGAGGAAAGGTGTTCAGGGGAAAGTAAGATCACGAGTGATAGTAAGGAAATTCCTAAAGGTCTTACCTGCCCACCCACCCCAACTCTCAAAAGAAGGAATACCAGGAAGGTTGGAACTACATGGACTTTAGACTCAGAAGGGACTGGATTCTCAACCTTATTTTATTACTAACTTGGATGAATTGCCAGACTGTTCTAGATGATTTCTTCACTGTCCAGAAGCTATCGACACCCTCCAAACATACACCAAGAGCTGTATGAGACTGTGTAAGGTTTTATTTCATTTATTTCTCACAGCAGCCCTAAAGTTAAGAATTGTTGTAATTATCCCTGTATTATCCATGATATAATTGAATTATAAAGAAGCTGAAAAATGTAGCTAGCAAATGGTGGAGACAGATTTGGACCTTTGTAAATAGATCCCAGCACTCAAATCCCCACTGTCCCCTCTTCCTGCCTCCCAGCCTCAGGAGATAAATCATATGAAGGAGATAAAATCAGAAAATCAGCACTTAGGAATCTGCATTGATTTGGTATGTTAGGCTCTCCTCCTCTTTCACCATATTTTCTGCTGCCTTTTTCAGGCCTTCTAATCCTAGCAAAAGTCTTCCCAACAAAACTTTTTACAAAAAGCTTTACTCTGAACTGGAGTTCAGCTGATCACTGGTAGGCTGATATCTGTTGTGGATTCAGTTTTCTTCCCTCCTTGAAAGAGTTCTGCTTTCATAGATGGGAGTGGAGATAGAGACACAATTATGCAGAGTTTGGTTAAAAATCAATCTAATTAGAGTTAATTAATTAATCTAATTAGATACCCAAACGTAGCTTGAGAAGAAACAAAATTCTAAGCATGACTCTGAAAGACAAGAAACATACAAGCCAATAAGGGGCATGAGGCGTATACAGAAAGACCCACACAGGCATGCATGCACACGCATGTGCACACCTACATCCAGATGAAAGAGATCAGCATGGAGAACAGAGAAGTGATAGGAGAGGCTGAAGCAGCAGCGAGGCATAAGGAGAGGTTTTTACTATAAACCAGGAAAGAGGTAGTGATACCAATGAGGATGGAGTGAGGCAGAGTGATTTGAGAAACAGTGAGTATATGGATGTCTGGGCAAAGGGGGAGTGGGAGAAGAATGATGGATGCCACAAGGCTCTGCTTTAGGAACCTGAGTGGATTCACTGAGAGAAGGGCTTAGTTGGAGCCACATTCGGGGCAAAATTGAGGGAAGAGGTAATATGGACAGAAAATGATGAGCTTCATTTTTGACATCTTAAGTGTGACACAAATCTGGGCGCCTATGGTGGGCATGTCCTTCAGCAATTAGACGCCTTACTCTGGAGATCAGATGGGAGGTGGGGCTGAAGATGGAAATATGGGACCCATCAACACACAAAGAGAAGACTAATGGCTTGAGCCTTTTGAACCCTGTTCTTTGGCACTTTCTAGGAATTAGCTGTCTGCTTGTGTGTACAGACTAGCTCCAACGAATGGTTAACATGAGTGGTTGTCAAACAAAGTGCTTTGCAAAATGAAAACGCTGTAAGAAAGCCAGCAGATCATCTCCTGGATGACAGGGACAGTTATATAAGCCTCCATGCCCGAGAGCCACTGCGCCGACTCTGCTTTTTTCTACTTAAGTGTGAATCCTCTGAGAACTTCCCAAAAAAGTCACTTCATCCTGTTTCATATTCTACCAAAGGCTTTTAAAAAATATCAAAGAAATCACCAAATTGAGCTGGGACAGCCTCATTGACTTTGATAGATTCTTGCTTTCTTTTCCTGCCAACTTTTCTTTTCCAAAATCTTAGCGTTATAAAAATAGTAAATATGGAACATTAATAATAGTGATACCTAATATCTGTTCTTTTCATGTTCTAAGGTCTGTGCTAAGCACTTGACATGAATTATTTGATTTAATCATCATGAAAACCAAATGATTTTGAAATATCAGCTATTACCATCACAATGTTGTGTAACAAATCACCTCAAAACACAGTGGTTTAAACTCACCATCATTTATCATCTCAGGTCAGTGGATTGGCTAGGTTGTGTCTATTGCTCTCTGCTGAGCTTTTCTGGGAAATTCACCTTATTACAATAGGTCTAGAGTCAGTGTGAGCGGTTCTGTTATGTATATCTCCAGACTGCAATCCAGACCATAGGGAGAGGAGGAACAGCTATCCAGAACTTTTATTTCATTTATTTCTGCTAGGCTTGAAACTGACACCACTTCTCTTTCACCCACATGCCATTGGCCAAAGCAAGTCACATGTCCAAGCTTCTGCCTGCAATGGTACAGAAGGAAAGAGTTAAAAAAATGGGATCAGTTGATTCATCTATCACAATTGACTGTTTTTATCATTCCCATTTTAGATATAGAATTCTGCATAGAGAAATGTTAAGGGTAATGTTTCATCCTTTCATTTCTTCATCCGTTTACTTATTTTTACTGCTCCTAAAAACGATACTTTTCTAGGTCATATTGCCAAACCTGCTGAAACAGACATTCCCGACACAATCCCCATCTTAGAGGATCCCACAGTGTGTATTGTGGGAAGGGCTGACTTACAGACATATCACTGCAGCATGGGACAGCAGCTTCTAAAGAAGTGTCCACAAGATTCTAGAGAAGGAAAGGGTTAACTCACTGTGTGTGGAATAGTTGAGAAAACTCTGTAGGTGGAGGAGATGATGGAAGAAGTGGATCTTTGAGGAAGAGGACATATTTTTTATAAAAGAAGGGAGATGAATAAATTATAAATAGAGTCTTATGATAAGGTGTGTCTAAACAAATGAGAATACATGAAAGGATAGGCAGAGAAATGACATTCTCATCGCAATGTAGAGTTTGAATAGCAGGAAGAGACATGCAAGAAAGAGGGAGACATCTATCAAAATCATTATGAGTTCTGAATGAGAACACCGACTTTAGCATGTGGGCATGCACAAGTGTGAACACACACACAGACACGTACAGACATTCACATACATGTACACATACCGACATGCACACATGTACATACAGAGAGAGACATGTATAGATGCACACATTCATATATACATACCTATGTATATAAACATATACACAGACATACATATACAGACACACACACACACACACACACGCAGGTCAACAATCACAGATATTTTTAGAAGAAAGAACTAAAAAACCAACATGGAAGCAATTTTAAGCACTTTCTCTAATTGCTCACCTGCTGGCCCTATGGGATAGTATTTCAGCCAGGGCATCACAGAGAGTGAAATTCACCCCCTGACCCTGGCCACTTCTCACTCTTTTTCAGGTATGTTTCAGTCTCACAGAAGACCCCCTTACCTTCATCTTTGAGTTCAGATTGACACCTCTGTTTATAACTGTGTCAAAGTGGCTATGTCATAACGTCAGGCAGACCTAAAAGGCTAAAGTGTCACCCTAAAATGCCCCTTCACGATGCTAGAGACCAACACTGGTGGAGCTGTGGCACTGGACAGGAGTGACATTAACAATACGTAAATTTGCTGAGCGTGTTTTATGTGCCAAGTGTGGTGCTAAACACTTTATATATATATTTCCCCAAATATTCCTCGCAGTCTTAGAAAATAGGAAAAAAAAACCTCCAAAAAACAACACAAAGTTTCAATTTTTTTCCAAGAAATGCCTACTGTTTATTAAGTACCCAGTTGTGTCTGATTTCACAGCTCAAAAATCTTTCATTAGACCAGACCAACTTCCAAGGACACATTGGTCTTGATCCTGAGTGTTTTAGTAAGCAAGGAATAGGGCTTAATAGAAAGTTGGAGGTGGTACAAAGCCGAGCTTTGAACCCCAACTCATCAACATCCCCTGAGCAGCACTGGGCATGTCCCCTAACTTCTCTGAGCTTCCGTTTTCTGATATCTGAAGTAGATATCATTAAAGCTACTTTGGAGGTTACTGTGGGGACTAAATGAAATGATATATGGAAAATGTCATTAGATTTAAGCAGCACAACTTGATTTGGGATTTGTGTACACTGTGATTTTCTCATGGAGCTCACCTTGGAAGGACTGGGAGAGGAGGGAGAGCAGCAGGACAGAGAAGGAGATGGAGCTATGAAAGAATGTGACCCCGGTGAATTTGCAAATTCAGCCCAAATCCCAGGGGAGCTTTGGGATGCCTGTTCTGCCTTGAGATAAGAAGACAAGGCTTTTGTACTCCTGTTCCAGCCAGTCAGTGTCCATTAGATGGTGGAAAAGAAGGGCTTAATATCCAGACTCTTTTGGGCAAGGTGATTTTCATCACCGTTGGGTAATCTCCCACAGAAGTTGCAGGTGTGAGCTATTAGCTGAAACGCCCACAGAACCTGACCCATGAGCACACTGACCAAACTAGCTAACGGAACTCTGAGGTACCTGATTGGCACCAACAGCATCAGTACAATTCACACCTTGCATCATTCAGATTTATTTAATACTCACATTGGGTTTATTATTATCGTGTTGCAGTGAACTGCAGAATTTTGTGGGTTACCATATCTGGTGGTCTGTTTCCCCACAATGAACCATAGGGAAGAAAGAGGATAGAGCATAATGGAGCGATGATAGATGATAGATAGATGGATGATAGAGTGGTTCTGAAGACCAGTGTCTCTAGTTTCAGATACTTGGCCTCGAGGTTTGATTTTCTCTCTTACTTGCTACAAAATCTCTGTGATCTAGTTAAGCAGGTTTTGTTTCTTCATCTATGGAATGAGGACATTAATTGTACTGAGTAGAATAGTGGGTCACCCAAATATGTATTCACCTGAAACTTAAGATTATGTGACCTTATTTGTGATAAGCATCTTTCAGATGTAGTTAAGATAAGGATATCTGGGTGAGATCATCCCAGACTAAGGTGGCGGCCCTAAGTCCAGTAATGGAATGATAACTGTCCTTTAATAAAGATGCAGAAAAGGGGGCACCTGGGTGGCTCAGTGGGTTAAACCTCTGCCTTCAGCTCAGGTCATGATCCCAAGGTCTTGGGATCGAGCCCCGCATCGGGCTCTCTGTTCAGCGGGGAGCCTGCTTCCCCCACCTCTCTCTCTCTGCCTGCCTCTCTACCTACTTGCAATCTCTGTCTGTCAAATAAATAAATTAAATCTTAAAAAAAAAAAAGATGCAGAAAAGGAAACAACAGAGACACAGAAGGAAAGTCCATGTAAGGACAGAGACAGAAACGGGAGTGCAGCCACTAGCGAAGGAGTGCTAGGATTGCTGGCAAACATCAGAAACTAGGAGAGAGGCATGGGGTAGAGTCCCCATCTGAGTATCTACAGGAGTCAGAACTGCTGACACCTTGAATTTAGACTTCTGGACGCCACACTATGCAAAAATAGATTTTTCTTGTTTTAAGTTAACCAGTTTGTGACAATTTATATTAGGAAATTCATACAATAGCCATCTGAGATTGTTGTGAACATCAAATTAGATAACACAAGTAAAATATGTAAGACAGAGACTGGAGCATTCTAAGAACTTTTAAAGTGTTTGCTTTTATTGTAATCATTAGAATTGTATAAACACAAATGCACCCAGAGCCCGTTGAATATTATTGATTGTTGACTGTGTAAATCTATTACACAACTGGAATCAAAGTATCAATTTGAGATCCCACACACAATTCCAAGTAGAAGAATGGCACACATAGATTTGGACTTTTCAAGAATATTTCACTCTTACTAAGTCTCACAATAGATCAGGCATAATGCTGTGCTCTTAGCAATTGTTCACTAAATATGGAGCCATTCAAATGGGGTTCTACTTGCCCTCTCTTTCTTTAAGTACAACTCCTTGAAAATAGATGCAAGTTTCTTGAGGGTTTGGGATGTCTCTATGGATATAACCAGAATTGCGGTGGGTTTTAAGCATCTTGCCCTTTCTAAGAGTGAATGTCTGCATGTAGTGCATGGGTAATGCCAAGCAAAAACATGTTAACAAGCCAACATTTCTGTGGTTCCATATTCTATTCCTTGCATGCTGGATTCTTATGGAGATGAGGGGTTGAAGTGGAAGGAATTCTGAAAAAGTTCAAGGGAAAAAGAGGTTTCCTTAGAAAACTGTCTCTGCTTTTTTTTTTCCTTTTCCTTTTTTTTTTTTTTTTAAATCTGCCCAACAGCAGCAGACTTACCCTCTTTCCAAAGTGGTAGAGATTATTTAGGTAAACTCAGTTATTGGTAGTAACGAAGGTCTCAACTCAAAACCCTCTTTTGGGTAAAGTGATTCAGCATGAGAAGTGTTATGTTTGATTTCTTCTCACTGTAAAATCCAGATTTTGCATGGCTATAATGTTCCCTTTACAGGAAGGCTGGCAGGGCCAACAGTTAAGTCTAGTGCAACCATGCCTAATGCTATATCCTGTCATTTTAATGCCCTCCTCCCATTTCTTCCTTTGCCTGCCTTTCTTCCATTACTTTGCCTTTTAAGATAAATTGAAGGATCATTCTTACCCTAGGATTTAGAGTCTCTTAATTTTGTTTTTGGATATGGACAGAGACACTAAGGCATTTTTATTTTTTTTATTTTATTTTGTGTTTACCAAACCTGTATCATGCACTCCATCAGGCAGTGGGCTCCTCTGTGCTCTTTCCAGAAAATTAAAAACATAAATTAAGCATAAATGGCCAAAGCCACAGAACAAGCAAGGCCTTCTTAGTGTCCACAGAGAGGAGTTCTATTACCACCATTTGCTTTAGAGAAGGGGGAAGTTACCTGTAATTCTTGTTCTCTTGAAGGTGTGTGTTTTATAATAGGTCCCTATTCACCACCCTGCCTTCCCCAAGGAGTTCTTAGCTGCTTGATTTTTTTGGCTGCATAAGAACTGTCAGTGAGGGGCTAGCACATTCTTATGACCCCTGGGGTAGATACATTGCAGTTCTAGCAGGAGTTTATACTCTTTGTGTTTCTGGATTTTAATTTTTCCTCGAGATGTATGTTAAAAGAAGTCCCGTCTGATGAGAATAAATCTGCACTTAAGGGGACAATGCTTCCCCAAGATGCCATGTCTTTATCAATCCAAATCCCCCTCTTTAAAATACATAAGATATGTGGAGAAAACGTGAACACTTTTTTAAGATCCCAAGCTTCCTCGAGCTTCTTTTCTATTACCATGAAACTGAACCATGCAGACTAATATACTATATGTAAGGCAACATCTTGGTCTCTCTCCCTTCCCAGTACTAAAACCTTCTTGAAACAGGAGTGAGTGCCAATTCATTTCAACCCCCTCAACATCTCCTACTGACGGATAGTGGCTGCCTGTTGAGGAGCGGTTGAGGCCAGGTGCAGACTCAGCAGGAAGCAGTGTGGTGATTGATCACTGCCTCAGGGAAGGAGGAGGAAGTGGCAGCATGTATGCCATGTATTTGCCATTCCTGGTAAGGACTGTCTTATTCATCTTTGTATCCCTGTGCCTAGCATGGTGCCTGGCACAGAAGGGTGCTCCGTAAATATTTGTTGTACTGAACTGAACTAACGTTTCCATCCAAATCCTTTTTTCTGAGTTAGAATGAATAGTGGTGGCAAGGTCTTCATCTATTGGTGAGAAGTAATGGTGGTAGGGGCATGTCCCTCCCAGAGTAGAGTTTCTATGGAGCCAATAGGTCCAAAGACCCTATAATCTGTTAAATTACTCTGTCATGGACCCAATATCCTGCTACTGTATAAGACTTTCGTGACCATCAGATCTTTGCTATTTCCCTGTTTACCTTTCCAAAGAACTAAATTATGGTCTTCGTGTGCCTAGCTGCCAGATGGTGTCTTGCTGGGACACATCTCTCAGTATCCCAACATGGCTCTGTCTCAGTACTGACAACCAGGAAGATTTTGCTTTTGTAATCTATCTACTGGGTTAGACCCCTACACTCACTACCCAACTTCTGATCTCGGGGCAGGCTTTGGACCCTGGCTTAAAACTAACTTCAGGGCTGTGCTGAAGAAGGACCCACTTTCTGAACCCATTCAACAACCCTTTTTTCTGCTACCTTGTATGTCTTCCCATCCCCATTGCCATTTACCATCACGCTTCCCTAACTTACCATTTCATGTATCTGATATCCCCAAAATGTCACAATCTCCATTGCAGTTGATTCAGCAATAAAGTGAATTGTTTACTCAAAGTTGAGACGTACTTGTTCAAGTATCCCTCCACTTAGTTTTATTGAGAAATAATCGACACACATCACTGTATACCTTTAAGGAGTACAGAGTGATGCTCTCATTTACCTGAATTGTGAAATGATTGCCACAATAGGTTAGTAGACGCCTATCATCTCATAGTCATATGATAAAAAGAAAAGAAAAATAATTCTCCTTGTGATGAGAACTCTTAGGATCTACTCTTTTACTTCCCAACATACCATCCAGCAGTGTCAGCTATAGTCATCATGCTGCCCATTCCATTCCTAGTACTTATTCATCTTATACCTGAAAGTTTGTACATTTTGACAACCTTCCTCTAATTCTCACTCTCTGTTCCCCACTGGATTAAGTCTTATGTCTTTAATCTAGTATCCTTGTGACCCAAGACAAGTTACAGATCTACTCTGTGGCTTTTTTTTTCCTCTTCTCTTTAATGAAAAAAATAAACACAGATAACAATAGTACCCATCCCAAAAGGCTGCTGGGACGATTAGTAATGATGCAAGAATTTTGTCTAGTATCTAATAGAACTTCAATAAATAAGAGCAATTATTATTATGATCTCATCCCAAGATCTACACTGCATTAGAATTAGGGGAGCAGATGTGCCCTCAAAAGGGCACATCTAGTTTATCATAACAAAAATATCAGAAACCCTCTGAGACCATATTTATAAAACAGCAATGACCATCAAAAGACAATCTTATTCTCTAGCATAAAGCCAGTTGTGGACTGTTTACTAACAGAGCAAAATAGAGTAATTAAAGGAACATTTGAAAAGTATTAATAGCCTTAATTTATATCACCCTTCATTCTTTCTATCCCTTACTTAATCCTCACCACAATGTTCCTGTCTGATAGCTGAGGCTATCCAAGTGAAAGGTATTAACCATCTTTCCCATGATTAGATTAGTTCACTAGTTTATGGACCTCAATCCTGTTCCTGATCTCCTATGCAGCCCTTGTTCCAACACACCATGTTGTCTCCTTACAGAGATGTCAGAAAGGAAGGCCTTAGATAGGGCCCTTCCATGTTAGTTGGGAAAAGCCTAGGAAGACAAAGCTTGTCGCTTACCCTGAGGATGTTCTCTACTGCTGCACTAGATGTGACAGTGTTGGGTGTAGATCTCCCACCCACAAGCTCATCCTTTCCACATGGAGCTCCTGGCCTGAGGGACCTGACAATTGAGGGAGCTTGGTGTCATCACGTCATCAGGTCACAGCCAGGCTCAGAGTGTTGGCCTCTGCAAAAACACACCTGAACAAGCATCGGGGGATAGAGAACACCTCTCCCCACCCTGGTGTGAAGTGTTTGATGGAAGAAAAATAACAAATGTGTCTGCCATGAGGAGGCAAACTTCAGCTGTACCTATTAGAGCAACACTGGCCTTTTTTAAAAGCACCAATAGCCTAACACTTGGGTTTTTCAGCAGCTCCTCAAAAATGTGTTTGAAGAGAGATGACTTCTGAGAGGCAGTGTCTGGAAGCAAGTTGCCAGCCTTCCAATGAAGGGAGATTACTTACCAGCTCTTTTCCACAAGCTGATAACCCTGTCCTTCCTCTATGACTTTCTACGCAGAGTATGATTGTCGCCCTGTCTCTTGTGGTTTCAGATCAGAGATCAAAGGACAGAGATCTCTTGTTCGCCATGTAAAAAAACAAAAACAAAAACAAAAAACAACAAAAACAAAAAACCACTCAAACTAGTTTCAAGTCATGGGGATTGGGAGGTTGTTGGGATTACTGGAACAGTAACAACAATATCTTATTGAAAATAAGGGTGGAGAATGTAACTGGGCCTCATAAGCCACTGAGGGTGATAAAGGGGATGTTTTCAGGATCATTTGAGATCTATATCTCTACCTCCTTCATTCTGCCACCATATTTTTTTTCTAGGCCACAAAAATATTTTTTATTAACATATAATGTATTATTTGTTTTAGGGATATTTTTTCATTTTTTATTAATATATAATGTATTATTTGCTTCAGATGTAACAAATTTTTTAAAAATTTTTTATTTCTTTTCAGCGTAACAGTATTCATTGTTTTTGCACCACACCCAGTGCTCCATGCAATACATGTCCTCCCTAATACCTACCACCTGGTTCCCCCAACCTCCCACCCCCCACCCCTTCAAAACCCTCAGGTTGTTTTTCAGAGTCCATAGTCTCTCATGGTTCACCTCCCCTTCCAATTTCCCTCAACTCCCTTCTCCTCTCCATCTCCCCATATCCTCCATGTTATTTGTTATGCTCCACAAATAAGTGAAACCATATGATAGACTCTCTGGTTTGTTTTTTTTGTTTTATTTTTTTTGTTTTTTTTTTTTTAATCTCTTTTTGATCTATTCATCTCTCTTTGTATGTGGCTTACAAATATGAAAATGGACACCTAACCTACACATCCCACCAGTTAAAGATAGTCCATAGAGATTGGCTAGAACCTTTGTGACCCACATAATACTTGTGGGTGAAATAAATTGATGAACCCAGTGTTATATTCCCTGAACCAGGTATCCTCACCTATAGAGAAAAGGAATCAAAGAACACAAACGCAGCTGCGGGAGTCATCCCTGTGACTGAGAGGTAGACTATTCTCAGAGCAGGATCATAGGCTTGTAGACATCCCAAAGATGTTCACGGAGAGCATAATACAACTTCAGAACAGAAACAGACTTCGGGAGCATGTCAGTCACCAATAGGGTCTCAAACACAATGGCCTTGAAAACTGAGTATCTTTCCAGTAGGCTGAGAAAAATAAGCCTGAGAAAATGAGAGGTTAACTTGTTCAACAGTACACTTCTGGAGCAAAAGTCATGAAAATCAAATCCACCTCCTTTATTTCAGAACCCTTCACAGATAATTGGCTACCTGGGTGAGTTTACTACTGTCCAAGTTCTAGTCCTCAACTCGCAGGTCTAGAATCATGACTTGCAAACACACAGAAGGTAGATCCATCTCTTTGGATAGACACCCTTATGAGCTCACAGGAATTGTTGAAACATAACATGCTTATCTACTCAAATACAAGGAGATGATCCACCTTAATTCATATGAAAATCACAGAAACAGATGTAAGAATTTTTGTAAGGAGGAAAGTATATGGAATCAGAATATGGGTATTTCCTACATAATTCATATATTTCAACTTATATGGGACAGTACCCTGATATGACCATCTATATAATTATGATGGACTAACTCCTAGGTCCTGGTAGGTTATGTCTCAGGATCTGGGCATGTTCTATGCAGTGCACCTCAGCAATGTTTGTCTTTACGACTCTCCTTTTCTTTATTTTCTGCTAAGCAAACACTTTTCTGATTAGCAAATCCTTTTTCTGGATTCGTTAACCCGTTTAATCACTGCTTGTAACTGCCTGAGATCTAATCTGCCTTTTCAAAGCAATTTTTCGCATCTCTCCTCTGACCCAGTTGTCTATCCATTTTAAAGCTTAAATCTCTGAGGGAAGTCCAGTTCTTGGGGTGTCCTTCATTCTTGCCTCGTACCTACCACCAATGCCCAGATCTACATATTTAAAATGCAACTGAAAATTAAAGCCATTACAGAAGCTTTCCAAATGGGCAAATATTTGCCTCAATTATTCTATTTACAATTCCAAAAATATTTCTTCTGTTGAAGTCTGTGTACAAGAAGTGGCTCCAAAACCATTTTTAAGGGAGTTTTGACATCAATGAAACGTTATGCTGGCAGGGTGAGTGAAGTGCTTGATTAATAAAGAGTCTCAGTGTTTTCAAACACATATTCCAAGCAGCCTCATTTGAAGAAAACCACAAACGGAGAATGCTTTGCTGCTCACAGTCACAAGGGGGTTGTGTATTTCATTCCTGCTTACACAGTCCGCTTACTTTGGAGCTTGGGTAGGAAAGAAACATGGCCAGCAGAAATAAGGCTACATTCAGTGACCCTACCCTTCTACCCATTGGCCTGATGGGAGAACTTTTTTACCCCTCTTTGCTACTGTTTTCTTAGTTTTTAACCTTTTAATACTTAATAATTCCCTAAAAGACCATCTTGACAGAAAATAGGGGGATACCTTAGGACCCCATTGTGTTAGCAATGGGGGATTCTGAGGTTCCTAATTTCAGAATTTCCAGGCAGTGGTGTTGGCGTCCTATACAGAAACGTAATTGAGCATGTTCATGTTAATTACTTTGAAGTGCTTTCCTCTTTTCCAGTCCTTTACAAAAACACAGCAATTTAAATTGGGTCATTATTTCATATGTCTAAGATTCTACTCAGCTACTTAAGGTAACCCTGGAAATGTAGTCAGAAGAATTAATTAAAAATAGGTTCTTTTGCTTGCTAATAAAGGGAAAAAGGCTAATTAAAAAGTAAAATGGTGAAATGAAAAGAATGCACTTGGCAATGTAATTAATAAAAAGAGACTTATAATAATAATTTAGGCATCACAAAATATCATTTTTAAATCCCTGTTTCACTCTACTAATATATTTTAGGTGCCAGCAATGTGCCAGGCATCTCCAGTTTCATTTATCAATGCATTTCACTGTATGCTCTCAACAATCCCACAAAGCACAGAATTACCATGTCAATGAGCTACAGAGAAGTTAAGTGACTTATCTAAAGTCACATAGTTAGTGAGAAAGCAGATGTATGGACTCAGATCTAAATCCTTCCACCAATGCTCCTATAGTGCACATGTTTCCCAGGAGCTAGATATAATTTAGACATTAATAGCCCACAAATCCAGCTACTATATTTATTTTCACCATAAATTTTAATCTACTCCTACTAAAACATTTACAAGAATAATTACTAATCTTAAGCAGCAAATGTGAGTGTACTTGTGTGTACATTTGTGCTTAACTTTTTTTTTTAATTCTCAGCCATTAGAAGATACTGAAATGGATAGAAAAAGGTAAAACAAATTTCATTCATTTGTTTGTTCAACTGTACAAGTCACCTCCTGTCTCCCAGGCAACATGATGTGCTGTTAAAAATCCAGAGATGTCAAGAGCCTGGTTACATTCTCAGAAGCAAGAACTAAGTTCATTTAGTTCATCTCTCCAGTTGCCCCAGTTCAGAACTCCATCACCTAACATTGGGCTATGACAATGAAATGTCCTATTTCCCTACCTTCGTTCTCCTCCCTTGTAATGAAGAAACCAGATTGTATTCAGATTAATGAGCTGTTTTTTTTTTCTTTTTTTTTTTCACATGGTGTATCATTTATCTATTTCTGCATAACAAAACTCTAAACTTAATGGCTTAAATCAAAAGCTATTTTATTTGTTCACCATTCTGGGTCAGGAAATCAAGCAAAACTCAGCAAGCAGGGTCATCCCTTCTTCATGATAGCTGGGGCTTTAGCTGGAATGAATGGCTTGGGACTGACCTGAAAAACTTGATCTTTCTCTTCTCGAGATGTCACCTGGAGTAACTTGACTGGGGCTGGAAAACCCAAGACAGCTGTCCTTACATCTATCATTTTGGTTCTAGATGTTGGCAGAAATGCCTTGGTTCCTTACCTCCTGGTCTAGCTCTCTCTTGTGGTTTATCTCCCCAGCAGGATATCTTGAATCATTTTTCACAGCACATGGGTCTCCCTCCCAGCAAAATGGAAGACTATAAGTCCCTGAAAATGTATGCTTGGAAGACCCAGAACTTCATTTCTACCATATTATATGAATTAGAGCAAATCACAAGGTCAGATAGATTCAAATGGTGAGAAGGTAGACTCTACCTTTTCATAAGAGGAGCAGCATGCATATACTGGAGTGGGAGGAATTATTGGTGGTCAACTTTCTAGATAGATATTACACAACATATCTGCCTATTCAAATGTCTTCAATGGTGTTTGATTGCTTAAATAATAATACCAAACACCTTTGCCAGGAAATTCAAGAAATTCTATGATAGGGCTTAACTTCCTAGTTGTGAATTATTTATGAATTACTTTGTCCCAGTCAAACCCTCAACTAATCAATTTACAGAATTTCCCTGTTTTTTTCTCTATTCCATCTATATTCTTTTCATTTATATATGAATATAAAATTATACATAAAAAAGTTAAAATTATTTGGGGAGAAATACTTATCTTTTGGGGAGACCCATCTCTTTCATTCTTTATTCTTAGAGTTAGTCCTTTTCCCACTTCAGTGTTATCGTGGGAACCAGGCCTGCTAAGCAGAATATACCCATCTTCCTGGACATAGCATTAATGCAAGGATGATAACATGACTAAGCAGATCAAAATCTCCTTGAGAATTTTGTACAACAATCTGTAGAAGGCATAGCCACAGTCTCTGATATATTACACAGACACAAAGTTCCAAGAAAGCCTGGAACTTCTAGAATTATCTTTAACATTGCATAGAGCTGGCCTGCCTGAAATGGAAGCCAAGAGAATTAAAAGCAGAGACAAGAAATGCAAAGGAAGAAACAGGTTTTATCTTAGCCAGATAGTTTTAACCCTTGTATAGCTTTGAGTCACATGAGCCAATCCATTTTCTTTGGCTAACCTAGCAAGCTTGTGGTTTTTGTTTGTTTGTTTTCTTTTTCTTTTTGTTTTGTTTTGTTTTAATCAAAAGATCCATGACTAATATATTTCTCTGTGTTCATCTGAAGCACAAGACATTGAAATATTCCTCTGGAAACTTCTCAGCATGTAGAATTTTGGTTCTTGATCACCTGTCATTCTGCCCATCATACCAGGACCCATTCTTCTTTTCTTGAATTCTGATATTCTTGATTGCATTTAATGCTTATGTTCAACCTCCTACTTCTTGGCTTTATTCTTAGTGTTTCTCATTTACTATTATTTTTATTCTATTGTCAGATCCTAACTTAGCTCTATTACTTTCCTCTACCTGCTTTCATCCCAGGTCTTGCCAGTCTCATCCAAACACTACAGATTTCACACAAACGTGCACACACATGCACAAATTTTATACATTTTCAAGTTTCTTCTTAAATGTTCTCCCTATTTTATATCCAGATGACTCTATGTTAATAGTTTGGTACATCTTGGTAAAATACATGCTTTCCCTGAAAGAATTGTAAATTATCTAAACTTACACAAGAAGATTTAGAAAGCCTAACATGCCCAACAGCCATGGAATAAGAGGGGGAAAAGTGTAAAACAAATCGCTGCTCAAATGGCTCAAATTTCATATAATTTTATGCCTCTGTGCTTTCAAGTTGAAGTTAGAGATTATCTATTTAATCATTTAAACTGGTTCAGATAAGACAAAGAAGAGTACTGCTAAATTTATCAGGCTAAATCTGAATAATGTGGGATATGAAACATAACAAAGTGAGCCTATAATTAAAAATGAAAAACATCTAAGTATAGATACAGTCACTTAATGAATGTCATTCCAGTTCCTTTCTAAAATTCTAGCAAATTTAGCTCACAGTATGATAAACAAGAATACAACATTGTCAAAAAAAAAAAAAAGAATACAACATTGTCAAATACATATTTGGCAGTATTTTATGGCCATTTCAGAAAACAACTTTAGTAAACTAAGAATAAATGGATGTTTCCTTAATATAATTTATCCCAACCAATAGATGCTTTTTTTTTTCCCAAAAAGAAGCAAGAGGCAAACTACTACAATGCTATTATTGTGTGCATTTGTTCTTAATGATCTATACAGTGAGAACTTAAGTAATTTTCACACATCTTGATTCCAAAACCTGAGCTTTCTAAATGATTTTTATCTCTCAGAAGTGTATACCCTTTCTTTTCAACTAGTCAGCATTCTGCCCTGCTTTTAATAGTAACACTTCAAGCTTCCTTTAAGAAACTACTTTTATCTACTGAATGCAGTGTTAATAGGCATATTAGCCAAGCTGTCTTGCCTTCTTCCTGGCCAAAGAGTAGGCATGCAACCATCCAATCTAACTCCCTACCCCTTCTCCCCTAATTCTATGGAACTTGGATTTGTTTTAGGATTTATTTATTTATTTATTTGAGAGAGAGAGAACAGTGAGGGAAGGGCAGAGGTAGAGGGAAAGAGAAAAATCTCAAACAGACTCCCTGCTGAGTGGGTAACCTGAAGGGGGGCTCAATCTCATGATCCAAGAGATCATGACCTGATCTGAAATTATGAGTATATCGTTTAACTGACTGATCCACCCAGATGCCCCTTGAATTCAGGTCTTTAATGGAATGATCAAGTGTGTTAAATGGTTCAAATCGATGCACCCTGAAGGATGTGGTCTCAGTAAGCTGTGCTTTTATTCCTAGAGTCTGCTCATTCCTGTCCTTTCTAAGTCCTTTTCTTTAATGTGTTTTTTCAATCTATTAATCATCTTTAAATCCTTTAAATAAATATTTTATTAAAAAATGCATTTTGTTAAAGTGAGTCAGTGTACATCTTGTCACTTGCAAAGAAACTTAGCTGGTATATCTGTAACAACTAAGCTAGAACTCTGAACTCATTCTTCTTTCCTTCACCCACATAACCTATCAGTTGCCACATCCTGTGAGTTTTAGTTTTGCAGTATACTGGGTCCTCATTCCCTTGACTCTCCTCTTCTTATCGTTCCCATGGTGTAAGTCATCATTACCTCCTGCCTGAATTATAATAGCTTCCTAAACTGTCTCCTTGCCAGTAATCTCTTCCTGTCTAACCCATTCCACCAACAGTTGTCAGATTTTTATTGCAATAAGAATACCTTTGATGAAGTGACTCATCTGCCACTCCACATTTCAAACAAAATGAAGTTCAAAGTCCAAAAGACGACCTGACAATCCTGAACCTACACACCTAAATTTAATTCTCCCTTCTTTCCTTCCTGACACTTTACTTAAGTCAAATGAAGTCACTTGTCCTACATTTTCTTGCCCTTCAACCTAGCCAAAGTATCTTTTCCTTTCTGCATATCTTATAATCCTTATTTAGCCAAATCTTACTTATATTTATGGACCAACCATAACTATCATTTCTTTTTAAACCTATAGAACTGAAAATCCTATCCACTTTTTTCTTACCCCATCATTCCCCCTCACCTCTACCTATCTTGGCACTCTTAAAGTTTTTTACCTGTGTTTTATTTCAATATGAACATGTTTTACCTTCATTCTAGACATAAGCCAAGACATGTGTCCTATTTTTCAGGACAATTAGCATAGGAAAATTGAGTGCTTAAGCAGGAATGAAAGGCTAGAGCCAGACCAAGATATTTCCTAAACTCAGCTCATTAAACCTAAGAAGATAGATAGGGTGTGGTCACTGAGAATATTTCTGAGAAGGCCCTGTGTGTATGAAGACTTCTTTGAGCTTCTAACTCCATCTGTGAATTGTGTGGTCACAGCCCAGTGACCAATGCGGTCAGCTGAAAGCACACCCATGGCCACACACATGTAACAGACTGCCAAGAATGAATGAGAGCAGCATCATTGTTGAAAGAAGCTAAATAAAAAATGTCCATCATTCTTGAGTCTCACACTTGTAAGGCTTCTTTATTTTCTTAGTGCATGACATATCTCAAACATCCAAAGGCCCTGCTAACAAAGCTCATGGAGCACAGTAGATTAGGCACAAGGAAAACTCAGACTTCAGAATCAGACAAACCTCAGTTTCACTACTTGTCTACCATGTGTTATATGATTCATTGTTCTTTGCTTTTAACCATGGAATGGGTATAATAATATAACCAAGAAGTGCCATTCTGATGATCAAATTAGTTCATTCACATCTCATGTCTCATACAGTGCACAGCCACAGTGATCAGCAATTTTATGTGTTTGTGTCAATAGTTGTTATTGACTTCTTCTTAAAAATGTTGTGAGGGGAAAAAAAAGAAAAAAAATTGTATGCATTGATGATGAATTTGGCTATAAAGTAGGCTGAATAATTGTCCCAAAGACATCAGGAAACTTCAGATGTTATCTTATATGGGAAAAGCATCTTTGCAGACATGATTAGATTAAGGATCTTGAGATGGGGAGATTATCTTGGATTATCTGGGTGGGCTTTAAATGCAATAATAAGTGCTCTTATCAGATGGAGGTAGAGAGATATGACACACAAAGAAGAGGATAAGGCAATGTGATCATGGAAACAAAACTGTAATGAAGGAGCCACAAGCCAAGGAATGATGGTAGCCACCAGAAGATGAGAATCGTAGGACAGATTCTTCCCTCATACTTGTGGAAGGGTGCAGCCTTAAGGATGCATTGATTTTGGTTCACCTCATGTGGATTTCCTACTTCTTATATCCAGAATACTAATAAATTTTTGTTGTTTTAAGTCATCAATTTTTTTAGAGCAGCCACAACAATCTAATACAGATTTTGGTGCAAAAGAGTGTGGTGCTGTTACAGCAAATCCCCCAAAATGTGGAATTGGCTTTGGAATTGGAAATTAGTAGAGACTGTAAGAGGCTTGAGATGTATAATAGGAAAACAAAACAAAACAAAACAAAAACAAAAACAAAAAAACCTAGATTGCCTTAAACATACTATTGGTAGAAATATGAAGAATAAAGGCACTGATGATGAGGCTTCAGAAGACAATGAGGAATGTGTTACTGGAATCCGGATAAAAGGCACTCCCTCTTCCATGGAGAAGAAAACTTCATGGAATTGTGTCCTACAGCTGTGTGGGAAACAGACCATGTAAGTGATGAACGGATGAACTTGGGTATTTAGCTGAGATTTCTAAGCGGCATATTGAAGGTGTGGCCTGAGGGAGGAACTGATAAACAAAAGGAAACAAGATTTGATTTGGGAAATTCTGAGTCAATCATATTGCAAAAGATACTAAAATTAGGACATTCACTATTGGGAAAGTCGATCATATTGCAAAAGATACTAAAATTCAGGCATTCACTATTGGGGAAGCATGTTCAGGAGAAAAAGATAGCTTATAGCAGGATAAAGCATGGAAGATGGAAGCTATCATGAAGCAAAGCAGCAACACAGAAAAAGCCCTGAGATTGGAGTCAGTGTCAAAAGATTGAAACTTAGATAGAACTTAAAAAAAATATATTCACATGGAATTAAAAGGAATTAAAAGTTAAAATTAAAAGTTAAAAGGAATGCATGAAAATTAGAGAAGTTGTCTGTTATAAGGAGAGCAAACTGAATTATTTCCCATCTGATGGTCTGTGTTTTCTCTGAAAAATCGAGGGAGGGGAGAGAGGAGAGCTTTACCAGCTAAAAGCAAGAAACTGTGCAGCCAGGTAGAAAACTCCAGAAATGAAATCAAGGTTTGAATTAGCTTCACTGGGGTAATGATGATGACAATGATAAAAGGATGAATAAATACCAACTGTTGCCACTAATATTTGTTAACATTTACCACGTGCCAGACAAAATATTGAGAATTTTTGGAGTCACCATTACATTTAACTATCACGTAAGCCCTAGGAAGTAGATCTCATTATTATTTTTAACTTTTATTATTATTTAATATTATAATATATGTAACATAATACAGCATATGACATCATATGTTACATATAGCATAATAAATGTATAATGCATAGACATATTTTATATCACATATAATTAATATGTTATAGATATAACATTTATTTTTGTTTTGTTATTATTATTTTATGGACAAGTGAATAAGCTCAGAGAGGTTAAGTAAACTGACTAAGCACACATTCCTAGTAGATAGCAGACCATGGAATCAAATCATGGCTTGTTTATTCCAAAATCTGTTGTCTTAACCATTTTATTTTATTACATCACCATCTTAAAATGTTTTCTCAAAAAGCCCTCTCAGAAGTCTGCATAACTTTCCATTAGTGCTCCTTATCTTCTCAAATCAACATCATCCGTCCATGTCCCCATTTCTCCACAAAAAGTGCTCCTCACACCGTCATGAGATCCTCCACTTCCAACTCCACTGGTCACATCCATTTTTACTTTCCTCAGCATTAGATGCCATACACCTCTCTTCTCCATGTACCTCTTTGTTCCATTGCCTGTAGTGACACCACACTTCTAAATATTTGTTTTTGTGGAGCCAGGTGTATCATATTTTCATAAACCCAGTCTGAAGGTTGCACTGAAATGAATATTGACCAGGAAAACGCAGAGCTGATCCTCATTCTCACTCCACCACTAAAACTCTGAGTGGCGTGGTCACTCTCCTCATTTCCTCTATACCTCAATTTGTTCACTTCCAAATAAGGGAGATGATCCAGAGAGTCTAAATCAGCTCCCACAGTCTATAATTTCAAGTTCATAAAAAGGACATTGAGAGGGAGAAATCTTGGCTGTCTGCCTCAGGGAAAAAATAATTAAGATATCACTTTGCAAAAGGAGTAAGTGAATTTCAACAGCATCATGCCTGTCTCTGCCTGGAGTTGGCTGCCTCTCCATGCCTGGCCTCCCTTTTGGACACTATAAATTATCCAAGGACATAGGCTAATTGACACAGTTGAGAGGAGAGGGACACAAATAGTCCCAGGCTTGGAGAGAGAGACCTCTGTGGGGAAGTTAATAGAACTGGAATAGCTCAGGCTGGAGGAACGGCCGCTGAAGGGAGCCATCATTCTGCCGACACATTCATAAAAAGATATTGTGAGAAGGGCAGGGATCAGTCTTCATATTAATCAACAAGGGCAGAATGAGAATTAACAAGCTGTAAGCTGCAATGAGGAATATCAAAGCTAAATATCAGGGAAAATGTTAGACCACTGGGAGCAGTTAGGCAATGGAACACACTGCTAAGAGAAGCCATGAAGTCACTCTAATTGGGGACAGAGAGCAGATACACATCTATCACAGGGGAGGGAATTCCAGAGGGAAAGTGAGGGCTTACTCTAACAGACCTCAGTGACTTCAATGTAACCAGCCCTCAAATTCAGTAGAGGAGCACAGTCTAGGGTCTAGTGTGAAGGCCAAGTGGAGTGACATTGGTGGTGGTAGGGTGGAGATTAAACGTAGGGTCTGGACGGTATCGTTGTTGAGACCACAGTTTTGGGAGTTTTCATGAACTGGATTCAAACCCTAACTCTGCCACCTATCAACTTGCACAGTTTCCTTTTGAGATTCAGTTCCTGGCTAAGAAATGGGGACCACGATGAACCCCCTATAAAGGCTGCTGTAAGAATGAAATAAGGTCATGCCTATGAATCACTTAGCATGGCATCTGGCACATGAAAATTTCTAGGCAGATGATGATTATGATGAAAGCAGAAGCTCTTGGGTGGCAGGAGGTGAGGCAAGGGGAAGGTTCCAGTCCCCAACTCACTCCAAGGGGCTTGAGAAGGACAGGGGCTCATTGTCAAGAACTGGTGATATTCAACCACTGATTGTGTCTCCCTTGCAGGAGCCAATAGTATTAGGAGAAAGATATTTTAAGATTTGATGAGGTCACATGTGTGAAAGATGGAATGCTTTTTTGAACTGCCCATTAGGAAGTACCAGAGGCCAGAAACTAGAAACAGAGTTTGGGAGCATCTGAAAGGTAAGAATTTCTGCCTGTAGCAGATGGACTCTGTGTCTCACAGCATACCCCGTCAGCCCCCCTCTGAGTTCACACACGGTGCTGGACAATCCTACATGAGCTCACACTCAAACGATGACAAAGCCCATGTCTAATGCCAGACTTGCCACTTTCTGCCTTGGAAGATAGACTTTTCTGAAGCTGTGGGAGTCAGAGACACCTCAGCAAAAGTGTAGCCCAGAAGGCCTGATTTGTTAATGCCCCAGAGACAACCCTCAACCAACACAAGATAGGAGCCAATGGATACATGACCCCAGCTTCCCTTCCTTCAGGCAGAAATTCTGGGATGTACTGACTCTCCAGAGGCTTCCCCAAACCAAACCCATCTCCCTACAGCAGAAATAACCCTCCTATCAGCTTTCATTCCTGCTGATTTAGTTTCCCCACATCCTCATTCTGACTCCCTGGGATTACTTTCCAAATAAACTACCTGCAAACAAATCCCTGGATCAGGTTCTGCTTGCCGGGAAACACACTCAGTGTCTGAAAGGACAAAAACTCTGAAGGTCAGAAATTAGAGGAACCCTTCAACAGAGAAGCTTGGTATATTACAACTCACCGTGATGAATACTTTAGAAGTATGCATCGTCAATCTTTAGTTTTGAACATATTTTGCCATCTGTTTTTTAATTAAGCATTGTGCCTTCTGATATGCCTCCATCCTCTTCACAGAGGTGAAAGCAAAATTTTAAGAGTTTTGAGTTCCTCCTATCCTTCTCTCTTCTCATAACTTTCATGGCTAAGATTCCATCCAGGTCCTTTAATCAGTGTTTTTCTGGTTCATTCTGCTGAGATATTTGTCTTCTGAGATTTACAGAGCATTTTGAACTCATAATTAATTTCCACCAAATCCCCCACTGCTTCAGGGTATATGTGTGTGTGTTATCTTCCTAAAGAATAGGAATGGACGGAGGTCATGGACACACCCAGCAGAATATAGATCTCGTTTTATTGGCTAGATTTTTCTGTAATAGCTTCTCATAGCTGCAAGGGAGGCAGGAAATTGAGTTTTTCTTTCTAGAGTCGAGATGAGCATGAAAAAAGGAGTAATGAATGAGCACTTAGCCAGTGGAAAAGATTTTCCATAACTTTCTTTGGCAGATGAAAATGTTAACCCCAGGTTTTTGTGTAGAATAAAGGAGCTATTGAGTTTTGCTCAGGAAAACCATGACCTATTAGAGATAATTTAAAACTCCCGCAAATATATAGGTACAGAAATAATAGCTGTTTGTTCCATAAACTATGCTGGTACAAGGGATATAAAAGAATAGTGTTGCATCTACCCTCATGAGTCTCCCCACGTATAAGATAGGCAAGGAGCTTGCAGTCTGTTGGGAATACATTGCAGTGCAGTGTGGAAAGTGCAGTGAGTGTGATATGCATACAAAATTGTGGGATTGGGGACTTGGGGAGGGGACACCTGACCCAGCTCTCTTGATGGCATCCAGAGAAGTCTTCCTGGGAGAGCTGTGAAGGGGCTTAACAGGAAACTTTGGATTATAGGTGATTTATTTTGCTTGGTGTGAAAAGGAACCATTTGGAGTTTTAAGCAGGAGAACAAGGTAATCTGACGTACCTTTATAAAGAGAATTCTGTTATGTGGAGAGTGTAAGTAGGAAGATTGGTTTCAGCTCCCTAAAGTTAGCTAGGAGAGAGAAGGGTAGCTTGCTTTGAGGTTAGAGCTTTGGAGATACTAAGGAGTGAGCAAATTCAGCGTATGTTTTAGAGGGACTCCGTGCCATTGAATCAATGTAAAATAGAAGGGAAAGAGAAAAATTACACCTGATTTTTTTCATCTGTGGTAGTTGGAAACGTGTAGGTTTTATTTACTATGATGGAGAAGACT
Source organism: Martes martes (assembly GCF_963455335.1). Lineage (NCBI taxonomy): Eukaryota > Metazoa > Chordata > Mammalia > Carnivora > Mustelidae > Martes > Martes martes. The sequence continues at coordinate 148,021,587 of NC_137889.1, forward strand.
GAAAGATTATGTGGGAAAGGGGCAGGAGTCTCTTGTGTTTGTGTTAAGTTTGAGTTGCCCATGAGTTAATGAAGTGGAGATGTCAAGTAGACTGACTAGTACTTGGAGAAAATCTAAAGCCCATGGAGAAGCATGATCACTTCCTTTATGAGAAATTCCATGATACCTTACCCCTAAATCTGATTTTTAAGTGTGCCTCGATGGGCTTCTTTAGAACTTCCAACATAGCTCTTATCTAACTCTGCCCTGATTCTCTTTATCCACATTTCTTCCTGCCTATAACCTTGTTGAGTTCAGACCCTACATTTTATTTATCTTTGCATTCCTCTCACAAGACCTAGCACATGATAATGGTATCACATGTATCTTCTGGTGGCAATGGTATTTTGTTAAAGAATAAATGAGCATCCCTGTCAAGTAGAAAAAACATAAATGACCATAATCATCTTCTCATCATCTACATTTTACAGGTACTGAATGTGACATATTAGGGACTCTCAGCCCATCTTCTAATTTAAATCTCTAATTCTTGCCACTAGACCATACAGAATCAGGTCCTTAATAATACAGAATTCACTAAATAGAATCGTTTCCATGGAGTCCAAAAAGAAATGTCTCACTTTTTCAATGGATTTTTCAGAGAGGATAGACCTCCAATGGAATACCCATTCCTTATCTAAGTGTTGCTTACACACGTTAATGGGTAAGTTTCATTAATATTTGATTAAATTGGGTCATTGAAGAAAAATGTGTCTGCACTGGGAGATATTACCAATAATAGTCCCTATACAGCATTTCTATTTCAATTATCATTTTTATCCCTTGATTTTTTTTTTTTTAAGGTAAAAGCACTAATCTCTCACAGTAAGTCTTTGTGCATAATTTAAAAATGAAGTTGGAGTTTGGGTCACAAAATTTGATATACATTTCCCTATAACTTCTCTGGATTAGAAAACAAAAATGTCCATGTTGAAAGTATTATGAAATATGTTATTTAATTGTACAAATTTGATTCAACGTGGAGCAATACATTCAGATAACAAAGATTTTCAACACACAAATTAGGTGTTTATTTTGCTTTCCTTTTCTTCAATTCATATGTCCTCTTAAAGATTTACTGATTATGAGTGTGTTGTAATTATGACTGCTAAATTGTTATTTGCTTGGGCTTTTCAAAGTTGTAACTTTGCAGTCAACATCAATCTGTGGCTTGTTCCAGTTACACTCATTTGCAGTGATTAATTAACCTTGTGGAAAAGTTGACACTTCTCCTGGGGATCATTCTTTGTTATTTTTTACCATAACTTTTTTTTTGTATTAAACTACTTATGTTTATATCTCCTGAGGCCATATAATTTAATACTTGGTGATTTCAGATAGATTTAATTGGTGGAAAACCTTACATACTATGGCTAATGTAAGAGAAAGGCTTAGGAAAAGTCAAATTGAGTTTAGAAATTATCATGCCAGGCTGTTTAGCAATACCTTTTATAATTGTCTGCATTTTTTAGATTACTTCCCCCAAAATAAAATATAAATAAGTTCTATGAAGAAAAAGTGATTTTTGTGTCCTTCACGTGGAACGATGTCTGCCACATAGAAAATATGCAATAAATTTTTTTGAATGAGTGGCTCATTTAGTTATAAGCTTGTTTTTACTGTTGAGAAGCTATTGGGATGATCTGGCCTCTCTTGAAAGTATCACTGGTTGATCATTAAGTGACGTAGAAATAATACCCAGTTACATTTGTATAGCACTTTAAAATTAGTAATGTAATTTGTAATTCTCAAAGTGATTTCACATTCGAGACAGAAACCTCATGAAGCAAAGAGTATTTGCGTTTTAACTGTGCAGTGGAGCAAACCAAGGCTCCAATAAAAGGAGGGACCTGGATTCAACATAGGTCTGAATTTGAATCTATGTTCTTTCAATTGCACCACATTTAGGGATGAGAGGACATCATGGTATCAGCCTCTAGAAGGCTAATGTTCTTCTAGGTGAGGTTAGTAAACCCCGCTGTGTCTGGATGGTATCTTGTGAAGTGGAGAGTGCCCACCATGTGAAAGAGGTGATACTCTAGCAGACTGTTAAGAATTAACAAAACTGGGGAATGGGGATGGGGAGGATGGGAGCTCTGTGCACAGAACTATAATTTGCACTCCCTCCTCTACCATCCTCTATTCTCCACCCTGCTTGTTTCTCTTAGTAGCTCTTATCACTCACCTGATATTACTGTTTCCACTCAGGTGTTCATTGTCCACCTCCCTCACTACAATGCAAAGAGGCAGGGACTCTGTGCAATTTATACACCTCTGTTTCCCCAACCCTTGGAAGAGACAGAGCACATTCTATGCACTTAATACATATCTATGGGCTTAATGAACACTGAAGGAACCATATGTACAGATGCAGGGTACCTGACACAGCAGTGGTCCTTTTGGAAAATTGCGAGCCCTTCCATCTTCCTAATAGGTTGAACATTATCAAATTCTACTCTTGACTGCTCTTAATCATATTTACATGGAGACTTTCTATAGTTCATCTTGATAGAACAGAGAGAAAATCAGGAAGAGAAGAACACTTAAGGTTGGAAACAAAGGAAATGGCCAAGTTTGGGATGACCTTGGCATATTTAAATGTTGGATAGATCCTATGAAAACTTGGTTAACATTGATGGGTTTTATGAACAAGATTGACATGACCAGATAGATCTCTCTGATAATTTGTAACAAGGGATTCAGAGGGAGAAGAATAGAGATTGGAAGATAGGACAGAAGTCATTGCAGCATTAGGCAAGGGATGGTAAGTGCCAAAATCTACTGGTTGGTGAGCTTCTGACTCAGTCCCACTCAGGCTCACTTTTCAGTCTCTCTCTCTCTCTCTCTGAATTCCTTCTACATGACTGGACTTATCTGGTCTCCTGAGTAGATACCAGCTCTCCTTTTTCACTATTGCCTCAAGCATGAAATGACTCAAATATATTTTCTCACAGCTGAGACAAATGGGATTTCCTTAAAAACTGAGGAGACATGAAATGTAAGGAAAAAGCAAAAGCACTGAGTGCAGTTTTCTGATCTGACTGAAGCCATTTCACTCATCACAAGATTTCCAAGATCCCACTTCCTCAACCTTTTGAATTCTTAGGGCCTTTGCCTATCCTCTCCCTTGATTAATCTGCTTTGTACAATTTAAGACACCTTTAAGAGGAAAAAACACTATTTATAATAAGGGTACACCAAGGCTTCCCAGGGCATACTGGGCATAGGTCACCCTGGATATAACTAAAAACACAACATTCAGGCAGTCATTTGATTTCTCTCCCAGGGCATAAGTTTTGAAACTAGCTTGTTTAGGGTACTTCACCAGGATAGTGCAGTGTATAAAGCCTAAGTGTTTTTTAGTATGACTGGTTATATCTTATTTAAATGTTTCTGTGCTAAAATTATTAGTGCTTATTCCTTCCAGCTTTCAGATGTCTACTTGATGTCTTCTGAATGTCATAAGAATCCTATGATGGAGACAGGAATCTGGGTTAGTATGTACATTTAATAGGTAAAGAAACTTGAAAGAAGTTGCTGCAACCAGTGTCGATGAGGTTATTGTCTATAATCTCCTCTAGGATTATGATGGATTCCTGTCTCACATTGAGGTCTTTCATCCATTCAGAGTTGATCTTTCCATATGGTGTAAGAGAATAGTCCAGGTTCATTCTTCTCTATGTAGCTGTCCAATTTTCCCAGCACCATTTATAGAGGAGACTGTCTTTTTTCCAATGGATCTTTTATTCCTGCTTGGTCTAACATTGTTTGACCATTGAGTTGAGGGTCCATATCTGGGCTCTCTGTTCTGTTCCATTGGCCTATGCGTCTGTTTTTGTGCTAGAACCATGCTGTCTTGGTGATCCAAGCTTTGTAATATAGCTTGAAATCAGGCAACATTATGCTCCCAGCTTTGTAAGATTTTTCTAAAAGTTAACAGAGAGAGGGTGACAAATGTTGAGAGACTCTGGACTCTAGGGAAAAAACTGAGGGTTCCAGAAAGGAGGGAGATGGGGCAATGAGGTAAACAGGTGTCAAATATTAAGGAGGTCACGTGTTGTGATGAGCACTGGGTGTTACACACAACTGATGAATTGCTGAACACTACAACAAACACTAATGATGTACTATATGTTGGCTAACTGAATAATAAAATCAATAATAATAATAATAATAAATAAATGAGAAAAAAGTGAAATGTGCACCCTGAGATCGAGTCACACTCTCCACCACCAGAGCCAAGCAGGTACTTCCAGGTCATTCTCCTTTCTAACACAATAAAACTATCCCACATATGTAAAAAAAAAAAAAAAGAAAAAGAAACTGGGGTCAGAGATATTAGATCTAAAAAGCAATGATATAAAGGAGAAGGAAGACTAACCCTAGGGTCACAGAATATGTTCTTGACCCCTGGCCCATCAACATTCTATTTACAGCAGCACTACTTAAAGTGTGGGCCACAGATGCTTTCACCCAAGTGCAATGAGAGTAATTATTGAAACTTTTATCACAATTTGACAGGATGGCTTTATGTCTATTGAATCTAATTTTTAAAAATCGAGTTTGTATTTTATAAGCTTTCTTTTTTATTGTATTTTTCTCATAATTCATGTTTATTTCATTTTCCAAAGCATCAGTCCATGACAAATTGAAAAATTTTAAATATAAATCCTTTATTACAGCTCATTTGAGAAATACAGGGCTCCAGGAGATCAGGCCATTACTTAAGCATGCTGGGTTTTAGCTTCCTCACTTTTAAAAACTGAAAACAATATGTCATTCCACCTCACAGGGCTGATGAAACAATAAAAAAAATAAAGTAATAACTAACACTAATATAGGTCTTAAGGGTAATGATTTTTAAAATATGCTCTGTAGTAGCCCCAAGAATTGTCAGGGCTTTAGTTAGTGGAGGATGGGGTTGGTGAATGATTTCAGCACCAGTTCTGCCCTACTTCTTATTCCCTCTTCAAGCTAAGCTGGGTTTGCTTTCACCTCTTTCAAATATTAAGTTTCTGCTCTAAGATTGCCATTAAAGAAAGGTTTCCATTAAAAACAAAGTTCCAACTCTTCTCTATAGTTTACAAAGTGCTTTTATACTCATTATCTTATTTAATCCTCACAAAAACCATATGATGTCTGCATTATTATTTCACAGATGAAAGAAAACAAGGCGAGCTTACAGAGCAGACAGCATCTTGGCTGGTAACTGATGGATCCTGACACAAGCCTGGGCCTTAGGATTCCGTGCCCTGGTCTCTTCCTGGAAGCCTGGCAAGTATACAAAAGAGCCTATAGTTTCTAGTACATTTTTTTTTTCTTTCCTTGTACTTCTACGTTTCCTTGCAATGTCTCGGCTTACAAAAAGAACCTTCGAAGAAAGAGTTTAAAGATCACCAGGAGTACAAATTGTACTTAGGAAAATTAAATTTGTATTTACTAAAGAATAAATTCAGAAATAGCTCCGTACTGAGGCTTAACTCTCGTGCGTGTGTGTGTGTGTGTGTGTGTGTGTGTGTGTGTTATAGAATGAATTGTGTTCCTCAAAATTCATAAGCCCCAGAATGAAATTGTATTTAGAAAGGGTCTTTCAAGAGATAAAGTTAAATTAAAATGGGGGCTTAATAGTGGGCCCTAATCTAAGACAGCCAATATCCTTATAAGAAAAGGAAAAAGAGGCACAGACACAGCAGAGAGAAAATGATGTAAAGACACAGAGAACACAGAGGCAAATAAGCCAAAGAAAGATGCTTGGAACAAATCCTTCCTCATGGCCCTCAGAAGGAAGCAAAGATGCCAACACCTTGATCTGGGACTTCTGGTCTCCAGAATTGTGAGAAAATAAATTTTTGTTATTTGAGCCACTTGATCTGTGATACCTTGTTATGGCAGCCCCCTTAAAATAATATAGTGTGGGATGCCTAGGTGGCTCAGTCAGTTAAGCATCCAATTCTTGATTTCAGCTCAGGTCATGATCTCAGGGTCATGAGATTGAGCCCTGCATCAGGTTCTGTCCTCTGCGTGGAGTCTGCTTGAGAGTCTCTCTCTCCCTCTACACCTTCCCCCACTCCTGCACACTCGCAATATAAATGAGTAAAATCTAAAAAGAAAAATAATACATACTGAGTGAATGATATTTATAACAATGTATGGAATCACTTGTTACTTTTTACGTGACAGGTAACAGAAACACATCATATTATTGTCAGTCCCATAGATTCAGGAAATACTGTGTTTACATTCCACAGCAAGTAAGTCAAAATTTTGAGCTTCTCTCTCTCTTTCTCTCTCTTTTTTGTTTTCTTTTAAAATTCTGCATTTTCAGAGGAGTGTTAAAGCCTATAAATGAGTATTTTGTTAATAGGAACTTAACTGTTCTTTGGAGGTAGGAACCCAAATTTCCATAGAGATCCTACTGCCACCTGTAAGGTCATTAAGAAGTCATCTGTCATTCTTAAACTTAATTTTTCATCTGCAAAAGGGAGGATTGGAGAAGATTATCTCTAAGGCAATATGCTAGAGTTAAAAGGTTCCTGAACTTGGAGCAGAATTGTCTGAATCCAAGTCCTGATTTTATCACTGTCTAGCTATGTGATGTCAGGCAGGTCTCTTAGTACCTTGGAGATTGTACTTATTCTTTTATAAAAATGTGGATAACATACTGAAATCACAATGTGGCTATGAGGACATGGTCAGATAATAAATGTGAAAATACCTGGAACACTGAAGAATCCAAACTGAAGTTGATTTTACTTTCCTTTCAGTCCTGAAATGCTAGGTCTGTGAGCACTTTGATTGGACTGGGTAGTATCTCAAAACATAATTTAAACTAATTTGTAAAGACCTAGGAAGATTGCATATGTAGAAAAAACAGCTCAATTATTCTGCATTCTTATTTCTTACCAAGGTACTTTAAAAGGCAAGAACAATGTCTTCTGGACATTACCATGACTTACCAGAGCATTTCAGTCAGTGTGGAAATAGATCATCATCTCCTCTCATATCCCTGATGTTGGCTAGGGTATCTTGGACATGTCAGAAGTTATTTTGCCCCATCCAATTAGCCAATAGCAAGCATCTCCTTATGTTTAACCAATAAAAATCAAATCTTGTTTAAAGGCTGAAGTTTAAAATTCTGTTTGCCTGATTATAATATAGACTCAAAAAACTACCTAAATTGTCTGCTACTGCATGTGAAGACAGGTGCCTTTAATTTTAAATGAGCAAATTGAAAGTACTACAGATTCTCAATGAAATTATAAGATCCAAGTCGATTCTTAATACTCACAGCCAAACCTTTAAGGCTGTCTTACACAGTCTAAAGAGTATATCAGCAAAGACCATAGTTCTACAGGTCCCTGGAGTGGAGATGGAGGTGGACTTGAGTTAAAAACTCAGAGTTGAAAGATGAAATGGTACTGAATAATTCTTCTATTCACTTGACAGATTCTTATTAAATATCTATTAGATGCTTATCACTGTATGCATAGAAAGGAAGAAAGTAACTTGGCTTTTATTTCTTGATCAGATTCAACAAACATGTTGATGGCCTAGGGTGTATTTGCTAGGAATAAAGATAAAGAGAGGGTCTTCCCTTCAAGAACACATAGAGGAGGCATGCAAAAGTCACTTATACACACAAAGGCCAACAGCAAAACTGATGTCAAGCTGCTACTTTATTAATAGCAAAGTCAGCAACTGACAAACTGACAACTCATTACAGAGCCCTGTTGAAGGGTCCTTAGGAGCCTGTGGCTGAAGCACAAGGCTGAAGCCAGACCTTTGACCACCCAGCCCCCATGAGATCTAAGCCTTGGGATTTTACCATCTTTGGCCAACAGCAAAGAGAGAATAATTTGTAGACGCTCCAGAGCTCATTTCCTTGGTTTTGAAGAAGGAGAGAAAGTGAGACAGTGAGACAGAGAAACAGTAAAAGAGAGTGGCAGAGGAATTTGAGAAGTATGAGAGGAATCCAGAAAGAATTTCTGGTAATTTGACCAATCACATTAATGATTTCCCTTCCTTTATCTGGAAATTAAAAGAGATCAGTGACAAGGAAATGTAAGGTTTTCCTTCTTTTAGGTGTTGGGGGTACTAAGCTAGAGACAGGGAAATGAGTTAGAAAACTTTTGTAATTGGCCAGGGATAAGGTCCTCCAAAGGACACTGGTGCAACAAATGATGAGGGTATATCTAAGAGATTTGTATGAGGAAAATAAAAAAGCTATAAACATGGGGCCTAAGAACAACAACAGCAGAGCCACAAAAAGATGCCATATTTTTGAAGCCTAGTCAGCTAAGGTAATGACTACAAATTTACTCAACATTTTTAAACACCGACTAGGTGCATTCACTCCACTAAATTTGTTTGTTCGTAGATAGAGTTAACCTCTTAACTTCAAATATCTTACATTTTCAGGCCAGCTCTATCCATAAACACCACACAACTAGAATACAACATGATTGTCACCATAAAGGATGAACATACCAGAAACCAGGAAAATGCAGAAGGAATGCCTTGTTATGTCAGGATGTGGAGGAAGACTCTGCAGAGAGAGTACATATGAACTAAGTCATTGAAGCCAGAGAAAGGGTGACTTTCTGAGCAAGATGACTATATGGAAAGGGAATGTTGACTGAGTGGCCAAAGGAAAGGAAGCACGGCTGAACACACTGTGTGCCGAGAACCATTTAGTTATGTCTGTTGATCTTCTGCCCTAGAAAAAGATACCAGAGTGCATTGTAGAGAAAGTCTCTGCTCTTAGGAAGACTCCACTATGGTTATGCAGGAGAGGGAATGTAGACAATAAACAAATAAATGATAAATATATTATAGAAACCAACAAGAGCAACTTAGAAAATAAAATGGACTAATGAGATAGCTCCAGGAGACCTATTTTATCTGGAGACGGGGTCAAGGAAAGTGTCTTTTGACCCTGAGAGTTGAACTCAAATGTTCAGAGGGATTCAGCTATGTTAAGATGAGGGAGAACACTCCAGAAAAACGGGGTAATGAGAGCAAATGCCCAGATACCAGAAAAAACTTGGAAAATTCAAGGAATAGTTCAAATGTCCACACAGCTGGAGCTCATGAGTAAAGAATCAAAGAAACAGGAAGTGGACAGACCATGTGAGACATAGGGATATTTGACATGGTGGGGACGTAGAGTGGGGAAGCAGACAACAAGTCTAGATCATGAAGAACTAAAGGTGCTGCACTATGGAATCAGGATTCCCCCCATTGTCTGAGCTCAATTTTGCTGCTATAAAAAATGAATGCAATTCCTTGGGTGGCTTATAAGCAACAGGAAATTTTTTTTTTCACAGTTGTGGAGGCTTAGAAGTCTGAGATCAATGTGCTGACAGATTCCGTGTCTGGTGAGAGCCCACTTCCTCATAGACAGCAGTCTTCTCTCTGTGTCCTCACATGGTAGAGGGGGTGAGGGAGATTTTTGGGGTTTCTCTTGCAAGGACACTAACCTTATTCATGAGGACTCCACTCTCATGACCTAATTGCTTTCCAAAGGTTTAAATTGGCCCTGCTCCTAATGCCATCATACTCAGGGTTAGAATTTCAACATACGAATTTAAGGAGGATACAAGCATTCAGTCTATTGTATTCATATAATTGGAAACTAGTGAAAAGGAAGAAGATTGGGGGAAAGTTCTAATTTCAGTTTTGTTAGCCAGCTGAGTAGTTGAGACACCCTCACCCAGACACCATCCAGCCTCTGGATACATTAACAATAGTCCATAAAGGGATGCTCACAGCAGGCAAGACTGGGGATTAAGTATTAATAAATTGTCTATGTGAACCTGGAATGCAGGCTCAACAGTCATCCAGAGAGAGGCAAATTCACAAGATTTTTTTTTTTTTTTCCTCTTCTTTCACAAGCCCCTTGGACACAGAATGTCCTCTGTGAACTAGCCAGGAGAAAGCAATCTGGCTTTACAGTGCATGTAATCTGGAAAGCAGGGAAAGAAACATTTAAGCTGTTATTCAAACAAGTTTCATTCCAATTACTACTTTCCTCTCTGTCAAAATCAATTATTCTCTCTTCTGACACGGCCATTGCTTGCTGAGGCGATGGAGGCATCTGGCTCCATATTTTTCTCTCCATGTTTTCTTTTTTTGGCTGCTTTCGGTTGTGGGTTGTTCTATAGTGTTGTTGTTGATTTTTCACACAGCAGCCAGCGCCACAGACTTGCTTTTACATGGCCATAAAATGAAATGAATGTACACAGGAAAGGGAGCTTTGCTCCACGTCAAGTACTGGGCAGCTTTGCTTCATATGCTCTCAGTTTCACAGGCAGAGACCTGTTTGCTCTCATTGCTTAAAGACGCAGTGACCCTTTGCTTTGTGACATCCCCCACATCAGCACTGGACTCCAGCCAGACCGGGACTGACAGGCCAGCTCATTTTTGCCTTGTGACCCTGGGAGAAACGTGAGTCTCGGACAACTTTGATGGGCTAATTGTAGCAGCACACTGAGTTAATCACACCACGGTTGGGCGCCTGTCAGCACCTCCATGACGCTATCAGCTGAGGCTTCATGACACAGAGAAAAGGGATGTGAACAGAGAGAGCTTAAGTATTTCCTAATATGTGGCTATTTAATTGAATTTGACCAATATTCATGCAATCAAGTAGGATCCTTTTTTGTTCTGTCATCTTGAGTCATATTGTGTTATTCTTTGCCCTGTTTTCAAAAAGTCAGGCATGAATTTCAAGATGAAGGCCAGCATGCGTGTTTTCAGTGCCTACATTTTTATTAAAGTTTTTTATATCAAAATTGTTTTAAAATTTATTCATCTGTAAAAAAAAAGTTATTCAGCTGTAGTTTTAAAACATCTCTTAAATTAAATATGTTTTCCTGTCTGTACTCTGATGGAGTCTCAGAAATACAATCTAAAACCCAGTGGGATGATGGTAGAGAAGATGTGGGGAGGTTCAGAGGTACCTATACTTCGTTTTTGTTACAGCCCTATTGAATTTATTTTTGTCCTTTGCTTATTTCCTGCTTTTTATCTCATTCAAGATTTTGTTCATAATGTTCTTACGGACTTGTCTTGGTCAGTTGTAGCTGTTATAATAAATTATCATAGAGGGGTGCCTGGGTGGCTCACTGGGTTAAGCCTCTGCCTTCAGCTCAGGTCATGATCCCAGGGTCCTCGGATTGAGCCCCACATCGGGCTCTCTGCTCAGCGGGGAGCCTGCTTCCCCCTCGCTCTCTGCCTGCCTCTCTGCCTACTTGTGATCTCTCTCTCTCACTCTGTTAAATAAATAAATAAATAAAATAAAAAAAATAAAAAATAAATTATCATAGACTAGGTGGCTTAAACAACAATTTATTTCTCATGGTTCTAGAGGTTTCTCCTTGTACCTACAGGTGACACAGCGAGTGTGAGGATGTCTATCCTATACCTGCCCCACCATTGTATTTTGGGTGCACGTAACTTGCTTGGTTTCACAGGTTCACAGCTAGAAAGGAATTTTACCTCAGAATTAATCCTACCATTCAGCCTCGCCCATATCTGATTTATATGAGTCTCACCCATATCTGATTTGTATGATACTTAGAATTTAGGTGAGACTTGGGGCTTTAAAGTTGATGCTAGAATGAGTTAAGACTTTTGGGCTGTTGGGATAGAAGAAATATATTTTGCATCCAATAATGACGTGAATTTTAGAGGACAAGGGGAAGAATGCTGTTGACTGTTTGCGTCCCCCCACCAAAATTCATAAATGGAAACCCTAATGCCAAATGTGAAGGTATTGGGAGATGGGACCTTGAGAGGTGATTTGGTCATGTTGGTAGAGCAGCTGCTTCTTCAAAACTTTGCTTAGAAGTCTCTTCAGTTAAATATCCAGTTTCGATGGTCTCAAGATCTACCTTCCACAAAACAGTAAAACACAAACAATTCAGAGAGGTTATTTCTTGCTTTATGACAAGGACTTTTTTTTTTTTCATTGTCCAGTGACATGCCCCTCATTTCCATCTAAGACCTCACCAGAATGGCCTTGATCATCTGTATTTCTATCACCATTCTGTTTGTAATAATTCATGCATTCTCTCAGAAGATGAACATTTTCTTGCAGCTCTTCTCTTTCCTTGCTAAGTTCCCACCAGAATCTTTACACAGTCCCTTCATGATGTCCTGGCTTTCTCTATCATGCTCCACAAAATCCTTCCAGCTGCTACCTCTTACCCAGTTCCAAAGCTGCCTTCGCAATTTTAGGTATTTGTTACAGCAGCACCCCACTCTCCATACCAATTATTGCCTTGGGTTATCTCAGGCTGCTATGACAAATACCATAGATCATAGTACTAAAGGCTAGAAAGTCTGAAATTGGGGTGCCAACAAATTTAGTGTCTGAGGGAAACTCTCTTCCTGGTTTGTAGATGGTCACCTTCTCTCCGTATTGTCACATGGTTGAAAAAGAGAAATCATCTCTCTCTTCTCTTTTTATAAGGGCACCACCCTCATGACCTAAACACCCCTAAAGGCCCAACCTCTAAATTACATCACATTAGGAATTAGGGGTTGAATACATGAATTAGTCAGTCCATAACAGAAGACTTAAAAGAAGTGACTGATCTCCACAGTTTGGTTGATATTTATTGTTCTCTAAAGAGTTTTCTTCCTGTATACACACTTACATACACAGGTATGTACATATTAATATGGAAATACATCTAAAGTTATGTATTTTCTTATTTATTTATTTATTTGTTTGTTTATTAATTTATTTATATTTATTTTATTTTTGCCAAATGTGATAGTTGATATTATGAGCTATAGTAGTAGTGGCAAACTTAGAGATGTATGGGGAATTATTTATTTCCCATGAACATCAAGATTTTACTATGTTAAATAAACTATTTTCTGACACTCTTTATTTGCCAGATTTGCTTGCATATCCATGAGTTAACTGTATTTAAAACAGCCACCAGAGATATCATTGCTGTATCCCAAATTCAATAATTTTTAATTCTTCCAAAAGAATATCTGACACTCCCAGTAACTCAAGGAGGCAAGAAGTGGAGAACGTTTCTTGTCTGTTGTATACACAAAGAAAGTCATGTAAAGATAAAGTGCGTCTTTGGAGGAAGTGATATTGACTGTCATGTTCACCTCTCATCTCTCTATCTAGTACCGGTATATAATAACTGCTTAATTATTAAAAAAATAATTTAGCAATTTAATTTTGGAAGATAGGTCATCCTTTACTGTCACAACTGCTCCTACAGTTTTTGGTCTCTAAACATACAACCCTGTGCTAAGTGCACATAGGAATCTCCAATAATGCATTGCTTTGGTCACAAGCAAACAGTATATGAATACTATTGTTTAAAGATTTTGAAAGTGCTTAAAAAGCATAAGAATCATTGTCATTAGAAAAATAAGTTTATTTGTTGTTTTCAAAATTATCATATGACTTTGGGTTGTTTATTAATTATATATACAGTGCTTTTGGTCCTTTGAACCCTGAAGTTCTTACTCTGGCCAACACTCCAGTTTCTTTTTCCATCAGCTCCTGCTTCCTTTACCCTTAGAATTGGAGTGTGTGGGCTCTTTTTGCCATCAAAGGACAATCTGGACTCTAGTGATGCCTACCAAGAGAAGCTTTCATAGCCTGGAAAATCTTTGTAAGGACAACAACTAACAAGCTACCTCTAAGATACCCACTTAGAAACCCAGAAGCTAGATGTAGTCTGGTCTCAAGTAAGAGGTAGACCCTTACCCCAGAAGTCTTTATTTTTCCTTTAATCAATTAGTGAGGCAATACAGATGTTACAGAAATGCTGAGGGCCCTCTCCCAAAACACCAGCAGGATGAAGTTAGAGAAGTCTGGAGGATCCCCTTGTGAGTCTGGGCCAATTTTGAGACAGCCCTGGGATTTGTCAACTCTGAGCTCAAAACTCAACAGCTCATCCTAAGACCTTTCCAGTGAATTTTGTCCCATTGGTAGAGGGGCTTACAGAAAAGTTAATGACCAGCCTTATATCCCCCTGTGGCCTGGGGAAGATAGGTACATGTGTGAGCTGCTGTCTACCAAAGGTTGCAAGGACAATGAGGCCCTGTGCTAGATGGTCTCAGAATAGACTCACAGAATGCAAGAGATAAAATGGCAAATGAACCATCTCTACGTTCTCTTCCACTGATTTTTTTTTTTTTTTGGTCCACTGCTAAACAACTCCTGTGATGGGATCTTACCACTTTCTAATGTTATAAATATAAAATCAAATCATTTTAATTGCTAGATATGCCTACTAAAATATAACCTTAAGTGACCTTGCATTATTCACTAATTTGCTCTGTGGAGGCAAAATAAATATGAAATTTTCCCTACTTTCTATAAGAAGTCTTCAAATATTTGAGGACAGGAGGCTTACAGCCATAATTATTCTTCTATCTGGGCTAAATAACTCCATTCCTCATCCTACTCCAGCCTGGTTTCTACCTTCACTGAAATTTCTCACCATGGCTACCAATGAACTTAAAAATAATGAATCCTGTGAACAGATTTCAGTTCCGACCTTATTGAACTCCTTGGATACATCTGACAGGCATGACTACTTTCTCCTTGGAATATTTCTCTTGACACATCTTTCCCAGTTTGCCAGCTTCACTGCATGGCAAGCATTCTCAGTCACCCTTCTGCACTGGTCTTCTCTGCTTTAATGTTTAATGCCCTTGATAAATGCATCCACACCTGTGGCTCAACTCTCATCTAAACATTGATGATATCCAAATTGCACTTCCTGTTTGAGCATCACATGATATATTCAGCTTTTCCAAAAAATACTCCATTAGGATCACCAAACTCAATAAGTGCAAAGCTATGATAATTGCCTTCCTCACAAGAATGAGTTCCTCCTCTTCTGTGTCCTTGCTTTCTTCCTCTTGGGCTCCCCAGCTTAATAAATTGCCCCATCTATCTCCTCAATGACACTACGAAAAAACCTGTAAGTTATCTTTGGCCTAAGCATTTACCTGCAATTTTCCAACAAATGAGGAATCAAAGATGGAATTTAAATCCAAGACTCATGCCTTCTTGACTTGAAACCAAAAGGTTTTTCTTCATATATTTATTTTTGTACCTCTCTTGTAATGTATCTTTACTTAGGTAAATAGATGCAAATACAACTTCTCAAAGAACATTTACTATTATGTGATGAAATTAATTTCAATGACATTATAGACTATATTATAGACTGTATAATTCCAGGGTGTCTGGGTGGTTCAGTCAATTAGGTGGCCAGCTCTTGATCTCAGGGTCCTGGGATTGAGCTCCACAATGGGCTCCACACTCAGCAGGGTGCCTGCTCGAGATTCTTTCTCTCCCTCTTCCTCTGCTACCCCACTTTTCACGTGCTCTTTCTCTCTCTTTAAAATAAATATTAAATATGTAAAAATATATATATATTTCCATTCCATTTCATATCATCTTCCTATGAATATAAATCTTTGATACATCCTATAATTGGTTATGAAGTCTATTTCTGTCAAGGAGAGGTGAGGCAACAAGGCAAAGTTCACAGCTAAGGCCAGGCACATTTTACCAACAGTTAACTTCAACAAGGAGAACTTTGACACTCGCAATAAGAGGAAACCTTTCCATGAATTGCTGCTTTATTAAAACCTTGCCTAGCAGAAGCAGTTTAAGTGGAAAGGGAATTTCTGCTGCTGTTTATAGGACTGTGGGGTCAGATGTCAACCAGGGTCTTCTCGTGCTGAACTGGAAGATCTTGCCTCTTCTATATCAGCCTCTATATTTTAATTGATGACAAATACTTAAGAATTAAATACTTTTATTGAGGAAGGCATGATGCCTTCCACAACCTACACACCTAAGGGTTACCATGAATGTGAACTTCAGTGTTTCCACACCATTTCTAAATATTTTCAGAGAAACATTTCCTGCTTCAGGAATTTACAAAAGTCTGGAGATTAAACATTTTAGGGCCAGTCAATTATTTCAGAAGAGTTGTACTTTGTTGAAATCGGCACTCAAATATTCTCCAGCAACACTGGGGCTTGGCAAGCTTGCCAAATCTAGGAAGTTCAAAATAAAGGCTGCATGCTCCGTTCTGTTCTCTGTTCAGGTCGGACAGCACAGTGGACCGTTACATAGGAGGCCATTATCTTGAAAGCAAGTGGTGAAAATTGGGCATGAAATCCTCTATTTAGGAGAACACAGCTTGGCATTATCCTAAAATGTGCGTGATTAGGTGAACACGTACAGATAGAATAACATTTCCTCCCCAACCCACCCTCTTAACCTTCAGTCACCTCGCAAATGATTTCATTATTCAGATTATAAAATTTAACTTATTCGCCTGCTCTTGCTGCCAAAAGTTTGCAAACTGTTGCTGGGATCTGCTAGACATTCTGAGGATGAATCATCCAGTGTCTCACTTTTGCATGTAATGGCAAATATATTCACTTTGCAGAAGAAAATAGTAGCCACCATTTATTAAATGTCAGCCACATGCCATATTCTATATGATGCTTTTTGTTGAACTTATCTTTTTTAATTTTTGTAAGTACTTTATGAGGCAGGAATTATTTTAAATATGCATATATTCTGCTTTAATCCTAAAATAATTCATGACAAAGAAGATGATGGTAAAGTTATTCTCTCAAAAAGTTATTAAAAACTCAGAGTACATAGGTAACATTCTAAGGGGCATAGAGCTAAGGAGTGGCAGAATTGGGAATTATACTCCAAAAGGCCCAATTTCAAGGGCTATGCAGGGTCCACCACATCATTAATAGGCACTATAATGACTAGCAAAGTGACTGGTGGCCCATATTAGAACTGAGCGTGGCAGGGCAAAGCACAAGACGGAAGAAGCAGCTGTTAGATGGAAAAATGCAGAACCAGGAGTGAAGAAAACCTTTTTTCAAAAAAAAAAAATCTATTGGGGTCACCTGGGTGGCTCAGTGGGTTAAAACCTCTGCCTTCCGCTCAGGTCGCTCAGGTCGTGGTCCCAGGGTCCTGGGATTGAATACCGCATCTGGCTTTCTGCTCAGTGGGGAGCCTGCTTCCCTTCCTCTCTCTCTGCCTGCCTCTCTGCCTACTTGTGATCTCTGTCTGTCAAATAAATAAATAAAATCTTTATATATATATATATATATATAGAGAGAGAGAGAGAGAGAAGACTATAGACATTTTGGATGGGATAGTTATTTCTTAAGCAGAACTGTCCCCACATTGTAGGATGGTGTCAATGCTCTCTCCAAATACTTAATGCCAGTAGCATCCCTTGTCACTGAGACAAACAAAAACACCCTTTGCATTTCCAAATGCCCTTTAAGGGGGCAGTGCTGCTCCCAAGTAAGAAACACTTCTTAGAGGAAGGGAGAACTATAATCCTAATAATTATAGATATTATTATTCTCATTTTTGCAGAAGTGGGAATTCTAAATTCTAGTTCATAACTTTGGAATGGAACCTATCACTAAATGGTGCTAAATGTTATCTTTTAACCCAATGATACCACTGCCATAATGGCCTTGATATTTCTTTTGTTGAAAAGGGCATAATCTTTTACCTAAAGAGTCATTTTGTAGACACATAGGCAGATAATTTGATTCCCAAAGCAGGGCATAGGTCTTCTACAATCTCCATAATGTTCTTCTTATGATAGATACTTGAATAATCCACTTAACTTAATTTTCTACTTCATTGTTTAAAGACAAGATCTTAATAAAGGCAAACCAACTTTTTTTTTTTTTAATTCCAGTGTGGTTAACAGAGAGTGTTATATTAGTTTCACATATAAAATATAATGATTCAACACTTCCATTCATCACCCAACACTCATCAAGAAAAGTGTACCCTTAATCCCCGTCACCTATATCACAACGCCCCCAGCCCCCTCCCCTCTGGTAACCATCAGTTTGTCCTCTATATTTAAGTGTATGCTTCTCGGTTTGTCTCTCTTTCTCTCATTTTCCTTCCCTTTGCTGATTTGTTTTTGTTCCTTAAATTCTACCTATGAATGAAATTATATCTTATTTGTTTTTCTCTGACTTTTTCTTAGGATTCTACTCTCTAGCTCTAACCATGTCATTGCAAATGGCATGATTTCATTGTTTTTAATGAGTTAATAATATTCCATTCTGTATATACACCACATCTTCTTTATCCATTCATCTATCAACAGATACTTGGGCTGCTTCTGTAATTTGACTATTGTAAATAATGCAATGAACATAGGGGTGCTTTTATCTTTTTGCATTAGTGTTTTTGTATTTTGGGGGGTAAATACCCAGTGGTGAGATTACTGTGTCATAGTATAGTTCTATTTTTAACTTTCTGAGGAGCCTCCATACTGTTTTCAACAGTGACTGCACCAGAAGGCAAAACAACTTTTGATCCATTTCTGCTTGGGAGTCTGAACAGGAAAGGCTTCATGAAATAAGTGGTAATCTGGTGAACTGTAATTCAATATGCAATATTAACTTAACATTTATTTAATATTTAAATGGTGTTTGTACCTAGGAAAAGACATTGTGATTGAGAACACAGAAAAGTCTATGACATGGGAAAGCATTCAAAATATGATCACACTTAGGTGGACTAAAGGGTTCAAGTTATTTCCAAGTAGGAGAGTAATTTAGGGTTTCTGCAGAGCATCTGGGTTTCACTGACCAATGGCAGACATCTGTCTCTAACCGTGTAGCCCTCACCTTCATCCATTTTGCCCTTGTCCATGAGTGGCAGAAAATAACTGTGTCCTAGCTCCAAAATCTCTACAAGAGCACAGGTTTCTAGTGAGCACCCAAGAAAGCAGGAAATCCTGGTGAACACATCACAAAAACACTCACTCAAAATGCAGACTTCTGGGGCACCTGGGTGGCTCAGTGGGTTAAGCCTCTGCCTTTGGCTCAGGTCATGATCTCAAGAGTCCTGGGATCGAGCCCCACATCGGCCTCTCTGCTCAGCAGGGAGCCTGATTCCCTCCTCTCTCTCTGCCTACTTGTGATCTCGCTCTGTCAAATAAAAAAAAAAAAAATGCAGACTTCTCAGAGTAAGTCAGGTTTCATTAAGGCAAAGAAAGGAATGCTTACAGCCTCTCTACAACATTTAATACAAACTACAAGCATATAATCTGCCATCCAACTTCAACTCAGTCCTCCATTAACACCCAGACCCTGATTCCCAGACATCTCTATGCATTCCTTTGTTGATAAAGTCCTCCTTTTTTCTCTCAACTAGCTAGCCTATATCCACCTATTACCCCTACCCTAAACATATGCTTTGCCCTTCTCTTCCCCTACTTTTCCCCTGGAATCAAACTTCCATGATGGAAAGCAGATTCCAGGGTCATCTTCTCTGACTTCCAAATGGGTACAGCAGTTGGGAAGAAAGGTCCCAAATGCAGAAAAATAGGGTAAGTGGAGATAGTGCTGGAGTGTTTATCTCCCACGCCCCTCCCTGCTGCTTCCCTGACTTGCTGATACGGTTCTGGCAGTGGCTCTATTCCTCCTGGACCGCAGTTCCCATAGACATTTATTCGTCTATGGTCTGGCACTTAGTGGGCTTTTTAACACTGTTTCTCCTGCTTGGTTCTTGAGACCGAGTGGTGGTAATAACTGCCCACGATTACCCGTCACCAGGTGCCTTACTTTTCCTTGCTGATTCCCCTGAACCCTGCCTACACTTTGATAAATGGTTTCTCTTTATTAAAGTCTCCAAGATTGAACATCTGAGTGGAATTCACTTTTGTTAGGACTCTAAGCAAAGTGTCCTCCCTCCATTGCTATCCAACATACCTTGGAACTCCCCACCTGTAATCAGCAACCCCTTCTTGATCCCTGGCCTCTTCACAGAATGTTCACTGTCTCATCTTGCCTGGAAACCTAGCTAGGACTCTTTCCAAGTTCACTTTCCCTAAAGCTTTGCAAGTGGAGGATCTGTTATCTCACACCTCTTGTGGCTTAGGAGCAGCACTGGCTCATCATTATAGTTTTCTGGCCATTATCCATTACACACACACCAAAAGCAAAGGAAGTCCTATAGCTTAAAAGGGTCGTGCCATCCTGTTCTCTCTTCATTTTTACCAATTTGCTGCTGTCATCCACTAACCTCCAAGCCACTTCTACTCATTCATTTAAGTCTTTAGCCATTGATTCATCCTTCACAGTATTACTCTTGTCTTATAGTGACATCAGCATTTATTCATTCATCCAACAGATATTTTTGGAGTACCCATTAATGTTGTAGTTACTAAATATACAGTGTTGAGTAAGACAGAAGAACCTCCTACTCTCACATACTAATGTGTGGGGACAAAGGAGGAAATCTATGTGAATTAATAATTTAAACCTTAGCCTAATCAGTGCCACAGATGACTATTGAATGGGGTCCCAGGAATTGTGCAAGAGAGTAGCCCTGGTAGCCTTTTATTCCTCATTTTCCTTATCTCCAAAGACTTCTTTCAAATTGACTTTACTTACTCATTCCCATGTGTCACACTCACATTATCATTACTAGAACCTGCATTGTCTACAAAATCTTAAATTTAAATATAGAATTTTCTGATTGTCATCTTCCATTCCAGGGCTCTCTTTCTTTGGTGACTCTCATACAAGGTGTTTAGCCTCACTAGACCTCCAGCCTATTGACACCATTTTTCTCACTATTCCTGAGGTGTTTTGTTTTTTTTTTTTTTTTCCTATCTTTAGAGCTAATGGGAGAGCTGAGCTGAGACTACACATTAAACCAGAGATTCCCAAGGAAACTGAGTGGTTCCAGCTTACTGGGACTGATAATGCAACATCTTTTTGTCCACCCACCCAAAAATGGTAATGCTTTGTGATGTGGTCTCTGGGAAACCCCTGTTCAACTAAGCAACTCCATCCCTACATAATCAAAATCCTGCAATAATATTCCTCTGTTTAAATTCTTAAAGTTGTTTTTGTACTCCTCTTTAGACCCCAACTAAAACATGAAAGGCCAATAACCTTGAAAAGATGTCCAACTCAATAATATCAAGGGGAAATCAAAATTAAGACAATGTATCAACCAAATTGACAATAAATAAAAACTTCTGCACAGCAAAGGAAACAATCAATAAAATTAAAAGGCAACCTATGGAATGGGAGAAGATATTTGCGAATGACATATCTGATAAAAGATTAATATCCAAAATATATAAAGAATTTATAAAATTTGACACCCCAAAAATAAATAATCCAATAAAAAATAGGCAGAAGACATGAATAGATGTATACAGATAGACAACAAACACATGAAAAGATGCTCAGTATCAAGGAAATGAAAATCAAAACTACAATGAGATATCACCTCACATCAGTCAGAATGGCCAAAATCAACAACACAAGAAACAACATATGTTGGTGAGGATGAAGAGAAAGGGGAACACTCTTGCACTACCATAATGACTCTGGAAAACAGTGTGGAGGTTTTTCAAATAGTTTAAAATAGAACTAACTTACAATCTAGCAATTGCACTAATAGGTATTTCCCCAAAGAATATAAAATTCTAATCTAAAGGGATACATGCAATCCAATGTTTATAGCACCATTATCTACTAAATTATTCAAACAGCCCAACTGTCCATCAATTGATGAATGAATAAAGAAGAGGTGGTATATAGTTACATACAATGGAATATTACTCAGTCATAAAAAAGTGAAATCTTTCCACTTGCAATAACATGGACAAAGCTAGAGAGTATTATGCTAATCAAAATAATTCTGTTAGAGAAAGACAAATGTCATAGGACTTCATTCATATGTGGAATTCAAGAAACAAAACAAACAAGCAAAGAAGAGAGAGAGAGAGAGAGAGAGAGAGACAAACTCAGAAAGAGACTCTTAACTATAGAGAACAACTGATGGTTATCAGAGGGGAGGTTGGTGGGGCTTGGAAGAACCAGGTGATGGGGATTAAGAAGTGCACTTGTCATGAGCGCCAGCTATTGTATGGGAGTGTTGAATCACTATATTGTACATCTGAAACATAATATACTGTATGTTAAATAGTTAGAATTTAAATAAAAACCTAAAAAAAGAGAAAAAACACTTATATCTAAAGAAAAAAAGTAGTTGAGATGGTTACAGAGTTAAGAAACACTTATAAGTTTCTGCTGGGAATGTAAATTTAAATAACAAATTGAAATTGAGAAAAACTTATGCTACCTTACATTAGTGGACATTTACATATCTAGCACTCGTAATTCCTAATAATTAGAGTAATCTTGCCCTTTGTACTCTTTTGCAAAGCCTTCTACAAACGACATATTTTTTAAATGTTAGGAATAATCAGAAAGAAAGAAAAGGTCCAAATGACCATTAACAATGGTATGGATTATAAATTATGAAACATAAATATATATATAATAAATTATGAAGTATATGCTTAATGCAAAACCTATCTTAGAAAGCTTTTGTGGTTATTTATTTATTTATCTATCTATCTATTTTTGGAGAGAGCACATATGCACATGTGCATGTGAACAAGCAGAAGGGACAGAGGGAGTGGGAGTGCCCCATGAGAGTGTGACTTGGGACTCGATCTTATGACCCTGAGATCCTGACCTGGACCAGAAGCAAGAGTCGAATGCTTAACTTAGTGAGCCACCTGGACACCCCTTTAGTGGTTATCATTTAACTATTCTATGCCTCAGTAATCTACACCTCAGAATGAGGCGCTGACACTGTATATCTCATGGGGAATTTTGTGAGGATGAACTCAAGTAACTTAAGAAAAGCATTTAACAGTGTTTGGCATAACGAAATATTAAAAAATACTATCTCCTCTTATTATATTATCAATATAAATAATGATATTCTCACACAAAAATTATGTTATAGAAAGCATGGTACAGAGATTGCTGTGCATAGTGTGGACATGACAGAGTTTTTCTGGGATGGCCCCACAGAGAGAAGGAGTACTCATTCATGTAGTCAATATCTCAGATAAGCTACCCAAAAAGCATTAACAAGACTTTTTATTGAACAATCATGACCTTTGCCAAAGAATGTCCAAAATGCAATCAGAGTAGCCAGAAGGAAATAGTCCTGTGGTCAGAAATAGTGTTTAAACAGAAATAAATTATGTGAGATTAATGAAGTTCCACCTCTACCTCCAAAGAGCTGAGCATTAGCTTAGTCTTACTGTATCTTAATTTCCAAGTCTACAATAACAGCTTAAAAGACTGGTCTCTGCAATCAAACTACTCGAGATTTGGTCTTTAATTCACTGCTGACCAACTATATGAATTACTTCAATAAACTCTCTAGGTCTCAGTTTTCTTCTATGTCAAATAAGGATACTATACATAAAGTGGTCAAGAAGACTACATGGAATAATGTTTATAAAAGGCTTCACCTAGTAGCAGGCATGTTCAAAGTGCTCAATAAATGTTTTGACGGTCATTTCTCTGTTTCTACCATGACAACTATTTTTAAATCCTGGGGTTCATTTCCCATTTACCTTTATGACTCTACATCCCCCCAAATCCATTACATAGGTTATGTTCAATGGATATTTCTTGACTTGCATTCTTGTAGATCACAGAGAATCCAATCAGGTCTTTAGCGTCCATGGGAAGCTTATTTGGAAAACCCTTGGGAGTTAATTGGTGTTGTGCTCTTGGTAAAACATGGCTTCCTTGGTAGCAAGAGGGGAAAAGTCTATATTTTAAAAGGTTTCATGGACTGCCAAGAACTGTTATAAAACAATATTTTGATGAGTTATACAGTAAATGAATCAGAAACATATGAGCTTAATTTCCCTGAAAATACATGTGGGTTTAAAAATGAAAGGAAAGGAATCTTGGCACACTTTGCCATGCCAAACCCAAAATGTTAGAAAAACATTTTAAGATGTTAGGATGCACAAATCCTAAAGGCAGCTCAATTTGCTCATCCTTCAGTGGCCTGCTCCCAATGTACCTGTTGAGTCTGGTCTGCCATAGTCATAATGAGGAAAACCTTAAAAAAAAAAAAAAAGAAACATATTGGCATAAGACAGGAAACCAAGAGTTCCAAGTCTAGACCTGGCCCTGCCACTGGCTAGCTGTGGGACTCTAGATTAATCACTTAGCCTTCCTGGACCTCAGCTCAAGAAAATAGTCCATGACTTGCAGACCTCACAGGGTTGTTAGAAACTGTTAGAATGGCAGTTTAAGAACGTGTGAAGCCCCGAATTGTAGGGACCAGGAAAAAAGTGAACTGGTGCCCTCAGGGTGGGACAAGTGTCCAGAGGAATCCAGATCAATGTGTCAGAGTAAAACAGGCATGAACAAGATGAACACACGGCCCACTACAGATAACTCTTCAGCAAAATTAAGCAAGCATCCATGGTGAATTCTCTGAATCATTCATGCTCACCTCCTCAGTCCCCTTGCAACTCCTGCCTTTTACCACACATGAAGAGCAAAACCCCACCATCCAGGTGGCTGAATACCTCAGATATAAGGTCCTCAATATAAATTGGACCCACAGGGATCTTTTTCAACTCTTCTGCTTCCATTATTTCAATTCTATTTTCATTTCTTCTCTTGTCTATTATGCTAACTCCAGAGTCATCAGCGAATTCAAGTCCTCTACTAAAACTATCATCCTCTTATTTGCAGCAAATTTGGGGTCAAGAGGCATTAATGAATCAACATTACTCCAAGTCTCTATTCCTGTCCATACCCACCTGTGTTAGCTAACTATTGCTGTGAAACATAGTACCTCATAACTTAGCCACTGAAAACAATACGTATTATCCCACAGAGTTGCAGAGGGGTAGGAATTCAGAAACATCTTAGCTAAGTGGTACTGGCTCAGGATCTGTCACAGTTTTGCACTCAAGTTGTCAACAGGGACTATAGCTGGGTGAAGTCTTCGAGTGGGGAAGACCCACTTCTAAGCTCCTATATAGTGGTTGACAAGTCTCAGTTCTTTGTTAGGCCAGAGGCCTCTCTTTTTCATTGCAGGGGCCTCTCCATAGGTTTCCTGACATGAACTCAGAACCTGGCAGTTGGCTTTCCCCAAAACTAGTGACCAGAGAGGAAAAGAGTATGGCTAAGACAGAAGCCAATCTTTTATAAACTAACCATGAATGTCACATACCATCAGTTTTCCCAGTGCTATTGGCCACACAGATCAACCCTCGTGTAATGTGGATGGAGGACAACACTAGAGTACAAATATCAAGAAGTGGTCATCATCAGGGCCACTTCAGAGGTGGCTTCCACACCACTACACTCTCATCTCAGTATTTTCTTCAAACACCCTACTCAACCGAGATCTTCTCATCACACCTTATCCCTCTCTGGGCTGCTGTTCTCTGTCATTCTCCTGGTGCTCCATCTTTGCTTGAAAATATTCTCTTCCCATCTGTATATTCTCCATTTCCAGCCTTAGAATATATTTGTACTTGATCAGCTACAGAAAAATCCTATGGGACCTCAGGAGATTACTATACCTACGATTCCTGGAGTTTTTGTCTGTTTGTTTGTTTAAGAGAACAGCCTTAACCAACTCTTTTGCTGGTTTTAAGCCTCATGTCATTTGTTGAGGCAAAGAACTCTGCCACCCTGCTCACAAGTGATTGAAGAAGTAAGTGAACTAAGCATTTCTGGGTAGGGGCAAGACAAGACGAATGTCAGCCCTATCTGAAATGACTAGGTGCCAATATCGTTCCAAGGGCCTCCAGATTGGACAGTAGCAAACCTGTGCAATCAAATCAATTGTTATGCAAAATATAAGTATTAAATAAGTAAAAAGAAATCAAGTCACTTTGATGCGGGCCATAGACCAAATAATGGAAGCATGATGGGTCAGTTCTTCATATTTCTCCTATATTCAAATCTGTAAACAGGGACCCCAGAGTATCTGAAGAGCTAAAAAGATAAAATCCCTTGTTTCTCTTGTATTCTAAGATTTCTTAAAGATTTCTTATTCTAAGATTTCTACCCCATTGTCAAAGAGAACCTATGCAAACTTAAAGTGCCTGATTTTCTCATTCCAATAAATAAAAAGTGCTAATAATATTTCCTGTTGAAGCATTCCAACCATACCTCTACTACTTTATTTTCAGTCAAGGTGAACTAAAGAAACTGTATTTCTGCCTCTGGACCTAGACTACCTCCTTCTAACCCTTCTCTGTGTAGAAACACCCTATGACTCAACAGTGTCTAAAGCTTCTCTACTTACTCATACCTTATTAGTTTTATTCCTGAATTATTTACAGTGATGTGTCCATGCAACACAGGGTTAGGGGCATGTTACAGAAAAAACAAGCTTTAGTGACTTAGCCAGATACAAGTTTCAATTTTTGCACAAAAAAGAAGATAGGCCTCTCATGGCCGGCTGGCTGTACAGTACTCTTCTGCTTAAGCATCCTTGAGTGCAGCTTTCATCCTCATGCTTGCAATTGCAAAAGATTGTAACTGACTGCTTCAATTCCAACATTACATCAGTGTCCCAGGAAGGAACAAGAATGGCAAAAAGCAAAAGCTATGTGGCATCTGTTGTCTACCCTCTTTAAAGAGTTCTTTTGGAAGCTTCACTTAATGACCTTAGTTACATTTCATGGACCAGAACTCATTGCCGTCACTACTGATGACCAATCCAGGCCACTTACAAAGGAGATTAGGATATATATGTTTTGAGCTGGGAACCTTACCTCTCTGAACAAAGCAAGGCTCATTTTAGTAAAGATGATAAAGGAAAATGGATATTGAGGAATTTCCCCCACAGTTTCCATTTCAAAGAATACAGAGCAAGACAGGCATCATGGTAACTTGTATTAGGTCAGCTTACCTAAGCAGCAAGAGAGTATCCCAGAATCTCCTTTCCTTTAAGGGTCTGGGCCATAAAGGACATTCTGAATCAGATTGCAAAGTAAGAGTGATGCAGCAGTCGTATTCTTTTTATGCACAGGTAGTCTGTACAAAGCACCTGTACAAAGTTGCTGATCTGTTAGCTTGTCTCGTGGCTATGAGGCAGCAACTGGGAGCACAGCTCCTCTTTTCTAACTTCCTGTAGAGTTTGTTCCCAGCATCAAGCACAGAAGGAAGAGCATATATCAGTATTTGACCAGCTTACAGGTTAGGCCAAGTCCTTGTGATAAAGTTCATATTCTGAATCACTCTTAAAGGTTCTTTTTCTCTAATCCAATATTGGCTGATTAAAAAACAATCTTCCATTTGGTAGATGAAGAAACTGATAATTATCTGATGACTTACAACATTGAAGCAGGTGGAAAGTTTCCTACTCATGGTAGAAAAAAAAAATTCTGATAACTGATTAGCATGGAGAAGAACAAAGTTTTATGGGTACCAAAGTCAGAAAGTCAGAAAGTCATTGTTTTATATCCCAAATATGCAATTTCCTGGGGGTTTCACCTTGGGCAATGCAACCTCTTGAAGACCTGGTTTTCTTATTTATAGGACAAAACTAATTATATACTCATCTTTCAGGATTTTTGTTAGGTTTATGATTAATATATGCAAAAACCCCAGCACAGTATTTAATAAAGAGTAAATGTTTCAATAAATGATGGTTATTAATGCAGAGTTTCCATTACATCAATGGGGAATAAATAAAAAATATGTTTTAGTGTTGTAACAGAAGGAGCTGTACATCATAAATGCAGGAAACTACCAATGAAGCATATTAGATAATAAAAACAGAAGATGTGTCTGATGTTTGATAATTTAAGAGAGAAATGTTCCCTTCTCTCTCTATCTCTCTCTCTCACCCATCACTATCCCACTGCCATCCCAGTGTCGGGATTTAACAAATAAATTGCATCTTTTGCAGTGCCATTTAACTCTCTTAAAGATACTTAGAAAAATGTTTTAATCAATTAATAAACAAACAAGTACCTAAGTAGAAAAATGAACGAAGAGCATTAGTGAAAAATTGTCAAAAGAATGAACAGTAATGGCAGAATCACATATTAAAATATATTCATTCTGAGCAGGAAATATACAAGATAAACCTGGAGCACCCTGCAGTGCCCAAGTAAGAAAATGCTCAAACAAGAAAAAGAAAAAGAGTTACAATGATAAGGATGTGTCAAAGTGACACAGGAGCTACCAAAAGTGCTCCCAGAGGCCAAACAATCTGAGCAACAGAATAAAGTAGTAATGGACTATATCCTAAAATATTAAATAAATATCCATGAGGTCATACTGATAGAAATAAAAGAATGGATGATAGATACATAGATATAGATATATAGATAGATGATAAGTAGATAGATGATAGTAGTTCATTGATTATAATAAATGTATCCTATGGGGGTGCCTGGTGGCTCAGTGGGTTAAAACCTCTGCCTTCAGCTTAGGTCATGGTCCCAGGGTCCTGGGATTGAGCCCCGCATCGGGCTCTCTGCTCAGCAGGAAGCCTGCTTCCTCCTCTCTCTCTCTCTCTCTCTCTCTCTCTCTGCCTTCCTCTCTGCCTACTTGTGATTTCTGTCTGTCAAATAAATAAATAAAATCTAAAAAAAATTGTATCCTATGAATGCCATATATTAATAAGAGGGGAAAATGTATACAGGCACTCTCTACTACCTTCACAATTTTTCTGTAAATCTGAAACTGTTCTTTAAAAAAAAAATATTCTAAAGAGATGCTCATTATCATTTTAAGAAATGAATAACTTTCAAAGGTACCATTTTTCACACATTTTACTGGCAAGTTTTTTTTTTTTTTTAAAGTAAAGAAATTCAGTGTCGACAAGAAAACAGGTACTCACTCTCCAGAAGTCTAAATTCATACAACTTTTCTAGAAATCAGTTTGTGTTATGTAACGTTTAAAAGTGGAATACACTTTGATTTAGAAACCTCATCTCTAAAATTCATTCTTTGTTTTTTTTAATTTCTTTTCAGTGTACCAGAATTCATTGTTTATGTACCACACCCAGTGTTCCATGCAATTTGTGCATTCTTATGGCTTTTACTTTCTGTACAAGTGAACAATTGTATGGGGGGATATTTCTTGAAGTTAATTCTTATCAATTATCAATATGAAACTAGTCCAATATTACCCAGCTGCTAAAATCAGGCCCTTGGCTCATATCCCAGTTTTGATTAAGTGTGGCCCTACTTCTGTAAGTGTAGTATGATACACACACACACACACACACACACACACCTATATATGTATATAGATAATAAACATTAGCTAAACAGTGTCTGATGACCATTTTTGTCAATGTACTAGAAGAGTAAGTGGTTCCTAATTATAAAACATCCTTTAGAGGGATAATCCATTATAAGATATAGAACTATATACATTTCACTAGCCACTAAGTAGTTTTTTATCACTTTGATCTCTCTCAGAAATGTTCATTCTTGCTCAAATGCATACTATAAACTCTTTTAAAAGGTACTTATTTTTAATATGGAAAAAATACTACTCCCTTTACTTGCCAAAACAATAAACATATTAAATACATAGGTAGTTAAAACTAAGATGCTAAATTGTATTAAAAGCATTTTTTAAAATTTCATAACTGGAATATAATACATTAAAAATAAGGATGTTTTGACATTAGGAATCTGTCAAGATAATATCTAGAAAGATATCCAAACCTGACATAAAATGTCTGGAAGATTTCTATAAAACCAAGAAAATTTAGAAAAATTTGAAAGTGAAACTATAGTCCAAACATTGACACCTCTCATCAGCTGATTGAAATTGATACCTATTAAGAACACTTCAGCATCAGGATTGTTTTCCCCATTATTTTGTCAGTATCTGTCAATTTCATGATGACAGCATAAATACACATATGAAGGTTGATTTTTGTCAGTTTTTTTTTAAATATGAGAGTATGTAATTTTTATTTGACAGTTGCTTCTAAAGATATATTTCTTTATAAATGATATAAGATATATTTCTTAAAAATAAATAAAATCCAGTTTGTTCTCTGTATTTAAGAAGGGTTTTTTGGTTTGTTTCTTTTTTTTTCCATTTGCTTATTTGTTCTGTTTCTTAAATTCCATTATATGATGTAGATAATATTACATGTTGCATATAATTCTATGATATATATGCACATATAATATGTATATCATATAATGTATATAATTATATAATATACACATGGACACATAACTTATTATATATAAATATAAACTATGTAAAGTAATGTAACAAAATATTGTATAACACATAAAAGTATATAATATAAAGAAAAGTTATATAAATAAATAAAATCCACACTATAATGCAGTAAATATCATCTTTAACCCTCCAAAATAAATAAAAATAGAAAGATACTAAAATAAAGAAATAAATAAAAATTTCCTTTTTTGAAAAGGAACCTAAAGCTGAGAGACAAGAAACTGAATTGAAACTCCTTAGCATTTAAATTTGCTTAAGGGAAGAATTTCCACTGGCCTCCTAGGGATGAGCTCAAGCTCTGTGGCAGGAACCAGCGCTGTGGGTTTATCGGCAACGACGATGGTTAAAATCCAGGACCTTTATGACCTGCTCAGTGGTGGGTTTACATTGAAACTGTTATAAATTATTACAGAGGTGAAGCCAAGCCAAACAGTCCAACATAAATATATCTGCAGACACACTGACTACTATATATTCTAAACACTGTCAGTAAATGAATAAACAGAGGTTTCTAAATCATTTAAGAAAATATATTTATTCATAAAATCAATAATTTTTATTTTCTAGCTTGAACCCCTTCATTAAAAAAAAAGGCCTATTATATCAAATATTTTGGAATCTGTAAATCTTATGGACTCCCAGGTGGCTGCTTTCCTGCAAGAATGACCAGAACTTCATGCATCTCTGAGTGAGTGTGAATGTTTTTCCCTTTGGATACTCAACTAATTGCTACCTGTTGAAATTGTCCCACTGCATTACACAAATTAAATATTTGAGCCCCACAATTTCAGCAGACTGACTCTGCATCTGTATAAAGGGACAAAGAAGTATAATATGACAGTCTGATTTTCCTGGGGTTTGGGCTAAAGCAGCAAGACTGCTGGCTTGTCCCTGTGGGTGAATCGTGGCCAACCAGAGGAGACCGAATTTTGTGGTCTGCTTTTATTTGCCTAGTCATATAATTCAGGGCTTTAAGTCTGCACATTGTTGACCAAAACATTAATTGTGGCAAAATAGCTTGTGTCGGTACCGACAGAGTAAAACCAGAGTAACCCACATGTACGACCATGAATTAGATTAAACAAGAGGGAAAAAAGCTCCAAACCTCTGAAGTTAAAGTCATTGAGAGGTCTGCTGTTGAAACCAGCTTCAACAGAAATGAGGTGGGTTTTTTGTTTCGTTTTGTTTTGTTTTTTGTCAGAGGAGTAAGGTTGGGGAGCTGCTTGTGGAAATAGCAGGGATTGGAAGTCAAAGCCTTTCTGGTTAATATTTCTCTCTCTCTGTGCTCCAGTATTAATCAATGTAATTGTCTTTCTCTGTCATCTGAATTTCCTTATCTATTAAACAGAACCGACTTGTGATAATCTGCAGCCCACTTTTCCTAAGAGTAATTTGCCTTCACTTTTCTTTTAGTGATAGGTGATATCTATGAAATTTTGATGTAATCAATGGAAGTTGGACACAGGGAAGTAAAGCAAACCTGAAAGTGTAAAAAAAAAAATGTCATAGGATATGAAAATTTTCCATGGAGAATATGAAAGAAGACCTCCTAAAACACACACATTTGAGTTTAGGATGCAAGTCTCAGGGTGAGAATGAAAATTAATGCTATTTTTTTTTCTGCTCTACCCTAAGAATGTCTACTGTGGAGCTAAGCTGGGGACAAAACATGCCCTATCCCCAATCACTTTCATTTCATACTATCCAGGTCAACTCCCAGACATCAGTGCAGTAGTCTAAGTTCCTATGAGTGAGACAAGACTTTATCTTCTCTTAAACAGCCTCAGCTCTCCATAGGGTAATAAACTATTTGCTGGGGCTCCAGCAACAGTAAATCTGGTAGTGGAAGATTCTAAGAATCCTGATTGATGGGAATCAACTTCCAGATCTCTAAATGCCATGCATTGTAATGGGCCAGGAGATCCTTTGTTTGGCAGAAGTTCTTTAATTATTATAGGAGAACCACTTTTCCTGGATTTACAGTAGAAATTAATGTCTATCCCACCTCTGTGTCTTTAGAACAAGTTTGGTGTACTAGTTTCCTAGGGCTGCCAAAACAAAGTACCACAAAGTGGGTGGCTCAAACAACACAATCGGTTTCATGCCTCTCTTCTAGCCTCTGGTGACAACAGGCAATCTACAGTCTGCAAGACATTCTCAGGGAACCTGCAAGACCTTTTTAAGGAGTCTTTATGGTGAACACTATTTTCCTAAAAATATTAAGAGTTATTTGCTTTTTTCACTCATTTTTTCATTTTACAATGGATTTTCCCAGATTCTTTACAATATGTGATTAAATCAGCCATCTGGAGATAGAATAAGTGAGTATTGTCACGTTTTTCTAGAATTTTCTAAAGTTCCAGTTTTAGAGAATAAATATGTGCATTTTCTGAGATTAATTCGGGCTTATTAGTACTTCTACTATGCTTTTAGTTTTCTTTGGAAATATCTGCTTAAGTCTCTGTAACCCATTTTGTTCAAAAATCATTTCTTTGAAATTCCAAAATTTCCCTTATACCGACATAAAAACAAAAAGAAATAAGTACACTTTGTTGTACTTATTTTTACACTTGTATCTTAGGCTAGATCATTAGCTAAAAAGAGAGAGGTTGGAACACTTCTCACCCTATATCTGCACCATTAGCATCTAATTATGCTGAATAATTTACTGAAAAAATATGCTGAAAACTAATATGAGGAAATTATATAGAAAGCTCTAAGTAAAAGAAGAGAGTGTGAAAAAAATTTTACTTGATTGTATCTTATGCAATATAACATTTTTTAATAGTGTTATACTACCAGTTAAATTGAGATGTTATTCTGAAATTAAATATCCAGAGTTTGAGAAGAAAAAACTGGGTATTTTAAATAAAGGCACAATGAGCCCTTTAAGCCAACAATTGTTTGGTACAATTTTCAAAATAAAATAAAAATGCCATCAAAGTACCCTATATACTGCCTCAGCTAAAGAAGGCAGTCAATAGCTAAGAGCTTAATAAAACCTTGCCGAGGGATGCCTGGGTGGCTCAGTGGGTTAAATATCCAGCTCTTTGTTTTGGCTCAAGTTATGATCTCCAGGTCCTGGTATCAAGCCCTGCTTCAGGCTCCACACTGAGCAGGGAATCTGCTTATCCCTATCCCTCTGCCTTTGCCCCTCCCCCTGCTCATGCTTTCTCACTCTCTCTCTCTCTCTCTCACTCTCTCAAATAAATAAATAAAATCTTAAGAAAATTAAAAATAAATGAATACATAAAAATAAAAATAATGCCTTGCTGAGTTGACATTGCTAAATGTCTGCTGAATGAAGTCAGTAAAAGAAATAACACTGCCACACTTCAATGACACAGTAACTTGTCAAACGAAAGACATAGCTGTGAATCTGAAGACTGAGTTAATATCTCTATGGAAGAATTGAACTTAAGCTGTTGTTTACCATTATGGACTTGCAGGACAAGTCAGTATTACTTAAGAACGCCTGTAGTAGGGGCTCCTGGGTGGCTCAGTGGGTTAAGCCTCTGCTTTTGGCTCAGGTCATGATCTCAGGGTCCTGGGATCAAGCCCCGCATAGGGCCCTCTGCTCTCTGATCAGCGGGGAGCCTGATTTCCCCTCTCTCTCTGCCTGCCTCTCTGCCTACTTGTGATCTCTCTCTCTCTGCTGCTCTGCTTGCTTGTGATCTCTCTCTCTCTGTCAAATAAATAAAATTAAAAAAAAAAAAAAGAATGCCTGTAGTAAAGCCCTAAAAGTTACTAACGTTATTAAATCTCAGGTCTTGATGACAAGCTGTGTTTTAATATTTCATGTGGTGGAATGGGTCCTATCTGTATAGTGTCTCCACTTCAGAGCTAAGTCTCATGGTTATCTCCAGGACAAACACTGATGCAATTGATTGAATTGAAAGTTAACTTATTATTTGGTGGGTTTTTTGTTTTTGTATTTTTGGTTTTTTGGGTTTTTTTTTTTTTTTTTTGGCTATCTCAGGAAATACCGTTTTTATTTGAAAGAATGACTGACAAACTATGTTTATCCAAACTTGATCATTAGACAAACATTTCCTTGAACATTAATGAAGTGAGGTTGTCTATTCAAGAAAAATAATGTAGTGCAGTTTTTGCTGCCAAGGATAAAATTCAAGCTTAAAAGTGAAAATTGGGATTTTGGAAATCTTGTATCCTTCACCATGAGATTGACAGCTTCTTGATTCATAGACTTTTCTGATAAGACTGGTAGTGATATTAACAACTGCAAATCTCAGTATTACTTTAGATCTGGATAATTCAATGACCTAATATTTTTTTTTCAAATGACCATTACACAGTGTTATAAAATAGATCAAGATGGACCAGTGGATTTTAGTGTAATAGAAAACCCAGTTATCAAAATGGTTTCAGTTTACACATTGCATTTGGCTTGTTAGAAACTGCCACTTGGCAGTTTTATTGTAATATCCGGGAAGAAATCCCACAATTATTTGAAAAACTGGTTATAGTGCTCTTTCTTTGATTATACACCTGTGTGAGGTTGGATTATCTATCTATATTTCAACTGAAACAATATATTGTAAGGACTGAATGCAGAAGCTGATAGGAGAACCTTTTCTCTATTAAACCAAACATTAAAAAGCTTGGAAAAAAAGTAAAACAATGACATTCTTCTCACTAAGCAGATTTTGTTTTTAAGTATAGTGGTTTTTCACAAAATTACATATGTTAGCATTTCATAATTTATTATTATTTTTAAATGAATTAACAAAAATTTTAGGGTTTTTTTCCCAGTGTATATACATATGTTAAATAACTATAAATACAAAATTAACATCTCTAGGGGGTTCTCAATATTGTTAATACTAAAAGAGATCCTGAGATCATAAAGTTTGAGAACTGCTAATCTAAATAATCACTGACAGGCGCCTTGGTAGCTCAGTTGGTTGAGCATCAACTCGATTTCAGGTCAGGTCATAATTTCAGGGTCATGGGATGGAGCCCTGCATCAGCTCCTGCTCAGCAGGGAGTCTGCTTAAAAGTCTCTCTCCCTCTCCCTCTGCCTTCCCTCCAGTGTGTGGTCTCTCTCTCTCAAAAAAATAAATAAATCTTTTTAAAAAAATAGAAAAATAAACAATCACTGATAATCTTCTTTACCTGTCCCCTTTGTCTTTGAATCCAATTTGCTTTAATTACATTTTGTATTCTTTATTTCAAAATCATAACTCTAAGCCCCTGCTGGTATAACCCTGTGAGGGAGAATCACTCTCTCACTTTCCAGGACACTAGATTAGAAGGAAAGGGTAGAAGAACAAAGGAAACAGAAGGAAGAGGGGAGAGGTGAGGGCATGGTTGGAGAGGTAAGAACCCTGTCTCATCCTCCCCCTGTAACACAACCAAAACTAAAATGTTAATACCTGGGGCAGCAAGGAGCTTCCAGGACCCAGGCACGGAACTAAAGAAACATCTATTCTCACCTATTGGTGCTGTGTTCCACTTGCTGTTAAATATTTTTAATCATTCTGACATATAAAATTGCTAAGAGGATTAAGTAATACAACATATGTAAAGGGCTAGCACAGTGCCTGGGGCATAAATATGCTCAATGATTGTTAGATGTTGTTATAATGAAGATTTCCTCACTGTACTTCTAATACTGCCTGTTCCTTGACTTGTCTCTTGAGCTAAGACTATATTTTGCCCTATCTTTTCACAATAGGGCATCATCAGTCTTGAATTATGCAATAAGGACTGGAAGCATCTCCAGAATATTCCAAAACAATGTTTGCTTTGGGACGCAACCCAACACCTTTCAAAGAAGCCTGAACAAAGTGTTCAGGGCATATGCATGCCTTCTAAGCATTGGCTTTAGCTACCCTTTGACTGTTGCTAAAGGAAAAAGAGAGAACTTGCAAAAATACCCCTGAGAGACTTCTTGGTATTTGAGTCTGGCTCAAGGCAGAAAATATGAAAAGCCCTATGTGAAAACCTGTCTCTGGTTAGAGACCTCTGGCCAGAAAAGACTGACCCCAATACTCTTCACAAAGCAAAAAAGCCTCTGCAAACCTGGCCACTCACTCCCGAAGCAACTCAAATTCCAACACTGGAAATCTGACTTATTACTAATACAATTTCCTTCATGAAGAGATGTTGGACACAGAGAATATCCCAACTAGGGCAATTCTGACCCCCAATCCTTCCTATTTTACTTAAGCTGTAGGTGTATTTACACAAAATTTTGGGCAGCATTAAACCACAGCTAGTCAGAGAGGTCCTGGACGCTCAGCCTAACTCATCCTTCCCCACTTGAAAGGCATCTTTTGGCCGTGGAGTTAGCCAAAGGAGTTTCCGGTTCACTTGGGATCCAGGACTCTAGCACAACATGGCTTTTGGGTTGTTTTCTTTCTTTCTTTCTGTCTTTCTTTTTTTTTTTTTTTTTTCTTGCCCTGCCTGTTCAACCAACAAGCAAGCTAAGACATTAAGTATTTTTCCACGGCTCTCCACAAATGCAAATGCTGCTTCTGCTCACATATAAATGAAGATTTGCAGTTTACAGAGTGCTCTTGCCTGTTTCCTCATTTCGTCCTCATAGAAGCCCCGAAAGAGAGGCAGTTGGAGGTGCCAGTTTGTTGTGGAGTAAAATAAAAGCAACCACATTTAGAATCAAGACAACTGAGTGTGAAGTTCAGTGGTGCTAGTAACTAACCACGTGTCTTACATCACTTAAGGTTTATATAAACTCTGAGAGACAAAAACAAAAAACAAAAACCTAAAATAATAGTGGTTCAGATTGATTTATCTGTCATTTAACAGAATCCAGAAATTCACAGTCCAAGGCTGGTAGGGTGAAGCTTCATCTTTTATTATTCCACCATCATTAACATGTGACTTCCACTTCACACTTTAAGAGAGCTGTTTGGACTTCATCCATCCAGTCCACATTCCAGTCATCACAAAGGAAGAGAAGATGAAGAAAAAAGGGAGCAGAGGGTACATAAAGACTGTCCTCCATGCTACCATACCTGCCTTCCACTTATCTCCCATTGGTTAGAACTTGGTCATGTGGCACAGGAACCTGCAAGGAAGACTGGGAAATGTAATCTTACTTCAGAGCATCTGGCCAGCTAAAAATCTCAAGTCACATTGGCAAAGGATAATGAGAAAATGAATTTCCTTCCTCTCAAATCTTATCCCTTCTCATTCCCCCTCACTGTTCTGTCTCTGATATATTTCCTTCTGCTTATTGAATTTTCCACTGCTCTTCAGGGAAGGCTGCCCTTCCAATGACCACATGTCTTTGATCTTGCCACATATCTGCCTTTCCATGCTCCTCTTTCCTCTGCTCATACTATGTGATAATTCAGCCTTCTTTAAAATTCAACTCAGGGATACCTGGGTGACTCAGTCAGTTAAGCCCTAACTCGTGATTTCAGTTCAGGTAATGATCCTATGGGTCACAAGATTGAGCCCTGCATTGGTCTTTGTGCTCAGCAAGGAGTCTGCTTGAAATTCCCTCTCTTTCCCTTTCCCTCTGCCCCTCCTCTCTTTCTTGCTCTCTCTTTCTCTCTCTCTAAAAAATAAATTAAAAAAAATATTTAAAAAGAAAAGGCATGTCACAATTTATGGAGGGAAGGTATATAGTAAGTGAAGGCTTCATTGAAATCCCTTGCTACTGGATCTATATTCATAGCATCTCTGTAAAATAGGGATAAGATATGCATTTCCTTCGATTCCTACAAGATGTTATATTTCTCCTAAATTTCTAACTGAAGGCTCATTCTTTAGACATTTATTGACCTCAGACTCTGTGACACACACACTTAGAGCTAACCCTCTAAAGGTGTAGTGCACACTGACCACATCTCTAAATACATGCAATTATTCCTGCTGCTCAAATGTAGCCAGATATTTATCAAGATAATTTGCAATTTGAATCAGAGCCATAGATACAACTGAATAGAGCAATTTGAAGCATACTAAATAAATGCAGCCAAAGACCTTCTGTGCATCCTAATTCCTAGTTTGAGCTCAGTTTTCTCCAACTGTTCTTGAAAGCATAAGTTCAGCTGCACCACATCTCTTGGGGCTGAACTGTATACATGTGCACATAATTATGATGTTCTAGTTTATGACATCTACTTCAAATAATTATACATACCTGACCTCATGCCCACTCTGGGAAAATGGGACAATGGTAGTCAGTGTATTTGCGTTATATGTCCTGGAACTGAAATAGACAAGAGAAGACAATTTTGTTAGCCCTTTTACAAAGGATAACTCTTCAAATTCCTGAAGAACAATAATTTTAAAGATCCCATAATAGAGTATTATTTAATCAGAACTGTAGAAAGAACTTTGTGTAAAAGAGCTTATATTTTAGTTGAAGGAATATCTTACAAGTTAGACATATAAATAGGCTGTAAGTAAAATATGAGCTTTGTTGATGTCGCAGAAAGAGCATAAGGATGGAAGTTGGAGCTCAGGATAAATTCCAGCTCTGTCACATGCTGTGTAAATTTGAGCAATAACATTAAACTCCACTAAACCTCAGTTATCTCAGCTGTACAATTAGAATACTAATAATTTTAGTGCCTGGAGTATCCATAATAATTAAAGGACATTATCTACACTACTACTTGTCTTGGAATCTAGAGCCTTAGAGATGACTGCAAGTATAAATATAAGAACTTACCACAGAGAGAAGAAAGCCCATGCTATGACTGACAGTCCAGCTAGAGCTCAGTTATCTCCACCCCTGGGTCTAAGTTCCTGCTCTGAAAACCCAGTGGTCTAGTCATGGCAGCCCCAGAGGTGATCAGCATCAGAGAACCCAAACAAAATGCACAGCAGATGGAGGTAGGTCACAGAATGCTTCTATAACTGGAAATCTGAATTTGAACCCTATCTTAAAACTACATTTGGAAGCTGCATAGTTAGTTTTCTAAAGATGAAAGTCGGTCAACACTGGTAGTTATTGCAAAACTTTAACTGAATTCTGAGTAGGCACTAGAGCAAACTGAGATCTCCTCAAAATAAAATAGAAAAGTGAAGTGTGTGTGTGTGTGTGTGTGTGTCCGTCCGTCCAGGCCGTTTGGTGGGTAGTTCTCAGAAAGAAAGAGTGGGGAATGGAGAAGAAGGATAGCAAAAAGAGAAATGACTAGGATGCTAGAAGAAGACAAGGATATCTAAGGTTTACCTTAAAGCTATTTTCACGGATCTAAAGTGCTGTTATCTCAAAACTGCAGGGAATGTTTCCATGCCTACTCTGGCCTTGTATATATTGTACATTTTTTGTTGTTATGAAGGAGAGGTTGAGTTTCCTGGATCAATGGCAGAGGAAAGATAAAGGAACAGCCACAAAACCCCAAACGAGCAATGATAGCAAATTAGGACCAGAAGTGACCCCAAGACTGTGAACATGCCCTCTCTGCCCCACCATAGAGAACTCTGAGAAATACTAGGAAGAATACTGAACTTTTCTGCAAAGACATGGAATGGGGGGTTGAGATGACCTCATCTAGGACTGAAGGGGTAGACAAACATGCAATGTTTCAAAGAGAGAAAACAATGTATCCAAAGAATGAGATGATTTGGGATCTTTATGAGTGCCTCCTCTCTCTGCCATTACTCTCCTTGGGAAACTGTCTTAATCAGAAGTTTGCTTAGATGAGTGGAAAGTCAAAGTATAAGAATGCAATGATTTTTTTTTTTTTAAGGAGTCTCCACACCCAGTGTTGAACCCAACACTAGGCTTGAACTCACAACCCAGAGATGAAAACCTGAACAGAGATCAGAGTCAAACACTCAACCTATGAGCCACTCAGGCACCCCAACAATATGATGATCTTAAGAAACACTCTTTTGAAAGACATCTTCTGGGATTTTTACAAAATAGGCAATGATCTTGGCAAATTAAGAATGGCCTATCCAACTTCCATTGACCAAGATGTCCTCTCCCCCAGGTTATGCTGAACATATTGACCACATCTTTATCTACTTCTGTTTCTTTGATGTACTATCCTGATTAACTTCACTTGGCATTTTTCTCTCTCTCTTCATATTATTAATACCATTGTTTATGACTCAAATTTATCATGCTCTTATAGCCCAAACTTTGTTAGCTACCTCCAGACTGGAATAATCTCTTGAGCCATTCCCACTGTTATTTTAGGCTGCTTCTTTTAAGGTTACCACACCATGTGCTGACTGAAATTTAGATTTTGGAAAGTAGTTTTATTGTTCTTGTTCCCAAGTCCTTAGAAAACAAGTAACTGTAGCCCTGTGTATGGAAAACTAGTGTCATGAACTTGGCACTTATGTTGATATGTTCAATACGTATCGATCTCCTTTTTTTTTTTCCTGTGGGGGATAGAAGCCCTTCATAATCTATTAATGAACAAGAACTTCATAAGAGCTGGAAGTGCATAGTGAGTTAATGACATAGGCTGCCATGAAAAAATATATTAGCAAAGTCAGTAATAACTGTTATGTCTTTCACATAGACTAGTAAAGTGCATTGTAACGTGATTCCAATGGTATTGTTGAGATTGAATGAGAAGATTATTGATTACCATTGCAATATATCTGGGCAAAAGAGTTTTGATTCTAAAGTTGTCTGGAAGTTGCTGTGGCTGATATCAAAGAGGTTACTGCCTATGTTCTCCTCGAGGATTCTGGTGGATTCCTGTCTCACGTTGAGGTTTTTTATCCATTTCGAGTTTATCTTTGTATACGGTATAAGAGAATGGTCGAGTTTCATTCTTCTACATATGGCTGTCCAGGAAGTTAACATGAGTTAATATAGACCCATATTTTTTTTAAATTGTTAAAATTGCCCATGTCATTAATATAACATGTTTTTGGCATGTTTTTCTTTATACATCTGTTTTTCTCTACTAGTTTATGAAATCCTTGAAGGCAGGATCTGTGTCTAATTAATCTTCTATCCCCTAGCAGTGTCTACTACACAATAGTACCTAATAGATGTTTACAGAATATATATTGAATCCACAACTGATCTTTCCATTTAAGAAATTACCTTGTCCATGGGATAACAATATGCATTTTATTGTAATATTGTGTAAATATTCAACCCTCTTTCTACACTTCTTTCCAGGGGCTAATATTTCTCCTCTTTCAGTTTAGAGCTTTTGTGAAAGAATGAGGAAATAAGAATTGGAGGTTGGGGTGGAGTAGAAGTTTTTCTTTGGTGCTTGAGGGTTTTGGTTTGTTTCATTCTGACAGGACTACTCAAGATCTGAATACTGAAATGTTTCCTACTTATCAAAACAACCCTTCCAAAGATGGGATGGAAAAAACAAAATAAGTGAAGATGTTTGGGTGCTATGATATTTTAATGGACTCAGAGAATATTCACTTCTTTCACTGTGCATACTGATGTTGCCTAAAGCCCCATGACTGCTGAAGGAAAAGAGCACATCTTCCCGAGAGTTACGGAGTGGTTCTAAGTAGCTACCAAATGAAGGAAAATAGAAAACAAATATTGAGTTCTTGGATGGAGATGAGTGGGAGGGAGATAAATTGAATGTGTATTCTGTGTCTGCTTTGCACTGGAAATTATAAGTATGATGGTTTTCTATGGTTTGGTACAATCCCATAGAAAGGACATCAATATGATTGTCATTTTAAAGATATGGAAACTTATGCACTCACAGTTATGTAGCTAGTAAGTGGCTGGGATGCTTAAATTGGTCTTTCTGGCTCAAAGCTTCTATCTATTTCTAGTAAACCACGATTTTCTGTGTATTTCCGAGTAAAGGAATCACCTGAAGGCTGATACATGTTTCCAGGCCTCCATCTGGACATCTTGCCTTGGTAAGTCTGGGTTGGGGGTAAGCATGTGAAATGTATCAATTAAACCAAGGGGTTTCTATTATCTAACAAGGCTTGCATCCCCTGCTGCACCACAAAACCTTCCCAGAGATACCCAAAGTATCAAAATATCCCAGAGTGTCAGAATACCCCAAAATGGGTAAGGAGCTTAAGTGCTTTAAGTATCTCCATCATCCCCTCCCTCCAGTCTTTGTCTTTCCATTTCATTTAATGAACAAGGAACATATATGTTGTATCAATTCAGCTTAAAACACCTCTTTCCACAATTGGACAGTGCTGAGACTTTTTTATACAAAATTTTGGAAGCCCACTCTTGAGAGAACTTAGGTTGGATAATGTCCTTCTAGAAAATGTAGGCAAAAAAGAGCAAATCCAGTGATTGTCCATATTAATGTAGTTTAAATGTGAAAGTTCTCTTTCTTGACTCTCGCATCTCTGTTTTTCTGTCTCTGCATCTGTTTCTGCATTTGGTGTCTCTGAAATGTGTATGGATTATCTGTGAATGCCTACCTCTTGCCACTAAATTTGAAGTGATTATGAATTCTCATTTATTAAGACAAGGTTTCTAGAACCCTCTCCACAAAATTATTTTTGAAAGAATAAACCTTAAGCTGGTGTTTTTGAAACATTTATCTTGAAGTGCCCCAAATGTCAGAAGAAAGTTACTTGGAAACCTGGGAGATCCGTAAACAAAGCCATAACACCCTACAATATGTGTGAAACTCATTTAAAGTTTCTTTTTTTCTTAAAATTTCATATGGACTGGGCTTTCCAATATTTAAGATACTTAAATATTAAATATCTTAATTAAAAATTAAATGAATTTTAATAAAAATTTAGCTACTTTAAATAACACAATTACTTAACAATTACATTAATGAAATAAAATAAAATTTAAATATTTAGATTTAAATATGGTTTTCCATATTCAAGTTATATTGCCATTTGCTTTCATGAAAAACTGTATTTTCTCAATATGAATAAAATTGACTCTCCATCTATATTATATGTAATATATATTTTAATACCTGTCTCATCTAAAGGCTTTGTCATCCCTGTTCACAGATGAAGACACATGGTATTTATCCACCACCGTGCATTAACACCTCAGCTTAAATAAGTTTACTAGATGAGCTAACTTTCCCAAGACATTGTGACCTAAGATGGTAATCCCTTAAATAGGAAAGTGGAAAAGACAAGACACAAGCAGTGGTATGAGTTTACACACATCCTGATGTTGAAAGAGTTAAGAAAAGATACTCCATCTATTGACCAGTCGGTTGGAGTAGAGGTATCCCTTGGGGTCAGACCCACTTTCCACGTCCTCTCTACCTTGACCCTAGAATAAGTAGTGATACCTAAATTATTTTTCAGATTACATGTTGCTTCCCCATGTGCCATCACTTTCAATCTTTGCATTAATTTTATAGAATTCACAAAAGAGAAACTGCAGTGAAGGGGAAGCAAGATTACAAGACTTTCCCAGAATTACATAGTCTACTCTCTCTTCAATGCTCTCAGACTTCTTTCATTCCCAGAAATGACTTAGAGATTTTCACAAACACAAGACACATTTAGTCAATCATGGCTGAACTGAATTTATTATTCCTATTAAATAAGATTGTGAGTGTAAAGCTTAGAATTACAGCTCAGTCTTTCGACCCTTCTGTATCTGGGGTCATTAAAAAACCTCATGCTATTTGCAAAAATGCTAATGATAATTTGACTCATATTTGTGCACCTCCCCACAAACCAGCTTTTAGATTGTAAATATGGAACTGGGCACTGCCCAACTGAAATATCCCCTTCTGAGTTATTGCTGAAAAATCAAAAGACTATTTTTTTTAATTTCTAAGGGCTAGACTGAAGTCAATATTTGTAAATATTAACTACTGTATTTTTTCTTCTGAGTAGTCCAATCTGATAACAAGCAATTCAAATTGGATTGGGGTCTGCGCTAAATAAAACTCTCCATTTACATGAAATGTGCTCTTTAGCAAAATGGTGGTGGTATAAAAAGGGGCACAATTCAGCTCAAAAACCCTAACTCTTTATCATCCATCAGTCAAGGTGAAAAGCTCTCTGAAACTCCAGTGAGATTAGAGTTAACATAAACTTCCTGAGCTGAATTCCATTATTGCCAAAATGACTAGAAGGAAATCATTTAAATATTTTCCAGAATGCCAGTATTGGGGCTTACTCAGCTTTCAACTAATAGAATTTTG
Source organism: Martes martes (assembly GCF_963455335.1). Lineage (NCBI taxonomy): Eukaryota > Metazoa > Chordata > Mammalia > Carnivora > Mustelidae > Martes > Martes martes. Next base: position 148,065,801 of record NC_137889.1, read on the forward strand.
CAAAGAGTTCATCCTCCCTCGAGTCATCGAGAATCACCAAAGTTTTCTATATAAAAAAACATTAGGGACACCTGAGGGTCATGCGATTGAGCTCTGTGTTGAGATTTGTGCTCACTGGGGAGTCTGCTTGAGATTTTCTCTCTCCCTTGCCCTCTGCCTCCCACCCCTCTCAAATAATAAATAAATAAATAAATCTTAAAAAAATAATAAAAAAGGACATTAGAAGAGTGCTATTTCATTCCCACTAATGAAAGATATCCTGACAGAACTGAACCAAACATTTCTCCAAATGTCCAGTAATGGATACTACTACTTCTCAAGGAGCATCATTCCATTGTTGAACATAAAATTATGTTGGTAGATACAACCAAAATGAAAAGAAATAACTGTAAGCCCATACTATAGCCCTCAGACAGAGAAAAAAAATAGGTGATAAATTTCTTGTAGTTTTATAGCCAGCCTTGATATGGTCATGACGAAAACAGTTAATAGTTCAAACATCTGCTAGAAATCTCATTCAGTTAAAAGAAAAACACACAATAAGTTCTTAACTCACCAGTGATTATTTCCATTTTCAGGTTATAGAGAAAAGGAAATACTGTGTGGACATTATACATAAGAAGTAATTACCAGTCACTGAAAAGAAATAAAAATAAATAAATAAAAATTTAAAAAAGAAGTAATTGCCAGTTATATGGAAATGATTTAAACTTGAAAAATAGGATTAGTACTTTATATTAAATTTCTTATAATTGAGAAAACCAACTTGGTACAAAATTGGACATGAAGTAACTATCAAGAGGCCAAAAATAAAAATCCGTGTAATCTCATGATATCCATTCACTTACCCTATTACTTGTCCATTATTTGGCATTTATTGAGCAACTACTATGTGCCATGCTCTGTGAGGCATAAAAGGATAAAGATGAATATCTGACTGAAGGAGCTGGCAAACAAAATCTACCAAACAAAACAAATAAATCCAGGATACAGGGCTGTGATCATAACTTTAAGAGAAAAAGTTGTGTTCTCTTAACTCTTCTCCTGTATACATTAGAGGATTTGGACAAAGAGCTCTTTGATTCTCCTTACATTTGTGAGTTACTAGATAATTAGTGGGAGAATTTGTTCCTATCTTCATCTCAAGTCAACACAAAGAGCTTTAAAACACCTCTGGTGAACATTCTAGGGACGAGGAAGGGTAAGAAGGAAAAAGGTAAGGAAACTAACGCTTTTACATGCCTAATATTATTAGTCATTACACTGGATGTTTTACCTTCAGTATTTAACTTGATCAAAAAAAAAAAAAAAATTGGACGAACCTAAGTGTTACTACAGCAATTTTATGGCTCGGGGAACTAAAGCTGAGGGGATTCTACCACATGCCTGAAATCACATATTAGAAAGTACCCGGGGAAGGATTAGAACCTTCTAAATTCCCAACAAACTTCACATTGTCAGGCTCAGGCCTGTCCGTTTTCCAGGGTTTTGAAAAGTCCCTTCCAAGTTTTGCTTTGTCTGCATCCCTTATCTTATATCATCGACAGGACACTGAGTCTGTTTGATTGAACTTAATTCAACAACGCCTTCAACTCACATTCCAAAAATGTATCGGCCAAATTTTGGAGATACAAATGTAAGTGAGATATGGTTTCTTTCTTCAAAGAATTTGAGGCTAACAAAAGAGACAAAATGCTAACACAGAAAAGAATAGTGCAGGATGTGTCTGTAGATGCTAAACCAGGTGCTGTTGTTGGCCATGCTGCAGCCAACTCCCTCCTTAATGGGACTCCACTTGCTTCTCTATCCTTTGCCTTCTTCCCTCACCCACAAGCTCCCCACTCAGCCACAATGACATTTTCTCAGCTTCTGGCCTTCTCATGCAGGCTTTCTTCCAGGTTTCACACACCTTATTTCCTCTGCAAGCTTCCATTCCCCTACCCACATTACTCTTCTCATTCCCACTGACATGCTCACCTGTTTAACTCTCACTTGTTTTTCAAGTTTCAGTCTGAGATCTCTCCAGTTTGCAATAGGTGCCCCTGCTTATTTTAATCATATTACCTTGGATGAGCTATGGTGAGGTCAGATATAGATCAAGGGAGGGAAACTGGAAATGGTTTTTCAGGTTTGATACTCATGGTTCCCATCATCATGCAATGCAAGGCCACATGGGGAAACACTGTGCTCAGCCATGAAGAAGGGGGAACTGTGAGTGGTGCCTTTATGTGGTTTCCATGAGAAAGAATGGGCACGGAAGGGTGAACAAATTTAGAACTGGATATTTGAACAATTCCAGCAGGATCTAGGTCAGGGGTTGTCCCTGGTTGTCTGGCACCTGACCCTGGGGATTTTACGGCAGGTATACTAGTGGTCTAGAGTGTGACAGCCCAGAATTGAAGCAGTTGAACATTGGACTTCATCAGCTGATCAAGAAGGGAACTAACTTGCCTATAACTAGGGTCCCAAAACTGGGTAAAAACAACATTTTTAAAAATTGTGTGTCATCTCAGACACCCTGGGAAACTCCAATTATTAAGTTCATATTTAATGTGTTGTAATTGCTCAGTGAGTTTATCTTTCCCACTGGATTAGTCTGGCTCCATGAGGGCAAGAACAACCCTAGCATCCAAGAATTAGTTTTAGTCGTGTTTTGAAGGATGAATAGGAGATCTTTAGGAGCAAGTGAGTTGGGTGGAAAACTTAGTCAAGGAAAGAGTAGACAAAAACCTTCAAGGTATGCCAGGAAGTGTTTATTTGAGAATGACAAATGGTGTTCGGTTTTTTAGGTTAACATTCAAGGAGAAATATCAAGGTGTAATGAGGATAGAAAAGATAGTTTGAGGTCTGATTAAGAAAAACTTTTTAGGGGTGCCTGGGTGGCTCAGTCCATTAAGTGTCTGCCTTTGACTCAGGTCATGATCCCAGGGTCCTGGGATTGAGTCCCATGTCAGGCTCCTCACTCAGTGGAAGCCTGCTTCTCCATCTGCCTCTGCCTCTTGCTCTCACTCTCTCATAAATAAATAAATGAAGAAAGAAAGAAAGAAAATCTTTAAAAAATGGTTTTCTATTTTAGGCTAAGAAATTGTGATTTTATTTTCTATATAATGGGGAATCATCAATCCCCAGCACTAGGATATAGCTGGATCAGTAAGGACCATAGGTAACTTCTCAATATGGAAAAGAAAGAGGAAAGATCAAATATGTCCTACTATAACAGATTCCCAGTGTTCAACTGGCACAGTTTTAAGTAGAAATGCTTTTACCCCTATAGTCAGCCTCCTCATTGAGTTCACAGCAGGGTCTGTAATGAGATGCAGTGTTGTGTGTTGATGAACTCCAAAATGAGCTAAAAGAAATCCCTCAGCTCTTATTACCAATAGATTACGTCTTGTTTTTCACCTCTTTTCCCAGTGTAGCACAAGTAGATGAAAAAGAAGCCTACGGAAGTATAGATAGTGCATATTTCCAAGTAATATGTAATGTGTACTATATAATTGCTAAAGTCATAAAAGATCTGATCTCTAGGCAAGTTATATTTATCTAATGACTGTCCAACAATCTTTAAATTACTGTTTAATAACTTTCCTGCTCTCTTATTAAGGAAAAACCATACATGGTGTGATATTGTGCTATCGTTTATTATTTTTCTTCAGACACAGACATGACACCATAACATTAAGAAGTCATGTCTTTGGCCATATTCAAATAAATAAAATACACTAAAAGCTGCAATCTGTGAAAGATCGCAGGGTTTCCATAAGAACATGAAAATGTAGATGCAGACATCTGATTTGCTCAGTTCCTTCATGAACGCTTTGCAGCCTGCTCCATGTGAGACACAAAGGGCTTTTGTGACGCATATGCTGTGCATCACAAATGGAGAGCCGTGGCCAAAGAAAATATACAGTTACCAGAAGAATAAACCCAGGATGAAAAGCACAGAGGTAGCATCAATAGACGTCCACTACGCCATTGGCCCCATCTGGTTAGAATCACATCATCAAAATTAGAGCTGGAGTAGACCTTCCAGGTCATCCCCGGAACACCTTGCCAACACAACAATCATCTTTTTGAGGACCAAGTCCAGTTCAATTTCATCTGTCTCAAGAGACAAGAATTCCACAGATTCTGTGGGCAAGATATTTACCATATTTAAAGAGGTAAATGTAGTCATAGTAGAGATTTCAGTCAGTAAAATAATTGCAGTCAGCCTTTGAAACATAACACATTAGCTTTTTTTTTAAGTGGATATTTTCTGCATAGGAAACAAAGAGAATCACAACTGGGAGAGAATTGAGAATTGCTGTGAACAGTCAAGGATTTAAGGAAGCCTCAGAACCATGTCAAGGGATCTCCTAGAATCAATCCAAAGAAATTCTGTTTTCAGTCCCTTCTTCCATGATACAGAAAGGACTGGCACAGTTGTAACCAGAAACCAGCGAAGGTGCTGGAGAAAGACATAATCAGAGTTACAGGTTCTCACTGGAGATAATAGAGGACACCTGGTCTTCTTTAGGAGACAGTGGGAGAAAGGAGGACAATTGCATATTAAGATAAATCCAATGTGAAAAGCCAGGAAGTAGAGTCAGAACACATGTTCGGTTTTCAAAGATCTGAAGGTGGGATCAAAGATACAGCCTGTGGAGTCAAGAGTTTGGAAGTAGGGAGATAAGATCTAGTACAAACAGTTTGGGATCAGAAGGAATGAGGCAGTCTCCTAAGTGATTATGTTTGAGACATTTTAAAATTATTATTTTTTTAATTTTATTCATTTATTTGACAGATAGAGATCACAAGTAGATGGAAAGGCAGGCAAAGAGAGAGAGGAGGAAGCAGGCTCCCTGCTGAGCAGAGAGGCCAATGTGGGGCTCGATCCCAGGGCCCTGGGAACATGACCTGAGCTGAAGGCAGAGGCTTTAACCCACTGAGCCACCCAGGCGCCCCTTAAAATGATTTTTAAATAGAGAAAGCTTTTGTTCAAAAGAAGTATTATATGGCAGCTCACTATGTGTAGCATATACACAACATAGAAACACCAGCCCTTCTCACTAAAACATGACCTGAGATCGGATAAGGAGAGAATGCTGGAACTCTCATGCCCAAACTTACCTTTTCCAGTGAAAGACCTTGCTATACTTCTGTGGTACCTCTGGAATTGATATGAAACATAAATTTGCAACTGTATAGTTAATAATCAATTATTCTGAGTATTTTGTGGTGGGACTTATCAAAAGGGAGGAGGTATAATTCCTTAATAAAGAATTCTACCCATGAAACTTAGAGCTTGTTTTATTTAAGGCAATATCCTGCTACCTCACACATCCATGTGGGTGAATAGTCCTCATGAACACCACAATCATATTTATTTTAGCAGACAGAGCATGTGATGTTATGCCTGTGAACATCATCTGTGGCTTGCATTCATGTACCAGCCCAGCCTAAAGGATTCAAAATGGGAAGTAGAGCTTAAAGACAGAATGAGATATTGAGTTGAGAAAACAGAAGAGATAATAGCCAAACTAGAAAACAAGAGAAGAGTTAGAAAAATAAAGCCAGAATCAGTAACAGGACCGTCACAGATGAAAGTGGGTCCTATGGCTAATGGCTATACCATTATTATTGTTATTATTATAGCATTATTGTTTTTCTGAAGAAAGTGCATAGACCATCCTTCTTTCTTGATAACAGAAATATAACTCTGTTTGGATAATGTACCCTCCTCCACCCAGCCAGGCTTAACTAGACCAGTCATGGTAATTCCACTTGATTTGGCAATAACTGATTTAGGAATGGGCATGTGATGTTATTCATTGTGAGCAAAGGGTAGGTCTAATAGATAACTTTATGAAGAATTTCCTGTTCCCGCAATGGCGTAACTGGAGTAAAATGGTCCCTCTTCTTTTCCTAGATATTATATCTGGATAACTGAAACAATAGCAGTCATCTTGCAACTATGAGAGAACATGCTTAGTGATAATGTTGACACAGATAGCTTGAGTCCACTGTATCAGGTTTGAGGCACTGGAATCTTGGAACTGCCCACCCTGTGCCCTCTCTTTATGGGAAATATTGCCTTTTGTCTTACTGCTTAGCTTAGTTAAGGCGGGGGTTTCTCTTAATGGCAAGCTAAGAATCCTAATTAATACCAGGAGCTAGAAAGCAGCTTTATAACCCTACTCACCATTGTTATCCCTTTGGGCATTTCTTGTACACATTGTTCAGTGTCTGTCACTGAATTGTAATTTGCAGCAGATATTCACTAAGTAGAGAAGGCCCAAGAGCTATGCTTGCAAAGAAACATGGGCTGGTTTTGTAAGATGAAGCCACATTTTTAAAAAGATTTTATTTATTTATTTGACAGACAGAGATCACAAGTAGGCAGAGAGGCAGGCAGAGAGGGGGTGGGGGGGGAAGCAGGTTCCCTGCTGAGCAGAGAGCCCGATGCTGGGCTTGATCCCAGGACCCTGGGATCACCACCTGAGCTGAAGGCAGAGGCTTTAATCCACTGAGCCACCCACGTGCCCTGGTGAAGCCACATTTTTATCACAGAGTTCAAGAGAACAGTTTAAATGTTTGTGCATATTGAACTGACAGAGACCAAGTGGAAGAAAGAAAAATCTTTGGAAAAACCAAGGAAAATAAATTAAAAATGTCGCTGAGATCCTTGAGGGTTGGCACCACATTTTCTCTATTGTTGGGTATCTAATACTTAGCAAGATGCCTGGAGTATGGTAAATTCTTTATAAATGCAGAACTAAGTAATTAAATGAGACTAGGGATCTAGTAAATAATATTTATTCTTAGTTTTATCTAGGCATTTTCCAGTTCCTATGGCATATTTGAGCGGACAAGGCTGGGCTGGTATCAAGAATTACATCTAAATACTAGAACTAGTAAACTTGAGCTGGAAACATGGCATACTCATGGGAATTCTGAGACAGACACTGTTGATTATTCATTAAAATTAAAACACATGTTCAAATTCCCAGGATGGCAGTAAGAGTCACAATGCATAAATCAAAAACCTATGTGCATGAGCATCACAGCTCAATAATTTGACATATCCTGCCTGCTATGACCTTTCCAACAGTGTTGGTGTCACATTAGACTACAGTTTCCAGAGTCTTTTGCATGGGTTTTCCGTGTGACAAGTTCATGTGACTAAGCCAACAGAATGTGAGTGGACTTGACTGGCACCATTTCTGGGCATAACTTTTAAGAAGCAAATATGTTGTCTTCATTCCCTCCATTTACTGTCCTGCCAGCTGAATGGGGATGGCAATGAAACTCTAGAGAGCTCCAGAGTCACAAGCTGGTAGGTACCTGGGTCTGTGAATTACTGTGATGAACAATTAGTACCAGCCAGTAGTAATCTGCAGCTGAGGTTGCTCTGTTACATATTATGCCATTTTTTGTTACCATTGTTTAGCCTGCTTTAAATAACATAACTTGTCCACACCCATTTGGCTTATAAACACAATACCAGCCTTGTCAACATCTCAGGATGATTAGGGAGAACTGTTTTAAAAACTTTTCAGTGAAAAAAAAATGTTTCAATGAAAGCTGAGGTACTATGTAGTTCACAATGCTTTGATATACACTAGTTTGTGTGATCCTCCCAACAACCCCATAAAATAGGCAGATTAGATATTGCTACCCTCATCTGAGAGGTGAGACAATCAATGATCAAGGAGATTAAACAAATTGTCTAAATCTACTGAGTGCTAGATTTAGAATCAAAGAGTAAATTCTTTTATTTCAAAGTCTTTGCTTTTCTCATTGTAAATATGCTGAATGTCTGCCTCAGTACAAAATATTTTCTTGATGGATAACTTTACTGCAGAAATTCTCCCAGGGGATTAGAGATTATTTTAGGAGATTCATCTCACTTGAATTCTAAACATGGAATTTAAATATGGAAGGGTTTATAATTCCAGAGGATTTAGCAATGAGGTTGGCTCTACTGCAGACTATTTTTCTTTGTAGATTCTCTCAGTGAATCTACAAGTCTTTGTATGAGTCTCTCATCGGAGAGAGTCTCTTGGATGACTCTCACTAAGGTTATTGACGCATTCTCCTTCCTAAAAAACAAAAGCTTCTCTGACACAGCACTGAGACCAGGTCAGCCTCTCCACTTGATCATCTCTAATGATAGAGCACACGCTACTTCAAATGCTTTCTCAATCCACTGTTAGGGTGGCCAGCTTGTTCTCTTCTCAAAGAACTTTTCTGGTTTTGACAGACATAACTGAAAATCTCACATTCTGGGAACCCTCTCAGTTTTGACCAAACTGGAAAGGGTAGTCACCCAATTATTGCTGAATAATAGAAACTATTAATTTCCAATTTTAATTGAAATGATATCTGCCTTGCTATAACTTCTAGTTAGTTTCTATTACTCAACCAAAAATTGTTTCTTGGTAACATTGGATTGTATCTGGTTTCTATAGTTACCAAAGTCTGAGGGAAACCACACTACAATAAAGAAGAGATCAATAGTCCATAGATCTAAACTGTTCATCTGGAATGCCTGGATGGCTCAGTCAATTAAGCATCTAATGCTGGCTCAGGTCATGATCCCAGGGTCTTGGAACTGAGCCCTGCATCGGGCTCCCTGCTCAGGGGAGAGTCTGCTTCTCTCTCTGCCTTTGCTCCTTCTCCTGTTTGTGTTCTCTCTCTCTCTCAAATAAATAAAATCTTTATTTTTTTTTAAATAAACTTTTCATCTTTGGGTTAGACAGGCCCTGATGACACTAGCAACAACCCATGTCCTTTAAATACATTATTCTCTCTATAAACCTATAGTGTTAGCCTGTTGAAATTGTTTTCCTGGTTTCTCCAAGTTGAGTTTTAAGATAGAAATAATAATAATAAAAATAAAAGTACTCCTATAATAATCTTTTGTGGATGAAGATAACTTATTAAATAATGATAATTGTTTCTTAAAGAGAAGTTAGTTATTTTCCCACTTAATACTCTTGAGAAAAAATAATAATTGTCTTCTAAGTTTTCACCATTGAGTTTAATATGTCTCTTAGAATCAACTTTTTTTTTTTTTTTTTAGTATGTGTGCACCACTTACACTTTGGAGGAAAGAACAATCTCTGTTATTGGGTACTGAGGGACCACCAAAACCAGGAAATTCATGCTTTATGAGTTTTCCCCAAATCAAAGCAACAGGGTTATGGTCAGCATCATCCTTTCTCTCCCACTGGGTACTTCTGGAGAGGTGCCTTTTGGGGCAAACGAAACTTTTTGCAGTGAAAAGCACATCTATTTCATTGTTTTCTTTCCTGCTGAAAATCAAGACTGGGATCCTAAGAGCCCATAAGACTCTGCACCAAGCCAGACAGGTCTCTTTATGCAGTCTTTACTTTCTTGCTACCTATGATATCTGTCACCTGATAAAACACTTCATAAACTTAGTTCTTGACTGTATATTTTCTGTACATAGCAAAATAAAAACTAAAAAGATGAGTATTATAATTATCATGATGAATCTGAGAATTCTGAGAGACAAATGTTTCTAGAGAATTTAGGTTGACAGTACTTTGGGAAGATTATAATAACATAAGGTCATAATTTTAAAATAATATGGTCTTGTAAACGGGGTAGGATTTTTAATAGCTAACCTTCTTAATTTTAGGATGACAGAAAGAAATGAGCCTTCAGAGATCATTTAGTTTAACCATACCCATTTTGCAGATGGGAAAATTGAAGTCCAGAAAGCATAGATCATCATACTGATGGTCCATGGTGGATACTGCAGACAGTCAGACGGACTTCTCATTCTAATTCAACAAGGTCAACAGTGGTTCTCTAGGGCAGTGGTGAACCCCTTAGAGAACTGGGTTAATATTATACAACCTGCCAAAATGCATATACACTCAAGATTTCTCATGTAATTTCAGGAGACTTATATACCTTGTGAAGTTTGTCTTGGATCCCCTTGGACATTGCTCTTAGGCCATGGATGATTTTCCAAGGAAACAAATCAGGGAATTCCTGAATGGGCTGTATATTTAATGGATACTTAGAATTAAGAATTTAATTATTTGAAATTTGATATTTTTTAAAAGAAATAAAATTTTGGTCATTGTTTTACATTCCAATTAAGGCTTTATTCAAGGTCTATATGAATGCATTGTTTAGATATTAGAATTAGAAATCGGAAATTTACCTCAAAGATTAATACTGTAGGACCGGGCCACTGTTATTCAAATTAACACCATAGACTAGATCTGATTTTTCTAAATCTAACTGTGATTCAAGCTTTTTATAAAAATTTAGGGAAAGCAATGTAAACTTTTTCCACCAAGTTTAGCATGACTTCTACAGTCCAACTATATTTCATGTCTTTGATAAATAAGCAATGATAAATAACTGATACTAATAACAAATACTTATTGTTCTCTCACTTTATACCAAGTGTATGCCAATAACCTCATGTGTTATATTTTTTCACAACAGTGTAAGTTGGGTTCTCTAGACACATTTTAAATAGTTAAAAAGAATCGAATCCCACAGGGGTTTAAACATTCTCTAAGGTCATCAGCTAGTGCCATGGTTCTTTTTCCAAGGTAATTACCCCCTTTTCTACCTTCATTCCACTTGAAAGCCAAGAGATGTTTGACAATGATGGAGGCACTTTTAATCATCATAACTAGGAAAGTGAGATTCCATCTAGTTGGTCAAGCCAGGAATGCCAAATCTTGATATTGGGGACTAGAAGAAAACGCTAGTGTAGTTTGATCTAGCCACCAGGTAAGCAAAAGACACACAAGGGCAGGTGCAAATTTTGGAGAATTAACTCTCTCAGGGTGCCCCAGTATGTTCCTTAGGTGACAGGCTTTGAAAATCTGGGTTGGTAGAACATGGGCAGTGAACACCATCTTTCTGACTTTTAATATTCAGTCCTGGCTGTGTGTAATTATCATCTCTTGGAGTTTGTCTACAAGCATACATGCTGAGACTCTACCCAAGACCAGTGAATCAGAATTTCTGGAGGTAAGCTCAAGAAGCTGTATATTGACGAAGCACTTCAGGTGATTATGAAGCAAAGTGTGGCATGAAGATCATGGTACTAGAGCTTCGTGGGATGAGGATTGGAGTGTGGAGGATGTTGTGGGCAATAAAACATTTTCACTTCTGCTTTAGGTTTTTCAGTATGTAAAAGTGATTCTAAGATGATTTGAGCTCATACATGAGAAGACAGATCCTTTCTTTGATTATATGATCATCAGCATGTCAGTCTGTTTGGATAGTGTGATAGACCACTGCTCCCTCCAAATCCCATTTCTAGGAATCCCATATCTTCTTTCTTAATTTCTGCATCCACTCACACACCAAATCTTGTCCATCAAACTTTTCTTACAATTTCTCAATCCTTCTCACTTTCCTCTCTCCATTTATACCATCTTAGTTCAAGGCTTCATCTTCTCTTAATTTCTAATTTTGGAATCCTGTTTTATTTATTTGAATAAGAAGAGAAAATTAAATATTAAGGTGAAAAAATAAAAACAAATGGTGGGAGCCAGCATGTAAAGTGGGATCTAGCATGTAAAACAACTATTACATGTAAACTTTGTGCCAGTGTCTTCATACATTACCTAATTTTTATCTTGACAGCAATCTCATGAATTCAGCTGACACCTCAGAGCACTCTATAGAAGAGAAGCTAAGATGGTCAATGATTATTTCCAATGTTACACAGCTAATAAACGGCTAAGCAGATTCTTGAATCTAGTATCCTTCCTACAACCAAAGACTTCAAGAATTTTCACAGTAATTACCAGTTCATCCTTCCGAATGGCTAATCTGCATTCCAACAACTTTACATTAATCTCTTTTCATTGTTTTCTTTGCCTGATGGACACAGGGACTAACTCTTCCCTGTCACTCCTCTATTATACTTTTATGCAGTTGAAGTGAGAACCGCTTTTCATTTTCTAATTAATCAATCAATCTTTCACACACTGAGTTCAGTTTCCATTGAAATAGCAGCCACAGATTGCTTCACTGTCCTTGGCACGGGGGGAGGGGGGGGCGGGGTCAGGTGGGAGGGAGATGACAAGTTCACTGCCATTGGAGTACTTAAGTCCAATAGAAGTTTGACAGAAAACAACCAGGCAAACCAGTTAAGTGCATTCTCCGAAGTCAAGTCCTGAAATAAATAGGAAGGCTGTGTGTGAAATGAGGCAATAGTCCAACAGCCCTCTTACCCAGCTGAGCAACCTCTTAGAGAAATAAACAGCATCCTTTTAACCATCCAGACAGGCTCATGGTTGAGCCGATTTATCTGTATCATCTACAAACAATATTTAACTTAATCTAAGGCAGAACAGGAGCACAAACATTGAGGTCTGGGTCTGTAACCATTCCTCCAGCACCGCAATGTTTATGGGAACATTCAAGGCCAAGAAAGGATATGTGAGTTCTCAGCAGACATTGCCCTCCTTGCTGGATGCTGACTTCTTACTTATTCGTATAGCATGTGCCTCAGAAGAACTACATTATCCAACAGTCCTTTGGGACAGGGGAGGAGAGGTGTAAAGTCAAGAGTTTGTGGTTCTGGGCTGAGCTGTGCTTCTCACTAGTTGCGCAATGGTTAAGAAAGTCACTTAGTTCACTCAGACTCAGTTTGGTCGAAAGTCCAAAAAGGGAGTTGGGCTGGATTTCTCTAGAGAACTCTTCCAGTTTCACAACTCAAGAGTTTCATATAAATGAGTTCTAAGATAGAAAATGGGATCAGTGAATCCTATCTGTGGAGATACAATAGTCTAAGTAGAAAGAGGGTCTTCAGTCTCCCTCAATCTCTAAGTCACCAGTTTGTGTGATTGCCATTGTCCACCAATGTCAGCTAGGAGTGAACCGGCGCTTTCTCTTAATCCTACATGTCTGTCATGTGCACCTTCCCACTAACTTACCTACTAGAGATCTCTCTTAGACTTAGCATACCATCATTCCCAGGTATCACACTGTGTGTCACAGTGAAGGTATCAGATGGCACTATGCCAAAGCACAATCCATGGAGCCTACCTGTGAGACGTCAAGGGGAAATTTGGATAGGGGCCAAACAAGGAAACAACTTTGAATGAATTCTCAAATAGATTTGGGTCTTCATAGGCATGGGGGATTTTTTTTTTTTTTTTTGGTCAGCCCACCATTCATACTCCTCACTCAAGTAAAAGCACCCCAAATTCTCCCCTACTCTCAGTACATGTGGTTTTGGAGTGGACATGGGAGCCAATCCTCAACCAACCACATGGTCTATTGCCTGAATAGAGTAACTGGTTCAGTGATTGTTACATAACCTACGTGGGGCTGGTAAGAATCTTACAAAGGCTGAAGAGAGAATTACTCTTAAGACAGCAAGGATGACTTAAGCCTGGAGCTGCCATGAGCTATCATTAGAATATGGAAGAAGACAAAAAAAAAAAAAAAAAAGCCAAAACAGGTGAAAGCAGAACTCAGAGATAAAGAAAATAAGTTGCAATGATACTAATGGTGTCCTTTGATTCAGCCATGCCTGAAACTGCTTTTTCATTTATGCAAGCCAGTGGAATCCCTTTTCTGTTTACCAGCTGGATTTTTACCATTTGACCAGAAGCTCCATGACTTACAATTGAATGCAAGCATTGGGTCTCATACTTGTGTACTAAAAAAAAATTCAATAAATGGTTTGACAGATTTGATGATCTCTAAGACACTTCCAGTTCTATCATTTAGTGGTATTGTTTAAAAACTAATCTGTCTGAGAAAAACAGCATAGTAGAAAGAGCCAGAATTGTGAAATCAGGCTGATCTGAATTTGAATCCCAACTTACCCACCGTCTCATTCCAAAGACCTAGTTACTTAGCCTCTGTAAGCTTGTGTGTTTCTGTAAAATGGGGAGAAATAGTATGTGTAATTGAAGAATTTCTTTCCAGGATAAAAACACTTAGTACTAAACACATTGTCTACCCATAATATGCAGGCAATGGATGACAGCTGTCATTATTTTATTAGTTCATGGAACCAGAAGCTGCATCAAGTGGTATACACTATGAGTTTAATAATGGTACTTCCTTACAACTTCAAGGTTCAATATAGTTTATAAAACATTTTCTTACCCACTAGCTCATTCCTCCCACTCTCTAATGCTCAGAAGTAGTGAAATTGGGTTTGACAACCCCCACTTTACAGAAGAAGAAACCAAGGCCCCCCAGTCAGTAACAAGCCGATTCAGGACCAACGTCCCAGCATTTTGACCTCAAGCTCAGAGCTCTAAATTGCCCACTGTGCAGCCCAGAAGGCCTGATGCCCAGAACATGAGTTCTCTCTGAATCTCCAATGATACTCCCTGAGTTTCCTATACTACATTGAGAAATAAAGCTAGAAAAATCATTGGAAATCCCAACCTCCACCCCTGAAAACTTCTATTAATATTATAGTTAAAAGTGTAGGATGGAGGGTAAGAAAGATCAGAGTTGAAATGCACTAGTTTGGATCATTGTGACTACAAGCATGTAAAAATTCCTGCTGAGCTATAGTTGTCTTAATGTATTGTAGGGGACCTAGGATTGCCTACCTCTTCTGCTTATAAAAAGAATTAAATAAGCATTTATTGTAAAGCAATTATTGTAATACCTATCACAAGGAAACACTGTGAATGGCATAAATTATCAAGTTACTTATTGTTGGGATATTATTATTAACCCACAATTCTGAACTACCAGTGTTTTTTCCATTCCCTAACTTTCTATACTATATCCTTTAAGAAATATACATTGCACTGAGGCTAGATACTGTGTCTCTGTTGCTTTATATCCCCAAATCAATTCATATTTCTTGAATGTCACATTTAATGAATGATTAGCATGCCTTAACATTCATTCGAAGTATTATCCTAAGGGAATAATTACCTTTGAATTCTTAGGAAGGCTCCTTTCCCTTCTCACCAGGAAGAAGACTACGGAAGGTGAGGGAGGTTGAATCATACATTTTTATTCCTTCAAGGGTTTTTTCCTTTGTGTGTGTGTGTGTGTGTGTGTGTGTGTGTGTGTGTTTTAATCTATGTTTACCCCTTGCTTCTTTACACACCTGCTTCTGATCCAGTCAGGGATAGAAGGGCTGGGCGTGAACCCCATTAGGGAAGATTTGGACTTTATCCTTTGCTTATGTTCTCCACTTGTGATTTATATTAAATTCACTTTGGGACACATGCTATAAAGTACAAGAGGCCTTTTTGATTGAACAGTGAAAGGAGCCTATTAGAAATGTGAAATCATAATTTCTGGAGGTTTGGGGACTTAAAAAAAAATGTGGACAGCTGTTGGCTAAAGAACTGAGAAATGTTTAAGTCAGGAAAATATCCTAGGTAATGGAGCCAGAGAGCCTAAATCGGTGGTAAATACTGCTAAGCCATCATTACATACTAAATAGTTATTAGTCATCTCTCTGTTTTTAACGGAAAGCTTAAGGGTCTGAAGTCCCAAGCTTAGACTCCATTCTCTCTAGCAAATCAAAAATCCCATCCCCTTCAATAACAGAAATCTGCCAAGAGAACATTAAAGGTCAAGCTAAACCCACAAAAGCAAAGTAATGCTGATTTCAAAGACTCTGAATGGAAAAATACAATTAAAATTCACCAGTTCATTCTGAGCAGAAGAAAAGATTGAGAGCTTGATTTAAGGTCAGGAGCCCAAGGGGCAATGGTGAAGGGAAGCAGGGACCCCAAGCCAAACCATAAGCAAAGTGGCCTGGAAACTCTCAAACTTGGCGGGAGCCTTTCTCTTTCCGGCCCCCTCTTGGGTGAGTGGGTCACAGTGTGGTTGGAAAGTTGAGTTGCCCCCGTGGGACCTATATTGGGAACTGAATGTGAAGACCTGGCCTCCAGTGGGTAGGCCTGTGCTATGGACCTGGCTCTGTCCCAACTCCACAGTGATTTTCCTGCATCACCCTACACAAGTCATTCACCCTGCCCTGCCCTAGCTTTACCTAATTACAAAATAATTTCTTCTAATGAGGCTAAGCTTACCAGTAAGCCTGCATTTTGTGGTTTGAAGGATGCCAAGAAGACACCACTGGGACTTCAGGCCCAGCTCTATAATATTCACAGACCCCCAAAATACTTTTTCTCCAATGCCTGAAATACCACCATTTATAAATACATTTATATATTTATATATTTATATATTTATATATTTATTTATTTGACAGAGACAGAGACAACGAGAGAGGGAATATAAGCAGGGGGAGTGGGAGAGGGAGGAGCAGGCTTCCCGCTGAGCAGGGAGCCTGATGTGGGTCTCGATCCCAGGACCTTGGGATCATGACCTGAGCCAGGCAGATGCTTAATGACTGAGCCAACCAGGTGCCCCATGCCTAGACATTTTTTTCATGCCAGACATTGTACTAGGCATTGGTATATAAGAGTAAATGAAACCAACGTGGATCTTACACATGGTCTAGTTGGAAGAGAGAGATTGAATCAAACAGGTAAATGTATACACACGTATGTGCAAATTGAGAGTCCCCTGTAAAGTTACTGAACAAATTACTCTGGGAAATATTGGAAGCCTGAATCTTAGTTAAGGCCATTAGTGAAGCCACTAAAAAGGCGACTTAAAGCTTGAGCAGCAAGTTAAGTGGCAAAGGGATTGTCTCGGGAAAATCTCAGGAATACAGGTAGATTAGATAATTGAGCTGTAGCCTGAATAAGAACTACCCCCAGCCACCCCTGATCTGGGCATGTCATACATGTGTATGGATACTAAATTTGGGTGATATTTTATTATGAAGCATTCTTGTGGCCATAGCTGAGTGAGGCAGGAACCATGAAATTCAAGGGAAAATTATGAGTTAATTTTGAAATGTTAAACTTGAGAGAGCTATCAAATGTCTAAACGGGATTATCAGTTAGACAAGGGAACACACAATGCCATAAATATAGAGATGAGTTCTCAGCTCAAAATAAACCTTTTGGAGTCACCAGCCTAAAGATTGTATCTAAAGATTATATTTAAAATCATTACAGTATGGATGATACCATCCAGGAAATTGCCCATTTCCTGTCCACAGGGTCCTTCAATATAGAGAGGTCATGAGAAGGAGACACCAGAAAAGACCAGAGAGCTGATGGGAAAACACGAGAGTGTGAAAGCACAGCATCTCAAAGAGGAGTTGTTTTTTTTTATAAAGGAGAGAAAAGCCACCTGTGTCGAACATTAATACAAGACTCAGTAAGTCTCTTAGTGCTGCTGTAACAAATTACCATAACCTTCGTGGCTTAAAACAACATAAGTTTAATATCATACAGTTTTGGAGATCAAAAATCTAATACGGGTCCAGCTAAACTAAAGATAGAATGTCAGCAACAACGTGTTCTTTCTCGGAGACTACAGGGGAGAATCAGTTTCCTAGACTTTCCCAGCTGCCAGATGCCAGCCACATTCCCCACTTCCCTCATGTACTTAGAAAAATCTTTGTGGTTACATTGGGCACACCTGGATACTCCAAGATATTTTCCCCATTTCAGATTCGAAGATCAGCAACCTTTGTTCGATTTGTTACCTTAATGTCCTCTTGCCTCACGTAACATAACATGTTCACAGGGGCCAGAGATTAGTAGGCACACAGCTTTGGGAGACCCTTATTCTGCAAACCACGGACAGTAAATAGGATGAGCTTTGCCTTTTGAGAAAATGGACAGATGTTTCCAGAAAAGTTTGGGACTTCTGGTATGTTAGTTTTCCAGAACATTAAAGCAATATTTCTCTTATACACAGACTTATAAGACACTTGAATCAGAGAAACAAATCTAACCATAAAAAAAACCCCTTTCAGCTACTTAATTTTACCAACTGAGGGATTCCAACCATGTAAGGGAAAAAAAAAATAGAGCACAAAATAGAAAAATCAAGGTAAACAAAAGAATACTGGAACAGAGATAATCCATAGAATATGAGAACATCTAAAATGATCCTAATGAGGATTCTTAGAGATAGCTGAGAAAAGATCACATCAGTAAGATAAGCATAAGTTGACATAAAAGGATGGATCAGGAGATAAGAAAGTATTTGTGGAAATTTAAAACATGATGGCTGAATTTCATTTTTTTAATTTAATAATACGGTCTGAGGAAAATACCTCAGACCACAAAACAGAAATAAAGAAAAGAAAAATAATATAAGATAAAGTAAAATCTTGCAGGACCAACCCAAAAGAATCATCCTTCACCCTAAAGATTGCTAGAAAAAAAGAAAAGAGAACATGAAGAATTTTTTTTTTAAATGCTGCAAGATAGCAGGGCAATGGACTGTGTTATTTTGAACTCAGAGTTCCATACCTAGTCATCATACTAAGTGTGAGAGTAAAATAAAGAAATTTCTAACATGAAAGAAATCTGAACATTTGTTTTCTGCAAGCTTCTGAGGATAAAAACAAACAAACAAACTTGATTATATATTCTAACAAAGCAAAAGAAGATACAAAAAGAGGAACCTGTGTGATTAACTCAGGAGTGTCTTCAGACGCTGGGTTCTCCACCTCTCCCTAGGCAAACAATGGATCCATTTCCCAGTGTCCTCCATCCACGTGTCAGAGGAATATGATCAGAAGTCATGTGTGCCACCTCTAGCACAGAGATTAGTAGCACACATGCCTACTAATCTTCCTGGCCCCTGGCTGACTGCAGAGAAAATAGAGATCTGTAAGATAGTGAAACACCTGAGGGCAATGTCTGTTTCCAGCAAATCTGACTGAAACACAACTGGTTTCTCCTCCTAGTTGGACTGGGATATGAGTGAGGAATAGACTTTAAGCCTCTGAAATTTAGAGATATTATAGCCTAAAAACAAACCTGATTAATGCAAGATATAATGGGGGAAATTCTGAAAAAGTAACTCTGCAGCAGGCTTATAACGCACTAAGTCCAAATTTGAACAGAATTCAGAGCACTTCGATAGTTTTAAGTGGGTATTAAGGAGGGCACATATTGCACGGAGTCCCAGGTGTGGTGCAAAAACAATAAATCTTGGAACACTGAAAAAATAAAATAAAATAAAAAATAAAGTCTATAAAACAAACAAAAAAGAAAAAGACTTTATTAAAGAATATGATTAAAAAAAAAAAAAACAAGAAATGCCGTGGACATGGTAAAGTAGATGGTTCTTCTATCAGCAAGTAAAAGAAAGCAATTAGAAACACCAAGAAAAAATAGGGGCGCCTGGGTGGCTCAGTGGGTTAAAGCCTCTGCCTTCAGCTCAGGTCATGATCTCAGGGTCCTGGGATCAACACCACCCCCCCACCCCCCACCCTTCCCCACCCCCACCCCCCTCCGCATTGGGCTCTCTGCTCAGCAGGGAGCCTGCTTCCCTTCCTCTCTCTGCCTGCCTCTCTGCCTACTTGTGATCTCTGTCTGTCAAATGAATAAATAAAATCTTTAAAAAAAAAAGGAAACACCAAGAAAAAATAAAGGATATGTAATATTTATTGTTTAAGTATAAAGCAAGCTAAAATGTAGCATGATTCTGAGCAATCAGAATAGAAAAAAGAGTCTATTTGAACTTAACTTTGGAAACATTCAATGTCAGGCCTAAATGACATAGAATTACTTTCTTTCACTCTGAGTTCAAAATCACTTGGTTCTATGCACAGTTGCTGCCATTACATTAACATCATCATAATACTGTAAAGGTTAATTGTTTGCTTTCAAATTTTTAGAATTGATTTTAGAGAAAGGAAACAAAAGAAATATAATCATAAAACAAACATAAATGTTAAAACTCCAATATGCAGTAAGTAATTGTACAGCTGACAACACTTGAGTGATGCAAGGAGGCAGGGAAGTCCAGAGCACGTTGAGGATCTAATTTTCTCATAAATAATGAACATCAAGAAATCCTCTCTTGATCTGGTAGAACAAGAAACACAATTTTATCTTGCCATTTACAACAAAGTGGATAGAACTAGAAGGTATTATGCTAAGCGAAATAAGTCAATCAGAGAAAGACAATTATCATATGATCTCTTTGATATGAGGAATTTGAGAGGCAGGGTGGGGGGTTGTGGGGGGAAGGGAGGGAAAAATGAAACAAGATGGGACTGGGGAGGGAGACAAACCATAAGAGACTCTTAATCTCAGGAAACAAACTGAGGGTTTGCTGAAGGGGAGGGGGGTGGGAGGGATGGGGTGGCTGGGTGATGGACATTAGGGAAGGTATGTGCTATGGTGAGTGCTGTGAATTGTGTAAGACTAATGAATCACAGACTTGTAAACCCAAAACAAATAATAATAAAAAAAGGAAAAAAAAGAAACACAAATTTAAATATAACATTTACCAAAACTGGGGAGTAGTGTATGTGATCTGATGGTCTAATTTTCACTGCAAAGTGTCAAAAGAAAAATTTGTAAGTAAATTGGTTAACATTACTTTAGTAACAACAGAAGAAATATAAACATAAATAATCCTACCAGGAAGTTAGACTCTGGAAGGAGGGTAGGAATGGGGGATGATGTTAATTTTTTTACTTACTACTGGCATTCGGCTTTTCAAAGAATGTGCACATATTAATTTTATGGTTCCACCAACCAAAACTGTGACAGGGCAGAACAGGTGTGTATGAGATGATGGGAGTAGGAGTGAATGAGGATTTCAGTTGAAACTTGTTGAGTCATTTATTTTACATCTTTAGATCAAATAAGAGCATTTATTCTGAACTCTCTGTGAGTGGGATTAGAGAAATACATTGATACACAATGGAGGGCTTTAGTGTACTCACTTTAAAATTTACATTTTTATTTTGGAAGGAATTTTGTGTTCAAAGTTTTTGTTTGTTTTCAAATGTATCCACCTCTTTGACTTAGAGTAATCACATTTAATAAAACCAAAATACCAACAATAGTTCTATTGCTTATCATAAAAATCTCATTTTAATTCATGTTTTCCAGTGTCTTCTCAAGTGCTTACATTACTGAAATATTTTATGGAAAACACCAGTTTTTCAATTAGTACGTTTTCTACAGTTCCTTAAAGTCATGTGTCATGAATTTGCTTTGTCATTTAGTCAGTATGTTCCTTCCTAAGTCCCCTCCTCATAAGCTGTGCAGCGTGAGGTAATTTGTTGGTCTTATCCAGGGAAAAATGCACAACAGAGAGATATACACACATGTCCAGGCTTTGGCAGAGACCAAGAGGTCAAGATGCAAGGGTGTAACTGGAGGTGATTAAAATACTGATAGCGCCAGCCATGGGCTTGAGATGAAATTACCTATGCAAAGAGTAGAGGGAAATGAGATGAGAAGTAATGGCAAAAGTCAGGTGATCCTCACACAAGATGCAAACTTAAGAATAAAGCACAGGGCCCCAGGGTGGCTCAGTCAGTTGAGGGTTCGACTCTTAATTTCGGCTCAGGTCATGATCTCAGGGTGGTGGAATCAAGCCCTGTGTTGGGATCTGCACTCAGTGGGAGACTTAGGAGGATGTCTGCTTGAAAATTATTTCCCTCTGCCCCTCCCTTCCCTCTCTCTATCTCTATCTCTATAATAAATAAGTCTTTTTTTAAAAAAAGAATAAAGCACAAAGATTAAAGTGTAGTTGGAGGGAATAAGATACAAACTCACTGACCTATGAATTTAAGGGAAAAATTGTCATCATGACCTTTCATTCTGGAATCCTCCTCTCCCTGATCCATTATAGACACTTCTCAAATAGCTTTTAAGTGAGAGGGCAAAGGAAGAATTCAGAATTGGTAAAGAGGAAGAGAAAACTTATAGGAGACCCAGGAGAAAAGAAGTGTGCTGAACACAATTGTTGCTATAAGATAGGACTTTGTTCCCTTAGCATCAATGGTTTAGAACAGCTTCTATGTAGTAAATCCTCAGCAGAGGGGAAAAGGACGGATAAATGAAGTACAGGCTGGGTTGGGCACAAGGGAGAAGGGAGAAGAAGAACAAGTAGGTCTGTTCTTTTGTCTGAGTGAAGGAACTGATTCAGTGTTTTCTTTAGGTCATCCAATTGGAAGTGATGAATTATAAGTATGAATACATTCACTTCACCTCTTTGTGCTAAAGCCAACTGAAGAGTATACGGGTTCGGGAAATCTGCTTTCATTTGTCTAATTCTGTATCACAACCCATGAGTGTGGATCAAGCTACATTAATAGCAGAAAAGCAACAGAGTATCAGTACTGTATTAACCACAAAACTACTTGGTACATTTTCTTTCCTGGAGAAATGGGTTGACTTCTGACCACAGGGGCACCTGGGAGGAAACACTGCTGGTGAGAAGTCACCAATCCCTGTCTCATCAAGGTAAAGATACTTTCCTGGAAGGATGGGCCATCTCCAGCCAGTGAGAATGCTGTCTGCATCCCTCTGTGGGTTCTCATCTATTCTCAGGATACATACATACATGCATACTGAGAGAGAAACAGCAAGAGCTATCATTCCTGCACATTCCTGGCTCTTCCAAACCCCAACCACTCCATCCTTTTCTTGGAAGGATGCACATGAAAGTACAGTAGCTTCTCACTATTTGCAGTTGCTGTGCTCCATAAAATCACCACAAAGACTGAATTAGTGAATACTGAGCTATGGCTCCTAGGAGAAACGAAGGATTTTGTTTTTACAAACCTCTGGTCACGAAATTTTTTCAGCCAATAGATACACAAACTTGTTTAATATGTGGCTTTGATTAAAGACGTCTTAATACATATTAACCCATTAACATTGAAATCACTACTGATAGCTCTATTACTCAAGTCTGAACAAAGCTAATCCAACACATGCACTTTCTCTGTAAGCCACATCACAGTCTCCTTGCACTTGGAGACACGAGACAGAACTTCAACACTAGGATTGGGACCATTTAAATACCTAAAAATCACTGAGATAAAACACAAGAATAAAAAAACAGACCACTGAGTAGATACTGAAAAAGAAGCACATTTGCAGTAAGATCACCTTGCTTCATCTCAAAGCAAAATGTGTGTTATTGTTCACAATGACCAGGAAAGCACCATGAACATGATTTGGATGATATAATAAATTTAAGCACTAGGTCAATTTGCAAATACAGAATCCCCAAATAATTAAGATCAATCATAATTCTTAAAAATAAAAAAAAAAGCTGCCATTTATTGCTCAGTCACTGGATGATAGGCACTATTCCATACTCTAGATGTTTACCCCAATCAGTCCTCATAAGAACTCACTGAGTGGGTAACAGATCCCATCCCCAAATCACAGATAAGGAAACTATAGACTGAGTGACTCAAGCACCCAGCTGCCCAGGAGAGGTGCCAGCTTTCAGTCCCACAGCCAAGTGACTCAGCACCTACACTCACAACCATATCCCTGGACGCAAGGAGCGTGCACAGGTCTCCTTCTTAGCCTGGCCCGTCCATCAGTGTGCTTTCCTAAGTAGAATAACTATATTCCTGAACTTGAATTAATTTGAACACTCCCTGAGGGGACAGAATGAGGCTAGAATCCATTTTTGTTTTAAATGGCACTAGTTTCTTTCTTCTTGCCAAGTACAGACAACAGTTACTACGTGCAAGGCACTGGTACCTCAGGGACAGGGGGACAGTTACCAGGCACAGTAACCAACAGCTGCAAAAGTGATGAAAAGTACTGATGCTGAGACCCACCCCCCCAGCCCCTGTATGCCTTGCTGAAGAGATGCAATTCAAGTTTAATTCACTGCATTTACTCACCCCTCATCCCTGAACACATGGGGGTCTCCACACCAGAGTTGTCATGTGAGCCCAGTGAGGGCCAGCCCCACTGCCTAGCTCAGTGCCACCATGATGGAAGGGGTGGCATAGAGCTTCATGGGAGAGTGTGACTTCCCCTGCCTTTGCTGCCCACACCCTCACTACCATGTTCTATTTACCCCTTTCCTTCCCCACACCCACCCCAATGCAGCTCTGAACACTGAACAGATATGTTTACCCTGTATCCCAAGAGAGGAACCAAGTGGTCAGGGCAAACGTGACATAACACTATGAAACAAACATTTGACTAAAGGAGAGGCTGCCCTTGTATTTGTGAGCATGGAATGGTTACGGATATTGCATTTAATTTTCACAACATCCCTGGAGAAAAGGCAGTGCGTTCTATATTTTAGACTATGATGCCAAGTCTTGGGGAGGGTCAGTGATTTGCCTCCAATTATCTGTCTGATAAGCAGGAGAGAGAGAACTGGAATCATATTTTCTGTCTCTCAGTCCAGGGATGTGCTTGTTGTATCTAGACAGGTCAAGAAAAGCACCAGAGCATCCAGAGCAAGTGGTACAACCCCAGCAGAGGCACAAAGACTTGAGGCACTGGCACTGCACACAATTGCTGGCCACTCTTCCCCCTCTCCCTTGGCAGATAGTTATGACCCCTGCAACAAGCCAGAGATGTATTAGAGCAGTGGACAAAATAGACATAGCTTCTGGTGCCACAGAGAGACGCACTGAGCTAGCTACTCAAGGTGAGATGAGACTGGCATGGAGATATGCAGGTGTTAGGAGAGCAGGTAACAGAAGGTCCCATGATGCCAGGAGTCCAGGCAATGCTCCTGAAGAATGACATCATGGTTGATATCTGAAAGTGGCTCCAGGCAATGCTCCTAAAGAATGACATCGTGGTTGATATCTGAAAGTGGTGGCAGGAAGCAGCTGCTAGGCAGAAGGAGGTACCGATACAAAAGGCCAAAGGCAGGAAAGACTTCGGAAAATCTAAGCTAAGAGGGAAAAGAAGCATAAAGAGGAGGGGGCAGAGGATACACAATGGGACTGGGACAACAGAGCCAGATGTTGGAGGACCCCCTACTTCAAGGACCCAAAGACCTTAGTACTGTAGGCCCGCGAGCGGGCCTCTCGGCTGTCAAGGGTCCCTGGCTGGGGGAGGAAGTCAAGCCCATTAAGCTCTTTAATCTCTCCCCCCTAGGTCATTTCCTCTAGCTAAGAATGAATCATACGGTTTCCTTCTCCCCGTCCACATGGCCTGGGTACCGAGGCTTGGAACAGGGGCCTGTTTTCCAGGTGCAGTCTCACCAGTGCCATATAAAGGGGGATTATTCCCCTTCCTGCAGCTTGACTCCTCACACAGGCCAGCCCCAGCAGTGTTGGTTTTCCTCACTGCCAGATCACATTACAAGCTAATATCTAATTTGTAAGTTCTATATCATACCTCAGTTTCACGGCATCGTGGCTTCCAAGTGAACATTCACTTCTTGCTCCTTCAAAATTAGCTGAGTGCCCAACAATGGGAGAAGGAGAATGGAATGTGCAAATGGTCAAATAAAACAAAGACGCCGTATTGCTATCTGACCACAAGGATGTAACTTCATCCCTTAGTTAACAATCTGTATAATGGGGTCCTAATTCTTTCAACAATTACAGAGCAGCATACAGTTCAAAATCAAGTGGGAAGTTTAATGGACTGGAATTCTTGTTCTAATACCAGCTTTTCCACCAACGATCTCTCTTGTATTCAGCTTCCCCATCTGTAATATAAACAGATGGCAATAAACAGGCTCTAAGGTTCCCTTTAAATACAGCAGTCTTTACCGGGCTGTGAGTTTAGAGGCTAAAGATTGTTCTGAATTTTAGGTCCTAAGAATTAATATCACTGTGGTTATATTACAATACTTTTTAGGTGTCATATTACTAGGATGTTTTGAAGAAGGGGACAGAGGACAGGTAAGAGTAGACAATCTTTTGGCAAATTAGTATAATGATCCCAGTTCTCCCCACTCCCAAATCTACACTATGTAACTTCATGGTACATCTCACTACAGTCCTATTTTGGCCTTTTTTTGGAACAATACGATATTGGTGAACATGATACAAGCAGACTCAAAAAAATAATGTGCAATTGGGGCTGCTCTTGGTTTTGGCTCAGGTCATGATCTCAGGGTCATGAGATAGAGACCTGTGTCAAGGTCTGCGCTCAGCAGGAAGTCTGGTTGAGATGTTCTCTCTCCCTCTCCCTCTGCCCCTCCACCTCCAGGGCACACACTCTCTCTCTCTCAAATAAATAAATAAATAAGTCTTTTAAGAAAATAACTATATACTCAATACCTCTCAGGATAAACTCAGATGGAATATGGATGGATGGAAGATGAACTGAAAAAACATATATATGTATATGTGTGTATATATATATATACACACACACACATATATATATACACACACATATATACACACACACACGTGTATATATATATACACACACATATACACACACACATACACACACAAAATACATGCATATATCTATAAATTTAAAATATGTATTATATTAATGTTATATTATATATATTAAACACCCAGTGTATGCCAGATACGTTTTTAGGCTGAGGGGATACTAAAAAAAAAAAAAAAAAATCCCAATAAAACAAAATCTTATATTGAAGATCTTCAGTCACCCAGTTCTGATCATATTTTATAAATTAACAATTAGGCTCCTCTGATTTATGATGGAATATAATAACATATATATTTAGGCCAAATGTGCTTTCTCCTGGAACAAAAAGATCTCATTATGCACCCTGACCAAGCTATTTTTGATAGAATGTTCCTCATATATCTATCACTGGGCTTACAACCTATGCCTTTGGTTGACTCTAGCTCCCCCTTCAAATAGCAGATCTTTGAAGACCTGAAAACATTCTAGTCTCAATTTGTGGCATATTATAGGTGCTTAATAAATATCCATATTCATAGAATAACCAACTGGAACAAAAACATCTCATTATGCATCCTGACCAAGCTATTGGTCATAAAATGTATCTTCCAAATTTAAATTATGAGAACAAGTCTTCTCTTTAAATCTTCATCTTTAAAATATAAAAATGAATGAAAATGAACAAAAAGTTCATGATCACATGCCTATTAGATGATCCTTTCAAAAGTGTGCACATCATCCTATTTTGCAGAGCTGGGTGCTGGGAAAGGACACTGTGAGGTATAAATATGCTGAGACCAAAATAGCCAG
This sequence comes from Martes martes, assembly GCF_963455335.1. Lineage (NCBI taxonomy): Eukaryota > Metazoa > Chordata > Mammalia > Carnivora > Mustelidae > Martes > Martes martes. Next base: position 148,092,782 of record NC_137889.1, read on the forward strand.
ATCAAAGACAAGAAGGGAGTGGAGTAGATGTCTTCCAGAACTTCCCTTCAGGAAAGATATCTCTTACCCACCCCAGTGTGAAGTAACTATACATAAAATAAAGATGTTGGAAGAGGGAAAATAAAATATTAGATTTGTTACTGATAAAGACTAGGTCTAGGAGAAATTGGACTTCCTCACAATAAACCCCAGAATTACACAACCATCTACACAAGCTGTACTGGGTCACCTCATGGGAAGCATATTTCTACAAATTCCATCCTCCTTGGAGCAGAGATAATGAGAAAAGCTCTCAGGAACCACTGAATGAGGCAACATGAGAGGTCAGAAGTGTTACTCTCAAGGATGCTCTCTACATGGAAGGACACAATGGAAGTAGAGAAGCATTCCTGCTCATCAAATCTTAGTCCTCAGAAGAGGTGAGGGTGGGAAGAGCTCCAGATCAAGGAGCTGCATGGTTGCTTTTGAGACAAGGTGGACTTGAGAAGTAGGGTCAATGGGAGATTCTAGATCAAAACTACCAATGACTTGGTTGACAAGAAGGCTCAGAACAAGTCTGGAACTCCAAGATCTCCCAGATAATTTCTGCTTCTGCAGGCACCTTCCATCCCCCACCCCTTTCCCCTGAACACTAACAACAATATATCTGCTCCATTCCTCTATTGCAGCACTCTGAACTAAATCATTCTCCCTGTTCTTTTCATAATCAATTTCATATCCCTGCATAGTATAGACATACCTTTTTGTTTTAAACATTAGAATTTCCTTCCTTGTTTTTTTTGATATGTATGCATTAAGTACAGGTCTCAATTTTCAAGAACCTTTTCAATTAATGCTTAATTTACTGTGGGACAGACATTGAAGAAAGGAGCATATATCTTCTTGTAGAGTCAAATGCGACCAAGGGCAAATGGAAGAAAAAAGATATTAGGCATTTCCAAATCCTCTACTCTGAAAGTCGCAGAAAGTTGACATTGATTAAAATACCACACATTGTAAAATGTGTGAAAGAAGGTGAACTGGGGCCAGCAAAAATATTTTGTTCCCTCAGGTGAGTAAAATCTTGGATTACATGATTTTCATGTATTCTAGACCTAGTTGGAGGTTATCCTAATTTGAACAGGCATCATCTTTCCACACTGCAATTGGCACTTAGCTGTATAGCTCATGTCAGAACTACCAGGAACAGTATTTCTAGAATATGGATGGTCTTTTCTTAACTACAGTGCTGGGCTCTCCAAGATCATGTGTTTCAAGAAATTGCTTGCTTAAATTGCTTTGTTCTGTACTAGGGAAAGGAACAAACATTTGTTAAGTATTTAGGAGATACATACCTATATATCTCCTCTTGGTTCTTTTTCTCTGAAGAACCCTCACTTATATAACAATCAAACAGAACATGGGAGTACCTACTGCTTAGATTATAAATACCTGCCTTCTTTACTTTTTCTATGTACATTTTTATTGAGATGTTATTCACTGCTATAAAATTTACTCTTTCAGAGTGAGCATACCAGTGATTGTTGGTATATGCAGCCATCACCACAGTTTAAGTTTGGGACGTTTTCATTCCCTCCACAAAAAAGCTTCACACCCCTTAGCCATCACTTGCCACCTCCCACTCCATACTGCTAGCCTCTGGAAACCACTAAAATGCTTCTTGTCTCCACAGATTTGCTTATTCTGAAACACACAAGTGTGGTCTCATGAGGTTAGCTTCCTTCACTTAGTGCAATGTTTGCAAGATTCATCCGTGTTTTGGCCTTTATCCATACTTTGTTCATTTTGATTGCTGAATAATGTTTCATCATTCTATGTAGATAACATATTTTGTTTATCCATTCATCAGTTGAGGTACTTTTAGGTTGTTTTCACATTTTGGCTATTATGAATAATGTTGTTATAACTATGTGTGTGCAAGTTTTTGTGTAGACATATATTTTCATTGTGTTTCCTTGTATGCACAGAAGTGGGATTGATGTCTCATTCTCCTTTAGCTCTGAGCAAAGGATGTAATCCTTGTGAGAGTTGGGGAGAAAAGTGGAGAATTCATATAGTTAACACCAAACCGCTGATAGTTCCATATCAGAGTATATGAGCTTCCTTTTGCTGCTGTAGCAAATTACCACAAATTCAGGAGTTTAAAAAAATAAAATTTATTTTTTTATTTTACTGAAATCCAAAATGGGTCAACAGGAAAGCACTCTTTCTGGAGGTTCCACAAAATAATCCGTTTCCTTGCCTTTCCCAGCTTCTTGAAGCAACTTGTTTTCTTTGGCTCATGGCCCCTTCCTTCATATTCAAAGCTAACAGGCTAGCATCTTCAAATCTCTCTCATGTTCTCTCTTGCAGTCTCTCTCTTTCCCAAGAAGACTCTCATAAGTTGTGGGTTTTCTAAATACTAGATACTTTGAGGGTAACATATTCAGCCCATTGATATTATAAATTTGAATTACCCAAGCATAGGAATTAAAATTAATTGGGGTTTTATAAAATGACACAAATACATTTGCTATTTTCATTTAGACAAAGAATCTTAGTGTTATAGACATATTTAACCAGAATGGTTATATAAGTAGATCCTTGTGTTAGACTTTTAGGGATCAAACCCTAGCTCTCCCATTTACCAGCTAAATGGCTTTGGCAAGGTATTTGAACCTTCTATACCTTAGTTTCTTCATCCATTCACTGGAAAACATAAGAATTTTATTTCACATACTTGCTTTAAGAATTAGATAGGAGAATAATAGAGGCAAAATGCTTAGGACAGTGCCTAGAATGTCATAAATGTTAATATATGCTGACAAATGTAAAATAACTTAAAATATTTTTAAAGAGAATCCTTTAGGTAAAACTGCACAAAGGAATGAAAATCTGTCTCTAAAGAAGAGATAAGTGATTTATCACAGAAATCTTCAGCTTTTTTTCTTTATAGGAAACTATTCCTCTGATTACCAATTTCTAATACCGAGTCAAGCTGACTTTCCTGGTGCTGAAATATTTGGATATTACTAGAGATTCTAGGCCTTATAGCAGCAAATGAGGTTAGGGTTCTTTATCTAATGTCCCAATGTGGCTTTAATCTCCCCCAAAGCACAATGGTCATAATTACTGTTGGTGGTTAACATTCCTTGAGGACCCACTATGTGCCAGGAGCTGTTCTAAGCATTTAATAGGAATTAACTCATTTAATCCTCACTCTAGCCCTATGAGGTAGACCATAATCTCCACTTCATAGAAGAATAAACTGAGGCCTTGAGAATCTAAGCATCTTGTTCGATATTATACAAGTTAATAAGAAGTAAATCCAATGGAGTAAGCTTGATCTCTTATTCTCAGGGATATGGATCTTCCCACAGGGAAGACAGTAAACATGGTGGGTGGGGGCCATCTCTGGAGCCAGACTTCCTGGATTCAAATCTGGCTTTGTGATGCACACAAGCTGAGTAACCTCAGGCAAATCACTTAACTTCTCTGTGCTTCACCTCTAAATGGTGGTGGACATGACATCTACTTCATGGGGTTACAGTGGGGAGTAAATTACATTTACAACTATGCCTCACCCACATTGAGTGCTTTCAAATCAGAATTGGCTTCTTTTGTAATAGGTTCTGCCTTTTAAATAACTTTGAAAGTTAAAGAAAATTAATTCTAGTGTGTACACTCAATTATGTTCCCTAATATATTTTTATGAACCCATTTTTAGTCTTCAACAGCCTTTCTTTGAATTTTCTTATTCATTTACTCGTTCATTGTCTTATTTCTTCAACAAAATGTTTTGGGCTTCCTAAATCAACTAAATCCTGTGTCATAAATTCTCACCCCCAATCCTTATAAACCCCATGCAAATGACAGTTTGGCCTCCATTTTTCCCAATAGGAAAAGGAGACCCAGAGATGCTAGGTGACAGTGGCAGGAGGGCAGTCCAAGGAAACAAGGATTCCTTCATCCACCCTGCCAACATTCACACCATCCTTTTCTCTGTTGGGCTGTGGGATGAGCACACTGACCAACTGACCATGAGCTCTGCTTCAGCCGTTGCCAACTGTTGACCTTCAGTGATGTATTTGATCTGAGATTCAGTTTCCCTATCTACAAAACAGAAACCATAGTATCTACTTTCCAGGGTTATTGTGGGAGTAGCTCAATATGTTGGTAGGTACATGAAATTGGGTGTCCCATAAATGGTTACTTTTTATTGTATCCATTTATTAATTTCTTCATGAAATTTAGCCTATTCTTTATAATGAGCCACTCATGTGTATAGAATGTATCAGGTCAAACTTTTCATCTAAACTTTTTTTTTAATTTTAATATAAATGATGAAAAGGTAGCCTGGAACATTTTACACATCTGTTACAAAACCTCTGGGAGTTGACTTGAATCCAAAGCAGGTGGCTGGGCAGGACATATTGGTCTGTATGTAGAGCTGGACTTCCCTCAAAAGCCCACAAACCAAGGAAAAAGTCCAAGAGAACTGTGAGAAAACAGTAATTAATAACTACAAGTGCAGCTTCCAGTCCTTGTGATAAAGTTCCTGTGCAAAGCCATAAAGAGATCAATTCCACATTTCAAATTCTCCCCCTCACTACAAAGGATCATTAACCAACAGGAGTGAAGCTCTATTAGCACAGAGTACCAGCCATGAGTCAAATGAACTAGGAATTTTATGTGCATCATCTCATTTTTTTAATCCACAAAACAACTGTTATGGGTTGAATTATCCACCACCCCCCAAAGTCATATGTTCAAGCCCTAACCCTCAGGACCTCAGAATGTGATTTTATTTGGGTATAAGGCCCTTGCAGATATAATTAGTTAAGATGAAGTCATTAAGGTGGGCCTCAATCCAAAATGACTTATGTCCTTTTAAAAAGAGGAAATTTGGACACACACACACACACGGAGAACATCATGTGAACCTGAAGGGAGAGATTGGGGTGATGTTTCTACAAGCCAAGGAATACCAAGGGTTGCCAGCAAACCCCCAGAAACTAGAAGAGAAGCATGGAGCAGATTTTTCCTCACAGCTGTCAGAAGAAAGCAACCTGGCCAACACCTTGATCTTAGACTTTAAGCTTTCAGAGCCATGAGACAATACATTTCTGTTGTCTAAGCAATCCAACTCATGGTACTTTTTTATGGCAGCCCTGCAAAACTAACATAGCAACCCACAGAGAGAGATATTTTTGTTCTCATGTTTTGGAAACTTACACTTCAAAAGTTTAATTGTCTTGTCCAAGGAACCATTGTTGGTGATTGGGTAAAGTTGGAGGGACACCCATATTCCCAAGGCTATGCTGCTAGGCTATGTGGGTTCCACCATCCACCCTTCTTTCTAATCTTTATGTTAGAAGAAGAAGAAGAGGAGGAGGAGGAGGTGGGGGGGGAGAAGAAGAAGAAGAGGCAGGAGGAGGAGAAGGAGAAGGAGAAGAGGAAGAAGAAGAAGGAGAAGGAGGAGGAGGAGGAGGAGGAGGAGGAGGAGGAGGAGGAGAAGAAGGAGAAGAAGAAACAGAAGAAGAAGTCGAAGAAGAAGGAGGAGGAGGAGGAGGGGGAGGGGGAGGGGGAGGAGGGGGAGGAAGAGAAGAAGGAGAAGAAAGAGAAGAAGGAGAAGGAGAAGGAGAAGGAGAAGAAGAAGAAGAAGAAGAAGAAGAAAGGAAGGAAAGAGAGAGAGAGAAAGAAAAAGAAAGAGAGAGAGAGAGAGAAATGGATGGATACCTGTTGTGTTTGCACTGAGTGGGTAGTTAAACTTTCTCAGAAACCAAGTATGTTTTATAAAATAATTCATTTATACTCAGAAAGACTATTGATCTACCCCTATCAAGAAACATCACAATCCTAAAAAATAATAGCAAACATTTCAACTGTATTTTGTGCACTTACCAGTGTTGGCTTAGATTTTTCACAGGACCCCCCTATAGCAAATGTTGCCATCCTAAAGGAAGAACATACAAAACGAGGCTGTGGGATTTGCCAAGGTGCGGCAATGAGCACCTGCCCAGGACAGCACTAGAGCCACAGGTTCCTGGTTCACCATGTTGACTTCATACCATGAACACAGGCTTAACCTGCTTCTTCTTTGGCATCTGATTCTTAGCTCCAATCAGGTGGAGTAGTAGGTAGGCAGGGTACCTATTAGAAAAAGCATGGTCAAGGGCGCCTGGGTGGCTCAGTGGGTTAAAGCCTCTGCCTTCAGCTCAGGCCCTGATCCCAGGGTCCTGGGATTGAGCCCCACATCGGGCTCTCTGCTTTCATAAGCAGGCGGTTCCCGCCTGCTTCCTCCTCTCTCTCCAGCTGCCTCTCTGCCTACTTGTGATCTCTGTCTGTCAAATAAATAAATAAAATCTTAAAAAAAAAAAAAAAGAAAGAAAAAGCATGGTCTTTGGAACAGGGCAGATTTGAGTTCAACTGACAGTTACCTTAAGCAAGACCCTTGGTTCCTTTAATTATGAAGTAGACTGTTGTGAGGATTGATGGGACCAACTATAAAAAGTATCCCACAGAGAATCCTGCTAGAGAAGTTGTATTACACTATCCAAATGAATACCTGGCTTACCCCCAGCTTCCCCATTGATTCAGGGTCCTGTCTTGAGTTTCCGTCCTTTTGCTTACTTAGGTGATAACTCAGATACATGCAGATTGTGGTGTTACATGGATGAAATAACACTTTCTAGAATTTCATTTCTATTCAAACGTAAGGAATTAATTATAAAGAATCTAAAAAGATACCAAAAAAATGCCCAGAACATAGAAGGTATGAAATACATATAAAAACTACAACACCCACTTCACCCCCAAGATTCAGAAGAACCTGTTGTGATGAATGTAAACAAGACAAATTTCACCAAGACAGTGTCTGCATAGGTGAGAAAAGTGAGAGAGTATTTACTCTGGAAAATTAGAAATATAAGCACCAGTTTGATCAATAGGAACATCTCATGTCTTAATTTTAATTGTAACTAAAACCCAAAAGTTTCATTAAAAAAATAAAAAAAAAAAACAGAAGAACTCTGTGCAATTTCTTTTAGAATTTAATTTTGGATACATTCATCTCCTAATTCCATATTACTTTTTAGAATTTAATTTTGGATCCATTCATCTCCTAATTCCATATTACTACAAGTAAAACATGTTTTAGACCATGTCCCTGTACAAATACTTTGTAGAAACACATCTATGGATTTGTCCTGGAAGAATTGTAATAAAAGTCTTGAAATCCTTGTCTAATCTGGGTTTGACATTTGATAACGGGAGATGATAGGAAGGCCTATCTCAGAGTTTTCCTTTGGAGACCAACCTCAAATGATCACTGAGTATTCAAAGTCAATACCTATTAATGCTTGTACATATGGTATTAATTCCACATTAATTCTGTCAAAAGTGATATCATAGTTAGAAGTTCCAAACGATGACATCACTAAAATAACTTGGTTTTCATGAGTGTGGGACCAGCCAGTGCCAAAATCCAGTTCAATGTATTCATCCGTCCATTCTGACAAGTTCAGTTTAATTAGTTCATGGCCTCATAATGAACAAGAGACTGGTTTTCTGTCCAATTGCCAGAGCCATTTCTATTCTCTTCAACTTAAGTGCCAAATGCTTACACTGCTTTGCCCAATTTATACCTTTGCCTATAATTACTGGTCCCCAAGGTGTGATTGTCCTTTTTCATAAGAGTTTGTGCAGCTGCCAACATGAAGTTGTAAATAAATTGTAATACCGTTGCTATGAGGTGTAAAAATCCCACAGCTCATATCCAGAGTCTTGTATAATAAACTCGAGTAAACATTCCATTTCCTGCAAATGATTGTGGTCTGTGACTAGATTTAGAAAACAGGGCAGTAAGTCATCTTTCTTTAATGAGTCGTTGAAAACAAAGTCGTATCCCATGAAACCAAAACCTGTCCTTGACAAAAACAAATAGCTTATTTGTAAAAGACCTTCCAAAGGGGGATAGGTTTTTGGTAGCTCGTGATCTGAGTACCATTTTTGCAGTTAGAAGTGCTTAAACAATAGCAACCCTACTCTCCCAACAGCACCCACTACCAGTGAAGTTCAAGACATTGGTTTCCTAACAAGGCAAACAATGTGCTAACAGAAAGGAGAGAATCAGACAGAGAGACCCAACTTGATGCCTCACTCTTCTACATGCCAGGTGTTCGACCTTGGTCATATAAAACCTCTGTGCCTCAGTTTCTTCCGCTGTAAATGGGGAGAACCATGCCCACTCTGTGGGACTGGTGTGATCACACAATAACATAATTAAAAGCAGAGCACCTAGACACAGTCCTGGCCCAACAACAGGTGATGCAGAAATGTTGATTTCTGCTTAATTAACATTTCTGCATCCTTTTTCTTAGTAATAGACATAAAACCTGCATTTCTCAATTTCCACCAGCCAAATCCTTAAGTTTTGTGTGGAAGGGGTTGCAACTAAGGAAAATGCCATATTTTTCTAGCACTGCCTTTCTTAAGAGCCTGATGATAATGCTTTCTTCTAAAAGTGCCTCCACTGTGAAATGTGATCACTGCCAAAGTGATACCCTAAATACAAAATTTGTCTAAAATTTGTGTAGGCTATTGGGATTTTTCTTATTTTATTTTTTGTATCAAAAGATTCATTGAGGGGGAGGAGTCAAGATGGCGGAGAAGTAGCAGGCTGAGACGACATCGGGTAGCAGGAGATCAGCTAGATAGCTTATCTAACCATTGTGAACACCTACAAATCCAACGGGAAATCGAAGAGAAGAAGAGCAACAATTCCAGAAACAGAAAATCGATCACTTTCTGAAAGGTAGGACCTGCGGAGAAGTGAATCCAAAGCGACGGGAAGATAGACCCCGGGGGGGAGGGGCCGGCACCCGGCAAGCAGCAGAGCGACGGAGCACAAAATCGGGACTTTTAAAAGTCGGCTCCACTGGGACACATCGCTCCAGAGGCTAAACTGGGGGGAAACCCAGGCGGGGTCAGCATAACCCCAGGTCCCGCGGGATCACAGAAGGACTGGGGGTGTCTGAGTGCCCCACAGCTCACAGGTATTAGAGCGGGGAAGCCGGCTACAGCGACAAAGCTGAGGAGTGAGCTCTAAGCCCGGAGTTACCTTGTGCCGGTCTCAGGCTGGGTGGGATCGGAGCGCGGCCGGAGGCCACGGAGACAAAAGCGACCCGGCACTTTTCTCCAGCTCCAGCAATTGACTGCTTTCCTCGAGGCGCGACCGCAAGCCAGGGAGGCGGGGCTGTTGGGCGCTTTGCTCTGAGAGCGCACTGAGGAGTGGAACCCCAAGCTCTCGGCTACTCCGGGCCAAGAGATTGGGAGGCCACCATCTTCATTCCCGTCCTCCGGAACTCTACGGAAATCGCTCAGGGAACAAAAGCTCCCGAAAGCAAACCCGAGCGGATTCCTTAGCCCGGCCCCTGGCAAGGGCGGTGCAATTCCGCCTACAGGCAAAGACACTTGAGAATCACTACAACAGGCCCCTCCCCCAGAAGATCAACAAGAAACCATGAGAGACTGTGGACTCTGAAAAACAACCTGAGGGTTTTGAAGGGGCGGGGTGGGAGGGTGGGGGAACCAGGTGGTGGGTATTAGGGAGGGCACAGATTGCATGGAGCACTGGGTGTGGTGAAAAAACAATGAATACTGTTACGCTGAAAATAAATAAAAAATTAAAAAAAAAAAAAAAAAGAAACCCATCCAAAACCAACTTCGCTCACCAAGAACAGCGGAATTCCACAGCAGGAGAAAGCAAATCTTATCTGGACAAAATGACAAGGCGGAAAAACTCACCTCAAAAAAAAGAACAGGAGGCCGTACCGAAGGCTGGAGACCTAATCAATACGGACATAGGTAACATGACAGATCTAGAGTTCAGAATGACAATTCTCAAGGTTCTAGCCGGGCTCGAAAAAGGCATAGAAGATATTAGAGAAATCCTCTCCGGAGAGATAAAAGCCCTTTCTGAAGAAATAAAAGAACTAAAATCTAACCAAGTTGAAATCAAAAAAGCTATTCATGAGGTGCAATCAAAAATGGAAGCTCTCACTGCCAGGATAAATGAGGCAGAAGAAAGAATTAGTGACATAGAAGACCAAATGATAGAGAATAAAGAAGCTGAGCAAAAGAGAGACAAACAAATACTGGACCACGAGGAGAGAATTCGAGAGACAAGCGACACCATAAGACGACACAACATTAGAATAAATGGGATTCCAGAAGAAGAAAGAGAGAGGGGAGCAGAAGGTATATTGGAGACAATTATTGGAGAGAATTTCCCTAATATGGCAAAGGGAACAAACATCAAAATCCAGGAAATGCTAAGAACGCCCCTCAAAATCAATAAAAATAGGTCCATACCTCGTCACCTGATAGTAAAATTTACAAGTCTTAGCGACAAAGAGAAAATCCTGAAAGCATCCCGGGAAAAGAAGTCTGTAACATACAAGGGTAAAAACAGTAGATTGGCAGCAGACCTATCCACAGAGACCTGGCAGGCCAGAAAGAACTGGCATGATATATTCAGAGCACTAAACGAGAAAAACATGAAGCCGAGAATACTATATCCGGCTAGGCTATCATTGAAAATAGAAGGAGAGATAAAGAGCTTCCAGGACAAACAAAAGCTGAAAGAATTTGCAAACACCAAACCAGCTCTACAGGAAATATTGAAAGGGGTCCTCTAAGCAAAGAGAGACCCTAAAAGTAGTAGATCAGAAAGAAACAGAGACAATATACAGTAACAGTCACCTTACAGTCAATACAATGGCACTAAATTCATATCTCTCAATAGTTACCCTGAATGTTAATGGGCTAAATGCCCCAATCAAAAGACACAGGGTATCAGAATGGATAAAAAAACAAAACCCATCAATATGCTGCCTACAAGAAACTCATTTTAGACCCGAAGACACCTCCAGATTTAAAGTGAGGGAGTGGAAAACAATGTACCATGCTAATGGACATGAGAAGAAAGCTGGGGTGGCAATCCTTCTATCAGATCAATTAGATTTTAAGCCAAAGACTATAATAAGAGATGAGGAAGGACACTATATCATACTCAAAGGGTCTGTCCAACAAGAAGATCTAACAATCTTAAATATCTATGCCCCTAACATGGGAGCAGCCAACTATATAAACCAATTAATAACAAAATCAAAGAAGTACATTGACAGTAATACAATAATAGCAGGGGACTTTAACACTCCCCTCACTGAAATGGACAGATCATCTAAGCAAAAGATCAACAAGGAAATAAAGGCCTTAAATGACACACTGGAACAGATGGACATCACAGATATATTCAGAACATTCCATCCCAAAGCAACAGAATATACATTCTTCTCTAGTGCACATGGAACATTCTCCAGAATAGACCACATCCTGGGTCATAAATCAGGTCTCAATCGGTACCAAAAGATCGAGATCATTCCCTGCATATTTTCAGACCACAATGCTCTGAAGCTCGAACTCAATCACAAGAGGAAATTTGGAAAGAACGCAAATACATGGAGACTAAACAGCATCCTTCTAAAAAATGAATGGGTCAACCAGGAAATTAAAGAAGAATTGAAAAAATTCATGGAAACAAATGATAATGAAAACACAACAGTTCAAAATCTGTGGGACACAACAAAGGCAGTCCTGAGAGGAAAATATATAGCGGTGCAAGCCTTTCTCAAGAAACAAGAAAGGTCTCAAATACACAACCTAACCCTACACCTAAAGGAGCTGGAGAGAGAACAACAAAGAAAGCCTAAACCCAGCAGGAGAAGAGAAATCATAAAGATCAGAGCAGAAATCAATGAAATAGAAACTAAAAAAACAATAGAACAAATCAACAAAACTAGGAGCTGGTTCTTTGAAAGAATTAATAAGATTGATAAGCCCCTGGCCAGACTTATCAAAAAGAAAGAGAAAGGACGCAAATAAATAAAATCATGAATGAAAGAGGAGAGATCACAACCAACACCAAAGAAATACAAACAATTATAAGAACATACTACGAGCAACTCTATGGCAACAAATTTGACAATCTGGAAGAAATGGATACATTTCTAGAGATGTATAAACTACCACAACTGAACCAGGAAGAAATAGATAACCTGAACAGACCCATAACCAGTAAGGAGATTGAAACAGTCATCAAAAATCTCCAAACAAACAAAAGTCCAGGACCAGATGGCTTCCCAGGGGAATTCTACCAAACATTTAAAGAAGAATTAATTCCTATTCTCCTGAAACTGTTCCAAAAAATAGAAATGGAAGGAAAACTTCCAAACTCATTCTATGAGGCCAGCATCACCTTGATCCCAAAACCAGACAAGGATCCCACCAAAAAAGAGAATTACAGACCAATATCCTTGATGAACACAGATGCGAAAATTCTCACCAAAATACTGGCCAATAGGATCCAACAGTACATGAAAAGGATTATTCACCACGACCAAGTGGGATTTATTCCAGGGCTGCAAGGTTGGTTCAACATCCGCAAATCCATCAATGTGATACAATACATTAATAAAAGAAAGAGTAAGAACCATATGATACTCTCAATAGATGCTGAAAAAGCGTTTGACAAAGTGCAGCATCCCTTCCTGATTAAAACTCCTCAAAGTGTAGGGATAGAAGGCACATACCTCAATATTATCAAAGCCATCTATGAAAAACCCACCGCAAATATCATTCTCAACGGAGAAAAACTGAAAGCTTTTCTGCTAAGGTCAGGAACACGGCAGGAATGTCCGTTATCACCACTGCTGTTCAATATAGTACTAGAAGTCCTAGCCTCAGCAATCAGACAACAAAAAGAAATTAAAGGCATCCAAATCGGCAAAGAAGAAGTCAAACTATCACTCTTTGCAGATGATATGATACTATATGTGGAAAACCCAAAAGGTTCCACTCCAAAACTGCTAGAACTTATACAGGAATTCAGTAAAGTGTCAAGATATAAAGTCAATGCACAGAAATCAGTTGCATTTCTTTACACTAACAACAAGACAGAAGAAAGAGACATTGAGGAGTCAGTCCCATTTACAATCGTACCCAAAACCATAAGATACCTAGGAATAAATCTAACCAAAGAGGCAAAGAATCAATACTCAGAAAACTATAAAGTACTCATGAAAGAAATTCAGGAAGACACAAAGAAATGGAAAAATATTCCATGCTCATGGATTGGAAGAACAAATATTGTGAAAATGTCTATTCTACCTAAAGCAATCTACACATTTAATGCAATCCCTATCAAAATCCCATCCATTGTTTTTAAAGAAATAGAACAAATAATCCTAAAATTTATATGGAACCAGAAAAGACCTCGAATAGCCAAAGGAATATTGAAAAAGAAAGCCAAAGTCGGTGGCATCACAATTCCAGACTTCAAGCTCTATTACAAAGCTGTCATCATCAAGACAGTATGGTACTGGCACAAAAACAGACATATAGACCAATGGAACAGAATAGAGAGCCCAGAAATAGACCCTCAACTCTATGGTCAACTAATCTTTGACAAAGCAGGAAAGAATATCCAATGGAAAAAAGACAGCCTCTTCAACAAATGGTGCTGGGAAAATTGGACAGCCACATGCAGAAAAATGAAATTGGACTATTTCCTTACACCACACACGAAAATAGACTCAAAATGGATGAAGGACCTCAATGTGCGAAAGGAATCTATCAAAATCCTTGAGGACAATGCAGGCAGCAACCTCTTTGACCTCCACCGCAGCAACTTCTTCCTAGGAACATCGCCAAAGGCAACAGAAGCAAGGGCAAAAATGAACTATTGGGATTTCATCAAGATCAAAAGCTTTTGCACAGGAAAGGAAACAGTGAACAAAACCAAAAGACAACTGACAGAATGGGAGAAGATATTTGCAAACGACATATCAGATAAAGGGCTAGTATCCAAAATCTATAAAGAGCTTATCAAACTCAATACCCAAAGAAGAAATAATCCAGTCAAGAAATGGGCAGAGGACATGAACAGACATTTCTGCAAAGAAGACATCCAGATGGCCAACAGACACATGAAAAAATGCTCCACATCCCTCGGCATCAGGGAAATACAAATCAAAACCACAATGAGATACCACCTCACACCAGTCAGAATGGCTAAAATTAACAAGTCAAGAAATGACAGATGCTGGCGAGGATGCGGAGAGAGGGGAACCCTCCTACACTGCTGGTGGGAATGCAAGCCGGTGCAACCACTCTGGAAAACAGTGTGGAGGTTCCTCAAAAAACTGAAAATAGAGCTACCCTACGACCCAGCAATTGCACTCCTGGGTATATATCCTAAAGATACAAACGTGGTGCTCCGAAGGGGCACGTGCACCCGAATGTTTATAGCAGCAATGTCCACAATAGCCAAACTGTGGAAAGAGCCTAGATGTCCATCAACAGATGAATGGATAAAGAAGAAGTGGTATATATACACAATGGAATACTATGCAGCCATCAAAAGACATGAAATCTTGCCATTTGCGACGACGTGGATGGAACTAGAGGGTATCATGCTTAGCGAAATAAGTCAATCAGAGAAAGACAACTATCATATGATCTCTTTGATATGAGGAAGTGGAGATGCAAGGCGGGGGAGGTTGGGGGGAGGTAGGAAAAGAAAAAATGAAAAGATGGGATTGGGAGGGAGACAAACCATAAAAGACTCAATCTCAAGAAACAGACTGAGGGTTGCGGGGGGGAGGGGGGACGGGAGAGGGTGGTGGGGAAATGGACATTGGGGAGGGTATGGGCTATGATGAGTGCTGTGAAATGTGTAAACCTGACGATTCACAGACCTGTACCCCTGGGGATAAAAATACATTATATGTTTATTAAAATAAAAAAATTTAAAAAAAAGCTTCATTGATGATCTTTCTTGCTTAATTACAATAGGATTTAAGAAACTAGACACTTTAAATCAGAACTGTATCCTGTAGACCTCAGAAAAAACATGGATTCAACTTTAATATGGAATAAAGTTTAAATTTGAATCAACTAGGTCAAGAAGTAATCACTGATGAAGGTCACTATGTGCCCAAGAGCCCAGTTCAGTGGAAAATTAATGAATCAAGATTAACTATTTGTTCTTATACATGGCAAAGACCATTAATGCTGCCCAAGACACATGGTTTCTCCAGACATGTATATTTCTCCGCCTCTCCTGTAGTTAGTTTGGGCTCATTTGACTAGTTCTAGTCAGTAGATCAGAAATGAATGTAATGTGTCTTATTTTCTATTAAAGGAAGTTGAGACTCAGTGTATCTCCTCCACATCTCTCTCCAGCTTCAGAGACCCTAGAAAAAATGTACCAGATGACATAGTATAAGAAAAAGTAGATTAAGGAAGGCACATGATATGATGAGCACTGGGTCTTATACACAACCAATAAATTATTGAACACTGTATCTGAAACTAATGATGTACTATAAGTTAGATGACTGAATTAAAATGAAAAAGAAATGAAATAGAACCCAATCATAGAAAGGTTAAATCATGAAATGTTAAAACATTATAATATTAAGTATGTGGGGGTCATTGTGACCTTCTAGGTCACAGTTCAGAGTTCACCTTGCTTTGTGTTCTAGAAAAATTATCCACAGTTTCCTAGTTTTTACCAGATGCTGGGTATAATTCAGGTCACATTTACAATCTTTCTTTTTTTTTTTTTTTTTTTTTGTAATTTTATCTTTTTTTCAGTGCTCCAAGATTCACTGTTTACACACCAAACCCAGTGCTCCATGCAATACATGCCCTCCTTAATATCCACCACCAGGCTCACTCAACCCCCACACCCCTTCCCTCCAAGACCCTCAGTTTGTTTCTCAGAGTCTACAGTCTCTCATAGTTCACTTTTCCCTCCGATTTCCCCCAACTCACTTCTCTCCATCTCCCAATGTCCTCCGTGTTATTCCTTATGCTCCACAAGTAAGTAAAACCATATGATATTTGACTCTCTCTGCTTAACTTACTTCACTCAGCATAATCTCCTCCAGTCCCATCCATGTTGATACAAAAGTTGGGTATTCATCCTTTCTGATGGAGGCATAATACTCCATATGGACCATATGGACCATATGGACCATATGGACCATATCTTCTTTATCCATTCATCTGTTGAAGGGCATCTTGGCTCTTTCCACAGTTTGGCGATTGTGGCCATTGCTGCTATGAAATTAGGATATAGGTGGTCCTTCTTTTCACTACATCTGTATCTTTGGGGTAAATACCCAATAGTGCAATTGTTGGGTCATAGAGTAGCTCTATTTTTAACTTTTTGAGGAACCTCCACATTGTTTTCCCAAGTAGCTGCACCAACTTGCATTCCCACCAACAGTGTAAGAGGGTTCCCCTTTCTCCACATCCTCTCCAACACTTGTTGTTTACTGTCTTGTTAATTTTGGCCATTCTAACTGGTGTAAGGTGGTATCTCAATGTGGTTTTTATTTGAAACTCCCTGATGGCTAGCGATGATGAACATTTTTTCATGTGTCTGTTAGCCATTTGTATGTCTTCATTGGAGAAGTGTCTGTTCATGTCTTCCGTCCATTTTTTGACATGATTATCTGTTTTGTGTGTGTTGAGTTTGAGATGTTATAGATATTGAATATCAGCCCTTTGTCTGTAGTGTGATTTATGAATATCTTCTCCCATTCCATGGGCTGCCTCTTTGTTTTGTTGACTGTTTCCTTTGCTGTGCAGAAGCTTTTGATCTAGACCTCAATGTGAGGCAGGAATCTATCAAAATCCTAGAGGAGAACATAGGCAGTAACCTCTTCAACATCGGCCACAGCAACTTCTTTCAAGACATGTCTCCAACTGCAAAGTAAACAAAAGCAAAAATGAACTTTTGAGACTTCATCAACATTCACAGTATTTCTTAGAAAAAAAAAAAGTAACTAAGAAGACCTCCCTATAAAGTCATGCTTGGGTTTCTAAGGAGTGCTTCCTATTTTCAGTTGCTAAGGGAAATCCACCAGACAAGCATCATTTTGGTGACCACAGTGTCCTCCACTGGGCACTGTTTTCACTTCTCCTAGGTTCTCCCTCATCTCCTGGGCACCCCATTCTCCTGAGGCTTCAATGTCTATATTAGTTTCCTACAGCCGCCCTAATGAACTACTGTGGAGTGGGTAGCTTAGAAGAACAGGAATTTGTTCTCTCACAGTTCTAGAAGGTAAGTCCAAAATCAAGATGTTGACATTCTTCACTCCCTCATGAGGGTCTAGAGGGTGAAGAATGTTCTCCTGCCCCTTCCAGTTTTTGGTCACTGCTGGTATATCTTAAGTTTGTTGCCTTATATCTATGCTTCATCCCCACGTCATCTCCTCCATGTGTGGCTTCTCTTCTTATAAGGACACTTATAAGGACTCTCCTCTTATAAGAACACTAGCCATTGGATTTAGGGCCCATCCAGATAAGCCAGGAGGATCTCTTTATCTCAAGATCTTTCATGTCATTATACCTCCAAAAGTCATTTTTCCAAAGGAGATAACATTCACAGGGTCCAGGAATTGAGACTTAGACATATCTTTTTGGATACCATTTTTAGGCCTACTAAAATATCTTCTATGTGAATGTGAACAACACAGAACACTACATCCATTTATGTTGCCTTCTGACCACAGGTTCTAAAGCAGAGTTGCCTTGCTCTTCTATGTTTGAGTTTTCACTGTAGAAGGATAAAATATTCCTTTAGTTTCTTCCTTGTAGCTCCTTGCAGCTTCCCCAGGACTCTGACATGGGCCATGGACAAACTGATGAGTAGGATTTCATTAGACACTAATTGTCAGGGTTGGGTCCCTAAGCCAAAATTTTCCTTGGGAAGAACATTTATTCCCCTAGAAGACACAGGGTCCCTCATGGTTAGCCCAATTAGCAGTTCACTAGCTCTGCTCTAGGATTTTGGTTTCTAGGAGCACCCAAAATATGAACGCAAACCCGGACCCCAGGTATAGTTAGTTTGCATTTCCCAGTCCCAGGAGACTTTGAGATCCTTGAAACAGTTATTCATTTCTCTCTTCTTATCTCTCACTGTAGATATTCCTATTGATAATTTACTAAAGTCCAATAAGTTGACAAACTAATGAAATATTTCAAAATTAAATTGTCAATAGTCCTATTATAAATAGTAGTTCTATGACTGTAATTATAACATTATCAGAACAGAAACGGACCTTAAATCATGTTTTTAAGTCTCTCATTTCATAGCTGGGAAAACAGATCCCAAAATGGCAAGTGACTTACCCAAGATCACCCAGCTACTCAAACAAACTACCAGTTTATTTGTTGGAATTGTACAAGAATATCAGTTTCTGGTTAGAAAACCAGGATTTGGACTCAAACCTTGGCACTTACTACCTGCTGGAGACTATTCCAAGCAAGTCACTTGGCCTTCCTCCTCTTCAGCTCCTTACTCTTCAAAATAGAAAGAGATACCAACCTTCTGACAATCTTCAAAGCTCAAGCAACATAGCACAGGTAAAAGAAAAAAAAAAGTCTTGTGAACTATTCTCAACCAGAATGAGCCTCTTCTTCTTTTTTTTTTTTTAATATTTTATTTATTTATTTGACAGAGAAAGATCACAAGTAGGCAGAGAGGCAGGCAGAGAGAGAGAGAGAGGAGGAAGCAGGCTCCCTGCTGAGCAGAGAGTCAGATGTGGGACTCGATCCCAGGACCCTGAGATCATGACCTGAGCCAAAGGCAGAGGCTTAACCCATGAGCCATCCAGGCACCCCAGAATGAGCTTCTTGAGAACAAAGCACATGTCATTCTTGATCACCCCTCCAGCATATAGCTCAGGGACTGACACAGGAACCTGGTTCAGGGAAAGCTGAGCCCATGACCAGGTTAATCAATTAATCAATAAAAACTCATGCTATGAAAGTTGAAAGTAGTGTTACCCTCAAATACAATGAGACTGTAGAGAAATAGGGATTAAAGGCATTGGCTCTGGAGCCTGGCTGCCTGGGTTCAAGCCCACCACTTCCTCGCTGTGCCACCTTGGGTATATCACTTAACCACTCTGCTTCAACTTCTTATCTGTAAAAGGATAATACCACTGGTACTCATCACATGGAGTTAAGGCAAGATTCAAATGATGTAAGAGCTGGCAGAGTGATTACAAATCAGTATTTGCATTATAAGTGTTGTGTTTATACCCTGTCTTGGAATGTATTCTAATATAACTCCCCTTTGTTTTCCGTCTAATTTTGGTGTTCTGCCATTATCATGGCTTTCCATACATTTTATTTTGAATTATTGAATTCAAAATTATTTGAATTATTTTGAATTCACAAGAAAGTGAAGATCACAGACATCTTTGTATTAACTTACACATGCTCCCTGTAACAAAAGGCACACAGAAGTCCAAGGAAAATACATCAAGATGGCATCACGTGGCATCATGGCAACCTTCAGATACTGTGGAAAAGTGCTACTTTGAAAGAGGATGCCAGAGTATTAGGCATATCACAAATGAGACTTTTGGAAGCTCACCTAGGAATGATACCATTTAATCAGTGTTTCTCTCTTGATCTCCTAGGGCTCCTTTAGGAATACCATTGTCTATTTAATCTGTCCTAAAAGCTGGTAATATCATAATTTTGTTGACAACAAATGGCTACATGTTTACAACCAAAGCTACCACAGTGACTAAAGAGAGTAGTTCACCCTCCCTGCCTGTTCCCATCTTGCATGTCTGGCACCCACCTCTTCACCCTTAAACTTAAATTTTACATTTAAAACTCATTTTACATTTAATGTAAATGTAAAACTCATTTTACATTTAAAACTCAAAACAAGTGTCTCTGTCACTTCAAAAAATTCTTTACTCACTCCTCCCCCATACACTTAATTATCAAATCCAGAAACAAGGACCCAAGTCTGATATAAATTTGCATTGATAGTAACATAGCACAGTGTTCCTGGTTGTAAGTACCCAGAAATGTCTTTTTAAACAGATCATAAATTAATGAAAAAGGGTTTTTGGTTAACCTTGATAGGCTGTTTTAACAAGCAGAAGTAAAAAAAAAAAAAAATTAAGAAAAATTTATAAAGTAAAAGCTTGAAATTAAAGAAAATTACAACTTGATTCTTTCCCCGATCATTGGGAAAGATGAATATTATTTGGCATTATTGATTTAGCTTGTGGAACACTGGTGTTCTTTGGAAACATTAAGATCAATTGAGTTAAACTATCCCAAACCACATAAAAGTGTGAAGTGCGGTCAGCTTAACAAAATCTGACAGATGTTTTATTACCCCAGCTCAACCCAATCAGTGCCCACCCACACTAAGGCACAAAGGTGAGAAAAATAAACCACCCTGCCCTGGGGCCTCCTGTGCTTCCATGTCTATAAATCCATTCTTTCTACCCATCACAAAAGCCTTGCAACTTAGACATTATCATTCTTATTTTAGAAATTTTTAAAAACGGGTGGGGGGGCAACCTGGGTAGCTCAGTCATTAAATGTCTGTCTTTGGCTCAGGTCATGATCCCAGGATCCTGGGATAGAGCCCTGCATCAGGCTCCCCCTGCTTAGCAGGAAGCCTGCTTCTCCCTCTTCCTCTCCCCCTGCTTCTGTTCCCTCTCTCGCTGTGTCTTTCTCTATCAAATATATATATATAATCCTTTAAAAAAATTTTTAAAGTAAGTAAATGTTAAATAAACTCCCCAAGGGCACAGAGCTAGTGAGTGAAGCTAGAATTTGAACTCATATGTATTCGATGCATACCCCATGTGCTTTCTCCCCCACTTCAGGTTTCAGTAGGTTGGAGAGTAGAAATTAACCCAAGGGCACCTGGGTGGCTCAGTCGATTAAGTGTCTGACTCTTTTTTTTTCCCAAGTCAAACATTTATTCATGATACAGATACAGAAAGGATGCCATCTTGTCTGGTTCGAAAGTGTTAGAAGAATGAATGTTTATTATTATTTTCTTTTATTCTTACTCTTTTTCCAAATTCGCTTTTGTCTAATGTATGCTGGCTAACTGAACATAATAAAAAATAGTAATAAAAAGTAATTAATAGGGGCGCCTGGGTGGCTTAGTGGGTTGAGGCCTCTGCTTTCGGCTCAGGTAGTGATCCCAGGGTCCTGGGATCGAACCCCGCATCGGGCTCCCTGCTCAGCGGTGAGCCTGCTTCCCCCTCTCTCTCTGCTGGCCTCTCTGCCTACTTGTGATCTCTGTCAAATAAATAAATAAAATTTTAAAAAAGTAATTAATATAAAACACTATAAGCATCTGATTCTTGAGTTCATCTCAGGTCGTGATCTTAGGGTGATGGGATGGAACCCCACATCAGACTTCAAATTCAGCAGGGAATCTGCTTGAGATTCCCTCTCTCCACCCCCCACCTGCCATTCACTGTCTCTCTCTTCATAAATAAATAAGTTTAAAAAAAATTAACCCAGAATTTGAAATGATCAGCTATGTGCACAACACCCATACTGATCATCAAAAGTTGAACATTCTGCAAAAATATGTTTTAATATAATAGAATATTAAAACTATGACAAAACAGATTAACAGATTAAGAAGCACATCATACAGATGAATAACTAAAGTCTAGGAGGGTTAAGGAGCTAGTTCAAAGTCATATTACCTGCAAATTTTTATACATGCTTTTAGTAAGCCATTCATTCAATAACTAGCTTATCAAGAGTTTTTGAACAGATATGTTTCTAGTCACTATGATGTGATCCCAGTCTTCAGGAATTTTGCAGTCTATTAAAGTTGACAGACACATACATATATAATAATACCATGCAATATAGTTAGTATAATATAATATAATAATATAATACTCATAGTAGGATGTTCTTTTGTATATCTCCCTAGGCTACCTTCCTTGTCTTTGAGTTCTCTGTTGTTCCACACCCCAAAGCTCTTGGGAAAATCCAAAATACTACAAAATTTAGATCAACCACAAAGTTAGTTTCATGCATCTAATTTTCCTGGCACAGTTAGAGTAGAATTTTAAGATGTTATCTGTCCTCCTTTATCTCCCCTTGGCAATTACTCCTTCCAAAAGCCTGTCACTCTCATAGAAGCTACGAGAAAGTCCATGATCCAATTTATACCTGCTTCCAACTATTTTGACCAAGTTGGGCACATGTAAGAAAACTTCCCTGGGAATTTCCGCCTTGGGACCAGGAACAGAAAGATTAGTCTTTCTATGGGGCAAATGTTGTAAGATGTAAATATCAAGGGCCATCACCACCACATGACCCACTTTTGGAAGAGAGCTAATCTACATATAGAGTCTCTTATATCTGGCTACCTAAGTGCTATGTCCTCTTAGCTATCTCAAAGCTACTGCAACTCAGTAAGTATATCCAAAGTCATACTCATACTCCATCTCTCCCTCAGGGGAAATACCACTCACTCCATGACCAGGCCAAATCCCTCATCATCAGTTTATAGCATCTTGCATCTTTCAGAGAACCAAAGCAACCTAAACTCTGCTTAGAGAATGTACCACAGTTGCAGTGCTCTATTTACTTGTGTGACTGTCAAAATAAGGTTAATCTCCTCCACCCAACTCACAAGGTGAGGATCAGGTAGGTAGAGACCAGATTTGTTTTCTCTCTCTATTGTGTCCCTAGACTCTATCACAGTACCCATACAATAAATCTGAAATAGTACATGGTGACCCTTAACTTATTCTGTATAATTTGTTCTGATGACAGTAGGAAATTACAAGCATTTTTAAAGATTGACAATGAAAGCAAAACCTCTTCCAACAAGACATTCTGTAAAGAATAATCTCTGTTATGTTTTTAGAAATCTGTGCAAGTTCCCCTTCCCCTAGATAGTTGCTCCATGCCAATTCCTGCCTTGCTAAATCACAGGTAATTCTACTGAGCACCAACATCAGAGAATCTCTTGCAGAAACCGTCTTTACCTCTCTCAGTTTTACTCAATTCAACAACCACTTGGGGAGTGGCTAGCACTCTAGGCGAGGAGGACTCAGAATGTGAGCCTGACCTTAGCCATCAATACGCTCACAATCAGCAGAGTCCCAAGTGACCACTCCCCCAGGTCCCTCTCTGGGATACCTGCTCCCATTTCAGCTCTGCGGCTCAGTAATAAAAGCTATAATAAAAGGTGCTACTGATAGACACTTCAGTAGGAACCTAGCCAGCACTGGGAGAGTTTATGTAAAGCAAAAACAAAAACAAGCTTCATCTGGGCAATTTCTCTAAGTTTTCCTTTAAAAAAAAAATCAAGTGTTCTTGTAATCATGGATGAGCTATGTGCTGAATCCAAAGAACCATCACTGAAACTCATAGAGAAAATAAACAGTCAAAATGACTCTTTAAAACAACCTGGTTTGACAAGGGGCTAAATGTTTATCTTTATTATCAGTTTTAAGCATCTGTGACTCAACCTTCACAATACATCTGACTGATAGCCATCATTAAATAACTCTTTATTAGATAAATATATAAATGAATGAATGAATGAACGAACAAAGAAACGAACAAGAGGCTGCCTTGCCATGCTCTCAAAAGGGATATGGCTTAAATGCCATTGTAGGAGAACCCTTTGTTGCTATTGAGTGTCTGTACCTCAAAAGGAGCAATTTGCAGTGGTATTAGGAGTAAAGATCCTATTCCCAAACTTGTGGCTAATTTTATGGCTTAGAAGTTTTCATTGGTTTAATTAATAACCTATGTTTTACCTTTTGAAGGGTCTGACCTGTCTCACCTTGGAAAGAGCATCCATAACATCCTGACATTTTTGTGACCATACAAATGCCTTCTTCACAACTGCCTCCTAGCTCCTTTGTCATCTGGAACATCGGCAAAAATAAATTAATTAATTAATTAATTAATTAATTAATTCTGTCCTTCAGAGATGCTACCATAAAAACACATGTGGAAGCTTTGCAAAAAGGACCAAAGAGCATATAGATTTTATTAGCAGACAGTGTCACATCTCCTGGCAGAAATGCAGTAGGAAGAATGGAGGAGATTTAGCCTGCATGGTGCTTGGTATGGGTGGGAGAACTGTGGACTGAAAGTCCAGACAATTTTAATTTAGTCCTGGCTTCGCTGCTAACATGGTGTGTGGGATCTTAGGAAAATGATCAATGTCTCCATGCCTCTAGTTCCTCTTCTCAAAATGAAGGAGTTAGGTCTCTAAAATCCCTACCAGCTCTTACCTTCCATGACTTAAAATATCTTTGATATTGGCTGCATTGTAGTTATTTCATCATTAATATGTCATATTTCCCAACCCAGTAACAGGGTAGAAATAGATACATAACTTGTCAATTTCTGACTCTCCAAAAGATTATTCTAAATGGTTTTTGGAGTAGTTGGTCTCATGATACTACAAGACATTTTTGCAGAAAAAAAAAAATTCAAAATCCTGTCTTAGTCAGAAAATATTCATAACTAACAGATTTCACCGAAACTGAAAATGAAAGTGGCTGGAGCAAAGTGTGCCAGAGAATCCAGCACTTCCCCGGAGCTACCCTTGAATGTCCTAGTGAGTCGGCTGGTAAAACATGGCAAAGATCCCCACTGATACTCCCAAGAATAATAAGTGCCTCTGCCTGATAGTAGTGAATAGTGTCTTTCAGTGGCTGCAAGTGTTTCCTCTTCTAAATCGCTCAAAACCTAACAAGATACAGTTTGTAGATTTCGGGGGCAATTCTTGGAGTCTAAGAGAACGTTGCCTTGGATAGTTGAAATGAACTACAGTAAAAGGATCCAGGCTCTTTTCCATTAGGAAAGGGCACACCTAGTACTATTTTGAATGGCCTTGTTTTTTAGGAAATGGTCCTGTCACTCAGGTTGAAGGATTCAATTGCGTGACTAATTATGTTTTCCTTTGCAAACTGTTTCACCATCCATTATGCAAAAGGCTTAATGAGCTATTTCTAGAGAGAGCAGACTACATACAGTCTTTTCTATAAAAACATTCAGAGAACAAAACTAGAACAAAAATGCCAGCTCTAATATCATCTTCTCCAGTGACCCTTCTCATTGGTGGAATTAATCTCTCTTTTTTAAAGTTCTATCAGAACTCATTGATTGCTCGTCTATTCATACATGCAGGTAAAAAATTTAAGAAAAAAATAGTTGAAGGGAGACTACAACTCAGTTTGATGTGGTATAATGTCTTTATTATTTATATTAAAAGAAAATGCAAATGGTGGGGCACCTGAGTGGCTCAGTCAGTTAAGCATCCAACTGTTAATTTCAGCCCAGGTCATGACCTCAGGGTCCCATAGTCTCAGAGAGCGGGGAGTCTCTCTGCTGGAGTTTCTCTCTCTTCCTCTGCCACTGTCCCTTCCCCCTACTTGCACACTCTCTTTTAAATAAACAAATAAACAAACAAGCAAACAAACAAATAAATCTTTAAAAAAGGTAAAAGGAAAGGGAAATATAATGTTGTCCCACCACAGACAAATTAAAAAGGACTACTGATGTGCAATGCAATTTGTAAGCCTGAGTTCAGGTACAACTGATGGTCATATGAGTTTGCTGGATGGTCCATAACTTTTTCAACTCTAGACTATGGAGTGCTATATTGGCATCTTTATATGATTTGAGGATGTTGGAAAGGGGGCATAGTTGTGTCCTATCTTTGTCTCTATCCCACCTTCCAGTAGTTTTAGGTAGTATTTTTATTTTCTTTAACAACTTTACTGAGGTATGTTTTACATATCATAAACTCTACCCCTTTGTATATATAAGTCAATGATTTTTAGTTAATTTGCCAAGTGCAGTAATCACCATAAACCAGTTTTAGAACATGTCATCCCTCCAGTAAGATCTTTTCTCCCCGTTTATAGTAATCCTCTTTCCTACCCCTAGCCCCAGGCTACCACTAAACTACTTTATGTCTCTATAAATTTTCCTTTCTAGACTCTTCATATAAATGGAATTATATAGCACGTGGTCTCTTGTGTCTGGCTTCATTCACTTAGCATCATATTTTTTGAAGTTCATACATTATGTAGCATGCATCAGTAAGTTATTCCTTCTGATTCCACCACATGGATAGACCACATTTTGTTTATCCATTCTCCAGTTGAGAGGCATTAAGATGCTTCTATTTTGGGGGATATTATAAACAAAGTCCCTGTGGACACTGATTTATATACAAATCAATGTGTGGACATTTCTTTTGGGTAGATATCTGTAAGGGATCTTCAATGCTATTATTCAGTTCTTGCACTCACATTAATTCCTTGGTTATATATCTAGATAAGTAAGCCCTGCCCTATGGAAGGACATAAAATGAGTGACGTTTACTCTACTGTGGAGAAAACAAGGGCATACACATGGAGACTATAAAGTTATGTCCTGGAGAAGTAGATTTTAGAGGAGGGAGAGATTGGACCCAATAGAAAAACTGAAAGACTTGCTGGATAAAAGTCCTACTTATGCAGAGAATACATGGGATTTCAATACCTGGACATTTCCAGTGCAGACCACTGTCTTCTAAATCCCCAGGTTGCATTTATTTATATGAAGTGTGAGAAACAACACTCATACTAATTTCAGGGTCAGGATTTATGACCTCTAGGCCTGGCTCAGTCTCTAAGTGTGTGTCTAAATTGTCTGGTTTTCATGATTTTCTGATTTGAAATAAGAATCACCTCTTTCCTTCTGAACCTTTGTTCCATTTGCCTCTGACCTACATAGGGCTGGAGAGAGAAGTCCTTGAGGTACTGGATATAAGGTGTTGTTTTCTTTTTTTTTTTCCAAAAAAGTATGATTTCGGGGCACCTGGGTGGCTCAGTGGGTTAAAGACTCTGCCTTCAGCTCAGGTCATGATCTCAGGGTCCTGGGATCAAGCCCCGCATCAGGCTCTCTGCTCAGTGGGGAGCCTGCTTCCTCCTCTCTCTCTGCCTGCCTCTCTGCCTACTTGTGATCTCTGTCTGTCAAATAAATAAATAAAGTCTTTTAAAAAAAGTATGATTTCCTCCAAATTTATGTACAATCTTCTATAGAAATGGATTGATAATGAGAAATATCTTATAGGAAGAGGTCCTCCATACACAAGCTGATACCAGTGAACTCAGCTATATTCTAAAACAGCTAAGCAGGGGCGCCTGGGTGGCTCAGTGGGTTAAAACCTCTGCTTTCGGCTCAGGTCATGGTCCCAGGTTCTTGGGATGGAGCCCCGCATCGTGCTCTCTGCTCAGCAGGGAGCCTGCTTCCCTCTCTCTCTCTGCCTACCTCTCTGCCTACTTGTGATCTCTGTCTGTCAAATAAATAAATAAAATCTTTTTTAAAATAAATAAATAAATAAAATAAAACAGCTAAGCAGGACCTACCTGACTTTGAACTGGCTTATCTTCCTGATCTATCTGGTACCAGTCTGTTCTTCAGGCCTGGGAACCTAGCCATGCTAGCCTTTTTGCTTCTTTAATATGTCAAGCTCCATATCCTGTTAAAGACTTGAAGTTACTATTCCCCCTGCTAAGAATGTTCTTCTTCCTATAATCTAAATAGCTCCTTGTATTTTTTTTACCATTTACTTGTAAAGCTGTCCTCTTGAGGCCTTCCCTGACTACTCTGGGCAACAGTGACATCAATATATGTGGTGGACCTGAAATACAGTAGGCACTCAACACATAAGAACTACAATTAACCACTGCTCTTAGCACTAGTAGTTTGCAAGGGCTGCCATAATGAAGTGCCACACATGGCAGTTTATACAATAGAAATTTATCTCATAGTTCTAGAGGGTAGAATTCCAAAATCAAGGTGTCAGTAAGGTTGGTCCCTTCTGAGGGCTGTGAGGTAATGACCTGAGACAATTGTCATCCTTTATCTGTAGATACCCACCATATCCACCTATGTCTCTTTAAATCATCTTTCTTTTATGTGTATCTTCATGTCCAAACTGCCCCTTGCTATAAGGACACCAGTCATATTGGATTATGGCCCTCAACCCTAATAACTTTATTTTAACCTAATTACCTGTGTGACAGCGCTACCTCTAAGTAAACACACATCATGAGGTCCGAAGGATTACACTTTACCATATGAAGTTTGGAGAAACACAATTCAACTCATAACACACACCATCATTCAAATTGTAATCAAAAAGAGCTTGTTCCAAATGGAGATTTTTGTTGGAGGTGCACCAGCAGAGATTATAGTTTGACAACTGTAAGCGAAAAAAAGTAGACAATTGCGTCAGAGGTCTTACGCATTGGATGACACATTGCTCTCACATACATTTGACTGACCAAGACTACTCTTCAGAGGCGTGTCACCATCTCAATAAAGCAGACCTTCTCCCAGTCAGGAGAATAGCCAAACCAAACCTGGCACTCTGTAACGAGCTCTAACCCACCAGGGCCACTCTCTCAAGCACTGTGTAAAGTCAAAAACATACTGAAGTCTGTGAGCATCAACTACTCAAACACTACACTAATCAAAAGTATGGAGGCAAAGGCAACACAGTTAACTTAAAGGAAAGTCAAACCCCAAATGTTCCCTGTGTTATTACCTACTTCATGCTCTGGCTTATCTACTTTTTCCTAATTGAAGGTCATATCCATATATGAACATCTTAGGTCTGCTGCACCACCTGATTTTTTTTTTTTTTTCCTGACGAGTGGAGAGGATGCAACCAAAAGAAGGAATTGAGGGGCACCTGGGTGGCTCAGTCTGTTAAATGTCTGCCTTCAGCTCAGGTCATAATCTAGGGTCCTGGGATCAAGCCACATACCAAGCTCCCTGCCCCATGGGGAGCCTGCTTCTCCCTCTACCTCTGCCTACCACTCCCCCTGCTTATGCTCTCCCTCTCTCTCTCTCACTGTCAAATAAATAAATAAATAAAATCTATAAAAAGAAGATAGTGAGAATTTCAGTTTTTTTTTTAATAAACAAAACTTCTGAAGTTTAAATAATCACTTGCTCATATTGAGGTAAAATAAGTGTGAATGTGTAATATTTGACATATCCTGAAAGAATTTGCGTTTTAATGCTACAGCTTGTGAAATAGGTAGGACAGCTTATCTTAAAGTTGAAGGAACTGTTAGGGAGATCAAGAGACTTGGCCATGGTTCAAAGAGAACTTGAGGCAGCAATGTGTGGGTCCGGGTAGGGGCTCCGGATCCTGACTGGCACCTTTCCTGAATTCTATGGCTTGGGATAAACTATGAGGGAAATGTGAAGGAAGGGAAAGGAGCACTTTGTTTCACCCTCAGTCTTCGCCACTTCAAATGTTTATGGGTAAAGTTTCCTCAGGTCACCCATTGGGTGGGGTGGATAAACATGATCTCATATTCAAGAACACAGGACTACTACTTTAGGACCTGGATGTTCAATTTGGTGTCTCTTAAAACTCTCTAGGTTCACTACATTTTAAAGGATATGTGTGTGTCTGCTTATGCTTTAAATATCAATGAACTACCAGAAAAATGATCACGTGTAAAACAGGTCAGGAAGAAACCAAGGACATAGAGAAGGTAATGAACCCAATGATGACGGTGGTTACCAGCCTCTTAGGTGAAAGTGTTAATCTAGGTTTTAAACTTGGACCTCTTTGGCCCAAGAAGATATGGAACATGTGAAAAATCCATATGGAAAATGTAGAGACATTTTGCAGAGAATTAGGATCTGGGCTCAAGAGATGAAAATTTCTTCAGAGGCTCTTGCCAACGCACCTCATAGAGGACACATGGAAACAGACCAAAGCAGCCTGTCATGTTGCCTCTGCCAGGGAACGTATTTTTTTAAAAATATGTTCGTCATTTATCTTGGTAATTACAATCCAAGACTGCAGTGCATTATGAAAGTTAGAAACTTGAAACACTGTGGAGGAATAGAGTTTTGTTTTGTTTTGTTTTGTTTTTTTTAAGTTATAGAACTCAGGAGCTGAGCATCCTGATGTCCAACTTGCTATGACATCAAAGGAGTTCAGCATGAGAAATGCAGAATCCATTCCCAACTTTTTCAGGCTAAAGCCAAGGTGTTACAGCATGCCCTCAGCTGCTTCTTTCTTTTCTTCTTTGGTTACAATTTTCTAGAATATGTGTTGGGTAAAAACTGTGTGGCATCCATATTTGTAGCAGGAAAGAGAATATGTTCCAAATCATCAAATCTCAACATTTGATCAGGGAAGTCAGTTAGTTTTTCTGAATCTCACTGACCTTGATTAAACAATCTAGTGAAAAACCACAGTCGCTAGAGTACAAGTCTTTAGATTTAACAGAGGTAAGAAACTTCAGGTGGTAACCTCAAATGGAAGAGACACTGCCATTAACACGGGGCCCCAAATCCTCACACATGACAGAGGCTACACCTGGCCTGCCCCAGCCTCAGGAAAGACTGTGATGACATTACATGAGCCCTCATTCCTTCATTCCCCAAAGCCTCCTTTTCTCTCTGCTTCGGAGACCAAGTCCTGTGGTCTCTGGAGGTGAGGCTCGTTCAGACTTCCTTATCTCAGCTCGGACTCACTCAACAAATATTTATGGAGTCCCAGTTTGTGCCTGAAATTTGGCTAAATACTGATCAAGATAAAGTTTTCAAATATGGAGTGTCTATCCTAATAAAAGGGTGCCTGTAACTATAATCAGACCAATTTTTACAAGGTTGACAGTAAGGAAATAAGTCATTATGAAAGCCTGCCATGTGCCAGGCGGTGCTCTTGGAGCTGTGCAGATGGAAAGGCAGGGGTGGCTCCTTAACCATCTCTGTGATCTATTCAGACCACACACATCCTGCTAAAATGAGACAAATGCTCAAAATCACAGGGTAAAGTCCACAGGGAGGTGGGTATGAGGTGTTAGGAAAGAGAAAATACTTAATTCTGTTTTCTCTCTGCACCCATGTAAGGATTAAATGTAAAACACACAGAAAGGGCTTCCCTCAATGTAAACACTTTGGTTGCACATGTCAGCCAGGACTATGACATCATCATTCCTAGAGACAATAACTCCTATCTGCCCTTCACGAATCAGTTCCAGGCATCCTGGTTGGCTCAGAAAGTTAAGTGTCTTCCTTCAGCTTAGATCATGATCCCAGGTTCCTGGGATTGAGCCTGATGAGATGTGGGTGGTGGCCCGCATTGCATTGTACTCCCTGCTCAGCAGGGAGCCTGCTTCTCCTTCTCGCTCTGCCTGCTGCTCCTCATGTTTATGTTCACACTCTCTCTCTGTAAAATAAATAAATAACTAAATATTTTTTTTTAAAAAAGGAATCAGTTCAGATATAGTGACCTCCACAATGCCTGGCCCCCAACCATCCCTATCTGGGTACACCACGTCTCCTGCTGCACTCTCATAACACTTCACATCTACCACATCCCAGCACTGGCACTACTTTATTGAAATCTCCATTGTTGTACGGGGCTCCCCCTTTGTGTGAGCCCCTAGAGAACAGAGACTGCATGTCATTCATCCTCACATCCCAAGATTCAGGTGCAAGGCCTGCTACAAAGCAGTTGTTTCATTATTGAGTAAAGTGACCCTCCATAAATATCTGCTGAGAAAAATAAATATTTAGATGGAATGGTAATGCATCAAATTAGATTCTACTGAGAAATCGGGGATGATCCCCAAACCAGTGGGCTATGCATCTTGGTTCCAGAAAACCACAGAATGCTATGGCTGTGGTTGTGTGTCCTCAGAAGACACTTTCTCCCCAATGCTCCATGGCAGCCCTACTACCCACAGAAATATTATTAATGGAAGGGGATGGCTTCTTTGTTCAATTTATTGAGAAAATACTACGTTTAAAACATTTTGTTTTGATTTGTTTTGTCTTTACCATGGGATTTCTCAGCCTGAGGGCCTTCAGAGTGCAGGAATTCCCAGACATTTGGCCCAGATGCCATTTTGTTGGGGAACTAGTCCTTAAGGACATGTGCTCTCTGCAAGACCACACACTTGTGAGATGGGCAAGTCAGCAAAGCAAAGATTCCATGGTGCAGAGTACTGAGACTGTGTACACATTCCCTGCCAACAAGATAGAAGGTCCAAGAAAGAATCAGGGCCATGAGATAATTCCCCCACAAGGTGCAAGGAGTTAAGAATCATTAATAGTGATACAAGCAACACTATCTGGTGGAAGGAAGACTTGATTATTCATGGGAGAGAAACACAGACATTTTGTTGGAGGAATGAAAAAGGTGAAGGAGCTAATATTTATTGGCAGTTCTTTGACTATAAGCAAGAGAAATCAATTATTTATAGTGCAAGAAAAAATTACTGGAAATATAGGGGGAAGAAAACTACAGAAGAACTATATTTTGCAAAGAACAGGACACAGAGCAGTTTTTGGAGATCCAGGTAGAGAGTCCTGATGGCTTAAAGGTACCCTGGTCAACAGGAAGAGCTCTAAGAGTTTCTGTCTCAGTGTCCCTCCCCTCAAGACTCAACTCCCAGAGAGAGAAGCTCTGATTTGTCTCACTTTGGTCACATGGCTACCTCTTGGCCAGAAGAGGTAGGTCACCTTGACTGACAGTCTCTTCATGGAAATATACAAAGTACAATTGCAGGGCTATTCCTGGAAGAGGGAATGGATGTTGGGCGGCAGTAACAACATCTAACTGTTAAATTCCTTCTCCTCTCAGCCACTATAGGAAGTACTGTGAATCCCATTTGATGGAAAGAAAGAGTGAGGCTCTCAAGTTTAAGAAACCAGCCCAAGGGGCTCCTGGGTACACCTCAGTGGGTTAAGCCTCTGCCTTCGGCTCAGGTCATGGTCTCAGGATCCTGGGATCGAGCCCTGCATCGGCCTCTCTGCTCATCAGGCAACCTGCTTCCCTCTCTCTCTCTGCCTGTCTCTCTGTTACTTGTGATCTCTCTCTCTGTCAAATAAATAAATAAAATCTTAAAAAAAAAAAAAAGAAAGAAAAGTAAAGAAACCAACCCAAGAAATTTGAATAGAAAATTTGCCTGAGTTTAGAGCTGAAGGGCATCACTATTATTTTCCCCTAAAACCGCCCACTCCTACCCCTTCCCCCGGAACAAAAGCTAAGCTCTTTTCATTGCAAGCAAATTGAACTGGGCCTTGAAAGGTGCATGGGATTCCAAATGGCAGAGACATGAAGGAGAGGAAAGTGGGACATGATCACACCATTTACTATGGCGTGCATTTGATATTTGCAGCATTCCCTTCCTTGAGAGAAGCCAGCATCCTTTGTAAATGCTATGGCGAGAAAAAAGCATGCTCAGAGTTTCCTCAGAGACTCACAAACATTCTACTAAAGGGAAAGGGATCCAAGGCAACATTTGTTTAAATTAAAAATAACAATAAAAAGAAAAACTTGACATCTATTCCTGGCCAAAAGGTTGAGCATTAAATAACATTTAAATTTGGCTTTGATAAAAAATGTATGTTGTTTTGGATAGCTATATTTAAGCAATTTTTGCAAGTCTCAGAGGGAACTAAAAATGCCTTAATTGCTTCCTCGTTTTTACATGCTCCATTATATGAACGTCAGCAGCATCTGTCACCAAATTACCAGTATTACAAAAACATTGTATATTTTATACATGGAAGAACCCCAAATACCTGAAAATACCTCCAAGTGTTTGAGGAGTCAGTTGAGTATTTTTAAAAATGTATTTAATTTCCAACTGTGCCTGGGTGTCTGGGATACACCCTAAGGCCTTTGTTTTTTTTCATTCACAATAAGGAATTTTCCGTTGAAATTCTCCCTTGTAGGCTCGCTCATAGGGAGAGTCGCTGAGCATCTTCTCAAAGGCAAAAATAATTTCCTTGATGTTTTCCAATATGAAGATTTACATCAGTTATGAAAAGGACAAAATGTGTGTGAGTGGAAATTAACATTTCAAGAACACCTACATTTCTGTTCCTAAATCTCAGTGACCCAAACATCAGCACTGACCAAACAGTGATACTATGGATCTTCTCCAGTAACATTACCCTTTAGAAGTGAGGGAACTGGAGCGAGAAGCAATTTGCCCCCAAGCCACATGATAATTTAGTGATGGAATGGGGTTTCCACCCCAGTGGAGTATAAACAGAAGGTGCATTTCTGTAAGAGCCAAAGGCCTTGGGTTTCTATCTCTTCCCCATCCCAAAAAATCTATGAGATGAAAAAACAAAACAAAACACAAGAAAAACAAAAACAAAAACACTAGCAATTTATGCTTGGATTCTTAGTTTGACTTCCCACTTTGCCTCAGTGGGTCAATGACCTCCCTAATCTTTCAGCAGCACGGGTTATTAATCATTTTAATCCACCTCTGGCACAGGATTGCCACCATGCTGCTGCCTCCCTGGCATGTGGCAATCCTGCATCTCCCAGAATTTATTCCTAATTCTTTCCTCGCAGTTAGCCCCAGATGCATCCCTCAGTTTGCTAATTCTGTCTGCATACCTCACAAACTGCCCTGCACACTTGGCCATCCAACTCCCTTTCCCTTTGCAGGCAGGCTCTGGTGTGGTGATATGCTGTGCCTCATTGCCCTCCCCTTCCTGCCTCCCCCACTAGTCTCCGAGCACTGCTGGGAAAGGGGCCACCTCTTCTTTGTCATCATGTGCCCCATGCCCAGCAAAGAGCTTGACGTGGGCCATGGGCTCAGTAGATGCTGGCAAAGTCAAAGAATCAGTACAAGGAACAGCCACATCACATACAATAATGTGCAAACCCTCCAATAGTAGTAACAGAGTGACCAACATAATAGGATATTGCTGACTCTGGCCTCCTAAAGTCTTTTTTACTTATATGCTTTTTCTGTATCTGGTTGTTCTCTTCACTCCAATCAGACACATGTGT
Source organism: Martes martes (assembly GCF_963455335.1). NCBI lineage: Eukaryota > Metazoa > Chordata > Mammalia > Carnivora > Mustelidae > Martes > Martes martes. The sequence continues at coordinate 148,127,517 of NC_137889.1, forward strand.
TTATTTCCCTTGAGTTCACCTTTCTCTGCTTCCCTGATATTTTGGCTCTTTCATTGTACCTAGAGTACATCCAAACTATAATTGGACGTGTATATGCATGGGCCCTCACAGCCTGGCCACAGCTCTCCTATGTAAACAATTCTACCTGATGAACCCGAAAGCAAGATAAAATATAGCGCCTATTGTTTCTCTTAGAATGCCCCCCCCCTTTTTTTTTCTTTGTGTGGTCAGTGCCTAACGGATTCTCAAGGACTGGTTCATGGACCCCTTTGCGCTGATGACTTTTTTGACCTGCCCCCATCACTGGTTTCTTAGTGACACTTACTGAAGATAGCATATCAGTGTGGGTCCAGGCAGAAGACAGGAAAGCATGCCAGAGAGGACAATGTGGTAATTTAATATAAGGAACTAGTGACAACAGTTTTGGAAGGGCTTAAAGGGCAGACAGGAGACTGTGAGACCATCCAGAGGTCAGCAAAGACAGGAAGCCATTTCCCCTATTGGGGCCAGATGGCCAAACGGTGGAGATTGTATGAACAGAACCCAGAATTTATACCCACGCTGAGGGGCACTGCCTTAGGCAGTTGGAACAGTAGGGAAGCTCCAATTACTGGCAGAGAGGCGTTTTGAAGCAGAGAGGAAGGCAGAGAGACTGGCCCTCTTATCTCCCTGCTGTCTGATCTCCTGGAAGGGCCTCCACTGGCAGGTTGACCAGGGAGCTGGGCCACGCACTCCCTGTGATTAAGCAGATTAGGGGAAGGGTGTAGAATGGGTCTGAACGCAAACAGACAGAAAATGGCACACATCATACATTCGTGTATTTTTACTTATTTATAGAGGTGGATGGTGAGACTCCTTCAGGCAGAGGCCATGCCATCTGCATGGATGTGTGCACAACACCAAGGACAGTTTTCACATGGATCTTTGTGAATCCGTTAAAAGAAGAAGGAAGAGGAGGAGGAATGTAGTTATGAAGGAATAAACGTGATGTTTTCAGACAACACACAGAATCTTCCAGTCTGTAAGTGGAACTACCATCTGCTCCCGTTACAAACACTTAGAACTTCACAGCTGGCTTGCCGTTTTCTCTCCCCTCCCACTCACACGTTACTCCTCTAAACCCCTCCTTCCTTGTTTTATTATTCCTTCCAGACAAGCAAAACTGGCATTCCATTTATTTCAAACACTTAACATCTATTTTTGTTTGATTACAGGGTATTCATTTTAATCACTTTGTATTACTTTGTAACTTATGTAACAAATTACTTTGTTACTTATGTAATTACTTTGTTACATAAGTAACAAAGTAATTTTACTGAGTAAAACAGCTCAAACCACTAAGGGGATCCCATGGAAGGATGTCAGGTACCTGATGGGATTCTGGAGCTGGGTTATTGCAATGGGAGGTGAGCTGTGTTGGTGCCGGCTCAGTGCAGAGGGCTTCGGAGTAGTCCCGCCTCACTGCTCTGACATTCTTGTGCATCTGCACCCCTGTCTAGTGGGATTTACATGGAGTTTCTTCCTTTCCTGCTCTCACTTCTAAATACCAAGAGAGATAATTGTCTCAGGTTTGACTCTACGATTCCTGGAGAAGCCCACTGAGTGGCTCAGAGTGGGTCAGCACTCATCCTTGAAACAACTGATGGCTGTGTGGCATGCTGTGTGTCATGTGCTGCTTGTAGACATTATGTGTAGGGATTATGGGAGAGGGACAGTGCTCAGGAAGGAGCAAGGAGCTCTAGGCTGCTGTTTGACAAGTTCCCATTCTGAGCTTAAGTCAGGGACTCCAAAGCAATATACGTTTGGAGCACAAGTAGTCTCCAAAGATGTAAGGAAAGGGGCCTGCAGGCATTTAGAGAGCCAGGGTGCACATTAGTATATTAAAGGCTCTGAGAAGTCTTGTAGATTAACCCGGAATATGCCAAGTCTATGAGAGCACAGGTTACCTTCTCAAAACATTGATCAAAGTCTCCTCCAAATACTTGAGAACTGCTGTGTTAAACTAGGTTGGCTCTAATAGTGGTCCTTCATGGCTCAGGGCCCAGTTTCCTCCCAGAGTCTCCTTGAACAAGGTCTCCTCTCTGCCTTTGAGGTTTATATGCATTTTTAAATAATTGTGTCCTGTCTATTTAATCAGGACATTGACTTGCAATTGGGTGCAAGCTTCATAATAGTGAGGACCTGACCCGTTCTCCAGCCCTCTCAGCCTGGTCCCTCCCATGCCCGGAGCCAGTTAGTTTCCTTCTAGGAGGAGATCAGAACACTTACATCAGAAAATAGAAACCCAGTAAGGTCATAGACACAAAATATCTAGCAGAGTACTTGGCAAGCAGGAAGCCTTCAAGAAATGGGAGTTTCTTTCCTTTCATTGACCTAACATCTGGGGAAGGGTGAGTTGCCAGAGGAAGAGCCAATAACATTCTTTCTCTCCCTCTTTCTCTCTCTCTTTCTCTCCCTCCTCCTCCATATTCACAATATGTATACATCATTTGGAACTTCATTTCACTGAATTCAAAATTAATATCTCCACTCTTTCCCTCTCCTCTTTCTTCCTCCCACTCCTTCCCCTACTTTATTCTTTCCCTCTTGCTGATTTTCTTCTTCTGGACAGAACCCCTTTAAACTACCAACTATCTGTGGCCTAAGGAAGAATGTCACTTTGCAGAGGTTGGTCTTCAAAGACGTTCAGCAGGAGTTAGGATGGGGAATTTGGTGAATTGAACATGGGGCTAAGCGTAGACAGGATTTATTGTGCATTCTGGAGACTTCTGGAATGAGTCTCTAAATGTCAGAGGATCAGGAAGATGGATCTCTATATCCCTGTGTTTTCATATTCAGCATCACTAGGATGCTCAGGACATGCTTGATATCACAACATCTCAAGGATCAGTCACTAGGAATTTTCAGAATTTTTCCATGCAATATTGTCTCCCCCCCACTCTCTCTCCTCAATCCACTTGTTCGGATCCCCCACACACACCCATTTTTCAAAGAGAAATTAGCCTTGGCAATGTTAGCTTATTGTATCTTAGCTCCTCCTGCCAAGTAGTGTTTCAGAAGTTACCTCTAGACTTGTTACCAAAGTCCCTGCTTCTCTCTTTTTCCTTTCTTTTATCATATGCAACCTAGTTTTTAAAAAACTATGAAGGGACCTACTTGGTACAGAACAGTGTGCTTTGGGGTGATTTTCCTCTGGGTCCTTCAGGGTATTTATGTTTTCATTTAATACTACAGAAATAAATGTGAAGATAGTTTCTGCTTCTGTAGTGCTTGTATCTGAATGAAAGAGGCATTACAGAAGACCGTGGCACAGAAAACTGTTTCTTCCTTCAGAGAATTAACAAATTTGTGCCTTGCTTTCTAAAATCACCTGTAGACATTGTTTCTATTTCCTACTTGTAACCCATTCCAAAATCACAACATTTCAGCCATACTCTATGCCTCAAGCCTTTCTGCGGAGTCCACATTGTATTGGAGACAATGTTATGCTCTTAAGAAACAAACAATGGAGTCTTGTAAAATCCAGTAGTAGAACACAATGGAGTGTGATAAATGTCCCAAGAGGCATGGACCCTGAGCTCCCCAAGACTGAAGGACCAGTCCTGCCTCCTCAGATGTCCGTATTTGTCTATTGGGAATATTTTCAGGGGTCCACCGTGGGGAAAGGGGGCTGAAGCTATTCAGGGCAAGAAAAGAGCAGGAGGGGCCAAGGGCAATCATTCCAGCTTAAAAACACTCAGTTCCCCCAGTGGACTTTATAGTCCTTCTGTCCATCCTGGTGAGTGGATGCACACACCTCCACCCCCCATGGATGCCAGGCTTGGCTGTGTCATTTACAGGCTGACTCCATACATGCTCTGAATCTGTGAAGGATTTTGAATCCATTGCAAGCTTTTCTGCAGGCTCTAATCTGCTCCTATCTCTCTGTCATGAAAACAGCAGATCCCCAGTAAGAGCTGCTCCTTCATTCTGGTTCCTGGATGGCAGCCGACCTGTAGTCACCAACGTGTAAGAAAGAAATGTGCTCTTCTAGCCTTTGAGATTTGGCATGTGTGGGATTGTTGTTAATGCAGCAAAAACTGAAAATTACAAATCTTCCTTTCTTTATTCTATTTCATAGAAAAAATATTCTGTAGTCCTGAATCTTCTGTCCAGTGCTCTGTATTAAGCTTGATACTAAGAGCTATCACTTCTATAATTATTTTTTTAATTTAAGTTTAAGGCAATGCCTCTGTATCAGTGGATTTGATTTTTCTAGTTACTATAAGAGATGTGGCCCAGTTATTTTTCCTAGAAGAAGTCTGTTCTTTCTCTCATCTGTTAGGTGATGGTTACAAAGTTTTTTATAAGTGTTTGCTTATAAACACTTATTAAAACACTTTGGAAGACAGTAAGTAGAGGTGGCATAGTTTGGGGGACACACTCTGGGAAAGAACTGAGTTCTGGGTCTGGTTGGATCAGATACATTTAAAAAATAAGACCCATTTCTTGCTTAGGTTTGTGGTGTCTTCTTGTGAGACAGCCAAAGGGTTGAATGGCAAATCTCCAAGGGCTTTCCTTTAATATTTTTTTGTTTTATTTATAAAATTATTTTAGTTTACCTAAACCTATAAAAAACAAACTGGACCCTAAGATCCAGAGGATCCTTTTGTGTCCGGTTCATCATAGCTCTTGGGACTGGAATAATTCTTGCTGAATGAATGAATGAATGAATAGATGAATGAAAGAAACATATATTGAATGTTACCAAGTGTGCACAGAGTGCTAGCCACTAAGACCACAAAAATGAGGAAGAAACAGTCTCAAGCATCATGAAGGCAGAGGTACACCAAGACCTGATTTCCATCAAGTACAGTGAGCAATGACAGGTGTGAGGTGTCAGGAAAGCTCACACAATGGCTGTCACCTTCAGCCTAGTGCCAGACAAAGCCTGTCACCTCTCCAAAGGTCTGGCTTCCCCTGGGAGTAGTTTCAGAGTCACATTTGAGTAGTAGTTATTTAGGGATTACAGAATATCAGTCAGGTGAGATGTGTCCCCTTAAACACCATATAAAAATGGTTCAAGAAACTTAAGAGGGGCAAGAGGATAATAAACTCCATGCTTCCAGAAATTGGAAATAATGAAGAAAACAGAACTCTTCAAATAAGTGCTCTGGAGACATCCTGAGAGATAGAAATTTAAGACAAGAGAAGGATTTTTGTTTGTTTGTTTGTTTGTTTGTTTGTTTTTATGCATGAGTGTGAGGCTTGATGATCATGCACTAAATAAGGAATCGATAATACTCTATTTATAATCGATGCATGTAGTGCTTTTCAGGAGGACTGCAGAAGGGTCTCATTCCAGTTAAGAAATTCAGAATAAGACATGGAACTCCTCTTAGCCAGTGGTTTCAAACACCATTATTTGACCATTTCTGTATTTAGAACTCATTCAAACTTATACAGCATATTACATTTAATTAATTGAGTGTTTATGCGCTAAAGCATTACTTGCTTGCGACTATAGTGGAATTCCCAGGGTTTATGACGGGAACACTTTAGAACAGCAGCCTGTGTTTCCCCCAATTTGTATAGCTTCATTCATTATAATTTTTCCTGATGTTTTGCCTACCATATTATTAACTTCCCCAAAGCAATGAAATACCAGCTTGTCTTCTCACAGCAGAGAAATGAGAGGAATAATTATGAACGTGGAAATCCCAGTGAAAACATGCTTCTATTGAAAGAGGCAAGCGGTCCAAGAAGGAGCTCCCTGGATTTATGGAGACCATTAAAAAAAAAAGCAAACACACAGCAAAACAGATGCATTTTGTCATCTGGCATCTTGGACACCCCATATCCAGGGAAAAGAAATATTACACACACACACACACACACACACACACACGCATACATGCATACATATTTTTATATTTATATACTTATATATTTATTTATATTTATATTTATATGTATCTTACACTGGACAATTTCTATTTTACTCTTAGTTATAAAATCTGAATAAATCATCAAATTTCAAGTGTGTGCCATGCATAAATATTTAATCACAGCAAAGTGTTATTTTCAAAACATGAGAGTTTGTAAGCACAGTGTTTGATTTGTAACTGATTCCAGGGGCAGCATGGAGATACGTTCCTCCCGGCTCCCAAAGACCTTCCAATAATGGGGCAAAGACAGTGTAAGGCAGGCCTCAGCACCTGTCAGTGCAGCGATGCGGGGCCGTCTGGTAAATCCATCCCACCAGGGCTGGGGGTCAGCGGTTATTTTACAAAGAGCAGGGGCTGACAGGACCACCACAGGCATACGTGTTTATTGTTCAGCCAGGTGTTTGGGGGCCATCCAGACACAACCAGGATGCTATGAAGAAAGCAGCCGGCAGAGGAGGTGTGTGGGGAGGGGGAGAGGGCAGCAAGGACCCAAGACAGGGGAGGAGCAGGGCGCCGACTAGCTGGGAGGCAACCTTCCCTTCTGTTCAGGATGATGTTTGTATTTTGACATCCTGCAAGCTCCATTGTTATTTCTCACAACATCACAGCCTCCTTGGGCACCCGGACCATCCTGGTGGCCTCTCATAAAAGGTGGAAAAGAAACCCTCGATTTACATTCTTCCTTCAGAAATGCTCCCTGCCTTCTTACTTGGTGTGGCCCTGTTGGCCTGATATTTTGCTTTGGTTTGCATGGTCCTTCAATCAGTCACCAGTGCCAAATGTGTATTCAGTAAGAGGACGTTTCAGTTGGAAAATAGTTCCCAATCTCAATTCTTCCAAAATCTGTGCCTCAGAGTTGCTTCACAATTTGAAGTTATTTCTGTGTAAATGTGGGAAAAATAAGGAAATTTCCAAAGTAAAGGTAACTAGCCCAGGGCAGGTCGCTCCAGTGATGAGGTTGGGATAACCGTGCTTTTTAAACGACTCTTTTGAGAATGTAGCATTCACCATTGAACCTTTGCAATTCTCAAAGCAAGATTTTGGGGTTTCAAGAGCCCCTGACTCTCAGTGGTTTATCTTTTAACCCCTACCCTTTACAGTCATTTTCACTGCAAATAATACCTCCATAGAAAGGACCCAAGCTCACCCTTTTACAACCCCACCTATCATTGGGACCAAAGCCAATCCTGATGCTAACACCCATACCGAGTTCATTATCAAAACTAACAATCCAGAGGAGGTAGAGAACAGAGCAGTAGCTGGCCTCATTAAAATACTGGGACAGGAGATCCTAAGAAGGAATGGCAATATTCATTAAGAGATAAAGAGCCCACTTTTATTCTCAACTTAATTATTATCTGATTTGGAGAAGCCACACACAGTGTAGCCCACACTGCAAAAGTTCCAGAAAGAATGTATTATTCTGTAAATTTTGTGTTGAGTAATTAGTTTTGCATACTTAAATGTAAAAGCATAACTATATGATAAACATCATATTTTAAAGCATGCAAAAGGGTTTCTGCAATCAAGTCTTATTTTATTTTAAGATTAATAGTTTGGGGGTGCCTGGGTGGCTCAGTGGGTTAAAGCCTCTGCCTTCGGCTCAGGTCATGATCCCAGGGTCCTGGGATCGAGCCCCACATCGGGCTCTCTGCTTGGCAGGGAGCCTGCTTCCCTTCCTCTCTCTCCGCCTGCCGCTCTGCCTACTTGTGATCTCTGTCAAATAAATAAGTAAAATCTTAAAAAAAAAAAAAAAGATTAAGAGTTTGAATTGTGATAACTTGCCTGACAACTTTTGTGCAAGAGTCACGTATCACAGTAATGTGTTGGAGATCACTTGACTTCAGGTCTCTGTTTTTCAGAGAGGGAGGATCTAGTGAATGCCTAATGCTCAGAATATCAACAGTGTATTATTGTGTAGTCACCTACAGAATGATCCCCAGTAATGTATGCCTTCTAGTAAGTATTCAGGCTCTTGGGTTATCCTTTGTGTGTGCACTGTGGCTACTGACTTGCTCGCTTCTAGCTGTATGCAGCAAAACAAATGTTATATTCTGAATTAGAACACACAAAAAAACTATAACTTCCACATTTTTTATTCTTTTTTAAATATTTTATTTATTTGATTTTGAGAAAGAGGGAGAGAGAACCTGTGCACCTGGCCAGGGGAGAGAGGCAGAGGGAGATACAGACTCCCTGCAGAGCAAGGAGCTGGATATGGGACTCAACTCCAGGACCCTGGGATCATGACCTGAGCTGAAGGCAGAGGCTTAACTGATTGAGCCACCCAGGTCCCCAACTATAACTTCCACCTCTCTCCCTCCCCTCTCTTGTGACTTCTTTCTCTCTCTCCACCCCCTCACCACCCCCCGTCCCTCCCTCCCTCTCCTTATTTCTCTGCCCTAGAGCCCTTACTCTGGGGAATGTAAGTTGCTCTGCTCTGTTGTCTGCAGCCCTATGGATAGAGCCATGTGACAAGGAACTGATGTCTATGGCCAACAGCCACAGAGACCTACAAACAGACATGTAAGTGAGCTTGGGAGTGGATTCTCTGATACCCTACCAGTCAAGCCTTGAGATGACAGTAGCTCCAGCCAATCTCTTGGCTGCTGCCTATGGGAACCAAGCCAAGGATTCTACCTAAGCCTCACGCAGATTCCCTCACCCACAAAAATCATGAGATACCTAAAGTTCTTTTAAGTTACAGAACTTTGGAATAATTCATTAAGCAACAACACATAAATAACACAATAATCCTCTTCCCAGCGTTAAGGTAAGTTCTCCATAAGTCATCAATGATATGTACCCAAAACTCTAGCTATTAAAATAAGATCACTGATAAAGAACAATTCACAGCTCCAAGCCACAAATCACTTTACCGTGACTCATGAGCAGAATCCTCCCAAAGCTGTATGAAATCAATAAACTGCCATATTCCTCATGCATCGCTTATCCCCCAACACACTTTTTACAAAATTGATTTACTAATTATGTTTATTCTTTATTTTGTTTCTGTCTTTTAGACTATAAGCAGCACCAGGACAAGGATTTCACCTTTTTTTTTTTTTTTCTGTTCATATATCCCAAGGACTAAAACCAGCACTGGGCTCATAGGCAGTACCCCCAAAATGTCTCATGAGTGAATGAATTTGACACGGTTCAAATTTGACATAGTTCTCCAGCCACAAGCCACAAACCATGCTGTTTCCCAGTCATACCTTCCAGCTTCCTAAACTCACTCTTCCCCAGGCTGTTCATTCCACCCAGAATACCCTGTATCTTAGTTTGCATTCTGCAGAAACACACTGTGAGACAAGAATTTGTGTGCAAGTAATTTATTAAGGAAGTGTGCCCAAGAGAAACCAGTAAGACTGGGGGAAGCATGACGGTGAAGGAGAAGAAGCCAGACAAGGGTGTGATTTCAGGCAGACTCCCAGAGAGGGCAACTTCCACGTAATCCCATTGAGGAGTTCTCAAGTGTAAATTGCATGGCCAAGTTTGTCCCAATCCCAGGCAAGAGAGTTGAGCTTGCACAGTCCTTGCTAATTAGTCATCAATGAAGGGCTGCCCCAGGGATGTAAACTCCCAGGTACTTCCAGCTGTCTGCAAGTGTGAGGAGAGCCAAGGGCAGTCCTCCAAAGAAGAGACACAGGTGCAGGCTTTGGAGGCAAACAAGCACAGAAGCTGAGAGAGAGGAGCAAAGAGCCAGTAGGGGGAATCCAAGAAGATCCAGGTGGAGCCCCAACAGTGTCTGCAACCCCCACATGCTTCCCAGTTTAATTTTTTCATAATTTTTATTATGTAATTTTAGTTTTATTGAAATATTAGCCATCCTTCAAATAATCCTCTCTGTACCTTAGCACTACACTAGAACCATACTCACTGCCTCATTCTTTTGTCATTAACTTTCCCTCCCCTCCTCTAGATCATAAAACCAGTAAAAACAGAGATCGTATGAGATACATGTTTGTGCCTCCCACGCTGTGTTGTAAAGACTTGCAATGCTGATGAATAGCTCAAGACTGTAGACTCTGGGCAGTGCTTACAGTAGGCATTGAGGTAGCATTTGTAGAACAAGTGTGAGACATGTGTTATAGGCTATGGAGTGCTTTCCTCTCTGTTATTCATATATCCCTCACAGGATACACAGAGGTACACAGAATAGTGACAACTACATCATTTTCCAGAAAGAAAGGCTTAGTGATAAAGATTTCCCAAAGCCCAGTCGACTAAATACTCACTGAGTAATGCCTCAGAACTAAATCTGATTTCGCGTCCAATTTGCTTTGTCCTATACTGATTGATTGATTGAGTGAGTGAGTGAGGAAGTAATCAAAAAATGTTTGATCTTATTTAAGTGAATCACAGAAAATAAAGTGACATGCAAATGTTCAGCTTGAATTAATATAGATTGAGATCATTTAAATTAAACTGAATTTTATGGTGTCTTTTACTCCTTGATTTGCTGTATTTTGTCTAAAATTGAGGATATGAGCAGAAGAGGAGAGGAAGGTTGTAGGCAGGCTCAGTGACTATAAGTTTCTGGCTGTAATTCATTAAGATGTGTCAAGTAACCTATAAACAGGTCAGACTCCCAGAACTCTGCATTGTAAACTTGTCTGCAAGCATTAAGAGCCTGCTATTTCCTGGGCAGGCAGTGTTCTGTTTGCCCAAAGTCTTCACTCAACTCCTTCTACCCCCAGCAAATGGACCACTGTCCTCACTGCTCCATTCTTAGATGTCAGGGAGGCAAGTCTCAGAGTCTAGTTCATGCTAAGCTAACAAGGACTGATAGGTAGTGCTTTCAGCAACTCTGACATGCAGCTGCTGTCTGGCTGACCCAACACCAACTGCCTAGGACATACCAAAAAGGACCTACTGCAAACACTGTTGTTCTCTGCCTTAGTGCCTGGCCCAAGATTGACAGACCAGAAGAGCAAGTGTCCATAGCCCCCAGGGACTATCTGTCAACCAATGATACCTGGAGTGAATGACAACTTCCTTAACTTTATTGCCATTCTAATGGATCAGCTCTGACATATATTGGCCATTTCCTCCCAAAATTCCCCAAAGGGCTGGAGTCTCAGCTGCCCACAGCAGTCACCTATTCAATAGCTTACCCTCTCTTGGTTTCCTCATCATCCCTGAGTCCTCCACACACCCACAGCAATGCTCCCAGAATCATCTCCAAAATAAACTGCTGGCCCTCAAATCCTTGTCTCTGGGACTACTTTTAGGAGAATTCAAGCCTGGGTTGTGTTGGTCCAATCAAGGGTATTGATACTTTAAAGGCAGATAGCTGGACTGACAGCCCAAAGGGATGAACAAGCAATGAGGAAATTTTAATAAATAGGATAGTCACATGGGGAATAAATATCAACAAAGAGCCTCCCTAGAAGCACCTGTTGAGTGGCCACATTGTCTGTCTACACAACAGGCAGGCTGGCATGGTAAATAAAGTCATGGACTAGATGTTGGAAATGTGGGTTCTAATAAATGTGGGTCACTGCCACTGGCTCATTCCTCATTCTTGCCATTCTCTCTGATCTCTCTGATCTTCAATTTTTCTCTTCTGGAAATTTACAGGATTGGATTATTTGATCCTAGTGCCCTTTGGGCTCCTAATCCCCATGAATCCATGGAAGAGGATGAAGTGCATGGCACCTCTTTAAAGGTATGTTCCAACAGTAATTAATAAACAAGCAAACTTTTCACACAGCCCTGGCTGTAAGAGGGACTGTTTAATTAGGCACACGAGACGTTCCAATCTGTCTAGACAGGCTTCTTTTTTTCCCCTGGATGCCGTCAGCCATGCTTGCTCTGACACTGTGACAAGGTGTCCTTTGGCTACAGACCACGATTTTGTTGGGTGATAATTCTAATGCCATAGAGTCAGCTGTGGAACTTTCTTTAGTTTTAATGCTGTTTGTCTTTCCAAGTGGAACTGACTGGAGAGTTACCCAAGAAATAGCTGGGAGAGGCAGCTCCTCCAACAAGAGTCACCAAAAAGTCGCTTCTAGTGTAGCCCCTATGCCCATCTGTCTATCATTGTTAGTGGGCATTTTAGTTATTTGTCCCCCTCCCCATCCCTGCCCATGGGGAACAAAATGTCCCAATATTGAAAGGGAACTCCCAAGTCATTCAGTTGACACTCCCCCACACAAAATCTCTGACAAAGTCTTAGAGCAGGAAAAGAAATTCCTTGACACCCAGTTTCCTCAACACTCAGACTTGGGTCTCTTGAGGACTCTGGCAAACAGACTGTAAAATCCTTGATCTTCCAAGGGCTGAGACCTTAACATTTGTGGGGATAATATTGACAGAGCTCATCTGGTATGAGGATTAGAGAAGAAACTCATGAAATCTTTGTCAGTAGCTAAGGAAAATTTTCAAAGTGCAGCCAGTTGATTAGACAAATGCAGCTCATGAGATGTAATGAAAAACACTGAATCTTTGTCTCTTGTGGTTTTGTTCAAATTTATTCAGAGGAGGAAGATGAAAAATTGTCAGGAACCACAATTTTTTCATTTAATTTCCATAGTTCTATGACCATATTAAGTTATAAGACACAATCTCAATTCAGTTACTGGAAGTGTCTGCTCAAAGTACTAGTCACATTTCAATCTTCCTTCAAGGCTAGACTCCTCCCATCCCACCGTCACCTCAGGCTAGGTGGACAGCTGTCCTTAGAGAAGGCTATGTCCTTGGCTTCTGTCCTGTTTCTCTTCCATTTCCTCCCCCACTCACTAGCTGCTGCTCCACACCTCATAAAAGTCAAAGAAGATGGGCTGCCAAGGAGAAGAGGAGGAGAAAAGGCAGTTTCTGCTGGAGTAAATGGTTTCATGCTCTCTGAACCTGGCACTTGGACAGCAGTAGCTCTTTCCTCATAGATGCTTTGAAAGTTGTTTGGAATCTTCTCTGTTAGCCCCTCCAACTAGAACTCATCTGATGTGGGCAATGCCTTGCATTCACCTGGCTGCTTCCTCCACCCTAGATTCCTCAAAGATGAGATCCACATCCGTTGCACTCCCAGGCAGTCCATTTGTGCAATACTTGAAATGGCTCCAGGCTGGCTCTGTCACCATCTGGTCCATGAGACATGCCTTTGTACTTCTTCCTCCCTGGTTACTTGCCAGGCACTGTAGTCTACTCTCTCTGGCCCATCACAGGTTGCTTTAGCTTTTCTGAGGTGATAGTATGTCTGGGTCCTTGATGTCCATCAACTGTGGGGAACACAACTAAAGCCTTATGAGTTTTCCCATTGGAAGAAGCTCCCCAAGTATGAGAAAGACATAGTGCCATCACCCCTTCACTTGTGACCAGGAAAAGATTGGAACTGACACTTAAGAGAAGTTCTTTACAAAGAAAGGCCCCCACCATTCTTTCTTTCCATTTTCTTGAACATTTTATATTCTCAAAGCAGATTACAGATTACAAGAATCGTGGAATTGGATCCTGATCACCCCAAGGTGGTATGCCTCATATTATCTGAAATTTACCAGGTGGATTACATGTTTGTGCTTAATTCAGAACTCGGGTCTTAAAATTCTACTTCCAAATAATACCAGTGATAGATTATTTTCACTAATTGCTTTGGAGAGTGGGTAAGATTTTTTAGAACTGTACCTACAACATAGAAGACACTTAATATCTATGAAGGGAATTTATTAATAAGGCATTTTGCATCTATGGATTTGTTAAGAAACATTTGGGCTCTCTTTCTTGCAGCTACTTTCCATATTCTTGGAACAGAGATTATTACATAGCAGGTACAAAGTACATATTTCTTAAATGAATTAACCAAGTATTTTGGAAATCTTGCTGAACACATGGCATTCCCTCTTGAATTTGACAAGCATTTGTTGAGCACTTGCTGAGTACAAAGTAGCAATAAGCACTTCTTTTCAGTGTTCCCATAATGTCCTGTCCTATGCTTTCAAGGTGTTTATTAAACTGTATTGCAGTAGCAATTTTTCTTGTCTGCACTCCCACTTGAAAAGAATGGACATCATTTTCTTCTCCAAGCGCCTAGTTTAGTCAAGGGCAGAAAGAAGGAACAAAGGGTGGATTCAATGAAAACATGTTTCCTGTGTCAGATAATGTTGAAAGAAGGAAAAGGGGAACATAAGTTATCATTTCTCATATAGCTATCCATATAAAGGCATAGTCTGACATATTAAAAAAAAATACCACATAATCATGACAGAGTAATTGTTACAGGACTAGCCTCTGATCCTAAACTTTGGAAACAGTATGAAACACATGAAATAATTCAGACATTGGACAACAGGCAGTGGAACACTGAGCTGCCTGAGATGGATGAGGGACATAGGAAGAGTGGCCCATGTTTGCACAGTTTCCTTGCTGGAAGAATTTTCTGGCCTGCAATGCAAGGATCTAAAGCCCAAGCAGAGCACAGTCTTGCTGAGCTGAACAGGTTGAGATGTAAATGACAAATAAGGTCATTGAAATGCAGGACACACAATGCCAATGAGGAGGACACTGTGCCAGGAAGGAGATCCAGAAATATTCTGAGGGGTCTCTCAGATCTAGGGACAATTAGTAAGCTACACATGTACCATAGAGCAATTTTGTGAGGTTTGTCATATCAGTTTCCTAGGGCTGCCGTCACGAATTCCAAGGACCCACATGTCTTAAACAACAGAAATCTCTCACAGTTCAAGAGGTTGCGAGGCCAAGACCAAGTTGTGAGCAGGGTTGGTTCCTTCCAAGGGCTATAGAAGGAAAAGATCTGTTCCATGCCTCTCCCCTGGCTTCTGATGATTGCTAGAAATCTTTGGCAATCTATGGCTCAGAAACCTATCACCCCGATTTCAGCCTTCATGGTCTCTTGTCATTCTCCCTGTGCATGTCTGTGTCCAAATTTCCCTTTTTTTTATAATGACACTAGTCATGTTGGATTGGGATTCCATCCGATGCCAATGTGACCTCATCTTAATCTAGCTAATTAAGTCTGCAATGATCCTGCTTCCAAATAAGGTCACATAATATGGTATTGAGGGTTAGCAGTTCAACATAGGAATGGGGTAGGGATGGTAAGTGACACATTTCAACCCATAACACCTGGCAAAAAGTATGACCAGGGATTTATGAGTAGAACAAATTTCAGGGACAGAAAAGATGGAGAGATGTTAGAGCTCCAGCCAGACTAAGTGGAGAGAACTTGCTAAAACAACCAGGCCTTCTGCTGAGATACTGGAAAGGTCATGCATGAGGATGGGGTGCTCCTCTAACAGTAAAGTCAAGTCTCCCCTTACTCACTGTAACAAAGCTTTAAAAAGTCCTCAAAAAAGTTCAGGCAGATCCACAAGTACATTAACTGGCTACCAGACCAAAGTATTTGTTATTTGTATTTAGTGTTTAACAATACTAAAGGAACACAATATCTAAGCATTCAACTCTGTAGAATTCACAATCTCTAGTATGAAGAAAAATGTTACTAGAAATGCAGAGGAGTAGGAAAATGTGACCCACAAGCAGAAGAAAGACAAGTCAGTAGAAGTAGACACATCTACATCTATTTAGCGGGTTTGGATTTAACAGACGTGGACTTTAATTTTTTTTTTTTTTTCCCAGAGAAGCCAAAGGATTTAATTCAGCTCTGATAAAAGAATGTGGCTTTTCAGAGTTATGTATGAAGTATGATAAGAGACATAATTTAGTCCTTAAAACATGCTTCCATGAAATAGCATTATTTTCTTTTTTTTATTTCTTTTTTTTTTTCAGTGTTCCAAGATTCACTGTTTATGTACCTCGCCCAGTGCTCCATGCAATACATGTCCTCCTTAATACCCACCACCAGGCCCACCCAACCCCCAAAGCCCTCCCCTCCAAAACCCTCAGTTTGTTTCTCAGAGTCCACAGTCTTTCATGGTTATTAAAAAATATATTCAAAATATATAAGGAAAACTTGATGTGGCAAAACATAAAAAAGAGAACAAAAGATAAATGGAAATTGAAAATACACACACACACACACACACACACACATACACACACACTAGAATATTACTCAGCCATCACAAAGGATAAACACCATTTACATTGATGTGGCTGGAACTGGAGGGTTTTATGCTGAGTAAAATAAGTCAATCAGAGAAAAACAGGTTCATATGGTTTTACTCATAAGTGGAATATAAGAAACAATGCAGAAGATCATAGGGCAAAGGAGGGAAAACCAAATGGGAAGTCATCAGAGAGGGAGAAAACCCATGAAAGGCTCTTAACTGTAGGAAACAAACTGAGGGTTGTCAGAGGAGAGATAGGTGGGAGAATGAGGTAACCGGGCTATAAGGAGGACATGTGATGTGATGAGCACTGGGTCTTATATGCAACTGATGAAATATTGAACACTACCTCTGAAACTAATGGCGTACTATATGTTGACTAATTGAATTTTTTAAAAATGAAGATATTTGGGGTACATACTTTCCAAATTTGAAGAAAAAATAACAACCAAGAATATTATCAGACCCAAAGAAGGATAAATTCATCTAGGCATATCATAATAAAATTGCCAGAAAGAAAGAAAGAAATAGAAAGCTGAAAACAATATCCTAAAAGCAGCTGTGGGAAGGGGATGCATTATCTGCAAGGCAACAGTAAGCATGACTGCTGGGTTCTCATCAGAAACAGTGTTAAATAAATAAATAAATAAAACATGTTCAAACTGCTTAACATTTTTTAAAACTAGAGTTCTATATCCAGCACAAATACACTTCAGAAATAAAGGTGATACAGGGGTGCCTGGGTGGTGTGATCAGTTAAGCATCTGACTCTTGGTTTCAGTCAAAGAATTACAGCTGGCAAAATTAGAAAATATTTTCAATGGAATCATAATTAAGACACATCTAAACATTCATTAGGAGGCAACTAAAACACTGCTTAGGGGAAATTTTATAGCTGTATCTACCTATATTAGAAAAGAATAAATGCTTAAAGTCAAGGATCGAAGCTTCTATCACAAAAGCCAGAAAAAGAAGAAGAAATTAAGCCTAAAGGCAGTAGAAGGAAGAAATAATGTAAAATAATACAAATGAATAAAATTAAAAAGAAATATAGAGGAAATCAATAAAATTATATATTGATTCTTTGAAAACTTTAAGAACATTTATAAGTCTCTACTTTAACTAAATTAAAAAACAGACCAAAACCAGAAATTATTAGTATCAGGAATGAAAGAGGGAATATTACCATAGGTTTTACAGACCCAAGAAGAAATAAAAAATCTGAGTAGCCTTATACTTATTAATAAAATCAAGTTAGTATTTAAAGAGCATACCATGAAGGGGATCCCGGTGGATCAGTTGGTTGAGTGCCTAACTCTTGATTTGGCTCTGGGCATGATCTCAGGATTGCGAGATCAAGCCCCTCGTCAGGCTCTGCACTCAGCATGGAGTCTGCTTGTCCCTCTCCTTCCACTCCTCCCCCACTTCACATGTGCTTTCTCGCTCTCTCTTAAATAAATAAAATATTTAAAAAAATAAGTTAGAAAAATAAAATAAAAAGCATACCACGAAGAAAACTCTGAGCCAAATGGAGACACTAGTGAATTCTATCAAACAAGTAAAAACTCACAGTCTTGCACACTTATTTTTTAAAGATTTTATTTATTTATTTGACAGAGAGAGACTCGGTGAGAGAGGGAACACAAACAGGGGGAGTGGGAAAAGGAGAAGCAGACTCCCCACTGAGCAAGAAGCCTGTTGCAGGGCTCAATCCCAGGACCCTGGGATCATGACCTGAGCTGAAGGCAGACACTTAATGACTGAGCCACCCAGGCATCCCATTGTACACTTATTTTATAAACACAGTATAACCGTGATCCCAACATCATTCAAAAACATTAAAAGAGAACTAATGATCAGCATTACATATAAATATAATGGATTTTTTTTTTACATATTAGCCATTTAAATTCTACAATATATTAAAAAAGGCAATGCATCACGATTCAGAGGGATTATTCTAAGAAATGCTATATTGACTTAACATCCACAAATCAATCAATGTAAAACTTTTCCCTAAAGATGGGAACAAGCAAGTTGTATACTCTTACTTTTTCATTCAGTAAGGTTTGACAAAGTATGCAAAACAATTCAATGCAAGAAAGTTTTTCAATCAATGTTGCCAAAATACCTAGATATGGAGGGAAAGAAGGTACAAACTCTCACACCGCACACAAAAAAATAACTCAAAATAGATTATAGACCTAAGGTAAAATGCAAACTATAAAGTATTAAAGGTCATCTTCATGACATAACCATGAAAGTACTAACAATTAAAGAAAAAAAATAGATCAATTGAATTTTATCAAAATTGGTCTTCTACTCATCAAAAGACACCATTAGGAAAATGACTGGACAAGCCACACAATGGGAGAAAATATTTGCAGTATAAAACAAAGAAGGGATTGTATCCATAATCTATGAGCACTTACAATTCAAAAATTAAAAGTCAAGAAATCTATATAGAAGCGGTAGAGATGGGTGGAAAGCAAAATATTTGAACAGACATCTCATGAGAGAAGATAGATGAATAGCCAAAAAGTACTGGACTAAGTGTTCAACATCTTTAGTCAGCAGGAAAATGCAAGTTAAAACCACATGGAGATACTACTACCCACCACTAAAATGACTAAAATTCAAGACTGAAAATACCAATGGTGGTAAGGCTAAGAAGCAACTGGAACTCTCATCCATTGACGGTAAGAATATAAAATGGTACAACCATTTTGGAAAATGATTTGGCAATATTTTTAAATAACATTAAACATACTTCTATTCTTGATCCATGAATTCCACTTCTTTGTATTTATCTGACAGAAATGAAAACATGTCCTCTGTCCACAAAAGTATTGCTCCAAGAATGTTCAGAGGTCTTTATTCATGAGAGTCAAAATCTGAAAAGAGAAACACAAGTGTCCCATCAGAAAAATAAATGAACAAACGTCAGGATATCCATTGACTAAACAAATTTCAATATATTTATATCATGGAATATGACCAGTAAAATCATAAACTATTAATACATGCAATGATATAGAATGAATCTCGAAACATTGTGTTAGGTGAAATAAAAATAAGCAAACAAAGTTACATACTGTATGATTCCATATATACGACGTTCTTAGGCAAACCTAAACCAACAGTGAAAGAAATCAGAACAGTGGCTGGTTTGAAGGACGATGTGCAGGAGTTGGCTAGAAGGGGGCATGAGGGAATTTTCTGAGCAAAGGAAAAGTTCTGGATCTGAGGAAGGTGTGGTTTATACAGTTTGTATGCATTTGTCAAAACTAATTAAACTGTACACTCAAGATCTTTACATTTCTTTGAATATAAGCTGTATCTCAATAATTATGACATTTTACTAATAAAAAATGTGCCAGAGTGAATATAAGTGATTATAATAGAAATGATTGACAGGAACCACAGTGGCACCAAAATGGAAGTAGTCAAACTTGGTTGGGAGAGGTGGAGGGTCTGAAGAAAAGAATAAGATCTGGGACTGTATATGACATGGACATTGGAGAAAACCCAAGTGGAGGATGGTTATTTGGAGCTCAAGAATTTCCCAGCATGATTCATCTTAGTAATTCATGAGAGGCAATATAGCTAGTAGTTAAGAACTTATAATCGGAAGCCAGCCTGCCTATGTATACTAGCTGTGAGATTTTGGACAAGTTCCCTAACACCTCTGTGTGTTTTTATTTGTAAAATGGGAAAGATATTACTTAACTCAAATTGTTATTGTGAGGATAATATGTTTTAGTAAATGTAAAACACTTAGAAAGAAAAAATCTTGTGCATACCTAGCACATGTTAAATATTAATTATCATCATTATTAGGTTTTTCTGAAAAAAATAATTTTGACAATGGAACCTAAGGGGAGAGAGGTGGTAGGAGTTGAGAATAATGGAGAAGACAAGAAGTTGTTGAAATATTATGATTTATAAAATATATATGTATATGGTCATTCAGATGACCAAATATATATTTCTCATATCTTATATATTCTCATTTATATTTGGTCTTCATCCACATTTCCTGGCTCATCCGTCTCAAAAACCCTAGGAATTTCCTAAGTGATGACAGCAGTAAAGGGGCTTTTTGTTATGTTAAGGAGATGACTTTGGGACCCCACCTAAGGAGGGCAAGTTGTCAGGAGAACCAACCTTTGGTATTACAAAATTGGAACTTTCAGTCAGGGGTCCTTTTGGGAGGGGGCAGAGACTGGAAGTTAAATCAATCTCCAGTAGTCAAAAATGGAATCAATCATGAGAGAGAGAAGCATAATGAAGCAGAAAAACATGGACATCAGGGTCAAAGAGTCCCAAATTTTGTGTGACATTTATTATCTATGGCATGTTAGCAAATTACCCAACTTGTCTGACCTTTGTCATTGCTGTTGTTTTTAATCTGTGAAAATAATAATATCACACATGTATAACGTTCATTAAGAATGGTGTAATATATAAACTATGTTCTGTATTGCCTGTTCTAATTAACTAAGACTCATGACAGGCTATAGGGTAGGTACTGCTATTACCTCCATTTTTCACTTTAAGAAACTCACTCCCAGAACTGCATCCTTTGCCTACAGTCACAAAGCTAGAAAACAGTGGAGCTCAGATACAAACTAGATAGTCAGAATACAGATTTGAGCCTTAGCACATATTGGGTTGTAGTGAAGGCCGCATCGGGTCATGGAAGCAACATGTGGGACACATGGTCTGATGCTCAGATAGAATAAAGAGAAGAGGCCTCTTTCCCATGCTTGATCTTCACATAAAAGGACACTCATCAATGTAGTGTTCTCAGTCCCACTGTCCCTCACTCACTACATTCTAGTGGAAGAGGAAAGACATATCCAATGGCTGAGTTTTAAAGAAAATAAAGGAAGGCATGCCTGTTCCTTCTTCTCTCCTTTCTCTTGGGAACACATGCATCTCTCCTTGTACACAGGGTACATTTGTCATCAGTTGTCTGATATTCCAAGTCTCAGGATCCAGTGTCGCCTATGACTTAGGCAGTCTAGTTGACTGTCTCATTGAACTCTATGCTCTAATCTTGCTACTATCAGTTAAAAGGTGGTATTTTGACCTTGTCTGCCTTACTCTTTGGTCCTATAGTTCATTGCAGACAATGAAGCCAGAACAGGGGTGGAAGGGAGGTAAGTATTCATTGCTTCTCCACATCTCTTGAAGCCCCATACACCGTCCAGCTTCTATTAATCTGCAATGGGCTATGAGACTTCTTCTGGACTGAACACCTCAGTCCAAAGGTTTTTAGACATCTAGAAGCCAAAATATGGCTTCTAAGTAAATGAAAGTAACTTTATTTGCAGGTAACTTGTTTGAAGGCAACATCTTGCTATTCTTCTGAGTGACTTCTTTCAAACTGTCTTACTCAGTTCACTACAACATTCTTCCATGAACCAGCTAAGCCAGGATGGCCCTTCCTGGCCTGCCCTAGCCAAGGTACACACTCCATTCCAGAGAAAGGAAACTGTCCAATGCACCATGAATTTGGAGGAGCTGGTACCAAGATGAGTCAAGCTGATCATAATACCCTCTAGTTCCATCCACATCATTGCAAATGGCAAGATTTCATTTCTTTCGATGGCTGCATAGTATATATGCATTGTGTGTATATATGCCACATCTTCTAGAGGTTATGTGCTATGCTGAGTGCTGTGAAATGTGTAAGCCAGATGATTCACAGACCTGTGCCCCTGGGGAAAATGATACATTATATGTTAATAAAAAAAGAAAGAAAAACAAAAACAAAAACAAAAAAGTTGAGTCAAGCTGAGAGATATTTAAAACAGACTCAGCCTCACAGGGCCTTCCTGAGCTCACAACATTCAAACCTGAAAGAGGCCATTTCTCATTAATGTTGCCAGCTGAGAGTCTCACACAAATTATTACACACCATCCTTCCCACCCTGAGAGCATATCCAGTCCTTGGACTGGAAATAAAGACTCCAGCTCCCTCAGTTGAGCTGCTGATGTTTGATGTGCTCTCCAATCTCATTCTTCTTACTCCTCCAAAGTGAGTGAAATGTTTCCACCACTGTCCCTGAGGCCATTCTAGCACAGGAGGTATATCAAATTGACACATATATACATCTAGTTTAATGGAGCTAAATTTGGAAATTAAAAAATTACTACAGTACGACCAGATGAATTCTGTTTATAGAAAGCTTAGGACTAAGAAAATGAATTTTATCCCTGCTTCACATGGTCCCTGGATCCAACTTCACTTGTTCATTGGCTCCAGAAATACTTACTGTGTGACAAGGAAGGTAGTATCAAGAATACAAAATCCAGAGGCACCTGGGTGGCTCAGTCAGTTAAGCATCCGACTCTTGATTTCAGCTCAGGTCTTGATCTCATAGTTGTGAGATTGAGCCCTGGGTGGGGCTTGGACTCAGTGGGGAGTCTGCTTGAGATTCTCTCTCTTCCTCTGCATCTGCCCATCCCCCTACTCATGTGCACACACGTGAGAGCCTTCTTTCTCTCTCTCTCTCTCTTTCTCTCTCATAAATGAATATATCTTAAAAAAAAATACAAAATGTTTTCCCCAAAAAAGCTTATAGTATATAGGTACTGACAAACAAGTGAATCAGTGACAAAGAAGCATAATCATATGTGATAAATGATAATATTTAGAGCATTGAACTTGTACACGATGGGAAAAAAAAGCAGCACGGAGTGTGATAAAAAGGGAAAGACTGCATCTAATCCTGACCTCTCACTAAGGAAATGGTTTTCTGGTGAGAGGACCTCTGAATTAGACATTAAGAACGCCCAGGGGTTGACCTGTCAGAGAAAGAAAAAAGGTGGTTCCTGTTTGAGACAAGAACATGTGCAAGGCACAGAGGCGTTAAATTGCAAGGCATTAAATTACATTGGAGGAACTATAAGCACATTTCATGACTTCAGAGAACTGTACGCACATAGCTTATCCATTTGACATTATTTAATACTCAAAGTTGTACATAAAATAGTTTGGAAAGATACAGAAGAGAAGATTTAGTGATCAATATTGAAAAGAGATGACCTGGGGACAAATGATTACCATTCATCAAAAAATACTTACTGATACAACAGAGAGAAAAAAATGAAAGCAGGACAACCACACAGAACACTACATCAAAAACTAATGATGTACTATATGTTGGCTTATTGAACATAATAATTAAAAATTAAAAATAAATAAATAAATACCATACCCCCCCCCCCAAAAAAAGGAATTACAATGTTATTTACCAGACTACTTTGGAAGTGAGATCATTTTTTTAAATATTTTTTTTGTTATGTTATGTTAGTCACCATATGATACGTCATCAGTTTTTGATGTAGTGTTCCAAGATTCATTGTTTACACCCAGTGCTTCATGTAATATGTGCTCTCCTTAATACCCATCACCAGGCTAACCCATCCCCCCACTCCCCTCCCCTCTAAAACTTTCAGTTTGATTCCTGGAGTCCACAGTGCTCATGGTTCATCTCCCCCTCTTATGCCCACCCTTCATTTTCCCCTTCCTTCTCCTAATGTCCTCCATGCTATTCCTTATGTTCCACAAATAAGTGAAACCATATAATAATTGTTTGACTTATTTCACTTAGCATAATCTCCAGTTCCATCCATGTTGATGCAAAATTTGGGTATTCATCCTTTCTGATGACTGAGTAATATTTTACTGCATATATTAACTGAGTTTTTCTGGTGGAACAATCACCCTTTTTTGACAATATCTTTGAAACATCTTCTTAAAAATTGATAGTTTTTTTTTCTGTTAAATAAATAAAACACTTAGAATGGTATCTGGTAAAAGTAAGGATTCCCTAGTTGTGGCAGTAGGAATAGCAGTAGAAAGTAGTTCTATTAGTAGTAGCCATCATGATGGAGGAAGGAGTAATCCTTATAGCAGTCATGCTAGATAAAGTAATGTTAGTAGTAGTATAAGCGTAATAAGACAAGCAAGATGTAACTTTGCCTTGTTAATTCTGAAACATGCAAAAATCTCAGAGTACTTATGAAAAAAGTAGTGTTTCTCTTTGGCCAGGCATGTAACTGAATGCTAGGGGAAACCTCAACCTAACCAGAGAAGCCTAGAGTTAAAGAAGTCAGGTACCTAAAAATAAGCTTTCAAAATATTTCTGCTATCAGTGTCCTCATCTTCTCTTATAATCTCCTCTCCAGATTCCCCAAATCTTCACTCTGGAAGAATAAATACTCTCTCTCTATGTTCATGAGGCACTTTTTGCAATTCTCTATCTGTCATGATTGTAGAGATTTGTGTCTTTGCTCTAGATTATTGCCTCCTTAGAGACTGTAATTTGTGTCTTGTACGTGAATGTAAAGATAAAACTCAGGAGAAGTGAAATTTCAAATGACTATGCTCTGGCAACTGAAGTTTTGCTCTCCCAAAGGGCTATGGACTAATGACCTAGAGTCCACCCACAACAAGCATGGAAAACATTGCATCTTAGTGCTCAAGCACAGAGTTCACAATGCATAGATATCCGCATAAGGTCTGACAGTGCTTAAAGAATATCTAAATGCTCAAAAGAAAAATCAGAAATCAATTGAAAAGAGAGAAAATCTCAGCATCAGTTGAGAATGACCTGAGGATATTGGTGTATGAGATCCTTCATATCCACTCATCGAAGGACTTTGAAAAAACAGAGGAGGATCCAGGGCCTGCTGTTTACCCACCAACAGGACATGACAGGAATGAAGAGGACAGTTCCAACGGGGAGGGCAATAGAGAGACATTGCTGGGCAGGAAGGTAATGGGGACAGCAGTCCATGCTAATCACCTAGCCAGCATGGCTGCAGGAGCTGAGGAATCTGGAAGCAGAGAGAAAAGGCAACGTCTGGGAGGTTTGCACATCCATTTCAACAAGCACAGATTGCCACCCCCACAGACTAACCGGCTAGTCAGTGATCTCCTGCCAGCCTGGGTTCTAGGGAAAAATCCAGCCCCTGGGAAGATGGACAGTAAGATAGATGGACAAGTTGGGAACAGAGAACTCGAAATGAAATCACAGTCATTGCCCATACGGTGATCACTTGTCATCCTCCAGGTCTATAGTAGAGGCAGAGGATACAGGAGTAAACATGAGGTCAACCTCGACCTTGCAGGGGGAACTCAGAGAGAGGAGATATATCAAAAACCAAGATTTATAGTCCAACATTGTAAGTTCCCCAATAAAATGAAATAACTAAAATGTGCTGAATGCTTAGTATGTAATAATAACTACCTAAAGATCTTTATATGTATGAATCCATGTAGTCTCACAAAACCTTGTAGTCTCACAGTAAAGAAAGTAGAGTCTATTCTAATAGTTCAATAGAAAGAATTTAATACAGGTACTTGGTTACAAAAGTACTGGGAAAGTTGCATCACCAAATAGACAGTGGTGAGGCAACCCAGAGAGTAGTAGAAACACGAAAACACGAGACCACCTATGGGAGTGTAGGTTGAGGGGACACAGGGATGGGCTGGTGTTTCCAGAGCTGAGGAGCCAGGGTAACTAGAAGAAACTCAATCCACAAATGGAAGCTACCTAGCTGGGGCTGGGACCTTGGAGGAATGACTCCAATCACCTGACTTCTCCCTTCCCTGGCCCTCCAGTCTCTTGCCAATATCTCCCATTGACTGAACACAGCTGGGAGGCAAGACACATTTTTAGAGGAATAGTGAGCAATGGATCTGAGAATAAATGGGTAAGAGACCAGCACAAAACCAATGAAGTGGGTGCTATTGTAAAAATGCAGATAATGAAATTAAGTCATGGAGGAATAAAAACACCTGTCCAAGATCACAGAGTTGGACCCCAGAGACCATGTTTTCATCCATCCTGCCACATTGCCACTCATAGATAAATAATGGAGTTAAGTAGAAACATTAATTCAGTTGGAGTAGGGAGTTGGTCAGGGACCAAAGAGTCTTCCAGGAGACCAAAGAAAATACTTGGTCCAAAGAACAGAATCACAGAAGAGATTAAAGCTCAAAAACTTCTCAGCCTCAGGAATTAGAAAACATCTCAGTACCTGGTACACATACAGGGTTTAACAAATCAATGTATTGAATTTATAAATGGATAGATGGGCCCCTTAAGTTGAATGATATCTGAGCTGGAGAATGAGTGGTAACCCAAAAACTAAGAGGGATGATGCCATCACCAAAGGGTTCAATGACCGTGTCAGTCTATGGAGGAAGAGAAGATGGGTGGTAGCAGTTGGTGTTTATTGATCCCTTGTAGCATCATGCAAGCGTGGTATAGGGATTATCTCATTTTTACCACAAGGACCTATTACCATCGGGACTATAGTTATTCCCATTTTACAGATGAGGAACCTAAGGCTCCATAGTTAGGTAACTTGCCCAAGGTCAGCCAGTAATTAGGGGAGCCAACATTCAAACCCAAGACCTTCCTCCTACAGCTTTCTCCTAGCTGGGGAACTAGGGTGGACAGAGACTGCAGAAGGGGAGAGGATGGCACTTCAACCCATTTACAGAGAAGTGAGGAAGGAAAGAAGAGGAAACCAATGGGGTTGCAGGCTGGGAGAAGCCAAATAATGAAAAATGACATTATTAAGGTGCCAACAAAAATCCTTTCCAAATTCTCCACTCGCAAAGGCAATTCCACTTGTACTTTGATCTTTGACCTGGACCCATACAATTAATTCCACATCATATTTCTGCATATTGCTCTCCAAGGAGAATTGAGTTTACACTTCCCCCCAATCCAAACCATAACAGTACTTAATTAGGTGATAATTTATGTAGTACTTAGCATGAACTTTTGGCACTTGCTGGAGAAGGCTGTACAAGTGTACACATGTTATCACCTGACTACATCAAGTAACGGGGCCTGGGCATTGGTGAGGTGTCTTGGGCTTTACAAGGTATCAAATGACTTTTATAACCCTGTAGTACCTGGCTTTCTAGTAGGCAGAACTGTCTCTAGTGTGTATTAATATACTGAATATTATGCCCACATGCACTTAAAACACTGATTCTGAGCACTTCAAAACAACAAGGAGCCTGGAAAATCGGAGAAACAGATGTTGGATGAATAGTCAGCCTTCTCAGGGTCTATCATTCAACTTCAGGGAAATGGTGCAACAGCAGAAGGAGATCGCTCAGACCTTCACAGTGGAAAATAAACAGAACATTCCCCGCTGGCAGACATGGTCTATGGTGATAACGAGGCTCTGCACACTTGGCTCCAACCCTCACACCCCAGCCTTGTCAACAAGACTGACCCAGAAATGTTTTGTTTTGTTTTGTTTCTCAGGAATCCCATTAGGGCTCAAAAGGTCATGACCGTGTGGCCCCAAAATGTTTCAGATGCTCATTTACATCTCATGTGCTTGTCAAGAGAGGAAATCCTGAAAAATGGCAGATGCCTGAACTTCAGCGAGTGTACAAGCTTGGGTCCAAGCCTCAGCAAGACAGAACCTTGAAGAATGTCTTCTAGTCATCCTAATTCTCATTGTGCTCATGAACAAAAGTAGAAAGACATAGTAATGAATGTTATTTTGGCTCCTGGACACTGCATTGCATCTGTCTTCTCTCTAAACTAAAATCAGTTCCAGAGAAAGTACCATCACAGACTAAGCCTTCTTCTGTTGACTCCAGGAAGAAACAGAAAGATGTAGAGAACATGGAATATGACCTGTGTCCCATTCTGAGTACCACCAGTTTGCCCCAGGCCCATGGCCTCAGCAGGTTAGACAAAGTAGCACATATCTGAGGACCATACCATAAGTCAGGACCCTACACAACACTGATGGCCATTCCCAACAAATTCAGATCCTTCCTTTTAATGTCATCCCCTCTCTGAGCAAGGTCCACCTGGCATATCTCCCTTGGGTTTATGTCCTAGCTGGGGCCTTGCTGCCAGGTCATGGATTGATTGGGTTTTTTTTTTTCCATTTTATTTTATTTTATTTTATTTATTTTCAGTGTTCCAAAATTTATTGTTTATGCACCACACCCAGTGCTCCATTCAATACATACCCTCCATAATACTCACCACCAGGCTCACCCAAGCCATCACCCTCCTCCCGTCCAAAACCCTCAGTTTGTTTCTCAGAGTCCACAGTCTCTCATGGTTTGTCTCCCCCTCCAATTTCCCCCAAATCACTTCTCCTCTCCATCTCCCAGTGTCCTCCATGTTATTCCTTATGCTCCACAAGTAAGTGAAACCATATGATAATTGACTCTCTCTGCTTGACTTACTTCACTCAGCATAATCTCTTTCAGTCCTGTCCACGTTGATACAAAAGTTGGGCATTCATCCTTTCTGATGGAGGCATAATACTCCATAGTGTATATGGACCACATCTTTATCCATTTGTCCGTTGAAGGGCATCTTGGTTCTCTCCACAGTTTGGTGACTGTGGGCATTGCTGCTATGAACATTGGGGTACAGGTGGTCCTTCTTTTCACTACATCTGTATCTTTGGGGTAAATACCCAGTAGTGCAATTGCAGGGTCATAGGAAAGCTCTATTTTTAATTTCTTAAGTAATCTCCACACTGTTTTCCAAAGTGTCTGCACCAACTTGCATTCCCACCAGTGTAAGTGGGTTCCCCTTTCTCCACACCCTCTCCAACACATGTTGTTTACTGTCTTGTTAATTTTGGCCATTCTAACTGGTGTAAGGTGGTATCTCAATGTGGTTTTGATTTGAATCTCCCTGATGGCTAGTGATGATGAACATTTTATCATGTGTATGTTAGCCATTTGTATGTCTTCTTTGGAGAAGTGCCTGTTCATGTCTTCTGCCCATTTTTTGATGTGATTATCTGTTTTGTGTGTGTTGAGTTTGAGGAGTTCTTTATGGATCTTGCATATCAGCCCTTTGTCTGTACTGTCATTTGCCAATATCTTCTCCTATTCCATGGGTTGTGTCTTTGTTTTGTTGACCATTTCCTTTGCTGTGCAGAAGCTTTTGATCTTGATGAAGTCCCAAATGTTCATTTTCACTTTTGGTTCCTTTGCCTTTGGAGACATATCTTGAAAGAAGTTGCTGTGGCCGATGTCAAAAAGGTTACTGCCTATGTTCTCCTCTAGGATTTTGATAGATTCCTGCCTCATGTTGAGGTCTTTTATCCATTTCAAGTTTATCTTTTTGTATGGGGTAAGAGAATGGTCGTGTTTCATTCTTCTACACATAGCTGTCTGATTTTCCCAGCACCATTTATTGAAGAGAATGTCTTTTTTCCAATGTATATTTTTTCCTGCTTTGTCAAAGATTATTTGGCCATAGAGATGAGGGTCCATATCTGGGCTTTCTACTCTGTTCCACTGTTCTATGTGTCTGTCTTTGTGCCAGTACCATGCTGTCTTGGTGACCACAGCTTTGTCATAAAGCTTGAAATCAGGCAACGTGATGCCCCCAGTTTTGTTTTTCTTTTTCAACATTTTCTTAGCAATTTGGGGTCTATGGGTGCCTGGGTGGCTCAGTGGGTTAAAGCCCCTGCCTTTGGCTCAGGTCATGATCCTAGGGTCCTGGGATCGAGCCCTGCATTGAGATTTCTGCTTAGCAGGGAGCCTGTTTCCTCCTCTCTCTCTCTCTCTCTCTCTCTCTGCCTGCCTCTCTTCCTACTTGTGATCTCTGTCTGTCAAATAAATAAATAAAGTCTTTAAAAAAAAAAGCAATTTGGGGTCTCTTCTGGTTCCATGCAAATTTTAGGATTGTTTGTTCCAGCTCTTTGAAAATGCTGGTGGAATTTTAATCAGAATGGAATTGAAAGTATAGATTGCTCTGGGCAGTATAGACATTTTAACAATGTTTATTCTTCTGACCTATGAGCATGGGAT
The DNA here is from genome assembly GCF_963455335.1 of Martes martes. Taxonomy (NCBI): domain Eukaryota; kingdom Metazoa; phylum Chordata; class Mammalia; order Carnivora; family Mustelidae; genus Martes; species Martes martes. The sequence goes on from NC_137889.1 coordinate 148,157,315, forward strand.
GGTCTTTCATCTTTTTGTGTCTTCTTCAATTTCTTTCATGAGTGTTCTATAGTTCCTTGAGTACATATCCTTTACCTCTTTGGTTAGGTTCATTCCCAGGTATCTTATGATTGGGTTTTTGACATGTGCCATGCAACTCTGTCCCTCTGCAGGTCCTAAGTACTGCAGCTGGAGGATGTTCCTGGCTTCCCAACCCCTGCAGACTTCCATGAGACCACCACATCCTTGCACTGGCTCTTCATTTTATCTGACTCTCTGCTTGGGCACACCTTTCATCCTTCTGTGGTCAAAAGGAAAGCAAGTAGAGGCTGAGAAAAATTCAATTATAAGATTAAAATTGAAAATGAACCCTCTTTTTCCTTCCTGATATATGTCAGCCAAAAATAGAAGTAGTATATTCCTAGCTACTACTCCTACACAAATACTATGAGTCTGGGCTGGTCTAAAATAGTGTTGAAACCAAGTCTATAAGAATTTCATACACCATATGCTTGTTCTTTCTCCAAGAATTCTTTTAAAATTGAAAATAAGTAAAACATTGTTCTGGGTGTTCTGAGGAAAACAAAGATGAATAATGTGCACTGTCTTTGCAGACTTTAAAATCCAGCTCAAGAATTAAGATACGAGAGCTGTGGCTCTAGCAAATCCAGAATCCCAGATGCCTGAGATCCCTGGACTGGAAGGTTTCTCGAAGAATATCAGGTCTAACAGCCTATTTGCCTCTGCTTGAACACCTCCGGGAATAGAGAACTCATGACTTTTTGATTCAAAACATTTCATCTTTGAACAATTCTGGATGCTGGACATTTTTTACATAAAATTGAAATATATTCATCTGGGGCTTCTGCCAATAAGTTTACACTGGAATCTCTTAGGAAAATCTAAGTATTCTCTATTCATTAGGTTGAGCATCAATTACTTAAAACTATTTATTACCTCTCACCTTATAAAATTCTTCTTTTTCAGACATGATATCTCTAATTCTTGAATCATTTCTTATGCTGCATTATGCTTTTCATAATTATTCTGTTCACTTTTGTCTTAATTCTGTTCAGCTTGCCTTTTGAGAATATGGAACGATGCCAATATTTAGCATGTGATTCAATTAAAATAGAGAAGAAAAAAGCTGTCACTCCTCTTTCCCTTAGTACTGTATTTTAATGACAAAGCAATCAACTTTTTAAAGAGTCACATCATACATAACAAATTTACAGCAATTGATATCCTGAAGAGTCCTGATGTGATGTGATGACATGGTTTATTTATCTATATGGTTGATTTGGAGAAACCAGCCATTTGTTGTTGACTAAGTTACCTCAAGCCCACTGCTCCCATATGTCTTACTAATCCTGGATCCCTGTTCTGGCACCCAACCTTCCAATTTAGGCCATACCCCCCATGCTGGTTTTGCCAGTCTTTGTGCTTAGCAGATTTCCTACTGCGGATATAAATACTAGTGAGAACAGGGCTAGGGACATAGCTCTAAGACACAATGCAAGGAAATTTCTTCTGCTCTGAGAGATGTCTTCCTAGAATCCACCTCCTCATACCACCTGCACCTACCCCACCCTTGCTGAAGCTACCTTCATGGTGCAATGGGATGAATGCAAACTCAAAGTTTAACACTTCCCCCATCTTCGCCTTTGCTCCCCACACTTTATACTCAATGACATAACCAGAATCTGTTAACACCAAGCCAAATCATCTATGCCTCTACTACCCAGCCTCCAACAGCTTCCCATCCCAATACCAGTAAAAGCTGAAGATTTTTTAATGTCTAATGAAGTGTGCCCTTTTCTCACCTCACTAGCTACCTCTCTCAAACTCGGGAACTCTGCTCAGTCAAACTGGACTCCTTGCTGATCCCCAAACACCCTAGGTAAGCTCAGGCCTAAGGACCTCTACACTTGCACTTCCTTCCAGTCCTTTTATCAGATATCCCATGCTTCATGCTCTCACCAAGTCAAATCATTTCAGTGTCACTTGCTCATTATATACCCTGACCAACCCTCCTGGTGCACTCTCTCCCTGTGCTCTGACTCAATTCCCTGTTCCCTGTCTCACTTCCCTGTGTCCCTTAGCAATATCATCTGCTGACCCAAGATCAAATTCACATGTCTTTCATGATCATTTGCTGGCTCTATTAGAATGTGGAATATTGAGGTATACTGTTTACTGATGTCTCTCTAGTGCCCTATGACATGTGACACAAGGTGTGCATTCATTACACATTTGTTGAATGAATGAGTGATCCTCTAGTGAGATGACTTAGTAGTTTATTTGTATTGATAGGTCTCACTATTCATGTGTTTAGGGAGTGGGTGGGTACATGTAAGGTTGACATGGGGAAGCAGACTCTCAAAGCAGGGTCTCAAAGCATTTTCTGATGCTCCAAGGTACATCTCCATTCCTAAACCATGCAGGTAGTTATCCTCTCATTTGCTCTCCCATCTTGGCTGAAATGACCACCCTCTACTCTCAGCCCCAACCCATGGAAGTTGCAGACACAGAAGTTCTTTATGGGCTGTTGCCCATAACCCCAAATCCCACCCACAAACTTAGGGCCTTACCTTCTCTCAATAGCCTCATTAACCAGGCAGCACCTTGGATAAGGCAAAGGAAAAGCCTTAGGCAAACTTATCCGGCAATTTCACTGAAATTTCATTTGTACTTCAATTAAACCATAGACCTAGAACCCCACAAGGAATAAAGGTGGCCTTATTTCCCATACTTTCTGAATGATTGTCAATGGAAGTCTTTGTGCTGTCTATCCACAAGATCTTGGAAGCCTAGAGCCTCTCTTTAGCAGGTACCAATTTATTTGGGATAGCAGCTATGAACAGGAAATGCATAATCAGGCATTTGGGTTTCAAGTCTCAGATCCACCACTTTCTAACTAGACGACAGGTAGCTTAACCTCCCTGGACTTCAATATCATCATATGAAATCCTGAGGGCAGGGATAGTACCTGCCTCACAGATGACTGAAATTGTAATGTCATAGAATGCCTGGGATATAGGAAGCATTCAATGAATATTAGCTAATACTACAATCTATTAATTTACTATTTAATAGCTTCTTTTAAAAATTGAATATGTCCTCTATCTCAAACACTGTGCTGTGTTTGAGAATGAGGAGGAAAAATGAATCACAGCTCATGTCCCCAAGGAACATGGAGTCTAGACAGTTAAAGTATCAGCCAGGATCAGGGCAGAAAGTAGACAGCATGTTCAGTAGGATTTGTGAGTAGACTTTAAAGAAGAGACCATTTTCAGGGGGGTGTTCAGAGCTAAAAAAGCCACATGGTTTGTTGGGGCATCCAGAAACTAGCAATAGCAGGAAGTTGCAACCACACATGGGCTTGAAAAAGTGAGAGAGGAAATCAGAGAGGGAGACAAACCATGAGAGGCTCTGGACTCTGGGAAATGAACAGTGGGATACAGAGGGGAGAGGGGTGGAGGGTAGGGCAACCAAGTTGTGGGTATTGAGGAAGGCACATGTTGTGATGAACACTGGGTGTTATACACAATTAGTGAATCATTGAACACTACATCAAAAACTAATGTTCAACATGATGAAAAAAAAAGTAAATAAAAAAAGATAAGAGAGGGGATGCCTGGGTGGTTCAGTCAGTTAAGTGTCTACCTTCAAATCAGGTCATAATCTTAGGATCCTGGGATCAAGCCCCACATCATGCTTCCTACTCAGTGGGGAGCTTGCTTCTCCCTCTGATCCACCCTAACTCATGCTCTATCTTTCTCTCTCTGTGTCTCTAAAGTAAATAAATAAAAATCTTTAAAAAGAAAAGAAAGGCAAGAGAGGAAACAGTGTTACTGGAGTGAATCCAGTTGAGATCAGAACCCTGAAAGGGGTTGTCTGACACTGTCAGCACATCCTGAATCAGGGACAGAGGAAGAGAAATAAATGCATTACCCCTGATCTTCTTTCTCTCCTATCTCTTCTATATGCTCCCCAACCAAAGGCAGAAAGCAAATTAGCCTGGATGGAGCAGCTCTTAGAGGGAGAAAAAGGGGAGGGTATATATAGGCAAGGTGATTGAGAATAACTGACACAAGGAATAAGCCACAGTCATTTTATTATATATCATTGCTTCCACTAATGGCTTTGCATAAATCATCTCTTATGGTCAAAACAAAACTGAGAGTAAGGTCTGCATTCCACACTTCTCAGAAAAAGAAGCTGAGACTCAGGAGACCAAGTGGCTTTTCCAAGTCTGTACTGTTTAGCTTGGTCTCTCTGTGGGTGCAGAGAGGGCTCTTCCCATTGGGCCACAGTTACCCCTTCATACATTCAACAAATATTTATGGCTTTCTGTAGCAGGAACAGTAATACTCACCCAATATTTAATCTTCTCTTTGTATGTTCCTCCCTGCACAGTTAGGTGTAGCCATGATCTGAAGCCATTGGTTATGACCAATGAAACATAAGTGGAAGTTACACGTATTGTGCCCAGATTGGGACCATGAAGAGGCTACACATAAATGGCATTTCTTTATTCTACTAACATAGCACTGAAGAGATTCTGAACTCCAGATCATACAACTAGGAAATGTTCAAGCCTCCTTCAGCCTCAGCCCTAAGTGATTGTGTGAAGAAGCACCTCCTGTTGTCATTCATGTCACATTAACAAAGCTAAGAAATAAATTGTTGTGTTAATTCGCTGACTTTGGGTTATATGTTACTCAGCATACCCTAATGTGTCCTAACCAGTACATGTGTAACTCCATGTCAATTTATTTGTGGTACAGAGAGTGCAACAGTATACAATATTTCCACTACTCTTGGGGTTTCAGACAGTGCCATATAAAAAGTGCATATAATGTCAAGTAGATATTCTTCCAGAATGAAAGGAATAATTGACCAGATGTTTTAGCTCTCTTGAAGGACTAGCAGAACTTTGCCAGCAGACAAGGGACAGAAATAACTTCTGGAAAAGAAATGCCAATACAAATACTCAGAGATTTGTAACATCAGGTAGTGAGAAGATTGAAGGTCTCATCATTGAATGAAATCCAAAATTATACCAAGTTTCTGATATGACTGCGTCTAGATCACCAAAACACAATGTAGAGGGGAAGTGGATAAAACAGGAGGAAAATGTGCAATAAAATAAAATGAAGAAATGGGGTCCTTGGCTGGTTCAATCCACTGGGTGTCTGACTCTTGATTTTGGCTCAGGTCATGATCTCTGGGTTGTGAGATCATTGAGCCTTGAGTCAGTTTTCATGCTCAGCGCACAGTTTGCTTAAGAGTCTCTCTCTCTCTACCTTTCCCTTTGACCTCGCTTCCCTAATAAACAAATAAATCTTAAAAATAATAATATAAAAATAAAAAATAAAATGAAATTATTACACCACTGAATGAACTAATAGTACAGGAAAACCAAAGCCCAACATGTTATCACATGGAAATCCAGAAATTCAAAGTGGGATTTAAGTGTGTTTGAACTACACAAACTGGTTCAAGGGTTTGCTGTTAGCAGTGGCAATATCAGGGGCAGTGATAGCAGATTTTGTCATAAAAGGAGTAAAAGAGTACAATAGTAACTGAGCCCTGAATTGTGTGCCTCTCTGGCATTAGTGACTTTTATGCATTATTACTAGTTAGCTTGCTTATTGAACAAGCTATTTGCTAAATATCATTAGTAAAACAAACCCAATAGTTTGGAGCAGTGGGTAGTAAGTGGCAATCAGTTACAAAAATGTCAGAAAGGACCCCAGGAGGAGAACACAGAGAATGCTTTGGGCCATGGTCAATGGGAAAGGTCTTAACGGATAGAGAGGAAACCAAGATGTCACTTGGTGACATAAAGGGGGAAATGGCCAGGCTTGGCTGGAGTAGTGGGACATAAGAGGTATAATTGGTGAGGGCCAGTGTGGGGGCCTCAGAATCCCAAGCTAAGGAATGGCACTCTGCTCTGTGATAAGTAGGTCAGTCTGTTAAGAATATATAGACTTGGCCTAACGGGACTTGTTGTGACACCACTGGAGGGTCACCAGCCTCATCAACAGCCCCTGGGAAGCACTGCCTGGATGGAGAATCTTTACAGCATCACCTATTCTGCCATCAGAGTGGGTTCCTTGTGAGTCACCAGCACACAGGCCTTAAGGAACAAGAAAGAAACAGAGGAGGAAAGGAATCGGGGGAGTGAGCACAAAGTGCTTAGAGCAGAGACAGAGTCCAAATTATATCTGCTCATGATCAACCCAACCAAAATTAACCTTAAAACAAAGTGGCTCTCGAAATGCAAGTTAGTATTATTGAATTGCTCCATTACCATCAGGACTGTTTTCATTTTTAAGCACGTGTGTGGTCGCCTCCACATTGACGGATTATTCACAGCCAGGGAAAACACCCCCAAAATCATTTTCCAGGGCATCTGTGCCCTCCTGGAGGCTGCCATGATGTTTTAATTGCATTGGATTGAATTTCAATGGAAGGGGTAGAAGCAGTGCATTTTCAAGAACTAATAATTCTGTAATTTTGTAGGTGGGGCTTACTTTTTTGGCACAAATAGGCAGGAGGCATCTGCATTTCTCTACAGCAGCCGTTCTCATTTGGAACAAGACCAGGACTATCAAAAGTGCATGCTGTTCCTTTCTGAATCCCTCAGAGAACCCTGGAGGAAACGTGTCTAGAGAGGGTCCTGCTTGATGGGAGGAGTCCAAGGGAGGTTTGCCAGATGAAGTGTGGGGGTGGGGGAAATGCAGGAGAAGCCAGGAGATGGTGGTTCATCCTCACTGAGTCCTTAGTTTCCTGGTCAGCTTTGCAGTGACATCTACACTCTTCACTCGCAGGTCATTTGTTTCTACTGAATCCACATATTTCCTGATACTGGTCACACAGACAGATGATGGATACAAGTAGAAGCAAAGAACAGGGGGCTTTTGCCAGGACATCTCAGTGTAGCATCTTAGAGCAGAAAGAATTCTGGTGTGGATCCAAGAAAGAGTAAGTCAGTTCACCTTTTGTACCTTGATTTCTTCTTCTGTGTGATGGTTAAGGACCTTCTGAAATCCTGTGATCTATGAGCCCTTTGTATGTCATTCCAGCCTTCCCACAGTAACACTGCAATTTGTCTGCCCCTCTATCCAATATCAAATGGATTCTCCCCCCTACCCAAACCCACCCTTCTATTTGTTTCACCAAATCTCTTCTTTACCCACAAACTCCCATTGGACTTTCTAACTTTGAGGCAAATTCCCTTCTGCTTCCCTAAAGCCAGCTTCCTCTTCAAGTCTCCTGCTGGTCAGATGTCAGCCAGGGGCCCCACAGGTAGGGAAAATTCCACCACACAGAGAGCCTCTTAGGTGTTGTCTTCGGCAGCATTGCATTCCCAGTGCCTAGGAATAAACTTGGCACACAATATTTATAGATTTATCTGGAGATCTGTTCTATAGGTCAGTGTCTCTGAATCATCCTGGATCCTGGGCATGCGAGGATCTAATGAAAGCTGTGGAGAAGCCTCTTCCCAGAAAAATACACGTGCAAAACCGGGAGGCCACCCAGGCAGGTCCAAATCATGATGTCCAAAGAACACAGCTAACTATTATGGGATTCAGGACATTCTCATCACCAGGAATCAGACTTTAAAGTTCAGTTTAGTGCAGAAGCTATTGGAGTCCATATTGTGGATACCTGCCCTTTTCTGGGGGCTGGGGAGTGGGCGGGGGGAGTCTGGCTTTTTTTTCTTTAGGGAATTGTCTTGTCCCTGCACTGTGCGATTCTGATGTAACTATCAGTCTTGTGATGTTACCTTTCCAGCTAGACGTGGCACAGCCATGACTGGTCAAGGTGGGAATGGTGATTGGTCTGGCAGGACCCAAGTTGGGCTAACTAGAGTATTTGTAGGGGATCAATGCAGATGACTGGAAACCGAGAACCACATTCTTTTTCTGGGATTCCTATGAGTTGAAATGTTATAAGCTTAGAGCGACCAAAAATAATCCTTACTGCCATTACTCGAGAGCACTAACATGCACGTGGCAGAAAACTGTGACCTGGAGGGGTCACTGAAAAGACATGCAGGCACAAGTGTGGGCACGAGTCTGGCTTGTCGGAATGACCCAGCCAGAAGGGACTTTTCCCTTCCCTTGGGCTGTAATCCAAGGTGTCAGCTCCTGCTCTGCCACAACAGCAGGCGGGAGGGGTGAATGAGCCGAGGGGAAGCCAGCAGCCATATGGAGGCTGGAGGTCTGACCTAGCAGCAGAATTAATGGTCACTCATTTTCTGGCATTGGACTTGGGCTTTCCATGCGCCATCTCAGGTAATCTTTGCCACAAAACTTTAAAGTATTACATATATGCAAATTATGTGTGTCCATTGTGATGTGCGTGTGTATGTATATATAATATCACAATGTGTATATGTAATTTATGTGATACCATATATATCATGTACTATACCCGATACATATCTGATATCACATATAAATTTTATACATACATATATATATGTACACAAACACACATGTATCTCCATCACAATGGAAGAAAGAGAGGTTTATGAGGCTAAGTGGCACAGGTGTGGTGCCAGCATTGAGGGCCTGCTGTGGCTGATGGCACTGCTAATACCCTTCCTTATCCTTAAACTTCAGCGCCCAGCGAGGAGGGTGGTAAGTCAAAGGTAAGGACCTAGAAGCCAAGGCTACATCTTTAGGTGGGACCCCCTGGACCCATGAAAAAGGGGTTGAAGGCTGGGAGCAGTGGATGCCTGTAGTGATGGCTCCCTCCATCCCACTCTCTGCCAGATCCCAGGCAGAACACAGAGGGGGTGAACAGCAATGCTGGTGCTGCCCCCAGGAAGCCTGTAACCTCGTCTGTGTGGACTTCAAGCCCAAACAATCTCACCTAGTTTTTCAAGTTGTCTTAAATGGCTTTTTAAATTTTTTATCATGCATTTGGTACACAGGGAACTTCATTCCCTGTTCTGCTACTAATTCTATGATCCCGTGTACCTTCTCATCACTCCCCAACAAATTATAAATACCTGGAGGGTGGAATCCTGTGTCAGCCCACCTGGTGTCCCCCAAGGGGTCCAGTGGTGCTTGGGAACCTTCAATAAATCTTCCTTAGGAGGGTAAATACCACACAGCAAGGTGCCACTTTTCCCCCTCTATTGTAAAAATAGGGCAGGAGAGAAGCATTTATTGTACTAAATTATTTGTAGCAGCATATATAACTTTAAAGAAATCAGCAAGCCCCTATTACTCTAGGCCTATGGCCAGGTCTTTAAAATATCTTTGTTATAGTAATATTTTTCTAACTGTATTTTCTATAATAAGATTTGACCTTAATTTGTTCTTTTACCACAATTCAAGTCAACCAATTATAGGGCTAGATGTAGCCAATCAAAAGAACACAAGAAATTGAGACCATGTACTCTAAAACTTCATTCCTGGGAGATTTTAATAGATTCCCCCCCCAACACACACACACACACACACACACACACACACACACATACACACACAATGATGGGGGTGTCAGAGGACTCTATAGACCAATGTACTACTTGTTCCCCTTGGTGATTCATAATGTGCCTTAGCATACGAAAAGCTGACAAGTCCCAAAGGAAAGAAAATGATCTTTGAGCACTCAGCAGTTCTCAATTTATTAGAGCAAAACATCTATGAAGACACAGATGAGTCACCTGCTGTCACTGGAACATCAGCTTGGGAAACTAAGCTGGCATCTTATCCTCATTAGAGTGACAGGGCACTGGAGACAGTGTGGGCCAGAGCAGCACACACAGCCTTTGGAATCAAATAAGGGGACACTGGATCCGAACTCCACTACCTCAGAGCTACTGTCTGATGTAGGCAAATAAAAAAGCCTGTGTCTCTTTCAGCAAGAATTGTTTGAGCACCTACTATGTGCCGGACAGTGTTCTAATCACTTGGGACTTATCAGTAAACACAAAAGAATCAAAATCTGTATTATAAAGTAGGGCCAAAAATACCTACATCTCAGAATTATGAGGCTTAACTGTGGAGAGAGTTTTGAAATACGCGTCATGATGTTAACTCTTAGCAGCTGTAAACACATGAAAAATCACAAATCTTTAAAAAGGAGGCAATGAGATTTTTCTAGAAAAGTCAAGTACTGGTGTCTCCTGACTTTCACAGGGCCACCACATCTCTCTGGTTTATTGTTCTGTTCCTGAGACCTTTTCCACCAAAACCTGCAAATCACTGTGCCAGTACTCAGTTATTCAGAGAAAAAGAAGGCATTGCATTTCTTAATGTGTCAAGAGGAAGTTATACTGATGAGGAAATTCAATTGAAGAAATAACCTCAATGAGGTAAAATCTCGAAGAGATGTGAAAGGCAAAAGGAAAAGTTATGGAAAAAGGAGAAGATAGTGACTCTCTCCAGACTTAACTATTTTCCTGAACCCCAAGACTGACTAACTCCTCAACATCTCTACCCGAAGCTTCTCAAAGATCCAACCCTGACTCCCCAAAGCAAATGGCTCACCTTTTTAAAGTTAGTCCTTCCTTTTCTGTCATCTCCCAAGTTAGTGAAACAATGTTACAATGAGATAATTTGCTCCAGTAGTCAGCTCTGTAATTTTCCCCTATTGTCTCTGGTTTGCACCAACAGGAAGATGAAAGAGAATTATAATCTGTGACACGGGATCCACTTTGGAAAACAGATTGGCAATTTGCGTTAAACGCAAAGTTAACATGTGTAGAAACGAATGAAGATCAACCAAATGGGAAAAGCAAAAAGTATTTATTCAGAGTTTGCTATAGCCCTGGAGTCAGCCACCACTACTTACACACTCAGGTAGAGACTTAGAGATAGGTGGGAAAGCTTCACAGTGGGGAAAAAAGGAAGGTTGCAGATTCACCCTCACTGACAAATATTGATGTGAGGCACCCCATGTGAATGATTAGGGGCACATATTTGGCTTTCTCTGATTGGTCCTATTTGGAAGCCAAAACAGAGATTAGGGAAGCTGTCAGTCACTAATCAAGTCCTAACCATCTGTTACAGCCAATTGTTACAGAAGTTATTATTTAGCATCTTGGAATATTATTAAACAAAGTAATCTGGCTTCCCACAAGCTTGACTTCCAGCAGGCTGGCTTTCTGAGCTCTTTATTGTAGATAAGGAGATGGATTTCTAGGTTGCTACAGGTTATGGGTCTGAACACTGTCTTTCTATATGAGCTGGACATTTTCCATTTGAATATTCAGTCTCTCACATATGATTCCAAAATTCTACTCCTAGGTATTTACCCAAGAGAAATTAAAACGTAAGTCTGCAGAAAAAACACACACCCATGTTTATTGCACTGCTCACAATAGCCTAAAAAACTAGGAACAATTTGAATGCTCATCAATTGATGAATGGATAAACAAAATGTAGTGTACTCATAAAACAGAATATTATTCAGCAATAAAAAACACTGAACTACTGATACATGCCACACTTAGCATAAGCTAAGTAAAGGAAGCCATACACAAAAGGCTGCATATTCTGTGATTTAATTTATGTGAAATATCCAGAATAGGCAAACCCATAGAGATGGAAAATAGACTCATGGTTGCCAAGAGCTAGGAGAGAGGCAAATGGGGAGTGAGTAGTAATGGACATAGGGTTTCTTTGACAATCATGATTGCACAACTCCATGAAGACTAAAAACCACTGTATTGTATGCTTTAAAGGGGTGAATTTTATGGCATGTGATTATATCTCTATAAAGCTGTTATTTTTTTTTAAATCTGTGACACACTCTATGTACCATAGTTCCCAAAGGCCCTTCATTAGTTTTGCCAAGTGTATATTAAGTAAAGTGCCTAAAATTCAATAAGCTCATTGCCTTCCTTGCACTTGTCTTAAAAGCAGTCTAGTTGGAGGAATTATTAGCTGGACTTCACAAACTGACTTTTGCCCACAGTTCTAGAAATAACTCATATGTTTAGGATAAAGAAATAAAGGCACAGGAAGTCTTCTTAAAGTTAAGCAACAGCACAGGAATTTGAGAAAAGAAATGATTCAATCATAAACTGTGATAATTTATCAAAAATGAGAGTAAATCCTGAAAATTTTCTAAATAAAGGAATGAGTCCATTAGAGATGCAGAGATAAAAGGATGAGGTCAGAGGCAATGCCAAGGATCTCCAAATTCAAGATTAGTGTTAAAAGCACTTATGTGCAAAATTGCCATAACTTCAAACTAATTCCACACCATTAATTTCCAAGTGCTCTGAGCCACACTGACTCTAAGAGACAGACTTTTGTTGGCAGCAGAGCCAGCTGGACTCAATTACTTGTTAATTTTCATTTTTCTTTTTTTAGCCACCAATATTTTCTTTCAAAAAAGAGGAGGGCAAATTCTGACCAGTTATCTTAAGCTTTTTTCAACCTAAGAAGTTGCCATTCTGGCTGCTCAGTAAATGTCTGTTGTTACTTAGAGCAGATTCCAGCCTCGATCCGTGGCAATATTTGTCTGCAAGGTAGAAACAGGGGAAATAGACCATCTTGCCTGTTGGAATTGTGGAGAGGGATCCTGGGAGTTTCAGTGGAACTAATGTACACAATCTGTCTCCTTCCAGGAGCTTCTAGACAAAAATAGAAATGAAAACAAGAATGAAAAAATACCAGAGCAAAAACAGAATAGAATGTCTTCAGTATACTAAATTATAGTAACAGCACTAGCTAGTAATGTGTTTAACATATTATAGTAAGTAATTATTTTATTTATTATAATACAATAACATTAACATATTTATTGAACACTTGCTATGTGGAGGCACTGTTCTAAGTACTTTCTACATGTTAACTCATTTAGCCTGTGAAGTACTTATTTTATTATTCTCATTGTGCAGATAAGAAATAAACTCATTGAGTTTATGTAACTAGCCAGAGACACAGAACTAGCAAGTATTTTCACAGTATCTGCAGCAGTTGCCAAAACTTATTTCTGTTTGCCTTGCTTGAGACATGAATTTATGAACCCATTAATTGCATTTTTTTTCAGTTCAAACACAATCCTTTGCAAATTAGAAGTGGTTTATCTCATTAATGATATTTAATCAGGAATCTCTGTACCTAATCAGATGGATTAGGCAAACATGTATTTAGTGGGTGTCTACATATGTTCATTTATTTATTATTTATTCAGTCACAAATACTGAGCCCTAAAACATAGCCCCAAGAGAAATAGGCAGAAAATATGATGAAAATAAGAGTCCAGTGGGGAGATGAGCTGTACTTTTAAAAGATATTCCCAAAACCATTTATTGTTTTAAAAAATTAACATATACTATACATGGAAAATATTTTAACATGTTTATTGCAAATTTAGTACTTAAAAATAGGGGGGTGGGTAGCTCTAAGTTTTTCTTAACTATTTGCTTACTATAGTCAAAACAGATTGTAAATTTTAGAACAAAGAGTAAATGTTAAGTGGTGAACTCCGACTTTGTGCCTGGGACCTGTTCTAAACTCATTGCACATTACAGCCCATCCTCACAACCCAGTGAAGTAGGTCCTACAATCATATCCATTTTATAAAAGAAGAAACAAAGGCACAGAGAGGTTAAATAGCTCGTGCAAAATCACACAAGCAGGAGCAATAAAGTTAGCATGTGTTACCATAGAATGCTCATTGGCACATAAGGTACAGAAAAGTGTGCTCAAACCCTCCTGAAAACAGTCAGGGATGGCTTACAAGAGGAGACAACACCCTGCTTCTCTTGCAAGATGTTTGGGCATCTGTTTCAGATGCTCTTAAACAGTCCTCTTGGAGGGAAAATGGATCAAGGCACAAATCTGACCATGAAATCCACAAGCTCAGGACTTGCAGCCAGGCAAGTGTCTCTCCATAGTTTCAGCTTAATTAGAGAGAATTTTGGTGAAACTGTAATCTGCTGTCTCACATGACATTTTTATCGCCTGCTTAACATTTCAAATGAAACATTTTATTGCATCTGATGTTAGTTAAACACTTAAAGTGTACTCTTCACGGTTACAATTCTCAATGTGTTCTGACTATATTAAGCAAATATTTAAGAAACATTTGGGCTGTTTTTCCATTTTTAAGTATTTAATCTGTAATAAACATATAGCATGTTAAAAATACATTTCATGTACAGTATGTGTTAAGTGTTAAGAATATATTTGGAACTGCCTTATTTGAGCCTGTCAGACTTTCCATTACAACCCCCTAATTTAAGGGGGTTTTAAACCAGCTATAAAAATCTCTTCACACTGATATTTCAGGTAAAATATCTTTCCTTCCAGAAGCCTTTTTTTAGTTGTCCGTGGGTTGTTTTTTAGTCTTGATGCATTTAAAGAAAAGTTGAATTTACAAAATTGGATATAAAGAAAATATTTTTCTTTTAGGATTTTAGTGTGATCTTCTCTATGCTTTTTAAATAATCCAATCATTAAAAGCATCACATTAGAAATCATAGGCCTTACCCCAAAACTTTGGAGAGAAAACAAAACATGATTGAGATAACTACTATCTGTGTATTTCCTGACTGTATTAAAACTCAGAATCAAGGATATGAAATAAGGCCTTAGACACTTCCCCCACAGGCCTAGGAAACTTCCTAAGCATGTAATAATGTAGTCATGTTAACACATTAGAGTTTGCACTTGGATTTCACATCCCTCCTCTTATCTGCCCTTCAGGAAGCTGGAAGGCAAGAAAACTCTTGTTGTAATGACCATCATCTTACAGACAGGAAGACAAAGTTTTGGCAGAAGTTAAGTGATTTGTCCAAAGTCACACAGCCAGCTATTAGTGAAGCTGAGGTTTGAATTAAGATCCCTTTGTTTGCTCCACCTTACTTGTGCCCACAGGTTGCAAAAGTTTGGGCCCATGTGTGACTTGGTGTTTCCATGTAATACATCTTTTTTGTCTGTCATCAGAATCCTAGAGAAGAACATAGGCAGTAACCTCTTCGATATCACCCACAGCAACTTCTTTCAAGATATGTCTCCAAAGGCAAAGGAAACAAAAGCAAAAATGAACTTTTGAGACTTCATCAAGATCAAAAGCTTCTGCACAGCAAAGGAAACAGTCAACAAAACAAAGAGGCAACCCACAGAATGGGAGAAGATATTTACAAATGACAGTATAGACAAAAGGTTGATATCCAGGCTCTATAAAGAACTTTTCAAACTCAACACACACAAAACAGATAATCATATCAAAAAATGGGCAGAAGATATGAACAAACACTTCTCCAATGAAGACATACAAATGGCTATCAGACACATGAAAAAATGTTCACCATCACTAGCCATCAGGGAGATTCAAATTAAAACCACATTGAGATACCACCTTACACCATTTAGAATGGCCAAAATTAGCAAGACAGGAAACAACGTGTGTTGGAGAGGATGTGGAGAAAGGGGAACCCTCTTCCACTGTTGGTGGGAATGCAAGTTGGTGCAGCCACTTTGGAGAACAGTGTGGAGATTCCTCAAGAAATTAAAAATAGAGCTTTCCTATGACCCTGCAATTGCACTACTGGGTGCAATTGATACAAAGATACAAAGATACAGATGTAGTGAAAAGAAGGGCCATCTGTATCCCAATGTTTATAGCAGCAATGGCCACGGTCGCCAAACTGTGGAAAGAACCAAGATGCCCTTCAATGGACGAATGGATAAGGAAGATGTGGTCCATATATACTATGGAGTATTATGCCTCCATCAGAAAGGATGAATACCCAACTTTTGTATCAACATGGATGGGACTGGAAGAGATTATGCTGAGTGAAGTAAGTCAAGCAGAGAGAGTCAATTATCATATGGTTTCACTTACTTGTGGAGCATAACAAATAACATGGAAGACATAGGGAGATGGAGAGGAGAAGGGAGTTGAGGGAAATTGGAAGAGGAGGTGAACCATGAGAGACTATGGACTCTGAAAAACAACCTGAGGGTTTTGAGGGGGCAGGGGGTGGGAGGTTGAGGGAGCCATGTGGTGGGTATTAAGGAGGGCATGTATTGCATGGAGCACTGGGTGTGGTGCAAAAACAATGAATTCTGTTATGCTGAAAAGAAATAATTTTTTTTTTTTAATCTCAAATTAGGGGCACCTGTGTGGCTCAGTGGGTTAAGCCTCTGCCTTCAGCTCAGGTCATGATCTCAGGGTCCTGGGATCGAGCCCTGCATCAGGCTCTCTGCTCAGCGGGGAGCCTGCTTCTTCCTCTTTCTCTCTTTCAGCCTGCCTCTCTGCCTACTTGTGATCTCTGTCTATCAAATAAATAAATAAAATCTTTAAAAAAATTCTCACATTAATAAAATTCAACCCCTTGTACAGTTAAATAATTGTGGGGTTCTTTTGTTTGTTTTTTGCTTTGTGTTTTGTTTTGTTTTTTCTGATCTCACTTTCCATTTTAAGAGTCAAGATCCTACCAGAGCACCTGGGTGGCGCAGTCAGTGAGGCAACAGACTCCTCATTTGGCTCAGGTCATGATCTCAGGGGCATGAGATTGAGCCCTGCACCCAGCTCCACACATGCTCAGTATGGAATCTGCTTGAGATGCTCCCTCCCTCACCCTCTGCCTCCCCACTTGTGCTCTCTTTCTCTTTCTCTCTCTAAAATAAATAAATAAATCTTTAAAGAGAAAAAAAGGAGTCAAGATCATACCAACAAACAAACTGAAAAAATGTTTCTCTTCCTTGTTCAAGTCATCTAGACTATGACCTAAAGAAAAGAGGCATCCGTCACACCACACTGGAATATCTCTTCTAACTACATCTATGAAAGGTCTCAAGAGTTTGTATATGCATCCCACTCACTTAATTACAGATTCTTTGAAAGCCAGGATTGTCTGTGTGTCTTCCTCTCTCCTATTCCAATGCCCAATGGCTAGCACAGTGCCCAGCACATTACAGGGGTTTGATGATGTTTACCAATGAGAGGAATCTATCGAACTTCACAAAGAGAGCTCGAGCTTGTGCTATCTCATGGGATATTCAAGATGAGGGGCACTTTATTTACCCATATCAGCATTTCTCCAAGTGACTTCCTTGCTTCATGAGTTCTACAAGACTACATGACAAAACAATTCCATGAACAGATAAATTTGGGGAATGCCCCTTCCTCAGGAAAAATAATGCCATGGAGCTCCCTAAGTGTATTCATGGCCCTCCATATTTTCCTCTTTGGAGTAGACTAACTGTGGGGCGCCAGTGGCCTCTGCTGTCACCAGGGAGTCCCACCCCTGCTGGCCAAGTGGAGACCAGTTCTGTCCACTGTGGTGACAGTGTGGTAATGTCTAGCTTGTCTGAGGCGCAGGCTTCTGTGGTGCTCACACTGAGCTATCGCCTCAACTCTTACCAACAAATAAAGTGATATTTTGGCCTATCATTAATGTCATATTCTTTTTTTTAATTTCTCCATTTATTCAGAACATAAAGGGGGGGTGAGAAACACTATTTATTTCTGGTACCCATAAGTTCTGACAGAGAAAAACACCTGAAGTCCTCAGCCATCAATTGCTTTTCTTTCAAACCCATCTTCCTTCCAAGGGTACCAAAAATATCCTCAGGCCTTCAGAGTAATTATATTTATGATCATTCATTTTTTTCATTAGTCTAGAGCAAATATTGTGGGAACTCAAGAAAGACGATGTTCCAAAGTCAACCTCAGGTTTGGAATTGCAAGAAAGAACCACAGATGAAAATGGAATTGGAATCAACTGAACCCTGGATACTCTCTCTAACGAGCACTCCAGACAGGAACCACATATTATACTGTCTTAATATACGGCCTGAAGAAGTTAGGTGGGCTGGTCCCCAAATCATACCTATGACACTGGAGCCACAGAGACAAGGGGTCCTCCAGGACCCAAGAAGAGAAAGCAAGATTCAGCAGAGGCATCAACTACAAGGTGGAATGTTTGAATGTTGATTTCTAATTGAGACATAATGTCAAATAGTAAAAATGTCCTGACTTCATTCACCAGCTCAACAAATATTTACTGAGTGCCTGTGACACACCAAGCTCTGTTGGAGAAATTATAGGCATAGCAGCAAGCTAAAGACAAAAACCCCTGCCTTCGTGAAGCTTACAATTGAATGGGGAAGAAATCGATAATAAAAATTCAATGACTAAGGTATCCAGAACATTAGAAAGTTTACATGCTACGAGAAAAATAAAGCAGGGAAGCAAGATAACAAATGCAGAGGTACTGGGTAGAGAGACCCTGAAATTTTAAATGGGACACTAGGAGAAACCCAGCTAAAAACCTAACACTGGCGTGCACACACAAAGGAGATGCCAGTGGAGATGCCAGTAAAGATGCCAGTAAGCGAATTAGAAAGCATTCTCTGCAAAGGGGCAAGAAAATACAGATGTCATCAGAGAGAGTATACTTAGCAAGTTTGGTAAATAGAAGGGGATGTCTCAGTCAGCTTGGGCTGTCATAGCAAAATGTCATAGACTGAGTGCCTGAAACAACAGAAAAATGGATTTTCCCATAGTTTTGGGGTTCAGAAGTCCACAATCAAGGTGTAGCATACTTGGTTGTTGATGAACTTCCTTCCTGGATTGCAGACAGTCCCTTCCCATTATGTCTGCATGTGACCTTTAGGGGCAAGAGGGTAAGCCCTCTTGTGTTTGTTCTTATAAGGGCACAAGTCCCTTCCCAAGGGACCTACCCTCATGACCTCATCTAAACCTAATTACCTCCCAAAGTCCCCATCTCTATACACTGTCTCACTGACAGGTTAGGGCTGTGAATTTTGGAGAACAAAATTAAGTTCCTAGTGAGCGTCAAGTATAGCTGGAGCTGGAGAAGCCAGTCACCACAACCACCCTGTTACGTTGTTCTCAATTTCTTGCCTGTCTCAACAGATGGTGACTCAAGTGGCAAGGCCTCTGCCTTGGTAATATTCAGCTCTCCCCATTTTCAGTGGCTAGAGAAAATCATAGAACTATGTTCCCTGAACACATGTGAACCTAGTCCAATTCCCTGGGGATCCTAGTTTAGTTTCCTGCCATCTATCTCCTACCTTCCAAGATAACTGTGTCCTTTCTTCTTTCTCCTCCAAACCCCAACAAATTCCTTCCTCTCTCTCTAGCTTGCTGATTCCTTGAGAAAATAAAAGCAGCTGGAAGAGAATTTGTCCATACATCCTGCACCACCACCACCACCCACCCAACCCAGCATTTATTGTCATGGACTCTCTCAGGCCACCCTCTCCTCCTGAATCCTGGACCTCATGTTCTTCTGCTCAAGTTCATCCCTCCAGCAATTCTTCCCTCTCTCTTTCACACCATCAGGTTCCCATCTTGACTGGATTATTCCCTGCAGCTTTCAAATTCTTTCATAGCTGTCCTTTATATAAAATATATAAATTCTTTCATAGCTGTCCTTAAAATAAAATCTCTTTTTTTTAAGGTTTTATTTATTTATTTGACAGAGAGAGATCACAGGTAGGCAGAGAGGCAGGCAGAAGGAGAGGAGGAAACAGGGTCCCTGCTGAGCAGAAAGCCCAATGTGGGGCTCTATCCCAGGACCCTGGGATCACGACCTGAGCTGAAGGCAGAGGCTTTAATCCACTGAGCCACCCAGGTGCCCCAAAATAAAATCTTCTTGAATGTACCTTCTTTTCAAACTTTGGCCCCATTTCTCTGCTAATCTTTAGAGCAAAACCCCTGAAAAGAGGTGTCTATGTTCACTGTTTCTAGATCCACTATTTCTATTATCTTGTCCTTT
This sequence comes from Martes martes, assembly GCF_963455335.1. Classification (NCBI taxonomy): domain Eukaryota; kingdom Metazoa; phylum Chordata; class Mammalia; order Carnivora; family Mustelidae; genus Martes; species Martes martes. The sequence continues at coordinate 148,177,035 of NC_137889.1, forward strand.
TTGTGACCACTCACAATATCTCTTACTTATTACTCACATACAGAAAAATTCACTCTTTTTTATAGTACCTCTGAGTTTTGTCATATGGACACAATTGTGTAACTACTACCACATCAAGATATAAGATATCTCTGTCACCAACCCCCCCCAAATCACCTTGTTCTCCTTTGTAGTCATGTCTCTCCCATGCCTAGGCTGGCAACCAGTGACCTATGCCTTTAGATCTGCCTTTTCTAGAATGTCATATGAATCTAATCATACCATGTATAGTTCTGAGTCTGCCTCTATTGTCCTCAATCTACTCTCACCCCATACCCCTTCTCCAAAGCTATCTTGTTAAAGTGATGTCAGTACCTTTGGATCTGATGTTTAAACTTCAGTGTTTATCTCACTTGCCCTATCTGCAATAGAGGACACTCTTCTAGAAATATCTTCCTGTCCTGCCTTCCAGGACTCTATATATGTGTGGTTCCTCCTCCTTCACCACTGCTCCCTGCTCATCTCAACTTCTTCACTTTGGAGAGCACCAGAGCTCATTCAAAGTTGCTTTTCTCTACCTACATCCAGACTCATAGCTTTAATCTATATTTGATGACACCAAAATATATGTTTCTAGTTTAGACCACTTCCTTAAATCTAGGCTACCAACCCAATTGTCCACTCAACATATATCTAATATCTATCTATCCATCCATCATCCATCTATTCATCCATCCATCTATCATCTACCCATCCATCCATCCATCCATCCCATCTACCATCTACCATCTATCTACCATCTATCTATCCATCATCTCTGGGACTTAACATTTTCATCACTGAGGCCCTGATGTTACCTCTCCCTCTCGACTCACCTCTTCTTTTCACAGCTTTTTTATTCTCACCTACTGTCAACGCCATTCTTCCAGTTTGCAAGCCTTGGATTCATCCCTGACTCCTCTCTTCCTTTTACACACCAGGACCAATTCTGTGGGCTCTATCTTCAAAATACACCTCTGTTTTTTTAAGTGATTTTAACATATACTTGAAAACCCTTCTACCAATTTGTTAAATGCCCATTCATTTTCATGGGAAAATTATGATGTATTGTATCCCAACCCAAGATACCCAAACTGTTTGTTTGTTTGTTTATTTTAAATTTATTTTCAGCATAACAGAATTCATTGTTTTTGCACCACACCCAGTGCTCCATGCAATGTGTGCCCTCCATAATACCCACCACCTGGCTCCCCCAACCTCCCACCCCCTGCCCCCTCAAAACCCTCAGGTTGTTTTTCAGAGTCCATAGCCTCTCATGGTTCACCTCCACTTCCAATTTCCCTCAACTCCCTTCTCCTCTCCATCTCCCTATGTCCCCATGTTATTTGTTATGCTCCTCAAATAAGTGAAAACATATGATAACTGACTCTCTATGCTTGACTTACTTCACTCAGCATAATCTCTTCCAGTCCCATCCATGTTGATACAAAAGTTGGGTATTCATCCTTTCTGATGGAGGCATAATACTCCATAGTGTATATGGACCACATCTTCCTTATCCATTCGTCCATTGAAGGACATCTTGGTTCTTTCCACAGTTTGACGACTGTGACCATTGCTGCTATAAACATTGGAGTACAGATGGCCCTTCTTTTCACTACATCTGTATCTTTGGGGTAAATACCCAGTAGTGCAATTGCAGGGTCATAGGGAAGCTCTAATTTTAATTTCTTAAGGAATCTCCACACTGTTCTCCAAAGTGGCTGCACCAACTTGCATTCCCACCAACAGTATAAGAGGGTTCCCCTTTCTCCACATCCTCTCCCACACACGTTGTTTCCTGTCTTGCTAATTTTGGCCATTCTAAATGGTGTAAGGTGGTATCTCAATGTGGTTTTAATTTGAATCTCCCTGATGGCTAGTGATGGTGAACATTTTTTCATGTGTCTGATAGCCATTTGTATGTCTTCATTGGAGAAGTGTTTGTTCATACCTTCTGCCCATTTTTTGATATGATTATCTGTTGTTGTTGTTGTTGTTTTTTAAAGATTTCATTTATTTATCTGACAGATAGCAATCACAAGTAGGCAGACAGGCAGGCAGAGAGAGAGGAGGAAGCAGGCTCCCCGCAGAGCAGAGAGCCCGATGCAGGGCTCAATCCCAGGACCTTGGGATCATGACCTGAGCCGTAGGCAGAGGCTTTAACCCACTGAGCCACTCAGGCGCCCCTGATTATCTGTTTTGTGTGTGTTGAGTTTGAGAAGTTCTTTATAGATCCTGGATATCAACCTTTTGTCTCTACTGTCATTTGTAAATATCTTCTCCCATTCCGTGGATTGCCTCTTTGTTTTATTGTTTTATTGTTTGTTTCCTTTGCTGTGCAGAAGTTTTTGATCTTGATGAAGTCCCAAAAGTTCATTTTTGCTTTTGTTTCCTTTGCCTTTGGAGACATATCTTGAAAGATGTTGCTGTGGCTGATATCGAAGAGGTACTGCCTATGTTCTCCTCTAGGATTCTGATGGATTCCTGTCTCATGTTGAGGTCTACCAAAGAGGTAAAGGATCTGTACTCAAGGAACTACAGAACACTCATGAAAGAAATTGAAGAAGACACAAAAAGATGGAAGACCATTCCATGCTCTTGGATCGGAAGAATAAACATTGTTAAAATGACTATACTGCCTAGAGCAATCTATACCTTTAATGCCATTCTGATCAAAATTCCACTGGTATTTTTCAAAGAGCTGGAGCAAATAATCCTAAAATTTGTATGGAATCAGAAGATACCCCGAATTGCTAAGGAAATGTTGAAAAACAAAAATAAAACTGGCGGCATCATGTTACCTGATTTCAAGCTTTATTACAAAACTGTGATCACCAAGACAGCATGATACTGGCATAAAAACAGACACATAGACCAGTGGAACAGAGTAGAGAGCCCAGATATGGACCCTCAACTCTATGGTCAAATAATCTTTGACAAAGCAGGAAAAAAAATATACTGTGGAAAAAAGACAGTCTCTTCAATAAATGGTGCTGGGAAAATTGGACAACTATATGTAGAAGAATAAAACTTGATCATTCTCTTACACTATACCCAAAGATAAACTCGAAATGGATAAAAGACCTTAATGCGAGACAGGAATCCAAACAGTTTTTACAGATCAAAAAATACCTCAATGAAAACATTTAAAAAATTGTTATAAGAAATAGTTTGAAATGTTTATATAAGCAATGAAGAGTATTTCAAAAATAAACAAACAGAGTTGCAGATGAAATGCAAAGCAAGGATACCACATTGAGCTCTCCAAAGGGGGAAAAGTCAATACTTGCTAATATTCTATAGTACTGATTTAGTGCTTCCAGCTAGATTGTGAGCTCCTGGGCTTTTGTTCTATGTTCTGCTGCAGCATCAGTATCAATCAGAGGCATTCTCCAACCACAGCTCTGTGGCTGAGCACACTTAGGAGATCACTGGCTGGGTTTTCCAAGACTTGGACACTTATATCTAGGGAAATCTATGTCTTACCTATAAAGTATGAGAGCAAATGTGTCTTAGCTCCACACTTACCTCCATCCCATCCATGTTTCCCAGCACATGGCACATATGCTTCCACTGAAGCTGCTTCTCTTTTCCCTGTTTTACCTTTTATTTTTCTTTTGCAAAAGTGCTTTTATTTTTTTTATTTTCTTATTTTTTTATTTTTTTATTGTTTTTATCATTTTTATTATGTTATGCTAGTCACCATACACTATATCATTAGTTTTTGATGTAGCGTTCCAAGATTCATTGTTTATGTGTAACACCCAATGCTCCATGCAATACATGCCCTCCTTTTTTTTTTTATTTCTTTTCAGTAGTCCAAGATTCTTTGTTTATGCACCATACCCAGTGCTCCATGTAATATGTGCCCTCCACAATGCCCACCACCAGGCTCACCCAACCTCCCACCCCACTTCCCTCCAAAACCCTCAATTAGTTCCTCAGAGTCCACAGTCTCTCATAGTTAGTCTCCCCCTCCAATTTCTCCCAACTCCCTTCTCTTCTCCATCTCCCCATGTTTTACCTTTTTTTATGGTTTCTACTGAGTTTTGAGGAAAGGGATAGAAACAGAAAGGCTCTTTTGTGTACTGAATTTAGAAGCAGCCATACCTCCATTTTAAAAGTATGTACATGAATTTTATATCTGAGCCTTTATAAGAAGTGATAGATAAACTTCTGGATCTGTGGCTAATTACGGTATGGTAATATCATGGATTTTCAAACTTTATGCATCAGGAACACCTGGAAGCCTTGTTAAAACAGACTTTTGGGGGCTCCTGGGTGGCTCAGTCAGTTGAGCAGTTACCTTAGGCTCAAGTCATGATCCCAGGAGGCTGGGGTCAAGTCCCACATAGGGCTCTGTGTTCAGCAGGAAGTCTGCTTCTCCCTCTGCCCCTTACCCCACTCATCCACTCTCTCCCTCCCTCTTTTTCTCTCAAATAAATAAATAAATATCTTTTAAAATCAATCATTCTATCAATCAATCAATCATAGACTCTTGGACTTAAACCACCAGGGTTTCTGATTCAGTAGGCCTGGGATGGGACCTGAGAAATTTAATTTCTGGCATATTCCCAGGTGATGCCAATGCTACAGTCTGGTGACCACACTTTGAAAAGTACTGTGATACTAAAATGTTTTCATTTATCTATGTCTAAACGACTAAAACTAGGGGAAACATTTTAAAACACTGTAAAAAAAAAAGACATTCTAGGAATTCATAAAATCTTTTAAGAATGATAGCATGCCTGCCATAACCAAAATGAACATGTACAATATTTCCAAGGGCCAGTGTCATGGAAAGATTTCCAGGACCTCCTGACTTCCTCGGGCCCTAAATTTAGTCCTGACTCATGATAAACTAGCCCTGTAACACAGAACAAGTCATGCTTATGGCCTTTGTGCCTGTAGAATGATGACCTTGGACCATGGGGTCTCATTACAATTAGATGTATAGATGTGTATGTTCATGTGCTTTTTCAGACCCTTTTACTAAATACAAGATTATTTTAAAGTATTTGTGCACTAAGATAGCCAACTAATGAACATAAGATAAGTGTCCTATAGGTAAACTTGAACTCCTCAAGATAAATGCTCAGATTTTAATGCTTCTCCCCCATACTTCTTCTGCTTTCCACCTTTCCATCTAGCTGGATGCCAGAAGAAACTCTGTGAAAATATGAAAGCAAGAGAAGGATGTCTGGGTTGTGCATTATCCCTCTTTGCTGGTTCCTGCTAGCCTCTGGTTTAAAGTTCATATCTCCTGGTTTGAGGTCATTTCAAAATCTAACGCCTGGCCTCTGCCTTTTTTTCTAAAGAGGAAGGACCCGCTGCTCCTCTGGGGTGAGTGCCCCTGGAAGCTCAGCCACCTTTCTTTGATGCTGGGCTCCCTATCTCTGCTCTTGCTGACAAGGTGGACCCTCTGACACCACTGCCTTGTCCAGCTGGCTGGGTTCCTTGGGCTTGTCCCTCCTGCAGGTTGTTTACAGAGTACCTTCTTCATCCTACACAGGGTCACCTTGGAAATTGTAGATTCCTTCCATGTCACTTGCAGTCTTTGAAAAGAATTAAAAGTGCCCTTGAGAATTCCCTATCCAGTTTCTGCTGAACCCCACTGTTGCTCCACCCTGGTCACCTTTTCTGTATGGTGGACACTCAAGCATTCTCCTTCCAGAATTTTGGAAGCAAGCCCTCCCGCCTTTCAGCTTCTGCCGTAGCCTATCACTGATAAGTCCAGCATGGTCCACAATGTGAGTGGAGATCCAGAGAATGGAGACTCCAGATTACTCTTGGCAAGCAGGCATCTTCTTCCTGGCTGCCTGGCTTTCCCCCATCACATCAGCAGAGGTTTTCCCTTCTTATTTGAAACAAACTTACATATTCCTCCTTGTCATCTCTACACAATGGCTAAGGGCAAATAAACTCAGCTACTCCAACTTGTTGTTTTTTTTTTTTAAATAAATAAATGGGAATTTGGAAAATTCAAAGAAAAAAAAAAACAAAAAACCTCTTCTCTTTCCATGAGAAATAAGCTGACAGGCTTACTATCTCTCTATGTACTTTTAAAAAATCTAGTATGAAACTCAAAAATCAAGCAATGAATTCTTTGTTTTAGTTGGTAGCCACAATCTCCCCCAAGCAATGAATGGCATTGATTCATTACCCAGATGGAATTGCTAGGCAACATAGTTTATGGGAAAGGAAAAAATATCTTGTTTTAATATTTTTTGAAAATATTATCCCTACTTACAGCATAAGAAAGTATACTTGAAAAGAGGGAACAGCAAAGTCCCAGTGAGAGAGCAACAGAAACTTTTAACTGTGACTAACACCAGTTGGGGGTGGGCAGAGAAGATAAAGAAAACAGAATCAGGAGGAGGGGCATGTAATGGATGGAAACTCTGGAAAGTGGAATTCAGAATGAAATTTTTTCTCTTCTGGCCAACAAAACAGGAACCAGAAATCCCCCAAAAATGTCCTCACCTACAGCATTGACAGAGCATATGACACTCTGTGGATGTGATGGGGTGGAGAAAGGTACTAGGGGATGAGAAGCATTTCCCCAAGGAACCTGGAGTGCTTGAATGATGAATATGCCAACTCATAGAAAAGCAATAATTGAGAAACTTCTAAGATCAAATAGAAGCCTAGAAATATGAAAACCTCTGGGGACACATGACCCCCTACCTCTCTGTTTGGCTCTGTAGTTTATGAATGTCTGCACATACACAATGGAAAAGGGACCAAGTTGGGGGTGGGGGGAAATCTTGTCATCATATCTGGTTTATATACCTAACATTAATTCTGTATTTCTCAGCTGATGTTTAATCTTTTAACTTGAGAGTGTTCTGCTGCCTTTGAGGCATAACAGACCTTGAGAGAGACAGAAATTTTTCTTAACCATCTTTGGACCTCTGGTCCCTAGGTCAGTGCTCATCAAATAGCAGGTACTCAGCAAATGCCTAATGAAGAAATCACATCATTTGGAAATCTATATTAAAAAATAGCCTATCACATTCTAAAGAAATAAACTAGAATTTGAACATCTGAAGAAATTCCAGGGTTTGTCTGGAGACATCCAGCCACCTCATTTTAAGGACAAGAAAACTGAGGTCCAGAGAAATTAGACTTGTCAAAGATGTCCCAGGAAAGGAGTCAACAGAATTGGGACTGGAACCCCAGCCCTTGACTCTCATTTTCTCTCTCTCTCTCTCTCTCTTCCTTTCTCTTTCACTGCATCATCTTAAAATGTAAATTTCATTATTATTCACGTATGACCAGGCCAACAGATATGGAGACAACTGCCATTGAAAAGAGAATTTGTCATAGTAACAGATCCAAAGGGGAGGGGGTAGGCCATGGCATGGGGTGGGGGGGTCATATGGGGAAGCACCATGGTGGGCTGGGAGGCAGAGGGAGCAGGAAAACACGACAAGGAGACTCTAGTGCGGTTTCCACAGGAAAGACCAGGTGAAGAGGGTTAGCAGACTGAGGACTGGCTAGTTTGAATCACTTCAGCGGGCTCTGGAGCACAAGTACTGCCCCTGATTGTCTGATACGTGGCCCTGGGAGATTAGGGCAGGGTGATGGTGGCCCAGAGTGTGAGAGCCAGACAGAGGAGGTGGTTAGGGGTCTGAGCGCTAGATGGATCAGTCTGCATATGAGAGCACACTCCAACTAGAGCTGTTTATGGTCTCTAGGAATTAGTTAACCCTAAGAGGGGCAGTCCCTCCAGGGTCAGCAGGGCCCCAGATATCAAAGCATCAAAATACAGAAATAAAAAGATGTGCCGAATATACTCACCACACTGAGATCACAAGTCTTCCCTGAATTAAAAATTCAGCTTGGCCCAGGTAGGTTCCTCTGCCTTCTCTTCCATACTGTGCAATAAAATCATTAGAAAGAGGGGCTTCGACGTGAAGTTAAGGATTCTGGATCCTCAGAGCTATGAAAAATGGCTTTTGGATCATAATCTAGACAATCTTTTCTGATTATTTATCTAAAACTAAAAGCAGGAAATGATTCATTTGATTCCTGCCAATCCTGGAGTGTTGCCACTTTCGGCTCAGGAAGAGCCGGCTTCCCTTGGCAGTCCTCACTTGCAGGATGATGAATGAAGTTCTATGTTTGGTGCTAGCTAAAATTTTATAGGGTCTAAGAAAGCAATTTATACATGCTTCAGGAGGTGGCTATATATTTTTTTCTTTTTTAGATAGCTCTTAGTCACAGAACGGCACTCAATATACATATATCACATTGAGGGGTCATTTTACAGGAGAAATGAAACTTCGTTCTGTCTGTTGATAAACACGTTCTTGGCTTCTGCAAGACTTATATAAGCTCAGAATCCAGCAAATAGGTATTTGCTGAATTTTGAATTTTCCCAGTTAGTGTCACACCTCGAGAACTCATGACCCTCAATGCAATATTATGGAAAAGAGAAACCATCAGCCTAACAAAACATTTTCTTGGTTTCAAAAATCAGTGTTGTTATTCACAAACAGGCAGGGCCAGTTCTCTCCTCTTGGGAATCCGGAGCATGGGTTGAATGGCCACTAAGTTGTCAAGGGTCAAAGCTAACTCAAAGAACTGTGGCCATGGGCCAAACCACCCACTCACTCTAAGTGATGAGCAATGTAAACACTCCCAACCCACGAAGCCTCATTCAATACCGTATTTTGTTGAGAGTTTTGTTGTTTTGTTTTGTTTTCTATCTCAAAAGTATGCATCTGGTGTGAAATATCTGAGTGCTGGTCTTTCTTTTTTTTTTTTTTTTAGATTTTTTATTTATTTGACAGATCACAAGTATGCGGGGGGGGGGGCGGGGGGAGGGGAGCAGGATCCCTGCTGAGCAGAGAGCCCAATGCAGGGCTCAATCCCAGGACCCTGGGATCATGACCTGAGCTGAAGCCAGAGGTTTTAACCCACAGAGACACCCAGGCACCCCGCGCTGGTCATTCTTAATCAAGCTTCAAAATAATCTCAAGATTATCTTCCCAGTTTCCATCATGATGAGAGTTTTATTAACGTTCTTCCCTTTGCATTTCTGAATGCATGTCTTTATAAAGAACTCTGAGAGAGATCTGGATAGGAGGGTTGAGGACCAGCACTGCTGTATATTGGCTGAGGGCCTCGGGCAAATTACTTCGCCTCCACCATCCTCATCTGTAACATAGGAACATAATATTTACCCACTATTTTAAAAGATTATGTAATAATATGGAAAAAGCCTATGATTATTTTTAGTGAAAATATAATCTATAAAATATGTACTTAAAAAGGCATTTGAGGGACACCTGGGTGGCTGAGTGGGTTAAGCTTCTGCGTTCAGCTCAAGTCATGACTCTGGGGTCCTGGGATCGAGCCCCCCATCGGGCTCTCTGCTTAGCAGGGAGCCTGCTTCCCCCTCCTTCTCTGCCTGCCTCTCTGCCTACTTGTGATCTCTCTGTCAAATAAATAATTTTTTTTTTAAAAAAGGCATCTGAGGGGCACCTGGATGGCTCAGTTGGTTGATTATCAGACTCTTAATTTCAGTCCAGGTCATGATCTCAGGGTCTTTAGATCGGGCCCCATGTCAGGCTCTGTGCTCAACAGGGAGTCTGCTGGAGATTGTCTCCCCCTCTGCCCCTCTCCCCTCTCCCCTGCTTGCACATGTGTGCATGAACTCTCTCTCTCTCAAATAAATAATTTTTTAAAGCACTTGAATTTGTGTAAGGGCTGCTGCAAGTTCATTAAACTTTTACAGTGATAAAGCCAGGTACTATGGGAACACACAAAGGGACTAAACCCAAACAAATGCAATTTAGATAAGACTTTCTAGACAGATGATTGCCTGCATGAAGCTGTGAACACAGTAAGGTGGAAAGAGGCATAAAAAGAGGCACACCACCAATAAAAAGGGTGATGTATGCTGAGTAGTTAGCAATAGCTCCAGACTAAAATTACAGCTAAAGTTTTAGACCTACAAGATTTATTTATTTTTGTTTCTGCAGTGCTAAATACAATGCCTGGTATATAGTGAGTGTACAGTAAACATATGGCAAATAAGTAATTAAAAATGGACATTTCCGCCAAGTGGTTATCCAGGCTCTTGCTTACACATCTCCTATAATAGTGAGCATCTTGTGAGGCATTCCACTCCATCTCTAAGCAGCTCTGGCCGCAAAAAATTCTTCCTTGTATTAAGCCAACCAATAACCCAGTTTTACTAAGAAGCAAATCTACACAAGGGTACAGGGTGAGCCACAGAATGATGCTTTAAAAAGGTGAGGAATAAAGGGATGGAATACAGGAGAAAAAGGCAGAACAATGGGTTTACTTCCATTTAAAAGGACTCCTATGTGCCTTTCACATGCAGCTCCATAGTATTGATCTTGGGTGTTCATGTTCTGCAAAACATACCAGACACTCTACAAACACTTTGACTACTTGCTCTCATGTACTCATTTCCTTTCTTTTATTGAAATTCAATTAGCCAACCTATAGTACGTCATTAGTTTTCACGTAGTTTTCAATGATTCATAAGCTGCGTATAACACCTACTGCTTATCAGATCACACGCCCTCTTTTTTGTTTTAATTGCATTATTATTTTTTTAATTTCTTTTCAGCGTAACAGTATTTAATGCCCATCCCCCAGTTACCCTTTTCACTGCTTGCTGAGCTCTATCAACTGGAAAAATCTCTGTTCTATGATAGGAAAATGAAGATAAAGATTGAAGTCATCGGTTAGTGATACAATCAGGATCTGAAGCTCCATTTTCCTGCCCTACTCCATGGGCTATAGACAGGCTTTCCCCCAAGAGCCATTTTTTTTAAGATTTTATTTACTTATTCGACAGAGATCACAAGCAGGCAGAGAGGAAGGCAGAGAGAGAAGGGGAAGCAGGCTCCTTGCTGAGCAGAAAGCCCGATGCAGGGCTCCATCCCAGGACCCTGAGATCATGACCTGAGCCAAAGGCAGAGGCTTAACCCACTGAGCCACCCAGGTGCCCCTCCCCAAGAGCCATTTTGGTGATTGCCCCACGGAACACTTTGGGCAGATGTTGTTGCACCACAAAGACTCTGTCTGTTCCTGAACTGAACTGAGCAAGCTGTGGGCTCTGGGGCTAGTGAAGCTTGTCTCCCGTTGGCTTGCTACTTAACAAGGTAGTTTGGTGCTTTAACTCACAGTGGAGTTCAGACTCCACAATAAGGCCAATAGGGAGGTTTTTTTGGAATGGGGTATAGTGACAGGGCTCTGGGTGCAAGAGGCTGATGATTGAAAGCCTGGAAGTGCTCTTATTGTAACAGCCATGAAGCAGGGCTTATTCTTGGCAAGGTCAGGAAGGCTGGCTTGATGCAGGCTCCTGAAACACCTCAAATTCGCCTAAAAGCCTGACAGCTCCAAGGACCAGAAGCAGGACTGACTGGTCAAGTGTCTCTAGCTTTGAGAGTGAGTGGAGGCAGGGAGCAGGCTGCCATGGGTTCGTGAACTCCCAACCCCTCACAGCCCTAGTCCCAAAGCTTGCGTTCCCCACTGTCCCTCCAACATGCAGTTCCATCTGGGGTAAAATTTCACCCCTTTTCACAGTCCAGCATTACCCACTGGCTGGGAGAACATAGAGTTAAGAAACATGACATTCTGGAAGAAGCAAAGTCCTGCCATGTACTACTACACCTGGTTAGTACCTTTCACACCAAGAGTGGAAAGCACAGTGTGTCTGTGGACATATGACCGAGCAGTCATGAAAAAATGAAAGGGGATCATATTCATAATCACGATAAACCCTCATACTTGTGAACCATGATTGAGTCTCTAATAGCTTCCACATTCACTATTTGACTTGCTTTTTGTCATACCCTTTATATAGTCGAGTACACTGAAGCCAAGAAATTAAATGGTGCATATTTTTTCTAAATATAATTTTACTTTTACAATATGTTAGGGCTAAAAGTATTGACGTTCGAAGCTCCCAGTGTCTCAGAATGGGACCTTATTTAAAAATAGGGTCCCTACCCATGTGATTAGTTAAGATGAAGTCACACTGGAGTCCAGTGGGTGCCTAATCCTTACAAAAAGACTGCCATGGGAAGAAACAGGGACATGCAGGGAAGCTGGCCATGCAGAGACAGAGTCAAAGATTGAAGTGGTGATTTCACAGCCTGTAAATGCCTGCAGCCACCAAACGTTAAAAGAGGCAAGGTATGACCTTCCCCCAGAGGTTTTGGAGGGGGAGGCCTGGACCTGTGGGCACTTTGATTTGAACTTCTTACCTCCAGGCCTGAGAGAGAATAAACTGAGGAGTAGGTCTCAAGAGAAGGCATCATCAATGTCATCAAACATCGCATCTTTAGTGGGACAAGATAAAAAATCAAAAATCTGATTTCTGGGTTGAGAGATTAGGAGTCTGACAATGACCTTTACAAGAAAACTTTCAGTGAAGTAAGGAAAGAGCTTGCCTCGTTGCAGGTGGGTGAGTAGGGTGCATGAGACAGGATACTGTAAAGATACCCAGTGATCGTCGACTCCTTTCAAGAAGGCCACCTGTGGAAAGAGGGCAATCAAAAGAAAAATGGAGAGAAAAGTTGGAAAGGCATCAAAATAATAGGTGGAAGTTGAACACAGAGTCCAAGGGGGAAGGGTCAGTGCAGAGGAACAGAGCAAGGTCCAGGAGAAGAGGCGTCTCTGGCATAGCACCCTCATGGAGGTTTTGTGAGAGGGTGGTTCCCAGAGGAGACATAGGGTCACGACCAACTTTGTGAGCAGGTCACCTTGCAATTCAGAACAGCCCTCCACATTGTTTAATGCTCTGAGATTGCTGTCTTAAAATTCCTAATGATTTTATTTTTGATTTTCTGTTTTATAAGTGGAGCATGTGTGGGGGGCATGGATCCTCGGCAAACAAGCTGTTTCACCTGTCTGGGATGGACTCAGAGTGGACTGATGGGGACCTGAGTGCATCCCGGCGTGCCCTCACCCACTCCACGAACATGTTCACCCCCACACAAGGCGGAGAGCAGATTGTGTGGGCAGGGAAAGACATGCAAGCCATACCCCCTTATCCCAGCAGGGATCTGCTGCATGATATCTTAGGGCAGGGCAGGGCAGTGGCCAGCTCTTGCCCAGACTGGCAGCTCCAGATTTGCTCAGTGGGCAACACAGGCAAGGTCCCTCACCCATCCCATCAGGTATTAAATGAGTTCCGCCATGGAGTTTCCAATCCCCTGGGGGTTGCCTGTACGGCTGCAAACTGAAACAGTGGGCCATTGGAGGTGGGGGAGATTGACTTTGCTGCCTGGGTTTTCATTTTGACCTGGGCCTTGCAAAGTCTGTCGCCAGCCCTGAGTGAAGGAAGGGAGGAAGAACACTTTGCCTCTAGGATGTGAAGGACAAAAGGATTGGTGGCTGTGGTTTGCGGGATGAGAAATGCCCACCTGCCAGCCTCTCCTGCCTCTCAGATATAAAGCTGGGACAACTGCTGAGGCAGGGTTTGGGGTAGAAGCAGGGGCTCCAAGCAGAGCAAGGACTAAAGATAAGGGATCCCAGTGGTTCAGATGATGCTGTTCCCCTAACCCAGTCATTACTCAGAGTATAAATATCTGAATGAAGAGAAAGAAAAGCTACTTTTCGGTGTTGGGGGTAGGGGGGGAACAAGGCTTAAGTAGTCTATTTACTGCACTACACACAAAGCAGGTTTCCAGCCAGTTTTCCATTCTCAACAATGTCAGAAACTTCCATTCAGTTTTTAAAGGGGTCAATTCTCTTCTTTTTATCCTCTGAATGTTTTAAGGAATATTTTAAAATAATTAATCATAATGCACATTGGGTTTCCCTCACTCGTATATCAGATATTCCATAAATATCCCGGTAGGTTCTGTTGACAGATTGATTGATCCTGGATTGCCGCGGGCTGAGCTCTCCTTCATATCTCTCTGTCATGTGCCTGACTCGCAGCCCCAGGAGGTAGAGAGCACAGCCTATGCTCTTTCTTGCTCAAACAGAGGAGAAGAAAGCTCATGTAGCTCAAACTGAGCCAAGTTCTCCCAATCAGCCTGCCCCCCGCTTCGCCCACTGGTCTCCTCTATGAGATCACCAAACTGCCCTCTGTCTGCACGACTTGAGTTATGATTCCCCTTGCAGTAATTTGCAAGAGTGGAAGACATTCGTGGACACAGGGGGATTCTCACTTCAAATAAAGCATATCTTCCCTCAATTAGAAATGGGAAGAAAGGAAGGGGAATCTATGTGTGAGGGGATGTGAGGGCAGGGACACAAGTCTCAGAGTGCAGCCCCCAGCTCTAAGGATGAGTCATGCTCAGTGAGCTCAGAGGCTGAACAGACTCCAACACCTTTCCCGTGAGCTGCCCCTCCATCTTAATTAAAGTCTCCTATGTTAGCACACAAATGGAGAGAGGGGGCTGCTTATTAGACGCCAGGAGTGTGTGCACCAGGCAAATAGCAATCCAATTATACCAACGCCAGTGCTTGAAATGTGATCTGGACCCAGGCTCTGAGACTGCACTTCCTGCTGCTGGCACCTGCTTGTGCTCCCCTTGGGTCTTTTCCTTGCTCTCCACTGCAGGTGGAGCCAAAAAAATTAAGCCTTTCATATGGTGGGATCAGCAGTAGGGAGGCCCAGGCATGAAGTCACATTCAACAGCCTACTCTGGGCATTCCTGGTATAAGAGTTGCCTCACAAAGGTATCTTCAGTGATAGGGTAATTCTACTGACAGGTGGTCAGGAATTTGATCAGGCCTTCAACAGTTCTGTGTTTCACTCCACAGGAAGTGCTAGCTTCATCCCCTCCTAAGTCAGGGAGTCTCAGAGTCCGAAGGGACCTTGGACAAAGGACTTTGTTCAGAAAATGGAATCACAGAGAGGTTGTGTGACTGGTTAAAGTCACACAGCAAGGAACTAATGGTTTGGGTTCAAAATCAGATACATCTGATTCTAAAAGCAGGCTTTTTCCAATGACCAGAGTCTCAGAAACTCATCTCCTTAAAGATGCTTCAGAGAGTTCAGAAAGAAAGTGTTTTCCATCAAGAAATAAAACTTTTTGTGAAAATTTTTATAATTTTTAAAAATTTGGTCAATCTCCTTATCTCTTTTCTTGAGATTCCTCATCATATTTCTTTGCAAAGAAGTTTGAATAATATTATACTGAACCTTGACAACTGTATGTTTGATGAAAATGAAGGGAATCAGAATTGGCTAAAAATACAGTAAAATATAAGACATGACTGGTTAAGGTACAAGAACTAGGGATGTGTCTCCCTCAAAGTGGAGGGGGCAGCGTGCCTCCCACGTGTCCATTCAGGTTGGACTCTCAGATCTCACAGCCTCAGGTAGAAGAGAGATGCTTGCTCAAGGCACATCTTTTCTTCAGATGCCCCTCCTGTCTCATCACTGGCCTGTGGATGGGAAGAGATAACACTAAAGGGCCAGCCCAGCTCCAGCCCCTGTGGGATTAGCTCAGATTTTTGCTACAACCATTTTTCAGCCCACCTTCTTCCATTCAGTTCCCCTCCCTGCCTCCACACCCTCCCCTGGAACCACCTGTACATAAATCACAGTGTCATAGTCTACTTCCAGAGAACCTCATCTAGGATAGGGAGATATTACTGTATCACTTAGAACTATAAGATCTGTCATTGAAGGACTGCTCTTAAATAGAAAAGAAAAAGGTTAAGTATAATATACAGTGATTTATAGCAATAAAAAAATGTAGTCAAGTAGGTCACTTAATAAATATACATTTCTCTCTATATATCCACATATTTATTATAGGTGTTCATTTCTCTTTAAATTATGTATGCTGTATCCTTCAAATATGTGTACAAATAGTACTGTAGTTTTTTTTTCAAGATTTTATTTATTTAAGAGAGAGATAGCATGAGAGAGAAAGCATGAGTGTGGAAGATGAAGGGGGAGAAAGGCAGAGGGAGAGGGAGAAGTAGACTCTCCACTGAGCAGGGAACCTGTCTCGGGACTCCATCCCAGGACCCCAAGATCATGACCTGAGCCAAAGGCAGATACCTAACTAACTGAGCCACCCAGGTGCCCTAATACTGTAGGTTTTTAAGCTGAAATTTATATTTTTAAATAGACACAAGCAATGTTAATTGGATTGTGTCTTGTTAAGATAAGTAGTCATACCTGAGAAAATAGTGCTCTTTTTAGATCCCTATGACCAAGACAGCCCTAATCACCACATGGCACCTACATAATGCCATGAGTGAATATGTTCTATTCCAACACAAATAGCCCATATCACTGGTAAAGATTCAAACACAGAAAGGAAGATATGGAGGAGGTGGCGGTACTTCTGTCCCTGTAAGGACAAGAGATATCAGAAGTAAATCCAACCAAATCTGTTAAAATTGAGTGAAAAATAATGGGCATCAGACTTGTCTGTGTGTCAAAGGTATTTTCCAATCAAAATGCATAATTTTAAAGAGTATTTCCTTCCCAACTGGATCCCAGCATAACAGCAATAGTCATAAAACAGATGACTAATTGTCTATCCTACTGACATGACACCCATCACCAGGGTCACTTGTCACCACCTCTTGTCTCCCCAGTGTTTTTCAGATTGCAACAGTGTAGAATCACAGGATGGATATATAGTATCCCTACGAAGTAGCCTGCTCTTTCTTTCCTGTCTCTGTCCTATCTTTCTTCCTTAGAAATAGAAACTCCCATAGTTACTGAGTCCAAAACAGCCTGGAATAGATATGTTTTCAGCCACTCCTTTAAGGTAAGTATGACCATGTGACCAAGGTTTAACCAATGAGATGCATGTAGCTTCCAGGAAGTATCCCCAAGAAGAAGACACGGGCGTTTCCTCTTTCCTGTTGTTTGTAAAAAGAAAATGGTGGCTGGAGCTCACGCTTCCATCTTGGACAATAAGAGGCCATCCTAAGGAGAGTGAAGTGGCAAGACAGAAATTTCTGATGCCAGGTAATTACGGTGCATGAGCCCTAGACCCCATTCTCTGTTTATCTAAACAAGAAATACTGGTTTGTCTTCATAAAATCTCTATGTTTAGGAAATTTAAGGTCATTTGTCACATATAGATGAACCTAACCATAATAAAAATAATCACTAAAAATCCCATAATTTCCAAATTGAGCCACACTTAACTTATTTTGAAAGATGACATGGCCTTAATTTTGAAATCTCCAAAGAGGTAGAAATCACAAATACATGCTACGTAGGGCATTTAATCATCATAAAGTGTACTTCTGTCATCTGTTCCAATGACTCAGAATCTGGGAGGTTATCATGTAGTCACATGAATGATGATTTGTTTGGATCTGGGTACATGGAATGCAGTAATGCAGAAATTAATAAAATTGCTTGTATTATTATCTTGATTCATTACTTTTTATTTTGCAGACCAATTTTTCACACCAAATCATAAATTGCTTGAGACTATAGCTAGATAACAATGTTTTGCACATGATGAATGTGCAGGAAATATTTTTAGATTATTTATAAAGGTCCTTGTGATATTGTAGAATTCAGTATTTAATAAGTAAACCTGAAATTTATTTTTCATGTGCAACTCAGAGGATTGAGCAGTTTAGTCAGATGACTAAAAGCAAAAATTATACATTTGGATTAGGAAAAAGACAATGAGTCTGAATTTGAGTAACATCACACTACCATGTAATTCCTCCTCACCCCCTAACTCCCAAACTTTGACCGGAGAGTAAGAAGCAAGAACTAGCCTTTGGGTGATGATTGTACACTGAACAAACATTTAGCATCACTTAATCTGAAAACCTCACTTAAAAAAAATGTAATGTTTTAAGGGATAGAACAAGGACAAAGAAAATTAGGAAAAAAACAATAGCCACAGAATTTTGGAAGTCAGGAAACAGAAGAATGAATAATAAATGACCTTGAAAGCAACATAGACATGAGAACTACCCAAATTGTATCGTGGTACTTCTATAACGGTCAGAAATTAGCATCTTCAGGATCTCATGGAGATGGACATAAATGGGAGGTAAAAATAGTAGTTAGGTTGAAATTCTATTCAAAAAGCCACTGGTTCTCTATATCCTCCTCTCTGTCATTCCAACTCCGGAAGTAAATGCAAGTCTATTCTCTAAGGGAGGTAAAATAGAAGGCATACGGACCAGAGGACACTAAATAAAGTTAAGGTTTGGTGCTCTGAAAAACAATTACATGAAATTTTATATCTTAATTATTTTCCTAGGCTCTTAGGCCTCTAGAAGCCAGAACTTTATTTTCCAGGCATGATGCTAAAATATTTCTTTTTAGGAGTACTGATCAGCCCAAGAAAAATTATCTAAAGATATTCATATTAGAGATCCCCCTACAAAAATCCCAGCTATCACCAGGCAGCTGGTAATGAGTAACAGGATCAGACACCCCAGCCATATGCCTCAGACCAATCCAAAAATGGATTAGGCATCATATTGCTTAACAGGGACTCATGAAGCTAGCAGAAAATGGAGAAATGTCTTCAAATGGCTCAGGGAAAGTGATTTTCAACTATGATAGCTAATTTTATGTGGCAACAGGCAGGATTGGATCACAGGGTGTCCAGATATTCAGTAAATGTTATTCTGAGTGTTTCTTCTAGGATGTTTTTGGATAAGATTAACATTCATATTGGTAGACTGAGTAAAGCAGATTGCTCTTCTTAACGTAAGTTGATCTCATCTAACCAGCTGAAAACCTGAATGGAACAAAAAGGTTGACCCTCCCCTGAGTGAGAGAGCATTCTTCCTACTTGCCTGCATGTGAACTGGAGCACAGTTGTCTTCAGACTAAAACTGAAACATGAGCTCTTCCTGAGTCTTGAGTCTGCTGGTCTTCAAATAGGAATTATAACACTGGCTCTCCCGGTTCTCGGGTCTTTGTAGTCACATGAACTAAACCATTGGTTTTCCTTGGTCTTAACTTGCCTACTCACTCTGCAGATCTTGGAACTTGCCAACCTTTATAATTACATGAGCCAATTCCTTGCAATAAATCTATCTATCTATTTACCTATTTACCTATCCATCATCTATCTATCCATTTATTTATCATCCATCCATCCATCCATCCATTATCTATCCATATGCATATCTATCTATCTATCTACACATCCTACAAGTTCTCTTTCTCTAGAACTCTGACTAATATACCAACTTGGGCAATGAAATAGTAATTCAGTGTGAACAAAGAATAATGACATTTCAGATCCCCCTAATTATCTCCTTTTCTTCCTTCCTCAAAAACCTGGAAAAGCAGGGCCTCCATCAAGGAGAGTAGACCACAAATGCAGCAGTCATGAAAATGGGAAACAGAGACTTTAATACAAGAGACAAGAGTATTCCTAGAATGATGCTTTAGGAGAGTCTCAGTGGCAGTTCTAGAAAACAACTAGTCCACTCAAGTAAACCCAAAGACTCCAACAAAGATGTCTCCAAGGTGATAAAAATGGAATGCTCCACTTGTTTGATTGTGTTCAGAGGAGATTCAGCAAATGGGGGGAGGAGGGGCCATGAGGAAGATTTATTAATAAAGAATATTTATAAAAAACAACCAATCAATTAAACAAATGTACCACAATAGAAGGAAAGTATTCATAATAGTCAAATAGCTCAGCTATTATAAACACTGAATTTTGTTTTATCTCAAATCATTCCATAACTATACGTTATGAAAATACCAACATTCAATGGATTGTCTCTGTAAATTTCTGGTCTATATTACTCTTGGTGTCTTTCTTTTATAGAATCCCCCTAGTATGTTTTTCAGGGCTGGCTTGGTGGTCACATAGTCTTCTCAAACTCAACATTCAAAAAACAAATAACGCAGTCAAAAAATGGGCAGAAGACATAAACAGGTACTTCTCCAAAGAATACATACAAATGGCTAACACACACAGGAAAAAATTCTCAATATCACTAGCCATCAGGGAAATACAAATCAAAACCACAATGAGACACTGCCTTACACCAGTTAGAATGACAAAAAATGAACAAAACAGGAAACAACAAACGTTGGCAAGGATGTGGAGAAAGGGAAACCCTCTTACACTGTTGGTAGGAAGTACAGCCACTCTGTTGAAAATAGAGCTACCTCAAAATGTTGAAAATAGAGCTACCATATGACCTAGCAATTGCACTACTAGGTTTTTACCCCAAAGATACAGATGTAGTGAAAAGAAGGGGCACATGCATCCCAATGTTCATGGCAGCAATGTCCGCAAAAGCTAAATTGTGGAAGGAGCCAAGATGCCTTTCAAGAGATGAATGGAGAAAGAAGATGCGCTACATATATACAATGGAATATTATTCAGGCATCAGAAAGGATGAATACCCACCATCTGCATCGACATGGATGGAACTGGAGGGCATTATGTTAAGTGAAGTAAGTCAAGCAGAGAAAGACAATTATCATATGGCTTCATTCATATGTGGAACATAAGCAATAATAGCACAGAGGACCATAGGGGAATGGAGTGAAATCTGAAGGGGATAAATCAGAGAGGGAGCTGAACCATGAAAGACTATGGACCCCGGGGAACAAACTGAGGGTTTCAGAGGGGAGGAGGGTAACAGGATGATGGGTATTAAGGAGGGCATGTGTTGTGATGAGCACAGGGTGTTATACATAACTAATGAATCATTGAAGACTACATCAAAAACTAATGAGGTACTATATGGTGGCTAACTGAACATAAAAAAAAAAAAAATTCAAACACTTTTCACCAAAAGCATAGCAATGTCATAGAGTTCAATCTAATACAATGGAAAGTTATGGACTGGTAATGGTTAGAAATGTATCTATTGATACATTGATACAACAGAAGACATGGAAGAGAACAGTGTCTTGTCTCCTATCATAGGAAATTGGTCAGTAGTGCCTAAAACTGACAAATCCAGAAGCAGTAAAGTAGGTACATTATCTAGATTTGTGGAGGCAAATATCCAGAGGAAATTAAAAAAAAAAAAAAAAAGTGAGAGCTTCTGTATGGGGAAATAGCACTGTCCCTGTCCTATTGAGTTCTTTGCATCTTCAAACTACATTGTCCACATAACTATAATGAAAACTAAATTTAAAGCCAAAAACATAACTAATACTAGGAGTCAGGGGAAAAAAATAAATCCCCTGCTTCTAATGCTATAACAAAGCAGTTAGAGCCCTCATGCCTGGTAGATCCAAGGAGGTTTAAAGTCCGTGGGCTTCAGATAAGCCAGAGGATCAACTCGATGATTTCACATCAATTTCTTCTCATGACCCTTTGTTGTATACTCAAAACAATCTTCCTTATAAAGGGGCACATGTTTATATATCCAAGCAGAACTTTCACCAAGAAGTATAAATAGTTTGTGATTGTTGAAGGAAACATTCATAGTTAATAATTAATTAAGTCAAAATGAAAATCTGATCTAGACTAAACAGTGATAGAGAATGCTAAAGGATCTATGAAAACAAATCATAATTCTACAAAAGCATGTTTTCCTGCATATTTTGTTTTAAAATTTGGTGTCCTACTTAAATATATTGTTTGTGTTAATGTTGTAATTTATGTGCTTAACTCCTTTTTTCTTAAGAAAAAGCACAGTTGAGTGTCAAAGCAGTCTTATTTATTTCCCCATTGACCAAAATTCTAAGACTTCCATGGATTCACATTATAGAACAATAACTAGTGGCCCATCTAAGACAAGAACATGTACCCAAACTACATGAAAAATGTCCAGTAGAAAATAGTTTTCCTCCTGAATGGAGTAGCCAATACAAACCTATAAAGAATGGAAAATACTACCAGCACAAAGCCACTTCAATAAATGTAACATGATGGTGAATCACTCTATGGGAAATATTTTCACCTTGAAGAGAACATTTTCAGTGAAATGGTAGAGGCTGAAGCCAAGCCGCTGCAGGCTAAAGAGTATGTAGGTTATGAGGAATTTATATGCCACGTGTAAACAACACTTCATGAAATTTTACCATAATGGATAAACAAAATAATAGAATAGCAGGAAAATATAGTGTCAAGGAAGTTTTGTTGTTTTGTTTTGTTTTACTTTGTCTGTTTTTATTTTGAGATGAATTTTCTTTTGGACTGATTTAAGCTCAGAAAGATGACCCAAAAGAGAAAAGAACAATCCAAAGTCCTTTGGATGGGGAAAAACAAGAGAAGTAAGGAAGGGAAAGAGAGAGTGAGAGAGGGAGAACAGATGGAGTTCTGAGCATTTGCTCCTGGTGCTGGTAGGTATCCATGTTCCAGATGAGAAAACCAGGGTGGAGAGAGAACATTCAGTAGCCAAAACAAGATTCAAAATCCAGTCTGTTTGAGTCCAAGTAGACCATGCTCATGAATCCCAAACCTTCATACCTCACAGGTTATAATTACTCAGAGCTGGCACTAGGCTTTTTGAAAGTAAGGGGAAATTAGAAATAGATACTGATACTACTTGTCAATTATCCAACTAAACCATTTCTAAAAAGCTGGATTTGAATGAGAGAAGAGTTCGGTCAGAGCAGACCATCAAGTGCATAGAAAGGGTATAAAAACAAGACAAATATTCAGGGAAATACTCCTGCCAGCCCTTCAGGCAGCTCACATCTTCACAGCAAGAGTGCACACATTTACTTAACATCTAGGAGCCCCTTGGTATTGGTTACATTTCTACAACAAAAGGGAAGGAAGTCAGCACAGACAAAAACTATTAATGCATCCGGCAGACTCATTTACTTCTGCATTTCTGAGCTGTTCCTCCGCCCCTGGCTGAACGTGCCCCTGAGACATCGCAAGCCACACAGTGAAAGGTGAAATTACACACAGCAGATTTGTTAAACCAGGCTAGCACATTCAGAAGGAAATATCACCCCCAAATAGCATTGCCATTAGCAAACAATATAATATTTATTAAGCACTCTACTGCCTGGAATACCCTCTTGTAACCAGTAAAGATTAGGAGTTAAAGTCCATAGGAAACATGAATTTTCCTTTTGTAAATGCACACAGGGAGTTCTTTATAGTTTTGCAAGCTGAAGTAGGGCAGGTTCTCTCAGAGAGTTATCATTTTCCACATCACCTCAACACTGACCCATTCAAGTTCCCAGGGCCCTTGGGAGATGTGATTCTGGCTCTCCTATTCTTCAGGTCTTCTCCAGATCTAAACACAAGTCCCCTTTCAGGGAGTGGGAACAGTTGGAAAGGAGTGGCATTGAGATTCTTCGAGGGGATAGTGTGGACAGCTCTGTTCCCAGCAGCACCAGAGTTGTCCCTGCCTGGCACATGGGAGGTGCCTAATTAATGTTTGTTGAGGTTATGAATGAATGCCTGGCAGGACAAATTGAATGGCTGTCATTGCACTGAGAATGGAGTGGAGATGGATGCAGAAGAAAGATACCTGAGAGAGAAATCAGGAGATCCTGGGTCCAGCCACATCAACTCAGTAAAATCAAGGAATTTGAATTTATTGTCTTATTGATGTCTAACTATACAGGCACGTCAGACATAGGGAACACACCCCACTCCCCAGAAGCCTTCAGTCAATGACTGATGACAGATGATGTAAAAGTACTTCTGTTCCTTCATCCCCCATGTGAGATAGATCAGAGGTGCCTCACCCACTTTTTATTTGCAACCAGCATCCACCTAGATATATAAAGTTCTCTCCTGAGCTTCCAGTTTGTGTGCCCACCCTGTTGTGGACACCTCCACTGGTCTGTCTCCCAGGCACTTCACACTTAACCTCCAAAACAAAATTATCTTCCTCTCTCACTTAATATTTTTTGAATCTTAATTGTTGCATGCATCGTTCACTCAAGCATCCAAATCCAAAAAAACAGGATTCGTTTTGGGGCCTTTCCTTTCACTCACTCTGTGTTCAGCCATGCCGTTCTTTATGCCACACCATGCTCCTGACTTTACCTTTTCAAGGTGTCTCTGAATTAGTTCCTCCTTCTGCCTCTTTACTACCAGCAACAACAGCTTGACTTTTCTGGTTACTGCAGCACACTCTTCAATTCCTTTGCTGATTCCAGGATCACCACGCCTTCCACCCACCACCCATCCTTTGTGCTGTATTTCTATCTCCTTCAGTGCTTCTTCCTTCCTGCTCTTTTGCTCATTATGCTGGTCCTGTATGAGCCAGTCCCCAAGCCTCCTCCCTAGCCACTTGACTTCACCACTTATGCTCCAGTAAAAACTGAGTGGTTTGTTGTTTTTCTATTCCTACATGATTAAGGGTTTTTTTTTGGGGGGGGGTATTTGTTTGTTTTTGTTTTTGTTTTGTTTTGTTTTGTTTTTTTCCTAGTTGGGGGTTTGGGAGTTTTTGTTTTGTTTTGTTTTCTTTGCTGGAATACTTTTCCATCCTTCTTCTCCTGGGTATATCTTTGTTCTTATTTGGAATATCCATTTTTCCCTTGGGAAGACCTTTTTAACACAGACCCAGTGTGATCCTGGGTTGCCTTTCCTCTATGCTTGCTTGGTGTCCTGGACATCATATTGAAATTAACTGTGTCCTCAACCTGACCATTAAATGTTTGGATCTAAGAATCATGGTGTGCTTATTCTAATGGTCATGGCATCCATCCCCTGCACCCAGCAAATAAAAGGGAGCCAATAAATATTTCTTGAGTGGAAATAAACTTTATCTAGCTCTGTAATGAAAATATTAGTGTCCAGCTAGGGACTTTGGGCTGTTCTCTGAGAGCTGTGGGAAGTCAACAGCATGATCCAAGCAGCATCCCAGGAAGTCATTTTGGTAGCAAGATGGTGGGTTGAAGAGCAGCCTTGGAGATGGCATTTTATTCTACCTGTTTTCCCTTTTATGATTACAATTGCAGTGTATAATTTTGTCTTTATTGTCTTTTAACTTCTATCTCCCAGTGGCCAGTAAATGTCATGTCTCTGCACAGACTATCTGGTGCCCAGCACAATGCCTGCTACAATCACTCAGGTGGGCCTTTGGGATAAAGGAAAAAGTGTCTAAAATAACTGAAATTTATGTCTTTGATAACGGTGAACAGTAAAAACACTTATGACTGCCTGCAACACATATTAAAATGCACCCAAAAATAATAATACGGATTGACTAATGAATAAGAGAGACAGATAAGTAGAAACATGATAAAATAGGCAAGCAAACTGTTAATGATAACATCCTAGGTAGTAGGTAGACTGGTAGTCACTGTAAAATTGTTACAAATTTGCAATGTGTCTGCAGATTTTCATAATAGGTGTTAGGGATTAAAAAGCATTCATGATAAATATTGACCATTCCCGAATGGAAATGCATGATGATGAGGAACGAGCCCAGGGACTGATTGACTTTCTCATCATATTAGAAACAATGCCCTCTCTTGCCTCCCTCCACAATCACAGCTGCCACATCACACAAGATGACCCACAAACCATGTATATCTATAGGCTATCAGTGGCCCCCACCTTTCTCTGCTTCAGATCCAAACACTTGGTAAACCAAAACAGTCTATTTCCTATCACATCAGTAATCCAGAGTTTATAGTATGTGCAAAGCAGGGCAGAGAGCTTTTCTCTGTTGAATCTTCTTGTTATTCTTGAAACAGGAAATTGAATTTCCCCTCCTGCAAATGAAACTGGGAGCCCCTTCTCCCCACCCCCAAAAGAACTGGAAAAAGGGGGATGTCTTCAGTTGGGAGAACTATTTTTCAAATACACAAAAGACTCTTCTTTCTTCATACTCAGCAAGACCATCAACTTCCTCTACAAATGCTGAAAAATTATCTGAAAACTTCATGATTGCTCATTAAGAGAAAAATCACATCAGTCATAAAAAGGGGCTGTTATGTTTTGTTTTGCAATCTTCTTGATATTTTGTATTTTTAAGAGTTTTCTTCCAAAAATACAACCTATGTCAATGTACTTATTCTCCAGGTTCTGAAACTTGCGGACTTCTCATAACTTTGCAAAGAGAAGGCAGTTGTTTGCCTGGCCTGAGGTGTACACTGACTCTTTCATGCAAATACATCTTTCTACTCCTGTGGCCAAGTACCTTTCTGTTATTGCCGTGTGTTTGTTCAAGTGGTGAGGAAATATTAAATATCACACATTCTCAGCAGAGACCGGACAGTAATTATCAACAGATGGTAGCAGTAGGGGACTGAGAGAGCAGAAGAGTCTTCCCTACAGGAGGGCTTGTGCTAATCCCTGGGGCAACACATTGGTCACAGACCTGGGGGTATAAGATGAGGTTAACTACCCATCCATCTCCCCACTTTTCACATTATCTTGATATTTCCTAGACATCCATCCTGAGCACCTGATTCTAGACTCCCTTGGAAGTGGCAGAAGATTTAACTGTGTGCTGGGATCACTTAATGGTCCTCTAGAAAAGGGAAGAACCATCAGGAGGGTTTTGAGTGTTTCAGGAAATGCACACAGCAAAACACACAAGTGGATGTAAGTCCATTCAACAGGTATGTATAGAAAGGCTGCTCTCTTCTCTACACCTGCCAGAAAAATAATTAGGAACACAGAATAAAAAGACATGAGGCTGGGGGCACCTGGGTGGCTCAGTGGTTTAAGGCCTCTGCCTTCGGCTCAGGTCATGGTCCCGGGGTCCTGGGATCGAGCCCCGCGTCGGGCTCTCTGCTCAGCGGGGAGCCTGCTTCCCCCTCTCTCTGCCTGCCTCTCTGCCTACTTGTGATCTCTGTCTGTCAAATAAATAAAATCTTTAAAAAAAAAAAAAAAAGACATGAGCCTGGTCCTTGAAGAATGAATATCTAATGAGGGAAACAATTACTTATGACACAATGTACTAATTGCAGCCATGGAAACATAGGTACTAGGTGTAATACCTGTTTTAAAACGTCAGGATTAATTCTGTCTGGAGTCAAAGTTGTAGGAATTATGGGAGCTATGTCAAGAAGAGCTACAAGGAGAGGTGACAGCTACCCTGGGCTCATAAATAAGAATGTATTTGTTCTAAAAATGCGACAGGTAATGGGCATTCAACACTGAAGGAGGCAGACAGGATCTCTGCCCTGATAAAGCTTCTATCTACAGAGAGTAGAGAGAAGAGAAGCGGAATTTTCACAGTGGAATAGGAGACAAAAACGCCATTCCATAAAAGGGATGGGAGCAGAGACTCATGCAGAGGCACACAAACATGGAAGAGTCAGGCATGTGGAAGAGTGGAGGCTTGTCACAAGGTAAATTCAGCAGCCCCTCCCTCCTCTTACTCATGCAATTATTAAATCAATATTCCCGTCAATGGACAGCCATTGGACATGCAGGGTGAGATGAGCCTGGTAGAATCTCAGCCTTCACGGACCTTATTGACCATAGGAATGTTGGCCATTGAAGACAATATTCAGTATATTCAGTGTATATAGAAATATATAGATTTCATAGAAACTAAGGCTTTATTAAGAAACTAAGTTCTTATTTATAAAGAAGGCTTTATTTATCATGAAAAGAATAAATTTTATTTTTCTCTTATATAAGACTAAGACCTGACAAACAACTAGATGAGGAGCAGGGTGGCATAAAAGAAGGGTTCTACAGAAATCCCACCATGACTTAAAATCATTACCAAGGAAGAGTGAAAGCAAAGATACTTCCCAAAGGATCTTCACATCAAAGTCTGTGTGAAATAATTAAACCAACAAAAAATACAGAAAATAATGATACCTTTGTTCCCATCACTTAGATTAAACACACCTTAAAATATGCTTCATTTGTTATTAAAGACAAAAAATGTTACAGATAGAATTGAAGTCCTCTTTATACTCCTTTCTTATCCTATTATCCTCTATTCCACTCCCAATCACTATCTTGATGCTGATCTTTGTCCCTTGTGTCCATTAGAAAAAAAATGTATACATATAGGATATGCACTTATTCTTCCTAAAGTAGCATTGTTTTGAATAGTTTGTAAATTTTCAATTATTATCATACTATGTATTTCAATCTACAACTGACTTTCTGTATCTATAATTAAACTTTCAGGATTTTTCTGTGTTTTTCAAAAAAATCTATATATTTTTATGGTCTCCATTTGTCATTTGTATTGGGATTCTCCAGAGAGACAGAATCAATAGGATATATATTTAAAGAGAGATAGACTTATATAGATAGAGATATATATGTAAAGATATGCATAAGAGAAGATTTATTATAGGTATTACCTCATATGATTATGGAAGCCAAGAGGCCCTAAGATCTGCCATCTGCAAGGTAAAGAACCAGAAATTCTGGTGGAGTGACTCAGACTGAGTTTGAAAGCCTTAGAACTGGTGAATGATGGTGAAAGTTCTGATCTGAGTTTGAAAGCCTAAGATCCAGGAGCACCAATGTTTGGCAGTTTTCACCTAAATCTATTCCTTCCTTCTGGATTTATTTTCCTTCAGTTTTTAAACACATCCTTTACTGATTCTTTTGGTAAGAACTACGGATGGTAAATTCTCTTAATCATTGTCTGAAATTTTCTTTATTTAAGCCTCCCTCCTGAATGATAGTTCACTTGAGAATAAAACTGTAAACTAAGAGTTATTTTCTCTATCACTTTAAAGATATTCTTGTGTTGCCTCTCACACATATCCTGGTAAAGAGAAATCACTATCAGTATATTTGTCACCAGTCAATTGTTAATTGATCTCTTCTCTCTGTTGCTTCAAGACTGGTCTTTTTAAGCTTAATGTTCTACAATTTTGCTATTATCATTTAGGTTTTTAATTTTATCCTACTCAGTCCTCCTGTCCTCCTCAACTCTGGGAAATTCATAGCCCTCAGATCGTAAAATCTCTTCTCTACCATTTCCACAATTTTTGTTTCTTTATAATTTATTCTATATTTTAGGTAAGTAACTTAGTACTACCTTCAAATTTATTATTTTTTCAGGCTTGTCCAATCTAGTGTTTGTTCCATTTACTGAATGTTTTATTTCTATGACTACATTTTTAATTTCCAATTTATTTTTTTTTTTATTTTCAGCGTAACAGTATTCATTGTTTTTTCACCACACCCAGTGCTCCATCCAATCTGTGCCCTCCCTAATACCCACCACCTGGTTCCCCCACCCTCCCACCCCGCCCCTTCAAAACCCTCAGGTTGATTTTAAGAGTCCATAGTCTCTCATGGTTCACCTCCCCTTCCAATTTCCCTCAACTCCCTTCTCCTCTCCATCTACCCTTGTCCTCTATATTATTTATTATGCTCCACCAATAAGTGAAACCATATGATACTTGACTTTCTCTGTTTGACTTATTTCACTCAGCATAATCTCTTCCAGTCCTGTCCATGTTGCTACAAAAGTTGGGTATTCGTCCTTTCTGATGGAGGCATAATACTCCATAGTGTATATGGACCACATCTTCCTTATCCATTCATCCGTTGAAGGGCATCTTGGTTCTTTCCACAGTTTGGCGACCGTGGCCATTGCTGCTATAAACATTGGGGTACAGATGGCCCTTCTTTTCACTACATCTGTATCTTTGGGGTAAATACCCAGCAGTGCAATTGCAGGGTCATAGGGAAGATCTATTTTTAATTTCCTGAGGAATCTCCACACTGTTCTCCAAAGTGGCTGCACCAGTTTGCATTCCCACCAACAGTGTAAGAGGGTTCCCCTTTCTCCACATCCTCTCCAACACATGTTGTTTCCTGTCTTGCTAATTTTGGCCATTCTAACTGGTGTAAGGTGGTATCTCAATGTGGTTTTGATTTGAATCTCCCTGATGGCTAGTGATGATGAACATTTTTTCATGTGTCTGGTAGCCATTTGTATGTCTTCATTGGAGAAGTGTCTGTTCATATCTTCTGCCCATTTTTTAATATGATTATCTGTTTTGTGTGTGTTGAGTTTGAGGAGTTCTTTATAGATCCTGGATATCAACCTTTTATCTGTACTGTCATTTGCAAATATCTTCTCCCATTCCTCCAACAGCACATTAAAAAGATTATCCATCATGACCAGGTAGGATTCATCCCTGGGTTACAAGGATGGTTCAACATTCGCAAATCAATCAATGTGATAGAACAAATCAATAAGAGAAGAGAGAAGAACCACATGATCCTCTCCATTGATGCAGAAAAAGCTTTTGACAAAATCCAGCATCCGTTCCTGATTAAAACGCTTCAAAGTATAGGGATAGAGGGAACATTCCTGAACTTCATCAAATCTATCTATGAAAAACCCACAGCAAATATCATCCTCAATGGGAAAAAGCTTGCAGCCTTCCCATTGAGATCAGGAACACGACAAGGATGCCCACTCTCACCACTCTTGTTCAACATAGTATTAGAAGTCCTAGCAACAGCAATCAGACAACAAAGAGAAATAAAAGGTATCCAGATTGGCAAGGAAGAAGTCAAACTCTCTCTTTTCGCAGATGACATGATTCTTTATATGGAAAACCCGAAAGACTCCACCTCCAAACTACTAGAACTCATACAGCAATTCAGTAATGTAGCAGGATACAAAGTCAATGTCCAGAAATCAGTGGCTTTCTTATACACTAACAATGAAAATACAGAAAGGCAAATTAGAGAATCGATTCCATTTACTATAGCACCAAAAACCATAAGATACCTCGGAATAAACCTAACCAAAGAGGTTAAAGATCTGTACTCGAGGAACTACAGAACACTCCTAAAAGAAATTGAAGAAGACACAAAAAGATGGAAGACCATTCCATGCTCTTGGATGGGAAGAATAAACATCGTTAAAATGTCCAATTTATTTTTGAAGTTTTTAAATAAATGCATGTTCTTTGTTCACTAATAGCTTATTTTTGCTCATTATATCTTCCATTATGAATTTCTGACCAGCCCTCATGTATTTTTAAAAGTCTTTTTCAAACTGTTTTATTAATTATATTTCATGTGCTCTGACACATCCAATCATGGATTTTATTGACCACCTTCCGGTATTTTCATATTTTATAAATTTGGTTTATAGGCACAGTTTGGATGAAAATATTGTTGTTTTTCTCTCTGATGGGGAAGGTGGTGAATATATTTATATCTATTTTCTCCTCCATGTCTAGGATTTTCTACCTTCACCTGGGCCCCTGGAACGCCAGGCTAGAACTAGGTCCCATATGAGAAACTAGAAGCTCCTTTCACTGGAAGTACTCACAGTTACAGTCACTGAGCCGGGAGATCCTCTTGGCCCACAACTTAAATGTACACAACTTCATACAAACTAAACAGCAGCTACTGTTCATACCAGCGGAGAGGACCACATCCCAGTGCTGTTGACAAGCCCTGATCTTGGCACCATTAGGACAGCTTAGTCTCATTTACCCCACCAGGCCTAACCTCCAAGCCTTCTCTGCCTCCATGGGAATCCAGAAATCATCAGGGCCCCATCACAGCTCTCAAATCCATATTTCTTTTCATTTCCCTGAAGCACAGAGAAGAGTGTCCTGTATTTGAAGTATTGTGGAGAGTTTCTTGTTTTTGTTGTTGTTGTTGTTGTTATATTTTTATCATCTGTCTTCTGGGAGGCAAAAGAGTTGAATGGTCTCAAAACATAAACTTTCAATCTCATTCTGATATGTTAGTCATCCTTCAAAAACCATAGGATTGTTCAGTCTCACCTCCCTCTTCTGGCCCATGATTTTTACTCTGCTCAGGACACACACCCGGGCTTCTGCTATACCAGCTCCTCAAGACTCAGCTCAGCCTCTTCTTCTTTAAGAATTTCTCTATAATAATGTCCACCCTTTATCCCCAACTCCTTTATTTGTCCCTCACCCTCAACAGATTGTAAACATCTTAAGCAGAGTTTGGATTAATTTCATTTCTCATCACCTCTTAAATTTCATCAGGAGTGCTTGATCAATATTTAGTGAATGCATACCTACTTGAGTTTTAGAAAATCCAAGTGCACAGGGCCTTATTTTGACTTTTCTAAAATCAGCCAGCAAGGCTAAAAATAAAAACTAAAACTAAAATAAATCTTTTCTTAAAGACATACCAAATTTCTAAACCTATACTCAGATGTCCCGAAAATGCGTAAAGATTTTGCCATCTTCCAACTCCGCGAAACCCAAAGCAGCTTGTTCTCCTTGCCATTTCGAAAGATAAATAGGATTTGTGGAGAAATTATGCAAACTTTCCCTGGAAAATAAAAAGATTTCTAAAAATCCCACAGGCAAACTTATGAAAAGCCAAAATCAACTAGCTTCATTTTACATGCAGGACTTTCTACACCTCAGTATAAAATAATGCAGATGATTAAATCTCACTAAAATTCAAGAAAATCGAGATACCACACCTCACCAAAGAATATTAATACATACATTTATGTGTGCACATATTTATATATGTGTGTATGTATATGTGTACACACATATGAACTAAAATAGCATCTTCATGCAACTGAGTTAGTAAATACATGAATGAGAGAATTTACACAGTTACTATCATTTAGATAACTGCCACTTAGACTCTAAAGATAGAAACACTGTATTGTTTTCCCCGATACAACTTGCCCCCAAGACCCCATGAATCCATTGTGCTCTCCTTGGGATGGTCTCCTTTATCTTGATTAACTGGATAAGTCTCAGCTTCAGTCTTATCTCCTCTGGGTAGTCTTGACTCCTGGCATATCCTTATTGCCCCTCCATCACATGTCTGTCCTGTGTCACAATGCGGGCCATCTAAGAGTTAGGACCAAGTGTTTTTATCTCAGAATTCCATACTCATACATTTTTGAAGGATGAGTCATTGCATGAGAGAATGAATGAATGAATGAATAAAACCCATGAGTAGAACCACTCTGCAGTATTTTTTCCATCAAGGAAGGAAGCAATAAACAGCTCTGCTTTATCAAAGAGTCTTCTGCTGAACAAAATCTAAAGGGGTTTCTGCAAAGGCATTGGTAACTTTCAGTGTGAACACCATGGCCCTTCTAAAATTGAAGTAGGCAACCCCCTCCCTTTAAAAAATCTCAACCATTTTATTCCAGCAAATAAACACTCAAATGACATGTTTTTCTATTAAAAACTCATGGGCCTTAAATTTCTTTTTAATCACAGGATTTAGTATTATTACACGTGTTCCATTAACAGGCATATCCAATGAATTCCCTTTCATAAACACTAGTAAGTTCAGTGCAAACCAGCCAGGTGATTAATTTATAATTCTTGACACATTAGGGAGGTGGGTTGGAGGTAAGAAGTAGCAAGCAAGCCTAGGATGGACTGCCTTCTATGCCAACACCATGGACACACACAGAGAAGGGCACATGCAAACACCTGAGCACATGTACACACACACACACACACACACACACACACACACACACCACCCGTGAACACCCACTGTGCTGAACTGGCATTGGCTCCAAATTTGACAAACCAATGCCTGAAGGCAAATAGCTGAGCCTAAACTGTTGCAGGTTCCTTTTCCCATAAAAATAATAATAACGAATAAAAATCATTGGCATTTGGCCAGAGCCTAATGCAGCACAATTGCTAAATTCAGCATCCTCCTAAATTCAACATACTCCCCACTTGTCCCACTGCCTCCTTCTTGCCTCTCTGGGCAGGTTTTTTTATTCGGAATAAAAAGTCAGTCAATAGCTGCTTCAATCCCAAATCCCTAAAGCATGTGACCTTCTCCTTAAACCTCAGTGACAGAGAGTCTTTCTGCAGGAAGGAGAGCAACTTCACAAAGGAACCAAGTAGCCTTGCTGTGATTTTAGGAGCATCATTTCTCTCTTTGAGCTACATGAGCACATGTCCACATGAGTAAATAAGAAGGTCAGCTGTGATGATTCCTTTCACTTCTAACCTTGTATGAAGCACTTTACAGTATGGACTCTATAGCCAACTGATGGGATTCAAATCCCAGCCCATCACTTATCCGTAAAATGATAATAATGGCTATGATGATAAATAGATGATAGATAGATAGTAGACAGACAGACAGACAGACACTGCTGGTACTCCTAAGAATATAGTGAGAATTCAATGACACATTTTATATGGTTTTTATAAGACAGCTTGGCACATAGTCAGCTCTATATAAAGGCTAGTTGGTATTCTGAAGATCATAGTATTATGAAAGGATTTCTGAAGACCATAGTATTAACACTTTCTGTCTTATTTCTTTATTTTTTTGTTATGTTATGTTAGATACTTTATGCAGAAAACCAAAAAGAGTCCACCCCAAAATTACTAGAACTCATAGTGCAATTCAGTAATGTGACAGGATACAAAATCAATGCACAAAAATCAGTTGTTTTCCTATACACTAACAATGTAACTGTGGAAAGAGAAATTAGGGAATCGATTCTGTTTTCAACAGCACCAAAAACCATAAGACATTTTGGAATAAACCTAACCAAGGAGGTAAAGGATCTGTCTCATCTCTTTATTTCACAATAAGGGAGTGATAAACAAAAGCCAAGAACTTAACATTTGCTTCTGGACACACAAGGGGATAGTTGTTGCACTGAATCCCTGAGACCCATAGTTCTTGGGTCCCAGGTCAGGTAGGTCTGTGGAGCATCGCTGGCCCCACTGAGAGGATGGAGGACTGAACGGGAGGAGAGCCACCGTCAGGAATAAAGCATGCTGGCAAAGCGAGAGGAACTCACACAGAGCCTTGGCCACACAGTTTTGGCAGCATCCCAGCCTCTTCATCTCTCAATTTCATGGTCACCAAAAATCACACATAAAAAGCCCAGTGACTAAATGAATATGGAAACGGAATGTCTTGCAAACCTCCGAGATGTGGTCAGTCTGGGTCACCTTCAAGTTGCATGGTGGCATCCCAGGACAATGAAGGTTGGTGTCGGTGACCTTTATTGGGGCACAGAAAGGGGAGGAAAATGATTATTTTAAACCCCTGAGCTATTGGTGCAGAAACCTTCACAGGATCATAGTCCAAGACAGAAAAACAAACACAGTTAAAATTATTCAGTCTTCCAATATCCTAGTTACTACGGAGATTTCCTCCTAAATGAGTCACTGGAAACTGCTATTTAAAAAGCAAGCATTTATATTCCTTTTATAAAAGTGTGAATGCATTGCTTACTAATAATAACAAGGGAACACATGACAACAATGCAAACTGAAGCAAGAGGACTGGGCAGCAGAATGGTTATCTTTGATTGGTGCATTCACTTGAACCCAATGACAACAGGCTCTCTCTTTCTTTCCCCCTCCTAACAGAACACTAAACCAAGAACCCCAAAGCCAAGGATCTCATCCCCAGAATGTGCACTGAAGAGCTCTGTGTCACCAAGAAATTTCTTAGCTTCTTTGGGCTATGGCATCATGTGTTCAACAATAACATTAGATCCATTTCAGCCCTTGTACTCAATGGTTTTAGTCTATCATCCAGCAGCTCCCACACCCCCTGTCTGGAGAAGGTTTCCCCATGAGATGCTTCACACCCAGCATATACAAGTATCCACATGCATTCCTCAGAATGGCAGACAGGTGTCCAGCAGGTGTCCCAGGAGGCAGGTAGGCACAAGATTGCTCTATTATATCAATCTTTTTAAAACTACAGCTCCCCTGTTGAATTGCAACTTCAATTATGAACCTTAGTAAGTAGTAATATATCAATATTGGCTCATCCATTGCAACACATGCACCATGCTAGTGTAAATGTTAATAATTGGGGAAAATGTGTGCAGGGGGGAGGGGTATATGGGAACTCTCTGTACTTTCTGCTTTGTTCATCTGTAAACCTAAAACTACCCTAAAAATAATCAATTAATTTTTAAAAACAAAAAAAAATCTTTTGTACACCTAATAACCTGTCTTGTCTTAGTCAGTTCAGGCTGCTGTAACAAATAACCATAGGCAAGGAGGATTATCAGCAACAGACATTCATTTCTCATGGTTCTGGAGGCTGCAAGTCCAAGGTCAGTGTGCCAGCATGGCCAGGGTCTGGTGCAGGCCCGTTTCCAGGCTGCAGACTGATGACTTCTCTTCATACCCTCATGTGGAGGAGAAAAGATGAGCTAACTCTCTGGTCTCTTCTTTTAAGGGAGCTCATCCCATTCATGGGGAACACTCATGGTATAATCACCTCCCAAAATCACCCCCTGTACCATTACATTGAGGATTAAATTCCAACATATGAATTTTGGGGACATACAAACATTCAGTCCTTAACATTGATCTTGCTCACAATGTTTATTTTTCTTTTTTTCCAGGGTGCGCATGGATGATGCAACATTATTATACTTATGTTCCTCTTTATTGATGGTGTTCATCCAGTCCTAACATGAACACAATATGGAATGCAAGATCCATGAGGATAGAGATTTTTGTATCTTATGTTCACTGATATATTCCCCTAGTGCATAACAGACACTAGAAAAATGTTTTTAGGATTAAATCAATGAATGAGTGGATAAATAAATGAGTGAAGGAGTCTCAAACTCATTGGCAGACTAACAGAACAGAGAACCCAGGGGAGATGGGAAATAACCTATAGGCAAAGGAAAAGGATGGGAAGACTTGCATTAAGCCAATCAGGCCCCCTTCCCACTCTCCACACCCATGAAATCAAGAGTTAATAAGAACCACCAGTCACCTAGAGCCAACTGAACAGCCCAAGTCAATGGCAAGAGGCACAAATTGCTAAATGGTGGCCTTTTGGAGACAAATTTTAACCATACCTCCATTTGAGGATTTGACAGAAGCCCCGAAAGCTAAGAAGAGTAATTCCAACCCCCCGGATTCCCTGGAATCAGTGTGCATGGGGAGGACTATGAGGCAAACCAACGGTGATGCTGAGGATGAGCACAAGTACAGACTAAGAGATGAGATGCTGGGTGCTCCCTGTGGGTTTTCACAGCTAATCTTTGCAGCATCTCTGGGAGACAGAAAAACTGTTATTCCCTTTGTAGCAAAGACAATATCAGGAGCTCTCACCGCTGGGTTTTCTCCAATGCAGGGGAAGGCCACAACTCCCACCACCACTTCCCCTGATTCAGCAAAGGAACCTATGCCTGGCTTCTGGCCAGTGCAGTGTAGGGATGTGCCCATTTCCAGGTGTGGCTTATCAGCAGCCATCCTCTGCACTCTTCCACGCCCTCCTTCATCAGACAGCAAGTGAGGAAAGAAGGGAAGGAAGGAGAAAGGGTGGGAGAAAGAGCAGGAGGGAGGGAGAAGTAAAGAAGGGAGGAGGGAAGGAAGGGAAGTGAAGAAAGAAAGACAGGAAGGAAGGAAGGAAGGAAGGAAAAGGGAAGAAAGGAAGGATAAGAAAGAAGGAAAGAGAGAAAGAAAGAAGGAAGGAAGGAAGGAAAAGAAGAAAGGAAGGAAGGAGGAAGAAGGAAGGGAAGGAAGTAGATATGTCAACTCACTGAGAGTTCTTCTGTTATTGTGGCTGGCATTATGCAACCATTTTACAGAAAAGAAAACAAAGGCACAGTTGTAGCAACTTGTACTGGTTGGTATTGCAGCTGACACTTGAACTCAGGCAGTCCTGAGTTCAGCTTCATCCACAACAAGTGTGGGCTCTGGGGAGCCCAAGTCCCTTCATGCAGCAGTGCAGTGTTCCCTGACAGCTGGTGAGCCCAGAGGCAACATCAGGGAACATCTCACACTCCCAGGAGTTGGAGGGGCAGAGCAAATAGGTTCTACAGAATGAGGTCTCTCAGGAATTCTGTGTCTATGCCCAAACTACATACTTAATTTTGAGACAGATTGTATATAGCATTTTCTGTTCATTAAATTCCTCAATATAACTTTCTGTAAGAATGCTTGTCTTGTATTTCATACAGTCCCAGGAGTGCTAGGAAAGGGGATTAAACCACCCAGCAACACTGCATGAAATTAATTAACTGGCAGAATTCACAAATGCTCACTACATTATAGTACTGCCTGCAGAGGAAAAGAAGTTGGTGGAAATGGACAGTAGGTGATGTCTCTGGAAGGAGCACCAGGGCACACTCACCCTGTGGCAAGTCTTGGGAAAGAGGAGTGTTTGCTTACTTTACTTCATTCAGTCCATCATCCCGACAACACTGTAAGAGAGGCATTATTGCTCCTGTCTATACAATAGGGACAATAACTGTATGGATTTTCTTCCCTACCCTACTCACACGGGGTAGAAAAGAAAATCAAGACCAGCTCTCATTGACAACAGACTTCAAGCTTTTTCACTACAGCCCATGGCACCTCCATAAGATGGCTTTTAACCAAAATAATTTCTGATAGAAAAAAAGAGCCATCTGAAGTGGGTTAAGGCATCACCCTTCCTAGAAGTGTTCCAATAAAACTGATTCTCAAGCCACTTTCTATAAAGCAAATTCACATTTCATGTTGACTCTCAGAATTGGCAAAATGAGCTAAGCTGTTTTATGGAACAAGGTGGAAAGACAATAATAGTTGATTTCTATAAAATGCTTGCTAGGCACTCAACACATTATATGTGTTATTTTTGTCATGTTTCCAGCAAATCTATGGGATATGCTGTTATTATTCCTATGTTGACAGGTGAGAAAATAGAGAGCATCAAAGGATAACTCACATGCCTATAGCCACACAGCTAGCCTCGTCCAGAATTGAAGTGTAGGTAGTCCAATGGCAGAGACAATGACATCGGCAATGCTTCTTTAGAACTTACTACCAGGACACATGGGGGTTCAGTTGGTTAGCATTGCCTTCAGCTCAGATCATGATCCCAGAGTTCTGGGATTGAGCCCCACATTGGGCTTCTTGATCAGTGGGGAGCCCGCTTCTCTCTCTTCCTCTGTCTGCCGTTCACTCCCTCTACTTGTGCTCTCTCTCTGTCAAGTAAGCAAATAAAATCTTAAAAAAAAAATTTCATTTTTTGTTATTAACATATAATGTATTATTTGTTTCAGGGCTACAGGTCTGTGATTCATCAGTCTTACATAACACAGCACCCACCACAACACATACCATCCCCAGTGTCTATCATCCAACCACCCCCTCCCATCCCCCTTCCCTCTAGCACCCCTCAGTTTGTTTCCGGAGATTAAGAGTCTTTAATAGTGTTTAAGTAATTAATCCCTACACCCAGTGCGGGGCTCGAACTCACAACCCCAAGATCAAGAGACTCATGGTCTGCCAACTGAACCAGCCAGGTTCTCCAATTAACTTGTTTAATCTTCAAAATAACTCTACTGTTACCCCTATTTATAGGTGAGCAAACTGAGGCAAGGGGAAATTAGGTAAGATGAAGTGCTCTGTCCAAGTCTACACAGCTTGTAAGTAATGGCATAGCCAGGAGTCAGATGCAAGCAGTTTGGCTCCAGTATCTGCATGTGTAACGGCCACTCTGTACTGTTGGATTCCAGGGCTTACTCACATCACCAGTGACAACAATCATTCTCTTGGCTTGAGGCCAGAACTGCATGAAGTGAGGGTCTCTGCTGTATTTAGTGGCAGCACAACTCCTCACCCTCCACCCCTGGTCACCTGCCTAAACTCTCCAATTCTGTACTGTTATGGACTGAATGTATGTACCCTCACCACCAAATTCCTATGGTGAAGCCCTAACTCCACTATGCCAGTATTTGAAGGGGAGGCCTATAGGAAGTAATTAGGATAAGACACAATCATGAGGGTAAGGTCTGCAAGACAGTATTAGGGTCTTTATAAGAAAAGACACTGGAGAGCTTGAAACCTGCTCACTCTCTCCCCAAACCCCATAACCATGTGAGGACCTAGAAAGAAAGGAGACATCTGCAAGTCAAGAAGAGGGGTCTTATCAGAAATTGAAGCTGCTGGCACCTTGACCTTGGACTTTCCAGCCTCTAGAACTATGAAAAATACATGTCTGTTATTGAAACTACTCCATTCACAATATTTCGTTATAATAGCCAAAGATGACTAATGTATGTATCCCTACCTACACCTCTTGAGAATTTCTCCTACACCTGACAACTTTGATTCCATCATTATTGAAGCTCTCGGTCTCCCAGAATTTAGTTCTATTCTCCCTTTTCTTGAATAGTTCCAGAAGCATGATGAATGGAACAGGTTTGAAATGCATTATGAAAGTAGCCACTAGAATAAGACCTCAACACACTTCCCCAGATGATGTCTCTCTCCTTCAGACACACCAGAGCAGGAAAAGTGATCCCTGTGAGAGGACCCAGAATTGATGAAATTAAGGATATTTCTTGTTCCTACTTTGTATCAGTTATTTATTGCTGCATAACAAATTAATTTAAAATTTAAGAGCAACGTTTATTATTTCATAAATTCTTTTGATCTAAAATCTAGGCACAGCTTACCTGGGTCCTCTGGTCCAGGGTCTCATAAGTGTTGGCTAAGGAAGCCTGAATCATTTCAGGTTCCTAGGGGAAAGGAAGGGCATACAGGGAGAAATCACTTCCATATTCACTCACATGCCTTCCAGAGATATGTTCCCAACCATATAAGCCTAGCCTTAGACCTATTCCCAACATATCTGTTACATCTCCCACAGTAAGAGCAGTGAAAGAGAAAGAGACACAGCAGGCACCCAAGGTAGAAAATACAGTCTCTTTGTAACCTGGTCTTGGAAGTGACATCCCATCACTTCTATATTCTTTCATAAGAAGCTAGTCTGCAGGTCCAGATTACCCTTAAGGGGAGGGGGTTACATAAGAGTGTGAATACCATAAAGCTGGGATCATCAGGAACCATTTTAGAAGCTGCCTACCTCATTCCCTACATTGACATTCTCTTGAAATTAGACCCGACCTATAGTAATCTGACAGTTTACTATAGCATATTATGATGAGTTATCTATCAGATGAAAATCTCAACTCAAGTAATAAGACACTCAATTGAAACAGGCCTAAGCAATGTGAAAATGTAATCTCTCCAGTAACTGCCTGGCTATCTCCAATAAGCTTGCCAAACATGGACAAGCTTCAGCACTGGGTGATTTAGTGCCTCAGCCAGATTGCAGAGCCTTCACGGTCTTCCTCTCTCTCCTCTGACATGCACTACTCTCACTCTACCCTAGGACTAGTGCCATTCTCAGTCAAAGATGGCTGCCAAAATTGGAAGGGGAGATGAACCATGAGAGACTATGGACTCTGAAAAACAACCTGAGGGTTTTGAAGGGGCGGGGGGTGGGAGGTTGGGGGAACCAGGTGGTGGGTATTAAGGAGGGTGTGGATTGCATGGAGCACTGGGTGTGGTGAAAAAAACAATGAATACTGTTACGCTGAAAAGAAATAAAAATTAAAAAGAAAAAAAAAAAAAAAAGATGGCTGCCATCTGCCATCTTAGGTTCTCCAGACTCAATCCCCTTTCTTATAGAAGGGGCATGAAGTAGAACCTACACCATTTTTGCCTATCAAATTAGTAGTAGTAGTAGTAGTAGTAGTAGTAGTAGTTGTATAAAGATAATGGGAGGTTTTATTAGGGTCCTAAGGAGTGAAGAGTCCTGGGAAAGTCTTAATATTGGATCTAAAACAAATTGAAGAGAATGTCAATGAGAGCCTTGAAGAAGAAGAAAAAAATAGTGCTATGTGGATCAGGGTGTTTTATTTATTTGCTGTGGTGGAGAAGGGAAAGAGAGAGCTGGAATTATGGGTTTTTATTATGAGCTTACCTGATTGTTAATGACTGCTGGACATCATTTCTCCTGCCCTAATCTGTTTTCCTGAATTATAACACTGCTTCTTATGACACTGTCTTACTCTAGTTTGCTCACACACTCTTCTCCTTTAGCAGATAATTTCCTTGAGACCAGAGGCTATGTTTTATCTTACATGTATCCCTAACACCTACTATAGTGCTTCTACTAGACAGGGTTCTCTAGAGAAACAGAACTAACAGGGTGTGGGTGTGGGTGTATGGGTGTGTGCATATGTAAAGTGAAAGAGAGAGTGAGAGGTTAAAAGGAATTGGCTCACACAGTTAGAGAGGCTGAGAAGTCCAGACCTAAGAAAGCCAATTGTACAATTCTCATCCAACTCCAAAGGTTTCAGAACCAGAAAATCCAATGGTAAAAGTTCAATCCAGGTGTGAATCCAAAGGCTGGAGAAGACTGAAGTCCCAGCTCACAGCCAGTCAGGCAGAGAGAGAGAGAGAATTCTTTCTTATTCAGCCTTTTATTCTACTCAGTCCTTCAGTGGATTGGATGAGGCCCACCCGCACTGGGAAGGGCAATCTGCTTTACTCAGTCTACTGATTCAAGTGTCTCATCAAAGACACTCTCACAGGGACGCCTGGGTGGCTCAGTTGGTTGGGCGGCTGCCTTCGGCTCAGGTCATGATCCCAGCGTCCTAGGATCGAGTCCCACATCGGGCTCCTTGCTCCGCAGGGATCCTGCTTCTCCCTCTGCCACTCTGTCTGCCTGGGCTCGCTCTCTCTTTCTCTCTCTCTCTGACAAATAAATAAATAAAATCTTAAAAAAAAAAAAAAAAAGACACTCTCACAGACACGCTCAGAATCATGTTTAACCAATTGTCTGGTGCCCTTTGGCCCAATCAACCTTGACATAAAATCAACCATGGCAGTGTCTGACACATATGTCAAAAAAAAAAAAAAAAGAGAGAGAGAGATAAATTTGGTGAAAGCATCAATCCCACTCTACATCCGATCATTTGCTCTTATATTTAATATCCACTCACTAGAGCCTCCGGCTCCCAATTTCACCTCCTCAAGGTTTCAAATTTCCTTTTAGAAATACTTGTGTCCTCATCATACATACACTAGCATGCCTGAGTCAGAACAAGGTAACTACAGTAATATGTACCATTTGGTGAGTGCTTTGTACATGCCACATACTGTGTTAAAACATTGACTAATTTGATGTATCATTTATTGTCACAACAACCCAGTTAGAGCAGTATAATTATGAGCTGCCA
Source organism: Martes martes (assembly GCF_963455335.1). NCBI lineage: Eukaryota > Metazoa > Chordata > Mammalia > Carnivora > Mustelidae > Martes > Martes martes. The sequence goes on from NC_137889.1 coordinate 148,219,821, forward strand.
CTTAGCATACAGGGAAATTGCATCTCACACCTGGGAAATAGGCAGGTGATACTCTGAACTCCAAGACCTCACCTCAGAGACAGGGTGGTGAACCACTCTGTCGTGGTGTCTCTACCAGGTTCAGGTTCTGTTTTGCCAAGGTCCACCTGTTGTGAAAGTGTAAAGATGGGTGTGATGAGAGAGGCAAAGCTCTGTGACCAAAGGTATGAGAGTCTTAGAGGGTCTTAGATTAGAAGTGAAAGTCCTAGAGTGAGGAGTAATAGACGTAGAGTTTACTGTGCCTGAAAATACAAAGATTTAAGATGGGAAGTCACCACTCTAATAAGAGAAGGAGATGCCAATCCCTTGAGTGGGGTGGAGAGAAAGGAAAGAGTCCAGAGGACCATGAAGGGCAAGTGGTGGTGCTTCCTTCAGCAGTAAGATCCACGAAAGCAGCAAACAGTGACGTCTCTAGGGATGGCTTCCCATCAGCAGCAAGACTTTTTGAGCTTTTGGTCACTGCTCTTCTCCCTTACATGTGTTGCTTTGCTAGGCTTTCACACTCACTCATGGCCTGGGTGTGCATTATTATACCTCCAGTGTGTAGATAAAGAAAATGTCAGTTTTTAGAGAAATTAAGAAATTGAGATTGAATGAATAGTAGGTTAATTGCAAGAACAAAGAAAGACATCAAATCTTGGGAGCACTTTTGTGAAGAGTGTGGCATGTATATTTGTCTTTCAATACCCCAACTAGATGGTTCTTATTCTATGGCAATTTGAGGAAACACAGAGCCCATCTGTATTGACACACTGACAGCCTGAATGTCAGAGCAGGGACCAACACAGGTAGGACAGTTTCGACAACAGTGTGGACAACGAACTAGGAAGGCAGAATGGTGATGCCCTGAGGAGAATGTCAGCTTTGGGGTACAACAGACCCATGTCCAAACCTGACTCCTCTCCCTTAGTCAAATGTATGACCCAGGCAGCTCACTTAAACTCTGTGAGTCTCCTAACCTGTAACTTGGGATTCATGATGTCTCCCTTATAGGATTACTGTGGGGATGACCCATCCTGTGTGAAGTGTCAGGTGTGATGTAGCCACTCCTACATGGTAAATCTTATTGTTGTCCCGTCACCAGGGAGCCCTTGGCCATCTTGGCAGTGTCTGAGTCCCTTGGGACATTATGACAGAATACCATAGGCCAAGGGCTTATCAGCAACCTCACAGCTCTGGAAGCTGGACATCCAAGATCAAGGAGCCAGAAGATCCAGGGTCTGGTTGCAGACTCCATCTTCTCTTCTTGCCCTGTTTCATCCTCACATGGTGGAGAACAGAGCCAGGGAAGAGGCTCTCTGGTTACTCTTATATAGGCACTGACTGATTCCATCATGGGGTCCCACCCATGTGGCCTCATGGGATCCTAATCACCCTCCAAAGGACCTCCTCATACCATTGCACTAGGGAGCAGGCTTCCACAGATAAAGAGGGCAGGTTGGGGCAAACATTCACCCCATAACAGTGAAGAAACTGGGGGTGTCAGAGTTTTGGGAACAATAGCAATAGGAAACCTTGTGTACACTTGTGTGTGTGCCCCTGTGTGTACATATGTGTGCAGTGCTGTGCAACAAAGATTGGCCACCTCTAATATCCGACCAGCAAGGCCCGACCTGGCAGCCTGTGAGGGACCAAAGCAGGGATTATCATCACAATTTCAGAAAACAGTAGACAGAGGTGGACGCAGGTGCAGGGAGCTGCCCGAGGTCTCAGATGGGAGGGCAGATCAACGCTAAGAGGGTGAGCTTCTTCTTCTAGCTCCTCATTGAACAGCACTTCCCCCAGAACTGGGATCTGAGATGCTGGGGAGGTCATGCTTCCCAAAAGATGGGATTGGAAGTGAGGAGGCAGAAGGAGGGAGGGAAAGAAGTGAGGGAGAACACCAGCTTTAACTCTAACTCTGAGCTACCCTAAGTTTGGATGGGAGTCAGACAAAACCCCAGCCCAGCTCCATTACTGAGTAGAGCTTATTTGCACTAACAATGGATATGGTGCTGCCTCCTTCAAATGGGCCCATAGCAAGCCTCTGGAAGGCTCCTATGGAAGGCTCTGGAAGGCTCCCTTCTCCTTCCATCCCTTTTCTGGCTACCTGTCATGAATGGTCCAGAAACCAGGGCACTGGCAAAGCCCCTGCTCGCCAGTGTCATTCACTTCGATGGCGGGGAGTGGGGTAGAGTCCCATTTCAGATATTGTCTTTTCCCCTTTCTCAGAGACTCAGAGCCGACAAACTGTCCAGCTGAGTGAGCCTCAGTGTCCTAACCTGGGAAAGGAGGGAAGGAGAGGGAAGAGATGGGAATAAATGAGATGATTCAACAGACGCCTAATCACGTATCTGCTGTCACATCAGGCGCAACCCCACGTTCCAAGAATGCAGAAGTGACCAGTTCAGATGCTGCCCCTGCCCTGCTGGTGTTCACACTCACGTGTGAAATACATAGGCACTGCTTGGACTGCAAACACACAATCAATTCCCAATAGATTCACCTATTGAAGGAAGGTCAGGGGTCAACAGAAGTGCAATTACTTGCTTCCTCCCATTATATTCCCTCCCCCAGACTTGATCTCTTCCTGCTTTTAAGAAGAGCTAGAATCACTTTAGATTTACATTTAGGGCAACGAGAGGAATATAAACTAATGGCAGAGGCCAATACAGTTAGCATATAAATATCTCTTTCAGCTCCGTATTTGAGTTTAGGACCCTACAACCCTCCATTCCCCCCACCTCCAGCACATATATTAATAACTAATTCCCCCAAAAGGAAATGCCTGTCTGTTAACTGGACCAAGGGCGCCACTGTGGCAGGGCTCAGCCAACTTTTCTGTAAAGAGTCAGATAATGAATATTTTAGGCTTTATGGGTCAAAGAGAAAAATTCAGGATCTCATATAGTTACTTTTATCACAAGAGAGAAAATAAATTTCCACAAGGGTTTTTTTTTTTATGAAATCCAAAATATCATAAGAATTGAGCAGTTTTTTGTAAAATATTTATGAAAAAAATACAATTCTTCAAGGGATAACATTTTACTTAATTGGTGTGCAAGGCCGATGTTCCCTATCACCCAAATCAATTGCAAATGTCGTCTGTGAAACCAGATCTGTAATGTCATTTTACATATTTCATCTTTGAAAATGTATTCTCCTTTTGATTTGTTTTGCTCAGCTATTTAAAATGTTGGGGCGCCTGGGTGGCTCAGTGGGTTGAGCCACTGCCTTCGGCTCAGGTCATGATCCCAGGATGCTGGGATCAAGTTCTGCATCGGGCTCATTGCTTGGCGGGAAGCCTGCTTCTTCTTCTCCCTCTGCCTGCTGCTCCCTCTGCTTGTGCACTATCTGCCTCTCTTTCTCTCTCTCTAATAAATAGATAAAATCTTTAAAAATAAAATAAAATAAGAAGCAAAAACCAGGGGCACCTGGGTGGTTCAGTCAGTTAGTATGGGATTCTTGGTTTCTGCTCAGGGTCCTGAGAATGAGCCTTGCATGGGGCTCTGGGCTCAGCGGGGAGTCTACTTGAGATTTTCTCTCCCTCTGCCCCTCTTGCACGCAAATGCATACACACACACAGTCTTGCTCTCTCCAAAATAAATAAAATCTTTTAAAAAACAAAACAAAATGCAAAAAACATTCTTAGCTCATGGATCACACAAATATAGGCAGGGGTGTCCCACCCCGTCTCTGCCTACTTTCCAGATCTTTACAACACAGTTGCAGGGCCTGTCTGCTAGATGGTGAGTTTCTGGTTAGAATGTTGGCATTTTCACTGCCAGCTTCATGATGTTTCCTTTCTTGGTAAATAAACGTAATAAGTAACTTAAATAACTACTATTCATCTGGAAGGAAGGATAAAAAGGAGGGAGGGAGGGAGGAAGGAAGGAAGGAAAAGTATTTCTAAAGACCTACTATGTTGCAGGTCCTGTGCTAAATATTTTAAACCTACTATCTCATTTAATCCTGATAATCCTCTAAGGTGTGTACTATCCCATTATACAGATGAGGAAAGTAAAGAGAGGTTAAGCAGTTGGACCCAAGTCACAGAGCAAATAAGTGGCAGAGACCAGCTCTCCACTCAGGGAAGTTTAACTCCGAAGCCCTGTGTCCTGGTTCCTTGGAACCTGTCAAATCCACAACCCTAAAAGCAAGACCTCCTGGTCATTATATTCTTGTTCCTAAGTTTGTTGCTTTTGCAGATGTACATAGATACAGAAGCCACGCCTGGGCTCATCCAGTATTTTCCTTGAAAACCAAGAGAAAAGAATATTTTCAAGTTCAAGCAGCATGTCCTGGCACCGGGAAGTGTGTGAGAAGAAAGGGCTCTTTGTCGCTGGTGTTGCACCGTGGACGTAATCTCATTTTCAGCTAATCAATTCATATACAGTAAAAAGCCTAATGTGATTCCTCATTAGCCCAGGCTCATAAAGAAGCTGGTTTGGAGGTTGCACTAAATCCCAAAATGGCTGGCACCTCCCGCTTGGCGATTATCAAATTGGCTGGCATTAATCATTTTTAATGGCCAATCTGTGTTGTTGGTGGTTTGGGGGTTTTGGGGTTTTTTTTTGTTTGTTTGTTGTTGTTGTTGTTGTTGTTTTATTTTAAAAAGAAAAAAAGGGGGGTTAGGCTTGTCTGATTACTGGTGTAAAAGAAAACAAGCAGGCTTAGTAAAATCTCATTTTTTAAAAAATAGTGGGAGAGAACTGAGGGGAAGCAGGGAGCCTGAATCACTTGTGTCAGGTATTTAGCTGTGACCAGCAAAACAGACCGTCAAGAGGGGGCCTTTCAGTGGAGGCCTGCAGGGGGAGGCCATCAATGGCCCCTTTATTTGGGCAAGATGGATTATTTTAAATAAATTACAGAGCACTTTCGCTGAATAAACAGCGCCTCCGTGGCTGTGGTGTGCTGCGCATGCTTCCTTGTGCCGCAGAAAATCCTAAGTGACTCTTGAGCCCGGCTCCAGCCTTTGATTCCGCTGATAGGACCTGAGTCTTCAGGCCGGGCGCAGATGGTTTCAGGCTGGAAAGCAATGCCATGGAGAAGAAAACAGTAAGCCTAATCCAGAATATAGACTTATAATATTTCGGAAAACCACAGGGATGGAGGATTCCCAAAACTGTACAAGGCTGCCTCAGAAGTGAGCCATCGGCGTGTCATTTTTATTTGCGTTTGATATGTTAAATGCCCCTGATGTTTATGGCATGGAAGCCCACTCAAACATTGCAGGGATTCTTTAGCCAAAGCAAGAGGACTTTCTCTGCCCCACGCACCCCCTCACGCCCGGGTCCCCTCCCCCAACACGCACACCCCTCCTGCCATAGGCCCTGTTAACTGTCCTTTCTTTGGGCAAAAGGTCTCCCGTGAGAACTGCACCCAAGGAGAGATTTGTAAATCCTTTTTAAGAATTGTAGCACAATCTGACCTTGTTTTAGAAACAGGTTAAAGTGATTTATTATGTGAGGACCCAGAGTGACTACAGGCGGGAGTCAGGCTAATGGGGGGAGTAGGAAGGGCATTTGAGCCCTTCCCAAGGAACCTCGCCTCAGGCAGGGAGCCTGAATAAAAGGGATGATGAAGAGCCCTGAGCACAGGCAAATCAAGTCAGGAGAACAGGTACCCTATGTTTTGTGGGAGGGCATGGAGTATTAATTTTGACAGCTGGTATTACAGAAAGTAAAATGACCCTCATTTGCTAATATCCCCCAAATTGAACAGCAACAAGAAAGCAGCTACCAGTTGCCTTGATGAACAGCAAGCAAGGGGGAGGAGGGAGGGCAGGGGGAGAAAGATGGATATAGTCAAGCCTCACAAAAATCACAGAATCTGGGCTTTCTCTTGAGAATTTCAACACATACTACTTTAATAAGGGACTTACCACCCTCCCCCAAATGTAGCTGTGAAATTCTTCCCCAAAGGTGACACAATTAATTGCATTTGCAGTTAACACAATTAAAGTGTAGCTGAAAGACTGGCCTGCACCTAATAAATCTGAAATGTTAAGAGGGATAACCAAGTTGATAAATCATTGAGTTGCACCACCTGAGAAAGTATATAAAAGCCCAAGATTGTAGGAAAGGATGAGCAATTAGTAATGGATAGCAAGCTGGCCCAACGACCTTAATTTCGATGTCACAATTATTGTGAGACCTCTTCTTATGGTTTAGTTTTGCAAAGAACTATAAAGGCTGTTTTACAGATGTTCTTTGCAAACTCACTGCTCATGAATTCCCCCAGAAGAGGGTTTGCCAGCTCCTCAGACACAGTATGTTGGTCCTGAGCTCCTAATCTCTCTTCCATAAAGCAGTAGGATTGAACTGGTTAATAATGATGCTTAAACTCAAAGAACTTATCATGGGGAGGGGGGAAGAAGTAGGACATATACAAAAGAAAAATTAATCCTTTCAAAAAGGTGCCAGTCAGGAGCTGTAAAATCTGTAAAATGGGTATAATCTTGGACAAGTTAAATTTCCCCAAGGATTAGACTCCTCATATACAAATGGAGAGAAGAGTACCCAATTTAATATTCAAAATGTTGTTTTGAGGACTGAGAAAACAATACAGTGAAATCTGCAATAATAGGTACACAATAAGTATCTGGATTTTTTTTTTAAAGAAAACAAATGCTGTGGGGGGAAAGAAAGCATGTTTGATAATGAGACACAAGTCTTATTCTGGGTTCTGGGGAACTAAGAGGAGGTTTGTGGCAGCAAGAGCTTGCTTCCAGATGATAGAAGATCTTAAAGACCAAACTGTGGGCTTTGTTCGAAGAGCAAAAAATAGCTATGGGTGGATTTTGAGCTTGTCAGTGAATGGTATTATCAAAGCTGGCATTATCACAGGAATTTTCCCTATACAGAAAAGGAAGGAGAATGTGGGGCAGGAGCAGATATAGGTGTTTTATTGCAATTATATAAGAAGGAAAGAACTGAGTGGGGCCATTTTCAATATGGTAGAAAATGAAAGAACAAGATGCAACAGAAGGCAAAGGATAGGGGAAATTCAAATCTGATTTTGAAACTTGATTCTTAGAGGTCTGGAATTCACTCATTTATTGATTGACTCAAAATACATTTAATGAACATCTATTATTGTCAGACACTGTGCTAGAGAATATAAGCAAAGAAGAGTTCACATTCTGTATAGCCTGTCATGCAAATCAATAAATATGACATGTCTTATTATCAGTATATACATATAATGGTGTATAAAGTGAATATGAATGTAGTAGCAACATCAAACTCTAGAAAAGCAAGAAAAGCCCCCCAACAGTAAGGTGATGTCACAGCTAGATCAAAACTTTCCCTAGGTAGAAAAGGAAGGAACAGCAGTCAGGCAGAAGGAACAACATATGCAAGAACATGGAGATGTGAACTTGAATGCTGTATTTGGGAAACTTGGAGAATGTCATTCTAGTTGGATGTTAAATTGTATGGTCAGGAAAATGAAGCTGGAGAGGTAGGTAGAGGCCATATCATATAGGTTCTTATGCATTATGGCAACAAGTTTTACCCCATAGGCCCCAAGTAAGCCAATAGAAGATTTCAGTGTTGTAAGTAGGTCAATGTCATTAATAAAAATGGAAGGCCTCCAGATGGAGAACTAATATCAAAAGATGCTGAGCTTGATGTCAAACATGTTGAATTCGAGGAGATATCCAGGTTATCTACATGGGAATGTTCAGTACATACTCATACTCATAGAAGTACATACTCATAGAAGTAACTCTAATCTTTGAAGAAGTGGTCAGGTTGAAAGAAGAATCTTGAAGTTGCTGCACAAAGGTGACTAATAAAGAGTTCAGACTGGCTTAGACATTCTGGGAGAGTAGAGAGAAGATGATCCTGAACTCAGTTGTGTAGACCCCATGCTCCCAAAGAAACAATATGAGTGAGAGGAGGAAAGACAGAAGGAGAACTGCTCCCTGGAGTAGAAGGGAAGTCTGGAGAAGAAAAAAAAAAAAAAATCAGCAAGTTCAGGATAATCAAAGGACAGAGACAGGGTAATAGAAGCAATTCAAACAACCTGTAGTTATTGGCATGGGGAAAGAGACTATAAGAAATAGGGCACAAAAAGTAGAAAACGTTTTTCCCCTTATGAAACTCAATATTTAGCTGGAAAAGCAAGGTTAATCTTCTTTCTAAAACAGCAAATAATAAAAGACAAGATAAAAGTCACTCCACAGTATGTGGGACATTTCATAAAAGCTATAGAAAATATGAGAAGGACAGATTTTAATATCAGGAAAGGGTTTGTGGATGGGTTTGACTGACCTTGGCCTTGAAGGACAGCAAAAACTGGGCTGGAGAAACAAGATTATAATAGGCCATTCTTGTTGGAGGAAATTCCTGAGCTAAGGCTGAGAGTCAGGAATGAGCGTGGTGTTTTGTCAGGACAGCTAGAAGCCCGAACTGTCGGGCTAAGAATCTGAATTTGTAAAGAGGAGGAAACAAGATAGGATAGGTTGGAATGGGATTGAATGTGAGGGCCTTGAAAGTCAGGTAGAGAAATTTGTGTTTGTCGATCCAACCTTCAGTAGAAAGAGACAGTTGAGTACATAGCCTCAGTCCCAGTTCTGAGTCAGCTCATAAGCTTCCATTCATTCATTCATTTGTTCATTCACTCTTCCACTGACTGAGTAATGAGTTGGATGCCAGAGATGCAAAGACCAGGAAGGCTCAAGAGACCAGAACAATCAACCCCATTCTTCCTTCCCTTTTCATGTGCCTGCCATCCCAGGTAAGACACCACACTAAAACTTAGGTCTACAAAGGCCAGGACAAGTCAGTCTATCATCAGTAAGATCCCCTAAAACTGAGCTCCTTCACCTGTCCTTTCTTGTAGCAACTATTAAGGGACCCTGGAGCTATTTTTCCCATTTTTTTCATGATATTAGCTTCTGGCTCACTGCCTCTCTTTCCAATATGGTGGTTGTAATTCTTGACAGTTATCCTCACAAATAATCCTTCTATTAATGTGGCCTCTCAGTGCCCTGGCCTTTTCTCCTGTAATGATCCTATCCTCCAACTACTTCAGTCATAGTTGAGAACCCATTGTGATCAATTACTGTCCCTTTGTCCTAATCTCAATTTCAGGGATCCCCCTTCCCCCTCCCCAATCCTCAATTCCAGTGATTCTTCTGTTTCCCCAGTTCCCTTCTTGCCGGACTCAGATTCCAAAAGCCCTGGAAGAAACTGTCAATCTCCTTGCTTCTATCTGTTCCATTATACATGCTAGAAAATCCCCATGAGATTGAATTCTGGTTCTGTGCTGGGCAGTTGAATGTGATAGGCTAGAGAAAACACAAACCCAAGTGATCAGTCTCACCCTGAATGAATGACAATGATTCTCAATTATGTCTTTAATGCTACCTGGAAAGCCTATGACATTTCCCTGTGACAGCTGTTCTCCCATTCCCTGCTGTATCTGCTTCTTGCTTCTGAAATCCCAAAATCCTCTCTAAAATGATAGTCTCAGAAATCAGATATGGGTGAGATTGAAGGTGGGATTTAATCTGAGGCAAAACTCCTCTCCAGCTGTGAAACCAAATAAGTTATGTACCCTCAAAACACAAAGACAAGACAGGCATAGTATAGAGATTTCCATTCCAAAAGCTTTGGAAGGGGAAAAGGAATGACAGGTTCCATGGAAGTCCAACTTAGAAAGGCAAATACCATTAGACCTCAAGGCTGGACAATAATCCTCCTTGACTCAAGGTTCTGCCTTCTGGACCCACTGGAGCAGCTGCCCCACCCTTAGGACTCACTAGCCCCATTAGGTAGGAGTCACACCCCACAGCTCCTGGTGGCCACTGTCTGGCCTGTTAAAAACAAGGAGGCAATGTCAGTGATCTCTGAATCACCTTCAGAGTTGTCCTTCCCTTGTCTTGAAGAATAGGGCACATTTCAGCTAAATGGTTCTGTGGTCCTCTCCTGTAGAAACTAAGAAGTCCAACACTATCTTCTATTTTATGCTGTCCTCTTCAGCTCAATCTGGCAGTGTTTCTACTGCAGTGATTAATTAGATCCATGGTTCACACCCATACTAATCTCCTTAACAAATGACCATTCAACCCCTCTCTTAGCATTCTCTATAATATGGCATTTGTCCAAATCTTAAATTCTGGCTCTTTTTGCTTAACAATTTCTTCCTCAATTCATTTCTCTCTTCTCACATTTTACCAGAAGCAGTCAGGAGGAACCAAGCTGCACTTCCAACACTTTGTTCTTCTAACCCAGTATCATTGCTCCCAAGTAACACCTTCCACAAAACACTAGAACGTAAATACAGTTCAGCCACATTGTTTTCCACTTGATAACAAGGATCGCTTTTCTCCATGGTCCAGTGACATGCTCCTTGCTCCCGTCTAGGACCTCACCAGAATGGCTGTGACCATCCAGATTTCTAGCAGCATTCTGTTCATGATCATTCATGCATTCTCTCAGGAGACAGAAGCCCTCTTGCAGCTCTCTTCTCTACTTGCTGAGTTTCCACCAGAATCTCTATTCTCAGTCCCTTCATGGCAGCTATGGCTTTCTTGAGAATGTGCCTCAAAACCCTCCCAAACCACTACCTCCCACCCACTTCCAAAGCTGCCTCCACAGTTTTAGGTGGTTCTTACAGCAGCATCCCACTCTCAGTACCATTTACTGTCCTGGTCTGCTTGGGCTGCTAGGACAAATACCATAGATTGAGTGGCTTAAACAACAGACATTTATTTCTCACAGTTCAGAAGGCCAGGGAGTCCAAGAGCAAGGTGCTGGCTGATTCAGTTCTTGGTGAGGGCTTTCTTCCCAGCTTGTAGACAATTACCTTCTTGCTATGTGCTCATGTGGCCTCTTTTTGGCACATACATGTGGAGAGAGAATCTCTCTATCTTCTTCTTTGGAGGGCAATAATCCCATCGTGAGGGTCCCACTGTCATGATTCCATCTAAACCTAATGCCTCCCAAATGCCCCAACTCCAAATACCAAATACGGCTTCAATATATGAACTTGAGGGGGAAGGGAAACAAACATTCAGTACATAACATAATAAGGTATTTTATGTCTTATTTCACTGAAAAAATAGACATAATCATAAAAGAACTTCCACACCCTGACAAGATCCACCAATCTGCTGGAATATATCCCCAAGTATTCCGGTTCCTCCACCCATTGCAAAATTGACCTGACCACATGCCTAGCTATGGTCAGGCTAGGCTTGGGACATTTCCTCCAAGAGGTAAGGCAGGAAGAATGGGAAGGTTTGTCAGTGGGGGAAAAACACACAGACATGCTGAGTCTGTTTGGGGAGTTCAGAGGTTGGAAGGAAGGGGATGGTTAGTTTGACTGCCATATGCCTTGGTGCTTTCTAGGCCCATGGAGGACAAACAGATATGTGTTGTGAAGAATGGCAGGACTCTGGGCAAAATGGGGACTGCACCAGCATTGGAGTCCAGTGACATTTAAAGCCCAAGCTTTGCCACTTACACTGCCTATTCTAGCAGAGGCTTTCCACCTTGGAGCACAGAAACACCTCTGTTAGTCTTGTTCACCCTGGTTCCTTAATTTCTAGTGCCCAGCACAGTGCCTCAACACATAGCAGTGGTGTTAAAGAACATGGAATGGTGTTTAAAGTCACACTTGGGTTGGACTTTTAATGCCACTAGCTGTGTGATAGGAGGCAAACTAGCAGCTGGTCTGAGCGTTAGTTTCCTCATCCATGGTACAGGGCTAATGACAGTATTTCCCTTGTAGGGTTGAAAGATAAATTAGATCACATGTGTAAGACATTAGCACAGTTTTCAACTCACAGTAGATAATTAATAAATGCTAGGTAATGCTATTAGATTTTATTTCAAGGATCTATCTATAATTATACTTTGTCATCAAGTGGTCATCAATTTTTTTTCCTATAACACAGCTTTCATGAGTCCTACCTACTTTGACGAGCTTTGAGGACAAATGGTTTATATGTAAATAAGCTGAGCCTGACACATAATAGGATCTTTTTTATCCTGCCCAACCTACCATGTTTTGCAATTTAGCCATGGTGCAGTGGCTAAAACCAGCCCTGCGTGGGTGGCAGGCTCTTGCTCTTGGCCCCTCCCTGCAAAACAAATTTCCCCATCTCTCCTTTAGGAGGGTCCCTGCTGTTCTTGCTCTTGCTTTCTTCCTTTCTTTTGCTGCCTTGTCTGAGCACCAACCTCAGGCAGGGGTCTTGCCTTCAGCTCTACTCTGGGCTCTAAGATTACTGTTTTCATTTCCCCGACTGCTTGGTGACCGCGATGTGGCCCTCAGGGTGAGGGAGCCCGGGAGAGGGTGTGACCAGTGGGGATCCTATTAAAACACAGAGCAGTCATGCAGACCAGGCTGTTTGGCTCCTTCCCGCCTGCTCTGGCCACCCCACCCCCAAATATGATCATAACAGCACAGAGCTATAAAGTTGCTTTTCATAGCACACATTGCCCAACTCCTTAACAAAGTTCTGACTGTCAAGAAGAAAAGGTGGACATTGTGAAGAGGGGATTAAAGGAAGGGGTGATGAAGAGAGGCAGAGTGGTACAGTAGAAAGATCCCCAACCCAGGAAGCATGACCCTATGATTCTTGCTGCATTTTGAAACAAGCTTACCCTCTGATAGGAGGCAAGTGCCTCCTTCTTGGGCCTCAGTTTCTCTACTTACAAAATGAGGATTTGGGTCTAGATTGTTTTAATGTCCCTTCCAGCCTCTGGATGCTGGAAATACCTCAACCCAAGCAGAAAAGGAAGATGTGAATGCCTACTCACATCACAACCTTCTGCTCCAAAGTACGGCTGACCTTTGCACAACGTGGGTTTGAACTGTGCGGGTCCACTTACACGTGGATGTTTTTTGATAAACACGGTATAGTACTGTGAATGTATTTTTTCTGCCTTATGATTTTCCTAATAACATATTATTTCCTAAAAACATAGGATTTTCTTTCCTCTAGCTTACTCTATTGTAAGAACAGGGTATATAATATATATTAACACATACAAAATATCTGTTAATCGACTATGTGATTGGTAAGGCTTCTAGCCAAAAGTAGACTATTAGTAAAGTTTTGGGAGAGTCCAAAGTTATACATGGATTTTTGACACTGCAAAGGTCAGCACCCCTAACCCCCATGATGCTCAAGGGTCAACTGTAATTGAGCTTTTAACCAGCCCTGGGACTGGAGGTCTGGAATGGAGACACCAAGTCATGAATTTTTGAACCAGAGACATCTGGGACATCTCGGTCGGCCTTGCCTGTCACTGAAACACACGGATCATTTTGGGGCTTGTTCACATTGGGCACCAGCCCCTCAAAGATGTTAGTAAACATCTACTAACCCATAAAAGATGCTGAATGAATGTGCGTGGAATTCGTGGATGAACACATGGAGCAGGATGGGGCGAGGTTCTTTATCATCACTCATTATTCATTCACTCACTATTTATGGAATGATCACCATGTGCAAGAACCTAGAGATGCATTAGAGAACAAGCCAAACCAAGACCCTGCCCTCATGGAGTTTACATTCTAATAAGAAGACAAAGAAAATATATGAATGCAAAAACAATTACTTGCCAGATGGTGTTAAGTGCTAGAAGAAAAATAAAGGAGGGTGAGGGGAGAGGGAATTAATAAGGTCAGGGTGCCATTTTCCATACAATGTGATCAGGATAGGACTCCTTAATACAGTGACTTTTGAACAGAAACCTAAAAGAAGTGACAAAGTAGCCAAGGCAATATTTGGGGAAGTTTCCTGCCAAGAAGAAATGGTAGTAAATACAAAGTCTCTGGGTAGGAGTCCTTTGCACTTAAGAAATAACATGGGGGTCTGTGTGATTGGAGCCTATGGAGTCACTTAGGGGCCAATGGATGATGTCAGGGTTGGTAGTGGATGAAGATTATCATTAGGATTTGAACTCTAACAAAGATTGTCATCCAGGAGGACAGTTTGTCAGTTTGACAGATAGGACGTGATATATTTTAAAAGGTAAACATTGCCCCTAGGCATTGGCCAAAGTGAAGCAAGAATATCAGCAGGGAGGTCAATTATTAATGAAATAATCCAGGAAAGAAGTCCTATGGAGTTAGACCATCATGGGGAGGTAGATATAGTAAGAAAGGATCAGATTTAAGACCTACTTTGAAGACTGAGCCAGTTCAATTAGCATCTACCTTCTACTACTACCTCTTCAGGTGTTGCTAATGTCTTTCTTCAACTAGATGGTAGGTTCTTTGAAGGCAAGGGTTCTGTGTCATAGTTCTGTGTCACTACTAAATCATATTTGTTAAACAACATGTTGGCACCCAATAAACTTCTGTCTGTTCAACTCAGTTTAATCAATGTTTATTAAGCATCAAGCTCCAACCTCATCTCCCACCTGCCATGACCCAGCATCACATCTTCAATTTATATGAAACTTGTTCTATTCCTCAAGCCAAGTGGCTTCCATAGCTTTAGAAGAAGAGGCTGGAGTGGCTGGTAGAGTGAGACATGGGGTTAAAGAAGGATTTGTTTTCTTCCTTAGTGGTGGGAAAGAAATAAATATGTTTAAAAACTGATAGAAAGTATCTGAGAAGAGGAAGATCTATATAGACCATCAGGGAAGGAATGAGTATAACAGAAAAGTCCTGAAGAAGCTGGAAAGGCTGTGTGGGAAGACTTTGAAAAAGAAAGAAAGGACAAGTCTGCATGCTAATTTTCAGGATTCATGATAGAAAATGAGGAGTGGTCTCCGATCATCACTTTTGTATATGCTGAGCATGAGAGTATAGGTAGAGGTTGAGATTTTAAAAAGAGGAGAATATTTGAAATAATTCCTGGAGAACAGACAAGAAACCTGAAAAACAAAGAAGCATGCAGGAACTGGGCAGCACTGAGGCATCTGTTGAGAGGTCCATTTATATTCATCTGCAGTGGCCTTGATTTGCAAGATGGAATGGATTTGACCTCGAAAGAATTTCAGTTGCCATATTGGGGCACAAATAGAGCAGATGATTGGAATCCTGCAGGATCCATTTGTGATATGTGTATGACAAAAAGATAATTGAGTAATGACACTAAAGTTCAGGGAGTTGTTGAAGTGATGAACTGTGGAATCTCTGCAAATAGGGATGAGAGGAAAGACAAGGGCAGCAGAGAGTGTAGGACAAAAAAGAGGGTAGATGAGCTGGAGAACCAGAAAGTTGAGAGCAAGAAAGTGACAGAATTGGAAGGAAAGGAAAGTTGTGGTCAGAGAGTGGGAGGTGTGAATTTTATGACTTCTGAGGTGGAGCAGCTCCAGAAACTGACCAAGTCCAGGGTGTAGCCACAAGAGTGGGTGAATGAGGTGGCTTGGAGGGGAAGCCACCAGAGGTGAGAAGAACCAGGGAGGGAGAGAACAGGGTTGAGTGGCTCACATGTGTCAACACAGAAGACCTCCTAGGTAGTAGCAGTGCATGGAAGTCAGCGGATGTGGAGACAGACGCCAGCTTAAGCAAAGAATGAAGGGACATGTCCAGGAAGTAAGCTGATGAGTTATGCAAAAGGGCCGTAGAGGGGACCAGTGAATCAGAAGGTGCAACAAGGGACCTGAAATTATGTTTACAAATGCCTTGTTCAGCCCATATGCGAGAGTGGACAGTATAACCCTGGACCCTGTGAGGAGCCATAACTAGGGAGAAAAGTTGTTGAAGACATGTGAAAATATGATCCACATATAAATACATAGGCTTCCCTTGATCAGACTCAGGCCATAGGAAATAAAACTTTTCTGAGTTACCTATATCACAAACCATAGTCTTTCACTGGTCTCCAGAATGTAAGTGTTGGGGGAAAGGAAGCATTTAAGTGTCAACTTTAGGAGCCATTTTATAATCTGAATTCAACTGGACAAACTAGACAGACATGGAAAGTATGTAGCTTATGTATGAAATGATTGGAAGCCAGTTATCCAGTGAACATTACTGCAGTCACTATACTGAGAATTCAAGCAAGAAAGGCTTCAAGAGAGACACGAAGTTGGCCTGGAGAAGACTGGGACATTGCTGGAGGGGATGGAGTTGATCTGAGCCTTGAGGGACATCCAGGCTATATAGAGATGAGGGAAAGGGGGAGATTCTAGGCAGAGTGAATACTACAACCATTTGTGACCAGGCAGGAGCTACCAGTTATGAAAAGTACTTATTAGAGGACTTGATAGAGTTCCCAGACCTTCTGCTTGACTTAGAGCCTTATAGAATCTCAAAGAAACTTCAAGGTTGAACTGAGACCTTTGAGGACTCATCTATAGGAGTGTGGACTTACTTTTTGTTTGTTTGTTTTTGGGTTTTTTTTTTTGTTTTTTTTTTTTAAAGATTTTATTTATTTATCTGACAGAGATCACAAGTAGGCAGAGAGGCAGGCAGAGAGAGAGAAGGAAGCAGGCTCCCCACTGAGCAGAGAGCCCGATGTGGGGCTCGATCCCAGGACCCTGAGATCATGACCTGAGCCGAAGGCAGAGGCCTAACCCACTGAGCCACCCAGGCGCCCCTGGACTTACGTTTTAAGGAATAGGAAATCATGGGTGGTTTTTGAGCAGATGTGCAACATGAACAGAGCTATGTTTCTGGAATACTGGCCTGGCAGAAGTGGGTGAGAGGGGCACAAGGAAAGAATTGCCTCAAGGAGACCGTTTACAAGACCACTGTGGTTGCCCAAGAGAGAGGCACAGACGCCTAAATGGGGAAGAAAGTAATGGGAATGGAAAGAAGAGAGCAGACAGGATAGATTTTTTTTACAGAAGTAGACACAACAGGATTTGAAAGCCAAAATAAATATGAGCAATCATCACAAAGCATGCTTGCTGCATTATCGGTCAAGTACTATTGAGCATTTTTCAGAGGCTTTCAGAGATTCAACAAAAAGATCTCTGACTCCAACTAAAACCAAGTCAGCTGTTGACATCTTAAACGAAGAAAATCAGACACCAAAAAGGGAAATTAACCTTCCCCTCCCAGAAGCCATAAACAGCATCCAAATGTGGCAGAGAATGAAACCACCAGCCATGTGTTTAAAAGAAATATGATATCATTGGCTAACAGAGACAAGACCCAACCAGGAAACAGACTCCAGTATTAAAATTCTAGCACACGGGACTTTTGGAAAACAAAAAGTAGACACAGTGGGATAGAAAACCTCTATCTCAACGTATGAGGCCTGGAGAGACATGATCTATTGAGCTACAGCCCAGAAGGCAGCTGGGAGAGAGGTGACTGAAACTGGGAAACACTCACCAGAGGAAAGGTTATTGGCCACCAACGAGCAATGACACAAAAGAGATTCAACATTGCTGCTTCAGATAGAAGCAGGGAAAACAAGAATATAGTCAGTGAGGGAGTATCATTTTCTTCAAGTGAGGCCAAGCTCCTGGAAACCTTTCATGACTATCACCGTGCACCCTTTCACGGCTGTCGCCATGCCCCTATCTCAGTGCTCCGCCCTGCCAGGAAGGTCTGTAGCATGGGCAAGTGACAGAAACACCCCGTGAACTTTAGAACCCTCATCTGCAAGAGGAGGATGGTCATTTCCATTTCACCAGACAGGAAATGAAGTCACATAAGACCTGTGGGTGACTAATGGGTTTGTCCAAATTGACTTTGTCTTTAGAGTCCTCTCTCTTTTTTTCTTGATGAATGTGGCTAAAGGTTCATCAATTTTGTTTCTCTTTTCAAAGAACCAGCTCCTGGTTTCATTGATCCTTTCTGTTGTTCTTTTAGGCACTATTTCATTGATTTCTGCTCTAATCTTGGTTATTTCCTTTCTTCTACTGGCTTTTGTCTTTGTTTGTTCCTCTCTTTCTGGTTCCTTTATGTGTAAGGTTAGGTTTATTTGAGATTTTTCTCATAAAGTTTCTCATAAACTTCCCTCAAAGAATGACTTTTGCTGAATGCCAAAGATTTGGGACTGTTATGTTTTCATTTTCATTTGTTTCCATGTATTTTTTTTTTATTTTCCTCTTTGATTTCTTGTTGATCTGTTCATTCTTTAGTAGCCTGTTATTTAACCTCCATGTATTTGTGTTTTTTCCAGATTTTTTCTTGTAATTGATTTCTAGTTTCATACTCTCATGGTCAGAAAAGATGCATAATATGATTTCAGTCTTCTTGAATTTATTAAGACCTGTTTTGTGGCCTACTATCTAATTTATCTTGGAGAACATTCCATGTGCACGTGAGAAGAATGTACATGGTGCTGTTCTTTTTTTTTTTTTTTTTTTTTTTACTCCTAAAACATGGACATTTATTTACTTATTTTCTTTTTTTTTTATTTTCAGCGTAACAGTATTGTTTTTGCACCACACCAAGTGCTCCATGCAATACATGACCTCCCTAATACCCACCACCTCGTTCCCCCAACCTCCCACCCCCCGCCCCCTCAAAACCCTCAGGTTGTTTTTCAGAGTCCATAATTTCTCATGGTTCACCTCCCCTTCCAATTTCCCTCAACTCCCTTCTCCTCTCCATCTCCCCATGTTCTCCATGTTATTTGTTATGCTCCACAAATAAGTGAAACCATATGATAATTGGCTCTCTCTGCTTGACTTATTTCACTCAGCATAATCTCTTCCAGTCCCATCCATGTTGATACAAAAGTTGGGTATTCATCCTTTCTGATGGAGGCATAATACTCCATAGGGTATATGGACCCCATCTTCCTTATCCATTTGTCCGTTGAAGGGCATCTTGGTTCTTTCCACAGTTTGGTGACTGTGGCCATTGCTGCTATAAATAGAGCTTCCTTATGACCCTGCAATTGTGCTACTGGGTATTTACCCCAAGGATACAGATGTAGTGAAAAGAAAGGCCATCTGTGCCCCAATGTTTATGGTGCTGTTCTTGATGGAAATTTCTTATGTCTGTCAATAGTTGCTTTATGTACTTAGGTGTTCCCATGTTGGGTGCACAGATATTTACAATTGTTATATCTTCTTTTTGGATTGTTCTCCCTATCATTATGCAATGTTCTTCTTTGTTTATCACTACAGTCTTTGTCTGAGTCTTTTTAGTCTGATAAGTATTGTTATCCTGGCTTTCTTTTCACTTTCATTTGCCTGGTGTTTTTCCATCCCTTCCCTTTTGATCTGCATGTGTTTCTAGGTCTGAAGAGAATCTCTTAAATCAACTTAATATAGAATGTTATACTCATAAAATGTTATATATGAACCAAATGGTAATTACAAATCAAAAACCAATAATAGATACATGCAAAAAAAAAGAAAGGAACCCAAACATAACAATAAAGAAAGCCATCAAACCACCAGGGAGGGGAAAAGAAAGAAAAAAAACAGCAGGGAAAAGAGCAAGAAAAGAAGACAAGAACAAAGAAGAATTACAAAAGCAACCAGAAAACAAGAAAATGGCAAAAGCACATATCAACCAATAATTACTTTAAATGTTAATGGAATAAATACGCCATTCAAAAAACACAGAGTTGACTGAATGATAAAAAGCAAGGCCCATCTACATGCTGCCTACAAAACTGACTTTGTTTTTTGGATTTATTAAAAACAATTAGAATGAGAGTGACTCCCATTTGATATTTTGACATGACAGCTCTCAAATGACCTTTAAAGTGGTCTCTTTTCTTCTGGAAAGGACCACCAGCGGGAGCCCTAATGGGTCATGGAAGTGCAGAGCAGAGGAACCTGAGGGAAGAGAGCACTCCCTGGGAGCTTCTAAGAAGGGTGTAACTTGCTGCCACAAATTGTTCCTCCTCTGGGTACTGTGTAAGTTTCTTGAAGGCCAGAAACTTCTTTTCTTTACATCTTGAACATCATCTAGAAAAATCTCAGGCACAAAATAGACCCTGGATGGGTGTGTATCCAGTTGTTACAATAAACTTCACTGAGTTAGGAGTTCCATGTACATCCTCAGCATCCAGAAGAATGCCTAGCCTGGGGTGGAGACCCTCAGTGAGTATTCCTTAAATAAATAAATGAGCAGAACCTGACGTTAGTCAGGACTACGTGTGTTAATATCTGAAAGTCATGGTTAGAATAGACACAACACTGTGTGGTCCAAATTTAAAGATATATATTCACATGATTTCTGTGTAATATTCAAGCCAAACCTGTTTGCACCAAAACATGTGCACACTCACATGTAACCACTGTTCCCAGGCATAAAGGTCAATGTTATCTTAATCCATTAACTGTTTTATTGCTATTTGAATGCAGGGAATTGGAAATAGTGATGTTCCAGAGAATCAAATAATCAGAAGTGGCAGCTATTTTTCTGCATAGCAGGCTCCATGCTAAGTGCTGTATGGATACTCTACCCTGGAAAACATAAACAACAGTTTTGAGAAGTCTTTACAATTTGTGTCCGCATTTTACAGAGGAAGAAGCTGAGACTCAGAGGGGTTAAGTAATTTGCCTAGAGTCACACAGCTCAAATGCTGACCTATATTCTCTAATACCTCTTCACGTGGTATTAGAAAACCACTTTAGAATAGCACTTTCCAGGCTTCTCTTGTCAAGATGGTGGAAACCACAGTGGACAACTTTCTTTGGTTCCATCCCTTTTAATTGGCTGCCCTCCATTTCTGGTGCGCCTGGCCTGTGTTCATCCCAACAGTGTTGGGTGCACAGGGACCTAGAAGCTTTTGAGACACAGCAGACTATAGCAGGGCTGGCTTCAAGCCACTGGAGTGGAAGCTACAGGTAGGATCCTGTTTCAACCATCAACCATGCAAATAACCTAATGCTGGCTGCACTTCACTAACAGCTCAACAGTCTCCAGTTGTTTTCTTAATGACTTGCTAAATTTCCTCTGAAAGTCACACTTCTGCAAGGCTCTATGGCTCCATCCTATAGCCCACACTGATAGCACCAGGACTCCTGACTCAAAGACAGATCCCAGTCCTCAGTCCTTTGTGAGCAACTAGCACATCTCCAAAGTAATGAGGCACCCAGGGCCACAAGAAGGCCTTAGCCAGAACTTGGTTGTGGCCAGGACCCTGCGGAAAGGGCCTTGAAGGGACTGCAGTGACCCGAGCCCAGAGCATCTCTTTCATAGTAGAGGAAGATTCCTCCCAGTGAAATCTGCAATGGAGAAAGCAAATAAGGGCCAAATGGGTGGGATTGAAACGAGAATGGTGTCTGAATCTTCTCCACCCCAACATCCCTTTAGGACCCCAAATTGTTCCCGGAATCTCTATAGCTCCTCAGAGAGAGGTTGCAGAACATGTCCAAGGTCATGCAGCTAGCAAGTGCTAAGCTCAGAACCCAGCTCCCAACACTCAGCTCAGACCCAGCTATCATATAGCACTATTTGACTTCAGAGGTGAAAAGAATCCTTTCATTACTGGCTGATTTTGTTTTTCCTGTTCTCGATCACCATGGGATACAATTGTTGAAATGAATTTTACTGCCTTCTAAAGCAATCTCCATTTGTAGCCTGGGGAGATATCATCATTTGGTATTTGTACCAAGGGAGAATGAGGAAGGATATGGTGAGTTTTCATGACATCCTCTAGAAGCAGCAAACATACAACCTCTTCCCCTTTGAAATAAGAAATTAAAGGTTTATATGTGAGATTTTTCTTTGTTGGGAAAGCTCTCTCTCCTAAATCCCCATGCATCTGTAGGACTGTTTCTTCCTTTTAGATTATACTCATGTGACTTCCCCAGTGAAGCCATCTGAGAGACACATCCCAGTCTAAGCACTCTTTACAATCTCCTAATTATGGGGTGCCAACATTCATCCCCAATACACGGTAACCTCTGTAAGTGGAGAATTGGGGTTCTGTGTATCAGTGCAGAGCACTGAAGACCAGAGTTTGCACCACTAACTGAAGTGTTGCTTTAATAATGCTCAGAGTTTCACAAAAATGCTGTCCACTCTGCAGCCACACGTTCTTTTCTCTTGTGGAATAGAATTCTAGAATCTTAATTACTAGTGAATTGGAGTCCTAGCTCTGACACCTCCTAGCTGTGGGGCCTTAGCCAAGCCACTTAACCTCCCTAAGCATGTTTCCTGCTTCATGACACGGTTCTAACAAGCTGCAGGGTCAGACTGAAGACAAGCAATCATACACATATCCTATCTGATTCATGGAAGTACTCAGAAATGGCAGCTAGCATTTCTTTCTACTAGAGGATAAGCTTTTATTCACTATTCTATCACCAGCAACTAGCAAGGTGCTTGGTAAATGTTTGTGGCAGTAATAATTGCTTAACAGAGTGACTGACTGAATGAACTAATGAAGTAATGAAGAGATGAACAGATTAACCATTATCAAGCATAACCTCCCATCCAATTCAGAGTGGGTCTTTGAGAGCACTCCTGAAGGGTGGTCATTTGGTGTTCAGTGGAGCATGCTCACCAGATTACTACCACCTGCTTGAGGAAGCATATAATTAGAAAGACAAGCATGGGATTGCATAGAAATGTCACCAGAGTTCACCAACCACCTATCTTTGGTTATTCTGGCCTCTCCCCATGTGGGAAGCATAGTAGGTCCTCATTCTTTCAACCTTCAAACAAATATTTCTCATGGGCCTTGTTTACTGAGTAAGGTAAACTCTGGATTCAGGCCGATGATGTTGAGGCAGCCCTGTCACTAGAAGCTTCATGTTTTAGCAGAGAGAGACCTTAAAAACCAAGTGAATAATTAACTACATAACAGCAACTATAACAAGCACATCAAAAGAGAAGTAAAGAGTACTGTAGAGGAAGAGTAACTGGGAAATCTTAGTGCTCTGGAAGGTGGGCTAGAGATCGTCGGAGGAAGATGGCAGTGGAGTAGGGGATCCTAGTTTCGTCTAGTCCCTGGAATTCAGCTCGTTAGCTATCAAATCATGCTGAACACCTGCGAACTCAACCAGAGATCTAAGAAAAGAATTGCTGCAACTCTACAAATAGAAAAGTGACCACTTCATGCAAGTGTGTAATTCTCTGGGGTCTTTGTTGCTATTTTAGTATTCTGTTCCCTAGTTCATCCATTCTGCTCTGGAGAGAACGACAAGATGGAAAAGCTCACCTCAAAAAAGAGAACAAGAAGCAGTACAAATGGGCAGGGACTTAACCAGTATGGACAGAAGATGATGGAACTAGAGCTCAGAATAATGATTATAAAGATACTAGCTGGGCTTGAAAAAAGCATAGAAGACTCTAGAGAATAGAGTCTTTCTGGAGAAATAAAAGAACTAAAATCTAATCAGGCGGAAGGTGGACCAGAGGTTTGACTGAGGAAGCACTGGGGGTAGGAAAGGAAGGAATGAGGGAAGGAAGGGTGAACATATTTTTTAATATACTGGGAAAGTCACCTCTTCATCCTTCCTGAAAACCCCCATTCATGTTAACACTCTTTGTCACAAATCAACGATTATTCATAGATTTGTGAAAAATAAAAAAGCCCAGGCTCAATGCATGAGCCTGCTATTTACACTTTTGGCAAACGACTCCACTCCCCAGAGCTCAGATTCCTTACCTGTAACATGAGGAGGGTAAAAAGTAGCTACTGTTTGGGATTGCTGTGGAAATTAAATGCAAGGAATTCTAAAGAACTGAATCCGGTGTCATCATATGGTCAGCAAGGTGGTATCCTTGTTACTATAATAACCAAAGTCTAACTGCCTCTCATTCAGGTAGGGAAACTGAATCTCAGCAGTGAAAGAAACAGCGAAAGTCACTCAGCCAGCTGAAGGCAAAGTGACCCCCAGTCACAGGTCTCCCTAAGCCAATCCTCTTGACAGAAAATGATATTACTTAATATTTTTAATGTGATAATCAGAAATAAAACATATATGTGTACTAAGAATAATGCTTTCCTTGGGGTCAGGCACTGATCCCATGGAAATTTCAGAGGGTGATCTCTAGGTTGGGAAGAAGAACATCTTCAATTTTTGCATAATTAACTCACAGGTCTTTCGTGGACAATGTCATGGACCCAGGACTGTTCTGAGCACTGAATGGGATGCAGAGACTCAGATAGACCTCCTTCCTCCCAAGTTTTACAGTCTTGTTGAATCTCCCCCTAAAAAAGCCAACAACATGGATTCTTTCAGGTGGGAGATTTAAGACTTGAAGGGGCTATTTCCAAAAATTCTCTGAGACCACAACTCAGATATTTCTGGTCACTTCTTTACAGGAAAACCTCTACTTCTGACCAACAGCTCACCTTAGAACTCATCCATATTATTAAAACCAACAAAATAATTTCAATGTTGGATGTCAGACACATCAGTAGCATTTAACCTTCAGTATGTCAGGACATGGCCTGTTACAGAAAAGTAATTCCTCTCAACTTAATAATAACTTGGTAATAAAAACTAATTATAGGTAGGTCAAGAAACAGTCATTCTGAACCAAATAAACACCTTCACGTTAGCCAGACTTCCTGAGACTATCACACACTAACATCTATTCATAGGCCTTTCAGTAAACAGTTCTTGAACACCTACTAATAATAGCCAGCTTTAATGAGGGCTTACCATGACCAGATCCTTATGTAAACATTATAACACCCCTATGATACAAGTTCTAGTATTATCCCCATTTGACAGATAAGACAACTGAGTCATAGATAGATCAAGTAATATCTCCGAGGCCACACAGCTAGCAAGTAGTAGCATTAGTTTCTCACAAGGTGTTTGGTACCAGAGTCCCTGCCATTAGCCACCATGCTGTATTCCTTCTGAGAAGCAAGAATTCTGTGGATATTGTGAGAGATGCGCAGACAAGCAATCTGACTTTGAGGCATTCACGGTACTGTGACAGTCTGGCACACCAGAGGTGACAACAGGAGGACACAAGTGAACAAATATTGAGCACTTTTCATGTACAAGGCCCAGGACCGGCTTCTCACAATACATCATCATACATCATTTGCCCCCACAACAACTCTGTGAAAGGTAACAGTTTGCAATAAGACAAACAGCAAGAGTGTGAGAAAGGCAGGAATTTAGAGATATTGAATCACCAGACCCAGGCCACGCAGTTTGTGAGGGGTGTGGGGATGGGAGCCAGAATTTATGGTCAACTCCATCCCTCCTGAAATCACACATGCTTTCTACTTCACCCTGATATCTGCTACTTTACAATTCTCATGATGGCCAAGTGCATCTCTAAAGTGCTCTTGGACACAGATGAGACAGTGGCTTGCTCTATCTGGGGGAGACCAGAATGCTTCAGGGAGAAACAGGCCTAAAAATGGAATTGGGAAAGAGTATTAGGACAGTGAGAGACTGAAGCAGAATGTTCCAGACTGAAAATAGATACGGTGTGTTCACAAAAACACAGAGATATGAAAGAGTTTGGCATGCTTGGGAGCAAGAGCCGGTGCAGGGTACCTGCAATGTGGTTTAAAGAGTGATGGGAAAGTGAGGGACATAAGACTGGGAATGTTTGGAGGGCCAAATATTGAGGGGCCTTGCAGGACACTCCACATGGAGTATATACGGGAGGCCTATGAGAGCTGACTCACAGCTTTCCCCTGTGGTCAAAGCTTCTAGACAAGAGATAACTATGAATACTTATATTGTCTTGCTCTCTTTCATCTAATTAAATAATTCTACACAGAAAATATTTTGCAGGATTTTTAAAGAGGGGTTTTGTTCAAGCATAATCTTCCGAGATCCACAAAAACTGTCAATATGTTGCATTTACTTTTATAATCCTAATGCCTGCATTCTGCCTGCACAGCATACATACTTTATGATGGATTGCTAAATAAGTGGATGGATGGATGGATGGATGGACAGACGGATAGATGGATGGGTAGATAGATGGATGGATGGGTGGAAAATGGACAGACAGATGGTGGACAGATAGATAGATAAACAATTGATTGACTAAATTAATGAACAGTTAAGCAAAGTAGTAGCTTTATGGCTGAGGTGACATTATATGTAACAGAGTTACTAACAACTTACATATCCAATGTCAGCACTACCCATGTGCCTCTCTCCACAGTACCCAATGACTAGAATTCTTGTCACATGGAGCAATATATTTCATCCTGTGGCAAAGAATAAGACTTAAAGTGAAAATACTTTGAGGAATCCTTCAATGAATTTTTTATCATTTGTTGAAAATAGGAACAATAAATTCATACTAACATGTAAATGACTTATCTTGAATCAGGTCCTAGCAGAGTGTTGGGATAAGAAGGAAGATAGAGGATGAAGTCTGACATTGTTAATTCCTTCCATTCCATCAGTAAGAAGTTTCAGAAGCTTCCGTCTTTCACCAAAACTTACTTTACTATTCAAATATTCATCTTCACTTAAGAATTCTTTCTTTCAAAAATGAATGCTGACAAAGACCTCCAGAATCTCATCCACATCATTTATCCCACCACTCCCTAACACAAATGGCCCTCTTTATTAATCAGACCAGTTTCTGCCTTTTGGCATAACCTATGTTGGTTCTCACCTCTCTTCCCCATCTCTGCCCCGCCCCCCACATCACGTTCTTCCTACTCCATCACCCCATCCTTCAAAATCTTGCTTTATCTTCTCAGCAATCTGTCCCTCCTAAAATTCCCACAGCAATAGGGAACAATACCAAAGCCCCTTTTTATTTCATTCATCCTTAACTATTTATCATAGTCTTAGATCCTTGATCTAGGTTATAGGTGCAATAAATTCTGCCAAAATAATAACAATATCTATGTTTATTGAGCATGCCCTTTATCCTCAGGCCCTGGATTTTTCATGCATTTTATCTCATCCTAAAAGGTAAAAATTTGTGTGTCCATTTTATAGTTGAGGAATCCAAGTTTCAGGAAGAATAAAATACAAGTCAAGTAAATGTCCCCGACCCTGAAAACCAGCTCTTTAATTTAAACTCAGCCTTTGTTCTCCTAATCAGTGTGTCTACCAGATGATGAAAATATTCACTATGTAGTTCAGTTGGTACAAAACCTTTGTAAGTGGTTTTCAAATAGACTGTAGAGTATGCCACAGAAAGTATACATGGATCAAGTTTTATTTAACCCTTATTACTGAATATGGCATTTGCAGCTTTGTTTTTAAAATTATAGCAGGCACCTAGGTGGCTCAAATGGTTAAACTTCTGCCTTCAGTTCAGGTCATGATCCCAGGGTCTTGGGATTGAGCCCCACATCTGGCTCCTGTTCAGCCGATCTGCTTCTCCCTCTGTCTCTACCCCTCTGCCCTCCATTCCCGCCTGCTCATGCTGTCTCTCAAATAAATAAATAAAACCTTTAAAATTATAAGAAGCAGAGCTCTAAACAAAATTGTAGGGTTTTTTCCCCTTATTTTGGATTATTTCCTTATAATCAATTCCCAGGAGGAGGATTGTTGTTCAAAACATATGAAAGTTTTATGACTCAAAATACACATTTATCAACATGCAGTGGTGTGCACCAATGTACGATGCCCAGCTGCCAGAAAATGCACACATCTCTCAAGTCATCAGCAAGGACATGATCATTTTGCTTTCTTATGATTAGTGAAGCTAGACATGATCTACTAATCTATCTAGTGTGAATTATCTCATCTACTCCTTTATGCTGTCTCTCTTGGTATTCCAATTGCATTTTTACTCATCTGTACTAGTTCTTCATAACATACTGTAAATCCTATGCTGGGCACACTGTCTGTACTAGACCTGAATTCATTCAGCTAATTGGACTCATTCTGGCAGTGAGTATGTGATGATCATACACCACAATGGGTCCCCATGCTAGCACTGGGGATACCCAAAAAATATATATATACAGCTTCACATCACCCAGAGACTACAAAAAAAAAAAAAAAGTCTGATGGGTGATCCTATGAGATAAACTCTGAATTACAACCATAAGATATTTCTACCCAAAATGGGGAGATGAAGCAAGAAAAGGGTCATGATTTTGAGGTGGTAGGGGGCAGCCAGGGAGTGGTCCAAGTCTTCAGAAGAGTTAGAGAATGGACATCTTCTGTTTCATGACATCTTCATGGAAGGGACAAGTTTCCAGCTGGGCCTGAGGGACAGTGGGATTTTCTCTCTGGGGGGAAGTAGAGAGGTGGGATTTCTGGCTGAGAAACCTGTGAATCAAAGCCCTAAGCTGACATCACAGCTGCAAAAGCAAGCTCAGTGAATAGAGGGGTGGCTGGTGCATCTGGGAAACATTTTCTGCATGAGGACCCATGAGACATTTGTTTGTTCACTGAGCAGTCTGGCCGCTATCATGGGGGTCCATGAGAAACAGACCACTCAGATGAAAGTGGACATCTCTTTTCCAGAAGTTTCTCCTGACCCTATTTTTAACCAGCAAATGAAGAACCTATTAAATTCTGATCCTCAAGGTTCTTAGTGTGACAGATATACTTTTCCCCAGGGCCTGGCTACTTGGGCCCTGGAACTAAAAGAAGTTCTTTGGCTGAGTCAGGGAAGGGTCCTAGAAAGATATGAGGATAAACTGTCACACAAAAGTCCTTTGCAAAGTGGGATAAGTCACAAAGCTGTCCAATCAAAGTATCTGTTTAACAAGCATCCATGGTATGAAATCAGTAGAGGCTTTCTACTAGATTGGGTCAATTAAGTTAAAAACAAAACAAAACAAAACAAAAAACTTTGACTCACATGTCTTGATAGACTTACGTGTCTAAATTACTACTTCAGATTCCTTAAATCCAGGCTGTCCCCTCTGAGGTAACCCATCTTCATTGTCCTGCTTCCCTAGTGCTGATCATTAGAGATCTAAACCCAGGAAATGGCTCATAGTCCATAGTGACAGGCACCCAAAGATCACCCAACAGGGATGATGGTGAATTCTCTGGAATTGAGGGCAAGATTGTTCCCAGGCTACCAAAACAAAGTTACAGGGAGACTAAAACAGACTCTTAAGATCATAATCCTCAGTAGAATGCCCACTGACTGGCCTAAAGTGCTCAGAATCCAGAACCAAAAGATCACTCATCTATCATCTGGCCATCAAGCAAGATTTAGGGTCAAATGTTGAACGGGCCTCAAGAAACTCTTGGGGCACTTGCTTGGCATCTGACTCTAACCCAACTCCAGGCTTCTGGACACAGTGTTGGACTTGATGGTAGAACCCAGGAATCCTGCCCCCTGCCCCCATGCCAGATACATTGGCCTCCTTTGCTGTTTCTCAAACATACCTCCCACCTCCAGGCCTTTGCACTAGCTGTTCCCCCACCTGGAATACTCTTTCCCTAGACATCCACGTGGCTCCTTCCTTTACTTCATTCTAGTCTCTGCTGCCTCCTCCAGTGGGCCTCCCTGACTACCTCATATGAAACAGCAGCCTTCCACCCTTCTCTTTGCAGACTAGACTCTTCCTGGTGCACATAACCTCCTGAATCACTAACCAAGGTTAAGCTGCATGACAGCAGGGACCCATCTTATCTGTCCACTGCTATGTGCCAAGCACCCAAAACAGAGCCTGGCACAGAGTCAGCTTTGCATAACTATTTGGTGAATAACTTCATCAATTCTCATAAGAGCTCCAAGGTCCCAAAGTCTAGTCCTTGAACCGCACTTAGTAAGCTGCCAGCCATACTTCCTCAGGTGAAATTTCACCCCTTCAAGTATCTCTAAAATGTGTGTTTTGCTCAGCTCCTTTCTTGCTTTACTTCTCTATCACTCCTGGAGCCCCAGAGGAGAATTACTATGTTATAGATCTTGGAAGATGACACATGGATCTTACCCAAACCTCTCAGAAAACTGAACATCGGAAGGTTCAATGACTCATCTAATGTCACCGTGTAAGCATCAGAGCTGGGACAAAGGACCCGGGAATCCCGACTCCCACTGCATCATTCTTCCTCTCTTCCTGAGATGCAAATTTGAGCAAGTTTAAGAAGAAAGATGTCTGTACTGCTAACAGAGAAGAGAACTTCTTTAAGGAAGCAGACAAAATTAAAGAGGAAGCCCTCAAGGTGAACTAGGAGCAAAAGCAAGGTCTTGCCATCATAATCAATTGTGGAGCAGGTACCCTGGTAATGGAGAGATTCAGGTGGCCCCAATCTGTGCAGCTCCAGGACTGTCTGCCCAAGACCTCGCCAATCTCAGGACACCACAAGCAAACCACAGTGACTAAGGACAGCAGAACCAACCACATCCAACCCTGACATGGGTCCGAACACATGCAGTGGCACTGAGAGAAAGAAAGAGAAGGGGGCAGGGGGTGGGAAAAAGAATGGCCCCCTCGAACAGGGATGTCAGTTAGGAAACTAGCCAAGAGCACAACAGACACAAGAAAACATAATGGACATGAAAACCCAGCAGAAAAAAAAATGGCAAAGAAATGTAAGTTGGTGAAAAATAAATGTGATCCAAAAACACAACAAAACATTTTTTAAAAGTTTATTTTACCTAGAATTAATGACAGGAAAACCCCATAAACGTGGCGCAAAATGTTTAATGCCCCATTGAATGCCAACATTATGCCATTCATCTGTCCTTGCAGGTGTATTATTTCTAGTCCCCAGGATGAAAAGAAAAGTCGCTTTCCACATCTTTTATAGTACTTAAAAATACATATTTCCAGGGCTTTATTGCCAAGGGTCCAGCTTTCTTCCAGAACCCACAATAACTAATCATGTTACTGCCACCAAGTCTAGGAATTGGAATTAATAGTTGGTGGGAGGGTTTGCTTCCATCCTATGAGTGATCTTTGCTTTAACGACCCTTAGAGTTAGTGATTTCTCCTAAATATTTATTTCTCCCTGAGGGAAAGATTTCTCTAAGAACTTTCTCTCTGCCCTAAATATCCACAATTCTTGATCTGTTTTTCTTCTATTTGTCCACTTAGAGTTTTTGCTGGAATCAATTTTATTAATTTCCTTCTGAAAATTAGCAAGTCAGAGTAAATCACAGGAGCTTTTTCCTCTCTACTATGTGAATAAGCCTCCTTCCACTTTCTGGGTTTTTCTCTCAACCCTAGGTAACCAAGACCTAGATTGACTCCACATTTACCTCGTTTTTCTCCAGAATGTCTCTTCAAATAAAAAAAATAAAATAAGATAAGATAAAAAAGAAAGAGAGACAAAAAAAGAAAGAAGGAGGGAAGGAAAAGGTAAACTAAAAAATTATTGCAATTTACACTGCAATTAACAGTTACGTTCACATCATTTTTCTAAAAGGTGCCTCCTTTAGATCTGGAAGACTTCTTTCATGATAAAGGACATTATCCAGCATTGCCTCTGGATCCCTCTGGCCCACCATCAAATTCACTGCAATGCGGAAACCTTGCGGTCTCACCAGCCTTCTTCAAGGACTCCTGTTCAAATTATTGCATTAATTAAGCCACCATCAAAATCCTGTGCCAAAGTCAGTGGCAACCAAGGGATCTGTGGATCCACCAACTCAGGGAGGTCATTTAAACTTTCTGCATCAGCAAGTTCATCCTCTGCAAAATGAAAGAGCTCGACCAGATTATCTCTGAAATCCTTCTAAGCTGTCATATCCTGCTTGTATACCATTTCTCAACTCAACAATTTTCATTTGACTTTAAGAGAGCGCAATATTCAGCTATTATCCAGGGACTCTAGCTCACAATTGAAAAAGTCATAAAAATAAAATAAAATAAAATGATAAAGCCTTTACTAGCCATAGAATCTGTGTTTCCAGAACCCCAAACCTGGAGATTCACTTGGAGACACTCTCCACCGCAGGTTTTCTCATTGGTTGTTCTGGTGGCAGCCGGACTTTTACCGCTTGTTTTCACAACAACCTTGAGACTCCTTAGAGCAAATTGCAATGGCCAAGCATGCTATCCAGTTGGCTGTTGGGAAATCCAGATCTCAGGCCCCAGAGGAAAGGCCAACTCCTTAATTCCAGCCTGATGATGGGAAGGGAGTCATCAGGAGGTTAAGCGACTCAGGCAATGGGACAGAGGGAGCCAGTGTCCGCGACGGGATTCTGGACCCTGAGTGCTCCTCTCTATGACAGCGTTCAGTTCCCCCAGCCACACTTCTTCCCTGAATGCTTTTTAATCTGGCATGATCCACAAATAAAGGAAATTGTGGTTTTCACATCATGATCGAGGTTATTTTTCCGCTGTGAATAATAAAAGTAGAGTGACCCATTCGACGCTTCGAAACATTCCCCTTCCAGCCCGCATGGTTTATTCCTCAGGCTTTCAACAGTTTTTATTTCAAGATGTCAGTTTTTAACGCGTTTGCATAATTCTGCATTTTATTTCAGGACTCTCTGTCATAACCATTCACTTCCCCCTCGCCAGCTAAGCTGCTGAAAAAGAAAACTGTGTTTCGAGGCCAGTCCAATCCTACAAGTTAAACGCTGGCAGGATCCCTCTTCCCTCTCTCCCCTGGGAGGATTAATTTGCTTCTTTTTTATTCTCAAAGTTTTATGATTCCAAATAAAGGATATAATGGTACTATTGAGAGTTGGGGAAATGTGGAAGATAAATAGTCTATGTGGGAACTGCTTAAAACGAGAATCGAAGTTTCGGGAAAGGGGGTGGGAGAAGCAAAGCCGGATTTATCATGTGAGTGTGGCCCATTAATGATAAAGGAAATTTCCTCCTTCTAATGAGTCTTGCCTTTATGGACTGAAGTGAGGGCGAATGGCTCCATTTGTGTCATAAACGTAAAGAAGTTGAAATCGTACTCCCAAGAATGTAATACATTTAATTTTGAAGTTAGGGGAGCAGCCGTTAAAATGTGTGTCCCCCCCCCGTGGGGTGTGTGTGTGTGTGTGTATGTGTGTGTGTGTGTGTGTGTTTTCTGGGACCTGCAACAAGAAGGAGTCTCGGCTTTTAATCTCGTTTTCATTGCCTGAACACTGACACATTTAAGAAACATTCTAAAATCATCTGCAGGAAACTAATTGACCAAGGGGAGTGATTTGAATAAATTCTTTTGGTCAAGTTCACCCTGATTACCCTCCCAACTAGCGGGGGGCCATCTGGGTGATGATCCATTAATACCACTGTTTCAAGATTCGGATTCTCCATCAAAGAACTTTTCTGAAGGGCCCTTTGGAATTTTACAAAATAAATTGGGCAAATGTTATTAACCTCCAGGAGCTTATAATTATGGTCAATGCAGTAGACATTTATTGACAAAGCACTGTGTGCAAAGTGGAGAAGTAGGACCAACCCGGGCATGATTTCTGTCCTCGTGGAGCACACGGGCCGTGGACAAGAAGGTGGGCCCCCTCGTTAGTGCATCATCACACACTGAGCGCAGGGTTCCTTCTGTTGCAAACAGTTCACAGCACATCTGAATGGACACAAAAGAGCCGAGAGATAAAACACTGATTTTTTTTGAGATTATTAATTTAAGTAGGGGTGCTTTTTATTTTTATTTTTTTATGTTACGTTAGTACATAACATAACAAACTTCAAAACAAACAAACAAAAACAAACTTCATTAGTTTTCGATGTAGTGTTCCATGATTCATTGTTGGCATATGACACCCAGTGCTCCGTGCAATATGTGCCCTCCTTAATACCCATCACCAGGCTAACACATCCCCCACCCTTCCCTTCTGAAACCCTCCGTTTGACTCCTGGAGTCCATAGTCTCTCGTGGTTCAGAAAGGATACAACACTGATTTAATGTACATCCCATCTCATCCCATATTGCTCATGTGCTCTTCTGGCTCCCCCACCTACCTTGAATTGAATCCAATCCCTTAACCATGACATTCAGAGTCCTGCATGCCCTTGGCATTCCCTAGTTCTTTGATTGGATTTCTCACCAACAGCCCCCATCTCTCCCCAACTTGGTTCATACCCTTACCTCCCTCCAGGCCTCCTGATGTTTGTCAACCAATCCAAACCCAATCCTGTCCTCAGAAGGGGGAGAGGGAGGGGACCATCCCCCACCAAATGGAACATCAGCTTCTGAGCCACAGGGCTCCTCCATACTGTCCCCATCTCAGCTCCCTCCTCCATGATGCTTTCGTGGACCACTGAACTTAAATCAGGCACCTCTTCACCTCCATTCTGTCCCTTCACTCCATTTGTTTCACTCTCTCATGGCTTTTATTACTCCCAGAAACATGCATCTTTACTCATTGATTTAGATATTTATTATCTGTCTCTCCCCTTGCCCTACACAGAATGTCAACTCCACAAGACCTAGGACTTTTCTAAGTAATTTACTGCAACATCCTTTGCACCAGGGAAGTCAGTGCCAGGCACTCAGTTAATATTAGGTGAATTGATCAATCAATCAATGAAGATAAAAAGATTAAAGATAAGTCATTCTTAGCAAGGTACGGGACAAGGAGCAATGAACAAGATAGAGGTGAAGTTCAGGCAGGGAGAGCACAAGGGTACCCACAGGGAGCTAACAGAAATATGCCTCGGTAGGTAGGCGGTGGTCTCAAAAGCCGCAGTTCAGTTTTCAGACTTTCAGACACGTGACTCCTGACAATCAAAGTGGAAGATGGCAAAGAATTCGGGGGCCTCTGTCCCTCAAGATGTACACTGTTGATAAAGTGTACGCATCTCGGCATTATTTTCCTGGCACATCCCATAAGCATCTGCTGAAATGTTGTTCCCTGTAGCAATGGAGCCCAGATTTCTCGTGCCAGACTTTGCAATATTCTCGCAGAGAAAAGAGACCCTCAAGATAAACGGAGAGCCCTGAAAAGAACCACTTGTTCCTAAGCACAAATGAGAGAGGCTGCAACTTTAAGATGTGTGGTTTCTGTCCTCTGCACTGTGGTGGACAAGCCCATCTTTAAGTGTATCCAAAAATGTCAGCTGTCACATTTAAGGGCAGACATCCAGCCAGCCGGCGTGCAAAGGTGGGTGTGTTATCAGAAGGCCATCACAGAGCACTTAATGGACCTCCACTCCTAAATAAACACGGCAGGGGGATGTAGGGTACAGCCTTACGTCCTGGTTGTTTGTGTGTTCCTGTCAGACTAGTCAATTTCATTGGCCTGTGACATTACGTTGACTTCCTGGAATATGAGATTGTACAGATCTGCCTTCGTGGGTACCAGTGGCTCAAGTGAGAATGGGTTAAGGAATCACAACTCAAGAGGCTGTATATAAAGCCCACAGCACAAGGAAATGGCCAGGACTCCGCTTAGGCACAGGGAGATTTATCTCCCCTGGGTTAGACCATGACCCTGTGCTCCCTCACCCCCCTTTCACACTAATAACAATGTTATCTCACTCCCTAAAGGGCCCACCAGATCTTATTTGAGGCCCTTTAAAATCTGGAGCCAGATTATTCTCCAAGGGTCTAAATGACATTTTAATTGCACTGGTCACTCTGAGGCGCCATGTTAACTCCTTCAGGGGAAAGTGAAGTTTCACAAAGACAGGTTCCGTGTGACAGAACCCGGGATCCTGGATATTGACACTCAAGTCTAAATGTCTGGCTGATCCAAGAGCACTGAATTCATGTCTCCATGGTCCCTCAGCCAGACTGGCTGAGAGGGAAACAACAATGTGTCTGCACTTGGGATGAAGGACCCCCCCTCCACAGGCGCCCCGGTGTCTGCCATTTTCCAATTATAGACTCCTTGGCTTAAGTCTTTGTGCCCTTTACCCCACCTCTTTAGATTTATCTAATGGTCATTATTTCTTCACATGAGTGAACAAATCAGGTCAAAGGTATCACAAGGGGTGACCCTCAGGTGCTAACATTCTTCCAGTCCAGACAGCCTGGATCCATGAGAAACTTTTCAATGCTTGTCTACTCTTCTCTCTGTCTATTGTGAAATCCCCACTCCAGACCCCCAGAGTGGCAGCAATAACTAAGCCGGTCTTGCCCCAAACATGACATGCCCTGCACCTTCTGATATCTTTGCTTGTGTACCCCCTTCTGCCCACCAGCAAGGAAGGCATCCTCCTCATACCTAGCAGGATCATTGTACCAACCCCAAAGATTCCTCACTTCTGTGGCAACTCCTTATTTAGAGGAAACTCTCTCTCTCCTTCTCTCTCTCTCTTTCTCTCTGCCTTTTTAAGATTTTATTTATTTATTTGAGAGAAAGAGTGTGCATGAGTGAAGGGAGAGTCAGAGGGAGAGAGAGAAGTAGACTCCCGCTGAACAAGGAGCCCCAGGCAGGGCTCCATCCTAAGACCCTGGGATCATGACCTGAGGCAAAGGCAGATGCTACCCAGGCACCCTTAGAGGAGACTTTCTTTAGAGTATCTCTCCTAAAGGAGTGGAAGATGGCCCACTTCTGGCTGGGATCCTGTGTGCCAAGACCCTTTAGACATTGGAAGGATAGGCTCTTTTACTTCCCTTGATCAGCACTGCCTGTGGTTTCTTTCTCTGTGCCCCCATTTGCATGAAGGCATGCAAATCCCAGTGCACAAGGTGATGCTGTCTGTGTCTAAGAGAGTCAAGACCTCTGCTCCTATTTTTTTCTTGAAATTCAGCCTTCAAGCCTATCTCTCTTTGCCCCCATTTCCTAGAGAGCAGTATTTCTCTACTTACAGCAAAAACAAGAGTATGATCATATGATAAAAGGTATCTCACCCTCTGCTCTCATTAGGGATATAAAAGGGCATGGTGGTGACTTGGGTTCACTGGGGAAAACTCTTCCCCTTTAAAATGAGAAGAAAGTTCCAGCCAACTGATACCAAATAGGAAAAGAAAAAAAAATTAAGGAAACCCCTAAACCCATTTTTAGGAGAAATCTCCTAATATACAGACACTAATTTAAATCTAAAAACATACCGAAAACAAAAACAGAAACAAAAAGCAATGTGGGCCAGTGTGCAGGTGTTGCTTCAGATGGATGCTAGTAGGGTATGAATTTAAGTTATTATTTCCCAGAATATATGTTAAGACACTGTAGATTTCTCAGATGCCTTAGGTTCTTTAGTCCAAGTCTAGAAGATGGTTATCTGAATAATGTGAAACAAATTCTGTCTCAATCTCTCATCTTTACTAATGTGCACTGTGAATTTCTGAGAGGGGGAACAGGGGCAAAGTTTCCTAAGTATCAATGACCAGGAGACCCTTTCTCTGAGGACTGGCTCAAGGGACTGATGAGCTACAGAACAAGCACTGATGAGCTACAGAACAAGAAGCCTGCCTACAGAAACGGGGTCTCAGAAGTTGCCCACACTGCTCAAATTGCAGCGTCGGGCTTGGGGGCACAAAAGAAGCCTTTGTGGTCCTCAGAAGGCTCCATCCAGCTCCTCGGGAGCCTGGACTGAAGTGTGAGGACAAAGCCCTTTCTGGTAATAAAGCATTTGCTGGGCCATGCACATCTGCCTCCTTTGCGGGCCTCACAGTGTGACCCCAGTAAGTCTTTCCCTCTTATCATAACAAACATTAGGTGTGGGGGAAAAACAGACATGCAAAGACATACGTCTCTTCTTGGAAAACTTTAAGGACAAGAAAGCTGAGGTTCAGACAGAAAAATGAAGCAAGGTAAGATCACTGCTTTAAGCAAGGTTAGTGCAGACTGCCATAGGAATAAAGGAGAAGCACCCATGTTTGAGAATCCAGAAAGACAGGAAGAGCTTACCAACTGCTCAAGGGCAGTAGTGTTCCAGGCAGAGAAATGCCATATGCATACATCAATGATTCTCAACCAGATACAAGTTTGCATCCCCAGGAGATACATATTTGGCAATATCTGGATACAGTTTTGATTGTCGGAGTGGAGAGGGGTTTGACTTGCTATTGGCTTCTGGAGGCAGAGGCCAGGGATGTTGCTCAGCATCCCACAACCCACAGAGCAGCCCAATGACAAAGATTTATCCATCCTAAATATCAAAATAGTGCCAAGGCTGAGAAGCTCTGCCATGGGCAAAGCACAGGTTAACCCAGGGATCTACAAGTGTCTGCTCTTGCCAGTTAGGGCTGTGAGAGACTCACCTCCCTCTCCCATCACTCCCAGACTGTAAATTCCTCAAAGGCACTGACTCACCCTTTTGGTGTTTATATTTCCAGGGCCTAGACTATAGTAAATAGAAAGTGAATGAATAAAATTGGTTTCCCAAGGAGCAAGGATGACAAGGATGATACAGAGAACACAGGTATATAAAGTTCCAGGAGCAGACAGACATATCCCTATAACATGGCAATTGAAACACCTGAAATGTATTATCTCCAGCTCTAGATAAAAGAAGTCTGAAACCAAGGTTTTGGCATAAACCGTACCTCCCAGAAGCTCTGAAGGAGAATCTTTTCCTGTCTCTTCTGGTGAATCCAGATGCTTCTTGGCTTGTGGAAGCATAAGTTCAATCTTGGCATCCATCTTCCACTGGGACTTCACTGGGCCTTCTCCTCTGTGTCTGCATCTTCTCCTCTTCTCTCTCTTAAAAGGACATGTGCCGCTGGATTTAGCATCTTCTCCATTAATCCAAGATGATCTGATCTCAAGATCCTTAACTGAATTACATCCGCAAGGACCTTTTTCCAAATCAGGTCGCATTCACAGCTCCTGGGAGTGTGGACTTGAACGTAGCTTTTGGGGGCAGGAGACACAATTCAAGACATTCTACCAGAGGGTTACATGGCTGAATGGTGGAACAAGGGAAATGTGCAATGAAAAGGAAGAATGGGTCTTCCACCTGGCTCATAACTTCTCCAAGGATTGGTCATTTCTGATTCCCACTTCAAAAATCAAGATGAAACATTAAAGGCATTTCGTTTTGACATATAAAATATTTGCATACAGAATATATGAGTATAAAATATTTTCAATGCTAAAAGAGGCTGTCAAAGAAAAAGCTCTGGGGAATCAACAAAACTCCTCTTAATTCCTATAATGTCCCTCAAATTCAAGTCCCTGAAATTTGCTCTGGGCAAAGATTCCATCTGTGCTGTTGGTGGAAAGCCTCATTTTCCTGGGAGTGGAGAGTAAAATTTGAGAAACTCTCTAAAAAGTTCTAGATGCCAAAAAGTAGCTCAGTTAGAGCCCAGTCCCCAAAATAAGGAACACTGGGCCTCTGTTTTAAAATTGGCCCTGTCACCTTAAATTATCCCCACTTCTTGCCTTGACACAACCTCGAAATGCTGCTGTTCAGACGTGGTTGCATCAGAACCACATCGGTGTGAGAGGGGCATATTTTTAAGTGACAGATCTAAGAAGCCAGTCCTCAGTGCTCTAAGTGAATATATTCTTTTAAAGATGGAAATGACTCCTGTTACCTTATAATCCAGCATTTCTCAGTAACTTATGTAATAAATTCTCTGTGGATATGAAGACCTGGTCTTGGGATAAGCGTGTCAATCCTGGAGCCATATTGGATGGCCATTAAGACAAGGGATTAAGGGTGCCTTTGAAAGCAACTTCAAGATCATGTCACCAAAGCAAGTATGATTTTAGAGGAGGGGAGATTAATGACCAGTTTAACTGAGTTCCCCCTAGACTGCTGGTTGGTAAAGATGAGGCTCTCCCGTTTTCTAGAAATACTCTGGTTCCTTGCTCCTCCAGAAGACGGAGGTTGAGTGGGAAGGTTTTCCACTCTGAATGGCTTTGAATGTAATAATACTTAATACTCCTTTTGGAAACAGTTTTCTCTTTTTCTGAATATTTTCATGGGACTGTAACCCATTTGTACATAAAATTGGTTGAAAGTGACATGTTGAAAAGTCCAGCAAACACTGCAGCGCACTCTATTTTCAAGGAATATAAAATTGGGCTCTGTCTGACACCTTGAGTGCGCTTGTGAAAACAGAATGTCACATCTCAAAGGGTTATTCTTGATAGTTTTAAAAAAAATAAAATAAAATAAAATAAACAGACCTCTCTAGGCAAACAGCCCCTTTGTATTCCAGTTTCCGTGGAAATGCAGGCAATTGTACTTTTCATGGCATGGTCTTTCTCACTTGATTTCTAAAAGTCTGGTGTAGGTAGCTGACTCAGTGACCCTCCAAATTCAGGAAATAATCTTAATCAAAACAGCATATGATATTTCAATAGATCCTAAAGATAGTACCCACACTGTAGGCCTAGTTGAAGAAAAGAAGATTTGTAATGGGATACAATTGGAGAAAGTGGAATTCTTTTTTTTCCTGACCAATGTTGTCATGAGTCTCCATTTTATTTAATGTCCTTACTTTGAAAATTCCTTTACTTAAAAGACCAAACATATATTATTTGGAATCTGCCCCACAGAAGAATCCCCAGTCATATATGTTGATACTTACCTGTCCAGGAGGAACAGCTTAACTTCCCTCCCCTTGAGAGCAGGAGGTAGAGCATAGTGACTCACTTTCATTGAATAGTGTAGAGAGCTATGAAGACAACTTTATAGTGGGGAAAATTGGTAGACATTACTTCAAACAAGTGATGGATATTAATATCCCCAATGGTTGTCCTCATGTCCTCCCTGACATGACATGATTAGAAGCATACTTCATCTTAATGTGGTTTTGAAACTGATGGTTTTGGAGAGGAGGGGGTGGGAGGGTTAGGTGAGCCTAGTGGTGGGTATTAAGGAGGGCATGTATTGCATGGAGCACTAGGTGTGGTGCATAAACAATGAATCTTGGAACACTGAAAAAAATAAAATACAATTTAAAAAAAAAAGAAGCAGCAGCACACTTCTTCTCAGTAGAATTCTTCCCACAAATGCAAAACCCCAATAAAATAATACAAAAAAAAAAAAAAAGAAGAAGAAGAAAAAGAAAGAAAGAAAGAAAAATCAGATAGGCCCTGAGGGACAGCCTATAAAATACTTGACCAGCAATCTTCAAAGTTGTCAAGATAATAAAAAACAAGGAAAGTGAGAGACTGTCATAGATTAGAGACTAAGGAGACATCACAATTAAATAAAAGCAATTTCCTGGATTCAATCTTATAATATGAACAATAAAAAGGCCCATGATGGGGAGGGGGCAAGATGGCAGAGGAGTAGAGGACTCCAATTCAACTGGTGCCCTGAATTTAGCTGGATATCTACCAAACCATTCTGAACACCCACAAAATCAACCTGAGATGTAAGAATACATATCTGGATCTCCACAAGCAGAAAATCTGCAGTCTCAAGGGTGCATCTTGTCTGGATTGTGGTTGATATTTTGGACTCTACATCCCCTCAACCACCTTTCAACAGAATGACTAGGAGAAGGAACTCCCAACAAAGTAAAGAACCAGAGACAACCACCTCTCCCAGAGACCTAAGGGATATGGATATAAGCAAGATGTTAAGAGAAACACTTCAGGGTAGCTATTATGAAGTCAATAGCTAAGCTTGAGAAAACCATTAGCAACAATATAGTGAGAGCTAATCAGGCCAAACTTAAAAATGCTATGAATGAGATGCAGTCTAAATTGGATACTCTAACAGCTAGGGTAAATGAGGCAGAAGAACCAATCAGTGATCTAGAAGATAAACTGATAGAAAGGAAGGAACAGGAGGAGGCCTAGGACAAACAGCTTAAAATCTATGAGAACAGACTTGGAGAGATTAATGACAACATGAAAGGTTCCAATGTCAGAATTATTGGGATCCCTTAGGGAGTGGAGAGAGAGGGAGAGAGAGACAGAGGACTAAAAGGTATATTTGAGCAAATCATATCTGAGAACTTCCCTAACCTGGGGAATGAAACAAGCATTCACGTCCAAGAGGCAGAGAGGATCCCTTCCAAGATTAAGGAGAACAGACCAACATCCCAACATATAATAGTAAAACTCGCAAATCTTAGAACCAAGGAAGCCATCCTGAGAGCAGCTGGGGGGAAAACATTTCTTACAAACAGAGGGAGGAATATCAGAATAACTTTAGACCTATACACAGAGACTTGGAAAGCCAGGAAGGGCTGGCAAGACATATTCAGTGTACTAAATAATAAGAACATGCAACCAAGAATACCTTATCCAGAAAAGCTCTCATTCAGAATAGATGGAGAGGTAAAGAGCTTCCAGGACCTGCAGAAACTGAAAGAATTTGTGACAACAAAGCCAGCCCTACAAGAAACACTAAGTGGGATTCTATAATAGAAGAAAGACCCCAAAAGTAACATAGATCAGAAATCTACAAAGACAATACATAGAAACAGGGACTTTTCAGGCAATAGGATGACAATAAATAAATATCTTTCAGTAGTAACTGTCAATGTGAATGGCCTAAATGCTCCCATTAAAAGACACAGGGTTGCAGATTGGATACAAAGATAGGACCCATCCATATGCTGCCTACAAGAGACTCATTTTGAACCTAAAGAAACCTCCAGACTAAAAGTGAGGGGATGGAGAACTATTTATCATGTCAATGGACATCAAAAGAAAGCTGATGTCACAATTCTTATATCAGACAAACTAGAATTTAAAACAAAGACTTTAATAAGAGATCCAGAGGGACACTATATCATTCTTAAAGGGTATATCCAACAAGAAAATCTAGCAATTGTAAATATCTATGCCCCCAACATGGGAGCAGCCAAATACATAAGCCAGCTGTTAACCAAAATAAAGAATCAGAGGGACAATAATACATTAATAGTAGGAGATTTTAATACTTCAATTTCAGTATTAGACAGATCATCTAAACAAAAAGATCAACTAAAAAATGAGCTTTGAATGACATATTGGATCAGATGGACTTCATAGATGTATACAGGACATTACACCCTAAAACAACAGAATACTCATTCTGACCACACTGGATCACAAATCAGATTTCAGCCAATACCAAAAGATAGAGATTATTCTCTGCATGTTATCAGACCACAATGTCTTGAAACTGGAACTCAATCACAAGAAAGAGTTGGGAAGGAATTCAAACACTTGGAAGTTAAAAGGAATCCTGCTAAAGAATGATTGGATCAACCAGGAAATTAAAGAAGAACTTAAACAATTCATGGAAACCAATGAGAATGAAAACACTCAGTCCAAAACCCATACTGCAAAGGCAGTCCTATGAGGGAAATAGCTAGCTATCCAAGCCTCTCTTAGAAAATTAGAAAAATCACAAATGCAAAAGCTAACCTTACACCTAAAGGAGCTGGAGAAAGAACAGCAAATAAAACTTAAACCAAGCAAGAGAAGAGAAATAATAAAGATTAGAGCAGAGATCAATGAAATAGAAACCAGAAAAACAGTAGAACAGATCAATGAAACTAGAAGCTGGTTCTTTGAAAGAATTAATAAGATTGATAAACCACTGGCCAATCTTAATCAAAAGAATACAGAAAGGACCCAAATTAATAAAATCATGAATGAAAGGGGGAAGATCATGACTAACACCAAGGAAATAGAAACAGTTATTAGAAATTATTACCAGCAACTGTCTGCCAACAAATTAAGCAATCTGGAAGAAATGGAAGACTTCCTGGAAACTAACTTCCTGAAAACTTCCTTACAAACTAACAAGACTGAAACAGAAATAAATAGACAATCTGAATGGACCAATAACCACTAATGAAATTGAAGCAGTAATCAAAAACCTCCCAAAAAACAGAAATCCAGGGCCAGATGGCTTCCCGGGGGAATTCTACCAAACATTTAAAGAAGAAATAATACCTATTTCACTGAAGTTGTTTCAAAAAATAGAAGCAGAAGGAATTCTTCCAAACTCTGTCTATAGGCCAGCATTACCTGATCCCAAAACCAGGCAAAGACCCCATCAAAAAGGAGAACTATAAGCCAATATTCCTGATGAACATGGATGCCAAAATACTGAACAAGATCCTAGCTAATAGGATTGAACAGTACATTAAAAGGATTATACAACACAACCAAGGGGGATTTATTCCTGGGATGCAAGGGTGGTTCAATATTCACAATTTATTCAGTGTCATAGAGCACATTAATAAAAGAAAGGACAAGAACCATATGATTTTCCCAATTGATTCAGAAAAAGCATTTGACAAAATACAACATCCATTCCTGGTTAAAACTCTTCAGAGTATAGAGATAGAAGGAACATTCCTCAATATCATAAAAACCATCTATGAAAAGCCCACAGGGGTTTAAAAATGAAGAAAAGCTGAGAGATTTTCCTTTAAGGTCAGGATCACAAAAGGGATGCTCACACTCACCACTATCATTCAACATAGTGCTAGAAATCCTAGCCTCAGAAATCAGACAACAAAAAGAAATAAAAGACATCCAAATTGGCAAAGAAGAAGCAAAACTCTCTCTTCACAGATGACATGATATTTTATGTGGAAAACCCAAAAGACCACCCCCAAATTACTTGGACTCACACAGCAATTCAGCAATATGGCAGAATACAAAATCAATGTACAGAAATCAGTTGCTTTTCTATACGTTACTGGTAAAAAGAGAAATTAAGGAATTGATTCCATTCACAATAACAACAAAAACCATAGGATACTGTTACACTCTCAGTACCATCCCTATTAAAATACCATTGGCATTTTTCAAAAAGCTGGAACCAACAATCCTAAAATCTGTATGGAA
This sequence comes from Martes martes, assembly GCF_963455335.1. Lineage (NCBI taxonomy): Eukaryota > Metazoa > Chordata > Mammalia > Carnivora > Mustelidae > Martes > Martes martes. The sequence continues at coordinate 148,264,110 of NC_137889.1, forward strand.
CCAGAAAGACCAAATCACCAAGGGAATGATAAAAAAAGAAAAATAAAGCTGGGAGCATCACTCTGCCTGACTTCAAGCTATATCACAAAGCTTTGCTCACCAAGACAGCATGGTATTGGCAAAAAAAAAAAAAAAAAAAAAAAAAACACATAAATCAATGGAACAGAATAGAGATCCCAGATATGGACCCTCAACTAATCTTTGAGAAATCAGGAAAAAATATCCAATAGAAAAAAGACCATCTCTTCAATAAGTGGAGTTGGGAAAACTGGACAGTAACATATAGAAGACCGGACATTCCCTTACACCACACACAAAGATAAACTCTAAATGGATGAAAGACTTCAATGTAAAACAAGAATCCATCAAAATCCTAGAGGAGAACATAGGCAGTAACCTCTTTGACATCGGCCACAGCAGCTTCTTTTAAGACATGTCTCCAAAGGCAAGGGAAATGAAAGTGAAAATGAACTCTTGGGGCTTCATCAAGATAAAAAGCTTCTGCATAGCAAAGGAAGCAGTCAACAAAACAAAAAGACAACCCACAGAATGGGAGAAGATATTTGCAAATGACACTACAGATAAAGGACTGATATCCAAGATCTATAAAGAACATCTCAAACTCGGCACTCAAGAAAACAATGCAGTCAAAAAATGGGCAGAAGATATGAACAGACAGTTCTCCAAAGAAGACATACAAATGGTTAACAGACACATGAAAAAATGCTCAACATCACTAGCCATCAAGGAAATACAAATCAGAACCATGATGAGGTATCACCTTCCACCAATTAGAATGGCAAAAATTAACAAAACAGGAAACAACAAATGTTGGTGAGAATGTAGAGAAAAGGGAACCCTCTTACACTGTTGGTGGGAATGCAGGCTGGTACAGCCACTCTGGAAAACAGTATGGAGTTTCCTCAAAAAGTTGAAAATAGAGCTAACCTATGACCCAGCAATTGCTCTACTAGGTATTTACCCCCAAAGATACAAATGTAGTGAAAAGAAGGGGCACATGCACCCCAAGGTTCACAACAGCAACGTCCACAATAGCCAAACTGTGGAAAGAGTCAAGATGTCCTTCAACAGATGAACAGATAAAGAAGATGTGGTATGTACATACAATGGAGTATTATTCAGCCATCAGAAAGGATGAATACCCACCATTTGCATGGACATGGATGGAACTGGAGGGGATTATGTTAAGTGAAGTAAGTCAAGTAGAGAAAGACAATTATCATATGGTTTCACTCATGTGTGGAACATGAGCAATAATAGTACAGAGGACCATAAGGGGAGGGAGGGAAATCTGAAGGGAGAAATGAGAGAGGGAGAAAAACCGTGAGAGACTATGGACCTCTGGAAATAAACTGAGGACTTCAGAGGGTAGGGGGTAGGGGAATGGGGTAATTGGATGATGGGTATTATGGAGGGCACATGTTGTGATGTGCACTGGGTATTATATGAAACTAATGAATCATTGAACACTACATCAAGAACTAATGATGTACTATATAGTGACTAAATGAACATAATAAAAAAAGAGAAGTCCCTATGAGAAACTAGTAAATTCCAAATAAAATCTGTAGTTTAGTAAATAGAATGGTATCAATGTGAATTACTCAACAACTGAACCATGCCTACCTATTCAAGATAGGGAAAAACATGTAAGGAGCATAAGGGAACTCTCTATACTATCTTTGCAACTCTCCTATAAATGTAAAATTATTTTAAAATTTAAAAGCACATCTTAAAAATAAAACAATTTAGCACACTTTCAAGATTAAAAAGAAAAAGAACAAGCAAAAAAAATTAAAAATAAAAGAAAGTGCCATACTTTTGTATAATGAAATAGACTCATTTCAAGATGATGAAACTGAGATAGAATTAGAAAAGCAGAGAATTAAAAAAAGAGAGAGAAAATAAAAGTAGGCAATAAATACAAAGGCATAGACAATGAAGCTGGATAGATGGGTCCAGATCTTAAAGGAAAAAAAATTATATTGGTAAAGAATCCAAAACCAACAGGGAGATTATTTCCTATTGCCCAGGACACAGGTCCTTAAACTATGATTAGAATCATGATCTTTGAGAAAGCTTTGTAAGCATCTAGATTCCTGGGGCCCACTTTCTCACTTCTAAATCAATGAATATAAGGTAGGATCCAGTCACACACATTTCACAGAGACATGCTTGCCTCTCTGTGGTAAAGTACACAGACTGAAAGAAATGGAGTCTCTATCCACAACCTTTGAATCTTGGCTGGTAATGAACTTTAACCAACAGAATGCAATAGAAGTGATTCTGTGTAACTGTGATGATTAATTTTATGCATCAAATTAAGTGGACCTTTATCTGATGACCAATATCTTTGTAAGACGTAAAGGAGAAGACACACAGAGGAGGAGATGTGAAGACAGAGCAGAGATCTGGCTACAAACCAAGGAATGCCAACACCAGAAGCTGGAAGAGGAAAGGAATTGATTATTCCCTAGAACCTCCAGAGGGAATATGGTCCTGTGGAGACCCGGATTTCAGATTTCTGGTCTCCAGAACTGTGAGAGAATAAGTAAGTCTGTTGTTTTAAGACACCAGGTTTGTGGTAACTTGTTACTGTCATCATAGGAAACTGTTAAGAAAGAAACAACAGGCCCCAAATAGAGTCATTTGCTCCCCATAGCAGCAGAGCAAAACTGACAGTTTCAACCACTCCCAGGAATGAGGGAGGCAAGTGGGTAGCTCAGTCATTAAGCGTCTGCCTTTGGCTCAGGTCATGATCCCAGGGTCCTGGGATCAAGCCCCGCATTGGGCTCACTGCTTGGTGGGAAGCCTGCTCCTCCTCCTCTCACTCCCCCTGCTTGTATTCCCTCTCTCACTGTCTCTTTCTCTCTGTCAAATAAATAAATAAAATCTAAAAAAAAAAAAAAAAAAATTCAACCTGAAATTTCCTGATCAGCACTGGTGAGGTCATCTGCACATTATAAAGCACCCTGGCCTTCTCTTATCTCTGCCCCCCAAAAGATGACCTGGCCTGAAATTATCCTTGCTTTTCTTTTGCTAGTAACATCCTTGCCTCACCCTCCTGCCTATAAAAACCTTCCATTTTGTACAACTCCTCAGATATCTCTCTACTTGCTGGGTGGTATGCTGAGCCGTTCATGAATCACTTAATAAAGCCAATTAGATCTTCAAATTTACTGGCTTGAATTTTGCTTTGTAACATAATGCAAACCCAAAGAGAAACATGAGCAAGATAGGAGAAGGAGGAGAAAATAGATCCTTCTATTAGAGAAATACAAGTCCCGTGATGGCTGGAACATGGAGCTCCACGTAGGAATTAGAGAGAACGGGAAGAGTCAGTTTGGGTAGGAGGAGCCAACAGTGTGAGAAGTCCTCAGGGCCACCAGGGGGAGTTTGGACTTACCTGAAGACAACTACACTCCATTTCACAGAAGACACAAGAGGGTGTAAGCACAAAGGCCTCAGGAAGAATCACTAGAAACCGAGCATCGCCCTCAGTCTGATATGCTCACTGAATCAGACATTAAGTGAAGAGCTTACCGACTAATGAGGAAGATGGATATTAATAAAACAATAACACCAGGGAACGCACAGTGGCAGGGTGAAATAAGCTCTCTGAAAAGAATTGGTATTTGTGAGTTTCCCATCGGCCCTGAACCAGAGTGGAAGACAGGGCCTCCCTGAGGAGTTTTACCACCATGTAGAGACACATCACATGCTTTTTCTTTTAAAAACAAACACTAAGGAGGGTGTGATATTGTGACTTATTAGAAGAAATATATATTTTGTCTTCATTCCCATTTCTGGCACAGGGCTCCTAAAGCCCTTGCAATTTCCTAAGTGATGACAGCAATAGAGGGGCCTTTTGTTACATTAATGAGTGACTTCTGGACCCCACCTAAGGATGGTCACTGGCTGCCAGGGGAACCAACAATGTGACTAGGGGTTTGGAATTTGTATTCCCACCCTGCTGACCTCCAGGGAGGGGAGAGCAGCTGGAGGTTGAATCAATCACAAATGGTCAAAGATATAATCAGTTCTGTCTGTGTAATGAAGCTCCCCATAAAATCCCAAAAGGACTGGGTTTGGAGAGTTTCCAGATTGGTGAACCAGAATGCATCTGTGTGCCATTGTGCCAGGCCCCAAATTCCACCAGGACAGAAGCTCTTTCACTGAGGGGATCACATTATGTATCTCTTCATCTGGCTGTTGATTCATATCTTTTGTAATAAGTCATCTAGTGAGTAAACAGTTTTCCTGACTTCTATGAGCCATTCAAGCAAATTAATTGAGGCCCAGGAGGGGTACATAACTACACCTGATATGCAACCAGTCAGTCAGAAACACTGGGAACTGCCTGGACTTGTGCCTGGCATCTCAGTGAGGACAGTCTTGTGGGACGGAGCCCTTGCCCTGGAGAATCCAATGCTGTCTCCAGGTAAATGATGTTGGAAATGAGTTGAATAGTAAAACACCCACCTAGAGTCAGAGAATTGCTTAATGGCCTGGGAAGACCCACACTAATCCTTTGGGATCGGGTACAGATCCTTCAGATGAAATTATCCTTTTCAGATGAAAGGACCACAGTATATTTAAGGATGAATAATTTTAAAACCAGAATTCTAATGTTTTTTTTGGCAAGTTTATTTATTTATTTATTTATTTATTTATTTATTTATTTATTGTGTTATGTTAGTCACTATACAGTACATCATTAGTTTTTGATGTAGTGTTCCATGATTCACTGTTTGTGTATAACACCCAGTGCTCCATGCAATCCGTATACTCCTTAACACTCATCACCAAGCTCACCCCCCATCCCCCTCCCTTCTAAAACCCTCTGTTTGTTTCCCAGAGTCCATAGTCTCTCATGGTTCATCTCGCCCTCCGATTGCCCACCCCTTCATTTTTCTCTTCTCCTAATGTCCTCCATGCTATTCCTTATGTTCCACAAGTAAATGAAACCATATGATAATTGACTTTCTCTGTTTGACTTATTTCACTCAGCATAATCTCCTCCAGTCCCACCCATGTTGATGCAAAAGTTGGATATTCATCCTTTCTGATGACTCAATAATATTTCATTGTGTATATAGACCACATCTTCTTTATTCATTCGTCTGTTGAAGGGCATCTTGGCTCTTTCCACAGTTTGGCAGTTGTGGACATTGCTGCTATGAACATTGGGGTACATATGGACCTTCTATTTGCTACATCTATATCTTTGGGGTAAATATCCGTAGTGCAATTACAGGGTCATAGGTTAGCTCTATTTTTAATTTTTTGAGGAACCTCCACACTGTTTTCCAAAGTGGCTGCACCAATTTGTATTCCCACCAACAGAGTAAGAGGGTTCCCCTTTCTCCACAACTTCTCCAGCATTTGTTGTTTCTTGCCTTGTCAATTTTTGCCATTCTAACTGGTGTAAGGTCATATCTCAATGTGGTTTTGATTTGAATTTCCCTGATGGCTATGATGATGAACAATTTTTCTTGTGTCTGTTAGCCATTTGTATGTCTTCTTTGGAGAAGTATCTGCTTGTGTCTTCTTCCCATTATGTGACTTGATTGTCTGTTTTTTGGGTGTTGAGTTTGAGAAGTTCTTTATAGATCTTGGATATCAGCCCTTTATCTGTAGTGTCATTTGCAAATATCTTCTCCCATTCCATGGGTTGTCTTTTTGTTCTGTTGACTGCTTCCTTTTCTGTGCAGAAGCTTTTTATCTTGATGAAGTCCCAAGAGTTCATTTTCATTTTTGTTTCCCTTGCCTTTGGAGACGTGTCTTGAAAGAAGCTGCTGTGGCCGATGTCGAAGAGGTTACTGCCTATGTTCTCCTCTAGGATTTTGATGGATTCCTGTTTTACATTGAAGTCTTTCATCTATTTAGAGTTTATCTTTATGTGTGGTGTAAGAGAATGCCCCAGTTTCATTCTTCTGTACAGAGCTTTCCAATTTTCCCAGCACCATTTATTGAAGAGACTTTATTCCATTGGATATTTTTTCCTGATTTGTTGAAGATTATTTGACCATAGAATTGAGGGTCCATATCTAGGATCTCTATTCTGTTCCATTGGTCTATGTGTCTGTTTTTGTGCCAGTACCATGCTATCTTGGTGATCACAGCTATATTACAAAGCTGTGATAACCAGGATTCTATTTTTAAAACCACACTGTTGCACACTTGCAGTTAGTAAGCTCCATTGGGATATCAGCATTATTAAACAGTACCATATTATTCTATAAAATGGAAAATTCAAGGTTTAGTTTCACTGAGAAACTTTATCTTCCCAACTCCTAACCAGTAAGTGCCAGGCCTGCCACAATAATAATATTGAAAGTTCAGTCACCACTCAGTGAATCTGACCCTGAAAACAAGTGAAATGAGGAAAGTCTTCTGTATTGAAATAATCTGGCCCCAACATTCTCTTGATTTGAGGTACCAGGTAATTTTCCATGTAGATTTGTCCTGAAAATCCAAAGGAAAAGTTCAAACAGGGACACGGTGTCTCTTTGGCCTAACCCTGCATGAATAGTTGCCTCAACCATACATTTTTTTATTGTCCAGTTAAGTTTTGAGTAATTCAGCTGATGGGATTTTCAGCCCTGCCCATGAGCTGTGATTCATTCCACCATCAAATTAACAGCTCTTTTGGAAAATGTTTTTTCATGACTTGGCCAAAACTCCCATGGCTTAATTTCATCCCCTTTCTTCCCGGAGAAATTCTTTGAACAAGTCCAATGATTGCACACTTCAGAAGCCTTTATGTCTAGCCATGGCAAATGCCTGACCAACCTATGGATTTCAGCTTCCCTCAGCACCACTAGGTTGATGCCTTCACCTTCCCTCCCTATCTGCATATCAACTCTTTCTCTGTTGCTAAAGCAGATTTACAGTATCTTGAAACATCGATTCATGTGATTATAAGTTATTTTGCAGAAGGAAAAGGTGCAGAGAAGGGCAATTCAGGATGCCTGCACTCTCCCTTTGTCCCTTTAAGAACAGTCAGATGTTAGCCGAAGTGCATTCCTTCTTGGATTCTTCATCTATAAGATTGCTGAGACCAGAATAAATAACATTATGGTCATGACATTCTACCTCTAAAGCTGAAGAGCTCGGTCTACTCAGATCAATATGAAACTATAAAAAGAGTGTTTCCAAAAGTCAAGCAACAGGCATTGCATAATACCAGATTGAGTAAGAACAGTTAGATGCAGAGATACAGGGTGCAGGCCACTAGATACAAAGGATGTGTGCACAGTGCATTAGGCAACAATTTTCTCAGTAATGGTGCCTCACAAGCCAACCCAAAAGTAAGTGGCTACCATCAATATGGATGGAACCACAGATGGAGCAACTCTGCTTTGCGCCTTGGGTGAGGTGGATTTAGCTGCAGGTAATATTCAGGCAACGTTCAGGCCTAGTACACCTCTCTCATGCACATGGGGTATTCTCTTCCCATGGTGGCTACTGGAGCCCAGAGCCAAGCCAAACTACATAGGAACATTTAAAGTCTCTGCTTATATTTTGTCCTCTCACATTCCATTGGCCAAAATATGCCATTTGGCCAAGCTCAAAATCCAAGGGGTTAATCAGTCTACTCTGCCCACAATTGGAGAGGAGAAAAGTGAATATTGCTGAATAATCATTCAAACCATTACATACAGCTCTCCTGATACATATATATATATATATATATATATATATATATATATGAATTGATTTGACTTCAAGATTAAATAAGACCAGTTTCTGGAATGCACATTTTTTGAGAAAAAGGAAGTCTTTAAGAGCTAATTAACTATCTTACAATTTTCATGTGACTAGGGATAACTACATAATAAAAGAATCTGATGAGAACTGACTCTGTGCCTGGTTCCACTCTGGGTTCTTTTCATTTGTTAACTTATTTAAAGGAACTATCATTTAAATATCTCAGATTGATCTCTTACCTCATGCAGAATACCCTGAACAGAATGGATCCTGATATGTGTGTGTGTATATATATATATATATATATATATATGAATGTATATATAAGATTTATATCTATGTCTATAGATAGATATCTGATTCAAAGCATCCAAAATGTTGGTCTAAAAACATTTTTCATTATTTGATCAGTTTAATCAGGATTTACTAAATATCTCTAAGTCCCAGTTTTCCCAACAAAGCCTAAAATAAAATTTTATTAATCATATGTTATAGCTCAGGAAAGTGAAGATTTGAAAAGATTGAATGACTGCTGAAAATTAAAGGAGGAAAGATATGAACCCAGATACACCTGATGCCAAAGCCTATGGCTTTCCCACCACACCATTATCCTGAGGTAACACTGAAAGCATGCCATAGTAAGTATTTAATTAAAGTTTATAGAATAAAGAAAGAAGGAAGGGAAAAGGAAAGAAGGAAGGAAGGAAGGTTGGGAGGGGAGGGTACAGGAGAAGAAAGGGAGGAAAGGAAGGAATAACCTCCCAAAATAGGAAAATCAACATACTTGAAGCAAATATATAATAATATAAGCTAACTTCAAGCTGTAAACAAAAGAAAAACAAAGTTTTATTTTCCCAGAGTTGAATGGTCCATTGGTAAATTCCTTCATTCATTAAATGAACTGTGCTGCATCTTGACACAAGAGCACAGGGGGTGGGAGGGCAGTTTCTGCCTGCATCCTACTCTAGGAATCCAACAGGGAGAGGTCTCAAGAACACATAATACCCACATCTGGCTTAGAGGCTTATCAGGCTCACCATTTTCTACAACTGGCCCTGCAGCCCCATTTCCCAAGCATGGTGCTCAAGTTCCTACACAGTTTGGTCCCAACTTCCTATCTGCATCCCCTTCCAGGCCCCATGATCTATCAGCACTCAGCTTCTCACCATTCCCGGAATTTGTGCCTTTCCCAGGCTCTGTGCCTTGCACCTCCCCTTTCCTCTGCTTGGAATTCAACCCATTTCCCCCCAGTGGGCTTTTTCTTATCCTTCAGTCTCCAACCTCATTATGGGCTCCTCTGTGACACCATCCTCAGATGTCTCTCTGAGACTGAATTCTTCCCTTCGCTGTGGTCTCAGGTCCTATAAATGCCTCTATTACAGCAGGTATCATAGGGCACAGGATCACTGATCTACAAGCCTGTTCCACCACTGATTTTTTTTTTGAGATGTTTATTTTCAGTTTTTATTGTTTTTTAATTTTTTGTTGCATTTTTTTCCTTTTTTAATTAATTTAATTTCTTTTCAGTGTGACAGAATTCATCATTTATGCACCACACCCAGTGTGCCATGCAATACGTGCCCTCCATAATACCCATCACCAGGGTCCCCCAACCTCCCACCCCCCGCCCCTTCAAAACCCTCAGGTTGTTTTTCAGAGTCCATAGTCTCTCATGGTTCATCTTCCCCTCCAATTTCTCTCAACTCCTTTCTCCTCTCCATCTCCCCGTGTCCTCTGTGTTATTTGTTATGTTCCACAAATAAGTGAAACCATATGATAATTGACTTTCTCTGCTTGACTTATTTCACTCAGCACTGATTTTTGAGCTCTCCTCAAACAGGAAGTATTTTAGGCACCTTTGTTAGCACCCCACTGTGCTTAGCCTAAAACCTGGCAGATTATACTGCTTTGCCTTCTTAAGACTTTAATCAGTACCTTCCCCCACCTCCTCCACAGCAACTGGATCAAGCAAATCTGCACTGGAGAAGAAATGAGATGTGTTTTTGTTAACACCCAAAAGTGGAGCCACACAACGATGAGAACTTTAACTTATTTGTGTGGCTTGTTCCTACCCTTCCTTCAACATTCACCTCCTCCACAAAGCCTTCTGCAGACCAGGGTATAACCTGTGCACACCATGCCCAATGGGTCAGGAGCCACCTACAGAACCGTGTACAGTGGACTCTTGAACAACACGAGGGTTAAAGATGCTGAACCCCGTGCAGTCAAAAATCCATGTAGAACTTTTGACTCCCCCCTAATTTACTAATAGTGAGAACCACAAAAGATCACTTTTTACTGCTATATACAGTTTGCTGGAGAGAGGAAGCGCTCAGTGGAGGCGATTAGCATCACAGGTGTTTGAAGTTGATGCTTGTAACATGTGAGCTCACTGCAATAGCAACAGGAGGTGGCTACAAAATTGTTACAGGAATACAGTGCGTACTACAGTTAATTTTATGCATTTATGGTTTAATACTGTGTCTTTACATTTGCTTACATTTCTCTCTAATGAGAATGGTTCCATGTATGGTCTATAAATGTGCGTGAAAGTTTTGATAAATGTTAACTTTTTATGATAGATATGTGTAAATTTATGGCAGTAAATAATAAAACAGACTATTATCTATATCTATTCTATGCACTCATGACATAACTAACTTTTTCTTAATTTTTTCAATATCTCTAGGCCTTGTGATTAATCTATAAGTTTTTTCAAATTGCTGCATATCTCCCAAATATTTTCCAATATATTTATTGAAAAAAACACACAGAGAAGTGGACCTGCATAGTTCAAATTCATGTTGTTCAAGGGTCAGCTGTACTGGAAACAGAAGGCAGATTCAGCCAGCTATCACTCTGAACCTATGAATACATCAAGTGTAAAGACTAAAACCTCAGCCAAGAAGAGAGCCAGCAATTCAACCCAGAAAAAGTGAGTGTGCGTATAACAAGAGAATCAATGACCAGCTGCCGGGTTAAGAGTTAAAAGCTAAGAGAATGAAATAAGGATTTGGGTACAAGACAGGAAAGCTCAAACAATTCAAGAAATGCTATCTCTTGTGTGTGATTCCCTAAAGAACCCTGAGGTAGCTACGTCCCTTCTGTTTCGGTGGCAATTTGGCAAATCTTTATTAAAGCACTCTCTTAATAGCTCCTAACTGTTTATGCATCAACCACTCCCATGTGTGTGATTTACTTGAAAACAACAATCTTATCACCTTGTCCTCTGTATCACCAGCACCTAATATGGTGCACAGGCTTTCAGAAAAGGGAAGGAAAGAGAAGAAGAGAAAGGGAAGCAGGAGAGAAATATACAGGAGAGAAGGGAAGGGAAGGAAAGGGAGGGGAAGGGGGAGAGGAAAAAAGAGAGGGAAAAGGAAGAAAGAGGAAAAAGAAGAGGGGAGAGGAGGGAAGAATAGGGAAGGTGAGAGGAAGCCCAGGGGAGGAGAGTGAAAGGGAGGGAAGAGAATATGCTTCTCAAAGTTAACATGGTTAAAGAATGCCTGGTTTCAGCCTCCTCCAGCTACAAATCAGTTCCTTCAGTATTCTCCATATTTGCCAAGGATACCATCAACTATCTTGCTCCACTAACCAAAGTCTAGGTATGATCTCACATGCTTCTCTTCCCCTCACCCCTCACACCAAATTCACCAGCATAGTCATTGAGCTCCCAAGTAGAAAGTAGATCCAACCCTCCCCACCGTCGTCAACACTTCATCTTTCTCCAAGTCCCTGCTGAACTCCCACAGGGGCCTCCTAGCTGGCCTTCCTGCTTCCTCTCTAGCTTTCACACAAAAGCCAGGAGGATATTCAATTTTTTTTTTATTGAGTATAGTTGACACACAATGCTACATTAGTTTCAGTTGTACAATATGGTGGTTCTTTTTCTCTATGTTATCATCACAAGTGTAGCTGCCATCTGTCACCATACAACACTTTTACAGTATCATTAACTATATTCCCTAAGCTATACCTTTTGTTCCCATGACTTACTCATTCCATATTTAAGTTTAAGTCAGAATATATCATTTTGCTGCTCAAAATTCTCCAATGGTGTCTCTTAAACCTTAGTCCAAAAACAAAGTCCTTGCAGTGGCCCATGGGGTCCTATGTGATGGGAACCTGCCTACTGCTCTGATCTCATCTCCCTTGACCACACCTGGAACACCAGGGTCTAACCACATAACCTTCATTGTATTCCTTGAATATATTACACTCTCCAGCTCGAAGACTTTGATAATGTGTCTTTGTATGGCTGCCCCTTCATTCAAAGTGTCAGCTTCTCAGAGAGGGTTTCGCTGCTGTCCCTAGTGAAAGTAGACACACACACACACACACACACACACAAGCATATACACACATACATAATACTCACATGTATACACATGCATAATTATATACAATCACACCCAAAACATACACACATATGCCCACATGTACACTTTCACACATTCACGCATATAGACACCTGCATATATACACACTCATATATTCACACATACACACACATTCATATGCACACACATACACACACAGGTTGAAGCCATCATAAATTTAAAGTTAAGAATCAGCTGCAACTTCCAGGCTGGTTCTTACTGAACATTAGATGTATCATTTTCCCCCCTAAAAATAGCATTCTTTAATCTCTCAAGTTTTATGTATCAGCAGAAAACTTTGTCTTGGTTTACAAGCTGGGATAACCTTAAGAACAGAGGGCATTTTTCACGTTTTCAAAGTAGTCTAGAGAGTTGTGTTTTAAGTTCCATATTGAATTTTATTTAGTTCTGTGGTCTCTTCCTGAAACTGGAGCATGATGCTCCCTTTGACAGCCCGGATTTTACAATGACTGAGAAACGGCATCTTGAATTGTGGGCACCGGAGAGTTGCATGGAGCTGTGCAATTCTTATAAACATTACAGGTCTTCTGGAGCCTATGAACTTCTTCCATTTAAACTCAAAAGCCCCATGACATAGTTCCTGGGGCCTGTAAACCCTGTGATACCAGCCATAATAACTCCCCTGGCAAGTAATAAGCTTCACTTCTCCCGGCCTATAAAGGACCTTGCATGACCTTTAATATCAATCAGAGGTAACGTGTGCCTGGGAAAGCCCAGGGCTGGGGCCTGAGATGGGGAGCAGGTGTGGCACCCCCAGACCCACAGCTCTGCCTGGGAGCCCTGCAAACACAGCAGACATGCCTATTCCCATAGTGGGAGTGCCTGCAAGCTTCCCTGTCCTCATCTCTGTGGAGAAGACATGACTACCAGCGCCATGGAGCTGAGTGAGGACCTAGAGGCTGCAGCACAAGTTGGTGGGGAAACCATCCTGTGCCAAAGACTGTAAGCAGGATGAGGCAGCCTGGACCCCAGGGTTTGACCAGGGGAAGAAGCAAACCCAAAGCAGTTTAAATATGTGATGGTAGGTAACTTAGATGGTTTTGCATAAATGTTCATGTTCCCTAGAGATTCATGGACTTACAGAACTTATGCAACCTCAGGATAATCACATGACCCAAATGACCTGGACAAAGCCTGTTTAGAGGTATTGTCCTGGAATAATTATTCCTTTCACCATCAGTGGTACACCACATAGGACAACAAAGCACAGGGTTACCTCAGCCAATGTTCTCATGTGCAGAAGAGAAATGTGCAGCCCAGGGGGAAGAAGCTTGCCATAGCTGATACCCACACACTGACCTCCTTCGCTCTAGTGATTTTTAAAACCCTGGAGAAATGTTGGCATCCATAGCCTCCTCTGTTCTCTCAGTGTTTCACTCTTGGCCCAGGCCTCTTCTGGGCCCCCAATTTGTGTGGGATTCTGATGGTCAGAAGCACCCTCTTTCTGAAACCCAGTTTACATCACCAAACCCCAGCTGAACTGTAGATATGCAAATTAAATCAATGCTTATTTTATATGGCAGAAGGTTTTGTGTTGTTGTTGTTGTTGTTGTTGTTTTACACAGCAATAACTGATTGACACACCAAAGTAATAATATGGAAACAATTTAACCTATCAGAGCTACATGAAGAGTTTAGAAGTCTTTATATAAAAAGTTAATCCAGGAACTAATGATAAAGCTGGATAGGGGAACAAATATCGGGATCCAGAAATTGAAGGCTATAGTTTTAAATCTCTTTTTCAGGCAGCTATGGTCTTCTTAGGGTCACAGGACTAATGAAGAGTAGAGACAAAATCACATAAATTTAAACATATTTGCCATAGGGCTCTATAGAGAAAAGAGAAAAGGCTGTGTTATATCACAAAAATTCTCAATATTTGCTGATTACACAAGACCTTATGAGTTTTCAGTACCCTCCCTTACTTTGATACTAATTAAATTACATCTATGTATCCCATATTAATTAGAGAAGGATTTATGGAGTGGCTAAAACTCTAAATCAGTATATTCAAACCCCAAACCAGTATGGTACGTAAGGAGTTGCTACAGAGGTAAGGGGGAGCCTCAGCAGGCTTTACTCCCATGCATCCCCATCCCAGATTCAACCAGAGAAACTACATTTTTAATCGCTTTATGCCATAGGATTCTGCATAAAATTATACTGGAAGAGAAGTGAGCCCTGGGCTGACCAGTCTGTCCCACAGACTGGTCACAGATGTGGGACATCTTTACTGTCCCACAGTAAAGATGACAGCAGAAATCTCTAAAACACATAACTGAAAATAAACTCATTGTTTTTGCCCCCCTAAAATCTCCTTGGGTTCCCCTTCTCAGAGATCGTCACCACCATTTATCCTTAGCTGATTAAGCCAACAACCTGGAAGTTATATTTATCCCTACTTACCATTCCCATCTCCTATTTCTCCTTAATAGATGACAAATATGTGTATTTCCATCTACTTGGACTATCACCATCCTCTTCTGACCACCATCCCTTACCTAACTACTCAAACTCTTCCACCATTCATTTATCTACCTCTAACTGATGTTCTTTGTGGGGCATAGACCCCAAGATGGTCTCCAATGATCCTCACCTCCTGGTGACATCTTTTCCATTTGTGTAAACTCATCTTCTTGAGTGATTTGATCCTGACCAACAGAACACAGAAAATGTGAAAGGCTGTCATTTCCCTGAATAGATATGACTCTGGCTTCTGTCTTCCTAATGGACTTGCACCCTTCTGGTTTTGTTGAAATAGGCTGCCATACTTGAGCTGCCCCATGGAGAGACATATGAGGAAGAACTGAGTGTGGCTTCCAGATGAAAGCCAGCAGAGAAGTGAGTCTAAAGTCCAACAACCTGCAAAGAATCAAATCCTACCAATAGCTCCATGATCTTGGAAGCAGATCTTCACTCAGTTGAGCTTTCAGATGAACTCTCAACCCCAGCTGACATTTTGATTGTAGCCTCATGAGAGACACTGAGGACCCATCTAAGTCATGTCTGGATACTGGTACACAGAAGCTGTAAGGCAATAATGTATGCCATTTTACCCCACCAGCTGATCATTTGTTACACACAATAGATAACCAAAACACTCCTCCAATACAAACTAAACTTGGCAGCTTAGTGATAGTTCTAAACACAGACCTGGTGATGACCTTCCTTGGATACAATCTCTTTCTTAAATGTCATAGGAAGCAAAAAGTGGCATTCATCAGGTTGTTGTGTTGATGCTTTCATGTGCTAATTCATTTATCCATTCAGCAAAGTTAGGGTTGCTAACCTCTTTTAAGATAAGAAAACTGGAGGATTAAGTAACTTATTCAAAATTACAAAACTAGAAAATGGCAAGTCAGAACTTGGACCAAAATTGTCTGGCTTCAAAACTATCCTGCTACACCTGCGCTTCCACAAAACCCAAATAATCCTGATTCAGAATTAGGGTTATACTAAAGCCAGCCTAAGGGTTGGATGGGCCTGATAGTCTAGGAGAAGAGGAAGTTCAGTAAAATGGGGGAGGAGAAAATTGGAATGTTTTGGCACAATGTCTGACTTAGGAGAATTTTACTGATATCCTTGGAGACATGGGAGTTCAGGAAAAATAAGTGTGTTTATTGTAAATTCCAGGGCTCTAAACTTCAGTGGACTTTGTGAGAGATGTTTGAAACTCAGTGTTAAATCCCAGAGCCAGAAGTCTGTGGGTTCCTTGTCATAGGCTACCCTGTTGGACAACAGTCTGAAAGAGATCTCCTAACATAGAAGACACAGACACCTATCCTGTCCTGTCTCAGCTTCAAGTGTCCCCTGTAGCAAGAGTAAATCCTCCTCTTACCTCACTATTAGATACTTGCAGAAACTTGAACCTCCTAGAAGAATCCCATTAACCTCACAAATCCCCCACATACCAGAAGCTGCATCAGCCTTTAAAAACCAAAAGGGCAGAGGGGAAAAGCTCACAGAAATCTTACTAGGATGTTGAGGTGTTACAGGCATGTTCTTAGAGACGAGGCCTTTGATAAATTGAACATAAGTTTCTAAGAGAGGGAAGAGCCAAGAAGTCAACTTCTTCCTCCCCTCAGATTTATGAATCTTCCAGCTAGAAGCAAAAGCATCTCTCCATCAAGATCAAAGCTCAGAGAGGTGAGAAGAAAGGCAAGAAGACCAGAGGTTCCCCTGGGAAGGAAGCATGTCTGTTTTATGTAACATACATGGTCTGTGTTCTAGAAGGCACATTGCATAGGAATCTCATTTAATAGTTCTCATAAAATAAATACTTCCTTTGCATTAAGAATACAAAAAGATGGATGTGTTCCTTGCTTGGAATGTATAAAGCAAAGGTTAAAAGTTCCACCGTGTTTTCTGCTCATGGAAAATCACTTTTGATTCATCAGCCCAGAATACAGATATTTTCCTGGAAGAATCGAACCTGGAGATGGAGAGTATTTGCAATCTTCAGCTGCCACAGGCTGTTGTGTCAAGGTACTTAATGTGGAAGGGCGTTTCTAACCATCGGAGTCAAAGCAGGTTCCCAAGTTGAGCTGAAGAGATAATAGCCACAGCAGAGCCTTAATCATTTGCAGAACTCTGTGATGTGCATTCTTAGAAGACTCTGCATAAACGCGGCATGATTCACAGACTCATTGATATTCCCTTTTCAATATTTGCTATTTGGTGTGATGGTCATGAGCGGAAAACGATTAGGCAATGCTATGTTTATGGAAAAAGAACAAAGGCTGAGGGAAACCAACTTCTCAGTTCTAAGAAAAGAAACACCAGAAAGGAAATGAGAATATCAAAGGGCCGTTCGTCCCATGATGCACATTTCAGCCAAATGCAGCCACGCACCAAGGCCTGCTCAGCCTTGTCTGAGGAACACCTCATTCCTCAACATTTACAGAATTTTCAAAGGCTACAAGAAGACAAAAAAAGGTACATTGGGATCCAGAAGTTCAAGCCCTGAACTGGGGTAGGAGTCAAAGGCATTGTTCCTGATCTGAATCCACCTCTCCTCTTAATTCTTTTGTAAAATGGGACCAATACTATTTATGTTGTCGAAATCACTTCTTTATTTAGCCAGTCATCTGTTTCTTTCAGTCCCTCTCATGTGTAGGGCACTGGGTACAAAAGTGAATGTACCACGGGGCCCTGCCCATAAAGGGCTCCCAGTAAGCAGAGATGATAAGATGGGTACGTGTAAAATAACATTCTCACGGAGTGTAATGAGTGTCATATCAAATAGCCAACTAGATGAAATGGTGTCATCAGCAGCCAGAGACCTAGTACCAAACTAGCAACCTTCCTTCCCACTAAAGCATGAGCTGTGAAGGCATGTCTTTTCTTTTTCCAGCCCATTCATGGTACCACCTCCTTCCTTACATTTTTCTTGTGGCTTACATTTCCCCCTTCACTTTATGTTTATTCTCTCTAGAAATATTGTCTGATCTTTGTAAATCCTTTCTCAAGCAAAGAGGGTTATAAACGAAGGGACACATGCATGCCTGGGAGAAGCCCCCATCAACTCATGCTCGACTCTATGTGACTGGTGGAGGCATGACACGTGCACAGCTGGAACCTCTGGACACCATAAAGCGGTGTGGTGCTTGTCGTGATGATAATTATCTTCATGCAAAATACTTCCATTTGGATCAACGTGGAATGGAGATTTATATAAATCTTTTCTCACAACAGATCTAACGGTGGTTCTAAGCTGCAACAAAACAAGCTACATAGGCCCAGGACTGGGTAAACTGGTACGATTCGCTGGGTCTCTGGCTCAGCCCAAGCTGGGACTCAAGCTCCCCTTGTGGCTGACCTCAGTGTTCACCAGGGGAATCTCCTTCTCCAGGTTGTGTCCTGGGAGTGTACTCCCAGGACACAACCCCAGCCTGGTCCCCGGGCTCTAAGCTGCCTTCTGCTCCGATACAAGGACCTGCCACAATCTTCTTCCTTGTACAAGGCAGTTTAAGGAAGGGAACAGATAAGGAAACAGATAAACACAGGTGCCCCCACCCCACCCCAAACACTAAGGGGCAAGCCAATCTCAAGCTGGTCCTGAGCAGGGAATCCTATCTTCTGTGCTCTGCCTCTCTGAATATTGCTTATCTCCAAATCCCAGTCCAAAGGCCACAACCCCTCCCCCTGCCCAAGGCCTCCTTCCCCACGTCCCTGCAGCATGGTCGGCCACCTTCTCTTTGCCCCACAACCCCTGTCACAGAATTGCTGCATTTTCTCTGCATTCAGCACTTCCTCTGACAGGCTCCTGGAAGCAGGGACTCTTCCAAATCCATTTGACCCACCCCTGGGAGCCCTCCCCCAGCAATAAGCATGGTGTCCAGAATTTGCTCAGTGAATTTCCTTTTCTTTCTTATAACTATTTGGATAATAAATAACACTAAAACTCTTCAAAGGGAGGAATCATCACATATTACGTGTCAGGGCAATAAGCAGGGACATGTGTTGTCTTTAGCTGAGTGTGAGAACACAGGCTACAAGGACCTGTTTCTCTTTTCCCCTTGGTGAAGAGTAAATAGTACAGATTGGCCCCAAAGGGCTCTGAGTTCGCATCCTAACTCCATAAATTTGGGATTTGTGCACTTCTTTGTCTCTGACCCTCTTTGGCTCTGTTTTATTATCTGTGAACCTAGGAGTATGAAGGATTGTAGGGAAGATTCAGGAAAGCGCATTAGAGACCCCAGGCCCTGGAACACAGTGGTCACTCAATAGACATGGCTTCCTTCCATCCCCCAAATGAAGAAACCAAACTAATCCCACCCTCCTAGGAGATCGGGGGAAAATATATGAAACAGAATCAAGCAATGTCAGAAAGAGCAAGCATATTTGTATGAAGAGTCCTTCCTGCTCATGTAAGTATAGCTGAATAATTCATGTTTGCACCTACGGAAATTAAATGGCCAAGGCCCACAGACATCCATCTATGTTTTAGACATGGGAATTTATATTAAATTTTTAGCATGCTTAGGATACATAATTCTAAAACCAAATAAGATTGAACTAATGATGAAAAGCATACCATTTTTTAAAAGTCAAATTTTGAATGTTTTTCTTAACAGAACATTAGTGTACTGCTCTCTCTATATATGGGGCTTGAGCCATCTGCTCTATTAAAAAAAAAAAAGACATAATGAAAAGAGGTCCACTCATAATTGGTAGTAAGAAAAATTGCATTCCTCCTGCCCTTTGCTCAGGCATAGAGCCATCAAAGTGTTATGCCATAAAATTTAATTTTTGAGTTTTGAATGATTTACAGTGGAGCAGAACTTATAAATCAGAACAGTAACCATTGCTATGAATAGAGATGTATGTTTTTCCAAAATGTCTAAATGAAATACTTTAAGACGCGCTAAAAGACCTGCACAGTTTTCCAAAGGCAGCCATAATTAAAGTTAATCATTCTTGTTTGGACAGGAGGAAACTCACTGACACCTGGGCACCTCCCCCTCCTTGAGATGAAGTGATCAAACAGTCATCATCTCTTCTTATGAAAGCAATTAATCATGGCAATATATCATGCTATTGCAGCTTAGTTTCTAGCCTTGTCTGTTAGGTTTGTAAACCCTTTCTGATGCCCTTGAATGTGTCTTTAATCAGATGCCATTCTTAAAATAGGATACTGAGAGCAACAGTATGTGAAAGCCTCTCCATACAAGAATCCTTCCCTTCTTTCCACATCCCAATATCCAAGACAGTGGCAAGTCCTCAAAATTCTGCCACTCCTGTATGTCCGCCTGTTCTGCACCCCCCATCTCATAGCTGGGTCACTTACACAGCCTCCCAATTTACTGCCTGCCTCTGTTGGGGGAGCACATCGTAGTTGGCTGTCCAAAGTGTGATGTGCATCAGGGTACTCCCTTTCTCAAAATTCTCCCATGCCAGCGGGCACCTGGATAGCTCAATCGGTTAAATGTCTGATTCTTGGTTTCAGGTCGGGTGGTGATCTAGGGTCATGGGATCACACCCCATGTCAGGCTCCACACTCAATATGGAGTCTTCTTGGGATTCTCCCTCCCTCTCCCTCTGCCACTCCTGCTCACACTCTAAAGTAAATAAATAACTCTGAAAAAAATTCTCCAGTGCCTTCCCGTTGTCCTCAGCACAAATCCCCCTTTCTCATGGCAGCTTACAGGTCCCACGGGGAGCCTGTGCAGCCATAGTGCTCATCTGTCTCTCCTCATGGATTCTCCTATGCTGCAGACGTGCCACTTTAAGCTGACTCTATGGTCCCAAATTTGTGAAAAGTTCTAGATGAATAGATAGAGGTGGATGGATTTATATACTGTGTACCTAAAATATGGGAAAGGAAAACACTAAAGTATTAATAGCTTTTGTATCTGTTGTTTGGGATTTCAGGCAATTTTATATTCTTCTCTACACTTAACTGGATATTTCAAAATTTTAGTTCCAAATGGGAAAAGACACAAAGCACAGCATGTTAGACTCCAGAGGGCAGAACTGGAGCTCTGAGGTGCAAACTCACAAAAACACAAGGTTCAGATCTTCAATGTTCCACAGAACAGAGATAACAGAAGTCTTCATTCTGAAATTTTATCATCCCCATAAATCTCTCAATAATGGACCTATCAAAACACTTGTTCTCTCTCTCCCCTGAAGTGTGGACAAAGGGCACATGGAGCCAGCACGGACCACAGAGAAAAAGGACAGCTGCCAGGCACAGTGGTCAGAATTAGGGAGAGGATCTGAAATCATGGGATCCATCAGGCATCTGGAAATAGTAATATACACTTAAACGTTTTCATTGCCCCCCAACAACACACACCAGACTAAAAGCTCCATAAAGGCCGGGATTTTATCTATCCATATTATTTGTTCAACAAATATTTGCTGAGTGCCTACCTCATGCAAGCACTCTTTTAAGTGTGGAGAACACAAAACTAGAAAAGAGAAGTTCATGGAATTGCATGCTAATATGGAGAAAGAAAATAAACAAATCACAAATATTACTAGGGAGTGATAAGTGATATCAGAGAAAGATAAGGTGGTTCTTTAGGTGGAGTGCCAAGAAACACTTTGAGAAGGAGTCAACGCTGCTGAGACAGGACTGATGGGAAGGGGCCAGCTCCAGGACATTGCTTTCCAGGCAAGGGGCTAGTGGGCCAATGCTCTGAAGGAGGGGTAACCTTGGGGTGTGGAAAGAACAGAAGCAAAGCTAGTGTGATTGGAGCTGGAGGAGGGAAAGGATGAGTGGCAATGGTAGGAGATAAGGTCAGAGACTAATAGGGGCCAAATTATGCAATGTCTTACCCACTGTAATAAGGAGTTTGTCTTTTTTCTAAATGCTATCAAATGCCACTGGGAGATCTGAAGCGGGGGAGTGAAGTAATCTAATGTAGCTTTCTAAAAACCCACTCTGGCTGTTGTGTGTGGAATGGACTAGTAGACACAGGAAACAAACAGGATGCAATCTCTGAGAAGACGGGGTCTTAGGATAGGATAATGCTATGGAAAGGAGAGAAGGAATGGCTTGCAGGCTGGAAGTGAAGCTGACAGGATCACCAATGAATCAGGCATGGAGATCCTGAGAATAAGGAAAAATGGGGATCAAGGATGAGTCCCAAGTTTGGAGCTTATTCACAAGTGTGTCCCCAGCACTCTGCTCAGGTCCTGACACAAGGAGCACTGGGTGATTATTTTAGTGAATGGATGGATGGATGGAAGGATGAATGGATGAATAATACATGGATAGAATGATGGTGAGAAGTAGATCTTAGAGCAACTCTATGTGTACCGTGTAGAGAGTGGGGGCAACAGCCATCTTCCCCAATTCCCAAGGTCCCACCAGGCATTTTTTTTTTTTTTTAGAGTGAGAGAGAGAGTGTGTGAATGTTCAAGCAGTCAGGGAGGGACAGAAGAAGGGGCAGAGCGAGAATCCTAAGCAGGCTCCACCGCCAGCACAGAGCTTAACACGGGTCTCAATCTCCCAACCCTGAGATCATGACCTAAGCAATATCAAGAGTCGGTCGCTTAACCAACTGAGCCACGCAGGCATTTCCTGGAGGGCTTTATAGGTATAGCAGTGGAGAGGACATGACTTCAGAGCAGATGGAGATAATGGATGCTACAGAGTGAGACAGACCTGTATTTAAGATTTAGTTCCACCACTCACTGTGTGTCCTTGTATGACTATGCTAGTCTCTCTAAGCCTCAGTTTATCTGTAAAATGGGGATCATTGTAACAACCTCACAGTCTTGCATCTGCTACACGTGGCTTATGTGGTCATGGGTGAACCACAGAAGCACTCCCGGCCTCGTTTTTCTTATCTGTCAGATGGAACAAATCACCACCACTATCTCCATCACAGGATGCTTGGAAGGTTCAGTAAAACAACAACAGGTTGGTACGGGAGTACTTTCCAAGCCACCCTTCCGGAAGGCACAGGGTGGGGCATAGCTCCTCCACCAACATCGGAGCCTAGTGAGGGAAGATGCCCCCAGGCCAGATCAACTTCCAGACTTGGCTGGATGCACAATTCCCTCTTCACCGAGTCCCACGGGGCCATTATTCCTGATTGTCATGGTTCCAAAAGAGGCAGGGCTGTGTCCCACAGGTATCTGTCAGGATGTGAAGAGAAAAGGTTTTAAAAAGTCAGAAAAGAGAGGTTTGGGAGGCCTGTGTGGTCTTCCCTACAGCCTGTGGGAAGAGCGCTGTATTGTGAGCACTCCAGCACTAATTGAGGATGACGGGCTGGATAAATGTATTTATAGCTGCAAAACCCAGAGCTTTCTGGCGTGTTCCCCATCCTGCTCTAAATGCCCCACACCTGAGGCCCACTGGGCAGGCGGATGGCGGGGCAGGGAGGTACCAGAGAGCAGCAGAGCCAGAGGACCAGATATAAATCCCATCCAGACTTCCCTCTCCTAAACCCAGGAAATACCAGTCAATTTATATCTCATCATCTTAACCCTGCAGGTCTGGTTAATGGTTTGACCCATGTATTCTCTCCTTTTCCAAAATCTTGTCCCGTTCCCTCTTAACTTGATTTACTCAACTTACTCCAGCTGCTGACTTTGGCAGCTTTTCCAGCTCTCCACCGACCGCTGCATGCGAGCATTATCCCGAGCAAGCGAATTTCACTGTAGCAAGGGCGCTGCGGCTCCCGGCTCCTTCCCCTGAAGGTGCCCGCCCCCCTAACTCGAGCTGGAAAAACACCCGCCCCCAGCCCCGCCCCTTCTCACTTTCACTGCCCAGGCACACTTTGGGGCGCAGCATGAAAAGCCAGGCAAAAAGGGGCTTGTATTTTTACACCATATTTGAGTTAGCTGTTTTATCTGGACGTGAACCTGAGCAGGGAGACGAGGGGGAGAGAGGGGCTTTATGAACTCAAAACCAAAATAGACCGTCCAAGCGAGGCTGAGTGAAGTCACTGAATGTGCCGTGGAAAATACTTTCAAGGCATTTTATAAATTTTGCACCCAAAAAAATGCCCCAGCCAAGTTGGACTAGCTTCTTTCAGATATTCAAATCCTCCATTTTTCCGTGATTTTTCTTATGGCTTAGGGACTTAGGAAAACAATGAGAACGTGTCCCAAAAAGTTACAGGAGCACAGCACGTAAGCTCACTTTCCTACAAATGAGCCACAAAAATTAGAGGCTCTGCGAAGAAAGTGACCTCAGAACTCTCCCTCCTTCTTCTCCCTCACCTTTTCTTCTTCCTCTTCTCACCACTACCATTAACATTAATTGACCATATCACCAATGGTTTCTGCCTCCTGGGCTGCTGGTTCTACTCATGCTTCAGGGGCCAGGGGTTGGAGGGACATTGTTAACCCTGAAACCAAACTCAGCATCTTTAGTGCTTTTCCTGAGAAGTCTGCTCACAGTGAAGACATCTGAGTTTGATGGCTTCCACCGGTTTGCCGTGTCTGTGCATCTGTCTTCTCTCTCAACCCCCACCAATTGAGGGCACCCCCGGGGGCCCCACATCTGTGTCCTCTCTTCTTGTGGCTTGTCTGCTCGCTCTCAGCCATTCCCTGTCGGGTATCCCCACCTGGTCCTCCCCACCCAGCAGCCGTGGCTGGACACCACTCAATCCCATGACTTTCCCAATCTCCAACCCCACCACCCAACACATGCTCTGTTTCCCTCCCACCAAACTTAATTCTTTCCTTCTTGGCAGAGACAGCTGGCTTGACCCAGGTGGCTGTCCTCGCTCTGGGACTTGGT
Source organism: Martes martes (assembly GCF_963455335.1). NCBI lineage: Eukaryota > Metazoa > Chordata > Mammalia > Carnivora > Mustelidae > Martes > Martes martes. The sequence goes on from NC_137889.1 coordinate 148,288,449, forward strand.
AGCAGTGTGATGTTCAGCAAATACCTTAAACTTTCAGAGATTTTCAGAGATAAAATTTCAGATTTCAGAGATAAAATTTCTTCTGCTGCAAAATACAAATAATAATATTTATCTCACAGAATATGAAAATAAGATGTAAAAAGCTTATGTGAAGCTCTTAACACAGTGGCTGGAACATTTCTAATGGTTCACTAAATAAAAAATTGTTGTTTGGCTTATTACCATGTATAAATACTTGAATCTAGTCATACCTTTTTCTTTTTAAAGATTTATTTATTTCAGACAGAGAGAGAGAGGGACAGAGCTCGAGCACAAATAAGGGGGAGGGGCAGAGAGAAACAGACTCCTGGCAGAGCAGGGAGCCTGATGCGGGGCTAGATCCCTGGACTCCAGGATCATGATCTGAGCCGAAGGCAGACCCCTAACCGACTGAGCCACCCAGGAGACTCTAGTTATATTTTTTTAAGATTTTATTTATTTGTGAGAAAGAGAGAGAATGAGTGGAGGGAGGGTCAGAGGAAGGAGAAGCAGACTCCCCACTGAGCTGGGACCCTGACACAGGGCTTGATCCCAGGACCCTAAGATCATGATCTGAGCCAAAGGCAGATGTTTAACCAACTGAGCCACGCAGGTGCCCCTAGTCAACCTTTTCTACTACATCACAACCTCCTTTTTTTTTTTTTTTTAAGATTTTACTTATTTATTTGACAGAGACACAGCGAGAGAGGGAACACAAGCAGGGGAAGTGGGAGAGGGAGAAGCAGGCTCCCCGCCGAGCAGGGAGCTTAATGTGGGACTAGATCCCAGGACCCTGGGATCATGACCTGAGCTGAAGGCAGATGCTTCATGACTGAGCCACCCAGGTGCCCCACAAGCTTCTTAATCTAGGGATTGATACATTGAATCTCTCACCACCCTAACTAGAAATGACGGGACACATGTATGTGCTAAGTCATGTGCTAATGCTTTGTATGTTTGTGATGGTCAGTTTTATGTGTCAACTTGGCCAGGCTATAGTATCCATATGGTCAATCAAATACCAAGCTAGGTGTTGCCTGAAGGTGTTTTGTAGATGTGATTAACATCCATAATCAACTGCTTTCACATGAAGGAGATTATCCTAATAATTCAGATGGGCCTGATTCAGCCAGTTTTAAAGTTTTAAGACTAGAATTGAGACTTCCTAGAAGAAGAAGAAATTCCAACTGTGGACTGCAACATCAGTGCCCACCTGAGAGCCCCAGCACCTACTTCCTGATGGCCTGCCTGTGGACTTCAGATTTGGCTGGCCAGCCTCCACAATGATGTAAGCCAGTTCTTTGCAGTAAACCTCTCTCTATATATATATATATTTATATATATCCATTCACAGATAGATACATAGATTGATTGATAGATAGATGATAGAAAGACATTTCCTACTGGTTATGTTTCTCTGGTGAAACCCTGATATGGTGCACTTTAATATTAGTACATTTTAATGTTAGTATCAGTACTGATATATTATGGTGAACCTGGCTGGGTTATGGCACCCAGGTGTTTGGTAAATGCTATTCTGAATGTTTTTGTGAGGGCGTTTTTGGATGAGAGTAACAGTTATATCAGTGAACTTTGAGTAACGCAGAATTACCCTCTTAATGTTGTGGGTCCCTTCCAATCAGGTGAAGCCTAACTAGAACAAAGTCTGGCCTTCCCCTGAGCAAGAGGGAATTCCACCAGCAGATGACCTTTGAACTGCAGCATCCGCCCCTCTTAGGACTCAAGCCTGCTGGCCCACCCTGCAGATTCAGGATTGGCCAGTCTCCATAACTGAGTGAGCCAATACCCTAAAATAAATTATTTTCTCTGGATATATACAATCTATTGGTTCTGCTTTTCTGAGAACACTGACTGATATGCAGTATTAGAATGGGTACCCCTAATGCAATTGCTGTCATTATTGGAACTGGCATCAGTATGAGGACAAGTACTTGCTTGCATTTGGAGTAGTCTAGTATTAGCATTAACCTTATTAGGACTAGAATTAAGACTGCCATCTCAACGGATACTGGAAGCAAGGTTGTGTCCAAGAAGTATCTTAGAAACCTGAATTCTAATCTCTACCTGTGAAATATAAGTACCACTTCCTTCCCACTATCCCCTGCTGCCTCCCAAGTCCAGGAGCTCACACCTGGAAAGTTTCAAAAAATATTTACCTACTCAAAGTGGATCGAAGTGGAAGATGTACAAAACCCAATTTCCTGGTATATGAAAAATTTAAGGAGGCAGACCCTTCAGGGACTTTCCTTCAAACTCTGAGTATTTTCATGAGTCCAAAGAAAGTCTATTAAAATAGTTTCCACTGGAGCAAAGAAAAGTCTGTGAAGCCAGGACACATAACACATGAGGCACATACATGCATGTGTAGGTCAAGTATTAAAAGGACAATGTCCTGTGCAGGAAACATCTGAAACATATGTGTTAGGCATGGGCTCCCTGGTAGGTGGACGGTCATGACCAGGCTGTGATATGGCTGTTTGCACCCTTCCACAATGAATACCTCTGAGAGACCCTAGCTGGGATAACAGACAGGGAGATACCCCATTCATCTTAAGTCTCATTTTCTTGGTTTGGGGTCTTTTGAGTCCAAAACGTCCCTTTTGTGTCAACAAGTTTTATGCAAATGTTTATTTATTTATCTATTTTTAAAGATTTTATTTATTTATTTGAGAGAGAGAGAATGAAAGAGAGCATGAGAGTGGAGAAGGTCTGAGGGAGAAGAACACTCCCCATGGAGCTGGGAGCCTGATGAGGGACTCCATCCTGGGACTCTAGGATCATGACTTGAGCCAAAGGCAGTTGTTTAACCAACTGAGCCACCCAGGCGCCCATGAATGTTTAATTTATTATACACCATCAGAAGGTCCAGGGGGAATATATGGGAGTACTTTTTTCATGAAATAACTACATCCCAACTATCAAAATTAAATTGAAAATGCTATATAAAGACAAATAAAGGACGTCATGGTTGACGTTACCCCTGATCATTGACAAATGTATATTTCCCTAGGATCAAGAGAAGGTAAGAAGTAAAGCAATGGTTCTCATTCACATTTTACACACTAGGCACTTAGAGGTGTGAACTCAATGAGTGAAATTCTTTCCTCTCTCTGCACAAAACTGAGCCAGACTATCGCCAACCCTGTCATTGTTCACACAGTGTTCCTCCCCCAAGGACACTATACTCCTCCTTCTCCACTTCTTTGTCCAGAGGACACACCCTTTTGGAGAATCAAGCTACATTTTTCAATCATAGCTACATTCAAAAATCATCTGAGATCAGAGCTGCAAGATTTTGCAAATACAAATGCAACACAGCCAGTTAAATCTCAGAAAACAATGAATATTATTTTTAGTATGAGTATGTCCCATGTAATATCTGTGACATACCCATTCATTATTGATCTAAAATGCAACTTTGACTGGATGTTCTATAGTTTATCTGGCAACACTCTCTGAAAGGCTTTAGCTTTACCTCTGCTCGCACCAGAAATTCAGTCTTAATTGCTAGAAGATTCCCCTTCCCACCTACACACATATGCACACTTCTATGCTTTTTTTCTTCTTTACCTCTCCTTCTTCTGTCTCAAGTACCCTGACCTACTCTGAGCACCTGTTAATGCTTAAGGGCTATGGGGCAAGATATTTATTGAGATGATAGCGTTTTGTTGCCTCTGGGGGAACTATTTCAAAAGAATGGCACTATTTCTGTTTTGGTCTTTGCACTTTTCCCTCCCTTCTGAGATCAGTTGAGCCCGTGTCCCCCAATTTTGGTGGTCAGACCACTTCAGAAGTGCTTGCAGGTGCTGAGGTCTTTCTGTCTTTCAGGGAATTGTCTTCATCCAAATAAGTGCAGCTAGCCTTCCCAGAGTAAGGAAGAGGAGGCAGAAGCACATTTTAAGGGGTGGGGAGGCTGCCTAAACAGGGGAACAGAAAAGGGAGGTTTCCCAATACTGGAAAGAAACTATTATTGAAATAGCAGCCTAAGTGGTCTTCTGCTGCAGCTCTTGTCTTTTGCACTCCCCACCTGCCTTTTAGGTTTTTTAATTATGTTCAATTAGCCAACATATAGTACATCATAGTTTTTGATGTAGTGTTCAATGATTCATTAGTTCCGTATAACACCCAGTACTCCTCACAACACGCACCCTCCTTAATATCCATCCCCCAGTTACCCCATCTCCCACCCCCTTCTCTTCTATAACCCTCAGTTTGTTTCCTGGAGTCCAGAGTCTCTCATGGCTTGTCTCTCTCTCTTTCTCTCTGATTTCTTCCCTTTCAGTTTTCCTTCCCTTCTCCTGTGGTCCTCTGCTCTATTCCTTACGTCTCACATATGAGTGGAAGCCATATGATAATTGTCTTTCTCTGTTTGATTTACTTTACTTAGCATAATCCCTTCCAGTTCCATCCATGTCGATGCAAATGGTAGGTATTCATCCTTTCTGATGGCTGAGGAATATGCCATTGTATATATGAGCCACATCTTTATCCATTCATCTGTTGAAGGACATCTTGGCTCCTTTCACAGTTTGGCAGTTGTGGACATTGTTGCTATGAACGTTGGAGTACATGCTTCTTCTTCTCACTATGTCTGTATCTTTGGGGTAAATACCCAGTAGTGCAATTGCTGGGTCATAGGGTAGCTCTATTTTTAACGTCTTGAGGAACCTCCATACTGTTTTCCAGAGTGGCTGTACCAGCTTGCATTGCCACCAACACAACACCCAAAAAAACAAAAAATCCACCCACCTGCCTTTTAGAATGAAAATCAGCTCATACCATTCATCAACCAGATTCATCTTTTGTGGCTTCCATCTCACTCCAAACAAAAGGTGAGACTTGATCTGCCCCAATGCCATTTGTCCCATCTTCACTCTAGGGCCCTGTTCTCCACGCACAGCAGGCAGGCTGTTTTACCCTCAGCAGTGGCAGATCCATTTCCCTCTGCAGGGGACTCTCTGCTTCCAGATAGCCACCAGTTTGTTTTATCACTTGTTTTTCCTCTGGGCAAAGTGGAAGGCTCACCCTGACCTCTTTCCAATACCACACATCCTTCTTCCCTACTTTGATTTCTCTGTAGCTCCAAACTCTGCTAAGCTGCCATATAATTCATTGCTTTTATTTGTTGTCTATCTCTCTATGACTCTCTGCCATTGAGCATTCTAAGGGCAGGAGTTTCTGTACACCTCACCTCTCTGTCCCCAACACAAAGGCTAGTGCCTGCTTATAGTAAAGCACCCAACAAATATTGAGGAAGCAAGGAAAGAAGAAAGGAAGGTGGGAAGGAAAAAAAGATGGAAGGGAATCAGAGAGGGAGAGGAGGAGGGAGGAGCGCAGAGATCTAAGATGCCCAGGGTAGTGAAAACGTAAAGAACCTCCTTCCCAGCCCTAGGAAATGTAGCAGGACCTTTGAGGGATGTAAATCTCTAGACACAGGTGTACCCAGCACTGAGTTGATTCCTACATCTAAGCATGCCCTGAATCAATAAAACCTCCAGGTGTGTAGGGACCATGCAATGCATTAGGGATAATCAAGGTCAACTAGATCTCCCAAAGCTGTGTGCTCTAGGGATGACACCTGGGCTACTCTTAAAAGCCTATGGAAGAAAGGGCACCTGGGTGGCCCAGTCGTTAAGCATCTGCCTTCCGCTCAGGTCGTGATCCCAGGGTCCTGGGATTGAGCCCCACATCAGGCTCCCTGCTCAGTGGGAAGTCTTGCTTCTCCTTCTCCCACTCCCCCTGCTTGTGTTCCTTCTCTCACTAACCCTCTCACTGTTAAATAAATAAATGGAATCTTTAAAAAAGAAAGAAAGAAAGAAAGAGCGAGCCCATGGAAGAAAAAGCAGAGACAGAAAAATGACCAAGTGAAAATGACTTTTCCACCAGCACATGAGATGGGGGCTTTGAGTCAGATTCAGACTAATGTAGAGAAACTAAATTTACATGATACATCTTGAAAAATCTATTAGTAAAGTTGTACTGCCTAAATTATATATCCATTAAAAATAATATAGTCCAGGTGCCCACTTTCTAGCTGAATGACCCTGGGAAACTCATCTCTCTGACCATGAAGCATCTCATCCACAAAATGAGATCACTGAAAAAATAAACAAATAATAAAAAATAAATTTAAAAAAATTTTAATTGAAATCATTGTACCTCATCTCTCAGTCAGAATGTGTTGGGTTATGCTGTAGTAACAAATAGTACCCAGTTCTCCACAACCTGAACTAACAAAGAGGATTTCTTGATCACATAACATGTCCATTAGGGGTAAGCAAGGGGGCTTTGCTCTTCATATCATTCAGGAACCTAGGCTGACAGGGCAACCTCCCTCTCAGACATTTCTGGTGGCTGTGCTATGGGGAAAATGAGCTTAGAAGGGCCTCTGGATGACAATCAAGTGCCCTACCCCAGAAGTGACACATATTGCTCTAGTTCAAAGGTTGTTGGCCAAAACTAGTCACAGGGCCCCATCCATCAATAATGATACAATGTTCTTAGAAGAGAAGGAGCAGTAAATATTTGGGAAAATATGCATGGGGTATCACAGAGCAAGTGTGAGAATGTACTGAGGGAAAGTGCTTATCACAGTGCCTGGTACATAGAAGGCACACCACAAACTGTGACTTTGACCTTAGAGTCTGGTGGGGAGGAGGTAGAGATGAAATTCATTTCATACCCAATACATAGCTCAGTGACTAATAGGCATTTCTTTAATTGGCTGAATAGTCATTGATTAAATTCACTGAACTCTTACTATACTTCAGACAATAGATAGCTCTTGCCTTCAAGAGCTCATAGGGGAAAGGGACATAAACATGCATGATTTCAGCATAGCTCCACTCCCATGCCTATTCAAGCCTACATCATCAATATTTACTTAGTGTTTTCTATGTTCTATGAAGGCACTATTACATGCCTTGGGGTTACAAAGTAAAACCAACGGAGAGTCTTTGCCCTCATTCAGCTTATACCCTAAGGGGGGATGAGAAGGCAGAGAGTAAACACTTAATCAAATATGTAAGATCATTTCCTGGCTTAGTATCAACAAGGGTGTTAGTTGAGGCAGTCAAGGGGACCTATCTAAAGGAAACTCAGGAATAAGAAGAAGATTGCTGCAGAGAATTGAAGCAGAGACGTCAGCAAGTACAGAGAGCCAGAGGCTGGAGAGAAAGAGCTGTATCTAAGGACTAGGAGCAAAGTCAGTGTGATGGGGTCCAAGGACACAAGGTGGATGTATGAAGGAGGAAGGAATGAAGAAGGTCAACATGGTCCTGTAGGCTTATGTTAGGAATTGATATGTCATCTGAATTCTAGCAGAGAGCAAGTGCAAAGTATGTGGAATACAAATTGGGAAACGATCAATAGTGCTTTAGCAACCTAGGTGTGATTTGGCTAATATCCAAGCAGGGTCATCAAACAGCAGTTGGAAACCAAATCTGCAGTTCAGAGAAGAGAGTCAGACCAGAGATACAAAGCTAGGAGTCAGTAACAAGTGCAGTCAGAATATGGTGTCTTTTCAGAGAACATTGACTGGCCTCTCTGGAGGTGGTACTGCCAAAAAGTCAATATGGTTGAAATCAAATAATAAGAGATGTTGCCATTAAGAAGATCTTTCCTGGGCATGTCACTGCCAAATCAGATGCTACTGGTCCAAATAGTAATTGTAGAATTTTGAAGGAGAAACTTGGAAAATGATGACTATGGTCTTATTGTGAAAATATGTGAATTTCACAAAAGAGAAAATCAGTAATCTGAAAAGGCACCGTATCAGTCAAAATAAGCTAGGTTCTGCTGCTATAACCACCAACATCAAACTATTAGTGATTTAGAGCAGCAGAGATAAGTTTTTTTATCACACTGTATATTCCTCAAGAATCAGCAGATGGTTTTGGTCAACAGAGCCACCCTGGAGGCCAGGCTAATGGAGAAGCTCCTATCTCAGAGTAAGAGAACATAGTGGCGAGTCTTACATAGCAATTGAATACTCCAGCCCAGAGGGTATATACGTCTCTTCCACTCACAACCCCAGGTCATCTTTAGTCACAAGAAGTTTAATCCTACTGTGAGCCCATTTCCAGCATTTCTGCCTATTTCCCCCTCCTGCCACCATTTTTTACTATAGATAACCCTCAGAAATTTCAGAATGGAGCAACTAAAAAAAAAAAAAAAACTCATGATTGTTTGGTTCACAACACTCTAATTCTCTTTTCAGCCCTACCAATTAGTTTTTATCCTTCCCAATGAGCAGATGTGGAAATGGGGGCACAGATATATTCTGTAGCATGCAGACGCCATGAGGAGAAGACAAAGGAAACAAGATTTTAGGGCAGGCACAAATGCAAAGCCACTCCCATCCTTTCCACAACACCACACTACCATTTACGGCCCTACTTTCCCTTTCAAATGAGTTGGCATTTTCATTTCGGGTCCATCCTGGCCAAACCGAAAAAGGAGAGGGCGTACTTAGCAAAATATGTTTAATCAGAGAGAAGGAATAAGGGTAGTGAATGCGGAATTGGCTCGATTTTCTTTGGCCGTCTTTGTCTTCTGTGAGTGGATGAAGAAAGTAAGGGGCATTGAACACAGAGCAGATCAGAGGCCTCTGATAATCCCAGGGAAGTGTATGCTTATTTTTAAAGATTCTACAGGGATTCAGGCATGTGTACACCAGCCCCATCTGAATCTCATGTTTCATGGAGTTGATTCCTTATGAACCATAAAACAGTTTTCACTTGTCCCTAGTGTTATTTGTAGAAATATGTATCAGAAAGATCAGAAAATGATTATATAGTCTCTTTTCAAATGGCCCCAATAAGCAGCCTATTGTATTTCTTGGTTAGGACGGCGGATTCAGTTGTTTCGAGTTCCTGCCAGTTGGGACCGCCTTCATGCAAAGATTTGCACAAGTTTAGTTTTCAGCTAGAAACAGAATCCATGTCATTTCAAGGATCTGATTTAAACTTTCTGTAATTCAATGGGTTGACTTTGTTGTACTTTTTTGTGAAATATTTTCTGACACCTTGTTATACCTTGTTACTTTCTACCCCAATTACAACCTGAGTCCTAAGGGAAAAGTCTGATCCATTGGCCTGAGCCCCTGTGGGATATTCTGCTGCTTCATAAAAAAAAAAAAAGTCCCATTTCTCAAGGCTCAAAGATACCACATTCTAAAACAAAAGCTCCCAAGAAATGGCAAACCCTTAGCCCAAATAAGGACAGAATGTAGAAAAGAGAAACATAAGGTTATAAAGCTTTAATTCATAAAGATTTTAAACTTCCAGGATCATTCCAGAATTATTTCCAATTTACATACCAGTAGAGCAAGGCGAGAAAATGAATGAGCCTGGACTGGACCCCTCACCAAAGGCAACTGGCTTTGCACATTCCACAAGGAAATTTATGAGACACACCTACCAGGGGGTTGAGCAGAGAGAAAGTGTCTATATAGTATGAGGGTTGATCCATATGTCTCCCTCCCATGCTAAATGGAAGTCAAATCTGAAGAGTACACGCAAGTCATCCCCATGTCAGAAATGGAAGGAGCCTTATATACTATCACATCTCACCTTTTCTGGCTACACAGAGTGAACTCAGACCCACTGACATGAAATTAAGTGCTTGAGCCATCTTGGCTTGCTAATTACCCAGCTATGCCTGAATTTATGCCCTTCCTGAGGGTTTAAATGAGCCCCTGCTGGGTTCAGTGTTAGTTCTCAGTTGCGACTGACTGCCAATGTGGCTTTGGATGGTTCCCAGCTCTTTCTGAGCCTAGACTCCCTCATCTGTAAAATGAGGATAGTAACATTTACCTGCACGGACCTGATGGGAGCATTAGAGAAGGTTATATTCCCATAATAACTCCTCATATTGCTGACAGTCCACTTTGTGAGATCACAGAAAATGTATGTATTGGTCTCTGTTCCCCATTCCTAACACAGAATTCCTAAAACCTTCGTAATTCCTAAATCCCTTGGAATTTCTTGAGTGATAGAAGTATCTTTTGTTTGAATGAGTTGACTCTTGGTGGGCTCCTGGATGGGCGCTGGTCATCAACAAGACCAAGCCATCATTAGAAGCCAGCAAGAGGAGAAGGGCTGGAAATGGAAGTTACTAATTGATCATACCTATGTGATGAAGCCTCCATAAAAATCCCAAAAGGATGGGACTGGGAGAGCTTCCAGGCTGGAGAACACGTGAAGGTGCAGGGGGAGCAGCATGCTTGGAGAAGTCATGGGAGCTTTGTGCCCTTCCTACTTACCTTGTCCTATGCATCTCTTCCATTTGAATGTTCACCTGTATCCTTTATCATAGCCTTTAATAATAAGCATAAACAGTAGGTAAACTGTTTTTCCTGAGTTCCATGAGCCCCTCTAGCAAATTAACTGAACCCAAGGAGGGGGTAGTGAGAATCTCTGATTTATACCTGGTGAGTCAGAAGCACAGGTGACCAGCTGGACTTGGGACTGGTGTCTGAAGTGGGAGAGGTCTTACGGGATCTGACATTTTTAGCCTATGGGATCTGATGCTCTCCAGGCAGACAGTGTCTGAATGAAGTGAAATTGTAGGACACCCAGTTTGGTGGGGAAAACCCCCACATCTGGCATCAAAAGTATTGCCGGTATCATAGCAGTGTCAGCAGAAAGGAGAAACATGGGGGGAAGTGTGGGTTTTCCCATCACACACTTAAAATTACATTGGTCTGTTGAGTCTCTCTATCCTACTTGACTAAGAATAAGTCTCAGAGAAAGGCCTCCATCTTGTTCCTTTTGTGTCCCCTGTGCCAGGTGCAATCAAATATTTGACAGATAAGTAATCAATTAAATGATGTGTGTAAATTGCATACTCCAGGTGTCCTCCAGCTTTTCTTTAATGCCAGCTGAAGGTCCATCGCTCTTTGCACGATATTATTCTCATACCTAGCTGGAAATTCCACCTGTATGATTGGCCAAAAGCTCTTTCAGCAGTGGGAGAATAAGTTTATATTTAGTCTAGAATTAAATAAGCATTAATATAGATAAATCTAGCATATTCTTTTAATTTAGTAACATTCAAAATAGATCAATCTAATTTATGTATTTTGAAATTACATAGCATTTATTTTCTATCTTAATGGTAATAAATGACCACTGTATTCCTCAGTCATCCCTGCCAAGGGCTCTTTTCTACTACAGCTTTCCCTGTCTGGGAAGTCATCTGCCCTCCTGCAATCCAAGTTCCAGACCATTTAAAGATCCAAGTTAAGCCAGCTACCTAAACCCTCTAGGTCAGATGGACTTTTTTCTATAGGAGTGTTAGCTTATGCCCCACAACCACCCAAGTCTTTATACATTCATTGTCCATTTCTTTGGATCCTATTCAACTCATATAGGCCTCATCTATTAAGCCAGCTTCTAAGTTTCTCCAGGTCAAAGAAGTTTCCTCCCCTGGGGATTAAAAAAAAATGGGAAAAAAGACTGTCTCAAACAAATGGTGTTGGGAAAACTGGACAGTAACATGCAAAAGAATGAAACTGGACTGCTTTCTTACACCACACACAAAAATAAGCTCAAAATGGATTAAGAACCTAAACATGATATCTAAAACCATAAAAATCCTAGAAGAGACCATAGGCAGGTATTTCTCTGACATCAACCATTGTAACAATTTTTCTAGATATGTCTCCTGAGGCAAGGGAAACAAAAGCAAAAATGAACTATTGGAATTAAATCAAAATTAAAAGCTTCTTCATAGCAAAGGAAACAACCAACAAAGCTAAAATATAACCTAGTGAACTGGAGAAGGTATTTGCAAATGATATACCCAATAAACGGTTAGTATCCAAAATATATAAAGAACTTATACAACTCAACACTAGAAAATCAAATAATCCAATTAAACAACAGGCAGAAGACATGAACAGACATTCTACTGAAAAAGACATCCAGGGGCACCTGGGTGGCTCATTTGGTTAAGCATCTGACTTCAGCTCAGGCCATGATCTCAGGGTACTGGAATCAACCCTGTGTCAGTCTCTGTGCTCAGCAGAGAGACTGCTTCTCCCCTTCCCTCTGCCCCTTCCCCACCTGTACACTCATTTCCTCACACTACCTCTCTCAAATAAATAAATACAACCTTAAAAAAAAAAAAAGACACCCAGATGACCAATAGACACATGAAAAGATGCTCAACATAACTAATCATCAGGGAAATGCAAATCAAAAACCACAATGAGATATCACCTCACACCTGTCAGAATAGCTAAAATCAAAAACACAGGGAACAACAAGTGCTGGTGAGGATGTGGAGAAAAAGGAACCCTTGTAAACTGTTGGTGGGAGTGCAAAGTGGTGCTGCCACTGCAAAAAGACAGTATAGAGTTTCTTGAAAAATTAAAAACAGAACTATCCTATGATCCAGTAACGCAGTTGAGTTTTTACCCAGAAAATATGAAAACACTAATTTGAAAGGATATGTGTACCCCTATGTTTGTTGCAGCATTATTTACTATAGCCAAATTATGGAATCAATCTAAATGTTCATCAATACGCAAAAAGATAAAGAAGATGTAGCATATATACACAATGTGTCATTACCCAGCCATAAAAGAGAAGAATCTTGCCATTTGCAATAACATGGATGGAGCTAGAGTCTATTATGCTAAGCAAAATAAGCCAGTCAGAGAAAGAAATATACCATATGATTTCACTTGTATGTGGAATTTAAGAAACAAAACAAAACAAAGAAACTGAAAATCAGACTCTTAAATACAGAGAACAAATTGATGGTTACCAGAGGAGAGGTGGGGAGGATGGGTGAAATAGGTGAAGGGGATTAAGAGTAGAGCTATCATAATGAGCACTGAGTAATATAAAGAATTGTTGAATCACTATATTGTACACTTGAAACTAATATAATACTGCATATTAATTACACTGGAATTAATTTTTTTTAAATTTCATTCAAATGGAACCAGAAGTCAAGAATATAACTCAATTATTGTCATTATCCCTTAACAACCAAGTTGGAAGCAATATTCAAAAGAAGGGAGGGGGAATCTGGTAGAATTCTTTAGTAGCTGGACTTTATCCGGTTAACTGTGTAAAAACATGGGAATTTTTAAAAAAACCCAAGGTTCTTGGTTTTTTCTTCAAAGCAACATGGCAAGAATATCCACTGGTAGAATCAAGTCCCTCAGAGCTTCTCATCTTACCACACCAGTATTCTAACAGATTCCCCTCCATCCTGACAATGAATGCCTTAGTCAGCCTCCCAACAGAAAAACCAAGCAGGGAGAAGACAGAGCAGGGCAAGGACACACTCTTGCAAGTCGAAATTTAAGCTGCTCTGAGCGTGTGCTAAGTGAGTGATCCCAGTGACGGAGCACCGAGATGGGAGCCTCATGGCCCCACCCTGGACCAAGCGGCACGCAGCCACTTTAGGCATTCAGCCCAAATCACTGGGTACTTTACTCTGTGGGTGAGACATTCCGTCTCCCCAGAATGAAGTGCTTGCTCTCAGGGGAGCCCCCAGCTCTGCCCTGCATGTAACTAGATACACTCAAATTTCAGTTCCTCGTTTTGCTGGTGCAACACTTTATACTTCAACTGTGAGAAACTGAATTATGGAGATTTAAAACAGGTTATTTCCTAAAGAAAAACTCAAAAGAAACAATGTCCTAAGTGAAGACTTTTCTAAATAGTCCTGGATTTTTGTTTGCCTCCAAAGGACAAGGAGATTAACTCCAGCTATCCTAAAAGGGGTGTAGTCAAGATGCTCCATTAATGGGTGAATCAAAACTAAACATAACTACCATTTAGTGGTCTTTCTTAGTTCCAGGCACCATGTCAAGAAGTTAATCAACATGCTTTTATTTAAGATAGTAATCCCATGAGATAGTTCTTATTACCATCATTTTATAGATGAGGGAACATCTCAAAGAAGTAAGTGCTCATCCATGGTCATACACCAGGGCCAGACAAGGGTAAGGAAAGAGAGGTACCTAAGTACAGCACTTAAGGAAGCTCTTAACTCTCAAGCTTATGCAAGTGCAGGGCTTCCACTGGAGTGTGAGTATCACCTTAAATCTACATCCTAGGAGGCTCCCTTTCTTCACCCTAGCCCTCTCATGTGCAACACAGCAGCAGTACCCCTTGGATTCAAACGCAGGTCCATTTGATTCCAAAGACCTGGATCACACCACTCATCCTGCTGTGGAGACAAGCAACTCTATGCATGATACTTTGTTCTAAAAGATGAGTCTCCACATAAAAACTGACATCACTGAAATGTGGTGTCAACCCTAGGAACCCAGTAGAGTACCATGGGGCTGTGACAGGTGCACACCTACAAATAAACACACACACTCCAGCATCACGAAAGGTCCTTGACCACTATAAGAGGACCAGCCCCTCAGTCAAGGTGTAATCATAAAGTGACCCAATATTCTAAAAGGAAAAACCATTTGGTAGCTTTCCCCAATATGAAACAGGAGAGAACAAAAAATCTACAATGTCTGTTTGGAACCTATGTTATTGATCAATTTGTTCTGGAACAGAGGAGGTAGTGCATATTTTTCATCAATGTAAAAACCAAAACCAAAGTCATGATTAAATAACCATGGCCAATTCCCCAGGCCTGACTCTACCCTGCTCCCAGCTTAAGCCATAAAACTTCTAATTGCTCACCAGGGGGTGAATAAAACATGTTTCTGGAGGGCAGTAAGCTTGACTGCCATGAAGCTCACCGTCATCACTATGGGCTAGGAAGGGGAGAGTAGCTCAGACTTTTGCTTTGTAGAAAATACTCTTTTCTTCACCTGTTTTTGGTGGAGAGGATGTGTGGAAAGTCTACAATGTCCAAGTTTTCAAAGTTACTTCAATTATGACAAAAATTCCTCAAAATGTTTTTTCCCTTGTCCATCATGATTTCCCATTTTTCCAACAATATTTAGATTGAAAATGGGTATCAGGGCACCTGTGTCACTCAGTTAAGCTTCTCCTTTGGACTCAGGTCGTGATCCCAGGGTCCCCGCTGAGCGAGAAGCCTGCTTCCCTCTGCCATTCCCCCCTCTTGTGCTCTCTATCTCTCTCTGTCACATCAATAAATAAAATATTTTTAAAAAAAAGAAAGAAAGAAAGATAATGGATATCATCCAGGTAGCCCACCAGACCAAAATGAGTTGGTCTGATAGGCATCTGTTAGAAACCACCAGCTTCAAGACAGTAAGAGGTTGTGAGGAGTAGGCCCACAAGACGCATAAGGAGAAGCTAATGTTTTGATACTTCACACAACACACAACGTAGAAAGGTTTCTTTCAAGCAGCGAAATGCCAAAGATTTAGCCTGGCAAAACTGACAGAATATTGGCCCATCAATGTCTGGTGTTGTTTTTAACTTAGAGAAAACAATGAAATCACGATATTTTAATTCTGGTTTCCATCCCAAGAATCATAGTTTTATCTCATCCAGCAAAGGAAAAGAAAATGGTGAAACTTGCACCATAGGTAAGGTGACACTTTATCACTTTAATTCCTGAAGATTCACTGGAGCCTGGATACTTCTGGCATCCCCCTGGGAAATGGCTAGAAATGCAGCCCGATGATCCCTGCTCCAGACCTACTCCAGACAGTGCATTTTGACAAGATCCCTGACTACTTGTGGGCACATTAACATCTGAGAAGCACAGCGTCAACTTTGAGATTGGGGATGAAGAGTAAAGTGGTAATAGAAGTAACAATCACCACCGTTACCACTGATGGAATGTTTCCACAGAGCCAAAGCTGTGTCATGTTCTTTTCCCTATATTGTCATTGCAGTAACCCTGAAAGGAATGCATTTCACAGATAAGAAAGTTGACACTCGAAAAAAGAAAGTAACTTCTCAAAGCTCACTATTTATTCAGTGGCAGAGCCAAGTTTCTATCCCAAGTCCCTCTGATACCCAAACCAATGTGTTGCCCACTGTCTTTGGTTGTGCTTCAGCCTGCTCTTGTGATAAAGGACACACCAACTTCCTAGAATTCCTGGATTCCATGATGTGGCTCCTGACCTGTGGATAAAATGCCTCATCTCTTTAGGTAGTTCTGAAAACTTTCCTCTTGAACAAAAACCTTTAAATATCCACTAGAGGTAGACAGTATAAAAAAAAAAAAAAAAAGTCTGCAATCCCCAAAATTTACAAGCCAAGAACATACTCAAGATATTATAAACCATTAAATAAAATTTACTGGAGAAAGAGCACTTCATTGCATTAATCCACTGAAAATTGTCCTTTTCAGCATTCCACAAAACAATGGTATCACAGTTAGTATCATTGAGAAGATCTCTCTTCATTGACAAGTAGAAATGATAAGCTCTCAAACTCTAGCCCGACCCTCACACATGAACTCTTCAGGTGTCTGTTTTTTTCTTAATATTTCATTTTTTTGAGCCGTTTTTGGTTTACAACTAAATTGAAAGAAAGGTACAGAGATTTCCCATATGCCCTTCTGACCCTACACATGCAGAGCCTTTTCCATTAAACATCCCCACCAGAACAGTACCTGTGTTACCACTGATAAACCTACACTAACACATTGTAATTACCCAAAGTTCACAGTTTACCTTAGGGTTCACTCTTGGTGTTTGATATACGTGCCATAGGTTTGTACAATGACATGTATCCACCATTAAACCACTATCATGCAGAGAAATTCCACTGCCCTAAAAACCTTCGTGCTCCATCTGTTCATATTTCCCTCCCCCAACCCCTGACAACTGCTAATTTTCTCTTATTAATTCCATAGTTTTGTCTTTTCCAAAAAGTCAGGTAATTGGAGTCATACAGACTGGCTTCTTTCACTTAGTAATATGCATTTAGGTTTCCTCCGTGTCTTTCAATGGCTGGGTAGCTTATATCTTTTTCATTTTAAATAATACACCATTGTCTGGATTCACTCAAGTTTATTTATCCATTCACCTACTGAAGGATATCTTGGTTCTTTCAGGTTTGGGTGACTAGAAATCAAGCTGCTCTAAACACTGTGTGCAGGTTTTTGTGTGGACATAAGTTTTCAACACTCTTGGGTAAATACTAAGGAGCACGATTGCTGGATTATAAAGTAAGAGTATGTTTAGTTTTGAACTAAATGGTCCTCCGAAATGGTGGTACCATTTTGCATTCCCATGAAGGTATCTTTTTTCTTTTTGTATCCCTTGTTCCTTACACCATAGCACATAGCCAACACCCAGCACACAGCAGGTACCCAACAGATATTTGTGGAATAACGAAGGAAAGAATTGTTGTATAGCTTTTTCTTTTTTAATCACTAAGCACTCACTTGTCCAGCAAATATTTATGAAGCACCAATAAATTCAGACTAGGTGTTAGATATTAGAGACACAAGAATGGAAGATATTAAGCTTTATCTTGTGTTTTCTAATACTCAGAATAACACAGGTTTTGGGTCATACAGATACAGAGGCTCATCCTGCCTCTGTCATCATGCCAGCCTCTACCAGTCTGTTCCATCATCTATTGAATGGGGCAAAAATGAGTTAATTTCTTCGGTATCGGGGTGGAATAAATGAGATAATGTATATAAAATGACAATTACATGCTTCTCGCATAGTATAAGCTCCAAAGTAGTAGCTAGAATCATTGTTACCATTTGTTTAGGATAAAAAATTTTCCATTTTTAAATCTTTACAAAAATGGGCATAAGTCCATATTCTTCACAAATCCTTTCTTTTCTTGAGGTGAAGTCAGTTTCATGGTGGCCTTCCCTAAAAGGAATAATTAATTGGGAACTCCAAGTGGAAGAAACAGACATCTCAAATGCTCCCCAGAAATCCTGGATTGAAAGCAGCTTTGGTAGTTTTGGGGAAACCCAATACCAGGTCAAGTGTGGGGAGAGGAGCATGCCCCCTTTGCTATAGGTGGAACCTCCTGCCACAGGCCTACAGCAACAGATCTTGTAGCCCTTACAGAGATCCACCACCTCCCAGAGAAGTAAAACTCATATTTACTATGACGTTATCACAGTGGGGGAGAGAATGTTTTTTTACAACAGTTGATGGGTGTGACTCTGCAAGTGGACTACCTTACTAGACATATCTGAAATGGGAAACTAGCTAAGTCACTTTCTGAGAGAGTTCTGGCATCTTCTCTATACAGCTTCCTCAAAAAACACCAAGCAAAGATAACAACCCTAGGAATCAAGAAAAATGGCCACCAGGAAGTAGCCTCAGTCCTTCCTTGGCATGGTTTTCATATGCATGTCTGCCAGCCCCTGGGGCTTCCTGCCACCCCACACAGCTGGGCATCTCTCTGCCTTATCAATATTCACTGTTCTCAGGGCTCCCCTAAGCAAGTTTCAAGAGGCTCTGATGTAGTGTTTTCAGATCAATGTTCAAATAAACCAAGATGGTTTCTTGTGCTAATTAAGAGTGTGTCCTCTGGCGTTATTCTGGCTGTAATTCTCATTAGCTAGGACACCTCGGGCAAATTACCTACACCTTTGTGTCTCAATTTCACCATCTGTAAAATGAGGATAATACAGTATCTAATAATAGCATCATTTTCAAGAAGATAAAAAAACATAACACAAACACAGGGTGCATAGCTTCAAAGATTTTTCTAACTCATTATTAAGTTGGGGACCAACAGGTTGTAAAAATGATTCAAAGAACATTTGAGGGATTGAGATTTTATAGACACTGAAGAAATTATATCAGAATAAGACCATTAGATTAGCTGTAAAGCTGGTTAATATCCTATAGACAGTAAGTCCATAATCTTTGGAGTTATCTTGTCTATTATACATCTCTACCAAACAAAACCTACACATTGACAGCTGATTTGAAGAGTGTGGACCCTAAGTAACAAGAAATGTAAGTGAGATGACCTAGAGCCACACCATCAAATATGGTAGCCACTAACCTCACATGGCTACTTAAATTCAAACTTAATTAAAAATAAATAAAATTAAAAATTCATTATCTCAGTAGCCACATTTTAAGCACCCAATAGCCAGATATAGCTAGGGACTGCTGTGTAGGAAAGGGTAGAATAGAGCATTTCCATCATAGCTCAATGTTACAGTGGATAGCAGCACCCTCAAAAAATCTTGGGTGGCATTGTTAGCTTCCTATGGGTGCTGAAACTAATTACCACAAACTTACTGGCCTAAAACAATACAGGGGCTCCTGGTGAC
This sequence comes from Martes martes, assembly GCF_963455335.1. NCBI lineage: Eukaryota > Metazoa > Chordata > Mammalia > Carnivora > Mustelidae > Martes > Martes martes. The sequence continues at coordinate 148,307,664 of NC_137889.1, forward strand.
TCAGTAGGTTAAGCATCTGCCTTCGACTGGGGTTGTGATCCCAGAGTCCTGGGATCAAGCCCCGCATCAGGCTCCCTGCTCGGTGGGGAGTCTGCTTCTCCCTTTGCCCCCCCTCCCCCCACTTGTTTGCTCTCTGTCTCTCTCAGATAAATAAATAAAATCTTAAAAAATAAAAAAATGTGAAAATAAAAATTAAAAAATAAAATAACACACTTATTATCTCATGGTTCTATAAGTCTGTAAGTCTGGCTGAGCTCAACTGGTTTCTCTGTTCCAGGTTTCCAAAGCCAAACTCAAGGCGCCAGGCAGCTGGGCTCCTACTGGGGAGCTGTGGGGAGATTCCACTTCCAAGCTCCATTAGGTAAAAAGTAGGACGGAGGCCCAGTTCCTTGCTAGCTGTCAGCCAGGGGCTGTGGTCCTTCTGCTGCTTTCCATGTGGCCCTCTCTAGCAACACAGGTCAAGTCCCTCAGATGTCTCCAATTCCTCTTCTGCTGTATCTCTCAAACTGACAACAGCTGGAGAGCAGTCTCTGCTTTTATTAAAGCCTCCAGTGATTAGGTCATGCCCTCCCAGACAATCCAGTAGAATATCCCTATCTGAAACTCTATAACCTTAATTACATCTGCAAAGTCCTTTTTACCACATGACATCATAAATTCACAAGATCCAGGCAGGGATTAGAATGTGGACACCTTCAGGGAGCCGATATTCTGCCTGATGCAGTGGGCTTGCTAGACAATGTTCAATATGATCTCAAGAGAATACGAAATCCAACTTTTGTCTTGTTTCCAAGCATTGGGTAATTCTTAACTTCCCAGAGTTCTCACTAGGATTAAACATGTGACCCACCTAACGTGCCTAAAACAGGGTCTGGTGTCAAATAAGAGCTATAGAAGTATACCATTAAACCTTCTGTGCCTCGGTTTCCTTACTTGTTAGATTTGAGTAGTAACTGTGTCTTCAGCCTGAGGTTGTTGGAAGGATGAAAGGCTAAGTTGTGTTACAAATTAAGCACAGTGTTCCTTACAGAATGCCCTTGGTCTTGGTGAAGAGACAAAGGGCACAGTGTTGGCAAACAGCAGTCTTGCTCCTGTGGGGTGGAGGAAGAAAGGTCTGGCTCCTCCTCTGCCCACCCACCCCCTGCACCCTGCATTTCACGTGCAGATGGAGGGACAGCAACCAAACCTCCAGAGGCCCAATGAAGACAGCTCTCCCCTTCAATGAGCTGTCCGTCTCAAGAAAAACATCTTATGCTTCCTCCCGGGATCACAAGGAGAACAGGAATCTGTAGAAGTGTGGGCCAGAGAGGACACAGGGAGTGGAGATGAATGGCCAAATGCCCCCTGGGTCCCTCTGTGAAAGCCAAAGGAGCCACTGCAGGTTTGAGTCCTCCCCTCTGAAACCTTTTGGAGTGTAAAATCAATGTGAAAAGAGCAGATTTTATTGGTCTATTGTTAAAAGCAGAACTCAAGCGCTTTGGATCTTGATCTTGTGTTGTCTGTGAAACTGGTCCTGCCTCCCCACCATGGTGGGGGTGGGGGGTGGCACTATCCCTCCCTCTTTTGTGTCCACATTGCACCCCAATGGGAACTTACAGTGGCAGCAATTCTGTCACTTCCTTGTATTCATTTTTGTTGCAAGTACAAATCTCATGAGGGTCATGCACACATACACACAAGAAATATGCCTCTCTTTTCTGGGATTCAATACAGTGGTTATGCTGAACCCCTCTTACCACAAGAGGCTCATGTCAGTCCAACAGGGTGTCCCCCTCCTCTGCCTGGAGTCTTACACAGAGCTTGAGGCTGACATACAGCCAAGGCTGTTGAAGCCACACAGGGCAGGGAGGATGGCAGGGTAGCAGGTCGTCACATGCATGAAGCCCAACCCTTAGCTGGCACGTCCAGCATCGGGATGACTATCAGTGGTCGGTTCCTATAGGACACTCATGGGCCCATGAGAGTGGCTTTCCCATAATCCTGTGCTGTTCCGCACACACAGAAGCATCTTGTGACTGCTCAGGCAGCCATACCAGCTCTACACTCCAGAGCCATCACAGACAGATGCGCCCTGCCTGCCCTGCCGTTTACACCTGATTCGTGCAGCTTTTTCCTGAAGTAATCTCCCTACACAGGTACACACCTGCAGACAGCCCTCCTCAACTCTCGCTTCTTCTCCAATCAGGGGGTGGCCAGCCAAAGCGGCTTCCCCGGCCTCAAGGGGTGAGTGCCCCCAGACTGGTCACATGGATAATCACTTAAAACTAATTACTCACTTGTGTCAGAGAGATGGCCTCCAAACATCTGGTTTGGATAATCCTCCTCTCCTCCCCACAGCCCAGCCTGAAACGTTCTACCAAATGTTGCAGGAAAACATACAACCTGCACAGCATCCCAAGTGTCCATGGCCAACTGTGCAGGCCAACCCCTGGGAACAAATCTGTACCCGGCAGAGAGGCTCAGATTTCAGTGTGGTCATTTTCCACAATTCAGGACAGAATGCACCCACCCCTTCCCTCTCTATCACCCCAAGAGAGGAACCTCACCCTGAAATCAGACTCTAAGACACTGCCACCAGGGAGACAGCCCCAGGGCTCTGTGATGCAGGCATTTTACACTTTCAATGCAATCCATCCATTCATTTATGTGTTTATTCAATAAACCTTTAATAGGATCCCCCAACTAGACCCAAGGTGCCAGATAGTAGGAATTCCAGAGAAAGTCTGTGAGATCACCTGTTACAAGCCGCTCTTGCTAGACAGCAGTCCTGGAGAGGAGGAGGTAACACCCAGAGCCCACAGCCACTTCAGTAGGCTAGCCTGGACTACCGCCTACTGCACTGATCACAACACCCGTGGGGACACCGAGGCCTGAGGCTCCCGAGCACAGCTGGCTGCGGAGGTCAGCTCAGACATGGAGACTTTCTCTCCTTCCTCTTCTCTCCATCAGCCCCCCACACCACGGAGAAAACATCAGTTTGGTTTCATGCCGTCTGCTGTTGTTGCTACAACAACTTCATTCACACCAGCAAAGAGATCCTTGTTACTCATCAGGTTGCTATACAAAGGAATTTAAAACTTTCCAGAACCTTCAGGGCATCTACTATGTTGAGATTTGTCTAAGACGTATAAGAAGCTGTCACTTCGCTTCTCCTCTGTGAGGAGTAGCTTGAAAAGTCCCTCACTGTTAGAGATGTCCCAACACCGAGGTAATTCTATGGGGCTTTTCCCAACGCTTAGAGTTCGTCAGCCCCCACCTCTCTGCCTGTGGGCATGGAGAGCTGGCTTCACTCTCACCTCAGCCCATTTCAGCGGCTCTCCAACTGACCTCTTAGCTTCCACCCACCACTGTCACTGGAATGATCTCTATAAAGTGCAGAGCCAATTAGGGCCCCTGTCCCACCCACCCTACTGAAGTCATCTCCATGGCCTCCTAAGCCAGAAAGAATTTTGAAGAACTTCATTGGCAAGACCTTACACGATCTGACAGCAACTGACCTTACCAGCCTCATCTTCCAGCACTCTCCACATCCCTCCTTCAGGCCCTGTGATCCAATGACACCAAATGCTACACTGCTCCCCACTACCCTGTTTCTTGTTTTCATACCATTCCACACCCAGAATGCCTTTCCCTATACCTCCACCTGGAAATCTCCAAGTCACCTTCACCCATTCAGTTGTCAACACATTGGTCAATTATTCACCGTTGTCCTAACAAAGTGAATTGTGGCTTTGTCTATTTCTGTGTTACTTTCCCCATTTATCTACCATGTTGTACATTGTTTGCTAAACTAAACACTGTACACTGCTTAGCAAAATTATTTTAATAAATCAATATCAAGACATATTTTTAACATCTCTATTTCTAATTCCTGATGTAGTGCCATGGCATATAGGGAACACTCAAGTTATGTTTGACAAAGAAAGGAAAGGAAGGGAAGGGAAGGGGAGTGGAAGAGAGGGGAAGGAGAGAGGTGGAAAGGGAAGGAGAGGGAAGGGGAGATGAGGGGGAGGGAAGGGGGGAGGGAAAGGGAGAGAAGGAAGGAATGGGAAGGAAGGAAAGAAGAGGAGAGGGGAGGGGAGGCAAGGGAAGGCAAGGGGAGACAAGGGGGGAAAAAAGAGAGAAAAAGAAAGGCCAAGATGTTCCTAACCCAAGTTCACCTATACTTTCTTTTCCTCATTTCCACCCCCTACCTACATCTGACAGTAGCACTGCATATTCATCCGGCCATTTCTTAACTTGGGGGTACTGTAGATGAAGGAACTGAAGCAATATTTGCAGTGTGAGGCAGAAATTTTTTTTTCCTATATACTCCCATTAAAGCCACCAAAAAATTAAATTAGTGGTTTTGACATTTTTCTGCCTACTTGCTGATCTAAGCCTCAAAATAGAGCCTCTATAGTCTTTTCTTATAGCCCATCTCAGTGTTTATAAGGTGGTAGAAATTGTGGGACTTACCTGTTCCTGGGCCAAGGTCAGAGGGAGCAAAGTACTGCTTTATTAGACTTTGGAAAAGTTCCCAAGAGGAGGCTCCTTCTCACTTACATGTGTCGTGGCTGGTAAAATACATCTAGCAGGTTCTAACCCTGCTGAAAGTGTGGGCCATGGTCAGTAACCCTCACCTAATATATCACCAGAGATCTTGCTCCTACTACCTTTTGTTCCTTACTCCTTCTCTCCAAGGCTGGGCTGTGTGAGGCCACTAGGAAACTGTTAGCGTTCCCTTCCCTCAGGACAGTCTTGTTACTCCGATTCACTACAGGTGGGGGTTGGGGATTTATGCATTGTGACACAGTCAGAGGCTCCTAGAAACAGGGGTACCTTAAAAAGTCATCTATCCAGGTTTCTCACTTTACAATGGAGGAAGCAGGGGGTGTACCGGGGAATAAGCCCTCTGCTATTACTAACCAGAAGTGAATGAACTGGCTAAAGAAGCATTCTGAAACCCATTTTCCACCCTGTTTGGGTCACTCTGGGCACCAGAACCCTAACTGCAATAGACAGGTCAGCTCACAGGGTTCAGACATCTCTACAGAGTAATACCTGTGTGTGGGCAAGTGTGGGTGATTAACTCAGCACCTTACAACAACAGGGTTCATTCAAAAGCACTGATCTCATACTCTGAAAAGAAAAATAACTATATTTTCTGGAGTGATAACCTAAGCTTGTAGTCACACAAAAACAGCTTCTAGCTTTTCCTTGAGTAGAAGTCCTGAGCTGCAAAGAGTAAGGAAAGACCCCCTGCTCTGGTCTGCTCTGGGTACTTGTCTTCTCGCAGGCTATGATAACCCTCTTAGGGCCCCACAACTCTCCTCCCTTGTGAATGCCACTTCCTTTCCTGAGTCAAGGTCATCATTTTCAGCTTCAGCTTGTGCTTTTCTCTAAGCTTCTTTGCTCTAGCAATAAAAGGCTATTTCTATATTTGACAACTTTTACAAAAAGGTTAGGTGGAGGAGGGGGAGTTCCAATGTACAAATGGATTTGCTCCATTGGCTGGAAGCAGGGTGACTTGTTATTTCCTGTGTAATATTAATAAACACTCACCCTAAGTGGAGCAGGTCAGGGTATTTCCTGCTTAACTATTTCATGCCTCAGCTCCATGGACGACATTACCAGAGAAGAGTAAGACCGTGGGGAGCTGTTGGGATTTCTTTTTTAATATAGCTTGATCTGGTGCAATAACTTTCCAGAAAATAATTTACCTAAATTAAAAGAGTGATGTTTCCCTGGACAGCACTCTGGACTCCAGGCTAATTAGATTTGGACCCTTTGAAAAATACTTAATCTACCAAGTTCAGGACTCAGAAAGCACTGAGCTAAAGACTTAACATTATTTCATTTGAGTCTCATAATGGCCCTATGAGATAGATACTGTTGTCATTACCATCTTGCAAATAAAAATGCTAAGGTTTAAACTGGTTGAGCTGTGCAGTATTACACACATTAAGTGGCAGGATTAGCTCCATTGGTGCTCCAACCAAAGCAGAGCATGTAATCATTGCACCAGGAACCTACAGCAATGGACAGTGTTGTACTCCTGTGTTGAAGTGCAAGAAACTCTGTTTAAATAGAAGCCACATTTCTGCAAAGGCACTCTTCCTTGACTGTCAAGAGTCATCCTCTTCAGAATAACATATAGCCTCATATATCTCTGCTATGACCTATCACCTTTTTTCATCTCTGCTATGTCTAAACAATTTGTCTTCCATCTTCCAAATTCTCAGCACTTTGGCCAGCTCATCTCTTGGTAAATCCAGAGATGACAGTACAATGTATTAAACCCAAGGTTTACCTGTGAAGGGGAAGGAGAGATCATGACATTGAGTGACTGAGTAGCAGTTAGGTACTGATGAAAAAGATTCATGTCAGAAATCTCAGCCAAATATCTCTAAGGTCTGGGACACAAACATGTAAATCCACTTTGTCTTTTTCATATGCCCTTAAGCGCACGCTGGGTTTGTGGTTTGCATTCTCTTATTATTCCCAATCCTACCTCTTTATACTCTTTGTACCTCTTCTACCCAATTGCATACTTGAATTTTATTTTTATTCTGCTGTTGTTGGGTAGAATGTTCTGTAGATATCTTTTAGGTCTAGTTGACTTACAGTGTGGGTGAAATCTTCCATTTCCTTGTGGATCTGCTTCCTAGTTGTTCCATTTATTATTCAAAGTGAGGCATGTATGGAGCTCTAAAGTTAGGTTTACTTTAATTATGTGCTTATCATGGTATCTTTTTGGTAAATTGACCATTTCACCTATATAAAATACCGTTGTTTGTCTCCTGTAACAGTTTTTTGTTTTTTTGTTTTATTTTAGTTATTTTATCCAGCATTAGTAGAGCCACTCAGCTCGCTTTTGGTTACTGTTTGCATGATATGAATCTCTCAATTCTTTTACTTTCAACCTGTTTGTTGAATTTAAGTGTGTCTCTTTTTTTAGCTTATTTTATTTAAATTCAATTAATTAACATACAGTATATCACTAGTTTCAAATGTAGAGTTCAGTTATTCATCAATTGCATATAATACCCAGTGCTCATTACATCATGTGTCTTCCTTAATACCCATCACCCAGTTACCCCACTCCCTCACCCCCTACACTCCAGAAACCCTCAGTTTGTTCTCTATAGTTAAGAGTCTCTTATCGTTTGTCTCCCTCTCTGATTTTTGTCTTATTTTATTTTCCCCTCCCTTCTCCTATGGTCCTGTTTTGTTTCTTAAATTCCACATATGAGTGAAACCATATGATAATTGCTTTTCTCTGACTGACTTATTTCACTTAGCATAATACCCTCCAGTTCCATCCACATCACTACAAATGGTATAATTTCATCTTTTTTAATGGCTAAGTAATATTCCATTGTATATATACACTACAACTTCTTTATCCATTCATCTGTCGATGGACATCTGAGGTCTTTCTATAGTTTGTAAATGTGTCTTTTATGGACAGCATATGGTTGGATGATTTTTAAAAATCTATTCTGCTCATCTCTGCCTTTTAATTGGAATGTTTAATACATCTGTATTTAGTGTAATTACTTATAAGGTAGGATTCGTGTCTGCTATTTTGCTATTTGTTTTCTGTATGTTTAATATCTTTTTTTTCTTTTTCTACCCTTAAATCATGACATTCATTTGTGTTAAAGAGGTATTTTTAATTTTCTTTTTTCTTTCACTATTTTTTTCATCTATTTTCTTAGTGGTTGTCAGAGAATTACAATATATATTTTAATTTATACCAACCTAGCACAGATTAATACCAACTTAATTTCAATAGTGAATAAAACTCTGCTCCTTTGTGTTATTATTTCATACAAATTATATCTTCTTACATTGTATGTCCACCAATACAAATTTGTAATTATTGCTGTATGCAGCTGTCTTTTAAGTCAGGCAAGAGGGAAAAAAGTTACAAACAAAAAATACATTTATACTGTTTTATATTTACCTATGTAGTTACCTTTACTGATTTTCTGTTTTCTTATGCAGATTCAAGCTACTTTCAGGTGTCCTTTCATTTATTTTAGCCTGAATAATCCTTTTAGTATTTTTAAAGGCAGATCAGCTAGTAAAAATTTTTCTCAAGTTTTGCTTATCTTAGAATGTTTAAATTTCACCTTTTGAAGTATAGCTGTGTGAAATAAAGAATTCTTGGTTGATATTATCTTCTTTCAGCACCTTGAATATGGTATTCCACTGCCTTCTGGACTCCATGATTTCTGATGGGAAATCAACAGTTAATCTTAATTAAGGGTCCTTAGTACATGACTTATTAAGGGTCCTTAGTACATGAGTGATCACTGCTCTCTTGCTGCTTTTAAGAATCTCTTTGATGGTAATGTATAAAAGTGTGTATCTCTTCAAATTTAGCCTCTTTGGAGTTCAGTAAGCTTGTTACACATAGTTTTTCATTATACTGGAAGTTTTCAGCCATTATTTCTTCAAATACATTTTCTACCTCTCTTTTCCTGTTGCCCATCCCCCACACACCCCCACCTTTGCAGATTCCTATTATTGTGTATGTTGGTATTCTTGATGATGTCCCATAGGTCTCTCAAGCTCTGTTCATTTTTCTTCATTCTGTTTTTCTTTCTTTTCCTCAGACAAAATAATCTCAATTACTTATATTCAGGCTTGCTAGTTTTTTGTTTTTTGTTTTCTGCTTGCCTACTCACATGTTGGTAGCCTATAGTGAATTCTTCATTTCAGTTATTACGTTTTTCAACTCCAGAATTTCTATCTGGTTCTTTTTTATAATTTTTATCCCTTTATTGATATTATGCATTGAGTGAGACATCATTATTATACTTTCTTTTAGTTCTTTAGGCATGCGTTCCTTAGCTCTTTGAACACATTTAAAATAGTTGATTTAAAGTCTTTGCCTTGTAGGTCTAACATCTATGCTTCCTCAGTTTCTAGTGACTTTGTTTATTCCTGTGTAAAAGCCATACTTCCTTCTTTCTTTGCATATCTTATAAATTTTTGCCAAAGCTGAATATTTAAAACTATATGGTAATTCTGGAAATCAAAATTTTTCCCCACTCTCCAACCAGAGTTTGTTGTTGCTGCTGTTTATTGTTATTGTTCTTTTTTTTTTTTTTTTTGACAAGTAGGCAGAGAGGCAGGCAGAGAGAGAGTGGGGGAGGAAGCAGGCTCCCTGCAGAGCAGAGAGTCCGATGCGGGGCTCGATCCCAGGACCCTGGGATCATGACCTGAGCCGAAGGCAGAGGCTTTAACCCACTGAGCCACCCAGGCGCCCTATTGTTATTGTTCTTGATGGTTTAGTGACTTTACTGAAATAATTCAGTAAGTTCTGCATTCTTTGATATGTGTCAATACTGTTTTCTCTGCTTTGTTAGTTTAGTAGTCAACTAATAATAAGCAGAGATTTCCTTAAATTCCTGGAGTCAGTAAATCTTACAGTCTTTGTAAAAGTGTTCTGTGTGCATGCTGACCATTCCATCAACATTCAGTTAGGGATTTAAGGTCTTTAAAAGCTCTGCTTTAGCCTTTAGTTTTTCCTGAGAAGAGCCTCAAACTCAGTGACAAATGAGAACTGAAAGCATTCTCAGGTCTTTTCTGAGCATTCACAGAGGCCAAAGCATATACATAAGTTTCTAAATTCTCAAGAATATGTTAAAGCTCTTCAAGGCCATGAATGGAACTATCATCTTTGAGCTTTTCCTTTTAAGAATTTTGGGTAGCCTATTATTTGGCCCAATTGTTATCCACTATCTTGGGCAGCCATGATCTTAAGCAATTGTCCTTCATGGTATTCAACAGGTGCCCCCGAGGGAAAGATTTTTCACACTAGGTGAGCTCTGAATCAGTTAAATAAGAACAGTACTGAAAATGGGCTCTTCCAGGAATCCATATGGCAGATCAAATAATAACAATTCTCTGAAAATAGGGCTTTCAAAGAGTTCCAACCCTGCTCTGCTCCCTCTAGTGGATGGCAGGCTGCTAGTTTTCACTGTGATTACAGGCTGTTGGTTCATGGTTACCACAGAGTTAGATATAAAGGGATGAGAATGGGGAAAATTAAAACTCCACTGTTCATACCAACTTTTCATATGAAGATTTAGCTATTTTTTCTTGAATAAATGATGCTCCACAGATTGCTTCGAGCCTTTGGTTAATTTCCACCATTTTGAGAGAGTTAATTCTGGCAATTTTGCCATTGTTCTTATTGTTTTGATGGGGGGAAGGATCTTCAAAGTTTTTTTGTTGTTGTTGTTTTTTGTGTTTTTTTCCCCATCATTTTCACTGAGGTCCAATCCAGATTCATTTTATATCTATGTTTCTTTGCTCTGTTTGGCCCACTTTCATTTCTGGCTGTTCTGTTTCCGTTCCTTTACATTCCAGTTTCCTCATTTCCCACTTCCAATCAAAAAAAAATTTTTTTTTTTTTTTGGTCAGACCTCAAATCTTGCAAATATTCCTTACTTAGGGATTTTATCATCTCTTCTCCATTATTCCAGTAGTAACCAAATTGGCCAATTTACTGCATGTTTTATCCTTTTCACCACCCCAGAGCTAGATTGATCATTTAAAAATATAAATGTGACCTTGTCTTCCCTTGTTTAAGCCCATCCATAGATCCACATCACCTTCAGGATAAAGTCCAATTGTTATCATGGCAGGGTATACAATGCCCTCTTAATATGGCCCTAAATCTCCTTTTTACCCTTACATCTCCTACCCTAGCCCTACATAAATATGAAATTCCACATAAATTCTGCACTCTCATTAGTATTATTTTCCCTTGTTCTCCTAATGAATTCATTCATTCATTCACTCAATACTTATTTTCTAAATGCCTACTATGTGTCAGGTACTATGTAAGGCACAGGGTAAAAGGAAGTGAACAAGACAGGCAAAGTTCTCCCTGCAGATGTCACATCAGAGAAAGAAACTAACTATGATCAAGTAAAGTAATTTTAAAATAACTGGATGATTACAAAATGCTATAATTTCAATGAAGAGATTAAATGGGATAATGGTAACTAAAGAAACCTTCATCAATTGGTTTAGGAAAAATAGTTCTCTCAAAAAAAAAAAAAAAAAAAAAAAACCTATTTGAACTGAGACCTAAAGAATGGCAAGGAGCCAATAAGACATGAGAGGAAAAAGACTCTATGCAAAAGCCCTCAGACCAAATGAAACCCAGATAGAAATTAAAATGGAGAAAAATGTCTCCCAGACTTCCATACATTCTAGGGAACACACATACATGTTTACACATGCGCACACTTAACTTAGGTTCCTAAAGTGAGTAACTGCTGAACAGACCAGCTGACAGATGGGAAATCCTTGCACAGAGCTGTGACAAGGGGAAGTCTGTGGGAAAAGGCGCTGTTATTTAGCTGACCCACCCCTGCTGAGGGAGTCCAAAGTTTCCCTTGGATTCATTCCCACCTGAACTTCCACCCTTATGAGCTAAAAAGACCTTTAACATTCATGTTTTATAAAAAGAAAGAGATGAGGATTAAGTAGCAGCTGCTTAGTGCTTGGTGTAGAGAAGAAACACATACATGCTTGGTTGTAAAATGATTATATTTTTAAAAGAAACTTAAAACCCTCCACCCATGCTTCTCAGTCTTGTGTTCCAGTTAAGGAGTGTTGTGTAAACAAAGCCCTTTAAGGTAGAGGGCAAGAGGAATGAGAAAGTGTTCCACAAAGAGGGGTGTTGACTGAGGAGGTGATAAACTCTTGCAACTAACAGAGTGCCCAGCCCACACAGGCCCTGCTGACATTGAGGATTTCTTGTAGAAGTAGAACCACACAGCCCGATGGTCCTGCAAAATTCTTCCTGATGCCGCCACTTTTTGCATTCATATATTTAATAAATAACTTTTGAGTACTTACAATGTGCTAGCTCCTTCTCAAGCTCAAAGATACATCAGTGAAAGATCTCTTGTAGCATTACATCCTAATGGGGAGAAAAACAGACAATGAATAAATAAATAAATAAATAAATAAATAATATAAAGACTGTGTCAGATGTTACTAAGTGCCATGAAGGAAAACTAAGGTAGGAAAGGGAATTAAGAAGAGCTAAGAGGTTCTGTTTCATGCCAAGATGGAGTAACAGGAACAAGATTTACCCTTCCATTTAAAACAACTGTAAAATCTGGATAAAACATATAAAGCAATGGTTTTCAAGTCATCAGATATCAAGTGAATGACAGACAGGGGCAAGAAACAAAGCAAGCATGCTGCCTAGAGAGATTTTCCAGGCTGGAGTGCAGGGAGGAGCAGCACAGACCAAGCCCAGTGTATTTCCTGATTTGAGAAGATGGAACTGAGAGTCTGGGGAGACCAAGGAAGCTAGACTTTTTAGAAAGTATAGCAGAGAGAGGACAGAGCCATTCGGAGAGAAAAGTCTGGAGAATCATCAAAAGGTCCAACCCTAGTATCTCACCAAGTACTGATCAGCACATGCATGTGAGGAAACTCCCCAAGGATGGGACAAGAATGATTGGTGGAAATGTGTGCCTGAAGTGTTTGAGGCACATCAAGAGACTTTATGTGGCTGTGGAATTCCAGGAGAGAACAGTAGGAGGAGAAATCAGAGAAGTAATGGCAGCAGGGGACAGCTTAGGCAGGAACTTGTAAACCATTGGAAGGACTTCTGGGTTTTGCTGCAAGTGAGATAGGGGCCGTGAGAGAGTTTCGAAGAGAGAAGTGGTATATTCTGCTTTATGTTTTAATTTAAAAGAATCACTCTCAAACACAGAGAACTTATCTTAGGGAAAAGCAAACTCTGAAAACTTTGGAGGCTGGTTTTATAATCCAGCAGTTCGTGGTGGTCAGGACCATGGAATAGAAGTGGAGGTGGTGGAAATTGGAAGGGGAGGAGAACCATGAGAGACCATCAACACTGAAAAACAACCTGAGGGTTTTGAAGGGGCGGGGGGTGGGAGGTTGGGGGAACCAGGTGGTGGGTATTGGGAAGGGCACGTATTGCATGGTGCACTGGATGTGGTGCAAAAACAATGAATACTGTTGCACTGAAAAGAAATTTAAAAATAAATAAATAAATAAATAAATAAATAAAAGAAGTGGAGGTGGTGAGACTATATCAGACCGTGGATGTATTTTGGGAGAACCAAAGGATTTGTTAATGGGTTTATTCTAGAAAGTAAGTCTGTCTTTTTTTTTTTTTTTTTTTAGATTTTTATTTATTTATTTATTTGACAGAGAGAGAGAGTAAGCAGGGAGTGGCAGGCAGCTGGAGAAGCAGGCTCCCCCCAGAGCAGGGAGCCTGGTGTGGGACTCGATTCCAGGACCCTGGGATCATGACCTGATCCCAGGTCCCATGGCAGATTCTTTTTTTTTTTTTTTTTAAAGATTTTCTTTATTTATTTGACAGACAGATCACAAGTAGGCATAGAGGCAGGCAGAGAGAGAAGGGAGGAAGCAGGCTCCCTGCTGAGCAGAGAGCCCGATGCGGGGCTCGATCCCAGGACGATGGGATCATGACCTGAGCCGAAGGCAGCGGCTTTAACCCACTGAGCCACCCAGGCGCCCCCCATGGCAGATTCTTAACCGAGTCACTGAACGTAAAGCTGTCTTAATATTAGGGAATCTTTCATATTTGACTTCTATCTTATTCCTTTCTATCCATATAGCTGATGTTGTGAGGTAACTTGGGATTTTCTCCAAGACCAGCCATCCTCTCTATTTTATTTAATTTTTTTTAAGGAACCAGAGTGTAAAGATCTGAGACTTGGGTTGGGTTTGGGTATACTGAAATAAAAGTAGTAGTTGTCTTTGCCTTGTCTGAATCCTACCTAGCTTAAGAAACATTGGTATTCTATGTGGCCCAGCCTGGCTTTCCAGAGTTCTTTAAATTAGATTATGATCTTATTTGTAGTTACTCCTTGTGCATATTTCCTCTTCAGGAACTTCATTAGGAGGAGTAACAAGAACTTGAGATAGGACTCTGGTATCCCTAGTTCCTCAGACTCACTGCCATAATATTATTGAGATCCACACATTATTACTAACAGGATGTTATTAATATAACTCATCACATCAATGAATTACAGAATACAACTCTGTATTCATTTTAACAAATTCTTAAAAAATGTAAAAAATTCAAAATCTGTTCTTGTTTATTTTGAAACTTAGTAAAAGTGAAGACTATTTTTTAACATGACAAAGGATATTGATCTTGAAATTAATTGACTGAAGGATCCCTAAGTGTAGCATATGAGATAAATTTATATGAAAGTCAAAAATAAGACTAGAAAAACAAGGTGCCCTGTACATTACTTACTGTTCTTGTATTCCAAAGAACCAGCCTTGAGAAACCTGAGTTCTGGGGTGGGAATGAGAAAGAAAAGAGACACAAAGGATGGGATCTGGAAGGTCGAAGGTGGCAGCCAATGCTGCTTATTGGTTTACAGCTCTTTTATATGATTCAAGCACAATACAATCACAGGGGTGTCACCTTGATCATTGCAATTACAATTCAATAGAACAATCAGCATAACAAACTACCTGTAAATAAGTTTTCTTATTTAGCCCTGTTTCACTACATTGTGGCAGATCAATTAGCTTAAGGGCAAATCTCCTTTTCTAGGCCCTCTCCCTACTATGTAGTTTGCATGCTTCTGCAAGCTGAGGTTATGGCAGCGTTTTAGGGCTGAACCATGGTGGGTAGGGCTGGTCTCTGGCCTGGCCCTATGACTGCAAGGACCCTATCAGCTTGCTCTCTGGTCACCACACTTGCATAATTTCTGGATAATACAGTAAGACAAAATAAAGAAAAAAGACTTAGACAGGTATTGTATGCTTTATAAGTGTCTTATAAGTGAAAAGCTTTATTTATTTAGAGAGTATATCGTTGTACACTTAGAAAATATGCACAAAAAAATATTGGATGGAGTCGGGAATGAGGAAAATAGGCAAATGGAATTAAAAGGTATAAACTTCCGGGACAGTTGGGTGGCTCAGTTCATTAAGCATCTGACTCTTGATTTCAGCTCAGGTCCTGAGAATGAGCCCTGAATTGGACTTCATGCTCAGTGAGGTATCTGCTGGAGATTCTCTCTCCCTCTCCCTCTACCCAACCCCCCCTTGCTCTCTCTCTCTCTCATTCTCTCTTTAAAATAGATAAATAAGTATTTTTTTAAAAGTTATAAACTTTCAGTTATAAGTAAGTCATGAAGATAGAAAGTATAGTATAGGGAATATAGTCAATAATATTGTAATGATGTTGTGTGGTGACAGATGGAGACTACTTACCAGGTGAGCACTGAGTAATGTATAAAATTGTCAAATCACTATGTGATACACCTGAATTAATAAAACATTGTACATCAACTACACTTCAAAAAGTTGTTCTTCAAAAAATAAAAATTGTAAAAAATGAATGAAAAACTTTTGTGCTAATAAGATAGTTCAGTGATGTGGCTACAAATATGTATTTTATTTTTTAAAGATTTTTATTTATTTATTTATTTGACAGAGATCACAAGTAGGCAGAGAGGCAGCCAGAAAGAGAGAGAGGAGGAAGCAGGCTTCCTGCCGAGCAGAGAGCCCGATGTGGGGCTCAATCCCAGGATGCTGAGATCATGACCTGAGCTGAACGCAGTGGCTTTAACCCACTGAGCCACCCAGGCGCCCCTACCTACAAATATGTATTTTAAAATAGTTTTCCTTATATATATACAATAAAAAATTAAAAGATATAATAAAAGAAGATTCTTTTTACAGTAAAAACATTTTAACTTCCTATGAATAGACCTAAAAAGAAATTTTCTAATTCATATTAAGAGTACTTTTATTCTATGTATAGAACTTATACTATATTGGGACTCCTGGGTGGCTCAATTAGTTGGGTGACTGCCTTCGGCTGGGGTCATGATCTCAGTGTCGTGGGATCAAGTCCCACATTGGGCTCCTTGCTCGGCAGGGAGCCTACTTCTCCCTCTGCCTCTGCCTACCACTCTGTCTGCCTGTGCTCTCTCTCTCTCTCTCTCTCTCCCTCTAACAAATAAATAAATTTTTAAAAAATCTTTAAAAAAATAAAAATAAATAAAAAAAGAACTTATACTATATTGACATAATACTATGTGTAAATTAACAACTTGACTGTGGGAAAATCAAAGGGACAATATTAGAGGCTTGGAGCTCAGTTGACAAGTCACTGATATATTCAAGGCAAGAGATGTTAAGACTCTGAAGTAGGAGAGTGGCAACTGATCTGGTAAGGGGGAAAAAACTTGGTTGATATTTAAGAGCTAGAGTTTGACAGAGGGTGGTAAAGGAGCAAATGAAAGGTGAGGGGAAGAGTTCAGGATAATTCCTAGCTGTATGTAAATTAACTGACTAAGCCAGGGAGTATGGGCATGAAAGCAGGAAATGGAAAGGAAAAAATGTTGAGACATGTTGTATTTAAGTTCCTATGAGACATCAAAGTGAAAATCCAGATACCTTAATGTGTGATTCTTGACTTAGAAGAGATTATTTCATTTATTCTCTTGATTTAATGAAAATTTATTGAGCTCTTGTTCACAGATGTAGACTTAAGAGTCATCAGTCTATAGAATTTCAGGAATTAGAGGTGATTACCAAGGAAGAATGGATTAAATGGGATGAGAAAGGACAAGGGATCACCAACAATTAATATCCAGTAGGAAAGAAGGAACCATAAAAGAATATGAGAAGGAATGGCCCAAGAGGTAAATGGAAGAGCAGGTTGGTGTGGTGGAGCAGAAACCAGAGATGACAAAGAACGGACTGATAATTGTACCTAAAGGCAGGGAGCAGTTAAACTACATGAGACTTTGAAAGAGCCTCAAAATCAGAAAAATATTGATGATACTCACTTGATAAATGAGTTGAAAAGTAAAAGAGATAAACAGATGAAGAAAGCAAAAGAAGAAAACTCTTTTGAAATTTGTCCATGAAGAGAAAGGAAATTGTGAAACTCTAATATAGGCGGTGAGAGTCAAAAGAAGGTATTTTTTTAAATTGTGTTATGTTAGTCACCATTAAATACATCATTAGTTTTTGATGCAGTGTTCCAAGAACCATTATTTATGTACAACACCTAGTGCTCCATGCAATACGTGCCCTCCTTAATACCCACAACCAGGTTCACTCATCGCCCCACCCCACCCCACCTCTAAAACCCTCAGTTTCTTTTTCTCAGAGTCCACAGTCTCTCATGGTTCATCTCCCCCTCTGATTTCCCCTAATTCACCTTTTCTTCCCCTCTCTTAACGTCCCCCGTGTTTTTCCTTATGTTTCACAGTAAGTGAAACCATTTGATAATTGGTTCTCTGCTTGACTTATTTCACTATGAACCAGCAATTGCACTACTGGGTATTTACCACAAAGATACAGATGTAATGAAAAGAAGGGCTATATGTATCCCAGTGTTCATAGCAGCAATGTCCACAATAACCAAACTGTGGAAAGAGCCAAGATGCCCTTTAATAGAAGGTATTTTCTAAGGCAATTATTCTCATAGTGGTTTTAGGGGAATTCTTGTCCAAAAATCAAGGGAGATTACCTTCTCTCTGCTATGGCCCCTAATTATAAATATATATATTTTTAAATAAGGCAGTGAGCAAATCACTCAGAACTCAGAGAGACAGACATACATTATACTGGGTTAATCAAGAAAAATGTCCTTATTTCCCATTCAAGAAAACAGTAAGTAATACCCAAAAGTTGCCCACGCTGGCTTCTCAGACCTAAGTAAATATGTCCTATTATGATATTTTGGGCTACAAGTAACAAAAAACCTCAATTCTACTTGCTTAAGTGAAAAATATTTTTATCATCTCACACAAAGGAAGCCCAGTGGTGGAAGAACTCTTGGGTTGGTTAATTCGGACAATAAAAAATAACGGATTTTGGGGGTGCCTGGGCGGTTCAGCCATTTAAGTGGCTGCCTTCAGCTCAGGTCATGATCCCAGGGTCCTGGGATGGAGTTCCACATAGGGCTCCCTGCCTTGTGGGAAGCCTGCTTCTCCCTCTGCCACTCCCCCTGTTTGTGTTCTCTCTCTTGCTGTCTGTCAAATAAATAAATAAAATATTTAAATATATATCATATTTAAATATATATTTATATATAATATATAATTATTATATATTATATATAATTAATATATAATTATATATAATATAATATATATAAATCTGATATATAGATACACACATATATATCAGATTTTACTGGTGCAAGAACCTGGTTGGGGGGAACAGTCAAAGCTGGGGGTTGCCTGTGCTGCCCATGCCTAAGAGAGTAAGTTTCATTCAGAGCAGTCATGTTAGCAAGCTCATTTGGCTGGTACACTCAGCTGTGTTCTCAACCACTCTATGAGAAATGAAAATGGTATGCAGATATCTTTCCTGATTTTCACTTCCATTTCTCAGTCAGTTTACAGTTTGCTCAAAGAAGAAAGATGTTATTTGCTGAACCTCATCAAGTTCCAAAACCAATGATGAGTATGTGACAAGATGAAATTCTGGCAATGTAACTGAGACTTCACTTTTCTGAATAAGTGGCATCTAATAGCACAGAAGGTGAGCAACAGTGAACAAAGATCCTAAACAAATTTTTTATTAATTCATAACATAGAAAATGATCTTTCCTGATGCCAAGGCTTAAAAGTGCAGTATCGAAACTTTGTTTTAGTTCTGAAAGTTTAGGTCAAAATAGCAAGAGCCAGTCCCCAAAGGATCCTGTACATAACATTAATAACTATAAACCAGTATTCTTCAAACTACAGGTTGGGATCCATTAGCAGATTGTGAAATCAACATATTAAGTTGCAACTAGATTTTTTATTTTTTTAACATTTTTTAAAAATTTTATTTAATTATTTGTGAGAGAGAGAGAGAGAGAAGAAGAAGCCCAGAAGGAGATGGAAAAGCAAGTTCCCTGCTGAGTAGATACCCACCTCCCCCTCCCCCGACCACCAACGTGGGGCTCGATCCCAGGACCTTGAGATCATGACCTGCGCCCAAGTCAGACGCTTAACTGACTGAACCATCCAGGTGCCCCGGCAACTAAATTTTTTTAATGAGAGACCAGAATAGAATAAAACATGAGAGGGCATTACACAGACAAGGATAATTATTGTTTTTTGAAATTTTTATTTTGCATGCACACACATGCTTGTGTGTATATGTTGGGCCTCCGTGTAAAATATATTTCTTACTGTGAGTTGTGTCAAATGCTTGAAAGACACCACCATAAGTGATAAATTTGGGAAAATATTGAGGAAGAGTCTGATTGCCCAGCCTCTCAATGAACTAGATAAATGAGCTCCAACTGAGAAAATGTGTCAGGTCAGAGGTGACAAGAGTATGAAAGAACTGAAAGAACTGCAGTGGTCCCCTGCTTATCCTTGGTATCACTTTCTATAGTTTGTTAACTAATGGTCAACTGTGAGTCAAAGGCAGATGATCCTTCTCCAGACAAATGGGCAGAAGGTCAATAGTAGCTTAATGCTACATCACAATACCTACATCATTCACCTCCCTCATCTCATCCTGTGGACCTTTCATCGTCTCACCTCATCATAAGAAGAAGGGTGAGTGTAGGACAATAAGATACCTTGAGAGGGAGAGAGAGACCACATTCACACAACTTTTATTATAGTATATTGTTACAAATGCTGTATTTTATTTTTGTTATTAATCTGCTACTGTGCCTAGCTTATAAATTAAACTTATCGTAGATATGTATGTATTGGAAAAAACATGGTATGTACAGAGTTCAGTACTATCCATAGTTTTAGGCATCCCCGGGAAGTCTTGGAACACATCCCCTGTGGATGAGGGGGTATTCCTGTATATCAAAGACGCAGCCTCAGGCTGTTTTGCATCCTGAGCAAGACATTTGGGAGAAGGAAGAGCATTGCCAGGAAGAGGGGCAGCAAATGCAAAGAATAGAAAGTGGGGAAAATAATGACTGTTCAGCAGATAAAGAAGATGTTCATCTAGCTGAAGCCAAGTTAGACTGAATGGAGAGCTAAGCCAAAATGGATGTTCCTATAGTCAGAGAATTGTTCTTGATGGTCAGTGGAGTGTCATGGAATACTTTTGCTCTGGTGACTGACATGAAGATAACAGGATGGCCTGGAAGAGAAAGGAACTGAAGGTAAGAAGAATTTTTTTTAAATCTTGTGAATAGGTAGGCCCAAAGGATTACATAATATTTGTAGCAAAGGCCTTAAAAATTATAAATATGATTATTCCAGGGTGAAAGACTTAAAGTTCTCGGGGGGGGCGGGGTGAAGAGGGCACCTGGGTGGCTCAGCCAGTTAAGTGGCGAATTCTTGATTTCAGCTCAAGTCATGATCTCAGGATCCTGGGATAGAGCCCCATGTCTGCTTCAACGCCCCCCGGGGCATTCAGCGGGGAGTCTGCTTCAGGATTCTCTCTCTCCTTCTGCCTCTCCCCCTGCTTGTTCTTTCTCTGTCTCTCATAAATAAATTTTTAAAATAAAAATTTCTCAGGAATGAGGTACACAGAAAGGACAAAAGAAAAGAGTTTAGGATGAAAGTCTCTTTCTCTCGGCCATTGCAAATAAGTCTATGTTAATATTGGAGGGATAACTAGTACTGTTAATATCATAAATGTTTCACACTTCCATTACACCTCAAAGTGCTTTCACAGCCATTAGTCCTTTGATTTTCACAATCACCTTAAGAGCCAATGAAGGGATATACCACTATCTCTGTTTTAAAGGTGGTGACACTGTATCCCAAAGAGCCTTGTGACTTCCCAAAGCCACACAGTTAGTGATGAGACTAACTCACTAGGCCTTCTCGCCCTTAGCCCAGAATTCTCTATAGGACAGGTCATACCTCACAGACCAAGCCATTCTCAAATAATGATCCATCGATCTATTGATCAAGATTATTCTAAGAATTGAAATGGCCTAATATTTCAAGGAGAAAGCCCATGCAAAAGGCCACTGTGGCTTGGTGTAAGTTTATTTAATAAATATTTTTCTTATTTGGAGGTTTTAATTTTAAGTATGTGGTCTACTCTTTTTGTATGATTATTTGCTCAGAAAAATTTTAGTCAGCAACACACCTCATAAAAATTTAATATGTTTCAGAGCCCTTTTTACTGTTTAAAAAAGCACAAATCAGGCATTCTTGAATTTTGAATGTGGCGCCCCTGTAATTGGGCTCTCTTTCTGAGGAAGGCCCTTCCAAACCTCATAGTGAAATTGCACTTTTTAAAAGAAAACAACATTTGAACAGAGAGTTGTCTCAGATTGGTCCTCCGCTCACCAAGAATCTGAACATCAACCACTCAGATATGTCATGACTGTTCCATTCACCTGCATATTTCTTTCTTAAATCTTGAAAAAGCCCTGCTCTCAAGTCTTGCCCTGGCTTCCAGAGATATGGAGAGGGAAGATGATGACTCAGCAGCCGAAGAGCCCTGAGTTTGGATGGCAGCTCTGGCTCTCCATGGACAGATAGCTTTGACCAAGTTAACTCATCTCTCTGAGCCTCATTTTCTTACCTGTATCATAAAGTGGTTACATTTCACATCACAGGGTTATGGATGGATATAAAAGAGCAAACTGGGAAACACTCAGCCTGAAGTAGGCCTCATGGAATATCACTACCTAAGAGCCTCTGAAAAGACAAGGTTTGCTAAGAGAACAATCACTGGATTCAATAAATTACTTACTTAGAGAATCAGCACTTGGCCCTCCCAGCCTTGCCCTTTTATCAGGCCAAAAGATTTATACACATGGGCCCTTACCTGGTCATAGTCTATAACTGTTGAGCAATGAATTGATAAAATTTATTCAAAGTTGGAAAGCAACAGCCCTGACTTCTTCAATTCCTTCAATCAAAAAATATTTATTAAGCATTTACTATGTGCCAGCCATTGTTTGGGGCATTGAGGGTATAGAAATAAAGATGATGGGCAAGATTCTTCTATTGGGGCTTACTCTCTATTGGAAAATACAGACAATAGGTAGACAAGCAAATAAACAAGAAGCAATAACTGATAAAGATTGGTATAACATAAACAGATTAAGATAAGGTGGCCTGAAAGAATGTTGGGAGAAAGTCAAAGAAGTCCTTTCCAAGGAAGTGACATTTAATCTGAGAGCCAGATTATATATTAGAACAATTAATCTGATTAGAATGGCCTGCCCATGGGAGAATCAAGAGAAAGAACAAAAACTCTACAGTGTAAATCAACTTGGGGTTCTCATGGAATAGAAGGAACACCAGTGTGGCTGGCATGAGCAAGTGCAGCTGGCATTGTAGGATGACGAGAGTTTGACCAGAGATGAGTATGAGGAAGGAAGAAACCAGATCACTCAGTACCTTATAGTCCAGGGAAAGAGGCAAGATTTTGTTCTAGGAGGAATTGAGACCATCAGGGGTTATTAAACACAGAAGCATCATGACTTAAGGTTTTTCAAAGTTCACTTAGTCTGCTCTTTGGAGAGAAAAACTCCAGACTAAGACAATAACAGGACATCTTGTTGAAGGTATTATAGAGGTCTAGAAAGGAGAAGGTGGTCATCAGACTATGTAGGTCATGGTGGAGATGGAAAGAACACAGAATATATTCTGGAGAGCTGAGAAGATCTGGGGTGTCAGTGCCATAAAGAGAGAACCAACCTAGAATGATGGCTTGGTCAAGTGGATGAATTATGGTACTGTTCACTGATAAGAAAAAGATGGGGAAGGAATGGGTGGAGGGAAGGAGAGAGGAAGAAATTTAAATGTTCTTCTTTGGCTTTATGAAAAGACTGGATCTCAGGGCAGGAGTAAAGACTATGGAAGAACCTTCATATTTCCATTCCCAGGGCTCAGTGTAATGCTATACACAGCCTTATTACCTCATATGGACCAAGGTATGACATATGGACCAAAGAGCACAACTTTGAAATTCCTGGTCTGTTGCTTTATCCACAAGCCCTAATTTCTCCCCACTTTAATTTTCTATCTTATAAAATTGAAATAAGAAGACTTATTTTGCCTATTCCATGGAATGCTGTATCAAAATTAGACATATATGAAAAAAAAATTTGAAACTATAAGGCACTGGGCAAACATAAGTTTTAAGGAAAGGATTAGGATCCCATGTTAGAAGGTAAGCTTTCTGTGGATAGGGACTCTGTCTGTCTCATTCGTAATCTCCAGCACCTACAATGAAGGTACACCATAAATATATGTTGAATGAATGAATAATAACAGTTTCTTCTAGAACGTAGGACTAGAGGGCATGAACACTAAAGATCCCCATAACATTACACTATAGTTTTTCTACACATCCGTTTCACAGGACTACCAAAGTTCAGCAGCATACAGTAGGTATGCAATGGACACCTAGTGAATCTGATTCTCAGCAAATGAGACTGTGAATGGCCAGCAGCCAACTCACAAGCACTGTGTCTCACCGGACAGCCACACCAATCAATGCCCTTGGACATCTCCTGCCTTAAGGGCCTCTCAAACCTGGGTGCTCATGCAAAGCAAAATGTGCCAAAGACGAAAGGGAACACAGGAAGCCATGGGATCACCATGGCACCTCCTATGGAGTGCTACTTTCACTAGAAAAGTGGGTGGGAAACTGAGGATAAAAAATATCCCAACTCTCAGGTCTCAGCTGTTCCCAGTTCATGGTTATATCAAGTTTTCAAAAGGTATCCGTTGCATGAAAGAACAAATAAATTCATGAATACAGATGAAGACACTTAGGTATACTCTAAAATATAATTCTTTTTTTTTTTTAAAGATTTTATTTAATTATTTATTTATTTGAGAGAAGAGAGAGCAAGTGTGGGGGAGGAACAGAGTGAGAGGGACAAGCATACTCCCCGCTGAGTGCAGAGCCCAACACGGGGCTCAATCCCACAAGCTCGAGATGAGCATCTGAGCTGAAATCAAGAGTCAGATGCTCAACCGACTGAGCCACCCAGGCACCCCCAGAGTTCCTATTTTTCAGAAGACAAACAGTATTCTTAAGAATTTCAAGGTTGAAATAGATCATGCCCAGCTATGACCCCTAGATTTCAATGGTTAAAGGAGCCTGAATGTTCTCTGCACTTTGCGTGGCACTGATGTATATGAAACGGGATGAAAAATGGAAGGTCCCAAATGCAGGTGCTACCTCACGGCTGCAGTTGGCTCACTGTCTCTCCAAACACCATCTCCAGTCCCTTAACTTTAGGGAATTTAGAGAATTCGCCCTCCGAAATGTCAGCTCTTTAACTCAGCACATACCATGGTGGTAGAAAAGCGAGTCATCCTTCCAGATCCCAAGCACAGTCTGCTTGTCTGGAGCTCCACACATCTCTGAGCGGGCTTCCTCATGTTAATACAGAGAACCTTATCTTCTGTGTCATAGTGATATTATAATTATATAGGAACATTCCTTGTGTCTTGGAGATACATACTAGAATATGTTGGGGTGATATGTCATTATTTCCTTCTTTAAAATAATTAGGCAGGGAGGGGTGCCTGGGTGGCTCAGATGGTTGAGTGACAGACTCTTGGTTCCAGCTCAGGTCATGATCTCAGGGTCATGGGTTTGAGCCCCCAGTGGGGCTCCACATTCAGCAGGGAATCTGCTTGGGGACTGTCGCCTTTTGCCCCTCCCCCAATTTGTGCACGTGCACACACACACACTCTACCTCTCTCTTTAAAATAATCTTTTTAAAAAAATTCGGCAGGGAAAAAACAAGAAAGTAAAAGTGGAAAATTGATCATTACTGCTAATTCAGATAAAGGAAATATGGATGTGTATTTTATTATTTCTAGTTTTATATATATTTGAAATTTTTCATGATAAAAATAAAAAGTCAAAATGTCAAGAAAAAAAATATCTATCTGGGAAGGTCATTGAGAGGATTAAATGAGATACCACAGATGCACACTCTGTGCTCAGTAACTATTAATTCCATTAACTTGTGAGCTCACACATAGGCACACACTCTTAGCATCTTCTCCTTTGAGAATGTACAGAAACTCCTACTTTGGGGCAACATGATCAAACATATAACTTAATGCTGTTTCAAAGTCTCGTGTGGTAGTTTTGTGTCTAAGATCTCTTAGGTACAAAGACTGATGCCATTCATGATGATGGGCCACTGAGTGTTTTCTATTGACTCTTTCTGGAAGGAGGGAGGTGGCAGAGAGAAGAGCTGCACCTCTGAAGTGACCACTCTTTTACACACACGTGATGAAAGCCTGAACTTGGACAAGGGTTCTGAGCTGCATGACAAATCTCTGTGCTGTCACTGATGATGGTCTGAGGGTTGAATGAGAGCTGGTGCATGAAGGGGCTAATAGGAACAGCATGTGGTCAGAGTACGTGGTGCTAACTGCCTTCTGCCCCCTCCCCTCAAGGAGAAATAAAGAATGAGCAAAGGGCTTTTGGGCAGTGACTTATTCAAGAGTTTGGATTTAGGTTGTGGGTGATTATTGTATATTGATCTTTCATTAGTGTTATTTTTTTTGCTTTTTGCTTTTTATTTTTTTTCTAATGAATGATATTATGCTTTGAGGAGAAAATGGGAAATGACGAGAAAAACTTACTGCAACAAGAAGCTACTTTTAGAATGCATCTTGGAAGCAGGAGCAATTTGAGCCTGAACTGACATCTCACTTGGCATGCAGAGCAGGTCTTAAGGTCCTCCTCATTGCACATCAAAGAAACTGAGTCGTCAACTGGCCAGAAGGTGGGAGAATCTGACCTTGCCCTACACAGTGGGTATAGATGGAATGCAGGGGCTGCTCCCAGAGACAGGAAGGACAGGACAAAAACAGAGTGCATCTCCTTTCCATTGCTCCAGCCTGGAAGTGGCAAAGTCATGGCAAGGAGAACATTCCAAAAACACGGATGCGAGCAGGATGACATTTCAAGTGCACAGAGCAGCTGATTAATTGGGACAGGAGATCAAGTATCAACAGTCTTCTGAAGGCCCAGAGCAGAGCAGCAAGGCCTCCCTGGGACTTGTGAGTGTTCTGAAACAGGCCTACAATAAACAAGACCCAGGAGGAAGGCCCTGGAGGGCTGAGATGCTGCTTCTCAGAGAGTCGGGGCAGAGCGGACTTTTTATTGTGGGCCTGTGGGATAGGCGATGCCCGTATATGGATGTTCAGTTGACATTCCAAGTCTGATTTCTGTAGAGGAAGGGCGCTCCTGACAGGTGTGTGTTCCTGCAGCCCCCTGCATGTGCCGAGAGCCCCAAGGGCGAGCCTTCCGCTAGAGTTGTCAGAAAGAGTTGACCAGGACCCAAAGAAATGTCCTTGTCCCAGAACCCAAAGGTGAACCCAGGTAAGGAGCATGTAACCTCCCGCACCATGTTTGATCCTCACAGAGGCACGCGCTCATGCATTCCCTCTCTAATGCTGACAGCATATGTCCATAGAGCATAACTGCATGCCAGAAGCCATGCGAGGCCCTGGGCGATCGAATATTGCAACTAATCCCCATGCAATCATTTGTTCATTCACTCATTCATTCATCCAGCAGGCATCCCAGAGCACTGCTCACACACTAAGTTCTAGAGTTGCAGCAGTGAGCAAGAAAGACCTCATCCCTGACCTCACCGATAGCCTCATGGGTAAAGGGCATGCTGGGGTCAGGTGGCTTCCGTTTAAAGCCCATGCACAGATCATTTGGCCTCCCTGAAGCTCTGTTTCTTCAACTGTAAAATGGGTATTATCCCACCTCCTCCACAGAGTTGCTATGAGGTTCGGAAGTCAAAGATTGG
The DNA here is from genome assembly GCF_963455335.1 of Martes martes. Taxonomy (NCBI): domain Eukaryota; kingdom Metazoa; phylum Chordata; class Mammalia; order Carnivora; family Mustelidae; genus Martes; species Martes martes. Next base: position 148,334,407 of record NC_137889.1, read on the forward strand.
AAAGCTGCCTCCAGTACTCATAGGTTGGTGAATATTCTATGGAGAGAGGGGCTCTTGCAAATTCACCCTAGCCTATTTACCTACAGACAAAGAAGGCACCAAAAAGCTATATCGAGTTACTGGCTCATAAATGGGGGAACAGGGAATTTCATAAAGAGACCACTGTGAATGCAGTGACTTATTGAGTGTAGAAGGCTGTTGGGGAAGGGCAGAAATCATTTCCACTTGTATTTGAAGAGCATTCTGTGGTTTACAAAGGCGTTTTTGTAATGCATAGAGCACCTCGAAGAGGGTTAGCCTGGCTCAGGTGTGTATGACCCAGAGTAGAAGCTGCTTACCTGGTTCGCCCACACTAGAGGCAAGAAACTGAACTCTGTTATTCAGTTACGATCTTCATAATGGATAGAATTTGAGAATACCCTGAAAATGATGGAATCCAGACTATAGAAAAAAAAGAACTAAATGCAGATCTCTACAAAGGTATATATAAGCTGGTACTTCCCCTACAAACGCTGTTCTCAAGTTCTCACACTTCTCGGACACCACCACATGCCCAGGTAGCAATTTTCAGTGATTGAAATAAGGAAAGAAGGGGAAGAAGAAGGGATGTCCAGGGGCTAAGTTCATTAAAATCTGCTGGGATGGACAGACATTATTTAACAAAGCTTTCTTGGAGGTTCTGCCACTTACCCCCTACTCCAAGTTGAGAGTCCCTGCAGGACAGAGTGGGGTTGGCATGAGCCCTGTCTCCCTGATGGGATCCTGTCCAGTAGCTGTACCTTTTTGGCCAGCTGGATACTGCATCAGTCCCTGGTCCTCTCACAGCCCTATGATGATCAGAGTTTAACCCAACCTGCATAGGAACAGACATTTCCTCACTGTGGGACTGAATGCTTGATTGATAAGGATTCCCAGTCTGTTTATCTACAATTGTTTGTTTTTCTCAACCATATTTTTAAAGTTCTTACTGTTGCTTTCTAATGGTGACAGCACAGCTCCCTGTAATGCCAAAACTTGGGAACACCTGTTGTCTTCCTAGAGACACACTACAAAGGGGCCCACTGCAGATGTCTGTAGCTGTGGGTAATATCAATATGTTTGTCCCTGTGGTGTAGTGGTGGGAACATGATGTGAATAGCCCTGATTTTTAGCATGAGCAGAAAGTTCTGTCTCACCGTGCATACATCAACAACTCTGTGTTATTTCCTGTACTGCAAAAACAAACAAATGAACGAACCAAAAAAAAAAAAAAAACAAAACAAAACAAAAACAGGGCCACACTCTCTGTCTGAGGCAGCCTGTGGCTTTCTTGCCGACCATTTTCAGCTTGTTCATGTATTGACTACCCCACCACAGACAGAACCATGTTTAAGCATCAAAACAACACTGTCATGGTCAGAACACATAAAGCCATATCAGTTTAAAACCAACAACAAAAAAGGAACAGAGTTAGGTGGTCTTGTTCTTCCATCTTCTCTATTTCCAAGCTTTCTAAGTCAATTACTTAGCATCTTTTTGCTAAGCTGTCATAAAATCTCTCTCACCCTCCATCTCTTTTTCTGTCTGTAATCTAGATGCTCATGTCATTTCTTCCATGCATTATGTTTCCCCTTTGACTCTGGCTACAACTTGATGCAGAAATTAGCTTCTGTTTGATAGGAGTTTACATTCTGCAGAAAATGTCTGCATTTTCTGAATGTTGGCACAGCTCCCTGCCACATTTCCTAAGACATCCAGTCACAGCAAGAAGTTCATGACTTTCTAGTGATTGAATCTAAAGATTGGTCAAATCCTGGGAAGGAGGTTGGATCATGCAAGACACAACAGTATGCCACTAAAAAACCCATATTCCCCAAATGTTCCATTAAGGGTTCACTTTCAGCCTTTCCCTTCCCCACACAACCTTACTGGCCTCTATGCACCCTCAGGCTCCCTCCCCAATACCTTCCAACCTCAGGAGACAGGGACCTGTTGCTTCTTCCTGAGGGCATCTCTGCTCCAGCCATCTTTCCCAGGCCTCAATAAAATGTTTCTCCAAACACAGTCCTTTCTCAAAGGGAGAGTCAAGGATACCTCTCTTCTCCTCTACAAGAATGGGAAGAGCCATAACATGTCCTTCCTCACCCCAGGTTCTGATGAAGGCCATATGAAGTCAAGGATGCAGACATTTTCTATAGAACATAAGGTCCTATCAAACATAGTGCATTAAGAGAGTGGTAGCAGCAGCGTGACACTAGAGATGGGAGGACTAGTCCTGTGTTTTCTACACATTTTCTGCCACAATGAACAATAAGAAACGTATTTTATATCTAGACCTATTACACACACACACACACACACATACACACATAACTGAAACCAAGGTCTCACAAAGCAATATCCCCTTATTATGTGTAGTCTAAGTTTTTACTCTTTTCTCTCCCATTGCATCTTCACATGCTAGTGGTGCCCACAAAATTCCTTTCAAAACCCACCAATGAGGGGTACCTGGGTGGCTTAGTCGGTTAAGCATCTCATTCTTGGCTAGGGTAATGATCTCGGAGTCATGAAATCAACCCTGAGATCAAGCCCCACATCTGGTTCCATTCTCAGTGTGGAATCTGTTTGAGTTTCTCTCTCGTGCTCTCCCTGTGCCCTTCCCCATACTCACACATGCTTTCTCTCTCTCTTTCTCTCTATGTCTCTCAATAAATAAATAAAATCATAAAAAAAAGAAATACCAATGAGTCACCAACCTTACTTATAAGAAACTTGATGTAGTCCTACTCTCATTCTAAAAAGAAGAAGAAACCAAGGCCCACTCATCTTTTTAAACATTTACTGCCAATCTACATACTCACAGTGTGCTAAATTTGGGTAGAGACAAGTTCATGGTGCCCTTGAGGATTTCATGGTCTAGCAAAGGGGTGTAAAAAGGCAAGTCTGGACAATGACTGGCCCATGTTCACACCATTCCAGGACAAAGACTAGAATTAATACTACACATAGTTCCTGTTGTTGTTGTTTTTAATTTCTTGCCTATAGTTTTTATAAATAGTAAAACTTTTATTTTAATTGTATTTTTAAATGTTTCCATTTGCAAGCACAGTTGATTAAAAAAAAAAAAACTTTCCTATAAATGTTCATGACTTCTTCTCTGTGTATATAAATCTGCTAGAGCCTGAAGTCAAAACAAACTAGCAGCATAAGAAGGAAGGATAGGACTTCAGAAGCCAAAGAATACAAATTCCTCCTTTCTTATAGCATTTTATCACTTAAAATCCTCTTCCATTAACATCACTTATTTTATTTCAATCTTCACAACAACCCCATGGTGTTGGTACTACCGTTTATGAATAGAAAGCAGAGGCACAGGCTGTGACTGACCCGGGGTCACTCAATCAGCAAGTGGCAGGAATGATAAACCCTTGATGGATTGTAATGGGAAGTAAGGAGGTAGGGTAGGTGAGGACTGGATTAGAGGAGGCCTGCATTTCTCTTGAGGCAACATTTATGAAAGGCTGCAATCCCTTATAAATTTGGGAAATTTCAAGTCACTATAACGATCATCTATCCATTTCAATATATCATCAAGGGTCCTCATAAATTTTGCTATATCATCGCTTTCCTGGCATAGACTTCTATTTCAGGGTAAATGCCAGAAAATGGTGTTGCAAGGCCACCCCCAGCTCCAGATCTCTGCAAGAGCCTCCAAGACATAAGCCAAACATTCATTGTCTCCACGCCCCTCCTCCCAACATGGCACTGACTCATATTCTCCACTCCCAGAGCGGGTTTCCTTCTCCAAACTGTTTATTTATTTTCAGAAATTCTCACAAGGCTAATGACAAAAAAAACTGACATTTGTCTAAAAGAGCTCAGACTGGGAGAAAATGCACAGCCCCTGAAGGGACAGTTGTGTGAACTTGAGAGTGGGGATTTTAAACCCCAGTTGCAAGTCAGAGCAAGAGGTCACTGTGAGAACCAGACAGAAGACAAGTTCAGCTGCAGTTGATCTATGCAAGGCCTAGATCTCGCAGAGTAAATATAAATAAATGAAATATATACTTCCATTTGTTGAAGAGAAGAGTTCTCTTGCCTAATTTCCTCTGTCTGTCATTAACACACACACACATTCACACATAAATAGTACACACAGAATTTGAGATCCGGTTCATCAAGAATAGTTTATGAGTTTATAAAGTAGTTTATAAAGGATGCCTCAGACCCATTAACCTGTAAATTGCCTTCCATGTAGAGGAGGTAGGTCCAAACTTACTATTATAATATTAAATTCAAGATTATAATCATTGTCGAAGTGCCATTTTCAACATAGGATGGGAAAGAAGGCTGAAAAGGCAGGCAAAAGCCAAATCAGAAAATATCTTATGTGGCACAATGAGGAAATAATCCTGTAGGAAATAAGCAACCACCAAGTAATTGTAAGTAATGGTGGTTATGTAACCCTATTTTCATTACAAAAGACAATGCTGGATGCAAAGGGAGTATGAGTTGGAAGAAAGCAAGACTAGGAGCAGGTTGGCCAATTGGGCAGCTAGTATGATAACTACAACGATAAATGATGATTGTCCAGGAATGGTGAGAGAAGACAATTCTTCCTGGACCTTTTATGTCTCTGCATATCTTATGAGTGAGGTACTGACTGCCCTCTGTTCTAGACTGTCTCTTCAAGGACCTTTGCATATCCATCAGCCTTGGAAAAGAGTACCTCCCTCCAGAGCAAAGGGAAGGTTTTGTGATAATAGAAAAGAAGAAGATAGAGCAGGCATGGTTACTGCCCATTATAAAATGTTCGGGTTCCCTGGGTTCAAAGTTTCTCTCGGGCAGCACAGCTCACTGTATGCAGGTGTCTTCTGGCTCTCATTGCATTATCCTGTGGTCTCGGGGAAATGGCACTAAAATGCTTACACTCTAACCCTGGTTATTGCTGTGAGCAATAAATTGTCCTTTGTCTTTGACCTATGAGACCATGTTTTTCACCAGCATTCATGAAACTGGTGGGCTTGACTGTTCACCTCCAATTAGGGAACAATATCTGGCCCTTGGCAATTCTTGATACTAGAATATAATTATTACAGCAGGAATGAAGAGAAAGGAATGTATAGGAAAGAAATTTAAGTGGTTTTTGGCAGTGAGAGAAGAACAAATTTCTGATTTGAAATAAATGAGTTCTCCCTCTTCAATACAATCCCTCCTTTCCAAGGACATGTCTGTAAATCTATTCAATTCCTTTTCTTTCATGGTGCTGAAAGAGGTATGAATCAGGGGGAAATCTGAGAGGTACAAACAATTATGGTATTGATTTATATAAAAAACAGTCCAGAGTAGATCACAAAACACCAAAAGAGAAGAATACAAGATCCTTAGGTTTGGGGATATTAGCAGGCTGGGTTTGAAGACTTTTAGAGCTTTTCAGGGGAAAAAAAAAAGAAAGGAGCTACTCAGGTATAGTTCAGATAGATGATAAATAGGAAGAGAGAGAGAGAAACAAACGAGAAGAACAGATGTCAAGGTTTGCTGTGTAAAATGAATGTGATCTTCCTTTAGTTCTTTATAGGATTTAGGAAAAGGTAAAATTGTTTTTAAATTTTTGTTTTTTTATTGCCAGACTCCTGGGCCTTTTATTTTTCTATGAATCTAAACCAAGGCTCACTTCCAGGCAAGAACCAGCAGGTCAGGTTATATGTGGGTTATAAGTATGACACTTATGGGACAGTGATTTATTAGATGTGTCTTTTTAAATTCAAAAAAAAAAAAAGAGAAATCTGTGATACCACTCTCTTTCTGACTTAAATATCTAGTTTTATAGGGTGCCATTTACCACACCAAGTAATACAGGTAGAGGAGGAGGTTTGGGTGGAAGTTTTAGGGTTTGATCTTGAACGTGTTGAGTTGGGAGTGCCTGGCAGATGTGCAAACAGAGTGTCTTGGGCAGGAGTCAGTGGCACCTGTCCCGATGGAATCGGGTGAGAGACTATGGCCAAGGACGGATCCCTGGAGCTTCAACAGAGACAATGACAGGCCAGGGAAGGAGGAGAACAGGGGGAGACATGGTATCAGGAAAACCAAGGGAAGATGTTGTGTCAAGAAAGATGGTTACATGCTCCAGTAGGCAGGAAGACAGACACTGGGACTGTTCCATGACTCTCCAGCCAGAGTAAAACATGAAAATAAAAACAACACTAAGAGATATAATATAAAAGACTTTCTAAAAAGTGGCCCTATTTTGATACAAGTTTTGTAGCCCTGCTGGCCACACATGGAAGAGAAACACACAGCAATAAGCGGGAAGGGAAGGGAGGCCTACAGGGCTCTGGGCTAAAAGCCAGCAAGGGCAGCCAAAAGTACACAACCGAGATGGCAAGAGGCCTGTGGAGTGTGATGGGGGCCAGCATCAGGCCCAGTGCGTGATACCCAGAGCTGAGAGGAACCTTTGACCCAGACAAGGAGGCTGAGAAAGCTGTGATGGCCGTCCAGTGCTGTAGAAGATGCCAGCCCACAGCCTGGGCCAGCTGGGAGGAGAGGAGGCAGAGGCCAGCTTGGCTGTTTATAGACGGCACCCCTCTCCTTTCCAGCACATTCTGTCCTCCATCAGCTCAGCCTCCAGGACTCTCCTCTCTGTCCTCTCAACACAGGCTGACCACCAGATGCTAACTGCCAGACTCTGCCCAGATTCCCCATCCCTGCACTGCGTCTGGGAAATTCTCCAGGCTCTAGGCAGGGAACATTAGAGCTCACCTCACAGGTTTCCTCACATGCAGGGACCACTGTCCTGCTCAATGTGGAACATGGGAAATGGCTTCCTTAATACTCTGTCCAGTTTTCCACGTTCTTAGATATGAGGGTCAATCTAACTCCATCTTGGCCAGAAATGGAAACAGTTCCTATGACTTGAAATGCTATCTGCCTGTGAGCTATTGACTCCCAGGCTCACACTTCCAGCCCTGCCTCTTCCCCACACTCCAGCTGTTTCTCTGACACCTTCATTCAAATGCCTAATAGTTACTCAGACATGCAACACCTACAAGAGTCTCTGGTTGATGGCCCAAAGTGCACACCAGTTCACCCTCCCTTACCCATTTCTCCTTTCCTGAGTCTGCAGCAGACACATGTTCTCACTGTGTCCTTCTCTCACTAGTCCTTCCCATCCCTCCCCAGCCACTCCCCACTCATGCACACATGTATGCACATGTACACACTCACACCCAAGTGATCACCCACTTCCGCCTATCGCTCACCAAAATTCATACTGCATCTGTCCTCTTCTGCCTCCCAGGTCCTCAAGCAGGTCCACATCACCCTCATCTCTTGCCTCCATGTCCTCCACATCCATGTCCTCTGTTCAGTCCATGCGCCTTCTACACTACGTTCAACATAACATGAAATAATGTTTTCACAATCTCCACATAGGATTTTGTCCCATGTGGCCCTTGTTCTCAGCTTCCACCCTTCCCCCTACACACAATCTGCATGGGCTTCCATTCTGTTCTATGAACAGGCCAAGCTTGCTCCTTCCCCAGGACCTTCACACATGCTGTTCCCTCCATCTGGGATTCATTCCCCAGGTGGTCAGAGACCTCGCTGCTAATCTTTCAGTCTGTTGAACTGTCCTCCTCAGGGAGGCCTTCGTTGTCCACTCCATTTGACAGAAGCCCTGCCCTTGTCCACCCCACATCACAACCCCTGTTTGTTTCTTTGACAGCACTTATCAGAGTTTACTGTCATTCTACTTGTATTGGTTCACAGTGTCCCATTTGTCTTTCTCCTTCAACTAGCAGCAGCTGGAGGACAGAAACACTGCTGACCTTGATCATCACTCTCATTCCAGTCCCCAGGACAGTGTCTGGCTCTATGCGCACAATGACCAAAAACATCAACCAGTCCATCAAAAACCTGGTGAACTGATGAATGAACAAGTGTGACTTCATCTCAGAGGTAGCGAGCAGCCCTTTAAGGATTTTAAGCAAGGAAGTAATATAATCAGATTCCTATTTTGGAGCCATTGACACTTCTAGGATGTGCACAATGATGGGAGTGGGGCAAGCCTGGAAGCAGCTGGCCTGGGATGAAGAGGAGGAAAGGGAGGCAGCTAGTGCAAAACATTTAAGGAGGCAATCCCTCTCATGACCTCACAAGTGTGAAGTCAACACCTGAGGGTTGGTGTCGCCTTAAATGCTATGTCCTAGTTGCTTCCATCCCTGGCAGTGCTGGTGCCAGCCCTGGGCAGCAGGGGTACTCTTTGGGAGGTTACTGAAACTCTTCAGTCAAGAGTTGACAGCCCCATGGTAATGGCCAGAGTGGGCCAATCTGAGACACACCCAGGAGACCTAGAAACCATGGAGCCCACCCTCTAGCTCATGTTGCACACCTCTCAACCAATATGCCTAAAAACCCACTGGCTTTCCTTCCTGTTTGCTTAACCTGCTTATTTATATTTTTTTTCAATCTTCCAGAGCTAATTATCTTAGCCACCGATCACCTTATGAGCCAGGAGAGGCATTCTTGGCAAAAAGAGCTCCCAGAGATGTTAGGAAAGGTTTGAGGTTTGCAGACTCAGAATTCAAGGGCATTATAGCAGAAGAGAAACAGGAAGCCATTAATTATTCCAGCAATTCTTGAACCATGCACCCACAGAATGCTGGTGTCTGGGAATGAGCAAGGGATTCCAGTGAAAACAATCCAAAACTCATAAAGCCTTTCTATTTTTCAGGTAATGTGACTTGGTGAAAGGGCATTAAATAAATAGAAGATCACTCAAGTTTTACTAAAAAACATTTTCTCAACTGTTTAGTATATTTGCCTTTATCTTTTTATTTTCCCACTGATGATATTTATTTTGAAATTTCAAATAAACCTTACAGACCATGAGAAATTTTTACATTCAGGGCACCTGGCTGCCTCTATTGGTAGAGCACAGAGTTCTTGATCTCAGGATTGTGAGTTCAAACTCCACATTGGGCATGGAGCCTACATTTAAAAAAAATAATAAATAATAATAATAAAATAAAATAAGTTTTTATGTTCATTAAACTATACCTGGATTTGAAAAGATAGTGAATTATTGCCAGTGTAATGTTAATAAGCATCAATATAGAAAAGCATAAAAAGCACTAAGAGGGGGAAACCAACAAAATGTAGACAGGGGATTTATAAAGTCATCCCCAAAACCAAGTCTTTGTCTTCCTCACCCTTTCCTCATCTTGTAAGTAAGAAGTGTTCAGCTGAGGGGAGAGTGTTTGGATCAGTCCCTGGCCTGGTCCCTGGTGTTCTGAGCCAGAAGATGAGGTGCCTGGTCATAGCTAGCTCTCATTTCCCTGAGGTGAACACACAGCTGCTCAAACAGGTGTGACCTGAGTGCATCTGCATTGTAAAACACAACAGCTTTGCTGCTTCTGGAAACTGTAGCCCAGTGCTCCAAAGGAGTGGGTCTGCGGGCTGCTCCTTTGCAAAGGAATCCAGGTGAATTTCAAAGGAATCCAAAGGAATTTCAGGTGTCTCAGCAGCTGTTTTTCTAGCTTACTTGCTTCTACCTTTATCTCATTTTAGATGGTATGACACCTAGCAGAGCATAACGAAGTTATTTTTTTTAAGATTTTTTTTTATTAATTTGAGAGAAAGAAAGCATGAGTGAGAAAAGCAGAGGAAGAGGGAGAAGCAGACTCCCTGATGAGTAGGGAGCCTGACACAAGGCTCAGTCCCAGGACCCTGGCATCATAATCTGAGCTGAAGGCAGGTGCTTAACTGGCTGAGCTACCCAGGCGCCCCACAAACAGTTATTGTTCAGGTGACTCATCAGTGTTTCCTGGCAACTACAAATACCATGGCTTGTGTGAGCGCCATCTCCTGGACGTGGCTGAGAAATGTGACTCTACCTCTCTTGTTTTCCAGTATAGTAAACTGAGATGTCCAAGTTTACCACATAAGTTGACAGCAGTACCCAAATTTGAAGACTTCCACCGAGTGGTGCTATTCATGTTACAATCTGCTCTTTTCCCTGTTAATGCTTTCCCAACAGGTTTGCTTCCCATATTAGTCAGGATGAGCTCTGTTACACTGCAGTAACCACCACCTCCAAATTGCAGGGTTTAAACGTGCAAGTGCATACATAGTTTACCCATATGAGCATTTCTAGTGCAGGTAGATGTGGCAGGAGGTAGGGGAGGGCTCCGTGATCCTAATTACTCAGCACTCCAGGTAGGTGGACATTTCAGCTAGACACATGCTTCCAAAAGTGGGAAGGGAATATGGAAAATCATGCATGGATTTTTTAGTTTCTGCCCAGAAGGGACACATGCCACTTCTTTTTCAAGCTTCTTTAGCCAAACCAGTCACATGGCTGTAGCTGATTTCAAAAAAGATCAGAGGAGGAAGAATTTACCATGTAGAGAAGAATTTAGGGAATGTCCCTAAGGACTACCACACTTCCTCATACAGTTCACATGAAGAAAAGGAAGAGGAGGAGGAGGAAGAGGAGGAGAAGGAAGAGAAGGAGAAGGAAGAGCAGGGAAAGGAGAAAAACCACAAGAAGAAGAAAGGTTACAAACTGTTTGCACTAAGAAATAAGAAAGAAAGCTAAGGGTGCCTGGGTGCCTCGGTTGGTAAGTGCCCGACTCTTGATTTCGGCTCAGGTCATGATCTCAGGGTCCTAGGATCACAGGGTCCTGGGATCAGGCTCTCTGTCTGGCTCCATGCTCAGCGGGAAGTTTGCTGGAGATTCTCCCTCTCCCTCTCCCTCTGAGTCTCTCCCACCCTACTCGCACATGCACACTCTCGTTTTGTCAAAATAAATAAATAAATCTTTAAAAAAGAGAGAGAGTTAAAGCTTGACTTTTCTCAACAAGCTGTGTGATCTTGGGTAATTTACTTCATCCCATGAAGTCTCAGTTCCCTCACCTGTAAAATAAGACTAATAGTACCTGCCTCGTATGGTGGCAGAGGAGATTCAATTAAATAATCTCTACAAAATGCTTCTCCCAGGCCTGACACAAAGTAGAATTCTCAGCACGTAGGTGCTATCTGTCTCCTGTGTTAGACAGCTTTCAGAGCACCATCGAGTCTGTCAGCACATGAGACCGCCCCGACAAGCCTGTAAGGTCAATAGGGGGATCATTATTAGCCACATTTGCAGATGTGGAGACAGAGGCTCTTGGAAATAGAGCTGCGTGATTTTTTACACATGGTGAGGCTGGGAGGAGCACTGGGCCTGGGGCTTCAGGCTCCAACTTCGTGCTCTTGTCTGCACATACTCCCTCCCCTTCTTCTCTCTTTTCTGAGATATTATTTTTAAAACCTCACTTGTAATGGGCAACTATTTAGGTATGTATCAAAGTGAATGGCTGAAAAATAGGAATGTAAACTGATGAATTTGGCCCAGGACAGAAGACATAACACCTGTGTTAGCCAAAGTCGGTGGAAAGCCTATGAACATGTTTTTGGAACATTTTTCTTGCATGTGAATGAAAAAAAAAACTCACTGTGGCTGCACACAGAAGACAGACCAGCCCAAGGACGTTGAGGGTCCCCGAATGAGATCATATCCTCCAGGGAAGGAGGCCCAGGAGACAGGGAATTGTGCACTTGTGGTTTCCATCCAGGGCTGCATGCATTGTTGCATTGGGTAAACATTAAACCCTCAGTTGCGCAAAAGGATGAGCTATGCCAAAAGGCAGCTGGAAACAGATTCAATGCAAATAATACTTTTGTGCCTCTGTCTCAGTCCGGGGAGAGGGTGCGTTCCTAGTCCTGAAAGTCGAAGAGCGAGTTCTGTCTTCTATCAAAGTGAACACTTAAAGAAAGAACGTGGATTTTCCAGATGGACAAACACAAGGTTTGTTGCCACCTCCCACCATCCTTAGCTGACTGCTTAGGGAGGAGAGAGTCTCTAGGTCAAGACCAAGTAGGAGCTGCTGCTCTTACTCTGCAGTCAGGGGTATAAGGGATGCAGAGAGAAGTGCAGGGGTTGGGTGTTGTACCAGCAACCTTCATGTCCCTGAGGAGGACAGCCTTGTCCCAGGGCTTTGAAGCATTCCAGAAACCCATCTGTAAAGACACTGCTTCCAGCACTCTGCCCTGATAACCCTCATCTACCGTCTTTTCCTTCTGTCTTGCTAAGACCTCAAAACTGAGGCTTGGCTCTGTTTTTTTTGTGTGTGCGTAATAGAATCTAGAAAAATGCATGCCCCTCAACTTCAGGAACTATGGGAAAGACTAGGCAGCCAAGTGGGGCTGAACCTCAAAGGAAGGACCTTGAACTTTGTGTCCCAGAGGCCATGCACAGGGGTGTAGACATGCCTGGGATACAAGCTTTGGAAGACAGCAAGCCTTAGGTGGGAAATCTTCAAGGTGGAGAAATGCTGGGTGCTGAGGGAAGATTCATGTTGTTCACTCTCAGATCTTTATTTAAGTTACTAAACTCACAACATTTATCCGTGTGAGTAAATTTTGGGGGTAAATAAAATGGCAAAGGGACCAAGTTCCATTTCCCAACTGGCCCAAAGCCAATCCAAGATGGTACACAGAGTTGCAGGAGCAGAAACAGCGGAGGCCATGAGGAAGAAAATCAAGAATCTGCAGAAATTGCAAGGAGGACTCTGGGTTCTCAGCACCAAAACTCTGGGTGTTCCAGATAACTCTTCTGAAAGCCCTGAGGGATAGCCAAATTACCCTTGTGTGTTTCTATTAAATTAGTCTTCCCAATTGAAGTAGAAGCTTTTTGAGGGTATAAATCAAGTCTTGGTTGTCACTATACCATCACCACCCAGTATATCTGCATAGCGTTGGTGCTTAACAGCTGCTGATGCATTAAGCTGTTTTCACATTCTCCTACACACCACCAGCACAGCTCCCTGAAGCCTTGATAATGGGCCCAGGCATGTGGAATAGCCCCCCATGCCACTGAGCCAGGAGCCTGGACAGTGCAGGTGTCAATCCCTGCTCCGCCATTTGCAAGCTATGCCACCATAACAAGACCTCAGCTGCTCTGGGCATCAGACCCCATGCATGAAAAATGGGCATTAAAAATCGAATTGAGGGAACATATTACTAGCTAGTTGATTGAGTGAAGGGATGGTGAAATCAAGAATACAGAAGAGATTCATAATTTATAAATTGTTATACAAATGATTTTTAAATCTTTATTACTTACCCCTGCTTAACACAATGGGGAAGGAAACGAGTTTCGACATAGGCTGTGCACTCTGAAAACGTTCTGAGCAGGAACTACCCCTGGTGCACTGCCAACACTGGTCCTCAGAGGGGCCTGCTGCCAACATTCCCTGCAGGCCACCCTTCTAGCCTCTGCCTCTCCTGCCTCAGCTGCAGTCTCTGTCTCCATCTCTCTGCCTCTCAGCATCTCTGTATCATCTCTCTGTCTCTGCAGGTCTCTGTTTGCCTCTAGCTCCTGAGTCAAGTGCTCCCATCTGCAGTATCTGCATGTGTCTCTCCGCCTTTCTGTTCCTAGGTTTTCCCATCATCTCCGGTATCTGCCTCTTTTAGTCCTTCTGTCTTTGCCTCCCTCTCTCTGTGGCCTTGTAGTTTCTCCTCTGTCTCTCTCTGTCTCTCTTTCACTGTCTTTCTCTCTCATCCCCCACCTCTTTCTGCTTCTCTCTTTGTTTCACTCCTTCATCTGTTCCTCAGGCTCCTTGCCTTATCCCTGTATCTCCCATGCCCAAGACTGTCTCTGCCCATCTCTCTCTGTCTGCCAGACCATCTCTATTGGGATCCATCTGTCCCCTCTTCCATGCTTTATTCATGGTGCTCATGGAGGCAGACTCCACTGCAGTGTGACCTTTCCATCAGCTTCTCCCTGAACTCCCCACACACACCATGACCATCTCTCACCACGTCCTCAGGTTGGTGTAAATCTCCTGTGTTTTCTTTAGGCAGGAGCCAGGGCTTGCATTCAGCCAAGCAGCACAACCCAGCCCAGCCCTGCAGCAGGGAAGGCACGTGCCTGAGGGAAGAACCATGGCTCCCCTTTCCCAGGGGGAACATCAGTTCGGGGGGGTCCAAAACAAGACCACCCTGAGGCCCCACAACACATGTGGTATAAGGCCCCACAACACACGTCGTATTTACCTTTCATCAACCTCAAGGTTGGAGTTTTTTCCTGTATTTTTCTGATTATTCAAACCATATGTGCTCACAGTAAAAAAATTTAGACAGTATGAGAAACAGTAAAGATGCAGAAAGAAAAGATCCTCATTATCCTAGCACCAAGAAACATCTACTATTGCCATTTTGTCATACTTTCCTCCAAGATTTCACTCATACATTTTTTTAAAGATTTTTATGTATGTATGTATGTATGTATATAGAGGAAGGGAGAGAAAGAATTTCAAGCAGACTCTTTGCTGAGAGTGAAGCCCAACTCAAGGCTCAGTCTCACTCACGACCCTGAGATCATGACTTGAGTCAAAATCAAGAGTTGGCTACTTAACAACTGAGCCACCCAGGCACCCCTTCACCCACACATTTTGTGTGTGTGTGTGAGTCTTTACATAGATAAGATCACACTAAATACAGAACTGTGCAAACTCCTTTGTTGTTTATTATTCTATCCTTATTTTTCTTTTGTCCTTGAAAGCTTTCTGCAAGCATGGTTTTTTATCCTCCTGAGAGGAAAAAAAAAAAAAAGACATCTTGTGGCACCTGGATGGTTCAGTTGGTTAGGCATCTGACTCTTGATTTCACTTCAGGTCATGATCTCAGGGTCCTAGGATCGAGCTGCGTATCAGGCTCCAAACTGGGCATGAAACTTACTTAAGATTCTCTCTCTCCCACTGTCCCTTCTACCCTGTCCATGCTCTCTCTCTCCCTTTCTCTTTCTCAAAATTAAATAAATAAATTTTTTTAAATAAAAAAGACATCTTCAGTGGCTCTCCATTTCTCACAGGAGAAATTTAAATATTTCAATATGGTTTCCCACTGTAGCCCCATCTCTTCCCATCACAAACCGCATATCCTGAATTGCAGCCAGTTAGGGCTCTCCAGTTCATCTCATGCATAAGTTCACCTCAGCCTCTGACCTTTATGAACACTCTTCTTCATATCTAGACCACATGTTCCTGCTTGTCCGAAGTGTAGATATATCACCTTCCTCCTGCCATGTTGTCTCCTCCACCCTGACATCCAACAAAGGTGCCCACAACATCTCATACTTTCTCTCATGGAAAACTCGTCCCTATATATTTGATGAGTCAATTGATGTCACCCTCACCAAACTACTAGACCCTTAAAGGTGTCTGTGCTAAGTGGTGCCTAGGACACACCCAGCACAAGTAGATCTTTAATGATTGTTGAGTATTCCAATTTACACATTAGAAATTGACCAAACCATCTCATTAATGTTGGACTTTCATGTTGCTTTCAGTTTTTTCAAGTGACAAATAATGCTGTTAAATGGCTTATTCACAAACTGTCTTTCCACTCATTTGCATGGGGGGAACAGTCTCAGATTCTATAAAATATCACATAGGTTATGTGTCAACATTGTTTAACATTATGAAACACTCCTTGGCAACTTGGGATCCCCATCCTTGGGATTTCTTTCCCAAAACTCTCCTGATGGATTGAAGAGATTCAAGAAAACTAAGTCAGTGGAATTGAAGATTAGAGAGGCCTTATCAAATCTAAAACAGGTGTGGTGCATAAACAATGAATTCTGGAACACTGAAAAGAAATTTAAAAAATAAAAAAAAAAATTTAAAAAAAGATGTAACCCCAGAATTTATAAGCTGAGGCTTTATAGCTCATATGCCTCCATATGAGAAAAATGAAGACTTGAGTTATGATAGTTACTCAAATTCACACAGCTCCTCTTCTGCTGACCCTACCTTTACACTCCTGCCCCCCACCTCAGGCACCTGCTGTACATTCAGTCAAGTGCACAAACATGATGAGTTTGGCAAACAGTGGTGGTCCAGAGAAAACACTAAGCTACATTCAGTAAAAACCAAGATAACTTCCCTGCATCCTAACTACCCTGAAATCTTAAATTAAATCCTAGATGTTGGGACCCTTAACTCAGCAAGTGCTTACTATACATCTACTATGTGTCAGATGCTGTGCTATTTTGCTAGGAATGAAAAATTTGTAATAAGAAACAATGAATGCCTGCCTTTAGGAGTTCCCCATCCATGGGGAAGGCTGGCAGTGTCATAAAAACCATGATGGCACAGCATTTGGGTGGCTCAATCAGTTGAGCATCTGACTCTTGGTTTTGGCTCAGGCCATGGTCAGGTTTGTGAGATTGAGCCCCACATCAGGCTCCACACTCAGCAGGAACTCTACTTTAGATTCTCTCTCTCCTTCTTCCTCTGCCCAACTCCCCTGGTCACATGCTCAAACAAATGCTCCCTCTCTCTCTCTTTCTCTCTCTTCTCTAAAATAAATGAATAAATCTTTAAAAAAACAAAAAAAACTACCATGATGGCAGTAAGAGTTATTCTAAGATCACAGGGCAGGACACCTAACTCAGGGAGCATGTGGGATGAGGGAGAGGCCTGGGGAAGGTGCCTGGGGATGTGTGATCAGGCTTATTAACACTATAGCATGACAGGTAGGGATCTCTCTGGAATTTGCTTGCATTGGCTAGGCCAGGTAACATGCTAGGTGTTTGATATGCCACAGTGAACTACAATCTTCACAACCACCCTGAAGGGGCAATCACTGCCCTTGTTTTACAGAGGAGAAAGCGCAGACTAAGACAATCATCCAGAGATAGCTCTGAGACTGAGTAGGCACTGAGATTCAAATTCAGATGTGTCTGATCCACGGCCCATACTACTTCCAAAAATGCCACAGTGACCCTATTCCCTCCCTGTGAGGTTGGACAAACCACAAAACATATTTTTTAACGCTATGGATTCTACAGTCATGTAGCATTCTAGAAGACATAAACTGCCACAGGGGCACAGAGTGCCCCCAGGGGAGACACTAACTCTGCCTGAAAGTAAAGGGGAGGTGTCAAGGGGCCTCAGAAAAGAGAGGTGACCTTTGTCTTGAGATATAGAAAATCTCTCTGCAGGGAAGGCAGAGCAGGACATTTCCAGCCAAGGAAGAGCAAGTAAAAAGGACCAAAGACTGATTTAAGGACTGACAAGGAACTCAGGGTGACTAGACTACAGGATGTGCAGAAAGCAGGAGAGGCACTAGCAGGTTTAGAGGTCATTTGACCCTATTCCAGTATCTATTGGTGAATAACAAACCAACACAAACAATGGTTTTAAGCAATAAAGTCCCCAGTCCCATGAGACACAAGTTACTTGTGGTTATTTTGCTCCGCCTTGGGCTACTTGGGCCCCTGACTAGTTATGAGGTTGTGTTATGAAAAATAAAGAAACAAAGCTTTTTATTTTTTTTAGTAAGTTAGAATACATTTATGGTGATCCTATAATGTTACAGAGTTAGTTATTTTCACTCACGTTCTGATGTGCTATCTTTTTAGTAGTCATGGAAGTTTAGCTGTTAGCCCAGCATATCTGAGCAGCAGCCCACATCACTGTCATCCATCAGGTTACCACGCTCCCACAGACGACTGAACACCAACAGAGCAGGGAACAGTGAGGTGGACTTCTGTTCTAAAAGGATCACTTGAGATCCGAAGGAGCACATGCACCCGAATGTTTATAGCAGCAATGACCACAACAGCCAAACCATGGAAAGAACCTAGATGTCCATCAACAAATGACTGGATAAAGAAGATGGGGTACATATATATACAATGGAATACTATTCAGCCATCAAAAGAAATGAAATCTTGCCATTTGCAATGATGTGGATGGAACTAGAGGGTATTATGCTGAGCGAAATAAGTCAATCAAAGAAAAACAATTATCATATGATCTCTCGGATATGTGGAATTTGAGAGGCAGGGCAGAAGTTCGTAGGGGGTAGGGAAGGAAAAAATGAAACAAAATGGGATCACTAAGGAGGGAGACAAACCATAAGAGACTCTAAATCTCATGAAACAAACTGAAGGTTGCTGGAGGGTGGGGGTAGGGATAGAGCGGCTGGGTTATGGACATTGAGGAGGGTATGTGCTATGGTGAGTGCTGTTAAATGTGTAAGCCTGATGATTCACAGCCTTGTACCCCTGGGGCAAATAATACATTATATGTTAATTTTTAAAAAAGAAAAAGAAAAAAGAAAGATCACTTGGCTGCTATGTGGCACATGAATCCTGGAGACACAGATATCTGTTTGAAGGGTCCAAGAGGGAGGTCCTTACAAGGCACAGTGAGAAGCTGCAGGAGAAACCAACTCTGATCTTGGATTTTTGGCTTCCAGAACTATGAGAAAATTAAGTTCTGTTGTTTAAGCCACCTAATCTTTGATAATGATTTGATATGAATATATATATGTAATATTCATTTTTGACATATTCAAGGTATATAAAAATATGTTAACTGATAGGGCTGTGGAATCAAAATAATGGTTATTTGGCTAACTCAGATTCCCATGAAGGTCTGTCCTCTGTAAGTTCCTTAAAATAAATCTCCATCACCAGAGAAGACTGGATGGGTGTTTGTCCCCTGAAATCTCTAAAACCTGGTCCATCCTAGCCCTTTATCCCAGAGAGCTATGGTGGTCATGTCTGGGACTTAAGCTCAATTCTTACATCCTCCAAAGGGTGGCCCAACCTAGTAGCTTTTTTGTGAGAACAGGAACATCTTATCCAATATGGAGACTAAGGTTCCCACCTCAACTGGTCTATTAGACAGGAACTGGCCAGTGTGAGGGCATGACCCATCTGACTCCTCAATTTACAATGATGCAGATAATGCATTTTACAAGTTGTCCAGTGTTCTCTGTCATTTTCTTTTTCTATAACACATGACTCATCATGTTCTATAAAACTTTAGAAAAGTCATCCTGGGGTCCTAGGATGGAGCCCTGCATTGGGCTCTCTGCTCAGCATGGAGCCTGCTTCCCCCTCTCTTTCTCTTTCTTTTATCTTTCTCTTTCTCTCTCTCTCTCTCCCCCTCCCCCTCGGTAAAAAACTAAAATCTGCAAAATTAAATGAAATAAAATGAACTGGGGGGGAGTGTAAAAAAAAAAAACTTTAGAAAAGTCATGTAATATCAACCCTGTCTAGGGTGAAACTATTAATAAATTTCAGATAATGATTCTTCCTAATGAATTAGTGAAGATAAGGGAAAAATTTGAGCAGATATAATAAATTACTGTACTCGTTATAACAGGTAGTGTGCACTAAGTCCATACTATCTGCCAGACACTGTGTTAAATGTTCTACTTAGACATTATTTCAAATAATCTTTATTCCAACCCTATAAAGTAAGTGGTGCTATTATCTCCAATTTGCAGGTAAAGAAACTGAGGCCCAAGGTCATATGATTGCTATATGAAGACACAGAATTGATACAAGCCTCTGACTCTAAAACTTGGGCTTTTAAATACTTTACTATATACTGACCTTTTTGACTGCTTTTATAATATAATCATGAGAAGCATGTTGACTTCATACAAGACCTCAGGGTCAAGTTCAGTGATTTCTCAAAAATGCTCATGTGTTGTTGAAAAACTAAAAGTCAGGCAAGATACTAAAATGTGATTACACAGTTAACAAGATTTTTGGAATGGGAGCAAGTACACATATGTGTCCATGACTCTGAGTCTCACCCAGAACAAGGATCCATAGAGGAAGGGACTCACAGTGAGAGCAGGACTGGAATCCTGTGAGACTGCAATCACTTACCACCTTCTCATTTATGTTGCTGCACAAAGACTTACAGGCAGACATTCAGGGAAGCCAGTGGGGTTAGGAAAGATTGTAGAAGAAAGACTTAACATTGATCAAAGTTCATTCAGCCTGGAATGAGTCCTCCTGGACTCCAGTTCTGGTTCTACTACTTCCAACTTTACTCCACAGCCCAGTTTCCTGATCTGTGAAATGGGGATAATATTAATAAGTACTTCCCATGATTGTTTTAAGAATTGAATAGCATATGGGCCCCTGGGTGGCTCAGTGGGTTAAGCCGCTGCCTTCAGCTCAGTCATGATCTCAGGGTCCTGGGATCGAGCCCCGCATCGGGCTCTCTGCTCAGCAGGGAAGCCTGCTTCCCTCTCTCTCTGCCTGCCTCTCTGTCTACTTGTAATCTCTGTCTGTCAAATAAATAAATAAAATCTTAAAAAAAAAAGAATTGAATAGCATATGGAATGTACCTTCATCCTAAGTAGTCAGTAAATACAAGCTATCATCCCCATCATGATCAGTTTCCTTTTCCCACAAAACTGGAAAGTTCTGCCATTATTCTCAGTTTGCGTCTGGACAGTCTTGTTGTACAGAAGGCACCTGAGATTATTGTTCCAGGGGCACTGACTGGACACTGATGATCTCAGGGCTGTGGGGCCCAAGAAGGGCATAGGGAGGGATCAGATATCTCTTTCAATAGTTCTATCCTTTTTGGTTTATTAAAACGGCATATATCACAGTTGTACATTTTATAATCTAACAAAGTCAAAATCAAGTTACCATGACCTTGAAGGTCGAAAGTTGAAATCATGATTTCCTTTTCTGCTACATTCCATATTCAATAGAGTCAGGATTTGGGTCTGTAGCGACAGAAGAGGTGATAATCACAGGAACCAGAGCTGACACCGCACAATGCTGTGCAGAATGTGTAACAGGGACAAGCTCACTCACAGTTAAGGGATCAATTGTACATATTTCAAGATATAGAACCTGTATTGAGATTTTGAGAAGAATAAAAATAAAATTGTAACAAGAAAGCATTCCTGCCTTTCCAGCACAGGGCTCTCCCCTGAAGCTGCTCTCTCCGATGGTAAGCTTCTCCTTCAAGGGTCCCCCTCCCTTTCCCTCTCCCCCTGCAAACAAGCTGGCGAAGGAGGGAGGGAGCACACAGCTCATGGGAGGTGGAGGACAGAGTTCACCCTGTGAAAAATCATTAATCATCTTGAGGTCACCAGCCCTGAACACGTTTCCTTCTCAATCCTGTCCTGTGGGCGATCTGTCTCCTAACAGGTTTTGTAATGCTGAGTTGTAAAGCATTCCTGATGAATTATTGTTGGCATTCAGTCCAAAGACTTGAAGGCTTGAGTCCACCAGAAGAAAAAGCAGACCCTCTCTCCCGTGCCTGTTGTCCATGGGGCCAGCACAGGGCTTGCATTGTGTGTGAAGGTGGATGGTCTGTGGGCCCCTCATCCCAGCAGCCCCCAATTCCAGGAAGGGCCTGAGCCAGACTGGGGTTTATCACTGTGCTTCAAAGCAGGAGCATTTGAGGGCAAGTCCACCCTTGGCCACGCCCCTGTCCCAGCACTCCTCTGGTAAGGGCAGGACTTCTGTTCCTAGTTGACAGATAAGGAATCTGAGGCCAGGGCTATGCTATGGCATGTCCAATGTGGCCCAGATGCTTTGGGGAAGACCCAGGATTAAACTCAGGTCTCCAAAACTGCCACCTCTCCTGTTTCCTTCACACTGCTTACTCTAGGCTGTATGGCCCTCCAGTGATAGGGGACCACACCATAGGACTCCATCCCACACCTCCCATGCCTCACCTAAAGCTTCTGGAACAGTCCTCCTGCCTCCTCATTCCCATATTGTCATCTAGGGCCAGTGTAAGGCACCCACTTCAAAGACGCTGCCATGACCCCCCTACCCCTCAGCCTCCCCCATCTAAAACAGCCCCCATTGCCCTTGATCATAACACCTACTTTACTTCTTCATAGCACTTAACACCTTCCAAGTTGTCTTGTTTATTCATCTGTTTCTTTGTTCTCTGTGTGTTTCTGTTTTCCTTGCAGCTCCAGCTCACACAGAGTGCCTAGTAGTTCTCCGCTATTATGTCTAACACTGAGAACTGGCACTCGCACCTTGTGGGTACTCAACAAGCTTTCAGTCAATAAATTAACAAACACTGATCATTAATAATGCCTTCCTTTCAATGCCTGCCTTTCCAAATATAAATGTGCGTATGGAGATAGATAGATAGATGATAGGTAGGTAGGTAGGTAGGTAGGTAGATAGATAAATAAAAGATGATGGATGGATGGATGGATGGATGGATAGATAGATAATGAGCTTTCCAAAACATTTCCACAAGTAATACTTGTCTGCCACTTGTCCCATGTAAGATAAGAAGAAGAGGCTTTGTTATAACCATTTCACAGACAGAGAAATTAAAGCCCATAGAGATTTAGTGACTTTTTCTCCTGACCCTAAAATTAGACCAGGGTTCCTCTGCACGTCACTAGCTAGGTAACATTAGAAAAATCATTTCCCCCCCTTTGAGACTCAGTCCCCTCACAATGGGGGACTATAAACTCAAAGATTTCTAAGATTCTTTCTGGGAATAAAATTCTAGGATGGTATTTCCCCGACTGTGTGCTGGGAAACCCAGTATCCAATGAGATTGTAACACTGTGAGTCAAGGCTTCAGAAAGAATAAGAAAATGAACAAGAATGAAATGGGTCAGTGTCTGTGGTGTTCCAGGTGTATGGCGAGCACTTCCCACTTCCCATCAGCTCAACTGTACAGCTGGGAAATGAAGTAAAGCAGGAAAGTCAGAGATGATGCGTATGGCAGAGGATGGTTGCTCAACACAATGACCTCAAAGGATTCATTCAAAAACCTTAAGAAGGCTGTAGAAAGCTTAATTGTTGCTCTGTATTTGATTTGCCATCAACTATAGGGAGCCAGTGTTCCACTTTCACCTTCTAAATCTCAAGCAGGTACATCTACCAACTGAACCCAAATGGGAATCTATAACTCTAGCTACAAGGGAGTCTGGGAAATGTAGTTCTCTTGGCTTTACATCCTCTGCAGTATGAGAATGGCAAACCAGATAGGGAGTGGTAATGATGCTGAGTGCCATTGGTCATATCCATCTTTCACTCTATGGCAAATTAGGTTATCAAAGATGCTGGGGGTCTGAGATGTGAGTTGGAGAATTAGGGAATGGGGAGGGAGTTGGTGTAGGGATGGAAGTGGGGTGGGGGATGGAAATCAGGGTCCAGGATGAAGACACAAAGCTCCTTCTCAGAACTACAGCAAAAGCAAAAGAGAGTTGAAAATAAAGGGAAAAAAATCACAGCTGTGGTGGATGAAAGGTTTGTTTTCTCAGATTAAAGCCAACTCAAGGTATTCTACTCCTGGTCCCTCCCATCTTCACCATGGGATCTTAAGCGTCTTCTCTCCCTCTCTAAAAAACACTCCTCGTCAGTTTTCTTTTCCCTGCGGCTTGACTATCAAGTGGGTCATACTACATGGACCTGATTTACTTTCACTCTTAAGCGATGCAAATGTGAGAGAGACTGTGATCTCCTAACCAGCAAACCCAAGTGGCTTCACACATTCGCCTTTTGAGCTTCATCTATTTAATCTGAAAAGTTCTGTAAGTGGCAGAGTCACCTTTCATTATAACTTCAATTCAGACAAGCAGGATTTCATATGACTTCTTGGGTATGTCCTACTTTTGCAATCAGGAAAAAATAAGTAAAGATGTGATATTTGGGGGGGGCAGGTAGGTGGGATGAATAGGTCGAGCACAGAGGAATTTTAGAGCAGTGAAAAATACTCTGTGTAATTCTATAATGGTGGATGCATGTCTTTACACATTTGTCCAAGCTCGCAGAACATACAACACCAAGAGTGGATCATAATGTAAACTAGGGTCTCTGGGTGACAATGACGTATTAGCGTAGGTTCCTCAGTTATAACAAAAGTACCACTCTAATGGATGCTGATAATGAGGGACAGAAGCTCTGCATGTATGGGAGCAGGAAATCTCTCTACCTTCCCTTCAATTTTGCTGTCAACCTTAAACTGCCTTAATTTTGGCTTTGTTTTGTTTTTTAAGTACGCTCCATGGCCAGCATGGAGCCCAGTGCAGGGCTTGAACTCATGACCCTGAGATCAAGACCTGAGCTGAGATCAAGAGTTGGACACATAACCGACTGAGCCACCCTGGCATCCCATAAACTGTCTTCATTCTTAAAAATACAGTGGCTTGATCAAAGTAAGATAAAATGTCCAATTGTAATCTCTTTTCTTGTACGTATACACACACATAGTTTTACACTCATGATTGTGACCTAGCACTTACAGTTCTATTTGTGGGATCATAGAAGGTTTGAGCCCAAAAAGACCTGAGAAATCATGTAGCCAAATGGTATCAAACCACATTCTGAGGACCCTCAGGATCTACAGAGATATTTCAAGGGTTCCCAGAGCAGGGGAGATAAAGTGACCAAGACCACTGCTCCTGTGTGAACCCAAAAGGCTTGGCTTTCATCTATTTTATATTTTGGATTTGCCTGTGAGATTCCATTTTAAAAAGAAATCACACTGCAACACACACACACACACACACACACACACACACACACACACACACACCAGAGAATGAGTTCAGAGCCACCTAGCTTCTGCCATTATTTGTATGGGAAAGTGGAGGCCAAGAGAACTCAAAAGCCCACCTATAGTCCCACAGAAGCAGAAAAACAGGGTCTGGAACTGGAAATCTGACGCCTAATCTCTTTTCCCTCTGCACCACTGCAAGAATCTCAGGCTGAGTGGCCCAGACAGATGTGGCTCTGATCCAAGGGTCAGATCCTTTTTGGCACTGTTTGTTTGCACAACATAGAATATTGTTTAAGACCTGAAGCTCAGAGACATCTCCTGGCAAGACACTCTGATTTGGAGCTGATTTGGAGCACCAGAGGGGTGCGTTTCAAGAGCTTGTGGTCTGGACGGAGAGCACACCAGTGAAGACAGGGTGGCTCTTCCCGGGGGTGGTGTGCTCTGCTGCTCCACGTCACATCCCTTCTCAGTACTGTAAACACAAGTCCACTGTATGTTTTTAAAACGTGAGAAGAAGCAGGATCCTGCCTGCATGTTTTGACATAGCCTGAAGGGAGGGAGAATGGGACCAGTGGATCTCGCCTGTGCAGAACGTAATTGCTTCCCGGATCTGATGGTTAATCTCAGGCCAGCAGGGCTGTCGGCAGTTTCTCCTCCAAACCGCCTGCACCCACCGCATGGAGCAGAGACCTGGGACCCACACTTGGCTTTCCTGCTCATGCACTCTGGGACTTTGGTCCTCAGTTTCCTTAGTTGAAAAGTCAGAGGTTTGGCCTAGATCACGGTTTTCTACCTATCAAAGAGACTTTGTTTGGATCCATTTTACAATGGAAGATTTAGGTTGAAGTTTCTGCTACTAAAAGAAAGCTGGAAATCCACTGGACTAGATGTTGTTGATAACTCTTTCAGCTCTAAGATATTGCAACTCTAGATTTTACTTCTCTTTAAGGTGCTAGAAGTTTGACTTCCACCCAGGAGAGGTCAAGAAAGGCATCCTCAGTCCTTAGCAAGAGAGTTGAGCATTGCGGGGCCTAGGGAGCCCAATCCTGCTACCCCAGTCCCATCCCCTCTCAGACCCACAGGGCTAGCTGCTCCCTCTTCTGCCCCATGTAGCAGTCTGTGTCCCATACCAATCATGCTGTCATCACTGCATCACTTTTGTCCTACCAACACCACTGCTTCTGCTTCCTAACTTCCATCCCTGCTGAACTGCCTGAAGCCTATGGCTGTGTCTTTTTTCCTTGGTGAAATCCTAGTGCCTGGCACCATACCTGGTATATTGTAAGTGCTTAATGAATGCATGTTGCATTTCATCGCATTCTGAACAATTGGACTTACTTTCAAACTTAACAGTCAGTCTAAAGCTAACCTTTAAATGCAAGTAATTTCAAGAAAAATATTCTGGCCTGGTATAGACATAGCATGTAGTCAGTCAGCAGATGTTGAGCATCAACCATAAGCCAAGGACCACTCCAGGACCTTCTGATACCCTCAAGGATAAACCTGATCCTGTCTCCAATGGGGAGGTACTAGAACCACAAGACAGAATTGATCATATAGTGAGGGCTGGGAGGAACTCTGTTCCCAGAGCATGAATTTTTCTGGTGTCATGAGTCCCACGGGAAAGCTGAGACTTGAAGTATGCCAGGCTCAGGGAAGGAACAATCCACGTAGCTGGTTTCTTTACTGAGATGAGAGTCCTCCAGAGAGGAGCACCAACCCACCGGTGGAGCATGGTAGAACAGGGCACCACAAAGAAAAGACAGCACAAAATGACAAGACTGTTCAATCCTTCCCAAATTTCCTATCCCAAAGACCAGAATATGTGGCAGAACCAGAGTGGACTTGGACAGCACTGACTTTGACTGGGATCACTGTGACTTGCTTGCTGTGGGATGAGAGGCAAGCTGCCTTACCCTTTCTAAGAATGTGCAAGGGAAGGACCATGAATTCGGACGGTGTTCTGTTGAGTTGGAAGTAACTTTGGAATTGACGATAGAAGGGAAGGGTCCAGGAGAAACATGGACAAGGAGGGCTGGCAAGAGGTTTGTGCTTGGGAGAGGGATTCTGGAGTTAATTGATGTGCGTGTTTCTTGCAGCCACACTCAAAGAGAAGATGTAGAGAGAAGAGAAGAGGAGGGGTAAAGAAGGAACCACCCAGAACCTAACATCTCTGAGACCTGCATTTGCTCCTCTGTGTTCCTCTAACCTTCTATAATAGCTCCCACAAGTTTCCCCCCTTGATATTGTGAACTTTCTAAGCACAGGGCCAGGGTTAAACCACCTTTGCCTCCCTCACATTTATCTCTTTGTTTACTGAGTGAATAAGTGAACCAATGAAGCCTAGAATTCATTTCCTTTGAGAAACAACTGAAGAACCTATAAATGCTATCTTGAAGAAGACTTGGCTCAGGACACCTCAAAAGGGCTGACCCGTGGAAACAGGCAGAACACCATCATATCAATGTTGGAGGAAAATTATTTCAGTTCAACATGAATGGACTGGGCCATCTGGTGAAGCAGGGAGGTCTGCAGGACTGAGAACTTGTACATGGAGATGGATGATATTCTCCCAGGACTAGGGCCCTGCATGGCAGCCTAACCACACCTTCAAGAGAGGCAGCTCAAAGAGTCTAAGGTTCCAACTTGGCACCCAGGCAACTCTATCACCTATACCAACTGATTGCAGAAGAGAGGAATGGAACCCATCCTTAGCACGCAAAGATGAGATCTTTGCAGGTGTGGGCTTCATTCTGTGGAACTTCTGGAAAGCCAACTGGTCCAGCCTTTCCCTCATCATTCTGGGGCCTCAGTATCTGGTCACCACCTGACCTGTCTACCACTCCTCAGTCCCCTGCCCAGTCCTGACCACCCTTGGGTGGGGCTCCATTAAGAGTAGAGACTAGGCATCATTTGTTCATGAGGCAGCTATGTTCCAATGGTTAGGAGTACAAGTACTATAGTTAGACCACCTTCATTCCCTCATCTATGATCTGAGACACTCATAGTAAGAATGTAAGGATCAAAGGGTTAATACACATAACATGCTTAAAACAGTTCTAGCACAGAATTGGTTCTCAAAAGAAATTAACTTTCTTATAATAAGATCAGTTTCTCCTGTACCTGGCATGGAACATGTAAAAAAAGTTTTTCTGAATAAAAAATTAATTAATAAATCAATTAATAACTAAATATTGATGTTGCAATCACCAACTAGTCAATAAACATTTGTTAATTCCAAATAAGCACCCATTACTATGCTGGGTACAGAAAAAGACAGAAGTAGAAATAAAAATACATGGTTCTCATTTCTAAGGATTTTACAATCTGATGATAAAGAAAAGTATTATTAATTTTTTAAATTAATAAATTTATAACAAAATCTAACATAGTTTCAGAAGTGCACTTGCGATGAGCCCTAGGTGGTGTATGGAAGTGATGAATCACTACATTGTACACCTGAAACTAATATTACACTGTATGTTAACTAACTGGAATTTAAATAGAAATTTTTTCAAAAATCTAACACAGCTTTATAAAGTAACACTAGGCCAGGCCCTGCTAGCTTTCAGAGGTTATTTCATTTGATCAAGCTCTAAATTGTGAGGGTCCTGCAATAAATGGTTTAGGACAAAAAGGGGAAATCATGTGGGTTCTCTCAAGGGAAAGGCTATTTAAAAGTGCCTTTAATTTTCTTAATAGTCTACAAGTTTCCCAAAAATGTTCAAAAATACTTAGACAGAGAGGTGAGGGAATTGGGGATAATCTGTGGCAACATAAAGCATGTTGGATTTACACCCTTTATCAATCTAAATTCATTTGTTCCCAACCTTAAAGCTATTAAGCAGGTACAGGATTTTTCTGGGAAAATCCTGGAGTTAGTCCTCTCTCTGTTCTCCTGTGTTAGGATCTACAGAAATGCTTCCCTTGCATAGAGAAAGGTTCTGCTCTCTGACCTATCAAGGGCCAGGGAGCAAAATGGTGTTCGGCCAGTCACACAGAACAGATCCCTTGCTGTCGGTCATGGGATTCTATGCAAGTTCACCATCAATGTCCTCCCAAAAGAAAACATAAGCACCATTGATTACCTTCTAATAACCAGTTTATTACACATTTTATATTTATAAAAGGGCACTGAGAGAACACTGTTATTATTTCTCTAATCCAAAGCAGATGGTCCTGACAGAGGTAAATGGGACTTTCTGGGTGTGGCCCTGAAAGTTTGTGTTTTCCCAGAAGGTTTTGAGCCAGGGCCAAACCAGACCCAGAAGTTCCCATCCACCCCTGTCTCAACACATGACTTTCATTAACAAAATTGCATTGCTCTTTTCTGCAGAAAGTGGTACCATTACTCTAATAAAAACATGTCCATTATGGATCAATTGCCACCTACATGGTGGTGAGGAGGACTCAGAAGCAAGAGGCCAGGGATTGGTGAGAACAAAGAAGGCTGGTCTTACAGAGGGAGGCTCCAGCCACTCACTGAGCCTCCTTCCCAGGTCTGTGGCTGGACAGGAAGAAGGTGGGTCAAACTTGTACCATTAGCACGATCACCCTAGGTGAATCCCCTAAATGTGGAACTTGGCCCTCAGAAGACGTCGGTTCCAATCCTTACCCCAGCCCAGCCCAGCCCACTGCATGCATCTTGTCATTGGAGACCAACACAAGCACCCCTTGGCTGACCATCCTCCACGCCCACTCTCTGGACTCATCTAGACTCTCTCACTTTGTTCCTGACTTTGCTTTTTTTGCTCCATTCCAAGAGCTGCCCCTGCAGTCTCCAGGCTCACGCTTACTTTTTCAATTTCACTTGGACTTCTTGACTTAGTCATGGCCACAGTATGTTCCACCCACTGGCTCTACCCACTCCTAGTATCCTCAGGATACACTGTCTGACCAACAGTGGAAGTGATTTTCTCAAGCTTCTAGGTGCATGAGAATCAGCTAGGGAGAGTTGGAAAAACTAATTCCGGAGTCCCATCTTCAGAAATCCCAATTCTATAGGTCTGCAATGGACTAAGAATCTGCATGTCATGGGGTGGATGGTTCAAATGGAGGAAGAAGCTGAGATGCTCTTTGGACAGCACAGTCTTCCCTCACAGGCCTCCAACCAGCAGGTGAAATGACCACTTTTTGTATCTGCACAACCCTCTGCACTTACACATCCATTCATCCTTCCCACCCCTCTGACTCTCCGTCTCATTAAGGGTACAACTATGTCCATTTGACAGAAGAGGAAAAGGAGGCTTGGAGTGATGATATGAGACCTCAGATTCCCAGGCCATGGGGCATCTCTGCTGCACATGACTCATAGGTGTCCCAGCCTTGCATACTGACACTGGAGTTCCTAAAGTCTTCTCCATCCCACCAATGGAATCTCCATCCTTCATGTCATTGGTCCAGATCTTTGAAGCCATCCTTAATCTGCTCATTTATAATCCACAGAATTTTTTTCTGTATATATATCCTGTATCAAACATCTCCCACCTCCCTTGCTATGCTGGTTCCAACATGATTCTTCTCCTTACCCCTGCCCCAGTGTCTCAGTCAGCTCTCGCTGCTGTAACAGAATATCAACACACATTTCTCTCTCACAGTTCTGGAGGCTGAAAGTCCAAATTCAAGGTGCTGGCCAATTTGATCCCTGGTGGGATCTCACTTCCTAGCTTGCAGATAGCTGCCTTCTCACTATGTGCTCACACAACAGAGAGACAGACAGAGAGAGAGAGCACTCTTATCTTTCTTCCTCTTCTCATAAGGACACAGATTCACTCTTGAGGTCCCCACCCTCACAACCTTACCTAAACCTGATTACTTCTGAAAGGACCCACCTCCAAATACCATTATGCTGGGGTTGGGGCTTCAACATATGTGCTTGAGGGAAGATACAATTCAGACCAGAGCGCTCACTTGGGTCTATTCTCGACACAGCGCACACAGTGAGTCTCATGACACCTAAATCACATCCAAGCACTCCAGTGATTCGCAGTCACTAGGAGTGCTGAGCTGCCCAGTGTGGTACTCACCAGAAGAGCTGCAGAGATCTGGAGAAGAGTCACAATGGGGAAGAGCTCTTGCTGGAGGTGGCTCCTCACTGGGCCTCAGAGGAGACACTGGAAAGCTAGGAAATGGGAGAGCCACTGGCTTGGACCATAGCAGGGCCATTTTGGGAAGTGAGTTGTTTTTGTTGTTGTTGTTTTTGTTGTTGTTGTTGTTGTTTTTAGCTTATGCCTGTTTTGATCTAGAAAGGAGCTGGAAAAAAAATGAGGATAAGGAAAATTATATTTTTTTTCAAGTTGAAGTCAGGACCAAGAATGGGAAATAGAATCAGAATGTTTCAGGTCATGACACTTTGTCAATCTATTTGAGCACCAAAGATTTTGCCCTGAGTGTCCTAGCAACCCAAAGGCAGAGGGGAAAAGAGCCAGTTCCATAAATCTTTCTGTCAAAGAGAAGGAGAAAACACATAATGTTCTTTAGAAAACAGACTACTTTTTCCTAGTATTGCATTGTAAAGAAAATTTCCCATTGGAGTTACTTCAAACAAAGGTTTATGTCTTGAACCTGCTTTGTTGGATATAATGAGGCCTAAAAGGTCTTGGAGAGTCCCTCTATAAAAGATGGAAGTATAAATCAAAGTCCAGTCAGAGGGAGGGGACAGGATGACACTTGGGTCAGTCATCCCTATATCCTCCCTGGTGGACATTGTTGATGTCTGGGCTTGAGTCAGCCCAGTGTAGGGATGTCTTGACCAATACCTCAGCCCCCAGGTCTGACACCAGCAACTGGCAGTAAGATTTACAGTGCTCCCCACTGCTCTTCCAAGCAAGTCCTTCCAACCCCCTTACCGTGACCTGCAGAGACCAGCATGATCTGGCTCCTGCCCACTTCCCAGACTCCTCCTCCCACCCACTCAGCACCACCACACTCTGGCCACACTGGCCTTTGGGAAGGGAGCCAATCTCTCTCCCACCTCCAACCCAGTGTGTTTAGTCATTCCATGGACAGGGCTCTTCCTTCAGCTTTTCACATGGTGCCTGCCTCCTGATTCTTTGGGGCTCAATTCCTCCCATGAGTCTGCCCTGCCCACCCCTCGAAATGAGGCCTTGCCTATCATTCCCTAGCTCATCTCCAGTGTCTCTCCTCCATGGTATGGATCACAATCTACATACTTTACTCCAGCCTTTATGCGTGTATTGGTGTCTCCCCACTAGAATGTAAGAGGGTGGGGGTCTTGCCTGCCTTGCCTCCATTGTGTCTCTAGGGCCCAAGGCAGCATCTGACACATAGTAGGGGCCCAACATACATTTCTGGAATAAGTGGGGGGAAAAAGGAATGCTCTGTGGGGAGAGAATGAGGGGCAGTCTTCCCTACCTTGAATCCTGGCATAAAAAATCCCACCATTTAAGAAGATGTCCTTCCAAGGAAATCAAGGAACCCAAAACAACATTCACTCAAAGGACAGCCAGCCAATTCCAGCACATTGATAGCTCCCAGGTCCCTGTGCAGACAAGGAGGGATTTCTCTGAAGAAATAATTCTTGGTAGAGCCATGTTTGTTCTTTGCTGCAGTGTTTGTCAGGGTAGACTGGGGAGCAGCACATGGAAGGATAGTGGGATTCCTTTCTTCTATCCCTTCCAATCCAATCCCCAAAGAAAGTTCCGTCAGTGGGATGAAAACATACCTCCAATCCAAAGGCACCAAAGAGTACTACATGGTGTAACAAAATAAAAAAGAGACACTGTCTGGACATGAATGGAAAAAAATTTTCTTACTTGGCCCTCTTCTGGTACCAGGGTCCACTGGCATTAATATGCTAGCTAAGGGCAGGAGCCTCTCTTGAAGTGAAGCTTCCACCCTACCCCCCGCAGAGAGAAGCAGTAACCAGAGCGAGGCCACCCACTGCTGTCGGCAGCCCGGGCTCAACTGAGGGCTTATTATCACACTCCAGCCTTCTCTGTTCCCTTTGGTTTCCCCCTCCTTTCCCACACTCTTCTTCCATGGCTCCAAACAGGCCACCTGGTGCCCACACCCAAATTCCTACTCTCCAGTCTGTCCTTCCCTACAGCCACCTGGAGCTAGGAACGCAACGTAGAAATTTCTCCAGCTGGAGACCAAGGTGGTCATAGGCCTCATTCCTGCTTAGCCACTCTCAAGCTGTAGCACCTTGAGCAAAACTCTTCCTTGCCTTGGTTTTAGTCAACCGCAAAATAAGCAAACTGTTCTCATTCATGTGCCACCTTCCCGATTTTTAACATTTCTTCATATTATATATTCTGTTACTTAAAACATGATTATCTAATGTTTGCCTTTATACTTACTCACATGTTAAACAGTAATATCATGGGTATGCTATGTGTATTTTTCTAATGTACATTTGAAATATATAACTATCAAAAACTGAGTCCATCTGCACCCTAAGTCACCTTGTATTCAATCGGTCCAATACATACACACTTTTGGGAATACTGGATTAATGACCTGATCTCTACAATAAGTTCCAACAGTGCATAGCTCCACAACATGGAGGAATTACTTTTCGTTCCTGAGGATACAAACATTGTGGCTAGGATTTCAACACAGCCCTCGTGATGAATCCTCTGATTGGTATCTGTGGAATCCCAAACCCACTGCTGATGGTAACAAGCCCCAACAGTGAAGGTCCTATTCTTAGCATAACTTGATTTTTCCAGCACTGAAACTCCTGTTATGTGTCATGCTTCATTCTAGGTCCTTTCCGAAGAGAAGTGGTAGAGACATAGGTTTGTCCTCATGAGGTCCAGAAAGGGCTGCAGACTAGAAGCTCCATTCCAGTGTGGTGACAAGGCCAAGCTCCAACTTGAGAGAGGAGACTGATTAGTGAGTCCTGGCACCTGGCACAGTGCCCAGCACACAGTGGAGATTTTCTTAGCTTGTCTGCTGAGGTTCAATTATGGAGGTGTTTATTTACAAGACATTGCGGAGACATAGCAGAGACTGAGATTTCTTCTACGGAAGGGACATCACAGAAGGCTCTGCTAAGCAGGTTTTCAAAAAATGAGGCGTTATGTGGTAAGGAGGTCCCTCCAAAGGCAGACAAAATAGCCTAAGCAAAGACCAGGAGGAGAGAGACACAGAAGTGTTGAGGTCGAGGAGTCATTAAAAAGGGCATAAGGGTGGTTCTGCACAGGGAAATGATGAGGGCCAGAGAGATCTAGATGACCTGAGCTGAAATCAAGAGTTGGATGCTTAACTGACTGGGCCACCCAGGTACCCCTGCCCAAGATTTTAATGCACCCATTATAAAAATGCTTCAGTGAGGAATTACGGTCTTGAAACAAATTAAAAAATACAGTGTCAGCAAAGAAATAAAGGAGAATCAATGACAATTTTAGAACTGAACAATACAATAGCAAAAAATAAAAAAGAAGGAAGCTTCAAAAGCAGCCATCTAATCCAGGAGTCAGCAAACTACAGCCCACAAGCCAAACCCAGTCTGCTGTCTCTTTTTGTTAATGGTTCTACTGGAACACTCCATGCTCACTTGATTGCATACTGCCTCTCACGGCTTTGTGCTACAATGGCAGAGTTGAGTATATGCAATAAAAAATGTGTGGCCTCCAAAATGTAAAATATTTACCATTCTCCCCTTTACAGAAAATGTTTATTGACCCCTGATCTAAGCTACCACTTCCAGAAAGTAGAAAAAGAGAAAACCAAACCCAAATAAAATAGAAAGAAATAATCAACATAATAAATAATAAAGGGTCATGACAAAAGTTTCAACACTGAGCAAAATGTTCTATATCTTGACCTGAGTGATGGCTTCATCATTTTCCAAAACTTATCAAATGACACTCTTCAGATCTGTGCATTTTACTGCATGTAAAATATGCCTTCAAAATTACTTGGGTCAGAGCATGCCACTCTCTCACTCACAAGCTCCCAGTGGCTCTCCATGTCACTTAGACGAAAACTCAAAGATGTTTTGGTGTCCCCCGCCAAGTCCCCGCATGACCCCCTACACAAGCTGCCCTCTTTGACATCACCTTCAACCCTCCCTGTTCCACTCCTCTCCAACTACACTGGCCTTCTTGACGCTGCTGGAAGATTCCAGCAACTCTCCTACCTCCAAGCCATTACAACAGCTCTTCCCTCTGCCTGTCTACTCCAGGCTTTACCTCCTATAACTCTTTCAAGTCTTTGTTCAACATCCACCTTCTCAGTAAGACCTAGCTACTTAACCTGCCCTACTTTCCTCCTTGTCTACAGCATCACCTTTAACACACTATATAATTTACTTTTTTTTTTCCTTTTTTTTTTAAGCCTACAGCAGCCAGTATTCCCAGGTAGTCTCCTATCCAAGTACTGACCAGACCTGACCCTGCTTAGTTTCCAAGATCAGATATATAATTTACTCATTATGTTTGTCATCTGTCTTCTCCCACTGTGCCAACACGCTAGAACGAAAGCAGAAAGGAGGTAAGAATCTTTTCTGACTCAGTCGCTGATGTATCACACCTACTTAAAATAGTACTACAAACACTTAGACCAGAGACACTTAGTGGATGCTCAAGAAATGAGCACTAGGTAAAGGTTGTGAAGACAATTTAAGTAATGCAAAGTATATATAACCTTTATGTGAATATGGCAGAGCAAAAAACACAGGTCCTTTACCCTTGGCATTCTCTCCTTGTTCCTTGTCTCTTCCTATCTTGACCTCATACGTAGAGCACACACCCTGAAAACCTACATTCTCTGACCAAAAAAAAAAAAAAAAAAAAATTGCTAATCCTGTGACCAGCAAACATGTTTGCCAGCTAGTATCCTACAGGATTCAGGGCATCTCCAAAATGGGAGAGTGACTGCCTCCTCCCAAAAATGGGGGGTCACCATACATGTTATCACCTGAATGGCCTCCACTTGAGCCAGTCTTTGATTTGAACAGCTCTATCTGCAGTAACTACTACTATTAGATCATTCATTTTCAGCACCTGATAAAAAGCAGTCAAGAATATGAGGTGTGATTACCAATTTGTACAATTCAGTACTACTTCTTCAATTACATTGCAAAATAAGAACCAGTCATCTCAGGTCTTGCTGTGCTGTACCTGAATCTTTCCTTGTAACTTAGAGGGTGGAAGGAGCACTCTTCATCCTAACCAGGGGAAACTGCTATTTCTCAGTCTAGAGCACATGTTACAGAAGGTGAGCCCAAGAGAAGCCAAAAAGCTCAATGGGAAAGAACAATTACCAGGGTTGACCAGTCAGTGTTCTGGTTACATTCTGGCTGTCAACTCTAATCATAGTTTGAACTCCTGTCTGTGTTTACTGTTGGCATTAATGAAGGCATTTCTGCCTTTCTCAAATGGGACTGCAGCTCAGCCAACATTTTCCCATGAGAGCAGTAGGAGTTAACTGTGGCGGTCACCCTTTGTGCATCTATCCAGGTCATAGGGAACTTCTTACTTCTGGACATTTTTCTCCCCACCCAGCTGCCCTTGGCCCTTTTGACTCTACATCTCAGGCTGTAGCTGCTTGAACCAAACTGGACATCTGACCCAAACTCCTTGGTTTTTTGTTTGTTTGTTTGTTTTTATTATTTAAACCTTATTTTATTTTTTCAGTGTTCCAAGATTCATTTTTTTAAAGATTTTATTTATTTATTTGACAGACAGAGATCACAAGTAGGAAGAGAGGCAGGCAGAGATAGAGTGGGGAAGCAGGATCCCTGCTGAGCAGAGCCCAATGTGGGGCTTGATCCCAGAACCCTGAGATCATGACCTGAGCTGAAGGCAGAGGCTTAACCCAATGACCCTCCCAGGAGCCCCTCCAAGATTGTTTATACATCACACCCAGTGCTCTATGCAATACATGTCCTTCTTAATACCCACCACCATGCTCACCCAACCCCCTACCCACCTCTCCTTCAAAACCCTCAGTTTGTTTCTCAGAGTCCGCAGTCTCTCATGGTTCCTCTCCCCCTCCAATTTCCCCCAACTCCCTTCTCCTCTCCTTCTCCCAATGTCCTCCATGTTATTCCTTGGGCTCCACAAGTAAGTGAAACCATATGATAATTGACTCTCTCTGCTTGACTTATTTCATTCAGCATAATATGCTGAGTGAAATAAGTCAAGCAGAGAGAGTCAAACTCCTCGTTTTTGAGCTGGGGTTCTGGGACACTCAACGAGTTTTTGCATGTGGTTGCAGCTGAGGACATAGAGACTCAAGACCTTGAAGGCAGCTGTTTTCCCACCATGAGAGCATGCAGTCTGCAGAGAGAACAGAGCAGACACCTGACGAAGCAAAAAGTAGGAAAGACAGAGGTGCTCTTGCTCATTTTCCAGTTCTTGGTTTCAGTCTTCCAGAGGCCCTTTTTCTTAGACATGATGAGCCATGTAGCTGTCTTTCTTACCATGATTCATTTTTGCTTAAGCCAGCTCAAGCTGGTTATAGTCACAAATAAAGTTTGAGCTAAGAATTAAGGGTAAAATTACAGCTAAGGGTAAAATTACGGCTAAGGAAATAAGGCTATGCTGCCCAAAATCATCAAAAATGAGAAACTGACTGCACCTGGGTGACTCAGTTGTTTAAACAACCGACTTGTGATTTCAGCCAGGGTCATGATCTCAGAGCTGTGAGATCGAGCCCTGCATCAGGCTCAGCACGGGGCATGGAGCCTGCTTAAGAATCTCTCCTTCCCTCTCTCTCTGGCCCTCCCAGGCCTCTCCCTTTCTAAAAAACAAACAAACAAACAAACAAAAAACCTGATTAATTTATTTACTAATTATATTTCCCTAATTTGTATACTAGTCCTAAAAAACAGTCCTAAAATTCCTCTTAAGGAATCTGATTGCATTAGCTCAATATCTGACTTTCCAGACTCCCTCCCTGCTCACTATCCAATTCATCCTGTCCTCTCTGTTTCTTCCCACTTGTCAAGTTATTTGCCAGATTGAGAATCCTGACCAGGTCTTCAGTGTCTTTTCAATAAAGCTCAGTTCCTCAGGCGACATGCATTACCTGACACCCATTTCTCATCTCTTTCAGGTTCACCCATCCAGAAAATGAAGGCCTCATGATCCCCCATTACACTTGTAACTGTGGTGTTGATGCAGGAGATCCCTAGAGCTACACCGACCAATATCACCAACGATCACATGTGGCCAGTTACATTCAAGGTAATTAAAATTAAACAACATTAGACATTCATTTCCTCAGTCACATTGGCACACTGTAATGTTTGTTGGGTACGTGTGGCTATTTACTACCATATTGAATACAGAACATTTCCAGAACTGCAGACGTGGTTACTGGATGACACATGTCTAAAGTGTCCTCTTTCTCCCTCCTCTACTTGTCCAAGCCTGCTCATCCATTCAGGTCACAATCTTCAAGGCCACAAACTTTCCACATGAAAGCCATACAGCTAATGAAGTGAAATTTGAACCTTTCATTTTATCTTCTCTTGGTAGTTGCTATGGACTGAATGTTTGTATCCCTCCAATGTTCATACAGCAAAATCCTTATCCCTAGTATGGTGGTCCTAGGAGGTGGGGCATTTGGGAGGTGATGAGGTCATAAGGGTGGAGCCCTCATGAATGGGATTAGCGCCCTTATAAAGAGACCTGAGAAAGTTCCCTGCCCCTCCCACCTCTTGAGGACTCAGCCAGGAGATAGCCAGCTGCAAGTCAGGAAGTGGACCTCACCAGACACCAAATATGCCAGCATTCTGATCTTGGACATTCCAACCTCCAGAACTCTGAGAAATAAATGTTTGTGATTTAAGCCCCTCAGTCTATGGTATATGGTTACAGCAGCCCAAACAGATGAAGACAGTAGCTAAACTTCCACTTTCTAGATCCTGGCTAGAAATCTCTCCACTGTTACTAGCTTTGTGACATTGAACAATTCACTTAGACAGTTTCTTCATCTGTAAAATAGAGATAAAAATACTACTTTCTAGGCTGCATTACTGTTAAGTATTAAATGAGTTATCCATGTATTAATGTACAGTACTAATATATGCAAAGCTTTCCACCAAAGCCTGACACAAAGTAAGCTCTCATTTAGTGCTGGTGGTGGCAGTGCTGGTCTGGTATAATTGTCTAGTTGGGCTCCCCTCAACTCCCCTCCAGACTCGTTCCTTGAATGAAGGATGCGAGTCTAATTCATCATTCCCAGGATGCCTAGCATACTTCTTGCCAAATAGGAGATATGTGAATCTGTTCTTTTTTTAATGAATGATTTTAGAAATGACTTAGTAATGCACAGATGAAGACTTAGAATAGGAACAGAAGAATTAATGTACAGAAATAATCAAAATAAATATCGAGAATCTAAGGCTCGTCGAAGCTCAGATCTAACTTAGACAGTGGCATTTAAACAAGCTTCTTCCTGAAAGGTCCTTGCTCCTAGCACCTGACATATGTGGGAATGCCACAGCTGACACCTACGGTTCTGTGGTAATTGCCAACAACCAGCAGAACTGTGTGTCTGACACCCACCAGCAGACACCTGCTTCTGCACACCGTTGCCTTCAGGAGTGGGAAGGAGATAAACTGTGTGCAGTCATGGGTGGGGGAACTGGCTCTGACCAGCAGTGGCCTGCTCTCCACTCCTCCGCTTCCCACGGCTGGCTCAGGCAACTCTTCACTTGGATGGGCAGGAGCCACGGGTCTTCATGCCCAAGACTCAATTTGTCTCATGGCTCAGCCTTCATTAACCTTCCCCCCATCAATAAAGTTCATTGTGGATTCAGATGACTCCAGGGTGGATGGCCTCAGACATGCATCCTGCCTCAACCTTAAGGAAGGCCCATCTCACAAGATGCTTCCAGTATGGGTACAGCTGTGGAAATGAGCACAGGAGGGTCTCACACTGGTGGCTAAATGCTTTATCCTGGAAATAACACTCTTTTTCCTGTGCTTATAGCCCACTGGCAGACTGGTCACCTAATGACAAAGTGAAGGGAGAGGGGTGGTCCTCACATGGGCCAAGAGTCAGATGTCGGTGACACCAGAAGTACCAGAAGCCCATTCAGAAATGACTTTTCCAGGGTCATGTGGCTAAGCAGGGACACTGATAGGATGGACACCAGGTCTGCCCAACTCCAACACCCACACTCCCTCCACCACATCCCACTCAGCTACAAAGGGCTCCTTAGCAAATAAAACTCCTCTCAGATCCTAACTGGCTGTTGAGTAAACTCTGAGTTGGAAGCTCTTCAAAGGGCACGACTCACAATCTGTTCAGAGGAAGTACAAAGGAGTGTGATCCGGCTAATTAATCTAGTTTATTTGGTAAGCTGAGTTACATGGGAAGCACTGTCAAACAAATAATGATAAACCATAAGTTTTACTATGTGGGTAGATGCTATAACTGTTCCAAAAATTATATGAAATTCCTTAAGTTTTAGTATGTCCTGATATAAGTTCATCACTTGACATTCTAATCTTTAAAATGTTGTGTATCACTAAATGATCAAATTTCCTTATCAACAGCATTACAATAAAATCTCATCAGGTCAGGGCACCTGGGTGGCTCAGTGGGTTAAAGCCTCTGCCTTTAGCTCAGGTCATGATCTCAGGGTCCTGGGATCGAGCCCCACATCGGGCTCTCTGCTCAGCGGGGAGCCTGCTTACTCCTCTCTCTCTGCCTGCCTGCTTGTGATCTCTCTCTCTGTCAAATAAATAAATAAAATCTTAAAAAAAAAAATCTCATCAGGTCTTTCAAAAAAGGTGGGGGGAGGAGCGTGACCACACATTGAGTGTCAAAGTAGGGATCCTCCCAGACTGAGGACTGAGGTAACTTGATCTTGTCTCCAGAGCAAGGATATCATGTGTGATGCTCTGGGGACACCTCTTCTCTACAGCAGCTTCTGCTATTGTCAACAACTACCCACAATTCCTGGGGCCAGGACTACTGGGAAACAGCAATTGCTTGGTTCCCTCATCTCTAGTCCAACCAAGTGTCTGGCCTGTGTCTCTGACTGGACGGCTGCAAAAGGCACAATCATTGCTCTGGAGTTCCTGCCATTGAGCAAAGCTGGAGGTGAGCTATAACCTGTGTGTAGAGGGAACCAGCTCCTTCTCACTTAGATCAACTAGAATGTGACTTTGCGGCTCCCCAGGCCCGAGACTGGAGAGTCTCTGTGAACAGCAAAGTCTTCCTTGGTAGACAAGATCCCAGAAGAAACAAGTATCTTTTGACAAATCTTGCATAGACAATCATAGTGCTCAACCAGAAGACTTGGAAGGAGATTTATTGTAAATATATGCTCTGTAAAGTAGAAGCCTGAAGCCCAAGGGATGTATGCTTTTCAAGAATTCCCCAAAGTTCATTTCTTGCTGTTCACGAAGAGCCCTTTCACTTGAACACAAGTGGATCAATCTACATTTCCTGCTTTCCATCAGGCTGCTTTGAACCCCGCTGTGGTGACAGGGTAGCATGGGGGAAGACCTCTGTGTTTTGGAAAACAGAGTCCTGAGCTCAAGACCAAGCGACCCATTCTAGCTGTGTGACCAGAAGAGAGTGGCTTGGTTTACTTATGTATAAAACAAGGATGAAAATATTATTCATGCAAAGTTGAATGAAATGAAATGAAACACAGAAATACCTACTGTGGTACCTAATTCCTCCCAATCCATCCAGAAAATCTCCATGCAGTGTCCCATGTGTACCTGAGAACACAAAGATTGTTAGTTGGCAACAAGGTCCTCTTGGCTGAAGGACAGTCTCTCATGTCATCTTCTCCTATAGGGCCTTGTCAGGTGACATCTCTGCCACTTCCCACCCCAGAAGCAGGAGACCCCTGCGCTGGCCCCCTCCCGGCCTGGGGAAGTCTAAGGTAGAGGAAAATCTACCACTGACCTGGCTTTTTCTCTTTAAGTGACATCTTTCAAACATTTCAGGGATGTGCAGTGAAGATTATTATTGTGGGCTTCTGAGTGGTTCAGTCAGTCAAGCATCTGCCTTGGGCTCAGGTCTTGATCTCAGAGTCTTGGGATCAAGTCCCACATCGGGCTTTCCACTTCTCCCTCTCCCTCTGTCCCTCTCCACTGTTTGAGTGCTCACTCACTCTCTCTCTTTCTCTCTCTCTCTCTCAGACAAACAAATAAAATCTTTAAAGAGAAAAAAAAGACTATTATTTTATTGTTACATTTTACTCCCTTCAGACACCAGCAAGAGTCCGCAGCAGGAGGCAGATCCAGAAGACTAGCCAAGTGCTACATACCATGCTCTCCTCACCCCTCCCACCACACCTAACGTCCTCAGAAAAAAATGTACATTTTCATTTTATTTTCCATTGAGGTGCACTCTTTCAGGCCAAGTGGAAAAAATTAAAATTAAAAAAAGAGAATCTAAGCTCCTCTGGAGAGCTATGTTAAATATATATGTAAGAAGAAAACAAGAAAGTATTCCCTGTGCTTATGTGTGGGTAATGAGACTCCCTTGTTCAACAACTACCAACTGAATGTCTTCTAGGTGCCAAGTAGAGTCCAGGCACTAAGTTTACAGCCTTGAACACATTAGGCAAACCAGTCTACCTTCATGGGATTCAGTGGGGGAAGATAAACAGCAAAAGCAAAACAAGTAAGATACATGGTCAATCAGATGCTGATGAGTGAATGCCATGATGACAAGTGAAGCAGAGATGGGGGAACGGGCAAGTCTCACAAGGTGGAGGCGAGGGCAGTTTGAAACAGTGTTCACTCATACAGAATCCCACTGACCAGACAGCATTTGAACACAGGCCCCAAAAGGTAAGGGAGTAGCCCAAGCTCAGTGGAGAATTTGAAACTCCTGGGGGGGGGGGC
The DNA here is from genome assembly GCF_963455335.1 of Martes martes. Taxonomy (NCBI): domain Eukaryota; kingdom Metazoa; phylum Chordata; class Mammalia; order Carnivora; family Mustelidae; genus Martes; species Martes martes. The sequence goes on from NC_137889.1 coordinate 148,376,546, forward strand.
GTGGCTCAGCCCTCTCTCCCTCAAATCCTTAAGAATCCCTTTGTCTTCCAAATACCACCACCAACCAAGACTTTGTTAAGCCCCACTTTCAGGAATCAAATTAACAAAACAATACCCAATACGTTGTTGTTTTGTTTTGTTTTTTAGCATTCCAAATATAGAAATATGTTATAATATCAAACATCCTCTTTTAAATCTAACAGTCACTGCCCAGAACTTCCCATAGACAATCTGTCCCCAAATAACTGCCTTTTGGAAGCAGCACATACAACAGGTGGTATTCCCAAGCCCACTTTGCATCACAGACATTTTGAGAATCTGGTGAATGACACAGCCAATGTTCCATGTTCTTTTCCGGTTCCCTCCTTCCAGTGCCTTTGTGGACCTCCTCCTCCCATGTGGCTCTGTAAGACTGTGTGTACAAGATAGGGTGAAAACAGGTGACCCAGGCTGATCAGCCAGAGTGGCTCAAGACCCTAATGCCAGGGAATGGTAAAGGCATGACTGTGTGACCCACGCAGGGGACTGAGAGTCACTCTTTCACCATCTGGGAGTACTAATCTGGGAGGGGTGGGCATGGAGTGCTTGACGGCTTTTTTGTCTACCATGTAGAAAGAACCCCAAATCAGAATGAAGTGATAGGCAAGCTGAGTTGAGAGATGGAAAAAGAGAAACAGAATAACCATATTCAGCCATTCTGGAAGCTATTAGTGCCCTGGGTATGAGCCCGTGAAAAATAAGCCAATAAATTACCTTTATGCTCAAGGTTTCTGTCTCATACAACCGAGAGAGTCCAGGATAAACAGATCCTCTCCCGAAAGAAAACACACATACCTACCCGTGCATAAAATAATTCATATAATATCAGAGTTGGAAGTCCTTCCAAGGATCCTAGGTAAAGAGCCCTGCCCACCCCTTTTTCTAGATGGTCTTAGAGTAGAGCTGATTTTACCATTAAAACCTTCCTGTGCATCAATTTCTGCTACATGTTAAAATGTTAGACCCTGGAAAGGTAAATACCACGAGTCATTACTAGTCAGTAACAACCATTTACAAACAGTCCGAGGATAATAACTATGATTCAGAACCACCCGCATAGACTTATTTGGCCACAGATGATGGACAAGTGACATTTGGCTCTTAGGATTTGAGTTCAAGCAAGTCATTTTCCCTATTCGAGTGGTTTCCCTATTTATATAATGAAAAGTCTGGATGTGTGTCCAAAGGTCCTTTTGCTAACGGATCTGTTAAATTAACCACAAGTGTTTCTTCCATCTTTGATTATAATGCCATTTAAAGCCAGGTCAAAAAAGGAAACATTTCCTCAATGAGCCTAGCATTTTGCCTTCCCCCATCTGTGAGTCCCAATGTTACACTGCCCGGCTTTGGGCTCTTCTCCACTAGAGTTGTTTCTTAAAATCATACACAGAATAATCAGTGCATCCCATGAAGCTTTAATGGCTGTTCTTTGAGTTATTCCAGGAAGACTCAAAATTCAATTAAATTCTCTAGGTTCAGTGATCTCCCTGGGAGGATTGGGAAATGAATGTATTCATCAGGATATATTTATATACTTGAAAACAGAGCCAAACATTTTAAGATACAGTGCCCAAATACATGGGAATATTCTCTTTGGAGGAATAAAATGTAGACCTTGCAATCTGAACCATGGAAGGACCTTTGTGTTAGAATCATATCCAGAGAAAATGAGTGGATGAAAAACTGTAGCTGAAATACGGTGTCTTTCTCTTCAAAATAATATACTGGAATCCTAATCTGAGCCTCCTCTGTGCTCACCCAGAGGTTACCTGCAACCCTGACACCAATAGCAGGGGGTACCAACTGGCCTTGGCATGTTTGAGGCCAGTTTCAGCTGTCTTGAGCCGGAGCTAGAAGCAGGGGTTGGGGGTTGGGAGGTGTCTCAGCAGCCCTAGTACAAACTTCAACAAGCCGTGCCCAGAAGACATACAGTTCTAGAAACCAAGAGTGGCAGAGGAACAAAGCTGAACCCTCACCATGCCAGAAGGGCAATCCTGGAGGACATAAGATGTAAGACTCTGATGGGTAATCGGAGGCTGGAGTTTCTTCTCTTTCCACTCTCACCGACCCCTGCCCCTGGCAGAAAGGCAGAGTTGCTTTATTTATTTTTTTTTTTACTTTTTTTTACATTTCATGGCATTTTATTTAGAGAGCCACCCTATTTTCCCTCAAGACAACATGGGCAGCAGAAGTGCCAATGAGGTAGGCCAAATGGAGGTTTGCCCAACATTTGGTCAAAAGATAATTAGAACATGGAAATCTTGGGTCAGGTTCTACCATTTTGGGCTCTCTGTCCAAGTCAACATTATAGAGTCAAAGAGACCAGCTTCCAGATTTCTACCTCTCCTCTCTCTGGATTCCCTTCATTCTAAAATAACGTTATGCCATCTACATGGATAGCTTTTAACCAAATTACCCAGCGATTACCAAGGTGACAAAATGAGATTGGAATATTCCAGACACAATGTGTTGGAAATAAAACTTTAAAAATCTTGACCTAAAACAAGGGAAGGGTGGGCAGGCCTGATTCCTGGTGAGTGAATCCTCTAAATGTCACAGTTATCACTGTTCCCTGGCCAGTTATTCAAGAATCTGTACCGTATACAAATTGACAACAAGAAACAGGCAACTGGTTAAAAATGAGGCAAAAGACATCAATTGACATTTGTCCAAAGAAGAGGTGCAAATGGGCAATATCCACATGAAAAGATACTCAAAGTCACTCATCTTCAGGGAAACAGAAATCAAAACCATGAGACACCAGTTCACGAGGGGATCAATGGAGAAACAAAATAGGATGTATACATACAGAGGAATATGATGTGGCCATAAAAAAAAAAAAAAAGGAATGACACACACTGTAACATGGACGAACCTTGAAGTAAAAGGAAACAGGGATGAAGGGACAAAAACTGCACAATATACCTAGAGTGGCCATATTCCTAGAGACAGACAGTGGCCAGAGGTGAAGGAGTGGGGGAGAGAAGAACGATTGCTTAGTGGCAACACGGTTTCCATTTGGGAAGCTGGGAAAGTTCTGGAGACGGAGGGCGGTGATTCTTGAACAGCAGTATGAACATACTTAATGGCACTGAACTATATGCTTAAAAATGATTAAAATGGTAAGTGTTATGCTATATATATTTTACCACAAATTTTTTTTAAAAAGAGCCTGTACTTTCCATACTTTCCACATGTCTTTGAACAATGATCATGTAATGAGGTTGAGCATCTTTGGCTTTTGCTGGCCCCACACCATTTGGGAAGGTGGATGCCCTTGTCACTAAGACATGCCTTAAATCACCCAGATGAATAAAGTTTACACTCCAAAGTCTCCCATTTGCAGCCATGAGTAAGTGGATTCATGAGATCCTGTACAACCCAGGCTACCACCATGCAGCAGAGAACAGGAAAGGACAAAGAAAAATGGGACACCAGTGTCAACGTGGTGGGCCCCTGCTGTGTCCCGCCCATGGTTGAGGGAGCCAGCAGAGGCATGGAGACTGCTGCAGGGGAACCCGGGGATCCTCAGCCAGCTTCTCAGCCTGATCAGCTGTATCTGGGAGATGCTGCCCGCATTTATGCAGCACATGCGGTTTACAAAAAGGAGAAGCAGCAGCCAAAAAAAAAAAAAACCACACCACTCCATATGCATACGAAGCCCTTGTTTAGAGAGTCTCAAAAGGGAAGTTCTTAGTCTATAATATCTCTTCCCTGAAATTCCTTCCGGGCCTCCTCCGACCTCAGCACCATATAGAGACATCAAGTGTTTATCCAAATCGCCTCCTGCTTCTTGTGGCTTCTAAGTCCACTGGCCCCCTGACTCTCCTGGCTTCCCACAGACGCCCAGAGCTGATTTGCTAGCTTTCCTCTTGCTTGCCTGTTCTTTTCATTTTCACACTTATTTTTATTTCACCTCTTGGCCCACAAGGCTGATGAAGCACATAGACATGTAAAGGTTAGCAAAATAGACATAATCAGGATTGAGAGGGGAAAGGGAGGACAAAAAACTGTAAAAAACACAGCTGCTGTAGCTTAACTTCAGAGGTGTACTATCACATCAGCTATCTTCATCCAAATGAAGAAGCTTAGAAATTTCTAAGCCAAACAAATCTTCCAAGGGTGGAAAATTCTGACACTTCAGGGATATTAAGTGACATGGCCATGTTCCAACGTCTAGTACTTACCTCCTGAAGGTTCACATGAGTGACACAACAAGACTGTTTTCTCTTGGGTTCTGTCATCTTTGCAGTGGTCAAATTGGGGATGAATGGGTCTCCCAGTTACGAACTTTTCTATGACATATTTTCTGTGATGTGGAAAAATTCCGGTACTGTGATAAATGAGGAGCCATCATGCCCCTTACAACATGAAGTCCTGCCTCCCTGTAGGTAACTCTACTCTCCATGTCACCATATCTGACTACCAGAGGCCTAGGGTTATCTGACCCCTTGCCCCCCAACCAGTTCCATTACACTGTCTAAACAACTGAAAAATGGATAGACAAGCCATGTGGGATAAATTTCCTAACAAGGTTAATGGTGGATCAGTGAAGGCAACTGGTTATAATGCTACATCCTATTACCACGTCCCTGACTTGAAGAGAAGCGTGGTCAACCTCTCACCCACCTTGAATAAGCCCAGAAACTCATTTCCATTTTCTACTATGTGCCAGGAGACAGGCTAGAAACCCGAGTTAAGCCCACAGAGGAAGTGGGAGAAGAGAGAAAAGGAGAGGCAAGCAAGGAAATAAGCTTGAACAATGTTCATAGAGTAAACCTGCCAATTACTAATTTAGGAGAGCAGCCTATTTTAAAAATAACAATAATAATTACATTGAGTCAACGAATAGACTTCTGGATAGACCTGCGTGGCTTTTAATTACTTCCCAGTGTGGCAGACAGTATTGGTTGGTTGACCCAACCGTTATTTCCAGGTGCCACCTCCTTATTCATATTTTCTGTGTTGTTCTGAAAGCTGAAACTTGGCCTGCTGGCCTGTCCTGTAATCAGGATGGCCTTGCGACAGTTCATCTCTGATCAGTGGAAGGTACAAAATATCCCCGGGGGAAGGTATCTGTGGTGGGCAGGATGACAGCCCCCAAAGCTGTTCATATCCTCGTCTTTGGAACTTGTGAATTTTACCTTCTCTGGCAAAAGGGACTTTGCAGATCGGCTGAAGGTAAGGATCTTGATATGCAGAGATTATTCTGGATTATCCAGTAGGCCCAATGTTACCACAAGGTCCTCATAGATGAAAAAGGGAGGCAGGGGATTCAAAGAAGAATGAGATGTGAAAACAAGAGCAGAGTCAGAGTGATGTGAGGAGAGAGAGAGACCCAGCTGGCCATTGCTGGTTTTGAGCACGGAATGGGACCACAAGCTAAGTAACACAGTGACCCCCAAGGCTGGGAAAGGATTCTCCCCTAGAGCCTCCACAAAAGAACACAGCCCTACTGACCCCTCAACCTGAGCCAGGTGAGAATCGTTAAGGACTTCTGTCCTCCAGACATATATAACTATATGACCTCCAGAACTATACAAATTTGTGTTGGTTTTAGCCACTGTTGCTTTTGTGTTAAACTTGTGGTAATTTGTTGCAGCAGTCAATTGGAAACTATAGTGTCTCTTCCCAAATAAACACATGTCATCCTTTTTCTCCCACCCCCTTCTTGCTGTGGAGTCTGGGTGGATACGGAGTCCGGATGGATAGCAGCTATCTTGCAGTCTTGCAGCAACACCCATGAGGATGAAGAGCGTATCCTTAAGATGACGGAGGAGAAAGAGTCTGGGTCCCTGATGACTTCACCGAGCCACCAGCATGCTGCCCATCCCTGAACTTCTTGTCACATGAGAGAAATAAAACATGAGTGTTGAAGTCACTAGAGTTAAGATTTGGTGTAGTGGTGTGTTGGAGCTGACTGAACCAGCTCCTGAGAGTAAACTGTTAAATTTTCAGAAACTTAGTGGGCCAGGTAAACTCAGAGATTATTAAAAATTAAGTTATATAATGTTACATTCAAATAAATTGTTAAAAAGTAATAAATATTCAAAACTCATCAATTCCCAAATATGTTACAAATGTTGCTATTATCCATGCTCGTGAGGCTATAGACACATATCGTATGGGAATGTGGGAATAGCATGAATCTCCCAACTCCATACTACACACCATAGTACACGCTCTACCAGATACTATATATCTTCCCAATTCCACATTTGGTGACATCACAATGGGAGCTTTAAGTCAGCCATGGTGGGAGTATTTCCACCATGAAAATCAGTAAAAACTACAAATCAGCATTTTATTTGTCCCCAGAGAGTCACTTGTTAATCATTTACTGGCTCACCACTGGTTTCTGTGTTCTGAAGCCAAACGCATTTCTAATTGATGCATCCCTAACGGTTTTCCATGCTACTGGTAGTCAGATAAAAGCCTCAACTTGTCAACTCAAATCACATTTGTAGGAAACTGGGTTCTCGTAGTTTCTCTCTTAAATGAATATTTATGTACCAGGTACTGTGTGCAAGGCAGGCTCTTTTCTTACTCTACCTCACAAAATCCTTCCTCTAGCCCTGAAAGGTAAATATTCCAAACCCATTTCACGCATGAGGAAACCAAATCTCAGGGGAAAGTGGGGGTTGCCATGATGTCCAGCCAAGATAGGATGTGAATACCCTTTCATCTGACCCAAAGGTCTGTACTCATTCTCCAGCAACACGATGTGTTATGAACATATCAGGCACTGAATAAACACTTGTTGAGTTATTGCAACAAATATTAAGTATTCATTCCAGATAGTTAGGGACTCAAGATGCTGAGCTCATGTGCTAGGCGGCTTTCACACCATATGTGCAATAGACATTGGCACGGAACTACTTTTCCTGAACATCAAAGAGAGCCCTGAAACTCTTATGGTTAGAAGATTGAGTTTCATGAAAGTATTAAATTTATGTTTTTTCGAACAGCATCACTGGGGGAGGGACCGTGGTTACAACTCTCTCATCTTGAAATAGACACAGAGCAATTTCCTCCTTTGCTGGTTGTCAGCCTGGCTCCCAATCATTGCCCCCAGAGCTGGCAGAATTTCAATGACTCTAAAATTAATCTCTAGGGCAGAGAGTTTGTCCAGAGCCTTAAAGTTCTGGGAGCTTTGCTGTGGTCGAAAAGTTAGTGCCTAAAATGGGAAGTCAGGAGGTCAAAGGTGAAATCCCAATTCTTGGCCTAACTGGGGATTTTGGATGATCCTGTGGAAACACTTCTCCCCTGGTTTAATAATGGGGAACTGCACAAATTATCCTGAACAAGAGTGATCAGCCCCTAACAAAGAATTTCTAGGTACATACATGGGATTTTTAAAATTAATTTGTTCAACATTTGTTTGGATTCCTAAGGAAGATAGGCATGTGAACAGATAAACAATAAGATGTATATAGTGAAGAAGACATGTACAGGCTGCTAGGAGTGCACAGAATCTGGAGTGACCCAGCCCATGAGATGGGGAGGAGGAGACCAGGCAAGGCTTTCTGAAATGAAGAAGACTGAGGTTAGATTTAAGGAAAAAACTGAACTGCAGAAGTGAGACCTGAGTATAAGGGATTTCAGATAGAGGGAGCAATGCCTCTATTAAGCAATTAAGATGGCTAAACTACAATAGGTCAGTGTTATATAGCATAGAGTGTAAGATGCAGAGTGGCAGAAAAATAGCTAAAAGGGTGAGCAAGGGCCGGGATGCCCTTGGATATCCCCAGCAGAGTAGGGAACTTGGATATCCCAGGAGAGTACTTGAAGTGTATCCCATATGCAATAGGAAGCCATCAGAAGTTTCAGCCAGGGGATGATGTAGCCAGATTTGTGGTTAGGAACATCCTAAAGGCTCTCAAGTCCTTTAAAGGGTAACCTCGGAGGCACCTGGGTGACTCAGTCAGTTAAATGTCTGACTCTTGATTTCAGCTCAGGTCATGATCTCAGGGTCCTGCGTTCGAGCCCTGCATCAGTGCAGAGCCTGCTTAAGACTCCCTCTCTCCCTCTCCTTATGCCCCTCTACCCCTACCCCCCAGGCACACACACACACTCTCTCTCTTAAAAAAAAAAAAAAAAGAAAAAAGGAATCAAAGACAGGTAACTGCAAAAGAATAGATAGGAGATGAGAGCCAAGGATGGGGCTACAGTGGGATAGGAATGGGGTCAGTGCATAGATTCTGAAACATTCACTGACAGTCACAGTATAAGGAGATTGAGGTTAGAGCTAGTCTGGGATAATCCCTGAGTCTCTGGCTTGGGCACCTAGCTGGGATGATAAGCAGTCACTAAGCACAGGCATGGGAACTGGTCTGGGCAAGAGAGAAGTCATAGAATGTGTGTGCATCACCCAAGGGGAGATGCCCAATAACAAATGCACATATGAGTTTCAGAGACCATCCTTTATTCATTTTTGAAGCCAATCTAGAGCAAATCCGGCACACATAAAGCTCTTGACAAGTAGATGTAAATTGAAAAGATGGAATCTGAATAAGATTTAGGAGAATGGTTCAAGGTGGTAACAGAGGTTAGCAACTACTGAGAGTGGTTGAAACTGAAAATGAATGAAATGGCAGAGAAAGAGAGTGTCTAAAGTGAGAAGATAAGAAGGCCAACAATGAGATTCTTGGGAGTACCAACACGCAGGAATGGGTGAGACAGTGCAGTACCCTTGTACTCGATGGAGATCGAGGCACAGAGAGGTTGGAGAGGGACTAAGACAGCAACATCATGGAGGCCAAGGAAGCAGACCCCTAAAGATGCACACAGAGAAAGGTCCACAGGACCCATCCAGGGGATGCTACTAGAGCAATTCCAATAGAAGAGAGGAGACAGAAGCCAGAATATCCTGGGACACAACATGGAGGTGAGGAGAGAGATACTAGGTGGGATCATAAGTGGACTCAAGATTGGGGGGGCGGGGAGGTGTTAAAATAGCAGAGACATAAACATGGCTGGAAGTATTAAAGGATTGAAAATATGGGAGAGGGAAGGAGTCATCCACCCTCCAAGATGCCACAGGAGGTGCCCAGGCTGGAGACTAGCAACAGAAGTGGAGAGAATGGGTGCTGTGGCTTCCACACATCTGAGAGTGTGGAAGATACAGGGAAGCAGAGATTCCTTTGCAAGAACAGAAAACAGAACCCACTTCGTTTATTATAGCTAAAAGGCTGAGGAAACCCTCTATGTCCATAAAGAGGGAAATGGTTTTATAATTATATCTAACCAATGAAATATTTTATGCTCATAAAAAACAATAGTTATGAGATTGTATGACCATATTAAAAAAGGAGTTATGAAATGATGCTAAACAAAAAAGATGAATGATTACTAGTTCAAGAGTTACAATTCTTTTCATAAGAAACTTCAGAAAAATTTCTAAATTATTTATATCAATTGTGATCATGTTAAGGTGTGGAGATTTTGCAGATGCTTCTCAGTACTGTGTTTTTTATTTTCTACACGTTTATTGACTTTATTCTAAAAACTTAAAAAAAAAATAAAATGGGACTTACATGATAGTTAAGTTTTTCCTAGGCAATAATTCCCTTCCTTCTACATCAGTGTATCCAAGAATCAGAGCTCCAGATGGCATTTCCCTCCATTAGAAATCTTTCTCCTATTCTTCAAGTTACATGTGATGGGACCATCCCATCTGCCTCCTAATTTACTCACCTTTTTCTTCCCTACCCTTCTGCTGGAGTATCAGGAGACTGCCTCTGCCACGAACACAGGCTTTTAGTTGTTATGTCCAAACAGCTGCATACAAACCACAGGAAAGCTTCTGTCCTCATCGTGGGGCAGGCGGCCGAGGTGCCAGCCAGCCCTGAAGTTAGCATGTGTTCCATTGGATTCTTTGCCAAAGGTCTCACCTAATTCTGCAAATGTGATTGAGACAGAGACTTTACAGGGAGAACCCAGGGAGACTGGAGTGAGACAGAACTGGGTTAAAATCTCTGTGCTCTCTTCTTACTAGGATAAGACCAAAAAATGGAGCTTCAGTCTCTACAATTATCACATGGGAGTAATGAAATCTAACTGACTTGGGAGAATTTTTAAAAGGCATCACAGGGCACAGTCAGTTGAGCATCTGACTCTTGGTTTCAGCTCAGGTCATGATCTCATGGGTCATGAGACAAAGCCCCACAACAGGCTCCACACTCAATGTGGCACTTTCTTCTTCCCTCTCTGCCCCTCTCCCTGCTCGCATTCTCTCTCTCTCTCTCAAATAAATAAATAAAATATTTTTTTTTAAAAGAAGCATCACATATGTGCGTATACTTATAATATCTATATATGACAATATCTATGTATAAATGTCTATATTTACAACTATATTGACTTTAGAATTTCACAACCTGGGGTTTGCATTTCCATGTGGTCATTTACAAACTGATTGAGACCATGAGCACATTACTTAACTACCAATGATTGAGGACAAGACAGGATAAGGAGGGACATCTCTGTGTATGCTGATGAAAATAGATGGTGGTAAAGACCAAATGGATCAGCCTCTCTAAAAATCCATGACCCTTGGGAAAGATGGAACACACCATTCAGTTGTAAAAGGGGTTTGAGACAAAAGTTGAGTTTGTTGTAGAAAAATAAAGGTATATTTCCTGCTCCCCTGAGTTTGTGTACCGAACACAGCATGGTAACTTGGGTGGGAAGGTAGAGATAGACTTAGCTGCAAGTGTAGGAGAAGGTAGCAAGAAAAGCCATGTTCTATTCCTGATCTAATATTCTCATTTTATGCAGAAGTCAGTGGAAGTCCAGACAGATGAAGCAAATTGTTCTTAATCACAAAGCAAACTAGAATTTAGGTCTTCTAAATCTCAGGCTCACATTGCCTCCCAAAATAGTTTGTTATGATTTTACCAAAAGCAATAGAATGGGAATATGATGCCGTAGGTTGGAATGAACCAAAGCACTGAGGCTGCGACATTTCCCCAAACTGCAATTGCTTGAAGGAGGAGTCATGATGGGAAAGGAAAAGCCAACGGTTCCTTAGTTATATCTGAGGACACATAACCAGTGCATCTGAGAGATTTCCATCTACGGAGTCTACTTATATCAGGGTTTATTGACACAGGGACGGTCCAGCCCCACAACCACCACCTCATTGCTTCAGCTCTACAGGCACTCTCATGTCCTTCAGCAGCATTCATTCTTAAGAGAGGATTGCCTGTGAGGATCTCTGCCGATGAGGCTCTCTTAAATCTTCCATCCGAATGACATCAGGTCATTTTCTATCTAAATTATTGTGTTATTTAAGATGACTTTGGCCACAGGTAAATGAAACCTACCTTGAGCTAGCTTAGGTGAGCATGTGAGTTTCTTGTAAAGATGAGGATGCTGGGTCTCACTCAAGGACAGACAGGTCTTTGGACTCTAGGATATATTGAAATCAATATGAATTGATTTCATATGCCATCAAAATGCCATCAAACACTGAATGCCATCAAAAACTCTATTTTCCTTTTTCATTTCTAAGCCACGTTCCATTCCTAAATTCAGTAATGCTAGAGAAGTAACTCACTGGTCTGTTTGAATCAAGAACTCACTCTGAGCTGACCAACTTAGCTAGAGAGATTGAGTCACAATTAAATGTTCCAGTTTATGCTTTCACTTAAGGATGAGCTGGGAGCAGACAGGCACTCAGAGTTCATTTTAGTATTTATTAAGTGTAGGGCTCTGTGGAACATGTGGATGGCTCAGTTGGTTATGCTTCTGCCTTTGGCTCAGGTCATGATCTCAGGGTCCTGGGATCAAACCCCATGCCAGGCTTCCTGCTGTTCCCTCTCTGCCCTGCTCATGCACTCTCTTGCTATCTCTCTCTCTCTCTCTCTCAAATAAGAAAATAAAACCTTAAAAAAAAATCTGAGGGTTTTAGAGGGGCAGGGGGTGGGAGGTTGGGTGAGCCTGGTGGTAGGTATTATGGAGGGCACATATTGCATGGAACACTGGGTGTGGTATATAAACAATGAATTCTGGTACACTGAAAAGAAATTTTAAAAATAAATAATTTTTTTTTTAAAGTGTAGGACTCTATACTAGACTCTAGAAGAGAAGAGCAGTTGGTGAGGAATCAGATTCCTCCCTCAAGGAGACTTCCACTTTGGAAGGGAAAATGACATGATACAGTCTATGTAGTGCCACTACCAGGGGGGTGAGGGGTATAGATGAAATGAAATACCTTCTTCCCCAGGGCTTGAATTCTGAAGTCAGCAAAAAAAGCAAGAAAGTTCTGCAGTCAAATACGATTGCCCTAAATACTTGAATCGCACTCAGTACAACAAGATTCTCAAGACAGGAGACAAGCAGAACCAAACTGACTCAGCACAGACACCCCCACTTCCCACCTTTCACTCCAGAATATGTGCTCAACTGAATGGACTGGCAGGCAAAATCACCCACATCCTTTATAATAGTTCTCTTCTGTTCATGCTGTTTAACCAAGTGTGTGGAGTTAAAGCTTCAGAAATTAAATACATTTAGGATGGGACTGATGACCTTGCCAAGCCACACACAACATTGAACTTGGGAATCAGTGGGGTGCCTGGGTGGCTCAGTCGGTTAAGCCTCTGCCTTCGGCTCAGGTAATGATCTCAGGGTCCCGGGATCAAGCCCCGCATCAGGCTCTCTGCTCAGCAGGAAGCCTGCTTCCTCCTACCCACCTCTCTCTGCCTGTCTCTCTGCCTACTTGTGATCTCTGTCTGTCAAATAAATAAATAAAATCTTAAAAAAAAAAAAAAAAAAAAAGAACTTGGGAACCAGAATCCAAGCCCAGGGTTGTCTGACTTCTCAGTCCACCATCACACCCCTACAAACTGTCTCCTGGAGTTACTTTATCCTCCATTCTCTGAGTCTTTGAATGATGGAGGGCGCGCCCTGCTCCTCCTTGGAAATCCCTGGCTTCCAGGAGCCATGTAGAGCTCTGCTCGGTAAGCCCGTGTGTGTAGGGTTAGCATGGGCTGAGTGGAATCATGGGGGTCGTTTGGACAAGCACAAGAGACACTTATTCTAGGGCAGGTGGTGCAATGCCATTAATTTTCCTGGGTTGTATATGCCAAAAAGAGCCTATCAAGGAATGTTTACAAATGGGGAGAGGGAAGGGCATTGCTGTTTTAAACAGGTTAACTATAACATGTTGGTTCAGTGACCTGATAGCACATTTCCATGAATTGCTGGTTTACACTTGACTCGTTCCTGGATGGTAGGAAGAACAAGAGGCTGTCGGATTTACAGTGGGGAGGCTGCCATGCCAGAGCTTCCATTAAGCAGTGAAACGTGGATTCTGCAGGCTCTGGTAAGCCTAGAATCCAGCCAAAACTCACACTTCACTCTTTCCACCATGGCCAATGAAGACCTTCTACCTCCCACTGCCAGGGCCCCTGTCTGACCAGCTCTGTGCCAGGACTCCTGTCCAAATGACACAGAGGAATGTAGCTGCTGATGCCTCAGTTCGATATTCAGGTCACAACCACTTGGGTCAGGCTGAAAGGACCCCAGGGCAGGTGCAAACATATGTTCTTATCTAGAATAGGAAAACCCACTCTCTGGAGTCCTTATCTATGCCGACGGTTCTCACAGCACTCATCTTGTTTAACCTCAAAACCGCTCCAAGAGGTAATATCATCCTCCTCCTCCTCATTTCGGTAAAACCGAGGCTCAGAGAGATCAAGTTAACCAAACTGATGCAATTTACAGGTGGCAGAATGGGAGTCCCCACTCAAGTCTGTCAGAGTTGAATATGTGTTCTTCTCACAACGTCACGTGCCCTAATCCAGGTAATCCTAACTTTTCTGGGAAAAGAGGTGCTTGTCATTTTCAGAACATTTGTGGTAGTGGGGTTGACGGTGAAATCCACTAGCCAGTTTTCTTGACTCGTCAACGAGCATAAGAATTAACTAGGGAGCTTGTTAAAAGCGCAACCTCACAGAGATTCAGAGACATTGGATCTCCGTTCATCCAGGAAGCTGCATTTTCAGTCATACGAAGCTGTGGTCATTCTGGCCTGGGCTGCTCAGAGAGTGTATCACAGCTGCAGGGGCCCCCTGTCCCTCCCGGAGTGCAAGTGTCCAGGTGAGCGAGCTTATCGGCTCCTATTCAATTCCTTCTCTCTGGAGCTTCCCTAGCTCCCTATAACCACACCTGTGTGGGCAGATTCTTTTGGATGTCTAAATAGCCACACGTCGCTTTCCAGAACTTCAGTTTGGCTAGGTATCCCATGGCAATGTGCTTCAGTGAAGGCTACGACACTCCGCATACCAGGGGCCAAACATGGGAGAGTCACACCAATGATCCTTAACCCTAGACCCGCGTCTTGTAGTGTGTACACACACGTGCTCCCCTAAGTGCTCACCAGGGCACCAACCGAACCCAATTAAACCAATCTCTAAGAGTATAACATAGGCATTTTTGTGTATTTTATAGACTTACCAATTCATTCTCACCCAGAGTGGAGAGTCACTGGCCCTAACCATTTCCCTTCCCGCTAGCCTAGGATGAGCATTTGATGAAATTCTGGCCAACAAAAGGAATGATAAGTTCTCTGGGAGGTGGAGCTTTGGGGGAAACTGTTCTTCTTTCTTTAGAGGAGACATGAGAATGGAATGGATCCCTCCCCTTTCCTATTTGGACTTTGGACTTTGCGGTATAAAGATGTAAAGCTTGGAGTTATCGCAGCCATTTTGGGACCACGACGCAGCCAGCCTAACAGCCAACAGACTAAGAATGGCAAAGAAGAAAAGGAAGGAAGCATCTGGGAACTTGGTGCAATCTTTGAGCAACCTAGTTCCAAAACCCTGGAATCCGCTTACCCTGAGGATACTTGTTGTAAGAGGCGATTGATATTCTTAATTGTCTATGACACTTTAAGTTAAATGTTCTGTTACCTGCAGCCGAAAAGATCTCCACAGATATGCCCACTAATGAGCTTTACCTGCCTCCTGCCTGAGCCATTTCTAACTGGGGCAGAAGGACAGCAGCAGCTGGGGCCCACCGGACAGCAAGGCCTAGCGAGACTCCGTCTTGCTGCCCAGAAGACAAATATCTAAAGCGAGCCCCAGGCATGTCATTAAATAACTAGTTACCTCGAGAATCATTTCAATAATAACCCTGACATTTATTATGCACTTACTTCATGCCAGAAACCATGCAAAATGCTAGAAGTAATGGCACTTCATTCCATCCTTAAAATTAGCCGGTGAGATAAGTATTATCTACATTTTACACATCAGGAAACTGAGACCCAGAGAAGTTAAGGAATTTGACCGAGTTTGCATCGCTAGAGAATGGCAGAGACAGAATGCGTACCTCAATCTGCCAGACTCTCACAGCTTTTCTTCTTTCCAGAGACCATGTTGTTTCGTTTCCCTATGACTTATGATGCTCTGTGTGTTCACACATTCACTGAAGTGCTTAACGATGCGAATAAAAGGCATTCATCACTGTAATCCCTAATAGAGATAACAGAAATATTAGCAAAAGCTGCAGGGAAAACCGTTCAAGTGAGGCCTAATTTTTTACAAGGCCGAGGAATGATTTACTTTATCACAGCAAAGAATTTTATTTGACAAATGCATACTTTATCATCTCTGGTCTGCTGAAAATGTAAGTTTACATTTTTCCTAGCCATAAAATTAAAATAATTTTGGCTCCAAAAACTTAAAAGAAATCCCATTCTAGGCTCAAGCATTTCCCTGGAAATATAAAGGCTAAATATGGAGCGTGGATAACCGCCATTCCCGTGGGGCAGGACAGACTCTGGAGTCACGAAGAGCAGGGTTCAAATCCCAGTTCTGCCTCTCGCTGACTGTGCAATTTGGGACAGAAACCCAACACTCCTCTGAGTCTCTGCTTTCTGATTTGTAAGATGAGACTCAAAGCTGCCACTGCAGGCCTGGGACAAGGGTTCAACCAGATGGCCTTGGTACATACTGCATGGCAAATAGGTGCTAGAAAACTTGCCTATTCTGAAAAATAGGCACTAAGTGCCTGGCATGGACCTGGTGCAGAGTAGCCAACTCTTCAGTAAACCTCTGATGCCTTCCCTCTCTCTTCCCTCTCCTGTCCCCTGTCTTCCACTGTCTTCAGGGCTGGGCCTCCAAGGACAACCCAGACTAGGTCCCCTCTGTCCACAGTTGGGGAGAGAGTTGGGAGATGGAGCACACCTCTTGGTTCATTCAGCTGTCAGCTTCTACGGCATCTTCCCTCTGCCCTGACCCAAACACAGGGTGGCTAGCCAGTCTGTTCATGGGGCACCTGCCAGTTTGGAAGACAAATCTGAGAAAGTGTCAGAGGATTGGGATAAGGGACAGAATGGGGAGTGGGATGGGGTGAGAGGAAATGGGTAAGCTGGCTCAAAAGCCAAGGGTCTTTGGGAAGCCAGGAGGAGACAATCCCTCACCCCCAAATTAGAAACAAATGAGGAGTGTTGCTGGTGGAAGAAGAAGAAGAGGGGCATCAGCAGGAGACTGCCCACCCATAACTGGGGGCGGGGAGGGGGCTTTACTAGGCTCAGTGAGTGAAAATTGGACTCCAAGTCGCAACAAGAAAAGCAAACAGAAAAGACCAATAGCCCACGTTTGTTTGGAATTGTTAGAAGTTTTCGAAGTCCTTCCTCCCACGATTAGAGTCTCACGTCAACCCCAAGAAGTTCTTAGGATAGTCACCATGGTGATCATTCCATTTTATGGACTTGCAAAGTGAGGCTTCAAAAGTGGTCATCTGTTTCTGGTCACCTGAGGGAGTGGGAGATATGCTGAGAGGTGAACTTGTCGAGTAGTTTCCAAACAGCACCCAGGGCCCTGCATCTAGGGTCGAGCCACAGAATCAGCGTCTTATTAAGATTCTCGGGTCATTTTGATTATCTGCCAGGTTTAGGAGCCACTGATAGCACATAACAAACTCTCCGTGGGGAAAGACGCAGAGCCTGACAGGTGGAGGAATGTGCCCAAGGTCATACAGCTGGGCTAGTGGCTCAGACAAGGTTCGCCTGTCAGTCCACAGTCAAGTCCCACAGAGAGTGTATGGTTGGGAGAGTCACAGTGTTGGGATGGGATGGTGGTGCTCCGTGAGCCCTAGCTCCCTGCCTGAGGGGTCTGGTGAGGCTGCTGTCAGATAACAAGATAGAGGATTCACTCCACGTACAAGCCAGGCCCACAAGGGAGCTTAGTAACTTCTGCCGATGGCAGCAGGGTTGCAGGTGGGACTAAGACTTCAGAGGAAGGCAGAGAAAAATAAGGAAAACAAAGTCTCCTTATATGGAAGTCTAGTTACTTTCGTTTTAATAAGCCACTTGTGTCCTGGGATTTTATACAACTCAAGTTAGAATAAACGATTTTGAATGGAAGCTTTCCAAGATATTTACTGGGTATAGAAGGCACAATCTCACATCTAAAAACATGTTAAGACCAAAAGAGAGGCAGCAAGAAAATGTTCCCATAAACACGAGTCTTCACTGTCGCACAGAGACCATATCTGCCTTTGCTCAGGGTTGTTGATGAAGTCAGTCCACATTGGTGCTGTGTAGGGCACGTGGCAGGTCAGCAAACCTGCCGAATTTCCATGAGCAATTCACTGTTCTCTAATGTCGCCAAAGTCACAGGGAACAGGACACTTTCACCTGCCATTAGCAGATTAAGTTGTACAAGATTTCTGAACCACAGTTTGGTAAAATTTATAAAAATATAAAATAATTTTCAAGATACACTTTGAACCAGAATTCTACTTCTAGAAATTTATTCCATGGATAAATATATCCAGGCAAATATAGAAAGTTATACATAGGATGTTCAACAGAGCATAGTTTCCAGTAACAATGAAAACTTGGGAAAACAAGACATGACTGTAGATGGAGGAATTAGATTAAATAAATTATTGCATTATACACTCAAAAACCAGGAAGCCATCATCATTAAAAATGATGATGCGTGTTCGTGCTCATGGATATAGAAAAATACCTATAATATCACTATAACATTAGTGATAAACACTAATTTCAAAATGAGTTATTTAATATAGTACAACTCATTATTAGTACAGACTTGTGGACTGATGCACGGAGAGATCTGGAAGGTGGTTTTTCATCAAAATGTCAACAATAATGAGCAGGGCAGGGGTGATTTTAATTTACTTTCCTCTGTATTACTTTACAGTGTTTTAAAATAACAAAGTTTTATCTTATATATTTACATCTTGAGTGGACTTGCGGTGGGAGGCAGGGATCCAGGTTTATGCGTATTCCTCATTGTTGGCTGCTTATCTTAATAATACTTGTTGAATGATATACCCTTTCCCCACTGATTTGAAAAGTCATCTAGTGATTATTGCTGAAGAATAGGAGGGTTATTAGGCTTTTAAAAAAACTATATTTGGCATACAATATTATTGTTGTTTCAGATGTACAAGATAGTGATTAGATATGTTTATACATCATGAGGTGCTCACCATGACAAGTCTAGTTATCACCTGTCACCACACAAAGTTATTACAATATTATTGACTACGTTTCCTATGCTGTACATTCCATCCTCGTTACTTCTTTATTTTATAACAGGAAGTTTGTACTTACTAATTCCCTTCCCCTGTTTCTCCCATCCCCCTCAACCCCCTTCCCCTCTGGCAACCATTAGCTTTGTATCTAAGAGTCTGTTTTGGGGGTGTCTGGTTGCTTCAGTAGGTTGAGCATCTGCCTTCAGCTCTGGTCATGATCCTGGGGTCCTGGGATTGAGCCCCACATTGGGCTCCCTGGTCAGGTTGGAGCCTGCTTCTCCCTCTCCCACTCCCCCTGCTTGTGCTCTCTCTCTGTGTCAAACAAATAAATAAAATCTTTTAAAAAAGGAAAAAAAGATTCCACACAGAAGTAAAACCATATGTCATTTGTCTTTCTGTGACTTGTTTCATTTAGCAGAGTACCCTCTAGGTCTGTCACAAGTGGTAAGATCTCCATTCTTTTTTACAGCTAATGTTCCACTGGACATATATACCACGTCTTTATCCATTTATCTATCAAGGGACACAGGTTGTTTCCATATCTTGGCTGTTGTAAATTATGATGCAGTGAACATAAGGGCACATGTATCTTTTCAAATTAGTGTTTTTGTTTTCTTTAGAAAAATACCCAGAAGTGGAATTACTGGGTTGCATGGTAATTCTATTTTTAATTTTTTGAGGGACCTCTGTACTGTTTTGCACAGTGGCTGCACCAATTTACATTCCAACAGCACAAGCATTTTGGAATATCTCTATAAACAGAAAAATGACAGGGGTCTGTTCATTTGGGGATTAACATTTTTGAAGAAACTCCGATTTAATGGAGATTGCAAATATTCATTATTTTTGGTATGTATATACATGTAATTCATTTTTATATTCGGTCATCAAAGTGGTTTGTTCGCTCATTTGAAACTGCTTAATAAGCACCTACTGCGCACCCGCCACAGGGTTGCTGATAAGGAGGGAGCATCACACAGTACCTAAGAAGTCAGGCTGCTGGGCACCTGGCTCAGCTGGAGGAGCATGTGACCCTTGATCCTGGGGGTCTTGACCCCCACGTTGGGTGGGGGAGAAGAAAGGGGAAGAAGTGAAGGAGGAGGGGGGCGGGGGAGGAGGATGGGGAGGAGAAGAAGAAGTCAGGTTTCTGAGCCCAGCAGACCTGGGTTTGGACCTCTGTTCTATCACTCCCCACTGTACAACCTGTAACTAGTTATTAAACTGCCCTAAGCATCAATTTACCCATCTGTCAGAGAGAACACAAATACCTACCGCCTTAGAAACCTAGTGCTGTGAAACAAATTGTCCCAAGATTTCTTGACGTCAAACATTAATGATTTATTGGCTCTCATCGTTTCTGTGGACTTCGGGGCACCTCTGTTGGGCGCATCTAGCACAGGGCCTCTAGTGAAATTGCAGTCAGATGAAAAGCCGGAGGATTCACTTCCAAGCTGGCTGCATCAATAAGCTAGCAAGTGGATGCTGACTGCTGGTCGGATGTGTTCTTTCCATGGCCCTCTCCACATTGCTGCTTGAGTGTCCTCATGGCCTGGTGTCTGGCTCCCCTCAGAAGGAACAACTTAAGGGACCAAGGTGGAAGTCATAATGCCTCTTCTGAGCTTACCCTGGAGATCACACTCCACACTCCATCCATGACCCAGGGTGATACAGCGTGAGAAGGGATGACACACGATGTGGAGAGCAGGAGGTGAGGGTCATAGGGCCATCTTGAAAGCTGATTACCATGTGCACCAGCTGAGAAGATGTTTACAAAGAGCTCAGGATGTCCTTGCACTGCACCCATAATAAGCCATGGTAAAGAGCAGATATAACTGCTCTTCACAAATGGGTCTCAGAACACTGAGCCCGGAGACATTAAGTGATTTGACTGGTCATACAGCCAACTGGTTTTGAGCCAGCAGGAACAGGTTTTCTAACTTGCCTCTTCAGGGTCCCTCCTTCCATAGAGAAAATCCCAGTAGAGACAAGAGGTGAGGAACCACTGGCTAGAACGAAGCAGTCACCAGAGTTGAAGATGAACAGATGTCTCAGAAGAAAGAATGGGGAAGCCCTTAGAGGATTCTGAGTGTCAGGCTGAAGAAGTAATTTTCCTTTCATGCAAATGGCCATGGGGAGCCACTGAGGAGTTTGAACAAGGGTAACTTAATTCAAACTCGGGATCAGTTCATTCTCACAGCTGTGTGTGCAGCAGATTGTGGAGGTCTCGGAAGGAAGCAGACCATTGGAGCACTTCAGGCATCGGGGATGAAGGGCAGCAATAGTGGGAAAGGAGAAGCGACTTGGCTGACACGGTGGCTAGGAATCCCATCCACGTGCCCCCTGTGGATTCGGGTTCATTAAGGACTGAGGAGGCCTGGGCCCGAGGCTTAAGTGAGAGTGGCCCAGCGAGCTGGCCTCTGTATAGTGCCAGGGAGATCTGCCTCTCCAGCCCAGCCTCCAGCCCTGAGTCTCACTGCAATCTACAGCGTGGGAGGCCCAGGGACATTCAATACAACTTGGAAGCAGGACTTTTAAAACAAATAGTCTGCCTTTCCTCTCGTTCCCAGCTCTCCGGTGTGGAAAACTGAAGCGATGAAGGACCAGACAGAACGGAATGTATGCAGTTCTGAGCTCAACCCAAAGGCCCTCCTCCACAAAAAGGTTCACTTCCTCGGGGCTGAAGGTGCTGGGAGGGAGGGTATCTCAGGCCAGGCTGTCAATCCCCTCCTGGTCTCCCTGACCAAATCCCTCCTGGCCACTCCCTCACGCTGCTCCGGGCAGGGCTTACCTACTCTCAGCGCCCCTCGCCTGGTCTACCAGTGTGGTTTCTCTTCTGACACTTAGGATGCCACGATGCCCTGATAACGTGAGGGCAGACTGGAGCCCTGGGCACTATATGGCCCTAGAGCCCAGGATGAACACTAGGATTTTGCTTTCCAAGTACAAGTTGAACAAATAATTTTCTCTTCTAATTTCATCAGTTTTATATCCAGACACTAAGGTTTCCAGTCACAAGGGCAACGCCAATCTACCCTCCCAGGGAGGGCAGATTCATCACCCATTTTCCAGGATGGCAAAATGCTTTTTTCTAACAATATAGTGTGGCAATTTTCTGAAAGAGGGAAGCAAAGTACTTGAGAAAGGAACATTTTTTTTTTTTCCATTGGCAGAACGATTCTATATGGGCTAGAAAAGGCTCTATATACACAGAGGTCTTAATGGGCCCATAGAACTTAAAAACTGGGTTGGAATGGCTTTAGGCAGAGCACTCCAGCTTAACACACATTCCCTACTTCCTTATACTCTTAATTGATTTTTATTCATTTATTTGCGTACCTACTCCCTGATGCCACATGAGTTTGCAGACCTGAGATGTGACACAACACGGCATAAAGCAATCTCTTCCCTCCTCAGGAAGCAGATGTTTGCAATCTTCTCTCTACAGCTTCTCTCTACATTTCTGGGGTCCTATAGGTTCTACAGTAGATTAGCCTTTTTCTAAAGCACGGTCTTTCACCTATTTAAAGACTACCATCAGAGTCTCTCTGAGGCCTGCTTTTCCACATTAAGCACACTTCCTTCAACTGTTTCATTGGACATTGGATCCCCTCACTGTTATCAGAACATGCTCTGCCATCCTCTTAAAGAGGAGTACCTGTGTAAGGGGAAAAATATTGCAAGCATGGTCTAGTCCCTTGCAATTCAAAGTGTCATCCAAAAGCCAACAGCATTAAATATCACTTCAGAGCTTGTCATAAATGCAGAACCTCAAACCCCACCCAGGATCTACTGAATCAAGGGTCTCCAGGTGATCTGCACGTACAAATCACCTGAAAGAATGGACTCTCTTTACATTAGTGTAGCCTAAGAGTACAGTCACTTTTGAAGGTAATTATGTCACATGGGTGACTCTGATTCCTGTTGTCTGAAATCCATATTTGACCACATTTATGGCTAAGCCACATCTTCCTGTGTCCTATTAACGGTTTTTTTGAAGCATTTAACAGTCTGATTACATTTTGATGAGTTATACATGTGCCTAGACTAAGATCTTAAGGGCAAAACACAGATCATGTTTACCCATCTGGTGCCAAGCCAAGGCCCCAATACATAATAGTTGCTTGTGTAAGAAAAAAATAAACAGTAGCTAAAATGATAAAGGAAATAGAGTCACGCTGTTAAAACAATCTGTGACATGGCTTGCTCTGGGGCTCAGTTTCAGGGACTGGGATTCTCTCACTTCTCACCTCTGTCCCCTTGGCATCAGCTCTGGACCTTAGGCAGCCCCTCCCTTGAGTGCCCTCAAGATGGTGGCCAATGTTGCTCAAAGCCATAGCCTTCCTCATTCAAGGCCAGTGGGCAAAGAGTATCTGGAAACTTTAGGGGCTGGAAGGTTGTTTTTGTTTTTGTTTTTCCTTTTCTCTTTTCTTTTTTAGAAACCTTAGCAAATGTCCTCTCTAATTTCATTAGCTTTCATGGAGTTACCCACTCATTTCTGAGCCAGTCCCTGAAGCCAGGAGAAATGACTATCCTCATGGGTTCAAGCCAGTGAGGATCCATTCCTAGAGCACTGAGTGGCTGGAAACAGTTGTGTGTGTGTGGGGAGGGGGGTTGCTCCACTAGGCAATGAGGAAAAGCTGCTGGGAGGAGTGGTGGCATGAATGCTGGGGAGAAGAGATGCCTACCATGGTGCTCAGTAGGTTTGCATTTCCATTGCCTTTGAATCTTGCAACTGTTCTCCAGGAGGTCCAACAGTACAGCAATCACTAACATGGGCTATGGCCAGAAAACTTTTCTATTTTTAAATGACACACAAATTATTATGCTCCATCGCATTGTTTCAGTGATTGACTTTAAAGGGCCCTGGCTTACCTCCTCCTGGAATAATAAAGCAGTCACAGGAGTTCTTTGGGCCACTCCAAAAACCACTCCGGAGCGGTTTGCCACACATAATAGAGGGTGCACTTGAAAAGCAGCATCCAATGACCAGTTCTGGCTGAAAACTTTTGTGTTTTTTGAAAGTTCAATAAACACCAGAAGTGACCACAATGTGTTTGAAACTTTATAGCATGTGTCTTCAGGAGACAAAGTGCCTAAAACTAGATGGAAAAACTTGTAATTTTTTAAATTAAAAACTGTAGACAGGAGAGGTAACAGTCAAAGTAAAATAAGCATGAATCCTACGTTTTTGTTTCAAAAATAAAACCCGAGGTATGGGGAAAATTGTAATATGGAATTCAGAAATCCGCTTTGGCCATATGCTCTATTGCATGTTCGCTGTGCCTGCTCTCCTTGGCCAAAAGGCTCTCAATGATGGGTCAAGCTCAGCTGGGAAAGACATAAAACTGACGGCACCAGAGGCACAGGTTGGGGAGAGGGGCACATTTTCTATCCTCACCTCAGTGATCAGAGGGGAAACTTACCATCACCGGCCTCTCTGGACTATACTACTGGTCTAGGTGGCCATGTGAGAAAGTGCAGGGACCAACACTGGCCAACACTCCTGCTTGGAACACTCAGGTATGGTCAGCTCCCAGGAAGGAGGTCAGTTGTGTGATCTTTACAAATGGAAGGCAGCCTAAATTGGTACCCAGACTTGTCCACCCTTTCTCAGAAATGGTGTGTGAGGATCCTGGCTCTACCTGCTTACTCAAGGAGGGAGCTGGTACAATCACTCACTCCCAGCTTTGGTGTCCTCATGTGTAAAATGAGGACAAAGATACACCTGTTGTAGATTGATGTGGAAAACAAAACAAAACAAAACAAAAACAACTCATGTGACAAGTGCCCAAAAATGCCCAGGAAAAGCAATCCTACAAAGGCCATTCTCCCTCCTGCCCCCTGTTCAGTCCCATTCAGTGCTCCAACTGCATCAATACACAGCTGAAGTGCTTTGGTGTGATCACAGATCTCTCAAAATTTCTCTCTGCCTCCCCTAGAATGCCTTGTAGCACTTTGGTACAATCATATATATGTGATAAGTCATACCTGTGGTAATTGGATCAAGAAAAAGATCTGAAAATCTTCCAGTTCTCACATAGATGTAAAAACAACACAAAATAACCACAAGAGCATGGCCTCATCTCTTACTGAACACACAATCTAGGGCAAGTTTAGTTTAACAGTAGGCTTAATCAGAGCTTTTAAAATAGCAACAACAGGGACACCTGGGTGGCTCAGTCGGTTAAACATCTGCCTTTGGCTCAGGTCATGATCCTGGGGTCCTACGATCTCAAGTCTCCTCACACTGCTTGTGCTCTCTGTCAAATAAATAAAATCTTTAAAAATAAAAAAATAAATAAAATAGCAACAACAAATATTTCTGTTAGACTGTAAGGTCCTTGAGAGTTGAGCTCTCTTTTATTCAAATTTATATTCTCCTGAGGAACATAGGGAGAATATCCTCTCCCTAGGAGACCAGCCAGCATGTTAGGAGATGCCAAAAGGAAAGATAAAATGAAATACTTAGAAGGGCTTATAACCTTGAAAGGCATACAAGGCTGCTTAATTGCTGTAAAATAAAAAACACAGAAATCACAGTTAAGAAAGACTGGACTTGCTACCTGATGACTTCAAAAGTCACAATCTTTAAAATTTCTCCAACTTTAAATCACTCTTGAGAAGTGGTGATGCCTGGCCTTGATACAGAAGATTTCCTATCAGCTCTAGCTTTGATTCCATGTCCTGTGGCAAGTTCTTTTTCTCTCCAAACTTCAGTTTCCTTAGCCACACAGGATATGAAATAACGAGGTTTCTAAGATCCCTTACAGCTGTAAAATTAGGTGTCCAAAATTTGTGCACATACTTGTGGCAAGTCTCCTCTGAGAAAGGCACCCTGCTAGGCGCTCCAGAGAGGCGTGAAACAGAACAGACCCAGACTGTTCTCAGTAGGCTCATGGCTTACTAAGTAATAAAACACGAGGACACAACTGTGATTAGAGGCAGGAAGAAGTAATGACCATCCAAAAGGTACTCACGTGGAACTTGTGCTGTATAGATGAGGACTGGCTTTGGGGAGGGACAGCATTCATTCCTGTTTTGATGTGGCAAGTATGAAGCACCCACTAGGCCAAGCACAACTGTGACCAAGATACACAGAGCCCTGCCCTCATAGTGCCTAAAGGCTGTCTGGCAGAAGACAGAATTCGGAGGGGGCAGATTCCAGGCAGAGGGACCTGTGCATTAAGACAGGAAGGCAGAGCATCACAAAGCACATAGGACTAAGTCCAGGACTCTATCTGTGCAGAGGTAGGAAGTGCACAGGAGATCAGGATGAGAAAAGGTAGAGAGGTAGGGGGCACCTCATGTGGAGTCCTGACATGCCAGGCTACGGACTTGAATTGGTCCAACAAAATAACCTACAAGTCTGAGATTGAAAGCTTACTAAATATGACATGATCCCTCACTTTGTATCCAAATACACTATGTTGATTGTAACTAAAAGAAAGACACCAAAGAAAATTCCCCCAAAAAAGTAACTGAAATAAGTTTATTTGCAGGAGAAGAACATCTGAACATCGGGTACAGTCTGACCCACAATGATCCAACACCAGCAGTGACTCGTCTGAGAATGCTCTTCTGCAGTTTGGAGGAGACATCAGCTGAACACTTATCAAACCTCAGAAAGCCATCTAACCTGAGTGTTACACAATACATAATGACCATGACACAGTAATAAAAATACAACAACAAATACTCACTACTTTGTGAGCTACAACTACAATATAAACAATTTAGGCTCCTTTTTAAAAAATGAAAAAAATAGATCTATTACAGCTTTATTTCAAGCATTTTCAGTTGGATACAACTTTATATATTTTTACTCACAATAGACAGCAAAAGAATGCCTTCTGAAATATCTATAGATAAAATATATTAATTGTTTAAATGTTTACACTCGGAAGCGCATTTTCCAGGTAGGAGTTCAGATGAGAGAATGATTTTGTGCCAAAATCCTGGCTGTTGATCAAGACTTGTATAGTTTTCATATTTGTCTAAAAAAGTTTACATTGGAGAAAAAAGAAGGGAGAACATAAAGAGAACCAACATTATTCTTTTTCAGTGAAGCAGTCTAATTCCAGAGAAGGGGCTTTCCATTCTGGATTCCAAGCGTGTCATCCCAAAGTTGAATCCTGTCCAGGCCGAGGAGCCAAGGGAGCTGGAAGGAAAGTGTTAACCGAATGCTACAGAGATGGCCACTGATAACAGAGCTTCTAGAGGCCCCAGGCCACACAGTGGGGAAGGGCCGCCAGGACCACTGGTACAAAGGTACAGTGCGCTCACTGAACTGCACACATAGAGCTCCTAGGAGGGTTAACAGTTCTTGACAGAGGTTCCTGGTTGTAGTTTACAATATCTGCCTTCACCACCCTCTGTCATAAAAGAAAACAGAGTTATTATCAGAACATCAGAACATTTAGAAAGAGCTCATTGAAGTATATTTTTATTTTCTGAACTTTGGTGAACTCCTGATGACAGACATCATAAATGAAGCCAGAACTGATATTAAAAGAATCAATCAGGACAAACTGTTGGAGAGCTGAGATGTTGGAGAGTGAGGGACTTGGGTTTGTTTTTTGTTTTTTTTTTGTTTTTTAAGGATGGAAGACCAATTCCATTACTGAGTCTTCTCTGGTTTTATGACATTAACTTGAGGTTACAAAAAGTCTAAAACATAACTGACAAATCAATATGAAAAATTAAACCCTGGTTATAATTTAAAGCAAAGGAATGAGAATTAATCATTCACATATTTTAATTCATAGGCAAGACATCATAATTTCAAAGTAAAATATGTCATCATTTATTAATATTTAAATAAACCATTTTACCCAGCCATAACTTTTTTAGAGTATCTGCAGCAATCTGTGAGTTAGTAAGAAATGTGTAAATGTTAAATAGGAGTCACATACAAAGGAGAAATGTTTTGAGCAACACAATTTTTAAAACTTTTCCAGTTTTTATAACTTTCCTCCCAAATCCCTAATTTACTACCAAAGAGCTCACTATTGGGTTATGAATAAGGACTCTAACAAAATATAGAATGAAAAATTTAGAAAATTACCTCACATTCATGGTTTTTTTTAAAAATTATTTAAACCAAAAGACACTTTTAACTCTTCTTTCCATCCCTCTAACCCACACTTCAAGGAATATCTTCAATGATGAATTTAGTAATATGCCCCAAGTAATAATTTAAATTAAAACAGCTCCTTCACTATTCCCAACTCTATTACTAAATCTGTACACAGAAGCAGACAAAGAAAGGTAATTCAAGGCAAATTTTAAAAAAATACTCTTTCAATTACCATGTTGTTTCAAGAAAAATGGGAAGGACTGAATAAT
This sequence comes from Martes martes, assembly GCF_963455335.1. NCBI lineage: Eukaryota > Metazoa > Chordata > Mammalia > Carnivora > Mustelidae > Martes > Martes martes. The sequence continues at coordinate 148,404,449 of NC_137889.1, forward strand.
GAAATAACCATTGCAACTCTTCACTTCACTGCACATGTGGTAAACACAACCATAAGAACAAATATGTTTGAAAGTAACTGAAATGTTATTTTAATTTGTTCCAATTTCTTGTTTGTCAGTCTCCTGGCAAAGAACCAATTTTTCAAAGTTCTAAAACAGGCCTTACAATTAACAATACTAATTTCCAATCATGTACAATAATCATTTGAACTCTACTCATGAGGAATAAAGAGCAAGACAGCATCTACCAGTTCTCCCTCCCTCCTCCCCCCAAATGCAATCAATTTACCCCTTAATACCTGCACTACTGTACTGAACAGATTCTACTCTGAGCAGAGTTGGTATGTTGATTATCTTCTTCCGGGTACTTCACTATTTCTGCCCTGACAATATGCTGCCAATTCCGTACAACATAAACAAGATGAAGAAGAAAGCAGGGGGCAGGGAAAAGAAAAGAAAGAAAAAATGGAAAGTATGTTCAATGGCTGAAAATAGAAGGGAATACCAAAGCAGAAAAAGAAACAAACACATAAATTTAAACATGTCACAAAAAAAAAACAATTTATGCATATAAAAGGAAAGAAAATGAATGAAGATCCATGAAACACTCCTCTTTGCAACTCCATTTAATTATTGAAACAGGTCTACTGAACCTCCCAGACAAGTTGGGAGTTCTATTTTTGGTATCACAATGACACATTGTATCTATAACACCCAGAATTTCAGAGGACAAAAAAGAATTACAAGGCTTTTCTATACTAAAGTACAGTAACGGTATTTAATTCCATCTTCTTCAACAAATAGTACCGCAGATCTCTCTCTCTATGTGCCAGTCACTCTCTACTGGGAATGCACAGGTAAATTACACAGGCTCTGTTCACTAGGTGCTCTGCACTAAATGAGAAGAGAAACATGTTCACAGCTAGTTGCCATACAAGGTAAGAGCTTTACTAGTGGACTTATAATATGTTGTGGGAATACAGGCAGGAGGAGTAATTAATTCTCTTTGAAGGTGGGGAGCAGACACATAAATCTGGGGAAGCCATGTGCCACTTACAATCTTTACACTTATTATTATCTATTGCTTGTCAAAGACTTCTTTTTGATGTTCATTGCCTCGTCCCACACAACCCTCACCTCCACACTTCCAAATTCCATATAGAAATAAACAATTTCGAAACACACTTTTCTATCATTCCAGAGGAAGTCCTGACATACAGTATTTAAGCATAATAACTACTGTTTCAAATATCTAAAGGAGTTTTGCTAAATAAAAAAATCAAAATTACTTTGATAGGTTTTGGATGGCTCTAACCCTTAGGATGAAAAGAGCATGTATGACAAGTATGATAGAGATAATGTGCTCCCCTCAAATTTCTTACACTTGAAATTATCCTCACTTTTTTTTATGATTTCAAATATCTTATTTCAGAAAATCTTTCTTCATATTAGTATATATTAATTAACACATATAGAAACACATGTTAATGTGAGTAGTTGTTTGTGATAATATTTATAACAAATTAAATAAACAACTGATAGTAAATGAAGAGGATTCTATGGTAATTAGCATTGGATGGGCTTGGCTCCAATTCTCTAGCAAGCAACATTAACTTCTGGACAAGACTCATGATTTACTAGGCATTCAGCCTGATGCTATCAACAGAAGCATTACCAACTGCCACATGAGGTATTAACGTTGAACACCATTATCTGACCTCCCCAAACCTAACTGTTTCATGACAAACTATGGGTTACAATAAAGAAAAGGGATTTTCATAATCAGTAAGCAACTCATTAATCCTCCACAATGTCGGTTTAAAACCTATCCTATAAACACAACCAGGTTACTGACCTGTGGTCAAGACATTTTGGTTGAAGTACTGACTAACATAAATGACTTGGATTTTCACCATTAATTTTCATCAAATTAATGAAGAACTAACAGGGCAACATCTTTCTTGGAGGCCTTGGCTGTCTGACATAAAGCCTTGTACAAAGTATCTGAACTGTAAGTCAGACTAAGGCTCTACAAATTCAAAACTTTGCTTTCTATGAGGAGAAAAACATAATTTCCATGCCATAAACTTCAGAGTCGGTGGCTTCATAGTCATCAGCTTGCTTACAAGCCATTCATTGATGTTTTCAGAGAAAAAGTTACCTACAAAACACCAACTTTTACTTGTGGAGCCAAAGTACACTCTGCTATTATTCTCTGCTATTAGTTAATGGAGTAAAAATAAAGAAATGGCCGTAAGAGGAAAGAAGCTGAGTGGCTGAACACCGGCTTAACCCTTACTTTGTCAGAGTATTTACTTGTGAGTGGATATTAGAAATGGAAACGGCAGCTGTGCAGAGGGTAAGCAAGAAAGCAACCCAGGCGCTGGGCAGGAAGGTGTAAAGAGTAGAGATGGACACTTGAGAGGACACTAAAGATCAATTTGCCAATTCTGCAATGGTGTCTTAATCCAGATAGTAGTAACACATTTGCCATTGCACAAGTTGTAGTTTGTCATGTTCAGGATATGGAGTAAACATACCTTGAAGGCTTAAAACACTTGTCACTATCGCTCATTCAAAGTTAATCACTATTCTAGATATTGAAGACGTTCAGATAAATAATACATAATCTCTCTTTCCGAGATGTGTAAGAGTCTAGCATGAAATACAGAGATGTAAACTATTAAAAGAATATTATGATTGATACATATTCAAAGTGCAACAAAATTATAGATTACCATTTAAACATGATTATAGCATTTTTAAAAAATATTTTATTTATTTATCAGAGAGAAAGAGACTGCACAAGCAGGGTGAGTGGCAGGCAGAGGGAGAAGCAGGTTCCCCACTGGGCTAGGAGCCCAATGCAGGACTCGATCCCAGGATTCTGAGATCATGACCTGACCTGAAGGCAGACACTCAACCAATTGAGCCACCCAGGCATCTCAGTTATAGCATTTTTTAAAGCATGGAACTTTGCACACAGTAGGAACTTAAAGGAAACTACTTTTCTTTTTCTTCCATATAATGTGCCCTTAGATGCTTCCAGTAACTTTCATCACTTTGGGTATAAGTTACTTTACCATTTTGGTGTTCACAACCTCCTGACCTAAAAACACAAGGTTTATTTACATGGTCTCTAAAGTCCCACCTATAGATCTTGAAACTACATGAAAAAATCACTTTGAAGGTGAGGAGGAAAACAAAAATATGGGATGATAAGGAAATACATTAAGCAATGTTCAGTATTGAGGATTAGAATAGTATGTACAAAGCGAGTAAATATGTTCTGCAAGGAAGACAAGTGATATTTAAGATAAGAAAAGAATCTCATTGCAGTTTTTGTAAACAGACTGGAAAAAAATGATAAAGATTAACATCTAGGCAAGAAGAATCTAAGTTCCTTGTGTCTCCTTAAGGAAGATCAATATTCAGATAAAGCTAAAGAGAGGGATGCTAGGATAAGGCGTTAAATGGGCACTTCAGTTGTACAGTTATGTGCATGCATTACCATGCTAGATGCGTTCATATGTAGTACGTGTGTGTGTGTGTGTGTGTGTGTATGCATTTTTTAGCAAGTTTAGTACCTCAGACATAAGAGAAAAAACAATTTTTTTTTTGAGAAACTAATGCTTACCAAGTTCAAACCAAACAGAAATTCATAGTTTATTAACTGGAAAGTGAAAATGTCCAGGCTTAAAAATGTATTAAGGACTCTTGGGATGCCTGGGTGGCTCAGTTGGTTAAGCATCTGCCTTTGGCTCAGGTCATGATCCCAGGGTCCTGGGATTGAGTCCCACATCAAGCTTCTTGTTCAGCAGGGAGCCTGCTTCTCCCTCTGCCTGCCATTCTCCCTGAAAAGTTGAACGCTACACCTTTGAGAGAATACCAACTGGAAATTCATTTTTTCCCTAAAGGTTTGACTACTTTGTAAACAAACAAACAAAAAAACTTGAACAAAATGGGAAATAAGGACATTTGTTAACAACCAGTCCTGGCTTTTACACTATCTTAGAAGAGAATAGTTGGGGAAAAAAAGAGTACAGATAAATGATACAAATTCAACTATTGCTTAAATCAGGAACTGTGGACAAGGCATCTAGAGTGTTCGTAAGTGTTTAAATAGCTGTCTGCCCCAACTTGTTCCGGGAGCTCCATGAGGACAAGGACTTCCACACATTCCTCTCTGGATCCAAAGATTCTACTGCGGCCCCTGGTATGAAGTAGGCCAGCAAAGAACGTCTGCTGTATTAATGAACTGTGCTCCCTTTCTTTCCTCCCTTTTCCCCTTCCTCTTCCTTACAAAGCTTGCAAAATATGCTGGTAACTCATTTTATAGAATTCCCTAAGAGGAACAAACTATGTTAGAAGAACTAAAATAGCGGAATCTTTTTAAATAATCACTAAATGGAACCAAGACCATAACCTGATTATAAAAGTTTTTTTGTTTCTTTTTTTAGATCATACTTTTTTAAATATTTTATTTATTTATTTGATAGACAGAGATCACAAATAGGCAGAGAGGCAGGCAGAGAGAGAGAGGGAAGCAGGCTCCCCACTGAGCAGAGAGCCCAATATGGGGCTCAATCCCAGAACCCTGAGATCATGACCCAAGCTGAAGGCAGTGGTTTAACCCACTGAGCCACCCAGGCGCCCCATAACCTGATTATAAATACCTATGTCACAAACTGAATTACTATAGCATCGGTTTCCATTTGTCTGGTGAGTCTACCAACTAGCTCCTTCTCCAGAAAATAAAACACTTCAAAACAAAACACTTCAAATGTTACACCAAATTCCCTCAGGAATCATTCAAAAAACACAGAAAACAAGTGTGCATTCTCCTTCCCTCTTTGTCTTGCCTCCTTGCCCCACTTCTTTTTCTCTCCCCCTCTCTCACTCACCAGTTAGAATGGCCAACATCAAGAATAAAGAGATAAATGTTGGGGAGAACGTGAAGAAAAGTAAACACTTTTGCACCACTGGTGGGAACGTACACTGGTGCAGCCACTATGGAAAACTGTGGCGGTTCCCCCTCAAATTAAAAACAAAACTACCACATGATCTTGCAATTCTACTTCCAGGTATTTAGCCAAAGAAAATAAAAACACTAACTTGAAGATATATGCACTCCCATGTTCACTGCAACACTATTTACAACAGCCCAAGATATACAAACAACCTAAGTGTCCAACAATAGATGGAAGAATAAAAAAAGGTCTGGTACATATATGGAGTGAGTACCTGGGTGGCTCAGTCTGTTGAGCGTCTGAGTCCTAGTTTCAGCTCAAGCTGTGATCTCATAGGTAGTGATCTAATGGATCATGGGATCGAACCCCATGCCAGGGTCTGCACTCAGCATGGAGCCTGCATAAGACTTCCTCTCCCTCTCCTTCCAACATTCTCCCCACATGAGCACACATGTACTCTCTAGAATGAATACATAAATCTTCTTAAAAATATAGTACACATATATATATAAAATGGAGTGTTACTCAGCCATGAGAAAGGAAGACATTCTGTCATTTGTGACAACATGGGTGGACCTTGAGCATGTTATGCTAAGTGACAGATGTCAGATAAAGACAAGCACTGTGTAATATCACTTACATGTGGAATTTTAAAAGGCCAAACTTATAAAACAGAATAAAATGGTAGTTGCCAAGGATCAGGGCTAGGGAGAATGAAGAAATGTTGTTTAAGGGTACACATTTAAAACAAATAGTAAATAAACCCTAGAGATACAATACACAGTACAGTGAAAATAAACAATATTGTATTATAATCATCAAAGGTGTTAAGAAACTCTAACTTAATTATTCCAACTGCTAAAGAGAAAAGATAACTATGTAATGCGATAGAGATGTTAATGATCACTACAATGACAATCATATTACAATATATACATGTATCAAATTAACATGCCATATACCTTAAGTTTATCCAATGTGATATGCCAAACAGATTTCAATTAAAAAAAGAAATAACTGTGCTCAACATGACTTGCTGGCTTGGACGTAGGTCCTTAGAAACCTCTTCTTAAAATCTGAACTTTTGAAAATGTTTCCACAGGGAAATGCTGTCAATTGTAAAATAAATGATTTAACTGGCAAAAGCACCAAATTAATCAGATTCAGAAAAGAAGAACGAGGCTTCTCTACACAAAGGATTCTGGCAAACAAAACAAAAGAGGGTTCTAGTAAGTTGAACTCATCTTCAGATGAATGGATTCAAAGTAAACTCTACGGACAAACCAAAGACTGAAATAGCGTCATTGCCTATTAAGATGAGGTGCACTAAAAAGGTAAGTTATACAGGAAGGGTAGAGAGCTATGCAATTAACACATCCGAGTAAGTGCTGAAATAAATGTCTTTCGAAAAATGATAAATAAAAAGAGATTTCCAGAGTTTCAAATATTGTTATCAAGTCCTAGAAACAGTCACATCAGCATAAAAATTTTCAATTGGTATTTGCTCTGTTTTAAAACAGACACACACACACAACACACACACACAGAGTTACTATGAAAATAAGACACAGAACACTGAAAAAATTAAAGAAAATATAAAGATGGGAAAAGACAATTATACCTTTTTAGCTAAATGGGATAGGCATAGAGTGGATGGGATTGAGGGAAAATGTAATATATCTGTTGTTTCTCAGCAAACCAAAAACTTACCTTTAAACTCTAGGTTCTTACTCTGATTTTTCATTCTATCAAACATATGAATTGGTGTACTATTATGGTGGTATTTTTAAATGTTTGTTAGTATTCACATTCATTTATTAGTGTAAGGACTGCCTTTAATAATTAATACCATTATTAAATTGTGTATTAAATTAACAATAAAATAACATCAAGAATTAGTCTTATTACAAGAGGGGATGTTTTAGAGAAGAATAGAGAACACAGGCTTAAAGAAAAAATAATGTTTTACCAAAGTGAACGTGGAGGATGCCAAACAGTGTAAACTCTAAGACTAAACTTAAGTAAACTGTCGGGACTTTGTATGAAATATAAAAAGAATATTGTAGTATAGTAATCCTGGAAGAACTTAAATAAAGAAGTACAAAACAATATGGTCAGCATCTTAACCCATTATTTAACTACTGATGAAATGTGTATTATATTAATCTCAATTTTAGGACAAAATGAAGTTTCAAGGGTATCATAATTGAACAAAAAGTTAACATCCTCCATCTTCCACACTAAACACTGATTCATTCATACACACAATTTATTCCTAAGGCTTTTAGGGATATGTACAGAGAGTGCATAAATGTTAAAGGAGTCAGTGGTGAAATTAATGTCTTTTAGGAAATAAATTGTTTTTTAAAAATAAAAGTTCAATATAATCACCTGTGACTGTTCTATTTCTGCTTTGTTTAATTTGATTCCAAGGATTTCAGCAGCAACTTTCTGAAAACACAGGAAGACCTACATAACAAAAAAAGGTTTAAATGATTTAAAACAGGCATGCTTAAGTTAACGTCAAATAAATTGAACTTTCTAAAAAATGATAAACATCAAGAATTGTGAAAATATGATGTACCAGGTTATTCAAAAAATAGCTCTGTCAAATACAATAACATTTTAAGTATAATAATTTTAAAATGATTAAATCACAATTTGAAAATCATGCAATTCACTAGATTGGTCTAAACACAAAGATATTTATCCCTAAAAATTTACATTTAAAAATTTTTTATTTTATTTTATTTTAGATTTTATTTATTTGAGAGAGAGAGATCACGAGCAGGAGGAGGGACAGAGGGAGAAGCTAATTCCCCACTAAGCCCGACAACACAGGGCTGGATCCCAGGACCCGGGGATCATGACCTGAGCCAAAGACAGCTGCTTAACTAACTCAGGTGCCACCTCAGGCACCCCTACATTTAAAAAATTCTAACATAAGAGAATTAATTACAGATACCACATTAAAAAAAAAAAAAGACTACTAGCATAGCAAACTCCTAAAAGTCCAGGGGAAAATAAATTAGTCTGTATTTTAGTACCACGGTTTTTCACTGGCAATTCTATATTGGTCTTTTGATCTGGCTTTAGCCTATCTTAAAAGATCTTACCTTCTAACCCTTTAACAATCTTTGTGGCTTTCATCAATTTCAATAAATGTTCCGTATCTCTTGAGCAAAACAACTTAGTAATCTTTATTTTATTAGTTCAGAGTAAAGGAATAGTATACTGTGTTATCCTTAAACAGAAATCAACAGTACTTTTCTATAAACAGCCTTTCATACATACTTAGCTTATGCTGAGCTCACTAGGATTCCCAGGACTCCAACCCAGACAATGACTGTAATGTTACACTTGTCTTTGTTTCTTAAGTGTCTTTTCATATTCTTACCCCTACTTATCTCATGCTTACTGAATATTTATTGCAACTAATTTTGATTTCTAAAATAAAACATACGTATCTCCAAAAGGCTTATGCTATTTACATCCTAAAAGGGATTATATATGATAGTTCACTCATGGTCAACATTCAAGAAAAATGAGAAAGCTAGCATGATGGAATGGAGAGAAAGTGGGGATTATGAAGGAAAATAAGCAAAGAGATTAAGGGAGTACACATATCACATAAGATCTGGTAGGCTATGGAAGCACTTTGACTTTTACTCTGAGTTAAATGGAAGCCATGGGAAGGTGGCTTGATGTGACTTCTATTTTAATAGGGTCAATCTGATTCTTATATTGAATATTCTCAATACAGAAGATAAAGGGTACAAAAAGAGGAGCCAGCAAGAACGCTAAAAGATGTTGGAGGCTTGAAACAAAGTGGTAGCAGTAGAGAGGATAAGAAAGAGTCACCAGATTCTGGATGTATCATGAAAGAAGAACCAACAGGACTTAGCAATAGACAAATGCGGGGTAAGAAAGAAAGAGAGAAGTCAAGAAGGATTCTAAAATTTTCTCCATCTTAGCAATTAGCAGAAGATCTGCCATTTATTATAACTGGGGAAGACTATGGGAGATTCCAGGAGAGACTATCAAGAGTTCAGTTCTGAACCTGGAAAAGACTAGGTTATTAGGCATGTAAGTGGAGGTGCTGGGCAGACTGGAGTTCAGGGAAGAGGTCTGGTCAAAGCCCTGAGGCTAAATGAGGTCACTGGGGAGTAAGTTTAGAGAAAGGTACCAAGGACTGAGCCCCAAGGCACTCCAATATTCAGAAGTTGAGAGTGAGAGGGAATCAGCAAAAGGAAATGAGAGAGTAGCTAGTGAGGTAAGAGTAAATCAGGGGGTGTAGTATCCTGGAAGGTAAGTGAGGAAAGTATTTCAAAGAAGAGAGAGTGATTGACTATTTTATATGCCTCAACTATGTAAGATGAGGACTAAGAACTGACCACTGCATTTAGCAAAAATGAGGTCATTGGTGATTATAATAACAGTAGTATGGGTGAAATACCGGGTGAAAAAGTCCAGGTGAAAACTATTCAAGACAAACTGCAAAGAGAAAACTGGAGACAACTCTTTCAAAACACATTCCACTGGAACTAGGGGAAAGAAAGAAGGCAACAGCTAGAAAAAATTATGGGATTTCTTGTTTTTAAAATTAGATAAGTCATAGCATTTTCTGTGATGACAGAATAATCCAGTAGACAGAAAAAAAAAGTGATGATACAGGAAGGAGAGAGAATTGCTGAGCAATCAATGTCCGTTACTAGGCCAAGAGAAATGGGACTAATGCACAATGGAGGAGTGGGCCCTAACCAGGAGCATGGACGGTTTGTCCTTCAGTAACCAGACAGAAGACAGAGGATATGGGAACAGAGACAGGGAGCAAGGAGAATGGGAGTAAATGTGGTGGCAAGACTATGTATGCAGTTATCTTCTGTTGACTTCAGATTTCTATAGAATAGAAAACAAGGTCATCAGCTCAGAGAATGGATGAGGAAATGTTGAAGATCTGAAGAGAGAAGAGAAGTTATGAAAACAGTCATCAAGGTGAGAGGGAGTGATGATGGCCTAAGGACATGGGGTATAATCACTGAGCAGCACTAAGGCCCCCCTTCAGACTAGTGATTGTGAATTTTAAGTGAAACCTCCAGCATGCCTCTGTTTCTCTCTGATCATGTTCAAATACCTGGGTGCTGCCACAAAACAGCAGGAGCTTGGTTTAAACCAGAGTTAAGGTTTAGCCAAATGAATCTGAGAAAGTCAAAGCAAGTAAAGGGAATTGAGGGTATACATATGGCAGCGATTTTTTTAAGATTTTATTTATTTACTTGACAGAGAGAGAGAGAGAGAGAGAGATTACAAGTAGGCAGAGAGGCAGGCAGAGAGAGAGGGGGAAGCAGGTTCCCTGCTGAGCAGAGAGCCCAATGTGGGGCTCGATCCCAGGACCCGGAGATCATGACCTGTGCCGAAGGCAGAGGCTTAACCCACTGAGCCACCCAGGCGCCCCTACATATGGCAATGATTTTGATTGGCCAAGAGATTTAAGTTAGGAAAACAGGAAAATGAGGACATGAAAGGAGGTTGGGGACATTAAAAAGATGTTAAGATCTGCATGTAGCAGGTCCTGCCAGGACTGCAGATTATCTAGACTAGGGCATTCAGGGGTATGAGCTGGAAAGACAGGAGGGTGGTTATTGATTACGATGTCTGACATTGAGATGTTGTGATCTGTAATGACAAAGCCTGGGAGTGAGTGGCTGAGGTGGGGTGGAGGACAAAGATACTGGAATCACTAAGAATTACAACAAAGGTAGTATCAGAGAAACTATAGTCAGGAGCTCAACCCCCCAGGTGATGAGGAAAATAACCTGAAATGGAGATGACTAAAATCTCAAAGTGATTCCACAAGAATAAACCATTTCAAAGTTGCATTTCAAAGGAAAATAACAAGGATTTTTAAGAATGGCTCAACATAAGTACATAAAAAATATGGAGTGGTTAAACACAAGCTAAAATACTGAAAGTTGAAATAATTCTAGGGGCACTTAGGTAGCTCAGTGTGTTAAGCTTCCGACCCTTAATTTTAGTTCAGGTCATGATCTCAGGATTGAGAGACTGAACCCTGCATCAGGCTCCACACTGGGCATGGAGTCTGCTTAAGATTCTCCCTCTCCTTCTACCCCTCCCTGCCCACTCACATGTTCACTCCCTCCCTCTCAAAAATAATAATAAATTATTAAATAAAATAAAATAATTCAAAAATGACAGAAGATCCCTAGGAAGATAAGTGAGGGTAGAAGCCTGATCCATGTATTTATCAAGGAGTACTGATTTTACACATTTTTGAATGACATGGGTGGGTATGTGCCCATGTTTGCATTATCATCGGGGAAAGTTCTGATAATAATCAGAAAATAAATAGGTAATGAAATTTTTAAAAGTTCAACCTTGATAGCAATCAAAGAAATTCAAGCACCAAGGTACCTTTTTTCTTTCTTTCTTTTTTTTGGCCTACCAAAATAACATAGATTTAAAAGTAAATTTAAAAATTCTGGATGTTAAAAAAACACCACAGTGAAATGGCACTAATACAATGTTGGCAGTAGGATGGATTATTAAATCTAATTAAATCTAATGGATTATTAAATCTCTTTAATAGTATCAGATGACATGGTCAAATTTTCTGCTCACAAATATATTAAATAAAAAATTAAAATACCACGTTATTTCTATATTTATGATCTTAATTTTTTAAATAAATTTTTAGTGCAGTTAATAACCCTGGACAGTCACTACTTAGGTTTACAAATCCTATCCCCACCACTCATTAGCTGTGTACCCTGGACCCCCCCCTTACATAAACTGTCTAGGACTCCTCTATAGCACAGACATAATGGGAGAAGCACAACGCAAGTCACAAAGTAAGCATTCAGTGAATGCGATTCACTAGCAGCAACAGCAACAGCACGAGCATTTGTGAGCATCAGAAAACTATAAGGAATCATATGAGGTTGTGAATGGTAATCTCTGGATGCTGAGATAGTGGGTGATTTTTATGTTCTCTTTTTTTTTTTTTGATATATGTTCTTTCTCTCTCATACTTTAAAATTCCCTAAAATAACCATAAACTTAGGTTAAATGAATTATAAATGTAATATAAACAGAATAAACACTTTATCTATTTTATGTCTTCAATAGGAATTAATTTATTCCAAAAGTTAAGCCTAGGAAATGTACTTCTTGTGAATACTATTACTAAACAAAAGATCGCTCATAATATTCAATATTCATTATTTTACTTACAGAGTCTCCTGTCTTTGCTGAGACAAAGTGGCTACTAAAACCATTTTCCTGGCAAAACCGTAAGTGTTTTTCAGGTTTTACTGTTCGCATATGTTCCAAATCAACTAGAAAAGTGAACAAAAACAGAGAATAAAACTCAGTATCAGAGTCAAACAATACATTGTTAACATGTTTAAATTTGACTTACTTTCCAAAATTATTTCCCAGCTTAGACACTAGCTGTGTCACCTTGAGCAATTTCTTTAACCTTTTTATGCTTGAGTCTATAAAGCTAAAAACTGAGGCTAACCATGTATAGATATACATGTATTATATATAAATATATATTACATATATATACACATATATATATGTGTGTATATATATATATCTCACATATATATATACCCCCCTACCTTATGTAGAGTTATTTGAGAGTGAATGCATGGATGATGCACAATGACCAGCACATGAAAAGTGCTTGAAAAATGAAAGCTATCATTCTTATTACCTACAGCTTCAGGCACGTTGATGAGACCCCAAAAAAGATCTACTTAGCATAACATGTTTAAACATAGTGATTATGGTTGACACTTGAACATCGTGGGTTTGAACTTAGATGTGGATTTTTACAGTACAGTACTGTAAAAGTATTTTCTCTTCCTTGTGATTTTCTTAATAGCATTCTTTTCTCTGCCTTATTTTATTGTAAGAATATAGTATATATATATATATGTATGTATGTATATATGTATGTATGTATATATGAATATGTGTGTGTGTGTATATATATACACACATAGCAAACAAAACATGTGTTAATTGACTGTTTATGCTATCAGTAAATCTTCCAGGCAATAGTAGGCTGTTTGTGGTTATGTTTCAGGGAGCCAAAGTTATACATGGATTTGACTATGCAGGGAATCGGCACCCCAAACCCCCATGTTGTTCAAGGGTCAACTGTAACTGAAAGATGCACTTACCCAAGCATATTTAATTTTTTTATTTTAATAAACATATAATATTTAGTTTGAAACAATTTAATTGCTTTAATAATTACAATAGTTCTGCAATCTCTATAAACTTTAATGTTAACACAAATACAGAATTAATTTTATGCCAAAAGGTTGCAATATTTTGTTGCATGCTTACTTTATTTGAAACCATGGTTTAATTTCACAAAGATACATCTCAGTTGCTTTCCAAACCTAAAGTATACATTTTGAAAGCACTCAGTAAGGGAATATTCCCTTGAATAGGTATAGGTGCTTTAAAGCAAAGCACGGTACTCATGGCCAATACCGGTTTTATCCAGCACAGTCTATTTTTTCAAATGTGATCCTTTATTGGACAGTTTCTCTTTTTACAACACTACAGACCCTATAAGGGTGTTGACTCAATGCCGTCAAATTATAAGGCAAATATATTTGCAGGATTTAAGGACAACTAGGCTCTTTGAGTCAATATAGGAAAAAAAAACTTGAACTGATTTCCTGAGGAAGGGACCCAACTGACTTGTAAAAACTAAACTTGTAAATTTGCAAATCTACTAAGCCTACATAATAGTGGCAATTGATTATCAACTAAAAAATGTTCTCATACTACATAAAAGGCTTTATTTAAAATTATATTGAAGGTCTTTAGTTTGCAGGCTCAAGAGATCTTTCTCTAGGAGGTTTTTGATCTAGTGGGGGATTTCTGAGTCTTATTTATATTGCTTAGCTTGGATAATATGGAGCTTTTTTCTTTTCTGGCCACAAGTTGCTGTTCCTTAAACATCACTGAGATCTTATTTATAAGAACAAGCCAAAAAATATCCAGATACCACAGGCATCAATTTGTAGAAGACTAAAATAAAATACTAAGCTATTAGCACTAACATTTATACATCTAGTTTATCATAATATTGAGGCTAAAATGCTTTCCTAATTCAACACGAGTAAGAACAAATCATGTCACTAAGAAAATTAACCAATGAAATAACTGTCCAATTAAAAATAAAAAGAAACACATAGTTTGTCATTTAATATGTGTGTGTATTCATCTTTTTGAATGGAATAGTCTATCATTGTTTCGGTTTTTCTTTCTTGTTTTTCCTCTTTCCTCCTGTCCACCAACAACCAAACTACCACATTCACTTATCTATAGCACTGGGGAATTTATTACCCAATCAAAAGGTTTTCCCTAATAAAGATAACCATGATGGGGCACCTGGGTGGCTGAGTCAGCTGAGTGTCCAACTCTTGGTTTCAGCTAAGGTCATAATCTTAGGGTCATGAGATCAAGCCCCACGGCAGGCTCCGAGCTCAGCAGGGAGTCTGCTTGAGATTCTCTCCTTCTCCCTCTGCCCCTCCCCCAGTTCACATTCTATCTCTCTATAATAAATAATCTTAAAAAAAAAAAAAAAGAAAGATACCCATGAGAAACTAGTACTATCACTGATCAATTGAAAACAACAACATTTATCCATCAAATACTTATTCAGTACCTATTATATACCAACCACTAGGTTAGGCAGTAAGAACCCAAAGATGGAAAAGATACAATCCTCATCCTAAAAAAGCCACCATCCATACTTTAGGAGCATAAAAGATCATCAGCAATTGGAACAGTTATAATTGAGAGTCTGACAAAGGAGACAACAGATAGAGAATAGGCCCTCCCAGAACTTCATCACAAAGTTTCCCTCTGCTCTGTTAAAATTTAGTGGGCAATGTTTAAGAGGACTCAATTACTAGAATTCTTAATTCTAAATGATCCAGAAATGTATATTCTGAAGATAAAGTTATAGTGAGACACTGGAAAATCTTTCCTTTCTTCACTTTTAAGATCATCCTTAAAAGTATTATCCAGTGACAATATATACATGTGGTAACACTCTCAGATATGTGATAACATTCTATCATATATATGATAACACACTGCTTTAATTGCCTTTATGTCCTTCAGTGAACCACACCATCTTTCTAGTTCTCATATTTTGTTTTTGAAAATGGAATAAAAATTTCCTAATAATGGTTAATATATATTCACTACCCAAATACTCAGAAAAACTATGAAAATGAAATGTAAAATGTAAAATGCCATTAACTAGAGACAACTACTGATAACACTTTAGTGCATATCCTGCCAATATCAAAGCAACTGAAGGACAGAGGCATTAATGTTGCACATACATGCAATTTCTTCTACCTCAAGCATACTACAACCCTGTTTAAACATGTGCTTAATAATTTCAAAGGATAACCACTTTATAGATCATTCATTCATTTGGTTAACAAATACTTGAGGGCCTAGTTGGCCAGGCACTGTCCCGGGTGCTGCAGATACAAGGAGCTTACAGTTTGATAAAGGCAAGAGACTAACAGGAAAAATACATAATCAGAGACAACTGTAAGTGCAAAGACCCTAAAGGAAGATGATGCTTAGTAGTGAGAGAAAAACAGGAGGCCAGCCAGGGTGGCTGAAATGAGTTAGCAAAAAAGGGAAACAGTGGAAATGAGGTTTAAAAAGCCAGGAACCAGATCACACAGGGTGCATGGGCCACTGTAAAAGAGATGGGAAGTTACTGGGGGGTTGTGAAGAAACCAAAAAAAAAAAAAAAAAAGTATATGTAATCTGGCATTTTAAATGGTTAATTTGGGTTGCTTTGCTGAGAATAAACTACAGAGAGTCAAATGTAAAGCAGAGAAGCCCCTGAGGAAGCTACTGTAAAAATCTTAAGGAAAAAAAATCAGGGAAGAAAGCAGAGCCAAAAGAGACTGGGTTGCAGATGGTGTGGTTCACTGAAGGCCATAAAGGAAATTAAATCAAATCAATGAGTGTTTTCACATATATGACAGAATGTTATCACATATATGAGAGTGTTACCACATGTATGTATTGTCACTGGATAATAATTTCCAGGATGATCTTAAAAGTGAAGAAAAGAAGGATTTTAACAGTGTAAAATATAAAAAATATATTAAAAAAGGCCCTTAAGTATTTGTTAGCCAAATGGATGAATGATCTATAAAGTGGTTATCCTTTGAAATTATTAAGCCCATGTTTAAGCAGGATTGTAGTATGCTTGAGGTAGAAGAAATTGCATGTATGTGCAACAGAATGTCTCTGTCCTTCAGTTGCTTTGATATTGGCAAGATATGCACAGAAGTGTTAGCAGTAGTTGTCTTTGGTTGATGGCATTTTTTGAGTCCCTGGATCACACCACAGCTGAAGATAAAATAGTTATCAGGTTTTTCAGTTATGTGAGGCTATAAAATTCCCTCCATTTTTAGGAAAAAAAATCTAAAATCTATGAAAAAGAAGATGATAGTTTGGACAATATTTTACTTAGTAGCAGTAGAGATGTAAAAAGTAGGGCAGATCCTCAATAGATTTTTGGAATAAAAAGTAAATACGAAATGCTAACAGATTTGACATGGGATATGAGGGATTGAGAGAAATCACTTGAAGACAGTTAACCTGGATTTAAAAGGAGACACAGTATGTTACAGGTTTTGTTCTCACCACACTCAGCTGCATCAGTAGAGGTGTTGAGTAGATCAATGTTTGCATTCAAGCAGAGAAATTACTTAAGTAATTAAGCAGAGAAACTGTACCATGTACAACACTGAGAAAAAGGGCAGGTAACTTGAAGACAGTAAACGCAAGGAAGTGATTATACTGATGGAGCATGAAATCTAAGCTGAGTAAGGAAGGGTTCAGGAAATTGAAAATTGTTAAGATATAATTGGTAACTGATGTTAAAGTTTTGTGTGAGTCTAAAAATTACTGGAGTTCAGTTACAAAAGCAGCTGAGCTGTAAAGACAGGACATAATGGATAGACTGGGATACATGAAATTAATATCGATATTACAGAGAGGGTGCAGAAACTGATATGAACTAGGTCTTAAGTATGTTAGTGTAGGTCAGTAACAAGATGACTAGAGGTAAAGGACTCAAGGAAAGTGAGAGAGCAAGGACACTCTGTGTGGGCACTGGAGTTACCAGGAATGGTGACAGCAACAGTAATGGAGTGACTGTGACCCAGGAGAAATTTCTGAGAAATTCACAGAGTTCAGGCAGGGGCTGGCTGATAAGCCAACAAATAAAAGTAGCTAGATGGAGGGAGGTATAATCATTTGGCTCAAATGATTATTCAAATCTGTTTTTAGGGAAGACAAGGAGAATGGTCTGGAAAGAGAAACATGGAACAAGGTCACCTATCCCACCTTCAGGCCTGACTGATAAGGTAGATACAACAGGAGAAAATTAACATTTGAAAAAGCTTCAGGAGGGGTGCTTGGCTGGCTTAGCTGGTAGACCCTGAGACCATGTGACTCTTGATTGCAGGGCCCTTTGTTCAAGCCCCAAATTGGGGTAGAGTTTACTTAAAAAAATAATAACAATAATAAATAATAATAATAATAAATAATAATAATAAAATAAAATCTAAAAGGAAAAAAAAAAGAGCTTCAGGAGAAGACAGCATCATCCTCACAGGAGATAGACTATTCCAACAGAAAAGACAAGTACGTACATACATTATACGGTAGAAGTTTAAAACTTTTGTTCAAGGAAGATATTAAAAATATAGGAATTTTATTGATGTGCAAGCATCTCAGAAATTAAAAAAGGATTGAAACTAGGGTCTACAAATGGGAGGTCAGAGCTGTATAGGATAAGAATGCAAAAGATAAACCAATGATATCAATGTCCTAGGCTTTCTTGTGTAGCTAACATAAGCGAGGACAAAAAGCACAAAATGAAAAAATTCTAAGTCTACATTAGACAGACAAGAAAATCCAAATTTTTTATTGTCAAAACTAACTATGCAAAAAAAAAAAAAATTACTTGGCTCATTCATCCTGACCTGTATATTAAAATGGAAAAGGGGAAAAAGCATTGTCAAGATACTAAGACTATCTGTCGTGTTCCTAAAATCACATGAAATAGAAGTCATATGAGAAGCCTAATTTTGGTTAACAACCTTAATTTTGACAAAACTTAGAAAGCTATTAGAAAGAACAACCTGTACAATTTTTAATGTATTTTTAAAATACAATTTATAATATTTCATATTTTATAACTGAGACTTACAGCAAGAGATAAGAGACGACAAGTGCTAGAGAGAATGTAGAAAAGGGAACCCTTATACACTGTTGGTAGAAATGTAAAGTAGCATGGAGTATGGAAAAGAGTATGGAGGTTCCGCAAAAAAATCCCACTTCTGGGTATATAACCAAAGGGAATGAAATGAGGATCTTGAAAAGATATCTGCATTCCCATGTTCACTCGCCAGGATGGCTGAGTTAGTTAAGCACCCAGCTCTTGATTTCAGCTCAAATCATGATCTCACAGTTGTGAGATCAAGTCCCATGTCAGGCTCCAGGCTGGATGTGGAGTCTGCTCAAGATTCTTTCTCTCCCTCTCCGTCTCCGCCCCCACTAAAAAAAAAAAAAAAAAAAAGGATGTGGTACAAATATATATATACACACACACACATACATACATACACATACACAATGGAATATTATTCAGCCATGAAAAAGAAGAGAATCTTACCATCTGCAAAAGCATGAATGAAACCTGTGGGCATTATGCTAAGTGAAATAAGACAGAGAAAGACAAATACTATATGATATAACTTATATGTGGAATCTAAAAAAGCTGACCTCAGAAAAATAGCAAAATGGTGGTTACCAGCAGCTAAGGGCTCAGGGAAATGGAAAGATGTTGGTCAAAGGGTAAAAATTTCCAGTTAAAAGATGAATAAATTCTGGGATTCTAATATACAGCATTAAGCTGTTAAGAAAGCAAATCTCAAATGTTACCACCACTAAAAATAAAATGGTAATTATGTGAGGTGATGGAGGTGTCAGCTAATGCCATGGTGGTAATCATTTATGCAGTATGTAAGTGTATCAAATAAACATGTTGTATACCTTAAGTTTATACCATGTTACACATTAATTATATCCTAATAAAAGTGAAGAAAAAAGACCCTTTAAGTGAAATAAACAAGAGTATAGGATGTTAAATTTAAAAGTAGAGCACAAAATTGTGTTTAACAAAAGTCCTATTTTATAAACATTATAGATATAGGTACATAAATGACAAAAATACACTAAAATTTGGTACATAATTTTTTGAAAGAGTTATATTTATTTATTTCATAAGCAGGTGGACAAGCAAGGGGAGGGGCAGAGGCAGAGGGAGAGAAAGAGAATCTCAAGCAGACTCCGTAGTGCAGCCCAACACCCTCAATCCCACGACCCTGGGATCATAACCTGAGCCAAAATCAAGAGTCAAATGCTCAATCAACTGAGCCACCTGGGTGCCCTTGTTACACCAATTTTTAAAAATTAAAATTGGGTAGAGTAAAATTTTTAAATGACAGCTTTTATTTTAGACTATCCTTTCAAAGATGTTTTTACATCAAGCAGCCTAGAGATAGTGCCTTCCTCATGGATAAAGCTTAAGTCTGTCCACTGTCTGGTATAATAAAGATGGTAGCCCCCATCCAGAGCAAAGTTCTGAGGTTTACTTGTAACCCATCATAAAGGATTCAGGTTTCCTAAGCTCAGGGTTCCTCAGCTGTGATAAAAACCACTGCATGCATATCATCTACATAGGCCCTCTCACACTGCCCTAGTGGAACTTAGGAACAAGGAGAACCAGTGCAAACAGGGCTGACCTTGCCTGCTTGCTGTGGTATGAGTAACAAAGTCCTTTATCTCTGACCCAGGATCTCAGGCTTTTTGCCAGTGGCCACAGTGGCAGTAGGCTAACTTGTTAGCTTGCAAGTAAGGTAAAATCTAAGATACTTCTCTGTTCTTAACATAAAGAAGAGTAAAACAGATAAACAACTGATAAGACAGTGAGAGCTGATAGCTGTTCATCAACCTACAGTGCATTTCTCAGCTTGGCTTGCGGTTTGGTATGGCCATAACACTAACTTCTGATCAATGTAATGGAGAAGTGACACGCATCACTACTAGGCCTGACCCCTATAAACCTTCCAGGTGTGGGTGTCTGGGTAGCTTCGTCGATTAAGCATCTGCCTTTGGCTCAAGTCATGATCTCAGGGTCCTCCGATAGAGGATCGATCCTCAGATTGAGCCCCGCATGAACTCCCTGCTCAACAGTGAGTCTACTTCTCCCTCACTCTCCCTCTGTGCTTTCAAACAAACAAACAAACAAAGTTTATTCAAATAAATAAATAAAATAAATAAAATCTAAGTAAATACATTAATTAAAGTTCATTTTAAAAATGAATAAATAGGGGCACCAGGGAGGTTCAGTGGGTTAAGCCTCTGCCTTCAGCTCAGGTCATGATCTCAGGGTCCTGGGATCGAGCACTGCATCAGAGAGCCAGGCTCTCTGCTCAGCAGGGAGCCTGTTTCCCCCCCCACCCTCTCTCAGCCTGCCTCTCTGCCTACTTGTGATCTCTCTCTGTCAAATAAATAAATAAAATCTTAAAAAAAAAAAGAAAGAAAATTTTTAAAAATTAAAAATGAATAAATAAACCTTCTAGGTGTGGTAGTCCTTATTCTCCTGCTTCATGGTAACCCATGAAGCCATCTGTTGAAAATGGCAGTTCCATAAAGATCTAAGGAGTTTGTATCTGAAAGGGGGATGAGCCACCAATGATAAGCATTACCTGGTTTTGGTCTTTACATAAACAAGAAATAAATTTCTATTGTACTAAGATGGCGGAACATTAGGAATTGTCTCTTTTTAGCATCTAGCATTACCTTAACTAATACAGATTACCTAACTAACATAAAATATAGGTCTACATCATTCTTTTTTTTTTTAACCTTTTTTTTTTTAGATTATTTATTTATTTATTTGACATAGAGAGAAAACAAGTAGGCAGAGAGAGATGGGGGAGAAACAGGCTCCCTGCTGAGCAGAGAGCCTGATGCGGGACTCGATCCCAGGACCCTGAGATCATGACCTGGGCTGAAGGCAGAGGCCTAACCCACTGAGCCACCCAGGCACCCAAAGATTTTCTTTTACTTTTTTTTTTTTTTTCTTTGAGGATTTTATCTTTTTTAATGCAACCTCTACCCCCAGCTTGGGGATTGAACCCACGACCCTGAGATCAAGAGTCAGGGGTTCTACTGACTGGGCCAGCCAAGGACCCCTGGTCTACATCATTCTTGTTAACTCAGGAACCTCTTCCTGAGTATACACTGAGTCTTGAGTTATTAACTAACGATAAATGAAAGTTATAATCAGCAAGATAACAAAAATCTAAGCATTATAATTTTCTCTTTGATTGTGGTTATGTCAATATTCAAATAGTCACAAAATTACACTGAACAATCACAGATTGAGAAGCCTCTTTTGCATTTTTTACTTACTAGGGAAAAAAAAAATAAAACATGAAATATTGGAGAAATGTCCTTTCTTCTGCCATTCAATGGCTCAAGTAATACATGAGTATGTATTTTCATAATTGTATGAAAACAGAAATGCATTCTTTGTCACTACATTTTGTCGGAAGATACAAGGAAAGATTCTTCAACAATTATCAAGTCATGACCAATCTTGTTTTATTCCTATCCCCACTCTCAGATTATTTTAATAAACTCAAACATATTATACATAACATATTTTACATACATATTTACATAAATATTTTAATAATATGTACCTTATTTTGTTTTGATTTTATTGAGGTTTATAGGTTTGATTTAGAAGCAACAAATCAGGGGGAGGAGTCAAGATGGCGGAGAAGTAGCAGGCTGAGACGACATCGGGTAGCAGGAGATCAGCTAGATAGCTTATCTAACCATTGTGAACACCTACAAATCCAACGGGAAATCGAAGAGAAGAAGAGCAACAATTCTAGAAACAGAAAATCGATCACTTTCTGAAAGGTAGGACCAGTGGAGAAGTGAATCCAAAGCGACGGGAAGATAGACCCCGGGGGGAGGGGCCGGGTCCCGGCAAGCGACAGAGCACAAAATCGGGACTTTTAAAAGTCGGCTCCACTGGGAGACATCGCTCAAGAGGCTAAACCGGGGGGAAACCCAGGCGGGGTCAGCATAACCCCAGGTCCCGCGGGGTCACAGAAGGACTGGGGGTGTCTGAGTGCCGCAGAGCTCGCAGGTATTAGAGCGGGGAAGCCGGCTACAGCGACAAAGCCGAGGAGTGAGCTCTAAGCCCGGGGTTACCTTGTGCTGGTCACAGGCTGGGTGGGCTTGGAGCGCGGCCAGAGGCCACGGAGACTGAAGCAACCCGGCACTTTTCTCCAGCTCCAGCAATTGACTGCTTTCCTCAAGGCACGACCGCAGGCCAGGGAGGCGGGGCGGTGGGCGCTTTGCTCTGAGAGCGCACTGAGGAGCGGAACCCCAAGCTCTCGGCTCCTCCGGGCCAGAGATTGGGAGGGCGCCATCTTCATTCCCGTCCTCCGGAACTCTACGGAAAGCGCACAGGGAACAAAAGCTCCCGAAAGCAAACCCGAGCGGATTACTTAGCCCGGCCCCTGGCAAGGGCGGTGCAATTCCGCCTGCGGCAAAGACACTTGAGAATCACTACAACAGGCCCCTCCCCCAGAAGATCAACAAGAAACCCAGCCAAAACCAACTTCAGTCACCAAGAACAGCGGAATTCCACAGCAGGAGAAAGCAAATCCTACCTGGACAAAATGACAAGGCGGAAAAACTCACCTCAAAAGAAAAAACAAGAGGCTGTACCAAAGGCTGGAGACCTAATCAGTACAGACATTGGTAACATGACAGATCTAGAGTTCCGAATGACGATCCTCAAGGTTCTAGCCGGGCTCGAAAAAGGCATAGAAGATATTAGAGAAACCCTCTCCGGAGAGATAAAAGCCCTTTCTGGAGAAATAAAAGAACTAAAATCTAACCAAGTTGAAATCAAAAAAGCTATTAATGAGGTGCAATCAAAAATGGAAGCTCTCACTGCTAGGATAAATGAGGCAGAAGAAAGAATTAGTGACATAGAAGACCAAATGACAGAGAATAAAGAAGCTGAGCAAAAGAGAGACAAACAAATACTGGACCACGAGGAGAGAATTCGAGAGATAAGCAACACCATAAGACGACACAACATTAGAATAATTGGGATTCCAGAAGAAGAAGAAAGAGAGAGGGGAGCAGAAGGTATATTGGAGACAATTATTGGAGAGAATTTCCCTAATATGGCAAAGGGAACAAACATCAAAATCCAGGAGATGCTAAGAACGCCCCTCAAAATCAATAAAAATAGGTCCACACATCGTCACCTGATAGTAAAATTTACAAGTCTTAGCGACAAAGAGAAAATCCTGAAAGCAGCCCGGGAAAAGAAGTCTGTAACATACAAGGGTAAAAACATTAGATTGGCAGCGGACCTATCCACAGAGACCTGGCAGGCCAGAAAGAACTGGCATGATGTATTCAGAGCACTAAACGAGAAAAATATGCAGCCAAGAATACTATATCCGGCTAGGCTATCATTGAAAATAGAAGGAGAGATAAAGAGCTTCCAGGACAAAAAAAAGCTGAAAGAATTTGCAAACACCAAACCAGCTCTACAGGAAATATTGAAAGGGGTCCTCTAAGCAAAGAGAGACCCTAAAAGTAGTAGATCAGAAAGAAACAGAGACAATATACAGTAACAGTCACCTTACAGGCAATACAATGGCACTAAATTCATATCTCTCAATAGTTACCCTGAATGTTAATGGGCTAAATGCCCCAATCAAAAGACACAGGGTATCAGAATGGATAAAAAAACAAAACCCATCCATATGCTGCCTACAAGAAACTCATTTTAGACCCGAAGACACCTCCAGATTTAAAGTGAGGGGGTGGAAAACAATGTACCATGCTAATGGACATCAGAAGAAAGCTGGGGTGGCAATCCTTCTATCAGATCAATTAGATTTTAAGCCAAAGACTATAATAAGAGATGAGGAAGGACACTATATCATACTCAAAGGGTCTGTCCAACAAGAAGTCCTAACAATCTTAAATATCTATGCCCCTAACATGGGAGCAGCCAACTATATAAACCAATTAATAACAAAATCAAAGAACTACATCGACAGTAATACAATAATAGCAGGGGACTTTAACACTTCCCTCACTGAAATGGACAGATCATCTAAGCAAAAGATCAACAAGGAAATAAAGGCCTTAAATGACACACTGGACCAGATGGACATCACAGATATCTTCAGAACATTCCATCCCAAAGCAACAGAATATACATTCTTCTCTAGTGCACATGGAACATTCTCCAGAAGAGACCACATCCTGGGTCATAAATCAGGTCTCAATCAGTACCAAAAGATCGAGATCATTCCCTGCATATTTTCAGACCACAATGCTCTGAAGCTAGAACTCAATCACAAGAGGAAATTTGGAAAGAACGCAAATACATGGAGACTAAACAGCATCCTTCTAAAAAATGAATGGGTCAACCAGGAAATTAAAGAAGAATTGAAAAAATTCATGGAAACAAATGATAATGAAAACACAACAGTTCGAAATCTGTGGGACACAACAAAGGCAGTCCTGAGAGGAAAATATATAGCGGTGCAAGCCTTTCTCAAGAAACAAGAAAGGTCTCAAATACACAACCTAACCCTACACCTAAAGGAGCTGGAGAGAGAACAACAAAGAAAGCCTAAACCCAGCAGGAGAAGAGAAATCATAAAGATCAGAGCAGAAATCAATGAAATAGAAACTAAAAAAACAATAGAACAAATCAACAAAACTAGGAGTTGGTTCTTTGAAAGAATTAATAAGATTGATAAGCCCCTGGCCAGACTTATCAAAAAGAAAAGAGAAAGGACGCAAATAAATAAAATCATGAATGAAAGAGGAGAGATCACAACCAACACCAAAGAAATACAAACAATTATAAGAACATACTACGAGCAACTCTACGCCAACAAATTTGACAATCTGGAAGAAATGGATACATTTCTAGAGACGTATAAACTACCACAACTGAACCAGGAAGAAATAGATAACCTGAACAGATCCATAACCAGTAAGGAGATTGAAACAGTCATCAGAAATCTCCAAACAAACAAAAGTCCAGGACCAGTCGGCTTCCCAGGGGAATTCTACCAAACATTTAAAGAAGAATTAATTCCTATTCTCCTGAAACTGTTCCAAAAAATAGAAATGGAAGGAAAACTTCCAAACTCATTCTATGAGGCCAGCATCACCTTGATCCCAAAACCAGACAAGGATCCCACCAAAAAAGAGAATTACAGACCAATATCCTTGATGAACACAGATGCGAAAATTCTCACCAAAATACTGGCCAATAGGATCCAACAGTACATGAAAAGGATTATTCACCACGACCAAGTGGGATTTATTCCAGGGCTGCAAGGTTGGTTCAACATCCGCAAATCCATCAATGTGATACAATACATTAATAAAAGAAAGAGTAAGAACCATATGATACTCTCAATAGATGCTGAAAAAGCGTTTGACAAAGTGCAGCATCCCTTCCTGATTAAAACTCTTCAAAGTGTAGGGATAGAAGGCACATACCTCAATATTATCAAAGCCATCTATGAAAAACCCACCGCAAATATCATTCTCAATGGAGAAAAACTGAAAGCTTTTCCGCTAAGGTCAGGAACACGGCAGGGATGTCCGTTATCACCACTGCTGTTCAACATAGTACTAGAAGTCCTAGCCTCAGCAATCAGACAACAAAAAGAAATTAAAGGCATCCAAATTGGCAAAGAAGAAGTCAAACTATCACTCTTTGCAGATGATATGATACTATATGTGGAAAACCCAAAAGGCTCCACTCCAAAACTGCTAGAACTTATACAGGAATTCAGTAAAGTGTCAGGATATAAAGTCAATGCACAGAAATCAGTCGAATTTCTTTACACTAACAACAAGACAGAAGAAAGAGAAATTGAGGAGTCAGTCCCATTTACAATCGCACCCAAAACCATAAGATACCTAGGAATAAATCTAACCCAAGAGGCAAAGAATCTATACTCAGAAAACTATAAAGTCCTCATGAAAGAAATTGAGGAAGACACAAAGAAATGGAAAAATATTCCATGCTCATGGATTGGGAGAACAAATATTGTGAAAATGTCTATTCTACCTAAGGCAATCTACACATTTAATGCAATCCCTATCAAAATCCCATCCATTTTTTTTAAAGAAATAAAACAAATAATCCTAAAATTTATATGGAACCAGAAAAGACCTCGAATAACCAAAGGAATATTGAAAAAGAAAGCCAAAGTCGGTGGCATCACAATTCCAGACTTCAAGCTCTATTACAAAGCTGTCATCATCAAGACAGTATGGTACTGGCACAAAAACAGACATATAGACCAATGGAACAGAATAGAGAGCCCAGAAATAGACCCTCAGCTCTATGGTCAACTAATCTTCGACAAAGCAGCAAAGAATATCCAATGGAAAAAAGACAGCCTCTTCAACAAATGGTGCTGGGAAAATTGGACAGCCACATGCAGAAAAATGAAATTGGACTATTTCCTTACACCACACACGAAAATAGACTCAAAATGGATGAAGGACCTCAATGTGAGAAAGGAATCTATCAAAATCCTTGAGGAGAATGCAGGCAGCAACCTCTTTGACCTCCACCGCAGCAACTTCTTCCTAGGAACATCGCCAAAGGCAACGGAAGCAAGGGCAAAAATGAACTATTGGGATTTCATCAAGATCAAAAGCTTTTGCACAGCAAAGGAAACAGTGAACAAAACTAAAAGACAACTGACAGAATGGGAGAAGATATTTGCAAACGACATATCAGATAAAGGGCTTGTATCCAAAATCTATAAAGAGCTTATCAAACTCAATACCCAAAGAACAAATAATCCAGTCAAGAAATGGGCAGAGGACATGAACAGACATTTCTGCAAAGAAGACATCCAGATGGCCAACAGACACATGAAAAAATGCTCCACATCACTCGGCATCAGGGAAATACAAATCAAAACCACAATGAGATACCACCTCACACCAGTCAGAATGGCTAAAATTAACAAGTCAAGAAATGACAGATGCTGGCGAGGATGCGGAGAGAGGGGAACCCTCCTACACTGCTGGTGGGAACGCAAGCTGGTGCAACCACTCTGGAAAACAGTGTGGAGTTTCCTCAAAAAACTGAAAATAGAGCTACCCTACGACCCAGCAATTGCACTACTGGGTATATATCCTAAAGATACAAACGTGGTGCTCCGAAGGGGCACGTGCACCCGAATGTTTATAGCAGCAATGTCCACAATAGCCAAACTGTGGAAAGAGCCTAGATGTCCATCAACAGATGAATGGATAAAGAAGATGTGGTATATATACACAATGGAATACTATGCAGCCATCAAAAGACATGAAATCTTGCCATTTGTGATGACGTGGATGGAACTAGAGGGTATCATGCTTAGCGAAATAAGTCAATCGGAGAAAGACTACTATCATATGATCTCTTTGATATGAGGAAGTGGAGATGCAAGGCGGGGGAGGGGTTGGGGGGAGGTAGGAAAAGAAAAAATGGAAAGATGGGATTGGGAGGGAGACAAACCATAAAAGACTCAATCTCAAGAAACAGACTGAGGGTTGCGGGGGGTGGGGGGGAGAGGGGACGGGAGAGGGTGGTGGGGAAATGGACATTGGGGAGGGTATGTGCTATGATGAGTGCTGTGAAATGTGTAAACCTGGTGATTCACAGACCTGTACCCCTGGGCATAAAAATACATTATATGTTTATTAAAATAAAAAAATTAAAAAAAATAAATTAAAAATAAAAGTACCCACTCATTCATTAATGCATTTATAAGTACCAAGCACAAGTGTGGGGGAGATAATATGATAGTGTTGTTCTATAGTGATGTGCTGAGTACACAGGGGGACTTTACAGCAGAAGTAAATACTTAGAGTCTTATGGGTTATGTAGGAACATACTATATAGAAAAGTGCAAGAAAGAGCAGTCCAGGTTGAAATAAAACCTTAGAAGCTAGGAAACAGTCTGAAATATAATGGAAATTTGTATTTGTCCCAGCTGGAGGTTAGGGTGTAAGGAAGGAGAGTTGAGAAAAAGAGATAATGTTTTAAGGAGTTTAGATTTTCTCCTAAGAACTATAGAAAGTCTCCAAAGGTTTTTAAACAGATAGTGATTTGACCGATAGTGTAGAGTAAGGGTCCTCTTTTTGTATCGTCCACTAAGAATGGTTTTTACATTTTTAAATGGTTGGAAAAACATCAAAAGAAGGATATTCTGAAAATTATATGAAAATTGTCCATAAATATTTTTATTGGAAGAGAACCACACTCACCTTTTACATTGTGTCTGTGGCTGTTTTCTCAGTACAGTGGCAGAGTTGAGTAGTTGCTATGAAGAACATATAACCCACAAACTCTTAATTGACTTATTCTCTAGCCTTTTACAGAGAAAAGTTTCCCAAAACCTTGTCTAAATACACTAATTAAAATATAATGATAGAATGGATGAAAAAGCAAGACACACTTATAAGCTGTCTATAAGAAACCCACTTTAAATATGAAGATTCAGATAGATTAAAAGTAAAAAGAAGGAAAAAGATATATTCTGCAAACACTAATCAAAAGAAAGTTGGAGTAGCAATATTAATAAGATAAGGAATTTAGTGCTGGGATTAAAAAAAGAAAATGAATAAATAAGATAGAAAACACAATATTCAGAGGGTTAATTCACAAAAAAGTCTTTTTTCATACCTGCAGGACATATGGTAAATTCCCTCTTTATTGTAATTTTTTTTTTCATGTTCAGTTTGGCTAGAGGTTTATCAATTTTATTGCTTTCTCAAAGGACCAGTTTTTGGTTTCATCGATTTCTCTCCTGTTTTTTTGTTTTTGTTTTTGCTCTTTTTTGGGGGGAAGAAGGGGGTAGGGACAGAGGGAGAGCATATACAATATGCTCAACAAAATACAGTATAAAAAAGATACTACATCAGGGGGTTTGTCCTGGAAATGTAGGCTAATTCAGTATTCAAAATCAATTAGTATAATTTACTATATCAATAAGCTAAAGAACAAAACCCATTTGATGATCTCAATAGATATATAAAAAGCATTTGACTAAATTCTACATCAATTCATGATTTAAAAAAATTCTCAGCAAACTAGAAACAAGAGGGGGCTTCTTCAACCTGATAAATGACATTTATGAAAAACCCATAGTTAATATCATACTGAGTAGTAACAGAGCAAATGTTTTCCTCCTAAGATCAGGTACGATACAAGCATGTCTGCTTTCACGATTCTTATATTCACCATCATTCTTGAGATCCCAGCTATTGTAAGACAGTAAGAAAAAGATAATAAGATATATAGATTAAAAATGAAGAAACAAAATTACCAAATTCTTAGATATGATTAATTATGTTGAAAATCCCTCTTGAGAAAATTGTACAAGCATAAGACCCAAATAAAATAAGACAAATACCATATTAAAGGATACAAAGACTGAATATTGTAAAAATATAAGTTCTTCTCGATTGATTTATGGATTCAGCATAATTTCAGTTAAAGCCTGATGGTATTTTTGTGTGTGGTATTTAAACAGACCATATCTAAAATGTATGTGGAAGGGTAAAGGTCCAAGAATAGTCATTATGCTCCTGAATTATAAGGTAAGGAGCATATACCTTGCCAGTGATCAAGACTTTTTATAAGCAGCTTATAATAAAGACAGTGTGGAATGCATTCAAGGAAACAGAAGAGAGATGCTGGAAACAAAGCTGATGTAAATGGCATTGGGATATTACTTTGAAAGTGTTATTGAAAATCTTTGAGAAAGAGTAGAATATTTAATGAGTAGTCCTTGGACAGTTGTTTATTTGAAAAAGAAAGTGGATCCCTATATTATTCCCATACATGAAAAATCAGTTCACCTGGAATGAAATGTTAATGGCACATCTTTTTAGAAGAAACAAAGGAATTTTTTCCTATCTTGGTATGTGGAAGGAGTTCTTAAACAAGATCTAAATGCTAAATTTAAATAATGAATATATCAACCACATAAGGTAAACACCACTTAAGATAAACATGTTTGTTTTTATCAAGTGACATGTTAAAGAATTAAAAAAGATAAGCCACAAATTGGGAGAAGGTATTTATAACAAAAGTAAATGACAAAAGATTACTATACTTTTTTTTTTTAAAGATTTTATTTATTCATTTGACAGACAGAGATCACAAGTAGGCAGAGAAGCAGGCAGAGGGAGAGGAGGAAGCAGGTTCCCTGCTGAGCAGAGAGCCCAATGCAGGGCTCGATCTCAGGACCCCGAGATCATGACCTGAGCCGAAGGCAGAGGCTCTAACCCACTGAGCCACCCAGGTGCCCCAAGATTACTATACTTTTACAAATATACAAGGAAAAGGCAACTCATTAGAAAAATGGGCATAAAGCAAAAATAGGAATTTCATAGAATAAGAAAGACAAATGGCCCAAAGACATGAAAGTAAGTGCAGTCTCATCACTGAGAAGGAAATGCAAAATATGACCACCAGTTAAGTAATAAGGTACAAATCAAGAGGCCTAAGAATAACAGTGATGGAGACATAATATAAATCTACAAGAGTTCATATTCACCGGTAGGTGGATTGCAAATTGGTACAACCACTTTGAGAATAATTTGGCATTATTCTATAAAGAACGTTCATAGACTATGCTTGCTCTCAGCCAACAGGCCGAGAAGCGATAAACATTCATAGACTATGATTCAACATTTTTTTTTTTTAACTCTGCTGTATAGCTCAGACTGCTTCTCGTACGTATTAGGTGACATGTACTGTGAATAGTCACAGTGCGTCATTGTTGGTAATAGCTCATACTTGGGGAAATAAACTCGAGTGTCCACCGTTGGAGAAAAGAGATATAAATTGTGATATGTTCATCAGAGATACCCTCTATGGCAGTGAAAGTGAGTGAACTATTCTACTTGGGATAACATGCATGAAACAACATGGTATAAAAATAGTCAGTTCCAGAAGACTACATGTATGAAGAGAAAGTTATGTGAGACTTTGGAACTGGATTGACGTGAGGTTGAGTTCTGGCTCCCCTGCTTACTAGATGTGTGTCTGTACTTAAGTCATTTACCCTCTTTGTGCCTCAGGTTTTTCATCTGTCAAATGATGGCTGTTGTGAGGATGAAATGATTTGATAGTGTGAAATACCTATAAAAACAGTGCTCTAGAAATGTTAGCTCTTCTTATTACTCTGAGATCTTTTGGTATCAGGCACTTTTCTCTTTACTATTTTTATTGTTATTTTTAAATGATCTTTTTTCATTCTCTCTCTCCCAGTAGATCTAATATATGGTGGGGAATTGGAAAATATAAAGAAGAATTAAATAACTGTAATATAATTGCCAATAAAGGCGATTCTTACTGTTGCTTCTGTTCTTTGCAAGATCCCAGGGTATGCTGGTATCTAGGCAGGACAACCCCATGCAAATCTATGTATGAAAGGCATAAGTGAACTTAGACCCTATTATATCTATATATCCACAGAATTTTGCAAACTTGTACAGTTCCGTTCAGGTATGAAATTCTCTAGTAAGAATTCATATGGAGAATGTTCAAAACTTGAATTAATTTTTCAGTTCCTTTAGGCTTTTGGCATGTGGGCAAATGTTAATCTTCATTATTTATGCACACATGTTACAGAAAGCAACAGAAAGTTGTAGATAGCCACAAATGCAGAAAGATTTACTTACTCTCTGTTCTCAGTTAGACCTATTATTTCATTTTAGTGTGAAGTGAGAGGAGAAGTAGTTATCCATTATCTGTTCCCGGAAAGAAGTTGGGTAATCTAATTAATGATACTAAATAAGATGAGGAGATAATATGAATTCTTACATACTCCCTCCTTTCCTCTTGATTCTGGCGGCTGTTGGTGTTGCTGTGGTGGCTCTACAGAGCTCATATTCATTATCACTTCAGAGTTCTTATACATTGGTTTGTGATAATATATGTGACTACAATAGAAATGCAATGTGAAGTGATTAGGCAAATTTTATAATAATATGGACAAGCTATAAAAGTGTTGGAGAATTATTAGAAGAAAAGTAATAAACAAATGAGGATCTGGCAGAGTCAGGTGATAAATAGATCCACAAGGCTCATGGCACGGCATACAGGAGGTCAAAAGAATATGATCTGATAAAGGATTAATAGAAGTCCTTGGGAAAATCTGTAAACACTATGAATATTTTTGCAACAGTGACCCTTCTTTATGATCATATGAAAAATTAGGTTTGAAATGAAGATTGTCATCATTACAATTTTAATAAGAAGTTTTAATATAGTGAGACATACATACAAGAATATGTAAGATATAGAATAGCTCTTCCCCGGGTTAGGACATAGAGCATTGCCGAGCACCCCAGAGGCCTATGAAGTGCCTTTCTTAATCCTCTCGCTAACTTCTTAGGGTTAACTATTACCCTTTGTCCTGATCTTTTCCTTGCTGTGTTTTTTTTGTTGTTGTTGTTGTTATTTGTTTTTTGTTTTTTTTTAGTTTTATCATCTGTATATACCTCACTAAAAAATATTTATTTTGGTCATTTTAAAAATTTCATATGAATGCTGTCATTTATGTGTATTCCTTTGTGTCTTGCTTCTCTTGCTCACACGTTTGTGATATTCATTCTTACTGTGAAGGGAGACTCTTAATTTTTCAGTCCTGTATAGTATTCCTGCAAAAATAAGGAAGTATATACAGTTGATTCTTGAGCAACGTGGGGCTAGGGGTATGACTCCCATGCAGTTGAAAATGTGCATATAACTTTTGACCAAAAACTTAGCTACTAGTAGCCTACTGTTGACTGGAAGACTTATGGATAACATAAGCTATTGGTTAACACATATTCTATAGGTTATATGTATTATATGCTGTATTCTTACAATAAAGTAAGCTAGAGAAAAGACAATGTTAAGAAAATTATAAAGAAAATAAAATACATTTACAGTACTGTACTGTATTTATTTGGCACACAGGAGGGAGCTCCAAGAGCTACTGTGGCTGCCACTGCTGTGACAAGGGTGTGAACAGTAGGGGGCAGCCCGGGCTGCAGTAGCAAACAGGGTTCAAAGCAAGCTTCATGTTCCAGCTCTGTGTCCCAGCGCCGACCCTGCCTGCAGTGTGCCACGCTTGTCGTCTACAACTCTTTGAGCCCTGGGAGCCGCCACTAGCCTAAGAGGCGCCTTCTTCTTCCTTGTTGCCTCCACCCTTGGCTTCCTCCTTGCGGTCCTCCAGAAAGCTCACATGGTCAGATCTATGACTCCTATAGCACCCAGGCTTCCCCTGCAGTAGTCATGGCCTCACTGCTAAATAGGCAGAAGCAGGTTAGCTGGAAGACAGAGGAGTTGGACCAGAGAGAGTGAGGGCTGCAGCATGCTACTTTAGGGGACACAGCTACTCAGCAGAACAGTTGGGCCCTTTTTTTACCCAGCTCAGCCCTACTTTGTCCAGGACATCTCCATGGAGATCCTCCAGGAATTTCTGAAGACTGTATCCACTGTGTACTGCCTCTGCATGTGCAGCACTCTGGCTCTTCTCCTGAATGTCCTTGCCTGCCCAGCTTTGCATAGAGACCAGCAGTGGCTCAGGCTTGGGCTATCTGTCCTCTAGGTCCTACTTTTCACTCCCTTCTCCTTTGTGTGCTGGTATTGCCACATGTGTAAGGCTTCCTGGAGCAACAGTTCATTCAGTTTCTTTGTTCTCTTCATTTTCTTCATTCAGGATGTTTTTTGTCCTCTGGGCGATAGGCATTCCAGGTTGGGGGTTCAGTGGCTGGATCTCCATTCTAATGGTGCTGAAGGCCAACACGGCTGTAGCTGTGTTCATGCTGCTGCTTACCCTGTTCTTCACTAGCATCACTCTCCTGGGAATTGGGATGCTCAGGCAGAGCCACTCTTTGCACTGCCACATAGATGCCAGCTTTCAGAAGGTTCGGCAAGAATTTGCTTCCCGTGTCTTCAATTTGGTGGTGCAAACTGTAGCTGCCAGTGCAGCTCCGGGGGCTCAAAAATGCCTTCCAGGTCTCGTGACCCCTGACTGGGATGCCCTGGCTCTGCTACTGGAGGGAGCTGACTTAGCCCCCATCCCTGAGGTCTCTGGGACTTGGCGAGAGACATCACTACTTGATGTCTCCTCTCTAGTGCCCCCAATCCTGCAGCCATGACTGTTGAACCTGACTTAGGGTCTGGAGAGCCCACTGTGACCAGTCACTACTTTCCCACTAGCCCCCCAGTTAGGCCACACTACTGCCACCTCTTATGCACTCCAGTTCAGCTTCTCTCAGCTGTGCCAAATCAATTGCTTTGGTTATTTAAATAAAAAGGAAGTAGAACTGGAACTCAAAATAAATAAATAAATAAATAAATAAATAAATAAATAAATAAAGGCCAACATGTAGGTGGACCTGTAGTTTCAAACCCAGTGTTGTTTAAGGATCAACTGTATATTATTTTAGACACCATTGATGCTTTGTATTTCTTTTTTCTTTTCTTTTCTCTTCTCCTTCCTTTCTTCCTTCCTTCCTTCCTTCCTTCCTTTTCTTTCTTCTCTTTCTTTCAGATTTTTATTTAATTATTTGACAGAGAGACAGCGAGAGAGGGAACACGAGCAGGGGGAGTGGGAGAGGGAGGAGGCTTCTTGCCAAGCAGGGAGCCCGATGCAAGGCTTGATCCCAGGACCCTGGAACATTGATCTGAGCTGAAGGCAGACACTTAACGACTGACCCACACAGGTGCCCCTATGCTTTGTATTTCTTTCAAAAGCTTAAAAAATATTTTTGTTTTTATTCAACACACTTTGTGAGTGGCTATTATGTGCTTTTTTGTGCTTACCTGCTTTTGTTTTTAGCTGCATGTAACAACCAAATAAGCATGGCTTAAATATTGAGCTTATTACATCAGTGTACTTGATTTCATAAAATCCTAATTTCTGTGTCTCTAAAGCATCATGAAACATTTAAAAGGAAAATCCTAACCCGAGGGGAATATTTAGAACAAATTTGGCAAATGTCCTTATTAGAGAAAGTGCTTATACACATTGATAAGGTGAAATACATAAAACACATAAATATAAAAACTAATATACAGGAAGAATGTTAAGCTTCACTGAGGTTTTAAACTTTAAACTAGAAAGTAGTTTCTTTGATGATACCTTTTCTTTTATCTGTGGGACACTGATTTTCAGGCAGTTCTCTTTTTTAAGAAGGTTCATTTAAGAATCTACAGAGTCAAAGTCAAGTTCTGGTCGTTTTTTATTTTGTGGCATTAGCAATTCTTCTAATACGGTATGATTTACTATGTCATCAGAGAAAGACAGCATTAGAGAGTGTGCATGGCAAGGTAAAATTAAACACATGCTCACAATCAAATTAATGTATTTCATCTGTCTTCAACTAATAACAATCTGTCATGTTATCTATCTGAGTAGGGGCATAAACAGTTTATTTTGTGTTTGGAGTAACTTCCTGGAGGTAGTTAATGTGACAAGTAGTTTGTTTGAATTGAGTATAACCAGATCAACACTCTAGATGTTTCCTTGATACCCTAAAAATTACTGCGAAAATCTGTACAAGTGCTGTATTTGTATTTTGCTATTACTTCTTCAAGTTAGCGACATATTTTACAGTCATTTCACAGAGAATATTTTTCTGCCATGAGCTGAGGAGCAAAATATCCTTTTAATGCTTTCTTTCCGTTGATAGGGAATAGACATTCATAATGATTAGCATCATGCAACACTTTCCCTTTTTGTAAAAATGTACAATAATACATTCTGATTTTGATGAAAAAGTCATATTAATTACAGAATATGTTTTTATAGCATGTTAAAAATGAATATTTAAGAAAGTAGGAATATTGTAAAGTCTCAGGCCAAAAAAAAATGATACTATTGCAATGTTTTTCAGATTTTAAAAATCTTAAGATTTTTCATCACTTAGTCTGATCAGTAGGTCAGATTATCACACATTTGACATACCTAGTTTTTAGGCTATTTACTACATTTGTACTGTAATTTCGAAGACTGTTCTGTTGATTATACCAGTAATCCTATAGATAGATGCAGTGGGGCTCCTGAATAAGGATACCTGAATGCCAGTAAACAAATAAGACTTAAAGAAGGAAGTTGTCATATACTTGGCTAATTAGTATTAGTGTATGTTTTAGATGTCAAAATATATACATATTTTAAGCACATGTAGATCAAATTTAGTGCATTATTAAGGGTATTTTACTTGTCATATTTGGGCTAATCCTGATGGATCATTTTTAAACATTATGTAATTTCACAATTTGTACAGCTGCAAGTACTTTGTAAAGAACTTGAAGTGTTAAGGCAAAGAGTATCTTAGTTAATAATGCTGATGGGCTCAGTTTTACGATTTATTATTATTAATGAATACTTTTAAGGTACTAATAAGTAATAACCAGGTATAAATAGTTCACTTTTTTATAATGATGAGCATTTAAAGTTTTTATGTTTTTATTCTTTTAGCTTTATTCTTTTAGCAAAGACTCTCAATAAGAGTTAGAGTGTTAAGTGATCATCCCCAAAGCGGTGTTCATTCTTCTTGGTAAGACACTAGGTGGATTTGGAGTTAGGTGGCTCTGTTCTAATTCTGATGCTATTGATGACTAACGTTGGGACTTCGGTTAATTCACTCCAAGCCTTGTTTTTTTCAGATGCAAATTAGAGGAATGCTTTACCTATTTTCCAGGAGTGTTATGAGGTCCCAAAGTATTTGCAAATTTTGAAACAGAGTTTAGATTGCTTCCCAAGTTTCCTGGAATGGTTTCTGTTTTTGCCCTTTCCCATCTTTCTTCTTCATAGTAGCCAAAGTAGTTTTATTGAAATGCAAGATCACATTGTGCCATTGGTTACAACTCTGTAAGGGCTTTGCATTGGTGAATTTGGGTTATATCCTCATGTTACACCTGCTGCATGCCCCTACTCTTACTCATTATGCTTCTTGGTTTTTCTTAGTTGTACTTGGTCATTTTCCTCTGTTAGGTTTGTCCCCAGCTGTTCCAGCAACTGAAACATTTTTCTCCTCCAGTCTCCTCTTAGCCTGGTTGGCTTGTCCTTATCTTTTAGATCTCAGATCAAAGAGGTCTTCCATAGCTACCGTATAAAATTGGCATAATTACTATCTTGGTTCCTATCACTCTCCATCTGCCCTCCCCCCCAAATTCAGATTAAGAAAATTATTTCATTGCCTTGTGTATTTTTGTGTTTACTTGTTTATCAGTCTTTCTCCCTTGTTACTGTGAAATTAAGGCTAGTGTATTTTGTTTGTTATTGCTTTTACTTAGCACAGTACTTGACACATAATAGGTGTTTACATTTATTAAATAAATGAATCTTAAGGTATTGTTTTACCTCTTTCAAAGAAGTACATATTTTTTTTTTTTTTTTGGTAACCTGTGATTTTTGTGACTACACAGTTAATCTGAGTCCTCTTTAGGTTGATTAATGTGTAGGACTGTAACAACTTTTGGGAGGAAGAAGAATCAGCTGCATGTGTGTAAAACTTGCCATCTTTTATTTTTAAAGTTATATAGATAATGGGGATATGAATAAAACTAGTTTTACAAGATGGCTGAACAGAAAAAATGCCATATCCATGAAATCTATAGGAGTGTACCCTATTTTTTTTTAATCATTTGTAATATTCTTTTGAATGGTCTGAGTTTAGAAACAAGGAGTTGTTATTGTATAGTGAATGGAAGGGCTTTGAATTCAATAGGGGAAGGTTGAAGGTTTTTTAATATATGTTACTCACAAGGATTTCTTTTTCGTGCCAATGTTTTTGCTCAGGTGAGCTGGAATAGCTAAGGTAAGATGGGTGAAAAGTGCAGCTGTGGTGCAGTTGGTTGAGTGTCCAACTCTTGGTTTTGGCTCAGGTCATGATCTTAGAGCTGTGAGTTTGGGGTCCGTATTGCTTTGTGCTCAGGATGGAGTTGGCTGCAGATTCTCTTTTCCCTCCCATTCACTCACTCTCTCTCAAACAAATAAAATGTTTAAAAAAAAAAAAAGAAGTGGAGCTGTGCAGATGTTACCTGTATGCATATGAATTCCTTAGCACCCAGTACAAGACCTTGATGCCTCATCCCTGCTGATTTCACCAGCTCTTAGAAGCCAGGTTCTTCCAGATGCTTTTGCACATTTTCCTTTGTTAAAGAGTATGCATCCTCTCTACCCCAAGGTTGTCTGACTGGTTTTTTCCTCATCTTTCAGTAGTTAGCTGAAGCATCATCTTCTCTGTGAGATCTTTCCTGTCCCTTTAAGCAGTTCTAGAAATTTTCTTTCTCTGTTCTCCTGTTGTACCTTATCTTATATAGAATACTGTTGCTCTCTTGGTCTTAGAATTCCACTGTATACCTTTCTACGTGTGTTTCTCTTAGCCTTCCTAGCACTTAGCACTTAGGTGGTGATGGTAAATAGCTCATGAATAAAGGAATGGATAGACAAACCACAATAATAGCTAATACTTACTGAGTATGTGGTTTTTACATATTTATTTTGTCTATCATAGTAACATTATGAGGTAGGAACAGTCATTGCCCCCGTTTTATAAATGAGAAAACTAAGATAAAGAGAGAATGATTTGTTCAAAATTTCACAAGTGGTAATAAAACAGGAAACCAAACCCAGGCAGTCTGGCTCTGGAGATTGCATTTTTACTTACCATGTCTTACTTCCTCTTCACATAAATAGGTATTCACATAAATTGGTGAATTATTGAAGAACCATAGTTTTTGTTTTCTTTATTTGCCTTATTATAAACGATTGAGAAGTACAAAGAAGTTATTTCTTATATGAGATTAATTCTCATATGTAATCTGTCATCACTCTATATCAATAAAATAGTAACAGATAATCTATTGGGCTATGAATAAATTTTTTGTAATAACTCTTTATGATGATATTTGATATGACATGAATTTTATTAGAATCCTTTTTATTAAACATCATTTATTGTTACTCATAAAATCTGTCTCTGCATCCTTTATATAGGCCACTTTATCCTGGAAGTTATCCAGTGAATAAATTTTGAACCATCACATCAATTTATAGAGTTAGTGTTCCATTAGAATTAGCACGGCCAAATGAAGAATGAAAGTGACAGCGTTAGATTCAAAATTCTGATTTGTTGCTTCTTTTTTTTTTAATTTTTTTATTTTAATAAACATATAATGTATTTTTTTAATTTTATTTATTGGACAGACGGAGATCACAAGTAGGCAGAGAGGCAGGCAGAGAGAGAGGAAGGGAAGCAGGCTCCCTGCTGAGCAGAGAGCCCGATTTGGGGCTCAATCTCAGGACCCTGAGATCATGACCTGAGCCGAAGGCAGAGGCTTTAACCCACTGAGCCACCCAGGTGCCCCAACATATAATGTATTTTTATGCCCAGGGGTACAGGTCTGTGAATCGCCAGGTTTACACATTTCACAGCACTCATCATAGCACATACCCTCCCCAATGTCCATTTCCCCACCACCCTCTCCCGTCCCCTCTCCCCCCCACCCCCCGCAACCCTCAGTCTGTTTCTTGAGATTGAGTCTTTTATGGTTTGTCTCCCTCCCAATCCCATCTTTCCATTTTTTCTTTTCCTACCTCCCCCCAACCCCTCCCCCGCCTTGCATCTCCACTTCCTCATATCAAAGAGATCATATGATAGTAGTCTTTCTCCGATTGACTTATTTCGCTAAGCATGATACCCTCTAGTTCCATCCACGTCATCACAAATGGCAAGATTTCATGTCTTTTGATGGCTGCATAGTATTCCATTGTGTATATATACCACATCTTCTTTATCCATTCATCTGTTGATGGACATCTAGGCTCTTTCCACAGTTTGGCTATTGTGGACATTGCTGCTATAAACATTCGGGTGCACGTGCCCCTTCGGAGCACCACGTTTGTATCTTTAGGATATATACCCAGTAGTGCAATTGCTGGGTCGTAGGGTAGCTCTATTTTCAGTTTTTTGAGGAAACTCCACACTGTTTTCCAGAGTGGTTGCACCAGCTTGCGTTCCCACCAGCAGTGTAGGAGGGTTCCCCTCTCTCCGCATCCTCGCCAGCATCTGTCATTTCTTGACTTGTTAATTTTAGCCATTCTGACTGGTGTGAGGTGGTATCTCATTGTGGTTTTGATTTGTATTTCCCTGATGCCGAGTGATGTGGAGCATTTTTTCATGTGTCTGTTGGCCATCTGGATGTCTTCTTTGCAGAAATGTCTGTTCATGTCCTCTGCCCATTTCTTGACTGGATTATTTGTTCTTTGGGTATTGAGTTTGATAAGCTCTTTATAGATTTTGGATACAAGCCCTTTATCTGATATGTCGTTTGCAAATATCTTCTCCCATTCTGTCAGTTGTCTTTTAGTTTTGTTCACTGTTTCCTTTGCTGTGCAAAAGCTTTTGATCTTGATGAAATCCCAATAGTTCATTTTTGCCCTTGCTTCCGTTGCCTTTGGCGATGTTCCTAGGAAGAAGTTGCTGCGGTGGAGGTCAAAGAGGTTGCTGCCTGCATTCTCCTCAAGGATTTTGATAGATTCCTTTCTCACATTGAGGTCCTTCATCCATTTTGAGTCTATTTTCGTGTGTGGTGTAAGGAAATAGTCCAATTTCATTTTTCTGCATGTGGCTGTCCAATTTTCCCAGCACCATTTGTTGAAGAGGCTGTCTTTTTTCCATTGGATATTCTTTGCTGCTTTGTCGAAGATTAGTTGACCATAGAGCTGAGGGTCTATTTCTGGGCTCTCTATTCTGTTCCATTGGTCTATATGTCTGTTTTTGTGCCAGTACCATACTGTCTTGATGATGACAGCTTTGTAATAGAGCTTGAAGTCTGGAATTGTGATGCCACCGACTTTGGCTTTCTTTTTCAATATTCCTTTGGTTATTCGAGGTCTTTTCTGGTTCCATATAAATTTTAGGATTATTTGTTTTATTTCTTTAAAAAAAATGGATGGGATTTTGATAGGGATTGCATTAAATGTGTAGATTGCCTTAGGTAGAATAGACATTTTCACAATATTTGTTCTCCCAATCCATGAGCATGGAATATTTTTCCATTTCTTTGTGTCTTCCTCAATTTCTTTCATGAGGACTTTATAGTTTTCTGAGTATAGATTCTTTGCCTCTTGGGTTAGATTTATTCCTAGGTATCTTATGGTTTTGGGTGCGATTGTAAATGGGACTGACTCCTCAATTTCTCTTTCTTCTGTCTTGTTGTTAGTGTAAAGAAATTCGACTGATTTCTGTGCATTGACTTTATATCCTGACACTTTACTGAATTCCTGTATAAGTTCTAGCAGTTTTGGAGTGGAGCCTTTTGGGTTTTCCACATATAGTATCATATCATCTGCAAAGAGTGATAGTTTGACTTCTTCTTTGCCAATTTGGATGCCTTTAATTTCTTTTTGTTGTCTGATTGCTGAGGCTAGGACTTCTAGTACTATGTTGAACAGCAGTGGTGATAACGGACATCCCTGCCGTGTTCCTGACCTTAGCGGAAAAGCTTTCAGTTTTTCTCCATTGAGAATGATATTTGCGGTGGGTTTTTCATAGATGGCTTTGATAATATTGAGGTATGTGCCTTCTATCCCTACACTTTGAAGAGTTTTAATCAGGAAGGGATGCTGCACTTTGTCAAACGCTTTTTCAGCATCTATTGAGAGTAT
Source organism: Martes martes (assembly GCF_963455335.1). NCBI lineage: Eukaryota > Metazoa > Chordata > Mammalia > Carnivora > Mustelidae > Martes > Martes martes. The sequence goes on from NC_137889.1 coordinate 148,446,360, forward strand.
CATATGGTTCTTACTCTTTCTTTTATTAATGTATTGTATCACATTGATGGATTTGCGGATGTTGAACCAACCTTGCAGCCCTGGAATAAATCCCACTTGGTCGTGGTGAATAATCCTTTTCATGTACTGTTGGATCCTATTGGCCAGTATTTTGGTGAGAATTTTCGCATCTGTGTTCATCAAGGATATTGGTCTGTAATTCTCTTTTTTGGTGGGATCCTTGTCTGGTTTTGGGATCAAGGTGATGCTGGCCTCATAGAATGAGTTTGGAAGTTTTCCTTCCATTTCTATTTTTTGGAACAGTTTCAGGAGAATAGGAATTAATTCTTCTTTAAATGTTTGGTAGAATTCCCCTGGGAAGCCGACTGGTCCTGGACTTTTGTTTGTTTGGAGATTTCTGATGACTGTTTCAATCTCCTTACTGGTTATGGATCTGTTCAGGTTATCTATTTCTTCCTGGTTCAGTTGTGGTAGTTTATACGTCTCTAGAAATGTATCCATTTCTTCCAGATTGTCAAATTTGTTGGCGTAGAGTTGCTCGTAGTATGTTCTTATAATTGTTTGTATTTCTTTGGTGTTGGTTGTGATCTCTCCTCTTTCATTCATGATTTTATTTATTTGCGTCCTTTCTCTTTTCTTTTTGATAAGTCTGGCCAGGGGCTTATCAATCTTATTAATTCTTTCAAAGAACCAACTCCTAGTTTTGTTGATTTGTTCTATTGTTTTTTTAGTTTCTATTTCATTGATTTCTGCTCTGATCTTTATGATTTCTCTTCTCCTGCTGGGTTTAGGCTTTCTTTGTTGTTCTCTCTCCAGCTCCTTTAGGTGTAGGGTTAGGTTGTGTATTTGAGACCTTTCTTGTTTCTTGAGAAAGGCTTGCACCGCTATATATTTTCCTCTCAGGACTGCCTTTGTTGTGTCCCACAGATTTCGAACTGTTGTGTTTTCATTATCATTTGTTTCCATGAATTTTTTCAATTCTTCTTTAATTTCCTGGTTGACCCATTCATTTTTTAGAAGGATGCTGTTTAGTCTCCATGTATTTGCGTTCTTTCCAAATTTCCTCTTGTGATTGAGTTCTAGCTTCAGAGCATTGTGGTCTGAAAATATGCAGGGAATGATCTCGATCTTTTGGTACTGATTGAGACCTGATTTATGACCCAGGATGTGGTCTCTTCTGGAGAATGTTCCATGTGCACTAGAGAAGAATGTATATTCTGTTGCTTTGGGATGGAATGTTCTGAAGATATCTGTGATGTCCATCTGGTCCAGTGTGTCATTTAAGGCCTTTATTTCCTTGTTGATCTTTTGCTTAGATGATCTGTCCATTTCAGTGAGGGAAGTGTTAAAGTCCCCTGCTATTATTGTATTACTGTCGATGTAGTTCTTTGATTTTGTTATTAATTGGTTTATATAGTTGGCTGCTCCCATGTTAGGGGCATAGATATTTAAGATTGTTAGGACTTCTTGTTGGACAGACCCTTTGAGTATGATATAGTGTCCTTCCTCATCTCTTATTATAGTCTTTGGCTTAAAATCTAATTGATCTGATAGAAGGATTGCCACCCCAGCTTTCTTCTGATGTCCATTAGCATGGTACATTGTTTTCCACCCCCTCACTTTAAATCTGGAGGTGTCTTCGGGTCTAAAATGAGTTTCTTGTAGGCAGCATATGGATGGGTTTTGTTTTTTTATCCATTCTGATACCCTGTGTCTTTTGATTGGGGCATTTAGCCCATTAACATTCAGGGTAACTATTGAGAGATATGAATTTAGTGCCATTGTATTGCCTGTAAGGTGACTGTTACTGTATATTGTCTCTGTTTCTTTCTGATCTACTACTTTTAGGGTCTCTCTTTGCTTAGAGGACCCCTTTCAATATTTCCTGTAGAGCTGGTTTGGTGTTTGCAAATTCTTTCAGCTTTTTTTTGTCCTGGAAGCTCTTTATCTCTCCTTCTATTTTCAATGATAGCCTAGCCGGATATAGTATTCTTGGCTGCATATTTTTCTCGTTTAGTGCTCTGAATACATCATGCCAGTTCTTTCTGGCCTGCCAGGTCTCTGTGGATAGGTCCGCTGCCAATCTAATGTTTTTACCCTTGTATGTTACAGACTTCTTTTCCCGGGCTGCTTTCAGGATTTTCTCTTTGTCGCTAAGACTTGTAAATTTTACTATCAGGTGACGATGTGTGGACCTATTTTTATTGATTTTGAGGGGCGTTCTTAGCATCTCCTGGATTTTGATGTTTGTTCCCTTTGCCATATTAGGGAAATTCTCTCCAATAATTGTCTCCAATATACCTTCTGCTCCCCTCTCTCTTTCTTCTTCTTCTGGAATCCCAATTATTCTAATGTTGTGTCGTCTTATGGTGTTGCTTATCTCTCGAATTCTCTCCTCGTGGTCCAGTATTTGTTTGTCTCTCTTTTGCTCAGCTTCTTTATTCTCTGTCATTTGGTCTTCTATGTCACTAATTCTTTCTTCTGCCTCATTTATCCTAGCAGTGAGAGCTTCCATTTTTGATTGCACCTCATTAATAGCTTTTTTGATTTCAACTTGGTTAGATTTTAGTTCTTTTATTTCTCCAGAAAGGGCTTTTATCTCTCCGGAGAGGGTTTCTCTAATATCTTCTATGCCTTTTTCGAGCCCGGCTAGAACCTTGAGGATCGTCATTCGGAACTCTAGATCTGTCATGTTACCAATGTCTGTACTGATTAGGTCTCCAGCCTTTGGTACAGCCTCTTGTTTTTTCTTTTGAGGTGAGTTTTTCCGCCTTGTCATTTTGTCCAGGTAGGATTTGCTTTCTCCTGCTGTGGAATTCCGCTGTTCTTGGTGACTGAAGTTGGTTTTGGCTGGGTTTCTTGTTGATCTTCTGGGGGAGGGGCCTGTTGTAGTGATTCTCAAGTGTCTTTGCCGCAGGCGGAATTGCACCGCCCTTGCCAGGGGCCGGGCTAAGTAATCCGCTCGGGTTTGTTTCGGGAGCTTTTGTTCCCTGAGTGCTTTCCATAGAGTTCCGGAGGATGGGAATGAAGATGGCGGCCTCCCAATCTCCGGCCAGGAGGAGGAGCCGAGAGCTTGGGGTTCCGCTCCTCAGTGCGCTCTCAGAGCAAAGCGCCCACCGCCCCGCCTCCCTGGCCTGCGGTCGTGCCTTGAGGAAAGCAGTCAATTGCTGGAGTTGGAGAAAAGCGCCGGGTCGCTTCCGTCTCCGCGGCCTCAGGCCGCGCACCAAGCCTACCCAGCCTGCGACCGGCACAAGGTAACCCCGGGCTTAGAGCTCGCTCCTCGTCTTTGTCGCTGTAGCCCGCTTCCCCGCTCTAATACCTGCGAGCTCTGCGGCACTCAGACACCCCCAGTCCTTCTGTGACCCCGCGGGACCTGGGGTTATGCTGACCCCGCCTGGGTTCCCCCCCCCCCCGGTTTAGCTTCTGGAGCGATGTTTCCCAGTGGAGCTGACTTTTAGAAGTCCCGATTTTGTGCTCCGTTGCTCCGCCGCTTGCCAGTAGCCGGCCCCTCCCCCCAGGGTCTATCTTCCCGTCGCTTTGGATTCACTTCTCCGCAGGTCCTACCTTTCAGAAAGTGATAAATTTTCTGTTTCTAGAATTGTTGCTCTTCTTCTCTTCGATTTCCCATTGGATTTGTAGGTGTTCACAATGGTTAGATAAGCTATCTAGCTGATCTCCTGCAACCCCATGTCGTCTCAACCTGCTACTTCTCCGCCATCTTGACTCCTCCCACTTTTTTTATTTTTAAAGATTTTATTTATTTGTCAGAGAGAGAGAGAGAGAGAGATCACAAGTAGGCAGAGAGACAGGCAGAGGCAGAGGGAGAATTAGGCTCCCTGCCTAGCAAGGAGCCCGATATGGGACTTGATCCCAGGATGCTGGGATCACGACCTGAGCCGAAGGCAGCCGCCTAACCAACTGAGCCACCCAGGCATCCCCATGAGTGGGTACTTTTAAATATAAGAGGAAATTGAACGTGTGCAAATATCTACAATAATAACAAATTCTAACACACAGTAGTTTTTAATGGTTATCAGCATACATTTTAACCAAACTGATTTCAGGGGGAAAAAAATCCAATTATCATAACAACTGAAAGCATTTTCTTAATTATAAAATGCCCCTGAGAGTTTGATATTAAACTATTATATAACAAACTCAGAAAAGATGGTGCTAGCACGATATGTTAATAAGCAAGAAATAAATAATAAGACAACTAGCAAAGAAAACACTTCCTCTAAAAAAAGTCTCTACTTAAGGAAAAGACACAAATATAAATAATTCCAAACAGAAAACTTCCTTTGAAAGAGGAAAACTTGACTACTGAATCTAAGATTAAATGTAAAATGTAATCAATTTTTGTCAATTCTTATGTAAGTATAGAAGAGTGATCAGTAATTTAGAATGCTTAAAACAAGAGATCCTGAAGGAAGAAAGAAAGAGCTTAATTGCAAACCTAGAAAACATTCATCTCCACTGACAAAGAATCCAGTTCACAAGCTCAATGTATCAGAATATCAGGTTATAACTCTGTGGATGTAAGTAGCAATCGTGGGGAAAAAGGGAATAAAGAATGAAAATTATACAATCATGTTTGGTGATCAGTTTTAAACCAAAAAATACTTTTTACTGAAACTGAAATGGACAAATTCAGTTGATAAGTTTTAACAACAGTCACTTGTTTTTTTTTATTTTCAGATACCTGCCATTTTGGTTTTGGTTTTTTTGGTTAAGACTGAACTAACTGCTCTGTACTTTTTGACTAGTCACAAATTACAGAAAAATTCTGAAGTAGGATTTAATAATCACTCCTGAATATTTTTAAAACTCTACATTCAAGTATTCATTTTCAAAAGATTTACCATTTTTGTGTAGAATATCGCTGTCTCCTAATGAAAATGTAAACCCGAGGATATGCAGCAGCTGTTCCGCTATGAGTGGGGTAAAACCTTGACACCATGGAAACCACATAGACCTAGAGAAGAACCCTAACCAGGCCCTTTTGGATCTGCATGTGCTGGGTTCTCTGTGACTGCCTCAAGAGCCACTTCCTACTTGAGTAGGTGAAAGGTCACAAAGATGGCGACCACCTGACTAACCTCGGCAGGCTGCCCACCCCATGGCTGGATTGGCCAGTAGCTATTCCAAAAGCTCACACTCAGCAGCAACCAGGAGCTTCCAGAGCCCAGTTGCCTTTGAGGGGTCCCTCCGCATCTGCCTGGTGCCAGGGTTTCTGTCTGAGCTTCTTCCTGTGGCCACTGGGCAGCTTTTTAACCATATAGGAGCCTTCTCTCAAGCTGTGTATCAAATGGAAACAATAAAGTTTTTGCAGGAAAAAAAAAAGAAAAAGAAAAAGAAAAAATGTAAACCCATATTTGATAAGTAAGTGGCTTATGTTGGAAGACTGAGTAAAAATTTTCCAGCTTAGGAGGAAACAAATGCATAGTCAAAATATCAAATCTAAGAATACCTGACTCAAAACCAGCAGTCTTTCTTTTATTGGGATATGTTACTATATGATACATTCTAACTTCAAAATACTTCTTATTTAAAATTAAATCCCAGAGGGGCGTGGGGCTGGCTCAGTCCATAGAGCATGTGACCCTTGATCTCAGCATTGTAAATCTGAGCTTCACAATGGGTGTAGGGATTCTGTTTAAGTATTTACTTCTGCTGTAAAGTCCCCCTACATATCATAATGTAGGGTGTAGGATTACTTAAAAATTAAATTAAATTAAATTAATAAATAAATCTTTTAAAAAATTTAAACCTCAGAAATATATCTCATAGGTGCAATGTGTTCTATGAAGCTGAAACAATAAACACCAGTTTACACTCAAAAGAGGCAAAAGAAAGCTGACAGCCTTTATGAAATACAAATTAAAGAGACTACAGAACTATTAATACACTATATGTTTACTAAATTGAATTTAAATTTTAAAGAGAGAGAAAGACTACAGAAAATCCTTCTGAAAACTACTGTTCTCATGTTAATGAATTACCTGATTCTGAGACTGTTAAAACATAGATTTCTTTTATTGACTATTCCAAAAAGCTTTTTTTCTTAAGATTTTACTTATTTATTTGACATAGACAGCCGAAGAGAGAGACCACAAGCAGAGGGAGTGGCAGGCAGAGGAATAAATAGGAATAAATAAATAAGCAGGGAGCCCGTTGCAGGGCTCGATCCCAGGACCCTGGAATTATGACCTGAGCTGAAGGTAGACGCTTAACTGATTGAGCCACCCAGGTGCCCTAAGAAAAACTTTTAATAAGAAAAGCTGGCAGCATTCCTTACAATTCTATGTCAGTAATACAATCAGTATTTATGTATAAAATTCTGAGATTTCTTTATGAATATTGTAATCATGGGGGAGAAATGAATGGGGAAATACTGAACTCCGATTCCCATTTTTTTTAGAATACTAAACTCACTATTTGAAAAATAAATGAAGACTACACCACATGAGAATTTAAAATGAACAAGCATTATAGCTTTCAGGTGAAAACTTACAAGAATTTTTTTTTTAAGATTTTTTTATTTATTTGACAGACAAAGATCAAAAGTAGGCAGAGAGGCAGGTAGAGAGAGGAGGAAGCAGGCTCCCTGCGGAGCAGAGAGTTCGATGCGGGGCTCGATCCCAGGACCCTGGGATCATGACCTGAGCCGAAAGCAGAGGCTCTAACCCACTGAGCCACCCAGGCGCCCCACTAACAAGAATTTTTAATTTCTCCTTTTAGCAGCCCAAACTATAACTTTCACAGTTCACTAGGATCTATTGTTCATCTAAGTTTGACTTTCGGTTCACTGCCCCCTTATAACAGTCAACATTATAAAAGTCATGCTTCTTAGAAATAATCACAAAGAAATAATCATAAATGGAAAAATGAGTAAACTATGGGGTATCCAATCAGTAGAAATTTTAGGTAGCACTTCAAAATATAGCTTTAAAAAAAGTCTGCATACAAGAAAGATATATAGGCTTAAAACTTTAAGTGAAAAGAAAATATATACAGAAAGGGCTTAAAGGAATACATGCACATACTAACAACTGGTTGGTTCTATACGGTAGAATTAGTAGTGATTTTTTTTTATAGGTGTCTGCATTTTCCAATTTTTTAAATCAAATATGTAATGATTACTCTTTACTCTAAAGTCCTGCAAAGTATCTATTACAGAATAATTGTAGAATAACTTTAAAGTAACACTGTAAGAACATCTTAGAATACATTACAAAAGTGATATGTTTTAAATAATTCATTATGCTAAAACGTCAATATGAGACATAAATGTACAGTAAAGTGATTTTTTAAACAAGTATATCCAGGCACCTGGGTGGCTCAATCATTAAGCATCTGCCTTCAGCTCAGGTCATGATCCCAGGGTCCTGGGATGAAGCCCTGCATTGGGGTCCCTGCTCAGAAGGAGGCCTACTTCTTCCTCTTCCACTCCCCCTGCTTGTTTTCCCTCTTTTTCTGTCAAATAAATAAGTAAAATCTTTAAAAAAATAAAAATAAAAACAAAAAAAATAAACAAGTATATCAATGACATTTTTGGCATCAACAGCACCCTAAGAAGTTATGAAGTTAACTCCACTAATATTTAATAATATATTTTATTAAAATTTAATAATATTTTCAGATCTCCCCATTTGGTATTAATCCATTCAACAATTATTTATTATATTATCTTTTAAATATAAATGTCTCAGAAAAAAATAATGCACTATAATAAAATCTCATTTGGGGCAAAAAGTGGCATCAATTAAACTGAATGGATATAAACAATTCTATCAATTGCCAATAAAAAAGTCAACTTCAAAAATCAAAATATACACCTCTGATACTACTCAATCATGATGAAAACAAAAGACAGGCAAGCCAATTCCAATGAGGAACTACATGTCACTGAAACAAGCATTCAAACTTTAAAGTTTCCAAAAAGAAAAGTTTTAGACCTCTTTTAATTGATCACATCACATTACATTACCCTTCAATAGCATAATACAAAAAAAAAATGTCTGAATATTGGTTGCCTAACATCTCTCACTACATCTCTCTCATGGCGCTAATTTAAAATAACACTTTTATTTTACTCTAGGCCATTTTTTTAAAGATTTTATTTATTTATTTGACAGACAGAGATCACAAATAGGCAAAGAGGCAGGCAGAGAGAGAGAGGGGGAAGCAGGCTCCCTGCTGAGCAGAGATTACCGACGTGGGGCTCCATCCCAGGACCCTGAGATCACGACCTGAGCCGGAAGCAAAGGCTTAACCCACTGAGCCACCCAGGTGCCCCTACTCTAGGCCATTTAAATGTAAAAACTTCTTTGGGTTTTTCATACTCTCTCCAGCTCAGTGTTCTGTTAAATGAGTCTTTATGGTAAAAAGACTTCACCTGTCTTTATAAGACTGTTATCTCTGTTAGTCGTTTTTAAAATCAGTACTTAAGCACCATAAGGATTTATTATTTATTACTATTACTTAGGGTTCAAAGTACCACTGATATGCCAGATGAAATATTAAAAATGAGAGTACAAGCAGTATTTTAAAAAATGAAGGTGCAGGTAGAAGAGAGGAAAAAAAAATTCTGAAAGATAAAATGAGCTGGTAGAAATAACTCTCAATATATAATACAAAAGGTTTCTAGTATGAATCCCAGAAGAGTAAAGTGTATCAACTAGGGTTGTACCAAAGAAGCAGAACCAGTATGGGTGATAAAGAAGAATTTATTATAGGGGTTAGACCTTGTGTAACTGTGGAAGCTGTTGGAGCAGCAGGTGTAAGCTGTTGCCTCTGCATCTAATCTTGAGCCTGAAGTCACTACAGGTCGCCAAACCAGCAATCTGAAAGGGAACAGAATAAAAAGAGGAGCAAACAAACAAACAAACAAACAAAAAAAAAAAAAAAAGAGGAGCAAAGACAAATTGGAACCCACAAGGATAAGCTAGGATGGATAAAGACAACTGAAATCTACAAGAACTGGAACCTGCAAAGACAAAAGAAAGTGGCAATGACAAACTGGAACTCACATCTGTCTCTCATCAACTCCAACTTTGACGCCAAGGGTAAGCTATGGGAGAAGCCTACACCCTTCCCTAGAGGTCTGTACATGAAGGGCAAGTACTCAGAGATGCTGAAAAGGGAAATCTGACAGGAGCTGAAAGAACTGCTGATCCACATGCAATCCCACACCTACAAATGACCTAACAAATCAGTGACACTATAAGAGAGCTGACACCGTGCCTGGTACTCAGCACTGACCCTCAGAGAGACAAAAAGCATGCCTGCCACTTCCTGTGCAAAATGTCTCTTGTGGCCACTACTAACCAAAATCTGGGGGAACATTTTCAGGTTAGCCAAGTTGACCTAGTACAATGCCACCAGAGAGAGAAAACAGGTCAGTACCTCCACTGCAAACTATTAGAAAGGTATAAGGAGTGAAGAAGGACAACTGTACAGACTGGTACACTGGTGGTACATCAGTCTAGGAAAGTCCTTCTTAACTTCTACAATGGGCAGCAGACTCAGTTATCACCTGCCTATGTACCCATATTAGAAGCCCGACTTGTCCATATCCCACCAATACTCTACAGTCAGGGTGAAAAAAGACTGCAAGCCCTGAGGTCCATCCTCACATTCAAGGTAACAACTACTGAGAAAATCCAATATTGACTCTCGTTATAAATTTAAAAACCTAGATCAGCTACTAATACTATTCAATTCTATCTTCATATTTTAATAGGAATAAGCAAGTATCCACAGATTATAAGGAATCAATGTGAGGCCACAGAACTGTTGACTCTCAAGAAAACAGTCAATAAAGAAAATGAAGAACAATATAAAAGAAAGAAAGAAAGGAAGGAAGGAAGGAAAAGAAAAGCAAGCATCCTGTCTTCCTCATCTCCAGTCTCTTCCTGTTGGGCAGGAGGGGCTGCTGCTATTAATTCTTTCATTTCAGTATCATGGTAGAGACAATTGCTGCAGTGGGATATGGAGGGCAACGAGGAAGGCTGGGCTTACCTAGGATGGTAATATTCTGTATTTTATATGGATTTAGGTTATACAGGGGTGTAAACTGTCAAAATCAACAAATAGTACTCTTGAGATCTTTTCATTTCACTGTAAGTATCACCACCAAAAAAAAAAAAAAAGTTGAAGTCTAAGTAATGATATGCACAATGAAACGTTAAGTTGAAAAGCACCGACTGCAAGTTATTTTGAAATGCATGAAAAAGTACACGAACTGCTTGACTGATAAGAGGGATGGCTAGATGGGCAAATTTGTGATAAAGCAAACATAGCAAAATATCCATTGTAAACTCTAGATCAGGAGACAGCAAACCATAGAATGTGGACCACATCCGGTCTGCCACTTGTTTTTGTTATGGCCCAAGAGCTAATATTGGGTTTTACAATTCTTAAAGACTGAAAACAAATGAATAACCCATGACATGAATGTGAAATATGAAATACAAATTTCAGTGACAATAAAGTTTGGAATACAGCCACATTCATTCATTTATATACTTTTTATGGCTGGCTTCACACTACAGTGAAACAGGTAGGATAGTTGTTAACAGTTAGCTTATGATTTGCAAAGCCTAAAACATCTACTATCTAGATCTTTTCAAAAAATAAGTTTGCTGACTCCTGCTCTAGACAATGAGTATACAAGTGTTTACTGTAAAATTCTTTCAGCTTTTCTGTGTGCTTGAAAATATTTATAACAGAATGCTTAAAAAAAAAAATCAGTACCTTAACTGATTCTAGATTGGCTCACTGGGAGGTGAAGAGAGATTCTATCTGATTTAAGTACTGCAGTCAGCTTTTCTAAAACCTACCCAGAAAAAAATCATGTGCTTACAGTTGCAAACAGAGAGAAAACTATTACCAAGACTCTCATAAAGCTAAGAATCCTAAAGAGATGCTTCATCCACTAAAACTGGATAGAAACATTCTACCCAACAGCCAATGAAAGTGTCAAGGCAGTATAACATTGTATGAAATCACAGGTCAAAGAAAGAAAAGAGACATCCATAAGAAATCAAGACATCAAGCCTTCCTCCATTCCCACTCTCAGTTGAAGATTGGTAGTTTCCCAGGGCTACCATTAAGAAAGTATCACAAACTAGGTGGCTTAAAACAACAGAAATTTATTCTCTCACAACTCCAGAGGCTAGAGGTCAAAAATCAAAGTACTGGCAGGGCTGTGTTCCCTCTGAAGGCTATAGGGAAGAATTGTGCCTTGCCTCTTCCTGGCTTCTTGAGGTTTCCAGCAAACCTGGATATTCCTTGGCTTGTAGCTGTATCACCACAAACTCTGCCTCCATCTTCACATGGATTTCTTCCTTAATTGCCTGTGTTTCTGTCCAATTTTCTCTTCCTTAAAAGATATGTCATTGGATTTAAAGTTAACCCTACTCAAGTATGACTCTTCTTAACTTGATTATATCTGCAAAGACCCCACATTTATGGAAGGTCACACTTACAGGTACTAGAGGTCAGGATTTCAATGTATATTTTGGGGGAAAAACAATTTAACCCACAACAAAGACTATTCCTCCTATTTCACTGAGAAACTGGAAACAGTCAAGAGACTATTCACCACATGTGTCACCAAACCTATACATCAAATATGGTATAAGAGGTGGCCTAGGTGGCTCAGTTGGTTAAGTATCTGTCTCTTGATATCAGCTCAGGTCATGATCTCAGGGTCATGAGATCGAGCTCCACATCGGGCTCTGCAACTGGGCAAGAGGTTGCTTCAGATTCTCTCCCTCTCCCTTTGCCCCCACCCCCACTCACATTCATGCATGCACACTCTCTCTCTCCTCTCTCTTAAAAAAAAAAAAAGAAAGAAAGAAAGAGAAGAGAAAGAAAAAGAAAAAAGAAAACTCCTCATAAGAATAATCTATACTGGGGCACCTGGGTGGCTCAGTGGGTTAAAGCCTCTGCCTTCGGCTCGGGTCATGATCCCAGGGTCCTGGGATCGAGCCCCGAGTCGGGCTCTCTGCCCTGCAGAGAGCCTGCTTCCTTTCCTCTCTCTCTGTCTGCCTCTCTGCCTACTTGTGATCTCTGTCTGTCAAATAAATAAATAAAATCTTTAAAAAAAAAAAAAAGAATAATCTATACTTATTGATTCCAATTTGTCTTCTGTCCTCACCACTTCACCAAAATTGATCTTATAGATAAATAATGAATTGCTGCTAATTCTAATAGTCAGTTATTGATCTTCTTACTTACCTATCAGCAGCACTTGACATAGTTGATTCCTCCTTCCTTAGAATATCTTCTTCAACTAGCATCCAGAATATCATACTCAATACCAAAACTAGATAAGTAACATTTCTTTGAAATGTTTAAGAAGTACACTGAGATGTAGTAAGTACTTTAAAGCATTCTTTGAAATAACATTAATTAAGAACATCAGCAAGGTTGCAGGATGCAAGGTTAATATAAAAGGGTCAACTGCTTTTATATATTCCAATGATGAATAACTGAAATGTGAAATTAAAAACATAATACCATTGGGGCACCCAGGTGGTTCAGTCAATTAAGCTCGGCTCAGGTCATGATCTCAGGGTCCTCAGACCAAGCCCCAAGCTGGGCTCTCTGCTCAGCAAGGAGTCTGATTCTCCCACTCCCTCTGTCCCTCCCCTTGCTTGTTCTCTTTCTTTCTTTCTCTCTCTCTCTCTCCCAGCTAAATACATTTTTAAAATCTTTAAAAAAATTTTTTGAACCATAATACCATTTACATTAGTAATTACCCCCCTCAAATTAAGTCCTTAGTATAAATCTAATAAAATATGTGCAAGATCTATACCTTGTAGAGAAAATGTATATGTAGAGGAAAACTACAAAAGTTTCAGGAACAGGGGCACCTGGGTGGCTCAGTGAGTTAAGCCTCTGCCTTCGGCTCAGGTTATGATCCCAGGGTCCTGGGATTAAGCCCCGCATCAGGCTCTCTGCTCAGCGGGGAGCCTGTTTCCTCCTCTCTCTCTGCCTGTCTCGCTGCCTACTTGTGATCTCTGTCTGTCAAATAAATAAATAAAATCTTAAAAAAAAAAATCCCCCCCCCAACAGGATTAATAAAAAAAAAAGTCTCATGAACAAAACCAAATAAGAGCTAAATAAATTGAGAGATATCCCTTGTTTATGGACAGGAGGACTCAATATTGTAAAGACGCCAGTTCTATCCAACTTGATCTATAAATTCAATGCAATCCCATTCAAAATCCCAGAAAGTTATTTTGTGTATATTGACAAAACTGATTCTAAAGTTTATATAAAGAGGCAAAGGACCCAGAATAGCCAAAACAATAATGGAGAAGAGCAAAGTTAGAGGCTGACACTACTCAAATTCAAGACATTATAAAGCTCAAGGAATCAAGATACTCTGGTATGGCAAAAAAAAATAGAGGAAAAGATAAATGGAACAGGAGAGAAAGTCTAGAAATAGGCCCATATAAATATAGTCAACTGATCTTTAACAAAAAACAAAGATAGTACAATAGAGCAAAGACAGTCCTTTCAATAAATGGTGCTAGAACAACTGGATAGCCATATCCAAAAATAAATGGATCTAGATACAGACTTTACATCCTTTACAAAAATTAACTCAAAATAGATCACAGACCTAAATGTAAAGCACAAAACTATAAAACTCCTATTACATAACATAGGAGAAAACTTAGATGATCTTGGATATGGTGATACCTTTCCAGATACAACACCAAAGGCACAATCCATGAAAAAAAAAATGATGAGCTGTTTCTTCATTAAAATTAAAAACTTCTACTCTGGGAAACACAATGTCAAGAGAATGAGTAGTAAGTCCCACACTAGCAGAAAATACTTGCAAAAGATACATCTGATAAAGCAATGTTATCCAAAATTTCCAAAAAACTCTAAAAATTCAATAATAAGAAAACAAATTGAAAAATGGACGAAAGATCTTAACAGACACATCACCAAAGAAGATATACAGATGGGAAATGGCCTAAGAAAAGATGTTCCACATCATATATCAGTAGGAAAGCATATATTAAAACAATGACATAGCATTGTAACCTACTAGAATGGCCAAAATCCAGAACTGGATTTTGACAACACTAAATTCTAGCAAGGATGTGGAGCAAGAGGAGCTCTCAATCATTGCTCAATCACCGTTATTGAGAATGCAAAATAGAACAGCCCCTTTAGAAGTGAGTTTGACATTTTCTTACAAAACTAAAAATATGCTGGGGTGCCTGGGTGGATCAGTGGGTTAAAGCCTCTGCCTTCGGCTCAGGTCATGATCCCAGGGTCCTGGGATCGAGCCCCGCATCAGGCTCTCTGCTCAGCAGGGAGCCTGCTTCCTCCTCTGTCTCTGCCTGCCTCTCTGCCTACTTGTGATCTCTGTCAAATAAATAAATAAAATCTTAAAAAAAAAAAAACTAAAAATATGCTTACCATATGATCCAGCAATCATGTTCCTTGGTATTTACCTAAATGAGCTGAAAACACATGCCCATAAAAACAAAACAAAACAAAAAAACTGCATGCCAAAGCTTATAGCAGCTTCATTATAATTGCTAAAACTTAAAAACAACCAAAATGTCCTTCAGTAAATGAATGGAGTTAGACACTGCACCAAAAAGAAATGAATTATCAAGGCAAGAAAAGACATGGAGGAGAATTAATGCATATCACTAAGTTAAAGAAGCCAGTCTGAAAAGGCCACACACTATATAACTCAAACTACATGACATTTTTGAAAAGAAAAAACTATGGAGACAGTAAAAACATCAGTGGTTGCAAGGAGCTGGGTGGGGAAGGTAGGGGGGCTGGAGAAAAGGTGAAGCACAAAAGATTTTTAAGGCAGTAAAAATACTCTGTATAACACCACAATGATAGACAAATGCCACTACATATTTGTCCAAACCCAGAGAGTACATAATACCAAAAATGAAGCAGGGAACTATGGACTTTGAGTGATATATGGTATGTCAGTCTAGGTTTGTCAATTGTAACTCTGATGTGGTGTTAATAATGGGAGAAGCAGCGAGGTTTGGGGAAAGATGGTGGAGGAGTAGGGGACCCTATTTCAACTGGTCCCCTGAATTGAGCTGGATATCTACCAGACCGCTCTGAACAACCACAAAATCAGCCTGAGATGTAGGAAAAAATATCCAGCGGAAAAAAGACAGTCTCTTCAACAAATGATGCTGGGAAAAATTGGACAGCTCTATACAGAAGAATGAAACTCGACCACTCTCTTACACCATACACAAAGATAGACTCAAAGTGGATGAAAGACCTCAATGTGAGACAGGAATCCATCAAAATCCTAGAGGAGAACATAGGCAGTAACCTCTTCAACAACAGCCACAGGAGCTTCTTTCAAGACACATCTCCAAAGGCAAGGGAAACAAAAGCAAAAACGAACTTTTGGGATTTCATCAAGATAAAAAGCTTCTGCACAGCAAAGCAGTCAATACAACGAAGAGGTAACCCATGGAATGGGAGAAGATATTCACAAATGACACTACAGACAAAGGGCTGATATCCAAGATCTATAAAGAACTTCTCAAACTCAATACTCAAAAAACAAATAATCACATCAAAAAATGGGCAGAAGACATGAACAGACACTTCTCCAAAGAAGACATACAAATGGCTAACAGACACATGAAAAAATGTTCATCATCACTAGCCATCAGGGAATTTCAAATCAAAACCACATTGAGATACCACTTACACCAGTGAGAATGGCAAAAATTGACATGGCAAGAAACTACAATATGTTAGAGAGGCTGTGGAGAAAGGGGAACTCTCTTACACTGTTGGTGGGAATGCAAGTTGGTACAGCCACTTTGGAAAACAGTGTGGAGTTTCCTCAAAAAATTAAAAATAGAGCTATCCCATTACCTAGCAATTGCACTACTGGGTATTTACCCCAAAGATACAGATGTAGTGAAAAGAAGTTCATAGCAGTAATGTCTATAATAGACAAACTGTGGAAAGAACCAAGACGCCCTTCAACTAATGAATGGATAAAGATGTGGTCCATATATACAATGGAATACTCAGCCATCAGAATGGATAAATACCCAACTTTTGTATCAACATGGATGGGACTGGAGAAGATTATGCTAAGTGAAGTAAGTCAAGCAGAGAAAGCCAATCATACAGTTTCACTTATTTGTGGAACATAAGGAACAGCATGAAAGACATTAGGAGAAGGAAGGGAAAAATGAAGGGGGGAAAATCGGAGGGGGAGATGAACCATGAGAGACTATGGACTCCCGGAAACAAACTGAGGGTTTTGGGTTCGCGGGGGGGATGGGTTAGCCAGGTGATTGTTATTAAGAAGGGTACATACTGCATGGAGCACTGGGTGTTATATACAATGAATCAGGGAACACTACATCAAAAACTAATGATGGACTATATGGTAACTAATGTAACATAATAAAAAAAAAAACTGAAAGGCAAAAAATAAATAAATAAAAATAATGGGAGAAGCAACACCATGTGTGGGAGCAGGGGGTATATGGGAAATCTCTGTACCTTCCTTTCAATTTTGTTTTGTCCTTCCTTTCAATTTGTTGTGAACCTTAAACTGCTCTTAAAAAAAAAAAAGACTTTTTTAATGACTTTATTTTTTTTATTTGACAGAGAGAACACAAGCAGGGGAAGTGGCTGGCAGAGCGAGAGGGAGAAGCAGGCTCCCCACTGAGCAGGAAGCCTGACACAGAGCTCAATCCCAGGACCCTGAGATCAAGACCTGAGCCGAAGACACTTAACCAACTGAGCCATTCAGGTGCTCCAAAAAATCTGTCTTAATAGTACTATATTTTTTAAAAACAATAATATCAGCAAGCAGTCAAGTGATTCTGGAATTAAATAAACTTGCTTGGATATTATTAAAATTAAAGACTGAATCCCATGTAAAACTATGTCAACAAAGGATGTTTTCCTTAAATACTTCTTAGTAATGTAACACAGATCTTCCCATTTCAGAAGCAAACGTTAGTAAATTCAATCTCTAGCATCATGAAAAGCACTCAAGATCCAATACTAAAGCTGTTTGTGTGTATGTGTGTGTACACACATTCAGTTGAGCAAGAATTCTTAGAGAAAGCCAAATTTGGATCCACATACATCTTTTCAAGATCTCAATGAATCTGGCATTATAGGAGGATCAATAGAAGCTTCTAACCTCCAGCAAAGTTCTTGGCTTTAATAGATTCTAGCAGTTTTTTGGGTTTTGATTTTTTAATTTACCACATGTATACAGAATTCTGTGGCAAGAAAAATGTGATAGTAGGATACACTTTGAAGCTGAATCAATTCTAAACAATACATAAATGACTATCCTCATAAGATATCACTTTGAGGCACTATTTTCCCCTTCTGCTCCCACTTAACACCTACTTGTATTCTAGTAGTGAAATATAAAAGAAAAAGAAATTAAAGCTTAGGTTAAAAGTGAGATTTGATTTCAAATTTTACACTAATAACTTTAAGTTTAATGACTATCATATTAGTATCAATCTATTTTCTCCAGAGATTTAAACATGACATAATGTTCAAACTGAAGAGGACAAAAATTTGCCTGATTGCTGCTTCAACCTGGAGACCCTCTCTTTGACATCCCCATCTTTTGAAAAAATTCCTGTTGAGACTCCATAAAGATTTGGTGTAAAAACCTTTATACAGGAAGAGAGGGCAGAGCAGAATTCATCCTCTTCTTAGCCTCAGGTTATCATCTGGTCTCATCCAATCTGATAGAAATCCTGTATAATTCAGGAAGCAATCTTGGAGAAGAATGTCTGAGGAAAGGAACCTGGCATGAGATTTCAATAGAGGGCCATGAGGAAAAAAACTAAATGAACTCATAAAAGCCCAAACGATACTTCATCAGTATCTATTACTTTGTTATTCCACAGTCTTCACATGATTCTGATCCTTTACCTCAACCCCATTCAATATCCACCTTTCCCTGTCTGTCCATACATCCAACCTCATAAATCCAACCTTCCTCATAATTTTATGGCCAAATCTTGAAAACTATCAGATCTTTAAGGGTAGTTAAGGGAAGGGACCATTATCTTACTCTTCTTGTATTCCCAGTATTTGGTATGATTCTTAGGCAAACAGGTCCTTAACAAATGTTTGCTAAATAAAAGCATAATAACATATTGCACTGATGAGATGATACCCATGTTATTCAACAGTGTTGGTCAAAATATTTGGCTAACCTTTAAAATGGTTAATTATTAGTATTAGTTTTAGTAACCTTTACTCTCAGGATTATGAATAATGACAATATTTTGTTACCTATGGTAACAACATGTGCTTTAGAAGTTTGGATTTTCAAAGCCGCTTCCTTAAAAAAAAAAAAAATCAGTTTGTATGTTTTTTAAAGATTTTATTTATTTATTTATTTATTTGACAGACAGAGATCAAAAATAGGCAGAGAGGCAGGCAGAGAGAAAGGAGGAAGCAGGCTCCTTGCTGAGCAGAGAGCTCCACATGGGGCTCAATCCCAGGACCCTGAGATCATGACCTGAGCCGAAAGCAGAAGTTTTAACCCACTGAGCCACCCAGGCACCCCCCAGTTTGTATGTTTTTTAATCATCATTAATATTGTCCTTCTCCTTGCTTTCCATGAAATCCAGGTAAGCATGGTGTAAGAAAATGGCTCAGCCTCATGGTCCAAATGAATGGAATTCCCTATAGGTCTGATATTCTGAAATAAACTGATCTATTTTTGAGTTTCTCTAATTATTTCTAGTTTTGAAACTCTCTTCATAAAAACACCTAACACAAAACGTTGGTAAATATAATCAATGTTTTATCTGATTTGTTGAATTTGAAAACATAAAACATTTTGAAGATATAAAATATTAAAGACTAAAACCCTTCTTAAAGTACTTCCAGCTATGACAGAATAACTGGGACAAGATTTTCCTCCTGCCACAAATCACCAGAAAAATTGGATGAAATACATAAAGCAGACACTGAATATCAGGCTGGATGATCCTTGAGAGACAAGATACAAATAAGGTGAGCTTTACAGGCACTCTGACTTTCTACCTAGAAGTACTCTCTGGACAACACAAAGGGAATGAAGAACTAAAGGCAAGCAGCACTGGCTCAGTGACTAGGGAAAACTGAAAACACAATTCAAACAAGTAGAAGCACTTGAGACTCTGTGAAGCAGAGTACTGGAAAGGACAACTCTACAAAGAGAAAGAAAAAGGTCCAGAAATATTTATAAAAAGAGTCTTTTTGAGCCTATTCTGGAATACTAAACTACACATATACAAGGCAAGATTCCATGAGGCTGGGCAAAGAAGAACTACAAAAATTCCCAGAAAAATTCCTAGGAGATATTCAATTTCTAACCAACTACAGAGGAAGGAACTCATGAAATTACCAGGGCATTCAGTGGAGAACACAAAAGGCTAAACTCTTTTAGAATTAAAATTCTAAAAGAAT
This sequence comes from Martes martes, assembly GCF_963455335.1. Lineage (NCBI taxonomy): Eukaryota > Metazoa > Chordata > Mammalia > Carnivora > Mustelidae > Martes > Martes martes. The sequence continues at coordinate 148,465,851 of NC_137889.1, forward strand.
TAAATTAAACTAGCCCTAAAGTATATGCATGCTAACAAAGCTCAAAGACTATCAAGCTACAAATAATTCAAGTGCCTACCAAAGTACAAAAGATAACAAAATATAGTAACAAAATACAGCACTCAAGAATGTCCAAAGTGCCCAGGGGCAGCTGGGTGGCTCAGTTAGTTAAATGTCTGCCTTCAGCTGGAGTCATGATCCTGGGTCCTAGGATCAGGCTCCATGTCAGGCTCCCTGCTCAAGGGAGAGTCTGCTTCTCCCTCTGCCTACCTCCCCTTCCTGCTCATGCTCCTGAGCTCTCTCTCAAATAAATAAAATCTTTAAAAAAAAAAAAAAAAAAAAGGTCCAAAGGCCAGTAAGAGAAATATTACATAAAGAAACAATAAAATCTGAGCAATGTCAGGGGAAAAAATAGAGAAACAGATCCAGAAAGAATAAAAATCATGGGTTAATTAACAAGCACTAAAGAAAAATTCACTAGAGTAGTTCAATAGCAGATTCAAGCAGGCAAAAAAATAACCAGTAAACTTGAAGATAGGCCAGTTGAAGATAGGCCAGGTCATAATCAAACTGAAATAGAGAAAAAAAATGATTGTCTCCATAGATACAGAAAAAGCATTTCACAAAATCTAACACTCTTCTATGATAACAACATGACAGGGATATCTGTTCTCATCATTTCTGTTCAATGGAAGTTCTAGCTAGGGCAATTAAGCAAGAAAATTAATTAAAAGGTATCCACATTGGAAAGAAAGAAGTAAGTTTATCTCTACTTAGAAATGACATGATTTTACATGTTGAAAATCTTAAAGAATCCACACACGTAAGACCATTAGAATGAATAAACTGGTTCAGCAAAGTTGTAGAATATAAGATCAACATTCAAAAATCATCTGCATTTCTATACACTAGCAATTAACAACCCAAAAATGAAAGAAGAAAACATTTCCATTTATAATAAGACAATAGCATTAAAAAGATTAAAATATTTAGGAATAAATTTAACAAAAGAAGTATATATTTTATTCTCTGAAAACTATAAAACATTGTTGAAAGAAATTAAAGAAAAACTAAATAAATGGGAAAACTTGCCATGCTCTTGGACTGGAAGACTTAACATGGTTCAAATGGCATTACTCCCCAAACTGATCTACAGATTCAATACAGTATATACCCAATTTCCATCTGACTCCTTTACAGCAAATGACAAGTAGATGCTAAAATTCATAGGGATAGGCAAGGAACTCAAAATAGTCCACTCCTGAAAAAGAAGAAAGCAGGAGGAATCACACTTCCTAATTTCATACTACAAAGCTATAGTATTAACTCAAGTGGTACTGGCATAAGGACAGATGTAAAGATCAGAAAAATACAAGCAAGAGTCCAGAAATAAACCCATCTATGGTCAATTGACTGTGACAAGCGTCAAGACTATTCAATGGGAAAAGAATATTTTCAACAAATTGTGCTGGGACATACACACATGCAAAAAAGATGAATCTGGATTCTTACATAATAGAGAAAACTTACTCAAAATGGGTTAAAGGCCTAAAGAGCTAAAACCATAAAACTCTTAAAATAAAATACAGGTATAAATATTCATGACCCTGGATAGAACAAGAGTTTCTTAGATATAACACCTAAAGTCTAAGCTACCAAAGAAAAAAACAGATAAAATAGATTTCAAAGTTTAAAAATTCTGTGTATCAAATGGCATTACCAAGAAGATGAAAAGGTAAAGTGCAGAATCAAAGAGTTACAAATCATATATCTGATAAGGGAATTATATACTATAAAGAACACTAACAACTCAACAATAAAAAGTCAGCCCAATTTAAAAAATGGGCAAATGATTTGAATATACATTTCTCCAAAGGAGATATGCAGCAATGTCCACAACAGCCAAATTATAGAAAGAGCCTAGATGTCCATCAACACATGAATGGATAAAGAAGATATAAATACACACACACACACACACACACACACACACACACTGGACTACTATGCAGCCATCAAAAAACCCCAAAATCTTGCCATTTGCAATGATGTGGATGGAACTATAGGGTATTATGCTAAGCAAAATAAGTCAATCAGAGAAAAACAATTATCATATGATCTCACTGATATGAGAAATTTGAGAAACAAGACAGAGGATCATAGGGGAAGGGAGGGAAAAATGAAACAAGATGAAACCAGAGAGGGAGACAAACCATAAGAGACTCTTAATCTCAGGAAACAAACTGAGGGCTGCTGGAGGGGAGGAGGGTGAGAGGGATGGGGTGGCTGGGTGATGGACATTGGGGAGGGTATGTGCTATGGTGAGAATAAAAATTTTTAAAAAGAAGATATGCAAATATGCATTAAGTACATGAAAAGATACCTAACATCAATAATCATTAAGAAAATGCAAATCAAAACCACAATGAAATATCGCTTCACACACGTTAGAATGACTAGAAATGTAAAATGGGGGGCACCTGGGTGGCTCAGTGGGTTAAGGCCTCTGCCTTTGGCTCAGGTCATAATCCCAGGGTCCTGGGATCGAGCCCCACATCGGGCTCTCTGCTCAGCAGGAAGCCTGCTTCCTCCTCTGTCTCTCTGCCTGCCTCTCTGCCTACTTGTGATCTCTGTCTGTCAAATAAACAAATAAAATCTTTAAAAAAAAAAAAAGAAAAGAAATGTAAAACGGGGCAGCTACTGTAGAAAGCAGGAAAGCAGCTTGGCAGTTCCTCAAACAGTTTCTCAAATATGACCCAGAAATTTCACTTCTGGGTATCTTCCCAAAAGAAATGAAAACTTACGTCTATGCAAAAACTTGGGCAAAATATCCATAACAGCATTATTCGTAATAGCCAAAAATTAGAAACAACCCAGTGTCCATCACCTGATGAGAAGATAAACAAAATGTGGCAAAATCTATCCATACAATGCAATATTGTACAACCATAAAAAGAAATGAAGTAATGATACATATTATAAACAAAGTACCTTGAAGACATCATTATAAGTGGAAAAATGCAGACACAAAAGGCCACATATTTCATGATTCCATTTATAATGCCCAGAATAAACAAACCCATAGAGACAGAAAGTAAATTAGTACTTGCCAGGGGCTAGGAATGGGGAAGAGTGGGGAGAAGGTAAAAGAGCCATGACCACTAATGGGCAAAGAGTTTCTTTTTGGAGGGATAAAAATATTCTGTAATTAGACTGGCACTAGTTACATAACCTAGAGAACACACCAAAAACTATATACTCTAAAATGGTGACTCTTAAGGTATTTGAATTATATCTCATACAAGAAAAAGATCGCCTAGAGGCGCCTGGTGGCTCAGTCAGTTAAGTGTCTGCCTTTGGCTCAAGTCATGATCTCAGGGTCCTGGGATCGAGCCCCACATAGGGCTCCCTGCTTCTCCCTCTCACTCTGCCTGCCACTCCTCCCACCTGTACTCTCTACATAAATAAAATCTTAAAAAAAAAAAAAAACATAATTACAGCATCTTAAAATTATAAAAGTATAAAATGGTCAACAGTCTTTGGGGTGATAAAAAGTATTTGACTCCTATTTTACAAATCTGAATGAATACATGGACAATGAAACTTTAAATCATGCATGCAAAACTCCCAGATCCTCCCTTAATCCTCAAATTTTTCTTCAATACCAAACACAATGAATAATGCCATCAAACACAATTATGTATGTACAGTTACTAAAGCAGACTGTATCTCTACCCATTTCTCTCTCTTTAGCAAGCATATCAGAATATAAGGTAATATTTTATATATACATATATGTTATACTACATATATTATCACACATTAAATATGTATCTACTTTATTACTACATCATTTGAAATACAGAGCACAACTAATCACATCAAGTGTGTCATGACTGCCTTTATTACACTTCTATGATTATTTGAGATTTATGTCTAACATATTAAACATAATGGTTCTATTTTGGCTTAACTGCATTACCCTCATCCCCCCAAATTCATATGTTGAGGTTCTAAACCCTTATTCCTCAGAATGTGACTCTGGAGATAGGGTTTTTAAAAGAAGTAATAAGGTAAAGTCAAGGTCATGTGGATGGACTCTAATCTGAAATGACTGGTGTCTTTATAGGAGATTAAGACCCAGACAAGCAGAGAGGAAAGAACATGTGAGAACAAAGGGAGATGACTGCCAACTACAAGCCAAGGAAAGAGGTCTCAAAAGAAAACCTTGATCCTGGACTTCTAGCCTCCAGAACTGGCAGGAAATAAATTTCTGTTGTTTAAACCATCCAGTCTAAGGTACTTCGTTATGGTCCTGGCAAATCTCCTTAGCATGAAAAAAAAAAAAAAAAAAATCTCCTTAGCATGGAAACAAACACCAAAATAAAGAAGTGGAACTAATATTTCAGGAAACTCTAAAATGAGTTCTTTGGAGACATAAAAGCTGAACTATTCCGGTTACAGCAAGACTTTAGAAATAGTAAATTCCTCATCCTAAAGCAAAAGTTGACTTCCTACTAGCTTTTTGTGTTCCGGTATATGTATAAATATGTTTGTGTAGTTGGAGTTTTTTTTTTAATTACAAAAGACCCAACATTAAATTCCATATGGATAGATATTCTTGAATTGGCTCAAAACTTAGCTGTAACAAGATGGAGAGAAGTGAAGTATTTTGGAGGAAAACAGCTGGGTTCAAATCTTGGCTCCACCTCCTTCTAGCTATTTGATAACAATCTGCTCTCTCTGAGATTCAGTTTTCTCAGTCACAAAGGGAGATCACTTAGCATGATACCTGGCATATAACCAATGCTCTATAAAAGGGGACATCATTTCACCATTGTATTTACATAACTCAGCATTAGCCACAAGGAACAGTAAGCTATCTACCTAAGCACCACTTACATGTGTGCTTGTGTAATGTGCCAAGTGCTATTATCTAATTTTTACTCTAACTTAAGTAATAAAGCGCAAATAAAATCAAATTGACACAAGAGCTTATATTGCTTTGAAAAATAATACATACTTGCTCTAGACTCTATTTAATGACTCAAATACTTAAGGATTCAGATTTCTGTCAAATTCTCCCTAAATACACTATCTTAAAATGTTACACGGTGCCTGAAATTCCAGCCTTCCATTTATGTATCCAAACCCTACTAGTTTTGCAAAGACTCAGTTTAAGTTCCACATTCCTCTTAATCCTTAGGTGACAATGTTTCCCTCCAATTCATACAACAGTGCTAAATTATATGTTGTCTTTCCTTTGTACTTTTTATGTAAATCTTGCTTCCACAACATGACTTGAAGTTTCCTGACAGTAGGATTCCTAATATATGTGCCTAGGAAGCAACCATGTGTTCACAGAAAGAATTTACTACTTTATGGACTGACTGTGTTAAGTAGTTATAACAAAGTGGGCTACTGCTTTTCTACGTTACTTAATTTAAAGGTATTTCAAATTAGGGAGAAATCAGAACATATATAGAACCACACGGAGATTTGAAAACATCTTAAAGGATCATCTAATTTAGCCTAATTACCTAAATTAATTCTTTAAAGGTAATTATTAGATAAAATACAGACCACAATAACATTTTTTCATTTTTTCTTATTTTTCCATTGTTAGCAATATATCTCTTTTATACTCTACAGCAGTTAATCTCTACCAGTCCCTGAATGATAATGAGAATATATTTTCACAGTAGCAACTGGTGACATTTCAATAAATCAATGTGCTGCAGTGATACCTAAATAAAAGCTTATTTCACTATAATGATGCTTCCAGGCTTCCCTCAAGTCAGGTGGTTACTTGCAGTTAATGATCTGTGACATACCACACAAGTAGTCCTAAAAAGACTTATTATCCACTGCATGTGCAACAATATTTGCTTTATGGATGGCTACATGAATGAAGACATTCAATGTAACTGTAAAAGTAAAATCAAAAGAAAACTTACAAGTAACATGTTTTCTTTAAGTAAAAGGGCTGTGACCATTTTCCATTAATACTTAACCTTTTGCTGGAGCAGTGCAACCACATATAACGCTCAAATCCATAAAGCCCAAGAGCTGTTCTGGGTTAATGCTAATTAACTGCCCCCAATCAAAAGAGCAGTAACTTCCCAAAAATGTGAGATCATCAACCTCTATTGCTGACATCAAAGTCTTATCAAAAAGCTTAATAAATAATAAAAAAGACAAATATGCTTTACGTATGTTAAGCTGTCTTTTAATTGAATTTCTATATACCTGTTCAATAGAAACATGCTGACAAAACAATTATGCTGCACAAAATTTGCTAATCTCAATCCTCTTATCTTTCATAGTTGCAAGACTTTGCAAGCATTCACATGTTTACCATTTATAATTTTATTTCATTCACTAGACTCAGCTTTTGTCCACCATATGTCCACTGTGGGTTAACTATTCCCTTAGGTACAATTAAGGCCTTTCCATTTGTTGTAAGAAGAGCTAAGTATGAAGGACACAGCCAGAAATAACATTTATACCTCAACCAAAAACAGAAGCACATTGAAACTCAAACCATAGTTTATGCAGCATCTTTTTTTTTATTAGACACATGTCTACATAGCAAAATAAACTTGAGATAAAAATTCATGGCAACTATACACCAGCTTTCACCATTGAGATTAGATATCAAAACGATATCACCTCCAAGTTTAAATGATTTTTCAGAAAAATATATTCCTAAAATATAAGTTAAATGAAGGCTAGCTTCCAAACATTAATAATAACTGAAACTTTAATGATTACTTACATATTTCAAGGACATTTCACACAAGTTTTTGAAGTTTTTGGCTTTTAAATCCTTAAATTAAATATATATACATATACACTGAGCAATACCTCCTCCCATTATCCATAACTAGAAGACAGAATTTGAGGAGACAGTGAGAGACACAATAATAAGAACTAACACATTTAGCACCTGTTACATACAGGCTTTGGTTCTAGGGGCTGTATATATATATATATCAACAACCTCCCTATAAAGTAGGTGCTACTATTATGCCCACTTTACAGATGAGAAAATTGAGCTACAAAGAGGGTATCTTACCACAGCCAAAAATTAATAAATGAGCCCATATCTGAACTTAAGTGGCCTTACTTAGAAGTCTGTGTCCTTAACCACTTCTCTACACTGTCTCTCTGTATTGATGATTAATGTGCCAGAACACACTCTAACATAAATATCCATAAGAGAAAACACAATTTTTCATCTTTTTTAAACTAAAATTTTGTATGAAAATTAAGAGATTAATTAGAGTTAGGAGTCTGTTTTCAAAAGAACTATATTTGTAATGTAGCAGGTGTCTTGCATTGTCTGACATGGTAATGACTCATAAGCACAAAGTGAGTCTGTCATTATTAAACTCCTCTTCCGATTGAAAAATCTGGGGTCACAACTATACAGAAGCCAAAACAGTATTATTTTCACTTTATTATATATTTCACTTTATTATCACAAAAGGTCATTTTTCACTGAGACAGAGAATTAATACTTTTCTAGTTATTCATAACAAGTACCTATTGAACCCTTTCTGTGTGCAGAGACTAAGCCAGATACTAGAATGACAACCATGAGCAGTCTCTGCCTTCATGGAGCTTCAACTACAAAACACCTGAATAACTACAGGATGGTGGGGAGCTTTACTCTAAAAATGGTGACTTTTTCAGAAGTATCATACAGTTTAAAAATAGATAAATAGCTATTAATTATTTTAAAAAAATAAATAAAAATAAAGAGAAGGTAAAATGCAGCATTTAAACAACTGGGGGAAAGAAAATCAAGTGAGAAACTAGTATTCTGTCCTAGTCCTCTTCTATTTATTCATTTCTCTCAACATACTAAAGAGCTTAAGATTTGGGAAAGTCTTCACAGACTCCTCATGTTCTACTTTTTCACTAAATCAGAATCAATGCAATAGATTGAAGATTAAGGAATGGAAATGACTCATTCAAAATTATATCTAAAAATAGAACAAGTTCAAAAACAATAAAAAGACATGCATTTTATGTCCCCAGGTATTTGCACACATACCCCATGTCTGTCTTTCTCTTCCCATGAACGTAAAACATGCTGTAATATCCCCCATCCTTTACAAACACACCACCACAGAATTCTGACCCACATTCCCTCCAGCAGGTGCCCCATTTACCAACTCCTTTACAGAGTGGCATTACGTACACATATCGCTTCTATTCATTGTCTACCATTCGTCGACTTCCCTTCTTTCTTCAAACTCACTCTACTCAGCTTTCACCCACACCACTCCAATGAACCTGTTTGCCAAGGGCAATACCCATCGCCTCTACATACTTAATCTAAAAATCATTCTTGGTCCTCATCTATTGATCAACCCCTTCTTAAAACACCTTTACATGTAGCTGCCAAGATGCTTCACTCTTGGGATTTTCCTACGATCTCCACTGGCCACATTTCAATTCCTTTGCTCATCTTTCTTCATTTCCCCAAACTTTAAAACATGGCTATAGCCCAAGGATCAACCTTTGGACTTCTTCTTTTTTTATACTCATTCCTATGTAAAGTTCATCCAGTCTCAGGATTTAAATACAATCAATATGTTGTTGACTTCCAGACTTTTATCTCTAGACCTCCTCTTGCCCCTGAACTCCAGCCTCATTTCTAACTACCTATTAAATATCTCCACAAAGATGATTAATTTAAGTATCTCAAATTTAACATGTCCAAAAGCAAACTTTTGATTCTCACCCAAAACTTCTCTTCCCGCACTCTTTCTCAAGTCACTAGATCAAACTTTAGCCTTCCAGATGCCTAGGCCAAAAATCTTGGCATTATCTTCCCTCTTCTCTCCTCTAACTCCACAACCAGTCTATGAGAAAATCCAACACCCTTGCCTTCGAAATGTATCCAGAAGCCAACTCCTTCTCACTACTTCTACCACCATTATTTCTCACCTGGATTATGTCAAAAGCCTCTTATTTTTTTACTTTGCTTCCATACATACGTACTCGAGTAAATTCTCTCAACAAGAACTGTAGTGATTCTTTCAAGTTAAATCACTTCATTCTGCTAAAAACCCTCAGTGGCCTTCCTTCTCACCCAGAGTAAAAGTTGAAGCCCTTACAAAGGTTTTCCTGATCTGTCCTCTTCCTAGATCCTTTCCCCTTTGTATCTAACTTCACGTCCTACACTATTCTTGCACTGACTATTCCCTATTTACAGCAACGCACACAGCTATACACACACATACACACACACACACACTCTCTCACATGCCTTCTTGGAGTTCTGGGGGGACAGGGGAACAAAATACTATCTCAAAGGCTTTACTTCTACTCTTCCCTTCTACTTGGGTAACTCTTCATCCAGATATCTCTGTGGCACTCCTTCTTTTATCTCTTTGCTTAGGTGTCATCTTCTCAAACTTTCCCTGCTACCATATTTAAAATATTAACATCTTCTTCCAAGTCTTTTTTCTCCCCTCCCTGCTTTATCTATACAAAACAACATCATTTAACATATTATATATTTTATTATTCATTTATTTACTGTCTTCCTCTGTTAAAACCAGGATAGATGAGGGCAAGAATTTTTGCCTGTTCATTGCTGTATCCCAACACCTAGACATGTATGTGTGAAATAACTATGTGTTAAATGAAATGAATGAATGAGAGAGGACACAGAAAACAAAACAAAATGAAATACCTGCTGAACTGCTTTCTTTATACTGTAAAAACTAGACATTTATATGAAATTTTAGGAAATAATATCACAGAAAATAAAAAGTAATTAAATTCTCAGCTTAAGAAAATTTTTAAATTAAAAGGAAATGCTATTTTTAGAGCCCCCCAAATACTCTAAAGTTAACAATATTTCCAAGGTGTGCCTAGCAAGTAATAAAAAAATCAATAAATCTTAGCTAGTTATCATTACTGTTATTAGGTATATGGACCTATCCATGTATAAAGAAAATTCTTAATAATCTAGCAATTGAATAAAATGAGCCAAAGAAACCATCTGCAAAGATAAGAAGACAGGGTTTACAGGACATGTAAAGTTAAAATTAAACTCTCTTAAATTATGGGATGCCTGGGCGGCTCAGTCGGTTAAGCCACTGCCTTCCACTTGGGTCAGAATCCAAGGGTCCTGGGGTCCCACATTGGGCTCCTTGCTCGGTGGGGAGCCTGCTTCTCGCTCTGCCTCTGCCTGCCACTCTGCCTGCTTGTGCTCTCTCTCTGACAAATAAATAAAACCTTTTAAAAAAATAAATAAGTAAAAATAAACTCTTAAAATTATATGGCAGTAAATATGTTTGACTAAGCAGACTTATTACTAAACATGTTTGGGTCATCATATTTTAGGAATAGAAGGTGCTTATGATTACCAAGTATAATGCCTCATTTTATGCAGGAGGATGATCCTAAGTGATTAAGTAAATTGGCCAAGGTGACGTAATCAGATAAAATGACAGCCCCAGGACAAAAGCTAAAGTTTTCTGATCCCCACTCTAACACTTCCTTTAAATCGTGGAACAAATCCACAATTACTGCAGATAAAATTAAAATAAATTAATTATTAAAGAAGCTTAAATTACATTAATGAAAATTTTAAATCTCCTTTCCACAAAGAAATGTTTTTATAGCTATAAATATTTTTCATTTATAAATTTTATAAAGCTATATATTTTATAATTGTAACTTAATAAATTAAAATATTTAATAATTTCTTCTCATTTTTAAAATCAGAGATTTCCCATAAAAGAAAAAAAAAAAAAGTAAAGTGGATGACATTTCTTTAGCATTTAATAAAGTTTCTCTATCATGAGAAGAAGACAAACAGAAATTTCACAAACAGGGGTGCCTGGGTGGCTCAGTTGGTTAAATGACTGCCTTCGGCTGAGGTCATGATTCCAGGGTCCTGGGATCGAGCCCCACACTGGGCTCCCTGCTCGGCAGAAAGCCTGCTTCTCCCTGTCCCCCTCCCCCCTGCTTATATTCCCTCTCTCACTGTCATCTCTCTGTCAAATAAATAAATAAAATCTTTTTAAAAATTCTATTAAAAAATTTCATAAACAGATTGTTATGACAGAAATGCTTACAGAATTCCCCCAAGCAAACAAAACAAAATCATAGAAACCTTAATGCTTCTCAGGCTAAGGACATTATTTTTTTTTTCTAAGATTTTATTTATTTATTTGACAGAGAGAGAAATCACAAGTAGGCAGAGAGGCAAGCAGAGAGAGAGGGAAGCAGGATCCCTGCTGAGCAGAGAACCCAATGCAGGGCCCAATCCCAGGACCCTGAGATCATGACCTGAGCCGAAGGCAGAGGCTTTAACCCACTGAGCCACCCAGGCGCCCCAGGCTAAGGACATTATAATACTGTCAAATGGTTTGAAGTAGGCTATCTAAAAAAAAATTAAGTATGAAATGACATAATAACATCACTGCAACAACTGATTTTGATGAGTATTATGAAAAAGCACTCATTTGACATTGTCTTCCCCAGTAATTATCAGTCCTAACACCGGTCTGAATGCAATCTTATGCATTTAATTTGAGGAAACTACTCCACCAACTGAACTGGAAATACTATCAAAATGTTCTGAAAGTACAGCAGGACTGTGAAGTGTCATGTAAAGGAACAGCTTTAAGAGTGTGTGTTAAAATACTCTCTCAGTACACAGACTACTGATGCTGTCAGTATCAGAATCAGATGCTCTCAGCATTTTCCAGGACATAAATAATCATAGCTTTAGTTAACAAATTTACATGCAAAGAGAGGAAAAAGAAAAAAAAAATGAAGCAACAGAAACAAAAATATAAAGTCCATTTGAAAAAGACACTTGTATCTGATACTTTAGGACTACTATTCCCAGAACAAAATAGAACCAAAGTATTAAAATAAATTGGCAAGGAGGCAGAATATTTTTAATTCACATTGTATAAACAGTATGAACTTTTCAAATTCTCAAAAGAGTTTCTGTTCATGCTTTATATAAATTACAAACTCTCTTAAGCAAACTGATAATAATGACTCACTCATTCACTGTTAAAATATTGTAGATAATAACTTTTATAGAAGTTAGTATGAGTCCTTCAAAATAGGAATCAAAGTAAATGTTACCTACTTCACATTTTCTACTCTGCAGATAAAATAAGAATTTTTGAACACTCAAAAGAGTCACAGGATAAGCAAGCATATTTCTGTAAATTCCACTGAAGTTTTTCAAGCTGAATGAATGTATAACCATTTCTTACACTCCTCTGTCACTAAAAATAAAGAACAATCTTTTAAAAACTTTGTGATAATTTTATTGAGGGCATCAGTTAAATTTTCCAACCTGAAATTTACTTGTTTTTCTAATACACTTCCATTGAGTTCAGGGAACACAACTACAGAGTACATTAAAATGTAACCTTTGAACCTGGCAGTGTAAAACATCACTTCCTGGGCAGAGATAGCACTCCAAGAACAATCAATCACTGTTAAGAAGAATATACACTCAACATTGTTAATTAGTGTTGATGCACTCTCCTCTATGCCCTCATCTGTCATGAAGATTGTTTAAAAATCTGAGTTATTAGTCTTTATTTGGGAAAGGATCTGGTTAATATCTTTAAGAGCAGAAATCATTCATCCACCCACTCTATCCCAGAGCGTGATAATTCCTATCCCCAATACAAGTTACTGATAACCACCACCCCTCCACTAACTAAGAAGCTATAAATCAGGGAGAGGGCAGCTTCTATGCAACCCCTGTTAATTTCTGTTTACAATCTATCCAACTGAGAATGTTAGCTAGTCAGGGGAGAAACTAGCTGATGGATCAGATAGTAGGAAAACATAACAGCTTAAACATAGAAAATAACAAAATGACAAATTAAAATGCCGTGTGCTTATAAAACATGGATTGAATTTAAAATTAACCTTTAAAAAATTAATATTCCTGAGTGTTCATTTCATTTCAATGGGACTGAAAGAAAAATTAAGGGTGTAACTTCAATGCATATGGTTTTTGGAATTAAACACAAAAATTAAGAAAAAAATAAAAAGTCAAAGTGTAGGTTTCTACCACTACATAAAAGTTACATTAGGAAAAAGCAAAATTCTTAATTCTTTTATATTTATTTAACCTAAAATCATAATATAAAACCTATGACACTTTATCTCAAACATGATCCAGCATAATATAACTTCAATATACTTCCTAAGAAACTCTGAAGTTGTTTACCAAGGTGGAATTCAGTAGGCCAGTTGGGCTGAAGGTCATCTAACAGATTCCCTGTATCTACACATGTATTTTTTCCTCATTAAGAAAATCATTTTCCCTTAATAACACATCCCAGGCCATAAACACTTCAATGAAGGCTTCATGAAAAGGCTTTTATTCATTCATTCAACATTCATCCATTCAGGCACTGTTCTCAGTGATGAGGTCCCTAGGTTTCGCTGAGCTTACATTTTAGTGGGGAAAGAAGATAAGGAACAAACAAGAACAACATCAGATGGCACTGATGCTCCACAGATAATTGAAACCGAGTGTCTTGAGAAAGGGACTGCATGGCCTGTTTACACTGAGTGGCCAAGAAAGGGAACTCTGAGGAGATGACATTTAAGATGAGATCCAAATGATAAAATGGAGCCAGTCAAGCAAAGACCAGAAGTATTTCAAGCAGAAGAAATCCTATAGTACAAATTAACTTAGAATGTTTTAAGTACAGAAAAAAAAAGACATGTGCCTTAGCATATAGTGGCAAGAGGCAGGGAGGAGCCAGATCACCTAGTGCATGGTAAATCTGGATGAGGAGTTTGGAATTTGTTGTTCTAAGTGTGATGAGAAAGCATTAGAAGAGTCGGAATAACATGATTTGCCATTTGGGAACTGGACTACAGGAAGGCAAAGCCAGAAGAAGGAGGGACAGTTAGGAAGCTACTGCAATAGTTCACATGAGAGGTGATGATGGTGTGTTAAGCCATTACCAAGTCCACTTGTAATAAACCTGGAAGCAGACATAAATAGAAAACCTTGAGGCTCCACCGTGCAGGCTCTGATCAAGTGATAGAGCAACGCTCTCAAGGCCAGGAAACCAGGTACCAGACCTGGTAAATCTGACTCCCTGAATTGCAGAAATTGTCTTAAATAGTAACAGAATGGTTTCCAGGTGTCTATCAATTGTTTCATTCCACACTGGGCTGCAGACACTATCAAACTTCAACAGCACTTCAGTAAAGCACACAGAATAAGTAGGTGACTTACCCTCTTTCCTATTTTGGAAGTTACCTATCAAGAATTTATGCTTACCTCACTAAGGAAAAGCAGGGCCTTCCATGAAGATTTAGACATAATTATATTTATTAATCCCAACAACCAAATAGAGCAAAAGAAAGGCAGTCAATTTTTTAGAAAACTTGAAGGCAGGGGCGCCTCGGTGGCTCAGTGGGTTAAAGCCTCTGCCTTCGGCTCAGGTCATGATCCCAGGGTCCTGGGATCAAGCCCCGCAACAGGCTCCCCACTCTTGGGGGGGGGGGGGGTCTGCTTCTTCCTCTCCCTTTGTGTTCTCTCTCTCTCTCTGGTAACTAAATAAAATCTTAAAAAAATAAAAAATAAATAAAATCTTAAACAGTACAAAGAAAAAACACTAATGTCTTACAGCCTTTAAGAATAGAATATAGAATAAAATAAATTTGTTTTAAGCATTATACACTGAAATAATTTAGTTGTTACCAATTCTATTTCATAAAAGCAAATCCCTCCCTCTACTGGCTAATTAATTATTCCATTACTTTTTATATTTAAACATAATAAAACACAACTTTTAATAAAAATAAACCCATAACTCATCCTTACCTAAGACTATCCTCAATCCTTAGCCCAAATTTCTGTGAGTTTACTATATTTTAATAAAAAACAAATGATTTTATAACATTATAAACTCTTCCTATAATACAAATTCACACATACACACACATATGTACACACTTCCTCTCCTCTCCCTCCCTCCTTCCTTCTCTCTCTCCCTCTCTCTCCCAGTATAGAAATTTTCTGTCTATCCTCTTTCTGCTAAAATTGGCTAAAAGCTGGCTACTGCTGGGGCACCTAGGTGGCTCAGTCAGTTAAGCACTGGACTCATTTCAGCTCAAGTCATGATCTCATGGGTTGTGGGATCAAGCCCCACATGAGGTTTCTCACTCAGCATGGAGTCTGCTTGGGATTCTCTCTCTTTCCCTCTCCCTCTACCCCTACCCCCCGCCCCCCAGCTCACTCACTCGCTCACATGCACACATGCTCTCTCTCTAAAATAAATAAATAGATGAAATCTTTTTTAAAATGAAATAAAAGTTGGCTACTGCTGCCAATATTTTCATACATACTTCTTTTCAACATATGCTTTCTATTTTGCAACTTTCTAAGTTGCAAAGAACAGGACACAATGATGAGTTTTAAAAAGCACGTTTAGGTAGAAGATGACTCTCTATAGATAAGGAACATAATAATCCAGTTTCAAATATCTTCCCATCATGTTTCTTTTGTTTTGCCTTTAATCCATATGTAAAATCTTTGCTTTTTAATATAATTTTGCCCCCCCAAACATAAGGTGAGAACATACTGCTATACTAATGTAACATCAACTTGGAAACACAGATTTCAAGATCTTTTACTACATGACCATATGAAATCAGCCCAGTGACAGATTATGGAGTAAATAATATCCAGGAAAATGTTCATCTTATAATCTCTTTATTTTACAAATGTAACATTCTGTGTGACTACATACTTTATTCTATTATCTCATTCTGAAAAAGAGTATTATAAATACAAGGAAGGGGTTAGAGCTAAGCCAAAGGCTAAAAAAACTCAACTTTTTATGCTATTAAATCTCAAACATAACACTAATTATTTTTTTCATAAACTCATATAACTTATATAAATGTTTGTTTTTAAAACTTAGGAATGGCATCACCAGAACAGTCCAACAGTCTACCTAGTCTGATAGCCTCTCTTTGACAGTGACTAATGGCAGATGCTTCACAGGACCACGTAAACACATAATGTATATAATTATGTACCACTACACCATTTTGTCTTGAAAGAAATGAAAACAAGCCTCAACCCCCAGCCCTTTCCTACTCTATAATTTCCTAAAAGGTGATGAGAAACTGCTACTAAAGCACAAATTTAACCATAATACATGCTAGTGCTTCAGTAACATGACAACAAAGAAATGGTCTCCTAAAACAAATAGCTGCACTCAGAAATAGAACCTAAGGTCATCAAAACTTTCTAAGGGAGAATTTCAATGACTTTAAAAGCATCTGATTCATTCAATTAGAACTATTTACAGAACAGAAGAGGAAAATTGAACTAAAGCTTTAAAAAACTGTATCTTTTACTCAAGACATCCATTTCATGATATATAATACTATTTTCTAAAAAAGTATTATAAAATTTGTATTTTTAACTCTTCAGAGAAATGGTATCCACACCTGTTTTATAATGATTTTAAAGTAAGGCCTGGATTTATTAAATGTTCATCTAAGTGTGCAAAAGCACATAATGAAGAAATCTTGGTTTAGTCCTTCAGGAAGTACTATTTCCTAAATAATTACACACACAAAAATGCACTACACTTTTAAAGACCTTTGGAGAAGATAATTCTCCTGGTAGTATACTTGGGTATTAGTTTAACAATGCTTGTAGTCAGGAAACTGCTCCTGACCTAAATCCTCCATGGTATAATTTAAATTCATTTCTCTTTTTCTGACCTCAAATAGTTATAGAAGATTAGGTTGTATCATAATATTTTATATTTAAAAACCCTTATTAATGTCTATTTTTCCAGGTAACTGCACTGTAGGACTATGAACCAACTAACAGGCCTGTACTAAATTCAGTCTTATAATTTTATATGCCATATATCATAGCCCAAGAGACAGATCTCAAAAATTACTTATCCACCATTTTTAGCAAGCACTACTCATCACTCAATACACTCTTTCCTTTAAAAAAAAAAAAAAAATCTGTATTTTCGAACAAACCCCAAAAATTTAGAAAGGGAAGTTTATGAGAGATGGGAGCAAGAAACAATGCATACAAAATTCTACCCAAACATTGATTTCTTTCCTAGAAAAGGGGACCATTTAATGAAATCTATCTCTCAAAATCTCTGGGGCAGAGCTGAAGCTGCAGTGCAGTATCATAAAATCTGCAGCTGTGTTGCTGTTCTTAATAGTCCATGCTGCTTCCTCAGACCACAGGAAGCCAAAACACACATGGTCAGAACAGAACTTACCTGAACAGGCACTGGCCAAAGCAGCAGAGCAGTTATGACAAATCAAGCAAGCATCAAAACTCTTACTGAAAATATTGTATACATCTTTAAAAATGTTCTCAACTAATGTGCTTACTCCAGGAAAGCTGCATCTTTGATGTTTCTAAACATTAACATGTTAATGTTAGAAAGACTATGGGATAGGCAAATAAACTACTATACATAAATAAGCATTAATAACTTACTTTTATTGCCCACCAAGGCAACCAGCGGCTGAGTTTCTGACTCTTCGCTCACTTTCTTCACCACAGAATACCAGTCTTCTAAATTCTCAAAGCTTTGATAATTTGTAATATCATATACCAAGAGGATTCCCTGTCACAAAAGAGTTACAGAATCTTTGTAAGATACCTGGCACATGCATGGAAAGTTACAATGAATATAAGAAAACCGTATCATAGAGGTGAAAAAGCTGCAAGGTCCATAATCCTGCCTGTAACTTTCATGAGGTCAAACATGTAAGCCTTTCAATAAATAACCATCTGCTGCTGCTCTTTTTAAATATTTTCAAAAATGGAGATTCCATGACATCCCTTGATAGTCAATTTTAGTGTTTAACACAATTTTCTTTAAATGAAATAAGTCGATTTCCTCTTTTGGTCCTCTGTGCATTTGGAGAACAACATGAGAGTATCCTCCTCATAATAACCCTTCATGTACTTGAAGATAGTTAAGTAACTCCTTTACCGTCTCCTTTCCAGAATAAACAAATTCAATTCCTTAAACTTGCCTCAAAGGACCTATTTTCTATCCCTTTAATCATAGTTGTTGGGTTCTTCCCAGGACACACTACATACAGTTTTTTGACATCCTCTTTAAAATGAGCAATGTAAAACTAGACATGATACTGTAATAAGAGCCTGAACAAAGCCAAATATAACAGAGGGATTGCTTCCTGCCTCTTATATATCATATTCCTTTTAATATATCCCATTATTTTGTGTGGGAAGGAGAAGAAGTATGTACACACACAAAAATAACAGTGCCACATTCTTGATTCTCATCCAGTTTGTGGTCAAACACTTAATACAAAGCTCTGCATACAGTATAAGTCTGGACCCTAACAGTATTTATGTCTCCTTCTTCTTAGGTTGTAATCATAAATTTTAACTACATTTTTGTACCTACTATGTATCTAGACATATATTTAGATCTTTTCATTAGTCCTTTCAACAATCGTGCAATGCTGGTATTCTTATTCTCATTTTACATAAACAGAGGTTACAAGAACCAAGGTCATACAGCTAGGTAAGTGATGAAGCCAGATATGAATCAAGGGCTGAAAGAATATAAAGTTCACTCATTCATTCTATAAGCACTTGACTACCAACTATATGCTAAGCATTGTGCTGGGCTCTAGGGGTATAAATTCCAAACCTCAAGAGACTCAGTCTTGCAGCAAGGCCAGGCACATAAACAGACAAGTACAGAACACGAAAGTGATGGCCAGTGATGGCCAGTGACATGCTGGTAAAGGTTAATCAACTGTCTGTGGTCATGGTGGGGGTACGGAACTGCAGATTGTGATTTGTAGCATTTGCCTATTTCTGTGGTGTAAATACTCCCCTAGGGCCATTTTCGAGCTACTGATGTCACTTCACTGAACAGAGCTGGGTAGGATACCACCATACTGCATCTGCACCATGGTTACACTAGACATAAATAATTTCAAGAACAAAGATAAAATGTTAAAATAACATGCATCTGAACATATATCTTTGTTTTCAGTATAATTTATATCTTTCTGTATAATTTTTTTAAAAGGTTTTATTTATTTATTTTACAGACAGAGATCACAAGGAGGCAGAGAGGCAGGCAGAGAGAGAGGAAGGGAAGCAGGCTCCCTGCTGAGCAGAGAGCCTGATGTGGGGCTCGATCCCAGGACCCTGGGATCATGACCTGAGCTGAAGGCAGAGGCCTTAACCCACTGAGCCACCCAGGCGCCCCTCTTTCTGTATAACTCTTATCATGAATGTATTCAACAACTGGCTCACAAAAATTCCCAAAAATTTAACAACGGACTTTCCCAAGCCAGTTTCAGCACACTACTCTCATAACTTTCTAGCACCATGCCCTTTTACTAAATTACACTGGCTCCAAAGTCACTTAGCTTCTCTGGGTCTCCGGTTTGTTTGCCTCTAAAATTAGATCATTGAGGGGTGCCTGGGTGGCTCAGTGGGTTAAAGCCTCTGCCTTCGGCTCAGGTCATGATCCCAGAGTCCTGGGACTGAGTCCCACATCGGGCTCTCTGCTCAGCAGGAAGCCTGCTTCCCTTCCTCTCTCTCTGCCTGCCTCTCTGCCTACTTGAGATCTCTGTCAAATAAATAAAATCTTTTTAAAATAAATAAATAAATAAAATAAAATTAGATCATTGAAAGTTAAATGGTCTCTAAGAACCCTTCCAGTGTAAATATTCTATAATTTTTATGCAAAATCATTTGTCCAATTCATTTTGATAACTTAGACACCTATTTCTGTCTTCCCAATGCTTTCAAATAATGTCCAACATAGAATTATTTGAAATAATCAGCATAAGTCCATTTTTCTTTTTTCTTTTTTTTAACATATAATGTATTATTTGCCCCAAGGGTACAGGTCTGTGAATCATCAGGCTTTCACATTTCACAGCACTCACCATAGCACATACCCTCCCCAATGTCTATAACCAGCCACCCTATCCCTTCCCCCCAAACCCTGTTTGTTTCCTAAGATTAAGAGTCTCTTATGGTTTGTCTCCCTTCCCAGTCCCATCTTGTTTCACTTTTTCCCTCCCTTCACCCAGGACCCCCTGCCCTGCAATTTTCTTATTAATAACATCCCCGGGGCTCCTGGGTAGCTCCATCAATTGGACATCTGGCTCTTGGTTTTGGTTCAGGTCATGATCTCCAGATCATGAGATCAAGCCCCAGGGTTGGGCTACACATTCAGTGGAATCTGCTTGGGATTCCCTCCCTCTCTGCCTCTCCTATCAAATAAATTAATAAGTAAAAAAATAAATAAATAAAATCTTTAAAAAAGAAAAGAAAAATGCCCCAAAACTGGCCTTTAAAGAAAACTAATCTTCAATCTACTGTCTCCACCTCCAGTTGACTTGAATGATACAATATACTGTGTTAAAAGAGCTCTGTCCTGAAAGTCAGACTGCTGTTGGACTGCATTCTTGGCCCTACCATCTACTGATCTTGGGCAATGCTTTTGTCATCCACCTCTAAAATACTTAACATGTCTACATGATTATGTAAAGTAATAAAAATAGACTTATTTAAAAACTAACTTTAAAGTTAAAAACTAACGGGGTGCCTGGGTGGCTCAGTGGGTTAAAGCCTCTGCCTTCAGCTCAAGTCATGATCCCAGAGTCCTGGGATCAAGCCCCGCATCAGGCTCTCAGAGAGACTGCTTCCCCTCCTTCTCTCTCTGCCTGCCTCTCTGCCTGCTTGTGATCTCTGTCTGTCAAATAAATAAATAGAATCTTTAATAAAAATAAATAAATAGGTAAATAAAGTTAAAAACTAACTTAAAATTTTTTTTTAAATTACGTAATGGCTAGGAATTTTTTCTTTATTATTTTGAGCGAATAAGAATCACATTTCCAAGGCAACTTTGAGGTAGATTTTATAGTCATAGATTGAGCCACCAACTTGTGATATCTCTTAAACCTTTAGATTTTTGGAACTCTTCAAATCAATATACGAAAATCTTCACTTAACATGGATCAATATGTGAATGTGATAGAATATGCAAGTAAAACATGGCCATCTTCTCTTTGTGATCAATACCAAAGACCAGAGCTATAGAATAAAAATTAAGTACTACTGAGGCATCTCGGTGGCTCAATCAATTAAGCCTCCAACTCTTTTATTTATTTATATATTTGAGATAGAGTGAGAGTGCACAAACACGGGGAGCAGCAGGCAGAGGGAGAAGCAGGCTCTCCACTGATCAGGGAGCCTGATGTGGGACTCCATTCCAAGACACCAGGATCATGACCTAAGCTGAAGGCAGACGTTTAACCAACTGAGCCACCCAGGCATCCCAAGCCTCCAACTCTTGATCTCAGCTCAGGTCTCCATATCAGGGTCATGAGTTTGAGTCCCACACTGGGTTCCACGCTGGGCATGGAGCTCACTGCATCAAAAACTAATAATGTATTTTATGGTGACTAACATAACACAATAAAAATTTTTGAAAAAGGGGGGGGGGTGCCTGGGTGGCTCAGTGGGTTGAGGCCTCTGCCTTCGGCTCAGGTCGTGATCCCAGGGTCCTGGGATCGAGCCCCACATCGGGCTCTCTGCTCAGCAGGGAACCTGCTTCCCTTCCTCTCTCTGCACCTGCCTCTCTGCCTACTTGTGATCTCTGTCAAATGAATAAATAAAATCTTTAAAAAAAAAAAAATGGGGGCACCTGGGTGGCTCACTCAGTTAACTGTTGGCCTTCGGCTTGGACCCTGTCCCAGGGTCCCCAGATTGAGCCGCACATCAGGCCCCCTGAGAATCTGCTTCTCCTTCTCCCTCTCCCTCAGCACCTCCCCCCTCTCATGGTTAGGCGCTCTCTAATAAATAAATACAATCTTTTCTAAAAAATTAAATTAGATACTATAGGAATTGGTAAACTGTGGCCCCCAGGTCAATTCAGCTCAAAGCCCATATTTGTAAATAAATTTTCACTGAAATACAGTCATCCTTATTTAAGTATTATCAATGGCAGCTTTTGTACTACAACTGCAGAACTGAGTAGCTACAAGAGACAATATGGCTTGTGAAACCTAAAATATTTTCTATCTGGTTCTCTAAGGAGAAGTTTGCCAATTCCTGATCTAGATCAGTGTGTCCAATATTTTTAAGAGAGCAACACCTATGAGTCTTTCAGAACTCATAAGAAAGGCAGAAGGATAAATGCCTTTCATTAATCTAGCTATCCATCAACCCAAACATCTGTTCATAAACCCCATTCTCAATAATACTTAATGTAAAAAACTATGATTCCATCTTTGCTCCTAACATGACAATCCTTCACCAGTTCTGACCTACACCAATGTGGTCAAAATCTGAAAAGGGAAAATGAGAAAACAGAAAAGACAATAAAATACAGAAGTGTTCTAGAATTTTCAGTTTCAACTCTGACCTGTAAAAAAGCCTGAAAAGTCATCATGTCTATCCTTATAGTAAGAAAAAAATCTAAACAAACTAAAAATCAATGACTTCTCTTGGACAAAACAGAGAACTGAGTTTGCAGGGTAAGTCACCACCCTTAAATCTGGGAGATAGGTGAATCAAAAGAGTCACAGCCAAAACATGTTTACCTGAACAGAAGCCACTATTGCCAGTAAAGGGTGGAAACACTTAAATGATAATTTCGATAAACTGCTGGAGGCTGCATGTGATCCACTTTGAGAATGAAAAACTCCAGGTGACACAGTATGGGAGTACTCTTACACTTTCACAGATTTTACCTCCAGAAACCCTATCAGATCCTTTTGGTAAAGCATCAAGAAATATCCCCCACATGGCTCTGACATGGTGAGAGAGAAATTAACCATTGTAAAATACCCCCAGAGTATTATCCACAAAAAAAAAAAAAAAAAAAAAAAAGGAGGTGGGCATACTGTCTAGGAAAAAATGCTTAACCAGTGTCTTATATCACATAGGAAAAAGACAGTTCCCATCTCCACCCGCCTCTAGCCATCCTCTCTCACCTGAGTGGGAAGAGCTATTAAACACTTGTGAAGGTCACAGCCCAGGGACACAAGGCCAGTATAAGACTGTGACTTAATCAAAGTGTATAGAATGCTTCCCTGCCTCCACACTGTACCACAACACCAACTGGGTTCCAGCCTAATAGCAGTATATTACATTTGAAAGAGCTGCAAAACACAAACTTCAACTGAGGAAGAGTTTTTTGAGGTACCCAAAAAGGGAGAAAAAAATAAGAACACTAGAGGAATTGGATGTCTCTGGTACCTAGAGACTCAGCAAACATTAAACACAGACCAACTCCTGGCTAATTAAAACCTCACACTAAAGCCCTATTTACCTGAGTTCTTATTACTCTATACATCATATCTTGCTTTAAAAAAAAAAAAAAATTGAGTCGACTGGGTGGCTTAGTCGGTTAAGGGTCTGCCTTCGGCTCAGGTCATGATCCCAGGGTCCTGGGATCGAGTCCTGCACATCAGGCTCCTTGCTCAGTGGGGAGGCTGCTTCTCCCTCTGCCTCTGCGTGCCACTCTGCCTGCTTGTGTTCTCTCTGTCAAATAAATAAATAAAATATTTTAAAAATTAAAAAATAAATAAAAATAAAAATAAATTAGAAGGCAGTTTGAAGGAAAAAGTAAACCTTAGAACCAGACTCAAATATGGTATGGATTTTGGAATGATCAGATCAGGACTTTAAAACAAATAATGATAAATATTTTTAAAAAGGTTCCAATGGAAAAGGTAGACAACATACAAGAACTAAGCGAAATAAGTCAATCAGAGAAAGACAATTATCATATGATCTCTCTGATACGAGGAAGGAAAAAAGAAAGAGTATTAGAAAAGGAGTAAGTAAAAGTAAAACAAAAGCATTTATTTTTCTTATTCTTACGTGATCTAAAATACAAATGTTTAATAATAGTAACAATGTATTGAGTGATTATAGCATATAGGTAAGTGAAATAAATGACAGCCATGTCATAAGGGATGGGGGGATGGATTAAGAATAATGCTTTTATGAAGTATCTGAACTATACATGCAAAGCAATACAGTGCTATGTGAAGGTGGACTTAAACTAGTTAAAAATATATACTGAAAACTCCAGGGCAATTGCTTAAAAAAATGTATTTATGTATAACTGAAAGGTTAAGAGAAGAGTTAAAATAAAACAATAAAAGCGAGAAAGGTTTAAAAGAAAACAAAAGACTAACACAAGAAATAGAAAACAAATATGACAGAAATTAACCAAACTGTATCAATAACCACTTTAAATGTGAATAATCTAAATATACCAATTAAAGGACAGATTGTCAGAGGGGATGGAAAAACCAAGATTCAACTATACATTGCCTACAGAAAATTCACTTTAAATATAAAAACACAAATTAAAGTAAAGGGATAGAGAAATACCATGCTAACACTAATGAAAACAAAACTGGAGTATTCATATTTATTTCAGACAAAGCAGACTTTGGAATAAGAAAAGGTATTAGGTATAAAATGATAAAGGGATCAATTCTCAAAGAAGATGTAACAATCCTTAATGTGTATACACCTAACAAATGTGTATACACCTAACAACAGAGTATCAAAATATGTAATGCCAAAACTGATAGAACTGTAAATACGAAGACCCACTAGTACTGATGGAGACCTGAACGCCCCTTTTTCACTGACTGATACATTAAGCAGCTGACAATCAGTAACTCACATGAAACATTCACCAAGACAGACTACATTCTGGGCCTTAAAATATACTTTAACCAATTTATAAGAATAGAAATCATACCAACTGTGTTCTTAGACCACAAAGGAATTAAACCAGAAATCAATAATAAAAAGAGAGGTGGAAAAACTCAAAATATTTGGTGATTAAACAACATGCTTTTAAATAACACATGGGTCAAAAAAGAAGTCTCAAGAGAAGTTTTAAAATAAATTAATAAAAACACAGCCTATCAAAACTTGTGGGATATAGCAAAAACAGTGCTTAGAGGAAAATGTATAGCATTGAATGCATATATTAGAAAAGAAGATACATCAATGATCTAAGCTTCTACTTGAGGAAACTGAGGAAGAAGAGCAATTGAAGCTTAATGAAAGCAGAACAACAAAAAAAAAAATCATAAAAACTAGAGCAGAGATCAGTGAAAGTTAAAAGAAGACAATAATAGAGAAAATCGACAAAACCAAAAGCTGGTAAACCTCCAGCCAGATTAACCAAAAAAGAGAGAGAAGGGAAGAGAAAATTCAAATTAATGAAGGGACATCACTATTACTCCCACAAACATTATAAGAATAGTAAGGAAGTAATATAAACAACTCTATGGCCAAAAGGTTGATCACATAGACAGAAGGCACTTCTTTCTGACCAAAACTCATACAAGCAGCCACTGACCAATGCCAAGGCCTCTACCCAGCAGCTTCAGCACACACCAAAGTCATACGTCTAAGTACTCACCTCTTCAGGAGCCTCTAACACAAGCACCCTCAAAGCCCTGAATCTCTCACCACATCCATCAATCCGGACCTCTTCTGACTGCTTCCAGAAAACTATCAGAATCTTCTCAGCCACAAGAAAGTATAAATCCCTCAGAAATGCAACACATCTTGGCAACAACTGAAGCAATCTACCAGGAACTGCTTGAAGTATTTTTCTTGGCAACCCTAAGGCTATCGAAACCCATCTCCATGTCTCATGTCCCTGATGCACTTTTATCACCTACCTACCTTCCATTCATCTTTCTCCTGTATCTCTTCCCTACACTGCTCTGTGCTTGCTTTCCCTGATTTACCCTCAAACTGCTCCTCTTCATCCCAAATCTTTTTGTTATGACTTCTGGAAATCCTTCTATATCTTCAAATTCTTCAACAAAAATTCCCTATATTTTCTATGCCTTAACTTCACTTTTTCTGCCTGCAATTACCAGAAGACACTATCACCCTTTCTCTTTATAAACCACAAGACTTTGAGTAAATATTGCATAAAGTTTCTTCATACAGTATTTTGTTTTCATCTATTTTCACTTATCACCGTATCTAATGAACATAATGAACCATTAACCAGATAGATAGCATTTTCAAAGGAATACTGAAGCTTCAAAGGACAATAACTTATCTAAATACTGTAAATTATTCCATAGATTTAGTTCAGAAATTTAACAGGCACAATACACACACAATTTAACCTTCCACAAAATGAGAGGTTCCCAGTTCCCGTAATACAGGTATTTTTTTCTCCCTGATTTGTACAACAAATAATCTACTTTAGCTTTTAATTATATGTGGAAATGTGTTAGAACATATAGATTGTACCATAGTACTTACAACATACGCTTTGCTCCGTAAGTACAACCTATAAGAAGAAACATTAATGCAAAAGAGGTCTGTATAATCAGTTATAAGATGGTAAATATCCAAGTAAGAAATGCACAGTAAAAGACAGCACACGGTCTCAGAGAGTCCAGCTTTGCGATGCGCTTTCTCCCCAGCCATCATGTGGGCAACCAAATCCTTTTGTTGGTGGTTAACAGGCTGGCTAATCTGTGTGGGGCACTGGCACACAATAGTAGCTATATTCTGCCTCACAAATGACTACACTTCATTGAGTTTATGCTCAGTAAGGCAGTGTTTGCAAACCACTTAGATTCCAGGACGGAAAGAGCTACAAAAATGAAACACCCAGTCCTTCTCTGAGGTTTGTTATTAGCCTCTGTTAGCCACAGGTTACAGGGCACTAAACACTATGTACTGTGTGTTTGCTTGTAACCACTATGAAAAATAGCCTATAACATCTTTCTGAAGACTCCTAGAAAATTTTAAGTTAATTTAAAATCCGGGAATTTAACTGGGAAATACTTCGATTCTTAGAACTAGTTCTTGTCAAAATACCTCACTAATTCTTTCTTGGGTGTCAATCCAATTTTGTTTCAACTAACACTATTCAATAGATGATTACTCAAGTTTAATGCTACTGGGGGTAAAATGTGAACAAGGTAAAACAGTTCTACTTGAATCTAAGTTCATTCCCAGCCTACCAATAAGCTTCTTAATGTTCAGAAATGCTTTAAGAAAAATAGATTCACTAGCTTAATAGCCCAGATATATATAAGATAATTCTTTCTATATACAATACATAAGTTAGAGAACCTAAACCACAATCCTAAATAATACATTAAATTGATGTCCTCAAAACAGCCTGTCAAAACATCATTTCTGAGGAATTTCTATCCTGTAACATTTATACCAAAATCTATTCATGAGATGAGCAATATAAGCATCTATAAGAACTCTAGAAACAGTATAGATACACTTTGAAGAATAATTATATGACTATATAAAGTTATTAAGTATCTTAAAATGCTATTGGAACATTTTTGAAAGCAATGTTTCTGGAAAGTAACATTCCCCTCAGTTTTTGGTAGTGAATTGTCCTCAAAGCTTCTCTGGCCTAGATAAAAAATTTTCATATATTTAGAAAAATGTACTTCACGTATTTTGCATAAGCTAATTTAGAATCTCTGGAAAGCAGAGAAAATTAAGTATATTTTAATTAATTTATGATAATTCATTTTTATCATCTCAGAATTCATAGTTTCCCGGCACAGTTTCATGAAAATGTTCATGAACTTCTCAGAAATAGTGTACTTACATTGCTGTTCAATTAAACAAGACACAGTCTTATAACATTCACATAAATTGTAAAGTATAAACAATTTAAGGCAAGAAAAAAATGTCATATGTACCTTCAAAACAGAAATCTTATTTGACAACTTATAAGAGGGAATATAACATGCTCTTTCTCATAAGATATGAGGGACATCAGAAGAGAATACAGATATTTTACTAAACTCAGGATCCCTAAAAAAGATGAAAATCTTTTTTAATTTCTACAAATCTGACCAATAATGTCTGATTTTTAAGCAATTACATAATAGCATAAAACACTACAAAAAATGATTTAAAAGAACAGCCACATAACATTGTGAATGCACTAAATGCCACTGATTATATACTTTAACAGTGGTTAATTTTATATCATGTCAATTTCACATCAACATTGATTTTATATATAATTTTCTATTTATAAACAAATTTACATAAATCAAATAATAAGTTTTTAAATGATGGAAAGGAAAAAATAAGAGAATTACATACCCTCAATTTTTAGTGAAGAAAAATTTGTTA
Organism: Martes martes; assembly: GCF_963455335.1. Taxonomy (NCBI): domain Eukaryota; kingdom Metazoa; phylum Chordata; class Mammalia; order Carnivora; family Mustelidae; genus Martes; species Martes martes. Next base: position 148,494,070 of record NC_137889.1, read on the forward strand.
ATTTTATATTATTGCCCTGAGATTCACAAAATCTTCCCACTCTCCACTAACTAGATAAATCTATAAACAATAAAGTTACTTTATTTGACATTCAGAGCCAAATATTATGAGAAACTTGACTAATGTAATGTTTATCTTTTTAAAAAATCCAGTATGTACCCCTGAAGGTAGACTTTAATGGACAAAGAGGAGATTATTATTTTCAAAACTCATTTTACCAAATAGGTGAGCAAAACAAAGAACTGTGGCTTCCCACAAATCCCTGTCCAGCAATTCTTTTTTATCTAATATCTGCTTTGAATGTACTCAGTTTAAAGCAGAAAAAAATTAAACAACAAAAAAGCCAGACACAAAAATCTGAGATGTATCTTTTAAGAGAAAAATGAATATGCATAAAATATAAAATTAGTCTCTCCACATATCAGATAAAAATCAAGTTAGAGAGAGAGACAGAGTGTGTGTGTGTTTGTGTGTGTGTGTGTTTATGTATGTGTGTACCCAGTTGTATGTGCTTGTGAGAAGAGTATTTTTAGAACTGGAATAATCATAGAATTTATGTCATACCTGTGCTCCATAGATATATTTATCCAACATCTTGCCTCCTATTGTCTGTCCTCCTATATCCCAAACTTGGAGAGTAACATTCAAGTTCCCTTGAATATAAAAACAAGAATGCAGAAAAGGTAAGTAACAAAGTAACAATTGAATACAGTTCCAAAGAATTCTAAGTCACATCGATAAACTGTGGACCTAATCTGCCTTTTTGTTTTTAAGATTTTTATTTATTTATTTAACCCTAATCTGCCTTTTATTCTTCATGTTCATATGGTCAGATATTTGGAACTGTGAAATAATATTGTCAAAAGAAATTATAACAGAGAATGTAGGTTTATACTTTTACCCCATTTCTGTAGAACCATATTTATGATTACTACCAAAATAAAAAAAGCTTTAATCCATAAACTGCTCAAAACTTTAAAAAAAAATTTTTCTTAAACAGAAAATAGGATGATAGAACACTTGTATGGGGGGTAAAAAAATATAATTTAAAAATAAAAATAGAACTTTATATATTAACCTACCCTACAGCACATAAATGAATTTTACTGTAAACTCTAAACTCTATAGGTTCTAATACTCACAGATTAACAATAGACTACAAAAATGGACCCAGAGTTTCATCTCAAATTAATGCACTTTTAAAATTTAAATGTCACCTATTTATATGCAATAGGAAACATAATTTTTAAAACCACATATTTTCAAATTTGATCTATAAAATATAAACACATATGACAGCCCTCTTCAGAACAGATACAGGATACATACCCAGTATATCACTAAATATTATGATGCATTTACTGTTCAAAGCATTCCCATTGAAACAAATCATAATATGTGCTTCAAAGCCTTCATAAAATGGTAGAACAAATCCTCCCCATACAAGCATTATAAAAGCATTTAAAAATATTAAAAAGCAAGCAGGATGCCTGGGTGGCTCAGTCCATTAAGCGGCTACCTTCAGCTTAGGTCATGATCCCAGTATCCTGGGATCAAGTCCCACATCAGGCTCTTTACTGAGCAGGGAGCCTGCTTCTCCCTCTGCCTCTGCCTGCCACTCTGCCTGCCTGTGCTCTCTCCCTCTCTGACAAATAAATAAATAAAATCTTTTTTTTTTTTAAGCACTAAAAAGCAATCTTTAAAATTCATCTATTTTGCAAAGTATTTGCCTGATACAAAAATTTATGAGATAAACTTTTCTCCCTTATGAATCCATAAACCCAAAAGTTAAAGACCATGTCCAATATACTTTCTAGTTTAACATTTCAAAGTATTTCTCCTAATGATGCAGTTTTCTCTAAAGAAGACAAAGTCTCAATTAGTATCTTCAAAATGAGCTCTCACACTAAAAAATGTACCTTCCTGAATGATTTGCAAATCAGAAAAAGTCAAAATAAAAACATAAGACACTGAAAAAAATCTTCTCACTTCAAAAACAATAATGAAAAAAGATTATAAAGACATGAATTTTGGGGGCACCTGGGTAGCTCAGTGAGTTAAGCCTCTGCCTTTGGCTGAGGTCATGACCTCAGCTGACCTCTGAGGTCATGATCCCAGGATCCTGGGATCGAGCCCCGAATCAGGCTCTCTGCTCAGCAGGGAGCCTGCTTCCTCCTCTCTCTCTCTGCCTGCCTCTCCGCCTACTTGTGATCTCTCTGTCAAATAAATAAATAAAATCTTAAAAAAAAAAAAAAGAAAGAAAGACAGACATGAATTTTTATGCCAATGCCAAACACTAAAATCAGAGAATGTTAGTCACATCATTCAACTGAAAAGCAAGTATAACAATGGATTAACCAGCCAAGCTTTACCCTTAACTCTAAGTTTTGTTGGGTTTGTATTACAATCTTTCCATTATTTTGAGGTAGGTCTGTTGCATCTGCCAACGTGCAAAGGATTTACATGAAGAACTTCCATTAGCATTAATGAGAGCTCCTGAAGTTTATCACCCGTCATCATTCCCACATACACACACTTTCAACACTCACAGAGTAATGACAAAAATGTTCTTAGAGTTCTGTGAAGATGAAAACCAAAATGCATGAACTAAATAAGACTTATCCAACAACTGGAATAAACCCATTTACTTAAAAATCTAAATTTTTCAAGTTTCAAAACTGAAGTCATTCTATGACACTGTCTCACACTAAGCAGGTGAGAAAGGACTAGCGGTCACTAGTAGTATGTTAAATCGCTTCAAGAAGCCCCTAGATAAACAGGCAGTACTCTATTCATTTTACTTGCAGACTCTTTACAGTCATTTGTTTATGTAAAAAAAAACAAACAAACAGTGCTTAACAATATTAACTTTATTCTGGTAAGATTGTAGGCAGCACTTCATACAAGGTATTTAATACCATTTTCTTCAAGGCCAATAAATCCTATCACTTAGCTTTGCACCAAGAAATATAAAGCTTTTCTGCCTTTAAATTCTGATAGTCAGATCCAATCTGAATTAGTTATTGTGAACACCTTAGCTACAAACTTTACGAACATGATATTCATGTTTCCAAATCCTCACTACATCATTTCAAGACTAAATCATATATTCAGTTGCCTCCCATCTGAGTTTATATTTATATTCATGTGTTGCAGGTATTTTTAAAATTCATACCTTTCTATATAAACACTATTGTTGTTGGCTTGTTTTTTTAATATACATATTGTGGTACCTCAGAAATAAAAATAGTTATGCGTTACTGATAATCGACAATGCTAGCCCCCCCAAAAAAAACCCACTTCTGCCATCATTATAGCTTCCACAAATGATACTCACTTCATATTTATTTCATATGTCTAGAAATATATTTTTAACTTCTACATGTGGATTTTAGGATTATTAACACATAAAAATAAAAATAAAAATAAAATTTCCCTATTTGGGAAACAATCACATAAAGATGGAATTCTAATCAATATTCACTTTAATTTCCCTAAATATAAATACATAAAGCTGCCATGTATATTTTCAAAGTGACATACCTAATAACCTATAAAAATAGTACTCAAATAATCAATACTGTAAATTTTTTTTTAAAAATCAAGAATATATCTGATATAAATTTCCTACTAATAAAGAACATTAAGGAGATTGTCAGCAATCTAATCTCAAGTGCAAAATGCTACAAAATTCCTGCTACCCAGTAAGAAATGACATGTAACCAGTGGAAAAAAATAAAGTAAATGAGGTGACAAAATACAGGTAAGCTGCTTTTGGTATGAATCAAAGCCACCAAGAGGATTCAACAGTGACCTTGTAAAAGTACACTTGGTGCCTTGGTTAACCTTACTTAAAGTGCTGCATAGTCAAGATGGAACTAAAAACACAAGTCTGCCCACTTCTTGCACTAAAGACTTAGAAATCCTTTTCACAGTAGAACGCTGTTTACTGGACTGTACCCACAAGCTTCCTGAAAGTATTTTGACTAAGGCTCTTAAGAAGCTCTATCAGCAAAATCTCTGACTAACAGATACACTATTTTAAGCAGTAAACTCTGCACAGTGGTTGCATCCAGACTATACAGCATACCGGAACATGAAATATACTAAAATGGATGAATATTTACAAAGTAATGACCTTGAAAACATGCATGAAGAGAATGTCAATAGATGGACAGGAGGTATTCACATCTAACAATCTGAATAGACAGAAGACTTACTAGAATATTTCACAAATATTAGATTCACCTAGTATGTTCTTTACTATAAATTCAATAATGCTGCCTGTAATGTTTTAGCAAATGATACAAATATTAGCCATCCTACATTTGACACTACAATGAATTAAAATTAAGTTTAAAATATGTAAAGGATATACTGTGAACCTTGTAATTTATTTACCTCATTTCTTAATGTATTTATTAATTATATAATATCAAGTTACATTAAAACAATTTTTTCCTACTGAAATTTCTAACATAATTTTGAGTTCATGAAGTAACATAAAACCAACTGCCTTTTAAAAAAGAAGAATTTTTTTCTGGAATTCTACCCATCAAAATAAAAATTTAATCAAGAATTCATTAAAATATACATTCATTAAGAGTATAAATTTCCTAATGTCATTTTTAATATAAGTACTTTCTAACTCTAAAATATTATACTATAAATTTTGATTTCAAAAATACCAAATATTTTTTACAAAGTGATAAAACTTTAAAATGGGTAGTATTGTACAACAGATCAGAAATCATCATATGTATATATCACCTATTATAAAATGTCCAAAACCAGTCCTAAGATATTTTTAATGATTGAATGTTGCTTGTTCCTGTATTTAAGGCTTTGAACTAAAAAAAAGTCAGAAAAACTAAGTAATATCAATGGTACAAAAAGCTGATGCTCTTGCTAGTTAGCATCAAAAATAATAATCAATAACTAGATATATGACGGTTCTCTATGTACAACTGGCATCTCTGAAAAAACTGTTGCAAAAAATAAGCTTTCAGCATGTATATTATACAACTTGTGTATATATTCTTCTAGTAATTGCTATAAATACTCTGAATGTAGCATTACCTATCCACACAAATGAGAATAATAAAAATAAAATGAGATTTTTCAGTTCTGAATACATTAAAAGGAAATACAAATGAAACAAAATATGCATATGTTTCTCATTGAGCCTCTTGCTGAACAATAACTTAGTAACAGAAAGCTGGAATTCTTTTCTCATATTCTATCTTTCAATTTATTTTTCATTGGTAGCTGAATACAGACAATCACAAAATATAATAGAGCATACTACTAGTGAGATAAGCAGAATACCTTCAATTACCAAGAGTTTTCTTTAGCTGCTCTAAAACTTTGATGGAGAGTTGTCTGACAGACTGGGTGTTTCAGAGGTTAACATGTTTCAATAATATTGGAATTTATTAAACCCCTTCCCACTATATCACTCACGCTCCAGTATATGAATCTGACACTACATTTGCAACCGTTTTTATTCAAATGTGTTTCCTCAGAGAGGAGAGAGATGGACTGGTTTAGAAAGTCAATCAAGATAAACTGCTTTTAATAAAATACTTTAAACATATAATTTAACCATCACAAATGAATGGACAGAGCATTTTAAAGCCCCAATTGTTCAGAAACTAACTTAAAACAGAAACCACTCTCTTTTTGTTATTATTTCCCTGTATTTCCCACAAAATGTGCTGCAACTGGCATCTAAATAGTTTCTCTGCATGGTGAACTGAAACATCTTGAATGCTCAAACTGTATTTTTATGAGTGCCTAGGGACCCTAAATTTTAGTGGTCTATTAAATGCCAGCAATTTCATGCTGCCTTGCATAAAACAGCATTCACATATTAGAGCACAGAAGTTCCATAGCTACATTATACTTCTGTTCCAACTTTCTCTTGAACAAAAAACTGAAGCAGAGGCTAATCAAAATAATATTTTAAAAAAATAATCCTTTCCAGTCTTTTCGCATTTAGTTTATACAAGATCTGTTTAAAATTGTATAACATTTGATTTTTTTCAACTTTTTAGAATTTTATAAGCAACTATTGTTTATTCTCGAAAAATGTGTGGAGTGGTCAAAAACAGCAGGAGAATGGGGGAATACATAAACTTTTCTCTCACACCCATGGACAATACGTCTTCATGGGAGATCCTGATGAAAGTTAACCTCCCTATGATAGATTTGCTAATTATATATATTTTCATGCAGAAAGAGCCCCCAAATTTATTTTACATATTTCTGCTATTATTGTAAGATATGTACAATTTTCTATGTCAAGATTTTTTAGTCTCTTACCTGGCAATGTTATCCTTCTCAAAAAGAAATCCAGTCCTATAGTTTGTTTGTACTGTTTCCCAAAAGTTTCTTGAGCAAAACACGTAGCTAAGGAGGTCTAAAAAAATTGATGCATAGAATATCAAAATTAATGTCTTTGTTTTAGAAATGTAAACAGAAAGTCATTACTAAACCTTATTAAGTAATCTTAGTATTTATACTACCATTAATCCAACCAACAACTTTAAGCAGTTCTAATCAGTTACAAAGCAAGGAGGGACTTAACACTCCACCAGGTAAATTTCACTTGCCAACAGCTATCAGTGGGGACAACAGACTAATAGGTTAGATCTCTTTAAATCCCCTGATAGTCAAGCTCCTTCTCCTTGCTGGAAATTAGAATTTGAGATTTATCAACAAGAAAATTAAAACAACATGACTAAAGATCTGAATCCTAAATATCCATATATATCAGTTCAATACAATTCTAAGTTTCATTTCTGAGGCTAAATACTCTGAATATTTGTGCTCTCAGACAACAATAAGTACTAATTAAAAGGAGGAAAGTCTGTTCATATAATTTTCCTTTACAAAAAAGTATCTTTAAATGTCTAATTTTTCTCTATATTGAAGATGTTAATGAAAATTATACCACAGAATGACTGAGATATTATTTATCCCTAAAATTCAGAAGTTGGTATTTTTAAGACTAAAATTAAGTGGGCAAAAATATTTTCCATCCAACAACCATAAAGATTAAGTCACAAGAATATTACAACCAGAATAGATATACATATTTCTACATATTTCTAAATAACAACTCGAAGTTGTATTCAAAACTCTGGAGTACCATTTCCTATCAAAGCAGAATAAAAACCATTCTGGAAACAACTGAAATAACTCAATAATTTAAAAGTTTCTCAAACATTTTAAATGCCCTATTTATTTGTAAACTTCACCAAAAAGAAAGGCAGCTTCACAAAGCTTTTATGCTCTTTAAGAAAGGCTACCAAAGTTAAGTGAAAATTGCCCTTTTTTATTTTAAATGTTAAAATTAGATATCAACTCCTAAAATAATGAAAGCTAAAATAAAATTCCCAAGACACCTTAGTATAATTAATTATAAGTGCAGCAATGCAAAAGGAAACTTGGCCAAATTTCAATTTCTTCAAACAAAAAGACCTAAAATTCTTTTTGACACAAGAACCTTATTTTTCACACAAGTGACAGTCTGCACACCCTAAGTCTAATTCATTTATTATTTAAATACTCAGCATTTGTAATAAATTTCTAAGATATGTGGTCAAATATTTATTGAACACCCTAAGAAAGATGTTCTGCTAGGCACTGAGAAATCAACTCACTACACTCAAATGAAAATTTGTTTGGCTTCCTAAAGCATGTAACAATAATATAAAAACTGAGAGCCTGGAATAAAAAAGGTAAGCATTCCTTTTTAAAACTTTGTTTTTCATTTATCTTTATTTACGCCATTGAGCGTGTTTAACTCAAAATCTCCTGTTAAGAGGTTCAGAGTTCCAGAGAAAAATAACTGCCACTATTTAACTATTACAGATATTTCAAAATGTTTAATACAGGGATGGTTGCTATACTTTTATAAGACAAAGAGAAACTCAAGACACATGTAACATTAGCATAGTGCCATTTAAGGAAATTTTGCACTTTCGTGTAAGCTTCTCAAAGTTCAGTATTTTTATATTAATGAATAGTTTTAAAAATTTTAAAAATTCGAAGGTTCTTTTCTTGGAAACAGGACTTCGAGATTCTGAAAGCCTTACCCTCACATTTTTGAGGCAAACATAAAGCTAGGATTTTTTGATTGGAATAAAGTAAAATCTGTCAAAAATACAGGCCCGTGAGAACATGAGAATATTAAAGTGTATTCTTACACCATCTCTGGACATACTATAAAAATTAAACAGAAAATCAACTGAATCAGTGGTAGGCACTTCCTCTTCAATTCTCTAGACTTTCTGCCTTCTTTCACACTTAATAATTTCTCTCAAGTCATTATATAAATACCCTTCTTAAACAATTATGAAGTGAACAATCATCTACCATATGTGAAACATCTTTTTGTGAAACATCTTTATCTGATTCTTTATATCGTTGTGTCTAGTGAGCTTCTGCTAACAATTTTTACCACACTACATTTAGTAATACCAAAAAAAAAAAAAAAAGACCAAGAAAAAATATTTTGCCTCAAAAAAATCTTAAGAAATATGTAATAAAATCAAAAGTATGAATCAAAACAGAAAGAACTAGAAACACATGTTACTAGGAGGAGCAGCTAAATTTCTCCTGGAGAAATTATTAGTGATTATATCAATACTCTATTGCTTCCATCAATGTGTATTTAAATGCCATGAGTTAAAACTGACAAGAAAAACTAATGCTAGAAAAAATAGCCAGGAGTTCAATCAGGATACAAATAAGAATGAAAGTGATGCTGACTTCATAAAAGGATAGTAAAGGAAACAGAATGGGAATGTTGGTAGCTGCCAATAACTTGAGAGCAGAATAGGGCATGAAGAAGAAAAAAGCTTGATATACAAATATTGAAATAAAGGTTAGGTTTCTGATGTTTGTATCTGAAAATCTCTGGCAGAAAATGCCTTTATAGTTTTAAAAGAGTTTAGTCAAGATGATAAAGACTAAGTCAAACACCATAAACAGTTACCACTCTTACCCTTTTAAGCAGAATGATAGTCCTAACTCAACAATATGGAAGGGAAAAAATCATGTCTTGTCCTACACTAGAAAGAATTTTAGACAGAGATGAAAAATTGTAATTATTCACACTAAATTAGCAACAAGAAGAAAAAACGGCAGGCTAAATAAAAAACCCAGATAAAAAATTATGAACAAAATTCAACTAATACGTGTATGAAACTAACTGATAAATATTGGAAGAAAAGTAAAAAATTTAAAGAATTATGAAAGACCACAAGGTAACTGGCAATTTTTGTCTCTTTTAACAAGTGTTTTAGTGCTACAGATTGTCATTATAATTTTAAACAGGAAATGAATTCAGTTATGAGTTGACCATAAAAGGATTTAGGAAATGAAAAATTAGAAGGTATTCAAAAGAACACTGAATAATAAGAAAACTAAACAAATATACCTCAAAATTTTATTGAATAAGAGTGTTAGAAACAATGCTGATTTATTTAAAACAATTGAAACATTCGAAAAGTTTCTTCCCAAAAATCTTTTAAAGGTAATCAGAGCATATTAGGTTGTTTTTCCTCAGCAATAAAAATCAGTAACAAAGTATCACCGGAAAGGCAAGAAAGAAATTAACAGAATGCTCCAAATTTTGCACATAAAGGACAACTCTCCCAGGTGCCCTAGGAACTCAAATCTCAGAACCAAAGACTGGAGCAGCTCCGCAGGGCCAACTGCCAGGGAAGATGCAAAGAGCAGTCGTCACCAGAGAAACCAGGGTCCAAGTTACACCAGTAAAGGGGAATCATGAGCCGGAAACTGGTAACAATAACAACCTGCGTTTCTGAAGACCCTGGCTGGGAAAAGGGAGGGAAGAAGAAAGGAGACAGACTTTAGCAATAGTCCCAGAAACAGTGTTGGCGCCTTGGACAGAAGCGACAGGTGTGAAGACACCCCGGGCAGAGGCTCCTCACTTTATTTGGGGGGTGGTTACACACTGTTTTGAGATCCCATGGACCCTCCCCAAAGAGCAAGCACCAAGAGATGATTCTTCGGGAGCTCCACAACCCAGAGTTAAAAACGTCAGCCTGAAGAGGTAAGGGTACTGGCCGTCGGATATTCTCAAGCACTCAGTCTCATTTATTCCATCAACCGTCACCGGAGACTAGACTCTAAGCAAGGATCCCCTCGGCCACGATAGCAACTGTACTCTCAGCATCAGCCTAAATTAAGCGCTCAATAGATACTTGCTGAATGAGTGCTTGTGTTGACAGGTGCTGTGCTTGGAGGGAGCAGTGATGAACAGGTATGATGCTATGAAACAGCAGCCAGTGTTTATTGAGTGCACACCATGTTCTGAAAGCTTTATGTGGATTTTCACACTGAATGTGTATTTGCACACTTCACCCTCTGAGGAGACCCCTATCAATAGCCACCTTACCGATGAAGCACAAATAGGGAGGCAATTTTGCCCTCCAGTGTCCCGACCAGTAAGTGATGGGGCAGGGCTCACCCAGGGAATCTGATTCCAGAGCCACGTTCTTGGGAGTGCAGTGTAGGTACGTGAAACCGTAAGGCGGCCGGCGGTGCGGGGATGGGGGGGCAGAGAGGGCTAGCGGGGGGTGGGGGGGGGCAAAGTGTGACCTGGACTAAAGTGAAAAGAGCAGATTTTTGCCAGTTCTCAGAGGCAAGAAGCTGGAAAGCTTCCCACGAGGGCGATGCTGGCTCGACTCTTGAAGAAGTAGGAGTTCGCGCAGGCAAGGAGCTGGAAAGTGATTTTTTTTTCTTTTTCTTTTTCTTTTTTTTTTTTTTTAATTTAAGGAGAGCTGGACGGCTCTCGTCAGCCTTCACCCAGCGCCTACTTCGTGTCTGGCCCCAGGCCACGATCAGACGGGCCCCGGCCCTTGGGATAACGAAGGGACGCCGAGCGGCGGGGAGGAGGCTGGGGTTTGCAGGGGCCGCGCCGGGGTTCCTGCAGGCCGGGGACGGCGGGCCCGCTGGAGGACTGACCTTCCCGGAGGTGCCGTCCCCCAGCACGACGATTTTCAGTTGGCGGTCCTGGCTCTCCTCCTCAGAGTCCGACATGGTGTCCCGGGAACCAGGCCCGCTCCCCCACCCCCACCCCGAGGTAGAGGGAGGAAGGGTAAAAGGGGGTCTCCGGGGGCGGGGGAGAGGAGGAAGGGCGGCAGTGGGGGCAGAACCCCCCGCCCCGAAGTCTCAGCGGCCGCTGGACGTAACTAGGCTGAATCACTCGCCGGGCGCCATCTTGCCCACCTCCCCTCCCCTGCGCGCCGCCCCGCCCCCCACGCGCTACGTCTGTCGCGCGCCCCCTCCTCTGCGCCAACCCCCGCGGACGCGAGCCTCTCTAGCAAACCGGCCCATTTCCGGGCCTGGGACGGGGGAGGCGTTTGAACTGAGCAGGCGAGACGGGCACTACTCTCGCACAGGCAGCTGTGAAGAAGAAAAACAAACTGTATCATTCAAACCCGGTAAAAAATGGGAACCGAGTAACATTCAGGCGTTCTATCATATTCCCGTGTGTCCATCACCCCCTGTGAAGGTGCCTGAAGCGAATGGTTTAACCCGAGGCGGGGGCGTAGTCGCCTGGGCAGCGCGCCTCGGTTGCCATGGAAGCCGGGAGTTGGAGGAGAGGCGGTGGGGCGGGGCCTGTCTGCGGGCGCCCGGGAAGCCGGTGGACTGCGCAGCCCACTGAGTCTGGCCCTCCACCCGGAGCTGGTACGGGCGCCGGGCTTCGCGGCCTGGGAGGAGCGTGGGCGCGGCGGAGGCTGCCGAGGACCGTTCTGCCCGCGGGGAAGCGCCCGTAGGGGCCTTCAGTTGAACAGAGTTCTGGCGCTGCCTCTTGTTTTGACTTCTGAAACCATGGGTTCCCTGGACAGAACAACAGAATCTGATGGTTCATTCATCAAGCAAGGAACCTAGAGCAGCAGTTCTCAAAGTGTGGTCCGGGGAACCCTGGGGGACGCCAATAAAGTCATTATTTTCATAATACAAACACCTTTTTTTTTTTTGCCTTTTTCGTGTTCATTCTCTCACGAGTTTAAGTGATTCAGGGGATGCATGATGTATATGATGGCATTACTCTGGCAGTTAAGGAATCACGTGCTTGTTTGTGCCAAACATTTTAGTATTAATTTCAAAGCAGTAATGATAATAATGAACAATGTTTATGAACAACTCTTTGAGGTCTACAGTAATTTCTTAAGAGTGTAGAGAGGCCCTGAGCCCAAAAAGTGTTAAGAATTGCTGTACTGTCTCAGTCCAGTAGAGTAGGTAAAAGATGTCACAGAAAATTTCAATAGAGATAAATTCTATAATAATAATGCCAACCTACTATGCTTGCCTCATTGTTAATTATTTTACAGGAATGATCATGGTTCATTCCTCATGAGAACTCTATAAAGTAGGTAGAATTATCTCACTTTACAGATGCATAAGGTTAAGGCACAGAAAGCTTAGGTCAGAGTCAGTGGTCCTGGAAAGAATTCAGAAAGTAGAATGGGAAAGCAGTACAGTTTTAAGAAATGCCCAGTCCTAGAGGGAGCACTGGAGTTCTAATCACAGACCTGTGCTTACTAGATGTGTGACCTTGAACCACAGTTACATCCATAAAATAGAGGTACCACCTCCTTCATAAAGTTGAAAATTAAATGAAGTACTCAATGTAAAATAACAGCACAATGCCAGGCATATACTACTAACACTCAATATTAACAGGTGTAATTATCCTCTTCATCATCATCAGTAGATATGGTCCATATTGGAGCATCACTGCTTCCTTGCCATGTTACCTTAGGTTTCTTATGTAGATTACATTTAATTATACATTAGTCGTTCAGTCTTCTCCTCACGTATTATACATTAATGATATGCCCCTTGCATATAAGCATGTATATATTATGCTTGCCAGCAGAGCCCCTATGTATTATTGTGCATTAATGATATAGCCCCTGCATATAAGCATGTACATACAATTATTAATCTTGCATAAGACATTAAGTTAACCTAATATCCAGTAATACTTAAACTGGAATGCACTTCACTTATCCAAAAAAACCTTGATCAGCAAACCTCAAGAAACCAGCAATCCTTACACAAATGTGTACTACTTCTCACTCTGGGCCCATAACGCATTGGGGGGGGGTCCTATATTAAAACTATACTTGGCATCAGATTCTTACTTTAGGGCCTTGTAACTCTTTACTCCTACCTACAATCCTTTCAAATGGAACATCTACATGGACTGATGACTAATCAGCCCATGATCACACAAAATTGTGGTGTCATGCATTTAGTGTCTTCATTTTTAGAGGGGAAAGCAGTATCACTCAGCCATAAAGTTCTCAACATGTAGAGCCTGGTTTCTTCATCTGTAGGTAGGATTAGTCCCCAACAGTAGCTACCCAGTTAGTATTAGTTCCCAGTACTTTCCCTACTCCCAAACACCACCACTAACAACTTCCTACATTACCAAGTTTTTAATGAGTATCAGTAGAAAAAGTACCTGAAAGGGTTTTGCAAAGTTCTTTATAAATATTGATTTGAGGAATCTGTTTCCAATGAAGACAGATTTAACCCCTTCTTGTCTGTGAAGGGAGTTAATGTTGCAGAAATTTGCTTTTCCATTCATCCTTAATGGAAATAGTTGTATAACCCAGTTCTGACCAATGAGACATAAGAGGATGTCCTTTGGGAGACATCTGGAAAAGATTTTCCTCCCTGATTAAAAAGGAAGGAAGGGCACCTGGGTAGCTCAGTCAGTTAGGCTTCAGACTCTCCGTTCCAGCTCAGATCATGATCTTGGGGTCATGAGATCAAGCCCCAGGTCATCAGGCTCCAAGCGGAGCACAAAGCCTGTTTAAGATTCTCTCTTTCCTTCTCTATCCACCACCGCCCCACCCCACACAAATATGTTCTATCTCCCTTTCTCTTTAAAAAAGAAAATGGAGGGGCACCTGGGTGACTCAGTCATTAAGCATCTGCCTTCTGCTCAGATAATGATCCCCGGGTCCTGGGATCAAGGTCCACATCAGGCTCCCTGCTCAGCGGGAAGCCTGCTTCTCCTTCCACTCCCCCTGCTTGTGTTCCCTCTCTCTCTGCCAAATAAATAAATAAAATCTTTTTTAAAAAGAAAGAAAGAGAGAGAGAGAAGGAAGGAAGGAAGGAGAAAAAGGAGAGATTCAGAAAGAAATATCTCCCCCTCCCTTCCCTTGGTGTCATTATTTGGGTAAGGACATAATATTTGGAATTACCACAGCCTTCCAGGCTTCTTGTTATAGGGCACTTTGGCTGTGTATTCCATTATTCGCAGATAGAAACATCCCAACTGGCACAAATGCTTTGGCCCAAAACTAGATTCAGCTGACGTTGTTAAGACCGATTTTCACTGTGGTTTCATATGAAGAGAAATTTAGAAGAAAACCTTGCATTTTCCTATCATTAATTTCCTAGACAACTGCTTTGATGGAGAAACATCATTTATTTGGACAGAGCTTCATCCGTGGACAGAGCTGCTACATGAAACAAGCCAATTGCATGATTTTAGTGACCGTATTTTACCCATCTATGACAAGATTCCAGGTTGAAAATTAGATTTGAAGACTTGGAACCATATTTGTAAATTAAAAAGAAAAAAAAGGAGGTGTGCCTAGGTGGTTCAGTCAGTTAAGCCCAAGTCTAACTTCAGTTCAGGTCATGATCTCAGAGTCCTGGGATCAAGCTGCACATCAGGTTCCCAGCTTGGTGGGGAGTCTACTTATCTACCCCCCTCTTCCTCTGCCCCTCCCCCTCCCCCAGCTCATGCGCGCCTGCGCGCGCGTGTTCTCTCGCTCTCTCTCTCTCAAATAAATAAATAAAAATCTTTAAAAATATATATTTCTTTTGTGTAGGAGAACATGCTACCTAGCACTGAAAGCTTCCAGTATGGTGCCTTACCATTCTAAAGAGCAATAGAGCTGATCCACAGGAAAGGAAAATGTGGAGCTTATGTAAGAACCCGCAACAGGGTCATAAACTAGGGAAATCTTTTTCAGTGGTCATAAAAACAATAAATTAACAAAATACTTAAAGATGAATTCTAGAAATTTCAGGAGATTAGGGTTCTTTAGCTATGAAGAAGTAAAAGTACTTATGTAAGATAAACCTGACTGCTATCTGCTACCACCTTCCCACTAATTTTAAAATATTTTCTCTAGGGGCGCCTGGGTGGCTCAGTGGGTTAAAGCCTCTGCCTTCGGCTCAGGTCATGATCTCAGGGTCCTGGGATCAAGCCCTGCATCAGGCTCTCTGCTCAGCGGGGAGCCTGCTTCCTCCTCTCTCTCTGCCTGCCTCTCTGCCTACTTGTGATCTCTGTCTATAAATAAATAAATAAAATCTTTAAAAAATATATATATATTTTCTCTAGCATCCTTAACAGATGATAATCCAAACTCTGTTGGAGTACATCCAAATACAAGGAGTTCCTTCCCTGTGAAGCAATCTGAACTATGGACGTAAGCCTGGTGATTAGAATATTCGTTCTGAGGTGAACAGAAACCCTTCACTATAAATTCCAACTAATGGTATCAGGTATGTCTTTTGGAGCAAAACAGAACTCCCCCATTCTAAAAGAAGGTCTTCAAATGTATTCATTACAATTAATGATTTATTTCACAAATATTACATAAATGCCTACCATGTGCCAGGCATTCTCATTCATAGCTGTTTTAAGCAGTGAGAACACACAAGACATACAAGGGCTCTGTATCTATGGAACTTGGAATTTGGTGGTGAGGTATTGCAGACAGAATAGTGACTGCCCCACAGATAACAGGTCCCAACCTCTGGAAACTTTAAATATTACCTTATTTCCAAGGTGATTAAATTAAGGATGTTGATATAGAGAGATTATCCTGGATTATCAGGGTGGGCCTTAAATGCAATCACAAGTACCCTTATAAAAGAAAGATAAAGAGAAATTTGACTCAGACAGAAAAAGAGAAGGCATTGAGGCCACAGAGACAGAAACAGGTGACACAGCCACCAGCCAAGGAATGTCAGGAGCACCAGAAACTGGAAGAGGCAAGGAAGGAATTCTCCCTCTTAAGCCAATGGAGAGAGTGCAGCTCTGTCAACACACTGACTTCAGCCCAGCAAACACTGGTTTAACATTTGCAGACTGCAAAGCTAGGAGAGAATAAATGTTGTTCTAAGCCACCAAATTAACAGTAATTTGTCACAATGGCCACAGGAAACTAATCTAAGGAGAAACACTGAAGTTTCATAAATCAACAGGAAAATTTTAGATTCGGGTCAAAAAAGAGATAGTAAAACAGCCAATGGATGGGATAGAGAGTATCTGAACATTTTTATCACTACTTAAGGTGAAAAAAACAGTAAGTGAATCAACAAGTAAACTGATTTCAAAACCACCAACCTCTGCTATCATTTTAAATCGAATAGTCATCCATGAGTTTTCTGTTATCTTTTTAAATATTAGGATTAAAGCCCCAGTGAATATGGATTCAGAAAAAAGGATAAAATATTGTTGAGTACGACAGAATAATGGCCATGCTTTTAGCTCATGCACTTGGTATTGCTGTATTTCTGCTGAAAACATAAAACTATAGTAACGATCCATAGGATGTATTGGTTGATTGAACTCCTACAAGGAAGGAAGGAAGGAAAAAAAGGAAGGGGGGGAAAGGAGAGGGAAGGATGGGGAGAGGGAGGAAGGGAAGAAGGGAGGGAGGGATGGAGGAAGGAAGGAAGGAAGAAAGGGGGGGTGAGAAGGAAGGAAGGAAGGAGAAGAAAGAGGGAGGGAGGGAGGAAGAAGGCTCTCTTCCTGAAATTCTCTTCTCCCTTGGTTATACAAATATACACACACACATGTACATGTGTGCATGTGTGTGTGTTGAATGTGTTGCGGGTGCATGTAACCACCATCTAGATCAACATATAGTACAATCCAGAATCCCAGCAGGTTCCCTTGTGTCATATCTCAGTCACTAACTCCCCAAGGGTAACTACCATTCTGAATTCTAGCACCATAAATCAGTTCTACCAGGTTTTGAATTTTATGTGAAGAGACTCCATACACTATGTACTCTTTGACATCTGGCTCCTTTCACTAAATATTGTCTGGGAACGTCATCTACATTGTTATGTGCAGTGGCAGTTTGTGCTTTTTCCTTGCTGCATACTACTCCATTGCATGAATTAACCTCAACTTAGTTATCCACTCTACAATTGATGGACAAATAGATTGTTTCCAGTTTGGGGATATTATGAATAATGCTCTTCAGCCCTCCCCCGAAGAAAACCCCAGTCCACAAATAACATTGTTCTCACACACAAGCACATGCTTACACGCACGTGTGCATGCACACACACACACACACACACATCGTCCCTCTACATTTTACAGCCTTGAGGTGGCTGGGTCATTTCATAATCATGGAACTGGTTTTTGGATACACCTTTGTAACATCTAGATTTGTTGATTTGCTCTTGGAGTGGCTCATACATTGTATCTAGTAGTCTCCACTGAAAGTTCAGTTTTCATACAGTGTTTTGTTCAACATTATAAACATGCTAGTTCCACACAAATAGATTAAGCTCACTTTAAATCAAAACCTCCTTAACTTTTTTAAATGGCAGATGATATTAAACTTCATCCAAAAGAACAAACAATGAGGAAAATTGAGGGAAAGGGCAAGAAATGAGAGAATCAACAGACAACATAATTTTTCTAAAAGACACGATTTACAATTGCAACTATATCATGCAATACCTAGGAATTTACCTTTTAAATATGTATATGGAAAAAATTACATAACATTGAAAGACAGTAAATAAGCACTAAATAATTGTGAAATATCCTATGTCCATGCATAGAAATACAATATTGCAAACATATCAGTTCTACCAAATGACCTACAGTGTCAATGTGACTATTCACAGACTATTGAAATGATGTGTATGGAAGGCAAAGATCCAAGAATACTGAAGATATTCCAATATTCCAGGAAAATAAGGGCAAAGAACTTGCTTTACAGATACCAAGACTTTGCATCAAGTTATAGTAATTATGGTACAAAGTATTTGTCATTTCGGGAATAAAAAAACTGACCATTATAACAAAATGAAGAGCCACAAAACTGACTCCCATTTACATGAAACTTTGATATTTGACACAATATATATGATAGTACATAAAAGGGTAGTAGTTAGAAAACCATATAGAAAAAGAAATGAAACTGGAATCCTACCTCTCATCTCTCTCTTGCCCTCTCTCACAATTTAATGGAATTAAGATTCTAAATGTTAAAAGCAAAATTTAAATAATTTAAGGTGACTCTTTTTCTTGAAATAGATTTCTTAAACAAGACACAAAGAGTTAATCATAAAAGATTATGTAATATATATATATATAGAAAAGAAAAATTACATTAAAATTAAAAATGATTCCATGAAAAGATACCATAAAGAAAGGGAAGGTAGAAGTCACAAACTGGGAGAAGATATTTCTAACACATAAAATTTACAACCAATTGATATCTAGAATCTACAAAGAACTACATATCAATAAGAAAACAAAAATCCAGTAGAAAAATCAGCAAATTCATGAGAAGTTGTTTCACAGAAAATGAAATACGGATGATAACCTTATGCAAAAATGTCCAACCTGGAGGTGTCTGGGTGGTTCAGTCAGTTAAGCATCCAACTCTTGATTTTGGTTCAGATCATGATCTCAGGATCATGGTGTCAGGCTCTGTGCTGAGCATGAAGCCTGCTTGGGAGTCTCTGTCTCTCCCTCTTCTGGCCCTCCCCCCTCACACATGCTCTCTCTCTCTCTCTAAAATAAAATAAAATAAAATAAAATAAAATAAAATATTTTTAAAATGTCCAACCTCCTTAATATAACCACAGAAACACACACACAAAGAGCTCAATGAGATACCATCTCACCCCCACTACTTCGGCAAAAATTAAGAAGTCCAACAGTATCTTAATCAGTCAAGAAAATAGAAGCTACATAGTTGTGTTATCAGAGAGAATTTAACATAGGAGTTGGTTACATGATGTTGAAGGACTTAAAAAAAAAAAAAGGGAAACAGTGAGGTAAAAACAAGGTATATACCACAGGAAACAGTTACTACCACAAGACCCAGAGGACAAAGGGAGGAGGTCGGGAGTTATCATAACATTGAAGCTTGCTGGAGAAGTCTTGGGGATCTGGGATCCAGACTACTGCCTCACTGGGGTTCTACTCCAGGGACACAGAGGAAGAAGTCAAGTAGCTAGAGAATTCTGAGGGCGGAGTTCCACTGGCTGCTACTGGCCATGCATTAGAAGATCTGCACAGGGGCTCCCCAGAGCTGGAACTCTCTGCTGAGAAGAGAAAACTGTTCCTGTGTTGTGGTGTCTCCACATGAGCACAATGAGGCTGATTCTAGGAATGTGGAAAGAAGTAGGAAGTGGTAAAGTCAGCTTCAGCTGCTAAGGTGAAATGTTACTATTGAAAGAACATTAATGGGACTACCCTAAAAACAGGGCAGTGGGGAAAGACCCATCTGCCTCCTGTTACCCTCCAAACTCTCTCTACCCCCTCAACCCCCCGCCATTGGCAGAAACTAAAAAGAAGCAAGTGAGCAAAAGAAAAAAAAAAAAGTGTAAATATTTATAACCTTGAGTGGAAACAGGTCCTGTAAACATCTCATAAAATTCAAGTCAAAAAACTAAATACTGATAATTTGTGTACCTAAAATTTTAAGTATCCATGTGGCAAAAAGCACCATTTAGGATCATATAAGCTTCCAGCAAAAATAGGTTAGATGGTTAGGACTAATCTTCCCACTAAGGAAAACTCGAGAAGCTAGCCATAATATTTTTTTTCATCTGTTTGAAGTTATCAGAGAATTACCAAAGGTCTAAAGGAGAAGGGAAGCCCAAAAAGCAGAATCCAGCTTAGGGGCCACTCTTCCTAGAAAGTATCTGCAAAATGACGAGTCCACTTGAAAGATAGGTATGTAGGGCTCTCGACAGCCTCCTAGAACCAGGAACAGAGCGCTGAACATACACCACAGTTAAGCTCACGTCAAGGATTGTAAGCCAGCTCCCACATTTTTTAAGACCCTGAAAAGCTACATTGTAGAAGTAAGGGTTGAGTGAACCAGAAAGAAATCATTTCCACAGAAAATAAAGTCAATTTTTGTACTATCTCAGTCCCTCATGGGACTCAAGCAACCAGGCATTGCTGGTACCCTAACTGAACTACCAGAAACAAAGCCATATCTGCCCTAGAGGACTATCAGATTATCACTAAAATCTTTCACAATCAATTTCTGTCACTCAGTCAAAAACTTGGTATATGAGGAGCAAGATTCTGTGACTAAAAGTCAAAAGAAATGATGAACTATAGAAGTATACCACCAAGATCCAGATAATGGAGCTGTGGAACATGGACTTTAAATAGCTAGTATGTAGGGTGCCCGGATGGCTCAGTAGGTTAGGCACTGCCTTTGGTTCAGGTCATGCTCCCACGGTCCTGGGCTGGATCCCCGCATTGGACTCCCTGCTTAGGAGACAGTCTGCTTCTCCCTCCCCCTCTCCTCCTCCCTGCTCATGTTCTCTCACTCTCTGTCAAATAAATAAAATCTTAATAATACATAAATAAATCTTAATAATAAATTTAATAATAAATAAAGCTTCAAATAAATAAATCTTAATAAAATAAATAATAAATAAATACATAGATTGTGAACTAGTATGTGTAAGGGTTTACATGACAAGATTGAAAACTTCATTAGGGGTGTGGAAACTATAAACAAGGACTGGATGGAAAGTAGCAATAAAAAAATATAATAACTGAAATTAACCCAATGAATTAATTTAATAGCAGGTTAGACATAGGTAAAGAGAGCAGAAAGGTGTCAGAAGACAGTATCTACACTGAAGGACACAAAAACAGTGGGATAGAAAATAGAGAGATGACTATGGAATATGTTCAAAATATATAATTGCAGTTCCAAAACATATACTTTTTCTTGATTCATCATAAAAGTGGCATTCCAGAACACTGAGAAAAGGAATCTCTTTGCAATAAATAGTCCTGGGCCAATGAGATATTCATACATAACAAAAATGAATCTTGACTCCTACCTTACGCCATATTCAAAAACCAATTCCAGGCATTTTGTAAAGCTAAGCCTAAAGTAAGAAAGTTATTTGGGTGTCTGGCTGGCTCAGTCAGTAGAGCATGCAATCCTTGATCTCAAGGTTGTGGGTTCAAGCCCAACTCTTGATCCCTGGATCCTGGGTTCAAGTCCCACATTCAGCATAGAGCTCACTTTAAAAAATAAATAAATAAAATAAGTTAGAAAGCTTTAAAAAGATAACACAGTGAAGTATTTTCATAATCTTGAGCTAGGTGAAGGTTTCTTAAAGAAGACACAAGATAAACCAAGCTTTAAAGGAAAAGTTAATTAAATGAGTTACATTAAAATTTTTAAATTGCACTCATCAAAAGACAGCTTTTTAAATGTAAAATAAGAAAACCCCAGAGTAGAAGAAAATATTTTCAGTACATATAACTCACAGTAGACTTGCATCTAGAATTGGAAAGTATACCTATTTCGATAAGAAAAAGACACAAATGACCCAATGGAATCTTGGACATGTAGCTTGAATAAACACTTCACAAAATGGTAACATAAAAAAGGTTCTCAACTTCATTAGTAATCAGGTAAATGTGAAAGAAAAACCACAATGAACTACCACTACACCCACACCAGAATGGCTAAAATTACAAAGATTGGCATTGTCAAGTGTTGGAGATGTGGAGCGTTTCGACTTTTCATGAGCTGTTAGTGGGAATATGAATTTCTGTAACCATTTCAGCTGCTTTTTGGGCATCATCTACTAAGGCTGAATATATATCCGGTAGTCCAACAATGTCATTTTTTAGTGCTTATCTGACCAAAATTCATCTAAACACATGCACAACAATGTTCATAGCACCATTATTCATGATGCCCCCAAACTGGAACCATTCCAAATGTCCATCAACAGTTGAATTGTCGTATATTCACACAATGAGAAATTATGCAGCCATTAAAATGAATGAGTTGCCACATGTTATGATGTGGAAGGAGCTCATCAACATGAGGAAGGAAAGGAAGCCGGGACCAATGAGTACATCCTCCATGATTCTATTTATGTAAAGCTCAAAAAATCAACCTCTGGTATTCAAAGTCCAATAATCGCTACCTCGGGAGAGGAAGAAGAAAATAGTGATCAGGGCACAAGCTTTTGGAGTACTGGCAATGTTCTATTTTTTTTATTTGGGTGATGGTTGCATGGATATATCCAATTTCCTATAATTCACTAGGGTATACCCTTAAGATAGTGTAATTTTTGCATGTATGTATAAATATTCATATATGTATAAATGTATATATTTTGCATATATGTATAAATTTGTGTATAAACTTAAATTTAAGAATAAATTTAGTTTATATTTAAGAATAAATTCTTTAAATAAAAGAATTTTATTTAATAAAAGAATATTTTATTTTATTCTAAAATAAAATATTTTATATTTAAGAATAAATATATTCCTATGTATAATATATTCTTATCTATACATATATGAAATTTAAATTTAATTTATTCTTAAATTTAAATTTCATATATATATACATAATATATATATGGGGGCACCTGGATACTCAGTCAGTTAGGCATCCAACTGGATATCAACTCAGGTCATGATCTTGGGGTCCTGGGATTGAGCCTGTGTCAGGCTCTGCACCCAGTGGGAAGTCTACTTGAGATTCTCTCTCTCCCTCTCCCTCGTGCCACCTCCCACGCTGTCTTTTTCACTCTCTCTCTTAATAAATAAGTATTTAAAGAAATTATCTACATATATGATAGTAAATAAATAGTAAAATTACATCTAGAAGAATAAAAACCATGTTCTTGACAGTCATTGATGATAATGAGATTATCAAGAACTATCACTTTCCATTTTATACATTTCTGCAGTATATGAATTTTTTATAGTGAGCATGAATGTATGTTATAATCAGAAACAAAAACCTGAAAAAATATATCAACAACAACAGAAGACTAGTTAGCTACAGTCCTTTCACTGTGGGCAGATGAGGACTTTGTGATGTGATCACTAGATTCCACGAATATAGAAAACCTGCCAATTTCATAATCATCTAAGAGCCTTTGTTTGAAAAGGAAAAAAACAACAACAACACCCTCTTGCTGGCAAGGGGACCGCAGGCTGGTGTGTGAGCTGCAATTTCCAGCTGTCCGCAGTTCTGCCTCATTGCTTAGGGATGTGCTTCACTGATTCCTCAAGCATAGCTCCAGACAAACCAAAAATTTGTAAAGCAGGAGAATTCTCAAATCACCTCTACAGCTGTGAAAACCAGACCTATCACAACTTACCAGTGGGTCTGACATGGTTAAATAAGGTAATACGTGTAGACATGTTTTTGAAATAGAGAAGTTATGGTACAAATGCAAAATATTATTTGAAACGTGGTTGCTGGAGCTTTGGGAATGTGAATTTCCCTGACCATCAAGGACCAGCATAGAGAAGCCAGTGATTTTAAGGAAACTCTGCATTTCCAGATTCCATAGAGAGTACTGGCATAATATCCTTTACTTTGATCCCTTCTGAAACCTTGCTTTCCACAGCTCTCCTCTAGAACATAACTGCTTTACCGGTGTTGTACCTTAGCTGTCTGGGTTTCCAGCTTATCTACTTTGTTAAATGTAGGTTTAAAACATTCCAACAAGCAAGATACTATTATAAAGTGTTATCTTAACCTTAGGATAGCATTTCCCAAAAGTATGTTCTTAGGGATACTAGTCCCATGAATTGCTACTCAAATGAAGTTTAAAGTGGCTATATCTACCCTACATTTGCAAAGCAACCGTGCCCTTGAGCACAGCATACTCTGAGAAATACTGAAGAAAACAATCTCTTTGGACTTTTTAAACTCCAAATTGCCCAAACTTGTTTGACCAAAGAACCCTTTTCCAAGTACTCTTTACTGATGTTGTATAGAACTAAAGTTGCATAAAACATTATGTCAGAAACTCTACTTTTAAACTAAAAAATTCCAAGAGAGAAATTTTAGAAGTATTTAAGACAGTTTTTCCAATACTTAGATCCTTATTGTAGAAAAGTTCTCATGAAAAAGGCCTAAATTCTCCTACATATATCAAGAGTTCAGTCTTACTATATAAAAATGCTTTGACTCGGAATGTACTTAAGGATGTCCCAGTGCCTTAGATACTGTTACTAAAATAAATAAATTAGTATCATAAGAACATGAATTAGCTGCTCAAGCATAATGTTTGAAGCTGTAGCCTACATTCAAACAAATCTGATTTTCAGTTGTAGTCAGGTTTATGACTTTGGACAAGTCATTTAAATCCTTTAAGTTTCCATTTCCTCCTCTATAAAATAGAGATTATAGTAATAGTACTTACTTCATGGGGTTATTATAAAGCTTATCAATAATACATATACAGGGGTGTCTGCTTGGCTCAGTTGGTAGAGCATACAAACTCTTCATCTCAGGAATGTGAGCTCGAGCCCCAAGTTGGGTGTAGAAATTACTTAAAATCTTAAGGCGTACCTGGGTGTCATGGTGGGTAAAAGTGTCTGACTCTTAGTTTCACCTCAGGTCATGTTCTGAGGTCTGGGATTAAGCCTGTGGGGCTCCATGCTCAGCAAGGAGTCTGCTTGCCCCTCTCCCTCTGCTCCTCCCCGACCTCAAATAAGTAAAATAAAATCTTTAAAAAAGAGTAAAAAAATAAAATAAAATCTTAAAAATATATATATACAGTACTTAGGACTGTATATATCTGTTATTGAAGTGTTTCATTTTGATATCAAGAAAGCCCATTAGAATATAAATATTCAAATGAAGTTTGCCAAAAAGCAGTCACCATGGCAAGCTATACAGTTAAGTCGATGATGCCAATATTTTTCAAATATCTCTTTTGAAAAGGAAGAAATAAGCTTGCTTGCTAAATGTGGAAAAATTAAAGTTGATGTGATATGTAAGAAACATTCTCCTAACAACACAATTTAAATAAATTCAATAAAACATGTGATATAGGCTCTGTTTACACAAAGCCATAGATTAATACTACACACTGTGTGATGACTAATTTTCAAAAACTGAGGTTTCCTGGAAAAGAAATTCTACCTCAAGATGGCAACAAAGAAATCTTGCCTGTTTCCAGTCTGCAGGCCCACCCTACAAATTTCAGACTTACCAGTCTCCCACAATCACATGAGCCAATTCTTTAAAAATCAGTCTTTGTCTCTCTCTCCATCTCCCTCTACATGGGCACGTGCATGCACACACACGTACACACACACAGACACGAACACTAGTGGTTCTGTTTCTCTGGAGAACC
Organism: Martes martes; assembly: GCF_963455335.1. Classification (NCBI taxonomy): domain Eukaryota; kingdom Metazoa; phylum Chordata; class Mammalia; order Carnivora; family Mustelidae; genus Martes; species Martes martes. The sequence continues at coordinate 148,519,513 of NC_137889.1, forward strand.
CCGATACATGCTATAAGGGATATAAGACGAATTATGACTTCATTGGATTAGCAGTACACTTTCTTTGCAAATAAAATAATCTAAAAATTTCTCCTTTTTTGAATGCCCATCATGAACCAGATACCATATAAGGAACTTGGATGTACATCATCGAACTTCATCCTTATAATGATCCAAATAGACTTAAAATTTTGTAAATTGCTATATAGAATATAAGGTCCTAAAAGAAGGGGCAGGAAAGTAGAAAAAAAATTAAGCAAGAAATAGTAAAAAAAAAAAAAAAAAAAAAAGGGAAAAATAGGTAATTCTGAAAATCTGTTGTCATTTTGAGAAAACATTTGGAGTTATCTTGGGCTGAGCCTCATTAGGTTTTTCCAAAGAAAGTTTAGTTTTTAGATAATGGAATGAAGTGCACCTTTCCCTAATTACTCAGCCCTCCACTATTCCCTGGTAAATACACAAAAATTATTCAAGGATATATACTGGGAAATTATGGACTAGATTTAGAGGCACTGAGCATAGGTATGCCTTCACCTCTACTTATTACTAGTTTGAAGGCCTCAGGTAAGTCTCAGAGCCTCAGTTATATCACTCATAAAATGGAAATAAGAATAAGCACCTCATGAGATTACTGTGAAGATCAAACTAAATACCAGTAGCTAAAGAACTCTGCAAACTATACAGGATGCTCAAGCCCTTGTTTTCGTTAATTTGAGCTTTCAGACTATTACATTTTCTGCTGTCTGACAGTTTATTTATAATAGTAGAAATGGACTTGCAAAGAAGCTAAATTTCTGTGTCTCTCCGTTTTGCAGACTATAAACTCTATGAGGTCCTCCCAACCCACAACCAAAGACGTTCAGAAGTGAACACTCTGTCTTTAAAAGCAAATGGAACTTTAATAAAATCTTTTAAAAAAGGGGAGGGGCACCTGGGTGGTTCAGTGGGTTAAAGCCTCTGCCTTCGGCTCAGGTCATGATCCCAGGGTCCTGGGATCAAGCCCTGCATCAGGCTCTCTGCTCAGCGGGGAGCCTGCTTCCTCCTCTCTCTCTGCCTGCCTCTCCACCTACTTGTGATCTCTGCCTATCAAATAAATAAATAAAATCTTTAAAAAAATAAATAAATAAAAATAAAAAATAAATAAAAACAAATGGGACTTTGAGAAAGGAAAACTGAAGTCACTGTAATTGAACTCCAACAGCTCAGTAACTGGAAGGTGGATATAACGAAATTATCCAGAATGTAATGCAAATATTTCAGGAGATACCCACCCCTCCCCCAAAAAAAGAAGAAGAAGAAGAAAGGAAATAGGGATTAAGACACGTGGAGAATACGTTGAAAAGGTACAACATTCAACAGGAGTCGGCAAAGGACAGGGTAGAGAAGATATAGAAGTGATATTCTGCAAGGCAAAGCCTGGGGATTTTCCAAATTAATGAAGGGCATTAATGTGTATAGAGAAAACACAATGGGGGCGCCTGGGTGGCTCAGTGGGTTAAAGCCTCTGCCTTAGCCTCAGGTCATGATCCCAGGGTCCTGGGATCAGCCCCACATCAGGCTCTCTGCTCAGCAGGGAGGCTGCTTCTCCCTCTCTCTCTCTCTGCCTGCCTCTCTGCCTACTTGTGATCTCTCTCTCTGTGTCAAATAAATAAATAAAATCTTTAAAAAAAAAAAAAAAAGAAAAAACACAATGCACTAAAGGGAATGATAGGATTGTGGTAAAACTTGGTAACCTACCAAAGACCAAAAAAAAAAAAAAAAATGGTTTGCATGTTATAGTCTATTTGCTAATCACTATTTATTTACTTGTAATCAGGAGAATAAGTGCAAAATAATAATATGCCATAGCGATACATTTAATTGCTATTTTTAAAGCATTTGGAGTTTTTCTTGTGTTTTAGCGTGCTTCTCTCTCTCTGCATCAGGCCAATTCATTACCTGCTGGAACTCATACCACAAAGCATTTTTGCCAACTATTTATGTTCTTTTCTAACTTAGGTAAAGTAAATCCCATACTTTCTCAGTGGGGTTAAGGTCAAGACTCGGAGGGGAGCCACTCCTTCCTAATTAGTTCCCCAGACTCCTCTCTTTTTTTTCCCCTTTAAATGGCCACAACAGTTTAGAAAAATGTTTGGAGTCATAATCCTCCTGATAAATGAATCCTTGATCAAGCAGCTGGTTTCCAGAAGGGACTCCTTGCTGTGCTGCAATTATGTTGAATTTGAGCTCCGGTAGTTCAGGTCACAGCTGAAGTACTTGAGGGAAAAATACCTGTCTCGGAGCTCCACTGTGTGATACACTAAGCTAAGAGACTCCAGCTTCTTCTCTCCAAAGCCCTCACTCAAAATATCCATTTTTCTTACAAGCAAATGAGAAAAATACCTACTAACATGAGTGCATGTGAAGATCCTCTCCTGGTGACCAAAGCTGGGGGAAGATCCGTGCTTTTGGAGTTAATGGCATTGCAATACCTTATCCTAAAAATCTTGAAAATAATTTTCTATTTAGATAATGCGCTTAATTTTTGAGCTACTGAATAGTGATCTATTGATATTGGTAGCATAATAACTATTAGCAGCTCCATGTATCTGCTGAGAGTTTCTAGATTTAAGTCATTCTGAAGGTAAATGTTTATAAAAACAAAGTTATAGCTCAGACTAAGAAAAGAAGGTACAGAAAATTACAAGAGGTGACATCTTAAACAGTATAAACAATGATACACACACACACACACACACACACACACACACACACACGTGCATGAACACACAAATGCACACAGAATTTTTACCTGAGCACATGCTGAATGAATTTGAGCTCCAGTAATGTATTTTCCATAAATCTTATAGATTTATTTTCCCTCTCTGACTTTCCTAGAATAACAAAATTCCTGTCTTCGTGTTCCATATGAAAGTACAATCCTACCTTCTTTTGGTACCATCAATAATAACAACTTCAGAGCTGATTCGTTTTTGCCAAGAGACTACTCTGCTGTCAGTGTCTCTAATAAGAAACATACCTTTCCATGAGACTGCTAAGACTCCACCCTTACCTTAATTACAACAATAAATAAAATCAATCAATCTATCTCTCTATCAATAAATCAATAAATTTAATAAATCTATCTATATATCTATATCATCTATCTATCTATCTATCCATCCTTCTGGTGAAAAAAAATCTCAGAGGCATTTTAGAAGACAATGGACTCACTATGTGAAAAGAGATGATGATCACCCATACTTATTTAAAAAACAAGAGGCTCATGGAAGAGGTTTGCAACATATAAAATAGAGAAATAATTGAAAACAAGAATAAATAAAGAATCCCTACTCTATTAGTTTTCTAGGAACGTCATAAAAAATTGCCCCAACAGAAATTTATTGTCTCACCGTTCTGAAACCCAGAAGTCCAAAACCAAACTGTCCATAGAGCTGCACTCCCTCAAAGACTCTAGTGAAGAAAACTTTTCCACTTCTTCTGTTTCTGGTGGCTCTAGGCAGTCCTTGGCTTGTGGCTGCATGATACAGAGAGAAAGAAAATAAGGCCATGTAAAGAATCCAACTTCTCTTCTGTATGCCTCTTAGAATGACATTTGCCATTAGATTTAGAACTTACCTAGATAATCTAGAATGATTTCATCTTGAGATCCTTAACTTAATAACATCTGTAAAGATATATTTCAAACAATGTCACATTGACAGGTCTCAGAGCTTAGAATATGGACATATTTTTTTAGGAGCCACCTACAACACCTATCAATCAGAATCTAGTTAAAATAGTTCTATAGGGGTACCTGGGTGGTTCAGATGGACAAGTGTCTGACTTCAGCTCAGGTCATTATCTCAGGGTCCTGGGATCAAGCCCCAAGTTGGGCTTCCTGCTCAGTGGGGAGTCTGCTTCTCCCTTTGCCTCTCCCTCTGCTCGAGTTCTCTCAAATGAATAAATAAAATCTTAAAAAAAATAGTTCTAGGGGCGCCTGAGTGCCTCAGTAGGTTAAGTCTCTGCCTTCGGCTTGGGTCATGATCTCAGGGCCCTGGGATCAAGTCCCACATCAGGCTCCCTGCTTAGCAGGAGGCCTGCTTCTCCCTCTCCCACTCCCCCTGCTTATGTTCCCTCTCTCGCTGTATCTCTCTGTCAAATAAATGAAATCTTTAAAAAAAAATTTAAAAATAAAAAATCTTTTTTTAAAAGAAATACCATATTTTTTGTATGTTGATCTTATATCCAGCAAACTTAATGAACTATAAGTTTGTTAGAATGTTTTAGTACCCTAAATGTTTTAGTACTAGAAGTTTATTAGAATGTTTCCCTGACTTTTCAATACAGTTGATCATATCATCTACAGAGACAGTTTTGTCTCTTCCTTTTCAATGTTTATTCCACTTGAAGTATTGAATAGTAAGCATTCTTGTTTATTCCCAACTTAGGAATGTTTCAATAGTTTTGCCATTAAGTGTGATGAATGTTGTAAGAATTTTGAAGATTTTGAGGTTTTTTTAACAGAATATGTAAGTTCCCTCTATTCCTCATTTTCTAAGAGTTTTTTTTAAATTCTTAATTAATATGGACTCTTGCTGAATGTACTTTTTTTCTAAGACTCAAATATATAAATTCATTTGTCTTTTCAAGACCTGAAGTCACTTATGCCATGGTTTCAGCTCTATGGCTTTAATTTTCTGATTCAACGTGGACGACTGAGCCACCTAAGCACCCCTATTTATTTTTTTGGAGAAAGAGTGGTCGGCGGAGGCAAAGGGAGAGGGAGAGGGAAATCAGACTCCCTGTGAAGCACAGAGCCTGATCTCCCAACACAGAGATGAAGACCTGAGCAGAAACCAAGAGTCAGATGCTTAACTGACTGAGCCACCTAGTCACCCCTGCTGATAGTATTTCTAAAGACCAGCTAAATCAAATAAAAAGTATAATTTTAAAAAAGAAACCATTCACAAGCAAACACAAAAATTACAAAGGTAAAGAGGAAGAGAAGGTGTTCAAAAATTTTGTTGAGAATATTATAATACGTCATTGAAGAAATAAAATGAAGATATACACTATATTCATAGGTAGAAAGACTCAAAAATTTGGAAAAGTTGTTACTGTAAAGTGGACCCAAATCTACATAAATTCTACCCCATTTCAATTAATTTCCAAACAGATTTTAATGTGTTACTTGGCAGGACGATCCTAAAATTTGGTAGCCAAGTAATTTTGAAAAAGAAAAACAAGTTAAGCAGACAGTGTAGAGATAAAGGTCCAATGGGACAGAATAGAGAACCCAGAAACAGACTCATACATACACTAAAACGTAGTACTTTAAGTTACAAGTAAAGGATGAACTACCTAGTAATTGGCACTTGGACTACCGAATATTCATTAAGAAAAAAATAAGTGTTCTATCTTACACTATAAATAAAAATAATTTACAGATAGAAAAATCAAACTTTATAGTATTTTACACAAAAAAATATAGAACATATTACTTAGAGTAGGGAAGGACCTCTTAGGAGTAAAAACAAAATGATGAAGGAAAGCTTTAACGCTCTCCTTAAAATTTAAAAAAAAAACTTTAGTTCAACAAAAACACTGTAAACAGGGGCACCTGGGTGGCTCAGTCAGTTAAGCATACTGATCTCAATTTTGGCTCAGGTCATGATCTTGAAATCCCGGAATCAAGCCCATGTCAAGGTCCCTGCTCAGAGAGGAATCTGCTTGTCTCCCTCTGCCCCTCCTCCTGCTCTCTCTCTCTCTCTCTCTCTCTCTATCAAATAAATAAATAATTCTTTAAAAAAAACTGTAAACAAAGTTAAAAGACAAGCTATGAGGGAATAGCTATGCCACTTGTATAATTGATAAAATTCAACCATCAATTTAGCTTAAACTGGGTCTCCAACCTTAGCGCTCTTAGGCACATGGAAAAAACAAAAACAAATCATTTCTGGAGGTAGACACCCATACTCTATGCCACAAAAAATCCCCACAATTAGTTTTCCAAGAAAAATAAACAATTCATAAAGATAACTTGCAACACAAAGAAATAGGCATTCTAAATGACAATCAGCTGAGTAAACAGGCAGCATAAATGGACCTACATGACTAATATAATGGAATTATTGATACAGATTATGAAGAAAATCTGCTTGGTATGTTTAAAGAGATAAAAGGTAAGCCTGAAAGCTTCAATTTATTTGCAGGAAAGAGGACTTTATTAAAAATAGCATAGCAGATATAAAAAAAATTGAAGGATATTTCTTAACCTGAAAATTAAAATAATTGAGATTAAAAACACAGCAAGAAGATTTGACACAGATGATAAAAGAATTTGTGAATTAGGGAACAGTCCAGATGACAGTATTAAGGATGCAACACAGAAAGAAAAAAATAAAGCATATTAAATAAAAGTTAAGAAACATATAGGATAAAGTGAAGAGATCTATCAGGAATCTACTCTGAGTCCAAAACACAATGAAAGAGGAAACAGGGTGGAGGGAAGAGTTGTGGTGATAAAGGGGGGGAAGAATTTTCTAAAAACTGATGCATAACATTCATCTACTGATTCAAGAATCACAGTGAATCTTAAACAAGTTAAATAAAAATAAATTCACATCCCAATGCATCCTGTGGAAATACAGAACTTCAAAGACAAAAAGAGGATCTGCAAACTCTCACTAAAAGAGTAGTATATTGACCCCTGACTTCTCAAGACCCACAGCTAAAGTCAGAAGACTGGGGAATGGAATCTTTAACGCTCTACAAGAGAATAACTATCCTGCTGGATTTCTATATACAGAGAAAATATTGCACAAGGAAAAAGATAAAATTAAGATATTTTCAGGCTAATAAAACTGGTTAACCACCATTAGATGCAACCTAAAGAAAATTTTAAGGACTACACTTTAAGCAGGAAAAATGATCCCATAGGGATTGACATGGAAGAAAAGCAAAGAAAGTGATAACTACGTGGGTAAAAAAAAAAAAAATGAACATTGAATATATAATCATAATAATCATTATCATAGCTTCTAAGATTTAAAAGGGTAGAATTAAAATGCTTCACAATAATAGCATATAAGCCAGGGAAAGAAAGGTATGAATAGAGTAAAGTGGTGTCAAATCATGATGAAGGAGCACTTATCCCAGGAATATAAGGTTGGTTTGACACCATAAAATTAAATACTATCATATACTGCATTTAAAGATTAAAGGATACAAAGTATGACCATCTCAATTGATGGAGAAAAGGATTTCAATTCAGAAGAATTCAACATCCTTTCCTGATTAAAAAATATTCTTTTAGGGGTGCCTGGCTGGCTCAGTTGGAAAAACATGTGACTCTTGATCTCAGGGTCATGAGTTTGAGCCCCACATTGGGTGTAGAGATTACTAAAACAAACAAACAAACAAATAAAATTGAAAAATAAACAAAAATTAAAAATTTAAAAAAGATCCTTTATGCAAACCAGAAATAAAAAGGACTCTCCTATGTTGTTAAAGGAATTTATAGAAAGCCTACAGCAAATATTACACTTAGTGTTAAAATATTGAAAGTTTCTATATGAGATTGGTAAGAGGATTCCCACTATTACAGGTATTCGTTGATATACTGGCAATCTTACTTAAGAAACTTTTTTTTTAAAGATTTTATTTATTTATTTGACAGAGATCACAAGTAGGCAGAGAGGCAGGCAGAGAGAGAGGGGGAAGCAGGCTCCCTGCTGAGCAGAGAGCCAGATACCAGGCTAGATCCCAGGACCCTGAGATCATGGCTGAGCTGAAGGCAGAGGCTTAACCCACTGAGCCACCCAGGCGCCCCAAGAAACTTTTTTTTAAAGAGAGAGAAAGAGAGCACACAGTCGGAAGAGCAGAGTGGGAGAAGCAGATACAGGGCTCAATCCCAGACCCCAAGATCATGACCTGGGCTGAAGGTAAAGACTTAACTGGGTCACCCAGGCACTCCTTACTTAAGATAGTTCACTATGAACTTTAACAACAAACATACGCTATTTATGTTTTTATGTAAAATCTCAAGATACAAAATACAAAAATTTTAATTCTTAGCTTAATTTTTAGTGCCCCAACACATTCATATTATAACCCATTCATGAGTTGTGACCTGGTATTCCAGCTACTGTTGCTGCACCTCAAACTGGTGGCAGGAAACAAGCGCCATTTTATTATATTTAGGGTTTCTGTTGGTCAAGAATTTCGGTAGAGCACAGCAGGGGGGTGGTTCTCTTTGTTTTGCAATGCCTGCGGCTACGGCTGGGAAGAATCAAATGGCAGAGAATGACCTAAAGGCCTTGGGTCTAGAGTCATCAGCAGGCTTCTTCATTCGATGCCTGGATCCTACGCAAGGATGACTTGAAGACTTGGCTCAGCTGAGGCTGTCACGGGAGCATCTCCTTGCAGCTTCTCACTGTGTCTTGGGCTCCTCACGGGATGGTGGCTCTGTTCCCAGGGGGAGCATCTTGAGAAAGTGTGACCAGAAAGCGTGCATTCCCAAACACCTAGGCCGAAGCTGCAAAGCCTCAGAAGTCATAGGATGTCACTTGTGCTGCATTTGACTGATTGCAGCAGGTCACTAAGTCAGGCCAGTATTCCAGGGAGGGGTAATTATACTCCACATATCCATGGAGGAGTGAGTTGGCAAGCACAGGCTGCAGGAGAGTACCTAGAATAGGAGACATTGCTGCCACCCTTTTTGCAAGATAGGAGCTAAAATATCCACAGTCTGAAAAACACTTGTCTACTGAATAATGGTACATCTACATACAACCCATCTGGAGTTGAATTGTTTACCTCCACCAAAAAAAAAAAAAAAAAGAAGTCCTAACCATCCAGCTCTCTGCCTCCTCTGCTGCACCTGTTAATGTGACCTTATTTGGAGACAGACTCTTTGCAGATCTCCTCAAGTTAAAAAGAGGTCATTGGTGTGGGGCTTTCATCTAATCAAACTGGGGTTCTTATAAGAAGAGGAGAGAGCAAAGACAGAACGCCATGTGAAGACACTGAGAACAGAGTGGAGGAGGCCATTTGAAGACAGAGGCAGAGATTAGGGTGATCGTGCTATAAACCAAGGAATGTCTGGAGCTGGAAGAGGCAAGGGAAGATTCTCCCCTGGAGCCTCCAAAGAGAGGGTGACCCTGGCAACACCTTGATTTTGTTCTTCTCACCTCCAGAACCATGAGAGAATAAATTCCTTTTGTTTTAAGTCCTCAGTTTGTGCTTCTTTGTTAGAGCAGCCCTGGGAAACTAACATAGAACCCCTCCATTTTTTTTTTACATAAATAGGATATACACCATTCTACGTTTTGCTTTTTTCATTTGTAAGTGCTCATATTTAGTCAGACTTAAATGTAAGTTTGGCTTTGCTTCTTCCTAACATTTTCTTCATCTAAAGACATAAATATTGTTATCAGTTCACTTCCTGAACATTTTTACCTGATAAACACTGGATTCTCCTTTCTATGCCCATTTCTTTTCTCTAGTGATCTCTAACAGAATGTGTGAAATGGTTTTCCCTTGGTATTTTTCCTCTCCCCACTGCAATCATTAGCCAAATTTGTACAGTTGCATGTAACAAAATCAAACTACTTTCTTGTCCCACTCTAGAGAAATCTTCATTATTTACCTCATCTTATATCATTTCAGCTGAGCCAATTCTACATGTTCTCTAAAGAACTATTGCTTGCAACCCAACTTCTGGTACCAACATCCTAGTTAAGATTTTTTTTTAACCAATATATAATTGACACATAACATTATATCAGTATTGGATGTAAAACAATACAGCCACAAAATAAGTCTCGTTATCATCCAACACCTCACAGAGCTACACTTATTTTTCTTGTGATGAAAACTTTTAAGATCTACTCTCTTAGCAACTTTCAAAATATGCTATCATTAACTATAGTCACCATGCTGTACATTGCATCCCCAGTACTTAGTCAACTTATAACTGGAAATTTATACCTTTGGACACCCTTTACCTACCTTGTCCACCCCCACCTCCCACTTTGGGTGACCACTATAGATACTGTTCTCAGTATCTATGAGCTCCATTTCTTTTTTTTTTTTCTTTCTTTTCCTTTTAGATTCCATATTCCACATATAAGTGTGAGATCACACAATATTTTTCCTTCTCTGTCTGACTTATTTCAATTGGCATAATGCCTTCCAGGTCCATCCATGTTGTCACAAGTGGAAAGATTTCCTTCATTTATATGGCTGAGAATATTCCATTTTATACACACACACACACACACACACACACACACCCCACATGTTCTTTATCCATTCATTCATCAATGGACACTTGGGTTGCTCCCATGTCTTAGTTATGATAAATAATTCTGCAATGAATATGGGGCTGCCTTTATTTTTTGAGTAAGTCTTTCCATTTTCTTCACATGAAAAACCCCAGAAGTGGAAAACTCTTTTTTTTTAAGATTTTATTTATTTATTTGACAGACAGAGATCACAAGCAGGCAGAGAAGCAGGCAGAGAGAGAGGGGGAAGCAGGCTCCCTGCTGAGCAGAGCCCCGATGCGGGGCTTGATCCCAGGACCCTGGGATCATGACCTGAGCCGAAGGCAGAGGCTTTAACCCACTGGGCCACCCAGGCACCCCGGAAAACTCTTTTGATTAAAGTAATAAAATGTTACTTGGACTAGACTTAATTATCAGGATACAGGAGTTTTCTATAGAACCAAAGAAAGGAGTTGAAGCTCCCAGAACACTTTAAACAAGACCTAGAAATCTATACAGAAAAGAGAATACTCCGCTTGTCTCTCATATTTATTTTTCTCAATGTATATAACGTATCCCACTCTAGTTGCCTGGCACTCTTTGCTTCCCTGTCTGGAAGACAGCCGTGCCTCAGTTCCCAGGCTTACATTATTGTAATTCCGATTGCATGCACAGATGAATTCTCTGTCTCTGAATCCCAATTCCAAATTTCTCACAGTTCCAGTTAGGTCGAGGGATCTATTACAAATCTAATCAATGAATGCTGGGGCTTCCATTAAGGACAAAGTCCTTGGTAGAGAAGGACACTTACCTGAGAAAGGGTGAGCGGAAGCTGTCTTGAATTGCATAGTCCATAGGGAACAACTTGGCAGAAATTTCTTCAGACTTTCTTATCCTTCAAAGTTATATTTTAACCTCCTTTCTGCCCAGGCCCCTCCTGTTTGTCTTTTTTAAGCAACACCCAGCTACCCTCTTTTCATTTGCCTTCTTCCTGATTTCCCTTAGAACTTTAGTTAGACTTCTCCTTTTCTATCCTCTGAGCTCTTGGCGCCAGCCTATGCCTGCATATTTGGGTTGAGGGTGTTATGGGGAAGGTTGGGAAATGGGAGAGCATCACAGGAATCTCGGCATTACCCTAAAAGATAGCCCTATCCCTAAAAATGGTACTGTGGAGAACAAAATTTCTCCATTCTATTATGTCTGTTTATTTGTTAATGTTTATCCTCTCTCTTCCCAAAAATGATTACAGAAGCTCCTCTCATGTCTACATCTCCCCCTTCATTCCTCTTTCTGCACTTTTTCTTCTAGGACCATTTCTATGCAATGCTTAGCCTTGCATGCTTACACGTAGTCTTAAAGCTGACAGGAACCCCAGATCCTGTTGACACTCCCTAGTTCTTAACATTATTTTTTGTCCTGCCTATGAACTTCCAAGTTCATATTTTGGGAAGATATACATGAAGCCATATGGTTTTTTTGATGGGATTCCTTGAAAACAGAGTTCGAGCCAGAGAATTGCATGCAGAAGGTTGATTGGTGAGTGCTCTAGCGAGATATTCCCAGAAGGAAGTCAGGATTGGACAGCATGAGGAGCTGACCTGAACACTGTTGCAATTGTGACTGAGGCCTCAGCCCACTCCATGTGGTGCTTGGGAGCTGGTGTGGCTCTTAAGAGCTGTCCCAATTGAAAAGAGGAGAGCCAGATCTTTGTATTCTTAAATCAGCCAGTCGCTCACCATGAGACACTCTCTGGGAGAAGGGCATAACCTTGGCCAGAGCAGTCTCCTGCAGCCAAGGGCAGTCCTCTGTGAGCATTGAGGCCGTGAGCTGCTAGAAGCTGCTGCCCCAGCCTCTGAGGAGGGGAGCGTTTTCTGTGAACAGAGGATTCACGCAGACTCCAAGTAGCCACCACATATGGTGTCGCAGAGAAGTCTGTGAACTATGAACCAGGAGACCTGGGCTTCAGTCCTGGCTTTACCAGTCCTAAGGCAAATCAGTCCATCTCTATGGACCCTGGGGTACACAATTATAAACTAAGAGGATTTGGGCACAGTTCACAGTTACTTGCTCCAGTGCAATAATCCTACATATATGTAAAGAGGGGCAAGGGACATGGTTATAATAATGAAACTTTGAGATGTGCTTAATAGGATGGATTTACAAGCCCTGATCAAAAAGAATTAGGTATATCTATATGTGCTAATATGGAAAGCTCTTTAAGTAATATTACAAGGTGAAAGTTTGCATAAGAAGTATGGTATGATTCCATTTATATCTGCAATAAATCACATAAAACAAAATTATGTATGAAAATACAGTTGTTGGGGCACCTGGGTGGCTCAGTGCGTTAAAGCCTCTGCCTTTGGCTCAGGTCATGATCCCAGGGTCCTGGGATCGAGCCCTGCATCGGGCTCTCTGCTCGGCGGGGAGCCTGCTTCCTCCTCTCTCTCTGCCTGCATCTCTGCCTACTTGTGATCTCTGTCTGACAAATAAATAAATAAAATCTTTAAAAAAAATACACTTCTGGGCACCTGGGTGGCTCAGTGGGTTGGACCTCTGCCTTCTGCTCAGGTCGTGATCTCAGGGTCCTGGGATCGAGCCCCACATCGGGCTCTCTGCTCAGCAGGGAGCCTGCTTCCCCCTCTCTCTCTGCCTGCCTCCCTGCCTACTTGTGATCTCTCTCTGGGTGTCAAATGAATAAATAAAATGTTTAAAAAAAAAGAAAGAAAGAAAATACACTTGTGTCTGGAAGGACTGATGCCAAAGTAACATCAGTAATCACCACTGGGAAGGTTCTAGGATTGAGGGGGATGAAGGGAGAACAAACTATTTTACTTTATATAACTTATATATTTTTATTTTTTTTAAAGATTTTATTTATTTATTTGACAGACAGAGATCACAAGTGGGCAGAGAGTCAGGCAGAGAGAGGGGAGGGAAGCAGGCTCCCTGCTGAGCAGAGAGCCCGATGTGGGGCTCAATCCCAGGACCCTGGGATCATGACCTGAGCCGAAGGCAGAGGCTCAACCCACTGAGCCACCCAGGTGCCCCAACTTATATATTTTTAATAGTCATATATTACTAATGTAATTTGAAATAAAAATAGAAAAAGAACGTGAAGTAGGTTAAAATAAAGTGGCTGAATGTGAGCCTTGAGATTCCAACTCTGACATTCATGATTTTAAGGCCACTTGTCCATGTTTATTTTACCTCCACCCATTGGACAGCAATCCACCCAAATACTGGTAATCCTAACAAGACAGAGTTGACCTTGGCAGCCAGTTCAACCAGAAGTGATAAGACAAGATGAGAAACCAGAAATAGAAATATTCTCAAAAGTAACCACCTCTCAAATTAAAACATATTAGCTCAGGAAAACTTAAGAACCATCTGACTGGTATGTACTCCATGCTTAACTCTAGTCTTCATTCAGTAGATGAAACAATGGCAAGAGTTATTAAAACTGGAACAGCTTCAAGTAGGATGTTGGCTGATCCACACAGGTCTTGAAGAAAAGGTTCTGACTTTCAATATAGAAAGGAAAGTTAGCCTCCCAAGATGCGATTCCTATCTTAGTAATCACAATCTTTAAATATGTATAAATTATTATCATAAAGCATTCGTGGTTTCCACCACTTTGAAAATGAGCTGTTGAAACTCTGAGATTAAAATAACTGCTTTATGTCATCCCTTAAATACTTTAAAATTAAAATCTTTTGAAGAAAGAGTCTATGCACCCACCAAATAATGTTTATAATTTAGAAATGCTAAATGTCTTCTAATACTACCACATGCACAGTGTTGAAATTCACTTTTAACTACTTTGATCATGTACAGAACATCCTAATACTCTCAGAAATTTAGTCGAAGAAGGGATGACTGTCTTCCCTCTTTCTGCCAGAATGGGGAATGTTTTGGGGGGCAGAGGGAAGGCTCCCCAAAGTGAAGAAAAGGGTCAGACCCAATTAAAACTGCAAAGGAAACTTCGAAAGGACGGATGCCATTAGCCCAAACTGGAATGTGGCCAAAACACGGTGTAATACTTCAACTCTTAGAAAAAGTCCCAGGGGGATATTTAACAACTGCAGGTGGCCAAATGCCTTCTCATAAGTCTCATCAGAAAAGTCACTTATGGCAACAATATTCACCAAGGTAAAACAATATTATTTGACAAACTGCATATTCAAGTACTATGTTTAAATTCTGACATTTGTCAGGTTATCAATTGAAACTACTTCTCTATAGGACAACTAGAGAACTGAGCTGCTTCTGTTAAGAAGCAAGGCTAGAACATAGGAAACAATTGTTATTTAAATCTAGCATCGGACTTCCTTAAATGAAACACCAATCATCATTTTGTCCAATAAACTGAGCCTTTATGCATGCATGTTTTTGATTTTCCTTCTAGGTTTTAGAAGTCCTCAGGATATTTTTAACTAAGATTGTATTCCCCACAATATTTTCTCATTATATGTTTATTTTATATGACTTTAATCAAGTTTATAGTTTCCATAATGTCCATAAGAAGGAGCTTAACTAGTTTTGAAAAAAATGTATTAGTTCATATTGTAAAACATTAATATGATGCACCTTCTTATATCCTTCTTAATTTATCTTTCTTTTTATCTCTTTAATTTCTTTATTTCCTTTTAAGCAACCAGCCCCTCTTTTCCTCCCCTTATCTCCTTCCCTCTCTCCTAGGGTTGCCAGAGAAACATTCTGTGAACTGTGATAGAAAGGCTGTGGAAAATGCAAGCCTGTTAAGTGACATAACACATCCATTCTTGAATGCTGCAAAGAATATTATGTGAGCAAAGGCACATAGTGAAACCTGAAAAAGGTTCCCGTTTTAAAATGCTGAATGCTTGAGAGTTCTGCTTTTACCTGCTGTGATTTAAAAGGCTCGAGGCCTCATTTTGAGCCACTAAAATTCAAAGTGACAGAAACCTACAAATTTTTATTGCTGTGCATTTAATAAAATTTACATTTACAAGCTGTCAGTTTGAAATGTTGAATAACGGGTACTTTCGCATTCAGAGGAGCAGATTTGGTTGTACTGGGGGTTCATTACTACCTACTTACACGTTCTTGAAATGCTCAGAATAATCCTTCAATCTATGACTTTTGATATCTCTTAATTCAACACTGCACAAAAACACCATTGAGCTTTGCAGTAAGGTCAACAAAAGGAATTTATTGTGCTCCCATAAAGCAAGGCGTAATTAAGAGCCCCCTTTCTGCTTGTTTTAATGTGCTAATACGAGAACATTAGAACCAACGAACAGCCAATTGCTAGGTGTCTGCAACAGCTGCCTAGGTTTTTGGTAATTTACTTACTCAATTATGTCGACTCTCTTAAATCCACAACACTGGTGGGTGGTAAGGTAGAGGGATAATAAAAAAACATAGAGTAGGAAACGCCTTTAATGCATGTTTTATGTGCATCTTGGGTAACATTTTTTGTTTGTTTGCTTTTGAGAACAAGAATTAAAGATTGTAACTTTAGGAAATTCAGCACAGGAATAACCGTGCATGGGTTTAAGACACCTCTAAAAATTATGACATGTCTAATAATCCTATGATTATGTGGTCCGTTCTGAAAAAGAATATTAAACCAAATGTTTGACTCAGTATTACAAAAACAGATTATCTAATGGCTTCCAAGGGGGAAATATGAGAAAGACCATTCATAAAGTTCCTTAATAGTAATAAATTACACACACTTCCTTATTCTCCACGTAAATGGAAAGACAAAGAGAGACTCTGAGAGGATGTGTTCTCACACTTTTATAAGAGCCACACTGTAATACAGTCTCTTAAAATTGTTTGCTATCAATATGAATCTGATATTCTTTCAAAGCAAGCCCCAGGAAAATGCACATTACGCTTGTGAAGTATCTCATTTTTTTAACATTCAAAGAAGCCTTGAATGCCAACTTTAACTTTAACTCTTCTTCTTTTTTTTTTTTTTAGAATGCATTTCCATTATAAGCAAATCAAAACAAACTAGGGGAAAAGGCCCAAAGTGTAAAATTCATCCAGATTTTCCTTGGCATTATTCAAATTTAAAAAAATTGAATTATTGAACTAAATGGAAATCACTGACAACAATGGAAATTCAAATGACCTCATTTTAAATTTTATTTAAATTATCTCTATAATTGTGGCATCTGTATAAAAAGACACATCTTTATATGCTGATATAAATTGATGCTTACAGGAAAAAAGTGAAGTAATTTTCTTCAAATGCCAAAATTTACCTAGTATGCATCATCTATTTTCTTTTCAATTTAAGTTCCACAAAATGTCTTTGGTAAATCAAATAATCTTCATGTTACAGTTCAGAAATTGTAGAAGAAATTCCAAATACCCACCTACTAGTTTTGATTGCACATTAGATATCCTTAAGCTTTCCTCCCTGGAACTTTGCCTTCTCTCTTAGACAAGGAGACATAATTTTAAAAGAAGAAAGAAGAAAAAATACCATATTTTAGTCATTGTGTTTAAAATCATTTTTATCTTTTGACTCAAAGAGAACATTTTTTCATTTTGGTCTCAAAGGAATTTAAGGTATAAAACATTGTACTCAATTAAGTCCTATACAATATTATGTTCAGTAATGCAGGTAACTTGCTAACTTTTCAAAAGGAATTTATGCCTCATTTTTTCTTTTTAGTTGCCAGCAGTGAATTAAACAGTTTGGAAGGGAGCAAATGAAACTTTGTTTTTAAAATGAAAAGTGAAACCTGAAAATGGCTGGGAGGCTACAAAATGACAGAAGAATGTGTAAAAGTCATCTTTTCTCTCTTTTATTTTCCTAATAATGAAGCCACTGAGCTAGAGGGACCCACTGAATTTTCACTGTGCAAAGATCACTGAACTAGCCTCTGTCTGAATTCTGTATGTCCACTGAGCCACTCAATTCTGTGTTGATAAGTCTGTTCTGGAAGATTACACCTTATTCAGAAAACATAAACGACTATCATATCTCTAACAGCGCAAAACAATTTCACCTCTCAAAATAAAAAACAAAAAACAAAAACCTGACAGTATAATAATTTCATGGTAAACCCAGCAAGTGACACATCCAAGATAACAATTGCCAAATAACTCACTTATCACAGTTTCAAGTTTTTAAAAAAAGATCTTTTGCCCTCATTCATCAACTCAGGGCAAGCTTAGGCTGAACAGGAATACTTACATGCTCTCTCTTCCTCAGACACTTAGTTTCAATGTTTGCTAAAATGCTAGGGTTGTTGGTGTAATGTATGCATTGAATATATTCAGTCTATATTAGTTGACTGGTTGCCTTCAGATAACTGAACTCTTAGTAACAAAAATAACACCAATATTAATATAATTGTATTTACTAACCTCTTGCTACACCGTCCTGCCTGGCATAAGTGTTGGAATTACAAGTCAGACGGCGCTGAGCAGCAATCTTCAAGAAAATTGCTTTAAATTGGCCTTCATTAGTGCTCACAGCACTGAAAAACAAATCCAAGTACATGCCTTATGGAAGGTAAGTCAGTAGCAATAGCTCCTTATTAAAAAGGCAGCACATTATTAACCTGCGCAACCAGCATGGACCACATTCTATAAATACTATTAAATAAAGAATATTTAACCACAAAATAATTCTGCTATTTCTAAGGATTGGGACAATTATGACCAAATTTAAAATTCCAACATTCAATGGTGTGTATATTAATTCCAGTTTACTCTTTTTCCATTTTAGAGAATTGGATATTGCAACTGAAATGTTGAATTTCCATTACATGGTATTGTTGCTGGGTTATTAAAAAATCAGTACCACACCATAGCAAAGAATAAAGAAACTAAACCTTTCAGAGGATATTCAAACTTATTTAGATACCAAACGCGAGAAGAAAATATATTTCAAAGTGAAGAAAAAATTCTTGTGTTTCATAGCTTTGGTTTGAAGAGCATGCTGTTTCTTGACATCTGCATAGTAAAAGGGAGTTTAATTTCCTTGGTCAACTATCCTTTCTGAAAATCCTGCATTGGCAGACTTGGAAATGGAAGGAATTTTTCCTGGGGATTAATTCGCAGCTCTTCTTAACACTCAAAAAGCTGAATATCTTCAGTACACAAGCCAGAGAATTTGGCACTTGGAGTTACACTTTTTAGCAAACAAATGTTAAAGAAAAATGTTCCCAACAGAAAGAGGCCATGTAAAGTCTGTCAGATATATGAAATGCTCAGCTACGAAACCGATATACATATTAATTCTTCCACTTGCGCTCTCTCTGCTTTACAACTTGAAAAGATTCCAGCATTTCATCCTTTATATTGGCATTTCCATTTCTGAATCTTACCACTGGTTTTGTTCCAAAAAATAACATTTCAAAACAGAACAGTAAAGTAAAACATTTTAGGCCTAGCAAATAAGACCACCTTCTGGAAAGCCAGGTAATTTTTCTCAAAGTCTAAGTTCATAGCCAATTCTTCCATTTCAACTTGAACCATTCAATTTAGTAAACACTTTTTTTTAAAACACAAGTTTCTGTGAATTCATGTCTGTTCGGTGAAACATGGCTATTCATATCAATGGAGGGAGTAGCTTAGAGTAGTGGCTAAAATTTGGATGTTAAAGTCAACTGATCCTTGTTCCACTCTTTACTGTAAGGAAGCTAATCACACTCTCCAAGTCTCGACCTTCTCAACTGCTAAGTGGGGATAATATCAAAGATTATCATAAGAGGAAATGAAGTAATGTTTGTAAGGCATCAAGCATAGTGGTTAGCACATGGGAAGCTCTCCAAAATGATAGTTATCTCCCTGCTTGACTTGATCATTTTTAAAAATCAAATAGAACAGTTTTAGACCAAAATGGTCAGTTACATCTTGTAAAACTTTATCAATACTCAGCTCAAATTTCAATTGGTCCAACGCAGACTGCTTATATCCACCAGATAAAATGTGAAAACCTGGATCATTTATAAAATACTCCTCCCCTCTCCAGACACACACAAATGTCAAGTGTTTCCCTCCAAAATATCTGGCTATATGTTTCTGTAAACAGGGCTTAAAGTGACAAATAATATTTTTCACTTTTCTTCAAAGCCTTTTGCCATCTTAAAAATAATTATGCTGTCTTCCTTCTTATGTCATTTGCATGTAAACCAAATTGTATTTTAAGTATTTATTTCAAGATATGTCTTGAAGCTGACTTTGAAATTTCTTCCCATTGTAGAATTTCTTCCCATCAAGTAGAATTCTCAAGCCTTGTTCTTTATTCTAGTTCTCTATTCAAAGAAGCTACTGTTTTGGGGGAGAGTCTTGATTAAAAACAAAACAAAACTCTGTGTGTGTGTGTGTGTGTGTGTGTGTATTTGGAAAGTAAGGGTATATAGTGGGTTGTTTTTGTTTTTTTTTTTCCCATTCTCTTGCATACACAAACTATTCTTTTTCAATACAAGTAATATAAACTAACTCTCTTACATTGCAACACCTATCAGGACCCAAGATTCTTTATTTTTATGTCAATCTACCTGTTCTTTACTGAGCAACTCATTTCTAGATCTCTAATTATCTTATGAAAATTATTTTTGTTTTATGGTTACAAATAAAGGAGTAGAGAAATCCACAATAAAAACCTGAGGTGGCTTATTATCTGCATGGAGTGTGACAATTATTTCAAGCTCATTTGCTTTAAAGAAGGGAACTGGATACCCTGTTCAGAGGGTAGGGCAGCTTCAATTTAAGCTTCCTGTCTGTAAGGCAAAGTTGGGAGGACAGCCAAAGCAAAGCAATGGCAAAATAACACAAAACAAAATCCCAAACACCACCTCCAATATAATGATGCACTTGCCATGTGATCTCTGAAGAGAAGACTGACTGCAGAAAGGTGCCCAGGCCCAGTTTCCGGAGGAATCAAGAGCTTCCTCCTGTCCTGGGGCTTAGGCCACTGTGGGGGCCAGCTTTTAGGCATCCAAGACAATACAGATTTCACCAGCTTATACCTAACCAGGCCATTTTCTACTTGCCTCCCTCTGTCCATGGAGGTGGGGATGCGAGAAGTCAATGGGAGTTCAGGGCATGTGAGCCTGTGTAAAGCAAGCCCATACAGCCCAACCAGGCCCATAAAAGCCAGGAAATGAACAAGTTCAAGTTCTCATAGTGTGTTAATGTGCCCACAAATGTACCTACTTTATACATTTAACAGCTCATGTAGTAATGAAAAATGCCATGTAGAACATATAGCTGCATGTGCAAGGTGGGTAATTAATATGCCTATATGTGCTCCCTAATTGTTTCATTCCCTGTATTTTTGGTTAATGTAACACTCTGCAAACTTTTATATAAATAGTTTGTGTTTTATATGGAATTCCATGTAAAAGAAACCAAGGGGGAATGACGAATAAGGGAAAATTCTGATGGTATTCTTACTGAATTTCATTAGCTCAATATTCTACCTTATTTTTCCCCCCTATTAACTGCCAATATATTGACACAAAATTTTCAGTGACTAGCATGGTCACTCAGCAAGGCCATGGCCGGCTTAGGAAAAGAAAAAGGAGAATCCCTATCTGTCAAAATTAACATTTCATGTTTTCTGTCATTTCTCAGCCAAGCCATCTTTGTAAAACAGCCAGATATCAAGTTTGACATTTGAAGTCCAAACATGCTTGAGTTGTCCGTTGAAAACTGGGGAAGCATGGGATAAAGAGCTGAATTTTAAGGTTTTCACTATTACTAGTGAGGTCTGGGTTTTGGTTGTTTTTCTAGGAGAACCCAAAGGCCACTGAAGATGTTTTTCCATCAATTTTTTCATAAGCATTTAAGCTAAAGGGAAAAAAAAAAGTGGAAAGATGGGAGGACATGGTTTTCTTTGGGGGAAGGAAATTAGAAGTCACCGCAAATAATTCACCTGGATAGGTAAAGGCGAGCAAACACTGTTTGCTTGTGAATCCCTGACAACTTCATTGCCCTGTACCCAAGGGAGGAGGCAGAGCCTCTCGCTTCATTTCAGACCCGCCAGGAAAGGGCTTTGAGAAGGGAACTGGGGAGGAGCACGTTCCAGGTGTGGGTTCAGCTCGGCACTCGCCAGCGGCCTCCGCAGGTGGCTCTCCTTGGCAGCAAGGCCAGGCGCAAACCCGCTTGCTTGGGAAGCCTGACGTGACCCCCGTCCAGGCTGGCAGGAAGCGATGTTCCTGTTCTCTACAAGGAGAATGGGCCTCCGCGAGTCGGCGGCAGCGGGGCCCGGTCTGCTGATGTGCTTCGGGACAAACCGCGGCAAGACCCGAGTTAGGAAAACCTCGACTTCATACTCACCAGATGGTGACTGCCTCCCACCCCCTCATCCCCAAAGTTGGCAAAAGCCTCGTCTCCGGATTGACTGTCGGCCAGGACGCTCGCCAAAGCGCTCGGGGCTCCAGCAAAGCTGCAGCGCGTTGCCGTTCCCTCCCCTGAGGGGACCTGGGAACTGCCCGGCCCCGCACCGCGTGCGCCGCGAGACTCAACCGTGCGACAGCTACTCGGAGGCCGAAGGCGCCCGGGAGACTGCGGCTGGTGGCGGCTCACTGACGCTGCAGACTTCGCGGCGGGGTGGCCTCGTTGGACGAAGTGGCCTAAATGCCCAGTCCTGGTCCCAGGTCCCAGGTCCGACTCTCAACTGCTAAACTGTCACCTCCCCGAGGGCGGATCTCTAGCTGTCTAGCACCCTGGCCCCCGGGACAGGCTGACCAAGCCCAGGCCGTAGGGCACTGCACGCGCCTACCTGTCCCCGCAACATGCGGCATCTCCCTGTGAGGTCCATGAAACCACGTGCACCAGAACCACCCGTGGGCTAAAAGTGAGGATTCTGGGCCTCACCCTCACCCACTGAAACCAAGCACGCTGCCCGTTGCATTTTTACTCGCGCTGAAATTGGAGGCTTGCTGGGCCCTGACCGACCGCAGCTTTTTCGTTTCGGAAACGCGGGTAGCCTCGGAACGAGAGAGATACTATCAGCCCGATCTTACAGAAGAAGGACCTGAAGCACAAAGAGGGGGTGTGGATGCCCAAAGCCTCATGTGGGCAGCAGCCCTGCGCGGCTGGGGCTGTGCGCCGCTCAAGCGCTGTCCGACGGAGCACTGGGCTGCTAGGATTTGGAGAGAGTCCCCTCTCCCGCTTCTGCTCCCGCGTACCGACTCCCCTCCACCTTTCCCCAAACCTCGATTGCTGGCGTTCTGGGGGCGTTCCAGGGGCCGGAAAGGAACGCCCAGCTTCAGGGCAGGGGCTAGTTCACCCAACTAGTCCTGGGGAATGGGGGAAGGACCCGCTGGCGGGAGTCTTTGCAGAGGGGCCAGGTGACCTCTGTGAGAGACCGGGCTGCCTCCCTCAACCCGATCCCATCCAACTAAAACTGCGCTGCGGCGTCTACCCCATTTCATTCCACCCGCGCGGGGCCCCCGCTCCCCGCCCGGTTCCACTCCACTCACGCGGGGCTTACGCCAGTCACCATCCTACCCCACCCACGCGGCTGCTCCAGACAACAACCTGGGACTGGATTCCAGGACGAACCCGTTTTACACTCCCGGGTCTCGAGCCTCGGCTTCCAGCATCCTGGAAGGGCGCAGTGTTTGGGGAACCGGGGAAACGGTTCGTTGGTGGTAATAGGGTGGCCTTCCAACGGGAGCTCTCGGAAATAAAATTTAATCAGCATCCTCTGCGCGCAAGGCCAATAGCCCTAATTCATAGAAGTCTGTGCTCTGCTTGGGACTGAAGGACCAGGTATTGAAGGCAGGGTGTATCAGGCTAGCGGCCGTGTTCCAGATCCTGGAGTCCACCCGGGAAGCAGAGGAGAAGACACATGCCAACGTGCTGGCAGACCCCGTCCAGCGGGGATTAGCTCAGCAAGTCTGTTCGCCTGCTCATCATCCATAACCGATGGGTTACAATGCCTTCCTCTCTCCACAAGTATTCAGAGAAGACTATCAGATGTCAGGCAACCTTCTGGGTCGGAGGCACACAAGTAGAAAGCAGCGTAGAGGCGTAGTTAAAGACGAGAGCTATCAAGGTTCAAATCCAGGTTCTACTGTTTGGTTAACTATAGGACCAGAGAAAAATTCAGCTCTTTGTACTTCGGTCCTCATAGCTGTAAGATGGGGAGGATAGCAATACCTCCTTCATGGAAAGGATGTGACAAATCATCGAATGGGCATAGATAATTTGCCAGGGTGACTGGCCCCTCTGGGAAGCTCAACAAATCGTGAGCTGTCACTACCATGCTCCCGCTTCAGAGCGCAGCGTGGTACCCATCAGTCTTGACAACAACATTTCCATAAGGATCAGAAGCAAGGGATGCAGAGGTGAAGAACTCAAGGAGGAGCCCGCACCCTGGGCGCTAGCCAGGTGGATGCCAACCGTTGGCCCCTGCCAACAGGACCGGAAAGCTGAAAGCACAGAGATCCTGCTTGCTCTCCCAAATCTCGGGGTTCTGGGTCGCGCGAGGCGATCCAGCAGTGCTCTGGGCGCGCGGCGCGGTCCAGGAACCCCAGAACTAACCGTGGGCTCAGACGTCAGTGGAGCCGCGCAGAGGAGTTGCAGGTGCCGCGGCCCACACAATTCATCCCAAACTCAGGAAGCAACAACGCTGGGCACCGGGGAGCCAAGCCAGAGAGTTGGAGCAAGTGGTGCTAGGCCCCAGCTTCGCTTCTTCGGAAATGAGTTACTAGATAGACTCATATCTTAGGGAATTCCAGTGGGAAAATTATCTCAGTTTCAGGATGTCCTTCAGTGAGATGGACAGAAGTTGCACCACAAGCCTCTTAAAAGCTCAGCTGGAAAGGCTTAAAAATGTACTGTGAGCCTTCCTGTGAACAAGTCCCCAAAGGCCGTTTCAGGTTATGATCTGACTTAATAATAGGGGTCCCCGTTTTTCCAGGACTGAGTGCTAGGCACATTGCAAAAATATTTCACTTGCTCTAATTCTAAATCTACAAAATAGGTCCTGAAGCTTTGTGGACCTTTTAAAAACTGCGGGCATATTGAATGTGGTTCCTAAGATCTAGTAAGTAATCAGGATTTGTGATCAGTTGTCCTGCAGACAAGGAGTCCATGAATCCCAGATCAATTCTGCCCTTCCACTGGCGTTTTGTGGAGGACTACCTAGCAAGAACCCCTCTCTATCAGACTGCAGCCCGCCTGCCCCACCCACAGACCTGATGGACTACAACAGGAATATTAGCATAGCATTTTCCTCTTTAAGAGTAGACTGGACAGCCAGTGGCAGCAAGCGCCATGGCCTTGAAGTGTCTCTTCCAGTGGGTCACATCATCCAATTTCAGTCAATCTGCTTGTTCTGACAGAACACCTTTAAGACACAATTACAACTGACCCAAGCCTCTGCAGCCCTTCCTATTGGGAAATTCTGGAGTCTCTGCTGCTAATGGAAGTCATTATCTTTCTTGGAGACGTGGCAGGCTGGGTCAAAGAGGCTGTAATGGGTGCAAAGGCCACACAACTGTGAGTGGTTGTGTCAGCCTTGAGTTCAGGTCTTCTCTAAAGTCCTTGTCTCTGACCAATCACACCCAGTTAGTTACCAGAGCATTAAACAATTAATGTCACCTCCCTCTATACTAGGAGTATAAGTGTCTATAAGGGCAGTTCATAAGAGCTAACAATACTGAACTCTTACTGAGTGTTAGGCAGTGAGATAAATGCTTTACATCTACCTTTTAAAAATCATTTTACACAATAAGAAACCAAGGCACAAACACATTAAGTATCTATTAGCTTAAGGTCACCTTGCTAGGAAATGGCAGGGCTGAAATTGATATCCAGGCTACCCTCCAAACTGCCAGGCTCCAGGCAACGCTTACACCATCTCTTTGCAGGGCTCCTTAAGCTCTCAGTGAATGGTAGCCTCTATATTTGTTTATTTAAATCCAAGCAAAGACCTGGGATTCCTTCACATGCGAGCCATGGCATTTTGAAACAGCCATAGCTGTTTGAAAACAGCTAACGTGTATTGATTGCTTATCATACCCAGGGCACCAGGAACTGGGCACTTATTATATACCAGGCACTATTCTAAGTTTTAACTCATTTAATGCTAAGCAAACCCCTATGAGGTACGTTCTATTCCTATCCCCAATTTACAGATGAGCAAACTGAGGCCCACTGTCATCCGGCCAGTAAAAGGCAGAGTTGGGTTTGACTCCCAGGTACTTTGACTATAAATGATTCTATACTGGATATGAAGATGTAAGATTCCTCTGCTTAGAAGCTACTGCACCATTATGTGTCATTTCTCTCTCTCTCTCTTTCTCTCTCTCTCTTTAATTAGAGGGATGTCCTCTCTGATGGAGTTTCTCTACAGAGCTAAAGCACAACCAGCCCAAAGGAAAGAGGAGAGCCACCACCCCCAAACTTGGCCTCAGTCTCTAAATTGGTAAAATGAGCAGTTGATCCAGCTCTTGTAGGTTTGAGGCTTGCAAGTTGTGCCTGGAACCTGAATGACAGGACAGCTATCCTGTCCAGAGGGGCTCTCTACAGCCTCTGGGCATGTCTTTATAAGTAAGTGTGCATCAACTACATCCCAGGGCTCTTTGCATACTCTGGGGGTTACCAAGCACTTTCAAACCCACCCTTCTATTTGTGCCTTCCATTCAGAAAGGTGAAGGGAGATCTGTTACTCTTTAACTTTTAATAAGAAACCAAAACCCAGAAATCACAGTGGACAACACCCACTTTGGCTTCAGGCTGGCCTGGGTCATCAACAAACAAACTCCCAGTTGTCATGATAGCTAATTATCTTCAGTCTTCCTCCAGGGAAGCCTCAAACTTATTCACGTCTAAAAAATGTATTCTTAACACATTTCTTTTTAATCAACAAAGGCCAACTTTGGGGATTGCATGGAGGCAGATGTAACAGAGAAGCCAGCTGATTTAGCATTTACGCTGGTTGGCACACCTGGGCTGCATCCTCTTCCCACTCCTTCCCTGGGCATCCCCAAAGTCCTTGGATCAGAAACAGTTGAGACTGCAGCAGAGACAGAGTGTGGTCCACAGCAGACCTTGGGTGGGGTGGGGGAGAAGGTGTCCAGCGTGATGAGGCCCACAGGATCCATGGGACAGATGCCAGGTGGTAGTTGCAGCAGGGAGCTAAGGGGGGGAGCACGAGTGGTTGAGATGGGGTAAGGTAGACGGGGAGAACCACACCTGCTTTCAGACCTTGGTGTGTTGTGTTTTTTGTTTTGTTTTGTTTTGTTTTTCTCTTCTCCAGTTGTTTCTGGAGTGGGTACATAGTCTGGTTGACACTGTTGGGTCTATGCAGCTGCTGCGCACTTACACTGGAGCAGTGTCTGCAAACTCTGGTGGTTCCTCCCAGAGGAGACTTTGCAGAGTGCAGCAGGGGCTTGTCTGCTTCTGGGCCCTCATGCCACCCTTGGCTCAGGGCTCTGTGGGGACAACAGATAACCTCTGGGATTCACCTGCACACCCTAGGGAAGCTCCGGGTTTCCTTATATGATTGGGTTGTGTTCCTTAGCAACAGTAGCGTTCCCCCTTTCTTAGCAATAGCAGCGTCCCTTCCCACCACCGGGAAGTGGCACAGCGGCATCTCGGCACTGCTGGAACAGAGCCCCAGCCAAGGTTGGCCCCTCCCCAGTGCCTGGATAAGAGGCCTCTACCAATCTCCCAGTCATTTTTGTAGGTGAATATTTTCAACCTTGTCTTACAGAGAATGGATCTGAGGTTCTGTGACATACGCACAAGGCCCAGTTATTAAATTCTGAGCAGACACAACTCGTCCCTTGGACCTTTGTGCCTCTGTAGAACCAAGTGCTTTGGTCAACATCAGGCCCCTTGGGCCTATGTGATGAGCCATTTTTATTGTGGAACCTCTGGCGGAGGGGCTGTATCTCTTCAGTTCTCTATCCTCAGGGTCTCCCTCAGACCCACACTTGAAACAGGGGAGATGGGAGAAGGGCAAGGAAAGCTACTCTTGAAGCGAACTGGAGAATTTTGGCTGATAATGAGTATGCTGGGTCCACGGAGCCTCTAAAGTGAGCAACACCTGAGACATGGACAGGAAAATCTTGGTTTTAGCTTTCTGCCTCCTGGCCTTAATTTCTTCACAACGAGAAAGGGGAATAATAATCTGTACCTGGCTGGTATGAGCGATGAATATGAGTGGTCAAGGGGAATTGCATCAGTCTGGAAAGCAGTCAAAAGCACAAGTTCTGGGTGCGACTCCATCTCTAGTAGCCCTGTCTTCCTGGACAAATTACTTAACCTCTCTGTGCCTCAACCTCTCCCTCTGCATTAAGCTTACCCCAATGTTCCCTAGAAAGATTTGCCTCACTGGTTTTGAGGCTTGCAAATAAAAGAAAAAGCCAGGTCTCCCTTTCTCAGGCTGAGGGACACAAAAGCCTCCCTGCTCAGAATTCCAGAGATGGTTTTGAAAAAAACATACCCTCCAATTACCAACCCTGACATCTTGGACAAGAGGTACTCCCCTCTCTGCTCCTCTGTGTCCCCATTTGTAAAATGGGTCCCTAAAACGCATCAGTCTCTGAGGCCCCTGCCAAGTTCCGGTTTTTGTCATTGGTACTTGGCGTGGCGGGGGTTCTTGTTGGAGGGAGGGGCCGGAAGACTGAGGAGCCAGCAAAGACCGATCCATCCCTAGGGCTCCTCCAGCTCCACCCCTTTGGGCGCGGCTGAGCGGGTGGGTGGAAGCACCAGCCACAAGATCTCTTTGCCCCAGCAGGGAGGGAGAACCGTGGGGCCCAGAGTTCCCGCTGCCACATATGGTCTGTGGATTTAGGTGTCAAAAACCGGAGAATTAGAAATGGTAATTTTCCGTCATTATGGCTGAAACGCGATCTGTCACAACAACTGGAACATGTCTCCGCGCTAGCGAAAATAATGTTCGTGATTAGGAATCATTACGCATGTCAAGCCGAGTCCATTAAGTTGTAGGGAGAAATTAGGCTTGACGGGCGGAATCAAACTACAAATATACAGGCCTCGCCTTCAGGCAGCCGAGCAGCAGCCCTGGGGAGGAGGCGGGCCAAAGCCGGGTGTTTTCTTAATAGGAAACTGCCCAGAGAATTAATGCCCCTTTGTCGCCCCCCATGGGATTCCTCCGCCTCTCCCCACCGCCCAGACCCCACCCCAAGAGAGAGAGTGGGGCGCGGAGGTGTCGGAGGCTTCGGAAGCAGTGACTGAGAGCTTTGCAGTCCCACAGGCCCCTGGGTAAGTTCCGCGCTCACCACTTGCAAGTTGTGACCCTGCCCCAGTCACTTGACCCTCCTGAACTTCGCTCCCTCCTCTGTAAAGGAGAGATAATCCCACCCACTTCATGGGGTTCTCCTGGGGCTTAAAAGCGAGCAAATATCGTCACCGGAGCGCACTAGAAATCCTCAGACCCGGGAGATGCCTTTTCCGTCCCTGGAACACTCCGCTTTGGGTCCCGGTGAAATGCGCTGCTGGGTGCGCGGGAAGGGATTGGTGGCGGGAGCTGTTGGTGGCGGGAGCTAAGGATCTCTTGCCAATCAGTCCCTGAGAAAGGAAGTCAGAATCTGCAAATCCCAGAAGGGTAATCTCAGAGCAACCCCTGTGCCTTGGGTAGACCGTGTACTCCCTTCTCTATAACACTACCAAAGAAAAGGGTCACTAAATCCTCCCCCCTGCCTCCCTGGGCCTGCCCCCGCCAGCAGCCCAGAAGGATCCCTGGTGTCACCAGGAACCACACTGTTAGCCAGAAGAGGTAAATAAAGGAGCCAAGAGTAAGAAACCTTCCTTTTCAGGCAGCTGTCTAGTCCTCCTAAGATGAAAAGGCACTTTACTATCCCCTGATACGCCCTGTACGGAGTTTGGGAAGGATTCTCTCCTTTTTGCAGATGGGTTCCCCCTGCTCAAGTGTGAGCCTGGGAAGGCTGGTTCCTGCTTTGCTCTGGATCCACATCACCTCTGAGAGCTTGCCCTGGGCCAGGCACCAACTCCACACTGTCCCCCTTTTATCTCCCACCAAACCTCTATCTCCATACTTCCTTCCTGTGGGGAAACTGAGGGTCAGAGGTTAGGGAAGTCACCCAAGGGCTGGAAGCTGAGAGAAGTGGGAGTCAAGCCTGCTCTGCCTGCAAAGCCGGAACACCACGCTGCCATTTCCACCTACAACGCCACGGTCATCCACCCCTCCCCCCCTTACCTGGTTCTCTGTCCTCCTTGCTCCTGGTTGGGGAATCCCCCTCTCAGAGAAGTGGTGAAAATGAAATGAGCTAAGGCAGTAAAACATTTAGTTTGGGCCCTGACATTTCCGGACCTCATTCTTCTCCTCTGTAAATGGGATCCTTGCAGCCGCGGCTCTGCGGTGGGGAACAGAACGGAAATATGGCCAGCGCTGAGTACTTTGGAGCCAGACAGTCTAGTTCGAACCCCATCTCCGCCAGCAATAGCCACAGCGTATGGTCCATACCCAAAGCAGGATAATAGTAATGGAGCTGCCAGGAGGAATGAATGAAATAATTCAAGGAAAGCGCTTAGGGAAACAGATTAAGTGCTAAATAAAGCACTGATTACCAGAGCAGTGATTGGCCTGCACAGGCTTGGAGAGCCGCAGCCAGGCGGAGGAGAAGCTGACCCCAGCCCCCTCCAGAAACTTCTCAGTGTTTCAGCAGCTCCTAGAACTAGGGATGGGAATGGGGACATCAATTCCGCAGGGCTCCTGGGTTCTGGGGCTGTTCCTCCTGGATCCTCCCACAGGCCCCCGGGAGATGGAGGGGTTGTTCAAAAGGGAGGATGGGGGTGCCTGGGTGGCTCAGTGGGTTAAAGCCTCTGCCTTCGGCTCAGGTCATGATCCCAGGGTCTTGGGATCGGCTCAGGTCATGATCCCAGGGTCTTGGGATCGAGCCCCGCATCGGGATCTCTGCTCAGCGGGGAGCCTGCTTCCTCCTCTCTCTTTGCCTGCCCTCTCTGCCTACTTGTGATCTTTGTCTGTCAAATAAATAAATAAAATCTTTTTTTAAAAAAGGGTGGGGGAAGGATGGGCGGGAACTCCAGGCCCCTGGAGCTCCCGGCCTATTCTCCACTCGGTGCACATTCAGAATTGGGCAGACTCAGAGAGGGAATTAAACGAGGGGACATGGCAGGACAGAGCCTTAGCCTGAGTAGAGAGACCTTCTGACAGAGTCCAGCAAAGACTTGCCCCTAGCGACTAGCACATACCAAAAGTGCTCTTACAAACATTTAACATCCAAGGGACTCCTGGGTGTCTCAGTCGGTTAAGCAGCGGACTCGTGATTGCCGCTTGGGTCAAGATCTCAGATTGGTGAGGTCAAGCCCCAGAGCCCCATCTTGGGCTCCCCACTGCGTGCGTGTGGAGCTTACTTTGGTAGTAGTCTCTTTCTCCCTCTCCCACTGCCTCACCCTCCTTAAAAAAATTAACATTCCAGTGACCTTCCTTGACTGATCTCTCAAATGATACCCCGTGCTTGCCCTGCGATAACCTACGCTTACTTCGTTTTCCTTTTGGCACTTCTATCTCTGTCTCCCACTAGATGGTAAACTACGCTAGTGTGGGGCCTTTCTCCGCTGTACTCCTCAGGCAGAGTAGCTGCTTAACAAATATGGCTTAATATTTGGATGAATAAATAAAAGACAATAGAGAGAATGTCAGACAGTTCCATGCAAATATTTTTCTCTTAAAAAAAACCTCCCTGTTGATAATTCCCCTGCCAGCTCTTTTGAGCCCTCCCCTTGGTCCTGCACCCGGGAAGGGTAAGACCCCAGTTCTCCTCCCTATGTGTCCTGTGGCTATCTTGCTGAGTGAGTTCTGGAGCTCCTTCTCTAGACTGAATCATAAAGTAGGACACTAGCCTCTCACAAACAGAAGGACCAGCATGACAGGGAGGGCCTTCCTTTAGGAAACACTGCAGAGAACAATTAGTGTAAATCAAATAAATAATACACATCTTATAAAATAATTATTTTAAGAAACTTTTCTGCAAGTTATTATGGACAGAAAAATATCAACTGGAGGGGAACTGGCTGGCTCAGTCCTAGAGCATGAGACTCTTGATCTCGAGGTTGTATGTTTAAGCTCCACATTGGGGATACCTGGGTAGATCAGTTGTGGGGCTTCTGCTCAGGTCCATGATCCCATGGTCATGGGATCAAGCCCCATCAGGCTCCCTGCTAGGCAGGAAGCCTGCTTCTCCCTCTCCCAGCTTGTGGAGAGACAGCACCTTGCTGTCTGTCTCTGTCAAATTAATAAACTCTTTTAAAAAAAGAACCCACATTGGGTGCAGAGATCACTTGAAAAAATAAAATCTTGGGGCACCTCGGTGACTCAGTCAGTGAAGTGTCTGCCTTGGCTCAGGTCATGATCCAGGAGTTCCGGGATCAAGCCCCAGCCCTATGGCCAGGCTTCCTGCTCAGTGAGGACTCCCCACGACCCCCCCCCCCCCCGCAAGGTGTTTCTTGCACTGTCTCTCTCAAATAAATAAAATATTTTTAAAAAATAAAATAGTTTTAAAAAAAGAAGGAATCAACTGGAAAGCAGTTGCTGTACATTTTTAAGCCTTAGAAGTCTATACACTGAATTTATTTTAAAAGCACAACTGCAGTTGCAAAAAATGTACAGAACCTGTTGCAGCCAAGGTTTCCAATGAGGGCTAACTGTTCTTCTGTTTTGATTGTTTTTATAATCACTCAACACTGCTTGTCTATCCCTTCCCATCTCCACAGATAAGTTTCTTTAAATGTCTTTGTTTAACTTGGCAAATAATATTATCTATTAGGCTGTGAGTATTTCATGGTGCCTACTGTTCAGGGAGCACTCCCTTATTTTTGTGGAGGTGGGGGTAATTTTCCATATTTTCAGCAGAGCAACTCCTTTTGGGTCTTCATCAACCATCTGGTTCCAAATCCATGCTCTGTCCCCATAGGGTTTTTCAGGAGGTAGATTTTAATGCCTTCCCTCCCGGAGAATCAAAAAGACCTCGTGCTTGAATGCCTGGGTTCAGCTTCTCCAGCTAAGCACTTGGGCAACAGCACCTTCTTCCTCTTTGGGGGTTATTCATGGAACCAGAACTCCTTGCTAGTGAGATTCAATGGAAATGGGCTGGAGAATACATTCATGAAATATAAGACACTATACAGCAGGAAATTTTCATCTAAAACCATGTGAAGGGGCACCTGGGTGGCTCAGGTTATGATCTCGGGGTCCTGGGATTGAGCCCGCGTCAGGCTCTCTCCTTATGGGGAGCCTGCTTCCCCCTCTCTCTCTGCCTGCTTCTCTGCCTGTGTGTGATCTCTCTCTCTCTGTGTCAAATAAATAAATACAATCTTAAAAAAAAACCCCAAATACCTCTAATTTAATCTTCAAAAAATAAATAAAACAAAACCATGTGAAGGGGCGCCTGGGTGGCTCAGACGCTTAAGTGGCCGCCTTACTTTCAGGTTGTGATCTCCAGGTCCTGGGATTGAGCCCCACAGGGGGCTGCCAGCTCAGCAGGGATTCTGCTGCTTCCTCAGCCTCTCTCCCTGCTTATGAACTCTCTGTGTCAGTCTTTCCCAAATGAATAAATAAAAAATCTTTAAAAAAATGAAAACATGTGAGTGCCAGACCCTGAGTTGGGAATCCAGAGACCTTGAGCCCTTTGTCCAAAGCAGCTATCCCAACTAGAAGCACTGTGTTTAGGTGTCATCATAAGCCCACACCGGGAGGAGGGCAGGTAGGATCCCAAGTTCACCTCAAGGCCTGTAGGTAAAGCAGTTCTGCCCAGGGCCACTGAGGCCCAGCCCCCCCACCCCCCTTAGGTCTGTCCCACCACCAGATCCACCACAAATACCTCTCCAAGGGTATCCCCATCCACCAGGCCTGGCTCTCAGCTCTGTGGGGCAGCTAATGCTCTCCAATTTCCAAACTGGAGCATTCTCCCACCCCACTCCCAGCTCCCACCCCCAAATAAATCAGCAGTACAACATTCATTCAACACCATGGTGTTTTTCAGCCCTCAGCCGGTCAGGTATGGTATACATTTTAATAGGATCAAGTTTGAGATGATGAGATGATTTGTCAAGTTTCCTCAAAGCTAAGGTGGTACCAGGAAGAATTTGAGCCCCAGGCCTGAGAGCTTGACCCCAAGACATGAGGGGCTCTCCTGCTCAGACCCCCAGGACTGGTGCCCAGCAGGCCAGGAGAAGAAGACCTTGATGAGGTTTGGGAAAGCTCCGCTGGCCCTCCTGCTCTGGGCTGGCTTCTCAACAAGACCTGTGGGTATGCACTTGGAACCAGGAGGGAGGGATGTGGTGGGGGCTGACAAGGACAAAGCTGAAGGATTCTGATCCTAATTCATGAGTGCTTCAAATGTATATTCAACATCAAAGAGCAACAGGCTCCATGCTAGGCACTTAGGGCTCCTGTGGGGGCGGGCCTTCCGGACCTGTCTTCCCAGAGGTTGCAAGACCAGGTCAGACCACACTAGAGCTCAGCACTGAACCCAGTATTACTTATCACTGCAGCAAGTAGGTGGGACAGCTTCAGGAGCGACATTTAACTGAAACTTCCCAGGAGGGTTGACTCAGAAAGCCTGAGACCTGGAAGTTGAGACTTGAAGGGACATGGGAACTTGGGCAGGCTAAGTCTTCCCATTAGCCTGGGTTTTCTCTCACCTGCTCTGTGTCCTTCTCTTCATTGTCACCACCTCATATGTGTGTGTAGCTTCCTTTCCCAGTTGGAGGAAGGGGACAAAGCCCAGTCGCTTAAGTTCCCCCAGAGGGGCAGTGTCCCAGGCCTCGTCAGAGAGGGATTCCCAGAAGTCATCACCCTAGTGACACTCCTGCTCCAGGTCTAGGACGCGTGTGGACCAAACCCAAGCCGCCCCTGTCCGCAGGAGTACCGGAGACACCTGTCCAGGAGAGGAGATTTTACTATTTAGTTTTCGATCCTCAGGGAAGAGTGTCAGTTTCACTGACGGCTATCGCAAAAACACGAGCAAAAATGTAGTAGGGTGGGACAAAACCCCAGCTCCGCGGGTTACTCGAAGCTGTGGGGACACTTCAGTGCGGCATTGGGTCACTCGAGCTCTTTGGCGACTTCTGACCCTGTGTAGCCCTTTTGGGCTGCACGCGTCAAAGCATGGACCAGCGGGGGACACCGAGGTCCTGAGAAAACATTGTGGGCACAGCCCGGCCAGGGCCCCCTGCGCAAAGGGCAGCAGCGCCCGCTCGGTAACGTGCGCGTCCTTGCGTAAAAACCTCCGAAAACCCCACCGCGGAACTGCAGCTCCACGGAGGGAGGCCTTGGCGCACACAAGAGGAGCCATTCAAAAATGTTAATAAGCTTATTAAAATAATCGGTTTACTGGCTCTTGTTTTACAGCATGCTGCCCACCCTTGGTGAACTATGGGAGAGAAAGTACTAGTGGCATTAATTTTTTTTTTTTCTCCTTAACGTATTTTCCGTGTTTTCCATCCAAGGACAGGGGACTCTCCGGGGCTCAGTGCGGCCATCGAGGCGGAATAGCCTCAGGCCTCCCACCTCCGGAGGGCGGTGGGTGGGGAGAAGTCTAAACCGAGGACCACAGCTGGCCACCCAGGCTCGGGAAGTGCAAAGGAGGCGCAGAGATAATAACTTTGGAGAGACCTATGGTACTGGAATTGGGGAACCCAGGTCTTTTTAAAAAATGAAGCAAAACAACCCTCCTTCCAAAATCTGCGCACGAAGGGCATGGCTCATTATTTAAAATAGAAAGACTTTGTCTTTTACCTCCATTCCAAGCCAGAGTTCAGATTTAAGGAGCATCTCACACTCCCCCCCCCCTTTTAAATATAGATGCGGAGAAAATAAGTTAATTGCCTAGGATTCATCAAGTCAGTGGCAGAGCTGCCTCCAGCCTGTAGACACAGGACCCAGGTAGAATCACTTAATGGGTGTTGGAGGCCATTGAGCCCGACTTGACCACTTCCCGCCCCCAGATGTGCTGGTGCTGGCTGCAGGGAGAAGCTCTCACGTTGGTCTCCCAGACGTCCAGAATTGCACCCTCCTAAGGGATAGGGCGCACGCCCAAGTCGTAGGAGCCCTGCTCAGCCAGGTGGCCTGAGTGTGACAATCAGAAGCAGGCCGGGCTGGGGAGGAGAAGGACTCACTGAAAAGCCCCCAGAAGCCCCCAGAAGTTCCCCTCACACCAGAAGCTCTTGTTGCAATTGCGGAAACAGTAAGGAGTGATGTAGGTACTCGTTGAAGACCCTGAGGCCCAAGCAGAGACCACGCCTTCTGGGCTCCGCAGGCGCACTAACCCCTGGGCTGCGGGGGGGCCCCACCGGACCTGTGGGCGGGGCACTCAGGGACAAAACCGGGTGTGTGGGAGGCAGAGTGGAGTGGGCGGGCTCCGGGCGACGGGGGTGAAGGGGCGTGGGGGGAGGAGTAGGAAAGGAGGCAGCTTGTCACGCACAGTCCCAGCAGCTTGGGGGAAAGGATGAGCCCAGGAGCGAGCTCACCTTGCCAGAGGCTCCAGGCAAAGGGATGGCTCCGCTCCCGCAGCCTCTGTGTATTCCCTTTAAACTTGACCTTCTAACAGGAACCCATAAGTGCTATTCGCTTGTGCGGCAGATTCCGGGTCAGCTCCGGATCCGCCAAAAGCCAGGCGCCCGCCGGTCTTTCCCTGCCCGCCTCAAAGCAAAACGTAACAGTAACAGCAGCGCTCCGGGACGGGTGCGGGGCGGCAGGGCCGTTTGCCAGTTTTCATGTCCACAGTCGACCCAGATTTGGTCGTTGGACGTTTCCTTCATAGGTGGCATAGCCTTACACACACAACAGGTTTGAAAGAAGTTCATCGTTCAACTTAACCTGGACTCCATACCGGACCACCCCTGCTTGAAAGGCCCTGGGAATCAATCTCCTTTTATAAATGTGTTAATGATTTGAGCAACCTAGTTTATGTTGAATAACTTCTATGTGTAACTACAGAAAAATTAATTTATTACATGATGTAACCATTTACAATATAACACAATTTTTTGCAACCTGTTTTGGCATTTCTTCATTTAAAAAAACATATTTATCAGGAGACTTGAAAACTGGCGGAAGCCGGGAGTCTCTACCCCTCTAAGGGACTCTCTGCTGAGCACACCGAAGGTCACTTGGAAACTTCTGAAGGGTGCAGGAGTTTAAGGAAGATTGTTTCAGATCAGCTTACTAAGCATTGCCCAGAACTTTGTAATAATAATAATAATAATAATAATAATAATAATGGCAACGTTAGTAATAAGTCCATACCAGCTTTACAGTACTTAATGATTTTCAAAACACACCCACCCTTAGTAATCCAACCACCCCAAAGCCAAACCAGGAGATGCTAGTTCTAAGGGACTATCTATCCACACTGCCGGCCTCAAATACTAAAATATGCTTCTGAACTTTGAAAGACCCTGAAAGGCCTCCTTATGGCCTGTGACTTTGGACACTGTTTACCCAACTGTAAAATGGAGGCCATGTCCACGCTGCTCAGGCGGCCTCAGGAAAATGGTGCAGAGCAGAATGCAGAAGCACTTTTTCACGTGTAGCGTCCCAGACAACCGAACAACCGAATGTAGTTACAGATATTTGTTGTTGTTATGTGTTGTTTGGCTGCTCTCCAGGTTGCCCTCCTATTAAGAGCCTCAGCTCCTGCTACATTCGAGGCTCTGGGCACGGCCTTCCCTCGAGGCCAGGGCTTGTGCAGTAGCCACGCGCCTCTAGCGTGTGTAAGTACCCGCCCTCAGTGCTTTCTGACTTACAAAGCGCGTTCAAACATTTGCTGTGTCTTGCAGTACTCTCGCAGCTCGGTGTGATTCCCAATTAAGATTGTTAGCGGAGTGAGGCGGGTGGCCTGCAAGTCAAGCCCTGCAGCGCCTGGGCAGCCGGGCCCCCGCGCGGGTCGGCGTCACTTCCTTCCTCGTCCTTTGCGGACCAGGACCTCCTCTGCCGGTATTCAGGTTTCGGGAGATGTCTAAATTTCTCCGCGACTCAGGGTCCCGGTGGTGGCGGCAGCTTTCCCCTGAGGCAGAAGTCTCTTCTGTCTGCCTAGTTGAATTCTGTGGACGCGCTCGAGGCTGTACTCTACCCTCTCCTGGCAAAGACCGATGAAACGTGAATGGAGTGGCCGCCTGGCCAGGACAGAGCTCCGGCAGCCTGCTGGGGAGTTAAAGTCACAGCATCCCCGGCCCGAGAGATATCTGCAGGCCTTGGAGGACGTCTTGCTTCTGTGAGATGCCTGGTATGGTGTTTCCAGGTTTTGCCAGTTTCCCGGTCTGCAAAAGCTCCCCATTTCCCGGAAGCCCTCAGACACCGCCCCTGTAGGGGCCCAGCCCCTAGGGAATCGGGGATCCCAGGCAGGTGATATCTCCTTTGAGCCTTCCTTGGACCTTCTCCCATAAAATCAGATTATCTGGCAACCTCTTACCTTGGGCTAGCGCGGAGGAGTGGTGAGAGCACTTGGATTCTCAGTGGCGGGGAAGCCATCTATTTCCTGAAATGGAACCCATTCCCAAACTCCCACTGCCTGGCCCAGCTCTTCTGAGATTCTCCTACGGGTCCGAGGGCCCTTCCAACCTAGTGGCTTAGAGTTAGACGCAGCTTGGGAGAGTCGAAACCAACAGGCCAGGGATTTGAGTTATGCGCGCGCCCGCGCACACACACACACACACACTAGCGATATTTGGTAGTATATGGATCTCAAATTGCTGGCCAGAGCAAGATACATGGACTAAGCCCGACTCCTTGGGATGGATTTCAGGGCTGGTCACAGTGTGTCCTCTTCCCAGC
Source organism: Martes martes (assembly GCF_963455335.1). Lineage (NCBI taxonomy): Eukaryota > Metazoa > Chordata > Mammalia > Carnivora > Mustelidae > Martes > Martes martes. Next base: position 148,557,520 of record NC_137889.1, read on the forward strand.
TCTTCCTCCAGACGTGGTTTACCCATTTAAGTGTGCCGGTCATACCCAACTATCTCCAAGGTCAGCTCTGAGATTCGCTAAGGACCCAGAAGGACAGAGAAAGGTGAATAGGTCCTAAGGCTCCGCTGGCCTGGGGGAAATCAGGCCCCAAGCAAGCCGACAAGGAGCACTGAGCCCCAGGGGCACAGAGAGTGGTGGAGGAAGAGCCTCTGTCAGAAAGCAAGGAGGCCAAAGAGCTCGACTGACTCTTTCTCATCTTCAAAGAAGAAAAAGAAGCAGCAGCGGCAGCGGCGGCGGCGGCGGCGGGGGGCAGCAGGGGAGCTGGGAGTGGAGAAGGAAGAGGAAATTCAGAAAGCAATAGCGCCGATTTCCAACAGGAGCCTTGTCTATGGCTGGGGGAGCCCCAGGTAAAGGCACCCGTCTCAGGTCTCCAAATGTGAGGGGAGATCTTCGGAAGCCTGGCTGGCCCCGCAGGCTGATTCCGACTCCACGAATCGGATCTAAACGTGCTGCTGCCTGAGCCGGGTGCGGGGCAGCTCAGAGCGAAACTGCAACAATCTGGGGCAAACTGAATTCGTTTGAGTCATTTTTCCCCGGGCGTCTGGAGCCAGCCCGGCATTGCTGGTCCAGACCGGGAGTGCAGAAGGGACGGAAAAGGGAAGGGGAGCTGCCCGGCCTACTTGAGAGAAAATCCCTAGCTCCCTCAACTCCAAACCCGCAAGGATGGAGGACAAACTCACCTCTTAGGACGCAGTCACAACAAAATGCCATTTCAGGAGGGGAAAAAAAAAAACAAAACAAGCCCCCTCCCCCAAAACCTCTCAGTGTGGTGATCTCTGCAGAGAGGAAGGGAGGGAATTCTAGCATTATTGGAAATGTTCTAACTTTCTACAAGGAAAATGCATTCGTGATTAATTATGAAGCTTACATGGAATTTTTAAAACATGCCAAAAAGAAAATGATTGCAGGAACCATTTAGAAGGTGGTTAGACTTGGGGGTAAGGGTGTGCACATCCCAAGGGCATTTGCCTTTCCCTTCTCGCTTTGTTGCTTCCACAGACAGGAATCGTTCTCCAAAAGCACTTGTCACTGGGCCGGCCCCCCCCCCCCCCCAGCAGACCCCTGGCCATGGACTTTGGGATACAAAGGCCTGGGAATCCTGAGGCTGGAAAAGGTTGCCGACCCGGAAAAGGGCAGGTAGGCTTTTCTGGTTGGGGTAAAATTGAAAGTAGCTGGGGCCTGGGTTTGGCAACTCCCAGCTCCCGCTGGCCGCAGGAGGCCTCGGAGCCTGCAATGTGGCATTAACTCTTCCTTGCTCGACCGGGACCCAGAGCGAGGGGAGTGAAGCCTAAGCATTTTGCTCTGGCGAATCCATGACAGTCTGGGGAGTTGTGCAATGGGGGCAGGTGTTTGTCTGTAAAATGTAAATAATAAATAACCCTGGCCCTAGTCCTCCTCTATTTCCACCTTAGGCTTCTGTGTGGATCACATGAGACCATGTCACAGATGAGTGATTGGCATCCCTCTGGAACAATGTAGAGAGCCATGTGCACCCTGCCGGGGTCAAAGCTCAGTTGACCCTCCCCCAAGAGACCTCTTATTATAGGCTTGGTTATTATAGCCTTCAGAATTTCAACGAGTTTTTGCTAGCCTATTCTCCAAACGAAATGAAGACAGGGTCACTTACAGAAATGCTGGGAAAATCAAAAGCAGAGAGGACGTGGGCAGGTGAAGGAGACAGCAGGTTAGGTAGGGGTTGAAACTGGCTGTGGGTTCAGCTATGGACGCTTTCCAGACTCTGAGACCAATCCCATGAGAAAAAAAGAGAGAGAGAAAGAGAAAGAGAGAAAGAAAAAAAATCCTCGCCATTTGCTCCTTATTCAGTGGGATTCAGTTGTGAATTTTGCAAAGTCCCCTACTTTGCAATTCCCTGAGCTGAGTGGATTTAAACACTTTCTTCCCGGTGGGCAGCCAGGCCGCTCCCTAGAGGAAGGAGGCATCCTTGGTCCAGGACTGAAAAGTGGTTGGAAAGGAGCCCCAGACATTTTTACCATACAGCCAGACAGAGAGAGGTTCAGAGACAACACGGTGTCCAGGAGGGCATGTGAAACTAAAAGTTTATAAATTAAAGGAAAAAGAAAGATAAAGCGAACAGAGCTTCCAAACTTCACAAATCTTTTTAAAGTTAATATTCTAGTTGAGTGCACAGTGCCCTTAAGGAGGCAAAAAGCGACAAGGTTGACAGGATCATCTGTCTTAGGGGCAGGGGCTGGAATGGAAGAATCTTGGGTCAGAATGCAGGAGTCGTGGAGAATGTTAGAGACAGAGGGCCCGGCATCTGAACTGCGGGGTATTCTGGGAAAGGCCGGTCAGGGATATTCACATTGAATACAAAAATAACCGTTATTTGAATACAAACAACCGAAAAGTGCTACAAGTTTTAACCTCCTTTAAAAAAATAAAAAGAAATAAAAGAAAGTTTCTGCCAAGGGCTGCTGGGTTTGCCCTTTCCCGGTTCCGGGTTCCCGGAAGCTCCCGAGTTGGTGGTGGACTTCGGAGAGGAAAGATTTTGGGGGGCCTCTGACCAGCCCTATGCTCAGAGGCTCCCTTCTTTACATTCAGCACCCAAAAGGGCATCCCCACCCCAGCTCTGACACGGGGATGGGTGGGGGCAGAGGGCCCCAAAAGCAAAACTTTCACGGTTCAAATCAACCCCCTATGGCTCGGGGCTTCTTGGGGCTGTCAAGGTTCTGCACCCGTTCCTTACAAATGCAATTTCCAAAAAAAATAGATATGTAGATAAACATAGATTGGTAGCATGGATACCATGAACTATTGTGGCCTACTGCACGAAGCTCCCAGCCAGCCTGAAATTCTGGGGATTCAGGCTATGTGGATCCAGGAGTTCTCTCCGCTCCAGGGAAACGCCGTGTCCTGGCAGATACAATCCAAATCCAACTTTGTTGTGATAATAAATAATGTCCAAGAGCTTCCACGCAGGCAACGGGGGAGCAAGGGCCCTAGGCCATAGGGTGCCTCCTAATTAGGCATAGGGTGCCTTCAAATTAGAAAAAGGCGCCCCCTCTGGACAGACTCAGTCCCGCTGCCACGGCGCACTCCTGGATTTTGAGCCTGGGCTGGACTGCATCCTCCACTTGCCCCCTCGCTGGGGCGCCCTCGTACAGAGCACAACCTGCACAGCCGTCAGCGGCCGTCCGGAGCTGGGGCCCGGGGATCGTTTGCTGCCTCGACCAGGCCGGCTCACTGGGTGCCCGCGGCGGCTGCACACGTGGAGAGTGCCCAGCCCGGGAGGCAATAGTAAGGGTAATAGTAGGAGGGCTGCAGTGGCAGCAGCGACGGTGGCCGCAGCACCTCGCCGGGCAAGTACTGTCTCTGGTCGTCGCGCACCAGCACTTTCACCGCCACCTTCTTGGCGGCGGGCGCTGATGCCAGCAGGTCGGCAGCCATCTGCCGGCGTTTGGTCTTGTAGCGACGGTTCTGGAACCAGATCTTCACCTGCGTCTCGGTGAGCTTCAGCGACGCGGCCAGGTCGGCGCGTTCCGGCCCGGACAGGTAGCGCTGGTGATTGAAGCGCCGCTCCAGCTCGAAGACCTGCGCGTGGGAGAAGGCGGCCCGCGAGCGTTTCTTGCGCGGCTTGGGCGCGGCGGGCTCCTCCTCCTCCTCCGCGCCGCCCGCCGGGCCGCCCCCGCCGCCGCTTCGGCTGCACAGCGCGGGTACGCGTGCACTTCCGGGGTCAACAGCGTCGTCTTCGGCCCTAGGGCTGCGGTCGCCTGCGAACCCCAGTGGGAACAGAAACAACAGACTGTCAGCGCCGCAAACAAAGGAGGTCTGGCCCCAACTGCGGGGGGTGGGGGTGGGGGACGAAAATACGCTTTGATCCCAGCAGAGCGCTTGGCGAGGGTCTATAAGCCTCGGGTCCTCTAGATCGGTCTCAGAACCCTGTTCCACTAGCTTCTTATATGTAGGCCTGGGACGTCCCGCTCGGGAAGGGGACTCCGCCGCTGTATTAATGCTGTGTGGCCAAGATCCAGCTCCCTGCCCTCACTGGGCCCCAGGCTTCCCTCAGTAATGTGGGGGCACCAGGCCTAAGCATCCTCACAAGCCTTCTCAGTATTCAGCGCTGAGCTCTGGGGTGGGGGGGAATTCTTGGTTGCTCTCTCCCTGGGTTTACCCGCCACCGGCACACTCACACATACACACTCATCGGTGCAGCACACACGTGTCAACTGCACGTAAGGGAAGGTGGGGGGCCGAATCCTCGGACAGATGTATTCCGAGTCTTACCCCCAACCCCTCAACCTCCCGGAATTGTGTGAGATCTGTGGCAATAGAGCAGCCTTGGTGGGCTTCTCTCTCTCTCTCTCTCTCTCTCTCTCTCTCTCTCTCTCTCTCTGTGCAAGGAAATGAGAAGATTGAGGGGAAGAGAGAGAGGTGCCCCTGCTTCACGTCTTTGAACCCTAATCTAATGCGAGCTCTTCAGCCTCTTCCTGGATCTCCCCACAGGACCCTAGCAGAGAGGTTCAGAGCTCTGGCCTCTGGCAAGTACTATTTACTTGGAGCCAGGGTGAGGCCTACAGCAGCGACCAGCCCACAGGGGAGTGTTTGGGGGGTGTCTTTCTGACCCAATGACCTGCCAGCTCTGGCAGGGGATGTTCCTCTCCGTGCTACTAGTGGAATGACCCACATTAAGCCCCCCTGCCTTTAGCTGGCTGCAGGGTGTGCTGCCAGGTCTTGGGTACTCAGCCCATCCCAGTTCCCCTGAACTTGGGGTCTGAAAGCTAAAGAAGCCCTCCCCCCAAAGCCCAGGCTTGGCACATGCATGTTCAGTACCACTTGGAGGTATCCCTCACCACCTACCCTTAAGTAGAGGACCTCGGAGCCTTGGGACCTGGAGCTGGGAGCATTTCTGCTCTATGCGCCAGGGACCGTGGCACTGACTACTCCAGGTCTCTGGCCCCCTGGATCTTCCCTGTCGCTGATTTGGGGGATTTGGACACAGACAGGGCCGAAGCACTGGCGATGGACTTAAAGCCAGGGTGCAGTGGTTTTCTCTTAGCGCAGTCTAGGGCACAGTTGCCCCAGGACGTCTCAGGCCTCGCCCCAGGACGCAGGCTCTGAGGAGTTTCTCGGTTCTCTCTCGGGCTCGGTTCCCAGAGAATTAGAGCAGCCTGCGCCAGCGCGAAGAGCTTCGGGTCCTGGCCAGCACCAGGGCCCCAGGGCGTAGGGTACTCACAGCAGGCCCACCCCATTCGGCATGTTTTCCCTCCTTGCCAGCCCCTCTGCCCGGCCCCCTTCCCCGCCAAGCCTCGGCAGACCTGAGACGCTGGCCGACATCTCGCTGTCGCTCCTGCCTGCGGCTTCCTCCTCCAGGTCCTTGGCGGCGGGCAGCTCGCAGACCGGCTGGCCGAGGCCCAGCGTCCCCCCTGCACAGCCGGCCCCGCTGGCCCCCGGCGCGTCCGCACAGCGCCGCCCGCCCTCGTTCTCCTCGCTCAGCGCCGAGTCCGAGTCCCAACCAACCAGGCTCTCCGAGGTCCGCCCTGCAGCCGTTCTGGTCCCGGCAGGCGACGCCAGCAGAGAGTCCTCCGCGCCCCCCAGAGCGCCCGCGTCTGTCTCCCCGAACAATCGCCAGCAGCAGACAGCGGGCGCCTCAGCCACTGCCACTGCGGTGCCCCCGGGTACCGAGCGCCCCTCTGGCGCGGGCAGCCCTCCACGCTCCTCTTTCTTGTTGAGGATTGCCTGGATGGAGAAGGGCGTCAAGGTGTTGGCGCCGCGCACAGCCATCTGCGCCTTGAGCCAGAGCGGCCGGCCGGCCGTGGCGTGGGGCAGCTCCGAGTTGGACGCAGCGCGCGGGCCGCCGCAGCGCGAGTGAGCCGGGCTCGCGAGGCCCCAGCAGCCCACTCCTGCGCGGCCCAGCAGCCCCCGCCTCCCTCTGGCCCGGGATCAGCGCCGACCCTCACCCCCACTTCCGAGGCCCACCCCTCCCGAAGACCCCCTCCCCCCCAATCCAGAGCCAGACGCTCGACTTTCGCAGCTCAGCTGGATTATCTCAACGCCTCGCGCCCTTAGGGGCGGGCCGGGGTCTGCCCCCTCGGAGGATGTTGGGGGCGGATCGGCGGGGCCCCCACCGCGGCTGCAGTCCCCTCCTGAGCGCCTCCGGGGCGCACGGCCGGAGTCACTTTTTCTTTGCGCCTCCGTCTCTTCACTGGCTGCAGGATTTCGCTCCTGGTTCGTCCTTTCCTAGTTGGTCCGGCTCTTCCGGAGCCCACCCCCAGCGGCGGCGGCGACGACGGCGGCCTCTGGATTCCGAGAGGCGCGGGGCACCTTTTTACCCCCTGCTCTGGTTTTATCTGTTTCTTCTCTCTTTCCTTCCCCGGCGTTCCACCGTATCCCCCCTCCCGCGCGGGTGTCATTCCTCACCGCTGAGTGACAGCTTCAGGCCACGCCCCTTCACTGGGTTGTCCGGGGCCCTCCAGGCCGCCTATTGGCTGGCTCCAGCTGGGCGACGTTGACTTTAACAGACAAAACTGGGCACGCTGCGCGGAGAAATTCAGGGTCTGTCTTAACCCCTTTCCTCCCAAGCCTGGTCCTCGAAGCATCCTCCAGCAACCGGGAGGCTTACCCACCCACACACGGTGTCTGAGAAACTACGTTTCTTATCTCTGCAGATGTATCCACCCACTCCTGCGCTTTTGTGGAACACGATATTTGATAGTCGAGTCGAAATCTAGGCGTGGGAGTGTGGGGAGGGGGGAAAATCCAAGATAACGCAGTTCGGTAAATCGCGCGCTCAGTTTTCTGTTTTCTAGGAAGGGTCAAAGATAAGAAAAAAAAAATTTATTTTTAACCTTTATAGTTTCAGGGCTTCCTGACTGCTAATTCTTTTCATGGAAATAATCAATTAAAATCACTAGAAATACTTTTTTTTCCTTCGCCTTATTTTACTTGATTCGATTTCTACGGAGGAATTAAAAAGAAAAAGATGGTACAGTTAGAGAACTAAAGGCAGGCGAGAAATGAGAAGTCATCTTTGGGAGAGTTTCTGGAAATTGCGCGGTAATTTCCCTGGACAGTTAATACTGAATTTAATTGGAGTTTGTTAAACTTTACACCAGGAAGGAGGGAAAAAAATATTTCAATTTGTTATTTAAATATCCTGTTACTTGTGAGTAGAATAAGATTAGAAAGGATATGTGTTTGTTTAAAGGACTATGTGGGAATTACCGTACTCATGATCCTGAACAGACGACATTACATTAATTTTCTTAAAAAATAAGTAATGAATTGTTTTATGTGATAGAAGGAACCGAGCTTTGAAACACAAATATTGTAGTATGAAAACATTTGTTACTTATTTACATTAATTATTTTTAAATAAAAAATTTACTCAAGTAACATACTTAACTGCCTTCCATAAATTTTACAAAGGTTTAACTTAACACTAAAGACACAATCTGAACCATTAAATAAGTTTTAAGAACTGTGATTTTAGTTTAGTACATTGGTGCTCTTGGTGTCACTAAAATAAATAGCATTTCTCCCTGTTGCTTTCTTTTTTGGTGGATCTTGTGCACTGCAGTACGACATACACACACTCTTCATAGTTTTCAGCTCAGTGTGTTGGAGGGGAAGAGGGCTTTGCAGCATCTGTACTTCCCAGAATTTCAGCTACATGGTGCTTTTTTTGCATCCCCAATACATACAGTGCAGATCCTATAATGTACTTGGGTTACAAATTCTCACTTGAAAAGATCGTTGCCCTTTCTAGCTCTTTAGGGTTATATCACTTTTGAGGGAAAGGTGCTTAAATTTGGTGTCAGTATAACGCAAATGTAAGAAACGGGATGCTCTTCAGGCCGGAAGGAAAACAACAGAATGCTTCAGAGGTTTCAAAAGAAAGCGTGTCCTTTCCTTCCTCCCGCTGACCTTTATTTACTCTTTAAATTACCTCCCTCCCCCACCATCCTGTTACTCTCTGGGGATCGCGTCTAGGGAGATTGACACAGGTCCCCCAGAAGGTAAGAGATGAACAGGTGTGAACTGTGTGCCTTTGTGGGGTGAGGGCTTGGTGTGGACAAATAATAGGGTAAGTTCTGCACACACAGGCAACGGAGATGTTCTGGGGGCTGAATGACCTAGTATAAGCAAGTTTGGGGGCTATACAAAGACTTACTTGTAAATAGCAACTGCTATTTAGTTGCCCCCCCCCAATATATTTTTAAAAAGAAACCCGATCCACAATAGGATATGCCCTTTGCCACAGTCTTCAGAAGAGGTTGTCAAATCATTAAAGATGCAGTTCCGAGGAGGTTTTGAATTGTCCGTTTTCTGTGCGTCCCCAGACTGCAAGACAGTGGCTGCATTCCTAGACTTAAGCAGGCACAAAGTGAGAGAGACTCGTGTCATCTCTGGGCAACTGCCGCGGCTGTCGACCTCTAAGTCTGGTGAGTGGCTGCAGGCAGGGCCAGGAGGTGTGTAAGTACCCTGGTGTGGAACTACAACTAAAAGCTGCTAGTAAGGGGCTGGGTGGGGATGAAAAGGCTTTCGGGGACGGTGAGCAGAAGTGGTCGTAGGCAGAGATTGTCCCGGACACACGCAGAGTCAAGGCCGGTGAGTTGGGGTGTCTGTCGAGGGCTCGGCAGGTCAGCGGATGCCGGAGGGCCGGGGGTCCGCGGGGAAGGAGAGCGTCCGCGCGGGCGCAGCGGGGCCGCGCTCCCAGCCCACTAAGGCCATCTGCCCCGGGAGTGGCCGCGAGCTCCTGGAACCCCGCGGCTGCTTGACCGCGCCTGACCTTCCGTCGGCGCCGCGCTTCGGCCTTGGGCCCGCCGCGGGAATCGGCGGAGCCGGGGAGCCCCGGCAGCCGGCCAGCCTTCAAGGAGGAGGACGGGGAGATTCGCTCCCGAGCCTTCCTCCCTGGCCCCTCGTTCCGCTCTTTCCTAGTCTTTTCCCTCTCCTCCCTTTCTTCTCGCCTCCCACCCCTCTCTCTTCTTTCTCCTCCGCTGTTTGGTTCCTGCGCGCCCCTAGCGTGCCGCGCCCTCCCGCCCCAGGAACTGCCCCGGCCCGAAGCGCTACGGGGCAGCGAAGCCTCCGGCGGCCGCGGGCGCAGGATGGGAGGGCAGTGGGAGAGGCGCGGGGGCCGGGAGAGGGGAAACCCCGGTCCTCCGGCGCGCGCCGAAAGTTGCTGAGCACGCGTCTGCGCCCCTGCCGCCTTCCACCTGCGCCCTTGGCCGTCCTCGGTCTGAGTGGAGGGGAGGAGAGAGAGTCTTCTGTGCGGGAAGAGGCCCCAGGGAGTGAGGCCACTCCCGCAGCGGCTGTGAAAATGGGAGGCCACGCGGGACTTGGCCCTCAGACGCTGATGACCTTGACTGAAGTCACCTGCTTTCTCTAGGCCAGCGTTCCCAGTCCTGTAAAACGAGGGCTTGTGTCTGGCGTCTTCCAAGGCGCTCCTGAACAGCGCGCACTGGCGTGCAGGCGAGAGGAAGAGAGTCAGGGCCAGGTCTAGGCGGAGGTCGCGCCCGGGACTGACCGTCTGTCCCCATCCGCAGGCTCCTGAGAGCACTCGAAGCAGCCGCAGCACCCCAAACTTCAAGCGACATGCCACTTTCCCGCCAGCAGACACCGGCTCCTGGGTTCCTAAATCATCCGTTTCCCTACGTCCGTCACTAGGGTTTTTCATGAAAATGGTTCAGGTATATTAGACTGAAGAGAGGATTATTATGGACCAAGGATTATTATGGACCGAATTATTAAACAAATGTCGTTTAGCAACAATATGCCAGGAGCCACAGCCTATTGTTTTACTTAATCTACACAACCCTGGGGGTGTGGTTAGGAGAAAACATGATTATCCCCATTTTATAGATGAGCAAACCGAGTCTCAGGGAGTTTAAATGACTTGACATCAGCAAGTGGCTAAATCAGGATTTAAGTCTGACTGTCTAATGCCAATCTAGTTGGGTTTTCTACTCTAACAGTTTTTTTTTCTTCTTCTTAAACCTTCACGTTTATTCTCGTTAAACCTTTCCCATAGTCTTCCTTACCCATTTCTCTGCTACTCATTCAACAGAAACTGAGCTCAGAACTCAAAGAAAGGACCCGGGCGGGCAAATATGACGATTTTTCTGTTCCGAGCGTTTGAAAATAAAGGACTCTAAGGCCTGCAGATCTGAACCCAAACCTGTTACATTCCAAGAAAGAAACACCGTTTTTATTTTAATCAATAAACCAAACCGTGGGTAGAGGGAGACAGCCAGGTGATGGAAGTTAGCTGGGTTCAGAAATATGGGGACCTGGGTTTGCTCGAGGCTCCAAGATGCAGTGATACGGCCTCACGGAAGACACTTTGGAGCTTCGTTTTCTTACCTGTAAAAAGCCTCTCAGGTTTAAAAAGAATTGTGCGGGCTCCGGAACGCGCCTGGTTACAGTGGAGGACGAGCGCCACCTAGCGGACACCTCTGAGGGGTGTATGGCGTTCTCCTCTAGAGAACAACAGTGATCTGCAGCCTAGGCAGAAAGAACATGTTGGTTTCGCAAAACGGCATGTTTTTGCTCTTAGTTTTATGTTTCCCCAGTCTCGCATTGTCAGTGATGTAATAGCTGAGGTGTTCCATTTTAAAAACTCATGCAGACACCCTCCGGAACCCCACTGGAGACTTCCTGCACTCAAGGCCAGGGGAAGATGGATTCCCCCAGGGCGTGCCAAGAGACCGGTTACAGAATCCAAGTGGTTGCAGTGGGGAGATCCCAGAGACCTCCTGACCTAACAGCACCTCCATTCCTGGATACTGGCTCCGTAGGCTGAGTGCTCGACCAGGCTCCCGATGGATGGTGATTTAGGACACACACTGTGTTTACTGGGGCCGTAGGAAGGTTTTCCTGTTTCTTCAGGAGCTAGTTTCTTTATGAGACTAATAGGGGTATTTCACCTCAAATATCAGAAACTTCAGGCATTACAGACAAACCCATCTTGTCCCTCAGGTTTTATTTTCTCATTTGGGTTGTCTATTGGTCAGTGGGCAGATGATGGTGCTAATTGAGGGGAGGGCGGGTAAGTCTGAGGAGCAAGTTTGAGTAGATGAAGAGGAAGATGTTATATGCCATTGCTTGTGTCGAGTTTGAGATGCTTATAAAATACAAGTGGAGTCTTCGGATTTTATCCTTGTCCTGTCTCTAAGTAACTATCCTGGGGGACCTCAAACCCTATGCCAGTTTCTCCTTGCAAAAAGTTCCAACTTATTTACCTTTCTCTAGTTTCTTCCTTTCATTCATTTTCTATTCACTGAATATTCCCTGAGCACTTACAATGGCTCAGGAGAGGTTCTAGGTCCTGGGGTTGGAGGCGCCGTAAGGCACTGCTCCCCGCAGGTTAACATTCTAGTGGAGGAATACCATCCAGGAACAAATGTCTAATTAAAGCAACGGAGCGACATCAGATGATGTTAGTGCTGGGAAGAGAAGGAAGCAGAGTGATGTGGCTGAAGGTGATTTGGGGTTGCTGTAGATGGAGTGAGATTCGAGGCAGAAAGAGATATGGAGGATAAGATTTTCCGAGGGAGAAAGTACTACACAGGGCGTACAGTGGGGAGAGTCCATGTGCTCTGGGACGGGGGCAGGACATTCCTGTGGCCAGAGTGAAGTGCGAGGGGCAGAGTGGTCATGGACGAGTTGGCATGGGGCTTTATAAAACACAGTCAAGGGCGTGAACTTTATTCTAAGTGTGATGGGAAGCCACAGGAAGATTGTAAGTACAGAGCTAATGGAATATGAGTTTCATCTGGTTGTTCTGCAAAAAAAAAGATTCCGGCTGTGGCAAATGGGGAATCAGGGAGACCCGCTAGAAGCTAGTGAGTCCTATGCAGAGATGGTGGCCTGGGTTAGGTGGTGCTGGAGATGGAGGAAATAGACAGATTTGGCATCTATGTTGGTAGTGTTCTTTTTTTTTTTTTCTTTTTAAAGATTGTGTTTATTTATTTGACAGAGAGAGAGATCACAAGTAGGCAGAGAGGCAGGCAGAGAGAGAGGGGGAAGCAGGTTCCCCGCTGAGCAGAGAGCCCAATGCGGGGCTCGATCCCAGGACCCTGAGATCATGACCTGAGCTGAAGGCAGAAGCTCAACCCACTGAGCCACCCAGGCGCCCCTCAGATTTATTTATTTTAAAAAGAGAAAGAGCGAGTGGGGGAAGACGCAGAGGAAGAAGGAGAGAGAATTTCAAACAGACTCCTCACTGAACTCAGAGTCTGAGGTGGGTGTTGATCTCCCAACCCTGAGATCATGACCTGAGCAGAAACCAAGAGTTGGTTATTTAACTGACTGAGCCAACTAAGCACCCCTTAAAGATTTTATTTTTCGGGCACCTGGGTGGCTCAGTGGGTTGAAGCCTCTGCCTTCGGCTCGGGTCATGATCTCAGGGTCCGGGGATCGAGCCCCGCGTCGGGCTTTCTGCTCGGTGGGGAGACTGCTTCCCTCCCCTCTCTCTGCCTGCCTCTCTGCCTGCTTGTGATCTCTGTCTGTCAAATAAATAAATAAAATGTTTAAAAAAAAAGATTTTATTTTTAAGTAACCTGTACCCCTAACATGGGGCTCAAACTTACAACATGGAGATCAAGAGTTGCATGCTCCACAGACTGAGCCCGCCAGGTGCCCCGGGGGTGTTTTTTTTTTTTTTTAATAATTTCTTTAAAAGAATCATGGTCAAATGTGCATAACATAAAATTTACCACTTTACCCATTTTTAAGTATGCAGCTCATTGGCATTAAGTACACTCACATTGTTGTGCAACGATCCCCCCCATCCATTGCTAGACATTTTCTTCTTGCAGAACTGAAACTCCTAGAACTGTATTCATGAAACAACCCCCTTCCTCGGCAGCCTCCATTCTAGTTTCTGTCTCTATGGATCTGACTACTCTAAGTCCTGCATATAAATGGAATCGTTCGGTATTTTTCCTTTGGCAACTGGCTTATTTCACTTAGCATCATGTCCTCATGTTTCATCCATGTTGTAGCATATGTCAGAATTTCCTTTCTGTGTTAAGACTGAATAATATCCCATTGTGTGTGTATATACTACATATTAAACAACTCATTCATCCATCAGTGGATACTTGGGTTGCTTATATGCATTTTCACTATTGTGAATACTGCTGATATAAACATGGGTGTACAAACAACTCTTCAAGACCCTGGTTTCAGTTATTTTGGGTGTATACCCAGAAATGAAATTCCTGGATCACATGGTAATTTACATTTAGTTTTTTGAGGAATCCCAATATTATTTTCCATAATGGCTGCACCATTTTACAGTCCCACCTACAGGGAGCAAGGGTTCCAATTTCTCCACAGCCTTGCCAACACTTACTATTTTTTGTTGTGTTGTGTTTTTGATAGTAGCCATGCTAATGGGTATGAAGGGATATATCACTGTAGTTTTAATTCTTTTTTCCCCAGGGGTTAGTGACATTGAGCTTGTTTTTGTGGGCTTATTAGCCATCTTAATATCTTTGTAGACAGTTTTGTTCATGTTATCAGAGTGGTTGTTTTTGTGGTAGTGGTGGGTGAGTTTTAGTCCTCTGTGTATTTTGGATATTGATCTCTGGTCAGATATATAATTTGCAAATATTTCTACCATACTGTGGACTGTCTGGCAGTATTTTTGAAGCATGCAGTCAATGGGATGGAGAGGCGAGAGAAAAGGATTGACCCAAGCTACCTCCTGGAGTTGGGCTCAGTGAGTAGGGCTGCTGCTCACCTAGGTGGGACAGACTTGAGAGACTTGTTGGGGGTGAGGGCAAGAGGAAAGTTCCTTTGGGACATATTATATCTGAGGTGCTTCGTAGACATCCATGTGGAGGCGTGAAGGCAGCCAGTGAATATAACATTTCAAGAAGAGGTCAGGCCAGAAGCAGAAATTTGAGTATTTTTCAGACAGTAGGTAGCATGGATAGAACTGGGTGAGGTCACCTAGGAATGAGAGAGAGCTCCAACCTGGGTTCTCCAACAGGTTCAGCAGTGAAGGGAGACCCACCAAAAGAGACTGAGAAAGAATCACCAGTGCATAGAAGGATCCAGGAGAGTTCAGTATTTGAGGAGGCAAGAGAAGACTCTGTTGGCGCAGTGAAGGAGATTAACTATGTAGTATGCTGCATTCAAGTAGCATGAGACAGAGAGACAGCCATTGGGTTTGGCAAATGGAAGTCATTGGCCAACTTGACAGGCACTGTCTTGCAGCGTTTTGGGAATGAGTTGAAAGAGGACTAGATTGGAATGAGCTCAGGAGGGGAGGAAGTGAAAATAGTAGATGTAGACCACTTTTTAAAGAAGTTTGACCATGAAGGATAACAGAGCAATGAGATGGGAATGGAGGGGTTCTTTCGTCTAGAGTGTCAGTTTTACACAGATGATGCTAGAATATGTTTATGTATTTGTGTAAAGAATCTAATAAAGAGGGACACTTAATAGTTCAGGAGAAAGGAGAAAATTGCAGAAGTGAAGCCCTTGAGAATGTGAGGGGAGCTGATCTCTGGTAAATAGAATGCTGGAAGGTGTTATCAAGGTCGTGAAGTGATAACAACTGTGGCTGGCATTTACTGAGCACATGAGCCAGGCACTGTTCAGGTGATTTAGGTTTGTTTGTTTTTTTAATAAAGATTTTATTTATTTATTTGACCAAAAAAGTGAGAGAGAGCATAAGCAGGTGGAGCTGCAGAAGGAGAGGGAGAAGCGGGCTCCCCACTGAGCAAGGAGCCCAATGTGGGGCTCGATCCCCGGACCCCGAGATCATGACCTGAGCCAAAGGTGGATGCTTAACTGACTGGGCCACCCAGGTGCCCCAAGTGCTTAATGCTTATTACTTGATTTCATTCTCTTAACCAGAATGGGCAAGATGAGTGTGAACAGTGGGGCAGGGAGGACTGGGTGGGTACAGTGAGGAAGTGAGAAATAGTCACTTTGGACAATGGGGTAGGAAGATAGCAGGATAAGGTAGAAGAGACGAGAAGGACTGAGGGCTTGTTTGAGATTTACATGCATGAACTTATTTTTTTTTAAAGATTGTATTTATTTATTTATTTGACAGAGATCACAAGTAGGCAGAGAGGCAGGCAGAGAGACAGAGGGAGAAAGAGTTTCCCCGCTGAGCAAGGAGCCCAATGCGGGGCTTGATCCCAGGACCCTGAGAGCATGACCTGAGCGGAAGGCAGAGACTTAACCCACTGAGCCACGCAGGTGCCCCCAATGCATGAACTTGAAGTGTGACCAGTTAGCACGGATGTGTGCTTCTATCCAGCAATGTTTCCCTGCTCTGCGTAAAACAAAACAAACCCAAAAGCCAAACACCAAACAAACAAACAAAAAACCAACAACAACAAAAAAAACAACCTCCCCCAAACCCAAAACAAAACAAAACAAAACAAAACAAAACAAAAAAACAGCATAGACCAGGTAGACAGTTGGACTTGCCGAGGTTAGGGCATAATGGGGCCGCTTAGAACAAGAGCAGGTAGGGCTTCCCACGATCTGTAGGGGAGGGTTTATAATCAGGAAACCAAGGAGTCTAAGCTGGATCAGGGCAAAAATAACGACGAGAGCAAGGTGATGGATAGATTTAGGATAGATTTAGGCTTAGAAGTCTTGGAAGAGTAAGATACTTGCTGGACCCCGAGTATCAGGGATATGGGCTGGAAAGAGCCGTGGCCATAGATCTGAGGACACAGTCAAGATTTCAGAGGTGCTCGGTTTGCTGGTGATGCTGAGGTCAAGGGTGGGTGGAAGCATTGATGACTAGGGGTGCTCTCCTGCTTATTTCCGTAATTCGTAACACAGCCACATGATGCTGTGATGTTCCTGAGAAACCCCTTCAACCTTGGCTCCTATTTCTCCCACCTCCCGCCTTCTGCCCTGTTACTTATTGTGGAGATCCCACTGACCCACAAAGTCCGAAAAAGAACACGGAAGAAGGGAAATATACATTTCTTTTTTTAAAGATACTGTTCTCCACCTGCTGAGCTCAGCTCATATATTGCTTTTGTTCTGAGTCCTGATGGGACCCTCCCACCTGGACCTGTTGTGACTTTTTCCTCCAGGAAATGAGGAAACCCAGTGGTTTAGGATGATTTGCTGAGGCACCTGACCTGAACACTTTGTCTTTAATTAAACTGACTCATCTGGGCAAGTTGCCACCCAATGATGATAAACAAAGAGGTTTAATTAGAAAGTGTGGGTTATTTTTAGAATAGCTTTTCCAAAATTACCATCGTTTGATATGTTTTCACATTATAAAAAAAAGATTTTAATTATTTACTCAACAGAGGGAGAGACAGAGAGGGAACACAACCAGGAGCAGAAGGAGAGGGAGAAGCACGCTCCCCACAGAGCAAGGAGCCCTATGTGGGGCTCAATCTCAGGACCCTGGGATCATGACCTGAGCCAAAGGCAGATGCTTAACAACTGAGCCACCCAGGCGCCCCACCATTTTTACATTTTTTTTGCCATCTGTAGCCACCTATAATCATTAGTTACTTACACATCTTTATTTAAGTGATGTACTTTTTTAAACTTGAAAGAAGTTTATTTTCAAAAGAACCTTTGTATAAATAACATACATTTACATATAAGTATATAAATAAGTGGAGCACCAGGAACCTCTTGCCAAATACAATCTGAAAAGATATTGGATGCCAATAAAACAATAAAATAAAACAATAAACAATAAAACAATAAAATAGCTAGATGTAACGGGATGCTGAAGGTGGGGGCCTGACTTTGGCTCCCTGTTATAGGGACAGCTTGTCATGTGGTGGAGAGATGTTGCCACATGCTAGCTCCAGCCGGAGACTTTCTGACCTAACAAAAAAGACTGAAAGGGAACCAACCCAACAGAAATGTGTCTGTAAGTTTGCCAAAGACATATATCAGTATGTCCATAGCCCTGTTTTCTAGTTTCCAAAAACCGGGAAATCCCTTAAATGTTCATTGTGAGTAAAAAGGATGGGGCTCCTGGGTGCCTCAGTCGATTAAGAATCCCAGTCTTGGTTTGGGCTCAGGGCATGATCTCAGGGTCATGAGATCGAGCCCTGCGCTGGGCTCCATGCTCAGTGCAGAGTCTGCTAGGGATTCTTACCCCCTTCTTCGCCCTCCCCCCTGCTCCTCCCTTGGCTCATGTTCACTCTTTCTCTCAAATAAATAAAAGAGTAAAATCTAAAAAAAAAAGAAGAAGTAGAAGAATAGATGGCTAAATCTGGTCTGATACAGTCCCAGAATAAGATCCTCTGCAGCAATGAGAACCAGCAGTCTAATCCCACACGCAGCCACATGGAGGGATCTCATAAACACGGTGTTTTAAATGAGTCGTGGTTGCATCTGCAATACCCAGGAGGGGCCTGGCACCTCATAGGCCCTTAGCAAATATCGATTGCCTGGATGGTCTCATTTTATCCTCACACAGTGCTAGAGACCTGTGGGGTGGGTATCAGAGTTTTTAGTTAGAGATGTGGAACCTGAGACTCAGAGGGGCCAAGTGGTCTTATTCAAGGTCATGCAGAACACGGCCACTGCGTGAGGGGACTGCCCTGTAAAACATGTGAGTTCTCCATCATCTTCGGTTACAGAGCCGTTCCCCTAGGTTTTTAGCACAAATAACATATTTCAGTTTCTTCTGTTGTTGTTAAATCATCTTTGAGACCTAACTTAGAGATGTTTATTTCCATTATGAGATATTTTGGACCGGGTTTTGAAAGGGAAAGGGCCAGAGGCTGTGCTTTCAGAGAAAGGGGTGTAGGGCGGGGAGAAAGCTCCCTGGGGAGATTTATGTCAAGGAATTACAGCAAACTGTCATTCTGTCTGAGTAAGTGTGGCTAGAAACAGGAAGGGGAACACAGGAGATCGTGGTAGCATGCGGACTTAATGGAAAGTCAGATGAACAGATGGGACCGAGCTGTCCTGGGAACTGTCAAAGGAAGATGCTGGAGGCGGCTTTGGAGAAATCCCTGCACAAACGCAGGTGAACTGGGCTGGAGACAAGTGTCTCTGGTAGGCTCAGAAAGGATTCTTAGTGAAATACACAAAAAGAGAAGCAAAGGCACCTCCTGCCCAAACTGTGGTTCTATAATCAGTCCAGATTCAAGGAAGTGGTGTTCCGGGGGTGGGAGGGTGGACACATTTATTGAGACATGTATTTCACTTAAAGGTTAGATTTCCTTTTTTAATTTTAAGAACTCAAAATGACCAGCTATTTCCTTTAATTTTAATTTTTTTTAAAGGTTTATTTTAGAGAAAGAGAGAGAGGAGGGGCGGGAGAGGGAGAGAGAGGATCTCGGGCAGATTGCCTATTGAGCTTGGAGCCCAAAGCGGGGCTCGATCCCACGACCCTGAGATCATGACTTGAGCCAAAATCAAGAGTCACATGCTCAACCAACTGAGCCATCCAGGCGCCCTCCGCTGCCAAACTATATCCTTTTAAACTCCAATAGTGTTTACTGGGAAAAGGACCAGAGGACTTGAAACTGACAGAGATGAAGTGAACAACAATGTTTGAGGGTAAACAGGGACACATGAGCCCAAACAGGAAAAGGCAAGCTCTTGTGGAGTACTTCCTTTCAGTTGAAAAAAAAATGTTGACTATTTCAAGTAAGGCTTGGTGAAGACCGACAGGTTGGTTTCCACAAATAAAAACAAGTCCGCGTTTTGATGATAAACTCATTTTGAAAAGATGATATTAAAAAAAAAAACATTGCATGGATTCTGTTAGTAGTCATAAGGAACACATTTATTAGAAGCTCACAGAAAGGCTGATCCTTCAGGAGATATAAAGTGAGTGAATGAGGACACCAACGATTTCTGCAGAGGATTTGAAACATGTATTTGGAGTCCCCACTTTAGAAAGCATGCCACAGTAGGAATTTACCAAGGCCCTACTGCAGCAAAATACCCAGATGCTAGGTGAAGTACACACTTGGATTGCAGACTTAAATGCATTGCTGAGCTTGCTAGAGAATGAGGGAAACGCACAAGCCACCCATCGTTCCTGTATCGAAATTTCAGGATGGGGGGTGAGTAGTCAGAAGTGTGGCATGTGCCGATTATTAAGCTATTGTGCTTTTAAAAAATATTTATTTATTTAAATTTTACTTAGTTAATATACAGTGCAATATTAGTTTCTGGAGGAGAATTCAGTGATTCATCACTTACATGTAGCAGCCAGTGCTCATCATAACAAGAGCCCCTCTTAATGCCCATCCCCCATCTAGCCCATCCCCCAAGCATCTACGTCCATTAACCCAACAGTTTGTTCTCTATCATTAAGAGTCTCTTATAGTTTGTTTCCATCTTTCCTTCCTGCCCCCTCATATGTTCATCTGTTTTCTTTCTTAAATTCCACATATGAGTGAGATCATGTATTATTTGTCTTTCTCTGATTGGCTTATTTCCTTTAGCATAACACACTGTAGTTCCGTTCATGTCATTGCATATGGTAAAATTTCTTTCTTTTTGATGGCTGAGTAATATTCCATTGTGTACTGATGCCACATCTTTATTCATTCATCTGTCTATGGCCATTTGACCTTTGTCATAGTTCAGCTATTGTTTTTCTTTTTTTTTTTTTTTAAGATTTTATTTATCTGTTTGAGAGAGAAAGAGAGAGAGAGCATGAGTGGGGGAGAGAGGCAGAGGGAGAAGCAGACCCCTGCTGAGCAGGGAGCCCAAAGTGGGGTCCTATCTCAGGACCCTGAGATCATGACCTGAGTTGAAGGTATATGCTTAACCAACTGAGCCAGCCAGGCATCCCCGGCTATTGTTGATAATGCTTAAGCTATGAATTCTTAGCTTCTGAGCCATGCCTCTAGCATCTGCTTGGTGGCCCAGGGCCAGCTCTCTGCAGCCGGCTTCCTCCCTATCCCGCTGGCTCTCTGTAGTCTGTCATTGGAGGCACTAAAAAGAGACAAAGACTGAAGCTGGGGAAGGGGCTTGCTGCTTCCCGTTGGCTCACTCTTTTGTTAGTGTCACTCCTGCAACATTTCTTCACCCCAGTGGTGGCAGCTGATGGGTCACAATTGGTTTCAGTTTCCAGTTTGCCCCACTTGCTTGGAATGGGTCTCCTTGTGCTGTGTTGGGGGGGCCAGTGCCCCACGGGCAGCACCCCTCTGAATCTGAGCCCCTGAACTCTTCTCTTTCTGTCTCCTGCCAGTCACGACCTTGCCTTTGTGTTTCCCAAGCAACACAGTGGTGATGGTGGCTTTCTGAAGTTACTCTGCTTTCCGTCTGTGTCACCCTGGTGCTTGTCAATCAAAGCCAGTTCCCTAGATTGAGTTATTCATTACAGTAACTGATGTGTTTTCTCACAGCTGACTGAACCCGGATGAAACAGGCCTCAAATGATTTGCTGTAATGTCATAGGAAGAACATGAATAACATCAGGTCTTTATCCGATACTGAGAGATACCCCAAGAAAGAAATAAGGTGACCTGGAGCTGGAAATTCTTATAAACCTGCTAACGAGGGACCCCCAGGCAGACAAATGATGGTGCTTGCTGTGGGAGACTTGATACTTAATGGAATGCTTTTGGCAGGATGTACCTGGTCCCTCCAGGATTACTTATAGCAACAACAGAACAAACAAACAATCCCTGCTTGGAATCTGTGATTTATGGGCATAGCTCCCTGGAAAAGGTCACACAAGCCACGTAATCATCTGAGGAGGGCTGTTGCATGATTGAAACGTCTTCCTTCCGTGTAAATAACAGAGTGGCAGGTGGTTTTCAGAGACCTGCACTCATAAGGGCACATGGGTGTCCTGATGAGAAGGGACTGAGGGGGTAGGACCTGGCCCAGACATCTGTGCTTTCTTTGTGCCCAGCGACTATGCATGCCCTTGACCTAATTAGTAACATGTGATGCTGGGTAAGAGCTCTGATACAGATGAGTCTGATTTGACAGTTGGTCCTTCATGTTATTACAGAGGCCATTTCTCAGAATGCTACTCTTGCTTCATCAAAATAGGGGAGGAAACAACAGCTGAAGATGTATGATACGGGCCTAGGGGATCCAAGAGATGAGTGAAGGGCATCCTTGGGGCAGTGGGTAGAGGACCCCGGATGAGGGGGAGGCCAGTTGGCACTGGAGGAGCGTGACCCAAGAGACAGTAGGTGGAGAGCTGTTTTCAGCAAGAGGCCTTACGGCTTTGGGCTGGGAGAACTTGGCTCGATTTCTTCATATACTTGGCTTGGCTGGGTCTCATGCTAATACACCCCTTGCTTTCCTCTCCATACCCTAAATGTGAGAGGCAAAACATCAAAACTTGTAGAATATCTATTTGATCTCAATCTTAAGATGCAAGAGCTAACTACAAAATGAAATTTGTATTCAATTACATTAAAATTAAAAACTGTTCACGAAAAGTACAACAAAGAAAGTGAAAGATAAACCACACAATATGTGTATTGTGTGCATGTGTGTGGGGTGTGCATGTGGTGTGCATGTGTGGTGTGTATGTGCATGTGTGGTATGTGTGTGCATGTGTGTGGCGTGTGTGTGTGGTATGTATGTGTGTACGGTGTGTGTATGTGTGTGCATGTGTGTGGTATGCAGTGTGTGTATGTGTGTGGTGCGTGTATGTGTGTGTGCTGCATGCATATGTGGCGTGCATGTGTGCAGTGTGTATGTGTGGTGTGTGCATGTATGTGTGTGTATGCAGTGTATGGTGTGTGTGCATGTGCATAGTGTGTATGTACGGTGTGTGTATGGTGTTCATGTGTGTGGTGTGTGGTGTGTGTGTGTGGTGTGCAGGTGTGTGGTGTGTGTGTGTGTTTGAGGGCATGGTATTTATGACACATATACATAAAGGTTATTGCCCTGAATACTAGAGATATATATCTTTTTGTAAAGATTTATTTATTTATTTATTCAGAAGGGACAGGGGCAGAGCAAGAGGGAAAGAGAAACCCACAGAGGCTGAGCGCTGAGTCTGGCATGGGGCTCAATCTCACAACCCTGAGATCGGACCCCAGCCAAAACCAAGAGTCAGGTGCTTAACTAACTGCACCTCCCGGGCACCCCTATATTTATATCTTTAAATAAGAATATATAAATAACTCTCACAAATCAGTAAGAAAAACATAAAGAGCCAAATGGGAAAATGAACAAAAGCCAGGAACAGGCATTTCACAGAAGAGGAAATAAAATGGAAAATAAATACATGAAAAGATATTCGATCTTCTTGAAACCTGTGCAAATAAAAAACCCAAATAGGCAAAAATCAAGAAGTCCTAAATTTACCAAATGTCAAGGGAAAGAAGTACCTAGCTGGTGGGAGTACAAGATGGTAAAAACTTTTGGGAAACCCTTTGACATTACCTTGCAAAGCTGAAAACATGCTTACCCTGGACATCAGCAGTTGTACCCCTGAAGCAGAAAGCTGGGTATGTCTTGGTGTGGAAAAGCGGGACATATTGATCTTCTAGCCTTCAGAGTGGATGGCTGACCTGGTCCTCTGGTTCACAGGCTGATGGTCTCCTCAGGCAGTAACCAGCCTTGTTTTCTTCTTATTTCAGTGTGCCAACAGATAGAATTTTCTGTATGTACAACGATATTAAGGTCTGCCCACAACATATTCATAGAATACTAACAGCACCACTGTTTACCTGGGAACAGCCCAAAGACCAGGACCAGGCAATGAAATGGCTTTAGTATGTTGCAATACTGGCTTTCAGTGGAATACTAGACAGTAGTGAACATGAACTAACCTGAGCTACACCCATTACCAGAGATGAATTCCAAAACACAGTATAAAAGGAAAAAGCAGGTCTCAAATGATCCTTAAAATATGATTCTATTTATGTAAGGTGTATAAACATTCACAACTTAAAATGGGTAGGGTTATATACATATGTAGTTAAAATGATAAACTTGTATTTAGAGTGTTGGTAACCTTGGGGACATGTGGAAGCCTCCAAGATGTTGCTATTATTCTGTCTCAAGCTGAAGGGTAGGTAAATGGGATTTAAAAAAACCAGTTGTTTATATAATATGTCATACATGTATTATATATATACTATGTATACATATATACATTATATATATAATCTTATATCATGTGCATATACACATATTTATGCTTATATATACATATTGGATATACAATATTCTCATTATCTACTTGTATATATAATATGTATATGTGTATATATATATAAAAGCTCTCTATTCTTTTTATTACAAGAAATATTCCATATAGTTGTATACTATTTTAAAATTATTTTTAAAATCAAAATTTAAAAATTTTAAAGTTAAAATAATTTACAAAATATTCCATAAAGTTGTATCATATTTTTAAAAGGGTATAAAAAGGTAGATAGGTAAAAATCCCACTTTTTTTTTGTATAAAAGAAGTATCTACATATTTCATTAATTCGAAGGCACACTTTTTCTTTCCACAGTTTAACATCCATGAAATTAGAAAGTATCTTAAAATTGCTACTGAACAAGCAGCACTTAGGCTATAATCACCACTGTCATGTGTTCTTGTTTCTAACTATTGATATTACTGTCACTTAATTATGTGCATCATTGATTCTATGTGCTTTGATTTTTAAATACCACTTAAAATGTCTTTAAATAGATTTCATTATAATTTGGCAACAAACCAGGGGTACTGTGTACACAGGAACCTGACAACAAGAAATACATTCTATATCAGGGAAGCCAGTACTCAGTGTTGAAGAAATACTTGTGATCTCATCTTTTCTTGCAAAGTAACAACCAAGGATCTTCTGAGACCTAAGAAAGGAAGATAATCCAGGGTAGTGAGGCTGTTGCATTTTGTTCCTGATATATGCGCAAAGGTATTATCCAGTGCATTCCCAGTCACATAGCTAATGGTGAGAGGAATCATCAAATCCCCTGGAATAGAGGAAAGACATTTCAAAGCAACAGCAAGTGGATATGATGGATTCATGCATCTAGTGAGACTGTGATTAATTTTTGTGTCACACTTTTAGTTTTTTTTCCCCTTAGGAGTATATAAAGTGTATGGTCAACAGCATCTTAGATGAGATGAAATACAGTATATGAGTTCTGGACTTAATTAAATAGAAAAGTCTGGAGGAATTGGCTATCAAAGAAATAATATATCTGACTTGTGAGTTTATAAGTGATTTTTTTTCATCGTTGCCTATGGTTGTGCTTTTTTTTTCCCTACGACCAGGACATTACTTTGAGAACAAAAATACTATTATTGAGCAACATTCAGATTTCGTATAATTTGTTAAAAAAAAAAAAAAGTCAAGCACACAACTAAGAGAACGTGACAGAATGGTAGCTGATGTGCGCCCACAGGTCACACGGATCCTGCTGTGGCAGGCCCTGGCAAAGCTGCTCTGTGGAGAGAGCTCTGATGAGACTCATGGCATCTCGGTTCCAGTCCTAGCAGTGTGTAATGCGTGTGTTCCCAACAGTGAGTTCTAGAACCTCTGGGCTTCACCTCCCCCAACTGTAAAGTAGGGGGTCTGATACACCTTTACAGGGCTGTTCACAACTGAGTGTAGTTTTCAAAGTTTTGTGTATCACCAATGTCCATGGATGTTAAGTTTGTGTGTGCACATATGGGGTGAGGAAACAGGGGTTTTAGGTTTAGTAAGGATGGAAGAAGTTAACCTGATTTCTTGGAAATTTATGTGTACTACTACTGTGTCCCATGAATATCTCAGAAGGGCTGCAGTGTGAGGAGTAGCTCTTGGGACTAGTATTTTGTGTGATGTAGAGCTATATAGTGATTATCTGTATGGATTTTCTCCAGAAGTTTCTGGAAGGTTGACTTGGTGGTAAAAGTAACCCATGTCATTACCTCTAGTTTTCCCTGATCCTCAGTTTCCAAAATGTCCTCATCTCTAGGTTCTAACCTTGCTTAAAACTCTATTTTATACTTTAAAACCAAACCAAACCAAAAACCCAGTCTTCCTCATCTGTGAGGAGTTAGTCCTTCATCTGGCTTCCCTCAGGAAGATTTTCTTCCCCCAGCGTGCCCCATGACTGGACACCAATCCCAGTGCAGCACAGCTGTCTGCTTCATGGGGCTGTCACCCCTCGAGACTTGCCTCCCTGTGCTGGGCATGACATAGGAGCTCATCAGTCAGAAGATGGAGGCTCTAGAACCATTTCCTTCCCCTGAGAGAAGCGTCTGTCCGTGAATAATGAAAACTGCTTTGTTCTGGACTCAATCATAGAATGATAGATAAGTAGTAATTTTGGGAAATGTGGTAAAGTGCTCTTGCACATAGGGTGAATAAAAGACATGAAAATAAAATTACAGAAAGCAAACCTATTCAGTATTTCCGAATTCGACTTATCAACCCCCCAATCTCAAATTGGTTAGGTTTATCAGTTGCAAGGCATGTCTGGGGTAAACCTCCACTAGATGATGGTCTTTAAGCTGCTGGGCCTGCTGCTGAGGTGCATCAGTGCCCCCTCTCATGGGGTCTCACACAAAGAACCCTGACCTGAGCATTAGAAGAGTTTAGTCTCAACTTTGCCACCAACCGTTCTGAGTGTGAGATCTTGTCAGGTAGAGGAATGTCACATGATGGCCATTTCTAATTGGAGTGCTTAGGACAAGCCATAGTTAGCAAGTCTAGGTGGTATGGTGGCAGTGGTGGCCAAGAGTCGTAATGCTGGGAGGCCTGAGGTAGGGAGGGAAGGACTGTGCCTGTGGACTACCAGCTTCAGCTGAAGAGGAATTGGGAATTATTTTTTCAGTGTGCCAAGATTCATTGTTTATGCACCACACCCAGTGCTCTGTTCAATACATGCCCTCCTTAATACGCACCACCAGACTCACCTAACCCCCACCTCCCTCCCCTCTAAAACCCTGTTTTTTTCTCAGAAGAAAGGTCGGGAAGGCTACATCTTCTACAGTGCACAAGAAGGTCTTTGCCTCCACAGAAACATCTATGCCAAATGCCCGTAGCTTCCCCCTGCAGACACACTGAGAAACACTCCAGACCATTGCCATACTTGCCACTGCCTGGTCTCGGCTCACTGCTCTTCCATAAACAACCCGAACAACAGCACATCTGCTTTTCCCCTTGTGTTCACGTTGTTTATGGAGGAGCAGTGAGCCGAGACCAGGCAGTGGCAAGTATGGCAATGGTCTGGAGTGTTTCTCAGTGTGTCTGCAGGGGGAAGCTACGGGCATTTGGCATAGATGTTTCTGTGGAGGCAAAGACCTTCTTGTGCACTGTAGAAAGTGTAGCCTTCCCGACCTTCCTTCTACTAAATACTAGCAGGACCGAGTTACCACGATGACCAGGAACTGCAGCAGTTCTAGTGCCCCCTAGGATGGTATCTCTTTCCTATCTGGATTTCAGAACAACTGGAAGCCAAATGGTCTAGCTGAGTTCCCACCAGAAAATTCATTATTCCAGTGTCAAGATTGTTGGTCAAGGACTTTGGAGCCTGGGAACCTACTGGGGACCTACTTTGGCTTCTCCTGACCAACTTTAAGAAAAATCACTTTAGCTTTTTGGGCTTTGGTTAAATTTATCTTGTTCCTTGTCTCCAAGGTCCCTTCCAGATCCAACATTCAGTTCTACCAGGAGGCCATCATGGACTCATATTTGAACGTGAAAATGGAACAATATACCTAAGACCAAGTATTTGGAGAGAAGAAATGGTTTCCACAGGGAGAAAATTTAAAATATAGAAAAAAAATTCTTACCACTCAAGTTTTGGAAACATTTTATAATTTATATATAAAATCTTGTAAGAAACCATGTAAAATGACAGAAATATCCACCTTACATTAAGAGTCAAAAAAAAATTCACACACACTGAATGTAAATTTTAATTATAAAACAATATGAACAAAACATTTTAAAATAATCTCAATTATTTGGCAACTCATCACATCATTGCTAGAGACAAATTTGATCTTAAGAAAAATTTAATTTTATGAAAAACTTAAGTTGGACAGTTTGTTCATGTGGGAGTTAAAACATGTTTAAAAAAGAATCTGGCAATAAAGCCAGTTTCTATCCTGAAATAATTGCATATAAAACAACATAAAATCCTGAAGCTCGATAGACATGAGTGACCTAATCTCAATGCATTTCCCTTCACTGAAAAGGACAATATGGAAAGAGAATGGGCAGAAGCCTCAGAAAAGCACAGAGGGGAAGAATGAACAACGACAGAGGCATGTTTGTTGCAGGTGACAGGATGTAACTTTACCTGAACCAGAACCTCTCATACCAGTGGGGCTGGAAGTAAAGTCACAGATGCGAGCATAATCTAAAAACAAGTTACATTCTTAAAAACAGTCACAACTGTGAACAGAGAAGCAATGCAGACCCTTTCTTGAGCTAAACTACTTCACTTGGATACATGCGAGAAGATTCTGTATTTCCTGCCAGATCATATTCAGAGAGTTACAAGGCAGGCAGCATCCTAAAACATTTCTACTAATGACTGCATAGCATTTAAAACCCCCCCCTTTTTTTTTTATAAAAAAAAATAATAAAATAAAATAAACAGATATATAGTAAAGTTCACAGATAAGTTTTCTCTGTAAAATAAATAAAGTGTTCATTGATTAGCATCATACATAGAGTAAAATACAACCTATTTTTACATGTTTATATACTGTACACAGATTACCAGTAGGCAGCCTGGTGTCTGATGGGCTGGAAGGGTTTGCATTAGTGATGTGTCACATCGGGAAATCCCAATTTCAAATGTTAAAATATACAACTACTTTGAGTTCAGATACAAAGTAAACTTATTTTTCTTTATCTGAAATAAATGTACATAATATCTTCTATGAACAATAGTTTATAAAGCTGTTTAAAACAGAACGAGAAAAAGCTTGCACCTAGGAACTTAGAGCACATGCATGTCCTTTCCCTGGTTAAAAAAAAAAAAAAGCTATGGCCCCAAGGCTTGATTCTCTTTTCTTGGCTGTGTTCCCAACAAGCCAGGGGCAGCGGAGGCCAGGATTACCGCTTGGCCTTCTTCGAGGGGGCTTCTTCCACCCTCTGCTGGCCTCTGGTTCGGGCTCCGGGGGGGCTGGCTTCCCGCTTGCGCTTGCTAGAAGGGGAGAGCTGGGCCTTCGATCTGTAGTAAACAAAAATCAAGGTAGTGGTAAGAGCTGAAAGGAGCGGCTTCAATAATTTGGGAATTCTTTAAAACAGGGAAAGTTTTTAACTTGAGAGCCAGGAAGAGAAAACCCGGGTCACATTTATATAGAAGAGGAGACTCTAGAAGAACAGTGCTAACTAGTCATCTGCTGACCAGCTTACATCCAAATGGCCTGAAAGGAGCCTGGAGGCCTGTGCTCCGGTTCCAGCTTGGTCACACTCCCAAGTGCTGGCCTGTGTCAAATCTACCTTCTTCTCTGGGTCCTAGTTCTTCTATCTACAAAACAATCAACAGCCAGTCAGTCCTCCACATGCTGTCCCAAGTTGAGGCGACCAGTGGGAATAGAGGACTGTGGACTATGTCTGCGTGGTGCACGATCATGTCTCATGGGACAGTGTCACGGAGGAGAGCCGGCAATGTTAGAAAAGGCACAGGAATTTCAGAGCAGCATTCTGGCCAATCTCCCTGCCACCAGCCTCTCCCTGGTCTCCCATCTGCCAGAATTATCTGTCAGAAACCCCAATGAATCAAGTCACTGTCCTGTTTATCTTTTATACATATATTCCTCTTGATTATCTAATGCCCTCTGGATCAGTCATCCTGAGAATTCATGAAGTCCTTTATAATTTGCCCTGGCTTCTGCACTACCCTGGGCTACAGTCCTGCCAAAATAAGGCCGTTCCCAAACACAGGACATTCTTTCACATTTTCATGCTTTGGCATGTGAGTTTTTAGAGATCACCCCATACCTCCCATGTCCAGCAGACATCCTTGTCTTTAAGCCCCAGTTGAAAAGCAAGCCCTCCAAGCCTTCCTCACCAGAGAATAAGATGCTCTCTGGATATCCACAGCACTTTGTGTCTTCAACAGAGTGCTTACCACTGTCAATTACCTGCTGGCTTTTGCCAGCTGTAGGCTATAATCATTATTTTGAACAATATGCAAGTTTTGTTGCAGTGATAGCGGCAGAATGTGAGCATTCTGCAAATGTACCGCAAAACAGAGTTTTAGTGTGGGTGGTGCCAAAAAAGCTTCCAAGTCATGGACAAATGTCCCCGCTAGGATCCTTTTCCAGGGCCACTGCTGAGTATTACTCCTTTTCCTCTCCCCAGTACGTTGCACAAAGGCACATATCAGCAAGCAGCCATAGTTCTATCCATGAAGGAAAAGGCCTGGAAAACCAAGACTGCAGGAGATGGACTGATGGAGCTGCACTGATAAGATAGGTCTTCTTATTGTTCTTTTGACGGCACAAGTGAGTAAACTCAAACCGAGTCGCTCGGTGCTGCATAGGATACAGTTTCAACATACATGCATGTACCGAGAAGGGCTGGAGAGCAGTGGGCACGCCATTGCTGTGCAAGATTCCATGTAGCAGGGGATAGCGGCTCGGAGTCAGGGTGCGTCCTCTGGGCTGTTTGAGCTCAGGGGGTCACCCAAGCCCTTTCCTGCACCCTACGCGTGGTCTGTGACCAGCGGCACCAGCATCACCTGGGAGCTACTAGAAATGCAGACTCTCAGGCCCTACCCAGACCTACAGAATCAGAATCTTAGCACTGA
This sequence comes from Martes martes, assembly GCF_963455335.1. Taxonomy (NCBI): domain Eukaryota; kingdom Metazoa; phylum Chordata; class Mammalia; order Carnivora; family Mustelidae; genus Martes; species Martes martes. The sequence continues at coordinate 148,587,217 of NC_137889.1, forward strand.
GTTTCCCCGACTGGTCTGCAATTCCATTTTGAGAAATATGGACCAGACCTTCCTGAGATTCCTTCCCTCACTTATAAAATAAGGATAAATATGACATTTCACTTAATGAGGATTAAGTGGGAGAATGCATATGAAAGATGCCTGGCACTTTACTGTGTTTCCCTTTCTAGAACATGAGGCTGATAACACATATTACATTACCCATATGCTAGGAAGATCATGACAGTTTTTGTACACTGTGAAGAGTCTTTTAGCTCTGTCGATGCTATAATGTACAGAAAGTAAGACAAGACTCACATCTCAAGGAAGAAGCTTAGACTTCAGAGACGGCATACACCACCATCCTGTGCACAGCAGGCTGGTAGTGCTGCGGGAAGGACAGAGAGGAACTAAAGGAGCAGGGGCCTCCTAAAGAGGGAGTGGGAAGGATGGCAGTGCCTGGCCTGCTGGCAGCTGGGGCAAGGGCACTCAAGAACCAGCACAAGCCAAGGCCACAAAGGAGGGCTGGGTGCAGCCTGTGGGAAGTGGTAGGATGAACGAGGCTGCAGACGGTGGGAGCCAGCCAGGGGCTGAGCTGGAAGTGGCTGTTTTACTCTGTTACCCCACTGCTTCTCTAACATGATGGCTAAAACAGAAACGATTCTGGGCTGTGACGCAACCGGCCATGCTGTGCCGGTTTAGCCAAGTTCTCGGACCTGGGACCACTCGGGAAGAAACACGCCTCACCTCTGGTCCTGGTGGATAGGAGTCTGTGTGTAAGGCTCACAAAGCTCAAGGGCAAGTCTGTGGAGGAGGGCATGAAACGAGGCCTGAGATTCCTTCTGCAGCCCCAATGCCTTCTGGAGTGGGTTTCCATTTGGGAAACCAATGATCCCAAGATAGTTATGTGGCAAGAGAAAAATCTTAAAGGAATTTGGGAAGGAAACATTACCATACCAAAAAAGGGTCTCTGGGGATTAAAGATGACTTCAAGTATAAGCAGGGACTTACCTTCCTAATGGGGGAGATTTACTAACTTTTTCGCGGGCAGATAACTTCTCTTTTGCTAATATTTGGCGATTTCTAGCAGAAATGGTTTCTGGGCTGCCAAACGTGGATGCTGCACGTGCTGATGGCTTGCTATGATGCCTTCTGAAACAGATGACAGAAACACCGGGCAGCGGTATACTGAACACGCCAGGCCCAGGGCCACTTCAGAAAGGACGACGCTCCTCATGGGTGAGTCAGAGAATGGGGACAAAAAAAGCAGAAAATGGTTGGTTTTCTGGACTGTTGGTAAAAAGTAGGTCTGAAGTCATCCACAACTAACTGCCTGCATGATGGTGTCTTTGCTTTTACTGTGCAGGGTATTTTGTCATGATTTTAGAGAAAGACGACTCTGTGATAATAAACAATATACTGGTGGACAAGATGACAATTCCTCAAGTGCTCACCAGAGTAGAATAAGGGGCCAGGATAGTACAAAACAGTACAATTTACAAGGCCAGCTGGTCAGATCCTGCAACTGGTCCAGGCAGGCAACTGCACAAGGACTAGGGGATGGAAGAACAGGCTTGCCAATGAAACTGTAAGAGAAAGGACTTGCTGAGCCAGTGTGCAGGTCCAGCGGAGGGAACAGAGACTGGGTGCATGTGGAAGCAGGTACCCCAGGATAAGGTGGGGCAATCCTCTTTTGAGTTTATCAGCCCACGCTCTGTGCAGAACCTGTGGCTTCCTTACAGAGGAGAGCAGATAAATTCTGGAACAAATAGGGATGAGGAAGGGGATCGAAACAGAAGACCTGGAAGCTGCCCTCCAGTGCTCAGGGAAATGCTGCAGAGAAGCCCCAAGAGCAGAACTAGAACAAGAGCAGATGCCTCAGGGAGGCCGATTTCTACTGGACACAAGGAAGAGAATGCTGAGGAGAAGGAGGCTTCCCTGTCCCCAAGGAACCTGCAAGCAGAAAGACCTTCGCAGAGGAGCTGCTGGTGCAGACAGTGAGGCAGTAACCCATGAAGACCCCAGCCAACCCTAAGAATCTGCAATGAGGAAGATGCCAGAGCCCAGGAACCGAGACTGATGCTGACGAATCTAAACAAAGAGAAAAGGATCCATTTGTAAATCAAAAGTTCTCAAGGTCCGTTAAGGAGGAATACTGACATTCTAGGTGTTTATAGAATCACAGGTCAAATAAGATTTGTTTTCAAAGAACGAAGTTTAAAAGGGCAACCTCACCGCTACTTTTGGCCTACGAAACTATCTGAAGTGGGGCCTTTTGGCCTATGAAACTATTTGAAGTGGGGCCCTGCTGTCCTGGGTGACCTCTGTGTGGGTGTTTAAGGAGTGGTGGTGCTAGGGTGGTGTGCTCCAGCACCCCCAGCCTCTCCCATTAGCAGGAAACTTGCTTCTGTCTCTTCCATTTATTTGAGTTGTTCCATCTAAAAACAAATATGGGACCCCACCTTACCTTCAGCTGTGGGAGCTCTTGTGGCTCTAAAATCTGACTCTTTTGAGAAATCAAACCATGGCCTGAATGTCTAATAATATGCAAGTATGAAGTGAACAGACATAGGCTGATTTTAAGTCTTTATATAAACACAAGACATTATTACTGTTACACTTCGGTGACAGGTATAGTAAGTGATACTCTTGAAATAAATGTCCCTGAACTTTTTGATTAATGATGGCTAATGAAATGACAAAAGATGATACCAAATCAACAACTTCTGAATCACCTTGGAAATGGAAAATATTTTTGCTCTAGTAGGTTGATAAACGGTAAATGGATGCAACATGTCTCAAAATGTGCAGTGGGGAAAAGAACACTGATATTAACGGGTACTGGCTGGGGTATAACTGGCAAATAATACTTGTTCAAAGTTTAACAGGTTTCTTTCCTTTAGGACTATGCCAGGCTCTTAATATTTTAATGTGTGCTGTGACTTAAGAAGGAGAAGGAATTCACCAGCATTCCTGAAACTCATTTGACCATGGCACTTTCTTCCAGGGGCTTCTGGCCATAGTGGGGTTTGGCAGAATAAACTTTGGGAAGCATGAAATTAATTTATGTTAGTAAAACATGGTTGCATATGGGCCATTTCACCTGTCAACCTATTCCATAGCACTGCAGAATTCCAAGCATCCTATGATGGCGATGGGTATGCCTGCCTTCTCTCCTGCACTTGACCCGGGCATGCTCCAGGTAGGGACTGTTCCGTATACACAGGACCTGCTTTCACCCACAGGCCCAGCACAGTATCTGAGATAGCTACTGAGGCTCAATAAATATCTGTACAGGAAAACTGAATGGGCTTCACCGAACAGGCACTTTGAACCTGGCAAAGCCTGGTGTGATCCTCAACAATCGTTTAAGATGCAAGGAGGGTTTCTCCAAGAAGAACTGCAGTGTTCAAGGGCTAAGAGCATGTGCTCTCTGCTTGCTTAAGGTAAAACGAAAGGAAATGGCTTACACTGTGGCACAAGCGAGTCAATGAAAAGAGAATCACATGAAAGCCAAAGCTGCTGTCTGATGGAGAAGGTGGTGAAGGCCTTTGGAAGCTCTCTGTTGCCCCCATTACCTCTGAGCCTCTGATCTGGTGGTGGACCTTGTAGTGGCTCCTGAGGGTTCATCCTCTTCCTCCTCCTCCTCATCCTCCTCAGACTCCTGGTCTTTCTTGTCCTCAGTGGCTTCAGAAACTGATTTCTGGCGTTTTCTTTCTGGCTCTGAAGATTCTGTTCAAATAGAAGGGTAACACCTGGATTGTACAATTCCCCAAGACACTTCCAAAGGAGAGTCATGGAGTTTAGAATGTAGGATATTAGGGACTTGGAGGCAGAAGAAGTGGTTTTCCATTTCCTTTTTTTTCAGCACTTGCAATTCACAACTGTTTAACTTAATCTCAAACACATTTGGGATAGTTTACTTAGGCAGTTCACAGCCAGCATTCATGAAAAATTCACATGTACTCAGAAAAGCATCTGGGATGTACCATTTCTGACATGGGATTAGAGTCATTTCACACATATTTATGTAATATTAATACTGACTGTGCCCCACTGGATTTTTTCCTCATCCAGAGAAAAACTCTTAAAAAAAGGGGGATTTTGAAATGATAAGACCCTGCAATTAAGAAATGTGCCAGAAACATACCAGCATCATCTGACAGAGTGAGTGAACGCTTGGGCTTTCTTCCTCTCCGACGCACACTTGCTACTGTTTTTTCTTCACCATCGTCCTGGAAGCAATAAAATTAAAGTTGAAAGGATGGTTAATTGAACATACCTTGTTCAGTACCTGAAGGACATACCTTGATAAGAAAACTGACACTTACGTTGCTTATACTTCTTTCTTGTAGGGTAGTGGTTTCTTTATTGGACTCATCTTTAAGAAAAGGAAAATGTCTGCATTAACACTCTCTTAGTATAAAATTAACTTTTCAACAGTCTGGCTTATTGTCTCTGAAAGTACCAGTGCTGATTAATGTACTGTTTAACAATTTATCATTATTTTGTATCAGGCAAGCAGAGTTTAAGTCAGAATACCTAGCAGAAAGTACATTCAAATACAAGTCAGGACCTCCAGATTTGCACTTCAGACTTTTCACAAATAACCTGTGCAATCTGAGAAAATTACTTAAATTCCCCAAGCCTCAGTTTTTATCCATAAGATAAAAGGGTCAGACCACCTGTATGGTCCCTTTCAGATCAAATGCTCTGCACCCAGAAAGAGAGGAGGAAAGGGACATCTGTGGAGCCCTCAGACCACACCAGGACCCACAGGACAGGATTACAGATCTTACTGATATCTTATGTAGCTCCCTCTCCATTATGATACCCCTTTGGTAGTTAGGAAAAAAGAGACTCAAGTAACTTGATTTAAGTAATTTGTTCAGTCATAGGACTAATAAGTAGTGTAATAGCTAGAGTTCTCTTGACTATAAACAGTTACATCAGAGCAATTAGAAAAGTACATATTTAAGTTATTTTAGGTTGTGTATGCCTATTCTTTATATATTTGCTTTCTGTAGAAGTTACAATTTTCTGACAATGTATCTTGGGGAAAAACGAAGTTTAGTTTCATGCACTGTTTGAAATTAAAGTTCAGGAATGCTCCTTAGACCTTCGACAACCCAAAGGTACTTCTCACTGGTGGTGATGTCCATGTATCACCCTTTTTGCAAGTTCAGTACACTGATGTAGACAGAAGAGTTATACCAACAAGGCTTACAGTGAAGAAGCCTGTCATAACTGGTCATTATTACCCAGACTCGGAAAATTGCTGCCAAACCATAAAATATAATCACACAGCTCAAATTACAGTCCTTAAAGGGCATTCAAATTATAAAGGTTTCTTTATAATTCTTTCTCATTGTATCGATTCAAAATATTATAAAATTATGAATAAAAACTGGTTAAAAACCAAACATAAGCAGAATCTCCCCTTGTAAAAAAAATAATAAATCGACCTTAATTTTTCAAGAGACAAGAAAAACTGAAATATGATCACAAGATCACACACAGTTAACTATGTGGAAAGGTTTCTAAATTACATATTTGCTTTACCTTGGTGAGATTATGTACGTACTTTCCTGATCTAACCAGCTATTTATTTTATCCAAAACAGTTGTCACATTCATCTTTTTTGCCTATGCCAACACTTTAAAACTCACCAAAAGGCCTTGTTGCCTTTTAAAAAAGAAAAAAGATTTTATGAGAGAGAGTGAGAGTGTGTGTGCTGAGGGCAGGGGCAGAGGGAGAGGGAGAAAGAATCTCAAGCAGATTCCCTGTTGAGCGCAGCACCTGACACGGGGCTTGATCTCACGACCCTGAGATCATGTCCTAAGTCAAAATCAAGTGTCAGATGCTTAACCAACCTAGCTACAGGTGCCCCAGTCTTGCTGTTTTTATGTAAAAAAAAATTTTAGCCAAGACATTAATATATACACATTGTAAAAATTCCAGAAAATTCAGGCAATGTTAACATCATGGAATGTTCCCATTATCTAACCACCCAGAGCCAATCATTGTCAACATTTTGGAGTATTTTTCTCCTTGGAATGAGGTCAAAAAATAACTGAAACAGTTTCATCTCTTGCACTCTGGCTTTAGAAACTACACAGGCTGCTTTCAAAATTCTTCTTTTTCTGAGAACAATAGGCTCTTGAGTAAATTCCCGACTTCCTGGTAAGAGTGCCTCGTTCCCAGGCTGATCTATTTCTCCCTTAAACATATCCAGTAAATTATGATTTGGACACAGCAATGTCATCCCCATTTTACTTTTTATTGCCTTTACCCTCCTCTCTGGAGGCTTCCTAGAGACTTCCAAAACCAAGAAGAGCTCAGATCACAAGAAAAGCCAATAGCTGTAGTCTCCCAGGGCTATAAGGACAACCTTCTAATCCACTTCATGGAGAAACAATGAAACTCTAAAACCTTCCCCAATAGCCAGCTGCCCCCACCCATTCCTTGGATCCAAGGCAGAGCAATGCTCTAGGTACACACCTGTCTGTGTTAATTTTGGTTTGCCGCCAGGTGGAGACTGTTCTACCTAAATTTAAACCAACAAAAAACTGAAGTCAGCAGTTAGTCATCATCACAAAGAAAGTCATCTGTTCTGCAAGGCAGGTTTAGGACCTCTATTATGGAGGCAGAGTACTTGGAACCTATCTTTTGCAGCTGATTAAGAATACCAAGCAAATATAGATGCCATGCTTCTGAACACATGGTCTTTCCACAAGACAATCAGGGCTCCCACGAGCCTCTTCCCCAGCCACTCCACTGCAACCCTGGGAGAGGGGCACAGGAGGTGACGCAGCCAGGCCACTATTCGTATTCCCCATGCTGTCTTATGTGCTGACAAATGTGTTTGCCTATGGCGCTTTGGTTTTGCTGTCTTGTAATAATTCTATTGAGATGAGCACTATAGGGATTGTTATGCTACTTTATGTCCAATAGGAGCTTTAAGAGGGTCACATGATCAGCTCGGCATCACAGTTCTGGGAGTAAGTGGCAAAGCTGAGGCTGGAACCTCATTTGCTTTTAGGACACTGGACATATATTTGTCCTTCTAATAATGCTGTCATGCAATGAAGTCTTGATACAATGAGTTTTGCTGAATATATACTTCAGAGTCAAAGATAAAGTTTAAAAAGATAAAGTGTCACTGAGGATTTTCCTGCATTGAAATCAGTGTACATTTTGTTAGGAGAGGAACTCTACAGAGAGTAGTAAGAGGTGAGACACACTGGAGATTTCCATAAAGAAGCAATTACCTAAAAACTGTATGAAACAACCATTTTCTGTATTTTAATCAAGGATGACAAAAAGCTAAGTCCCTAGATAATTTTTATATAAGCAAACTCACAAGTGAGGATGGGATCAGACTGAAGACTGTTTATGTAAAGACATTAGTAACTGAAATATTATTTAAATGGTTATTCAGTGTTTTCTTTAAGGGATTCTTTTAATACTTTTCTAATATTTGAAAAAATAAAGTAGTGGAAAATACAAATATTGCAGTATACACTATCCAGGTCAAGAACTCCCAGAGTTCTCATCTGTTACAATTACTTACAGTGACAATGCCAGTATCTGTTTTGCAGTCTTCTTCTAAAAAACAAAAAACAAAATCTCACTTAGAAAATCAGTTTGAAAATGTCTTTTTTTTTTTTTTTTTTTTAAAGTAGGTCCCATACCCAACATGGAGCTTGCACTCACGACTCTGAGATTAAGAACTGCACACTCTACCAGCCAGGCACCCCCTGAAAATGTCTTGCATGTGAACCGAAAACACAACAAATACTTACTTGTTTTTAACACTGTTTCTAAGGGGTGTTTACGAGGTCTTCCTCTTTTCCTTTTAATAATTACTGGCTGATCTTCCTAAGGGGGAAAGGGAGGGAAAAAAAGCAATAAAAATTTAGAGTTCCCTCCTCAGAGGTCTCCGATCCTAACTGTCACTTAAAGAAATACATGACCCCTGTACTTCATTTCTCTCTGTGCATTCCATCACCTGACAAACACTGAGAACTGTACTGTGAATCTATGATGAGGTAATTGAAGTGAGCACTTTGTGTCCACTTTGACTTCGGCAATCGGTATGCATGCACATTTAAATTTGGATTGAGTCCTAGTCACTTGTGACCAAATGTTATCCCTTATGAAAAATAAAGGAGGCCACTGAACTTCTCATACAGAAGTGTGAGAAAACAATAAGAACTATTAAGAAGTTGTACTGGGTAGAATGTAAGAAACAAAACTAATGAACACAGGAGAAGGGAAGGAAAAATAAAACAAGATAAAAACAAGAGAGGGAGGCAAACCAGAAGAGATTCTTAACTCTAGGGAACAAACTGAGGGTGGTGGGAAGGGAGGTGGGTGAGGGGATGGGGTAACTGGGGGATGGGTATTAAGGAGGGCACTTGATGGAAAAAGTGCTAGTGTTGCATGCAACTGATGAATCACTAAATTCTACCTCTGAAACTAGTAATACATGTTAACTAACTTGAATTTAAAAATAAAATAAAAAAAAAGGGTGTCAGACAAACTTGGTAATGGTTATCTAGATGTGGCTGGTGTATAGGTTGTCTCCGTTGATTTAGGGCCTGTCTCAGACCAGTGGATTCCTCCCTGCAAATCCCCTGAGGGGCAGGGCTGGAGGTTGGCCTGCTCCTGCTGCCTCCCAGGAATCCCCCACCTGGCCTCACAAAACTGGGTTCCACTGGGCATCAGCTGTAGGCCTTCTGCACACCCCGCTGTGCTGCCCCCATTTTGTCCTGCCCAGACTCCAGGGCTCAGCAGCCCAATTCTCTGACCTAAACACTTGCCTGACTTGGCTATGCCCCACTGCCAGGACAGGAACGTGCCTTAACAACTGAGGTACAGCTCTGGGCTGATCCTATGCAGTCTTGACAGAAATAGGTCTCAAACAAATGTTTGGATGAAATGAAAATTAAGAGACCAAAATTAATCAAACTGACACTGATAAAATGCACAGTATGAAAGGGTGTTCCACTGCACTAAAAAAATGAACTACTTCAACAGCACTTGACAAAAACTTTAGGTAATAGCACTTAATGCATTTTATTTGCCATTAGTACTTAAATATCTGAACAGGAAGATACAAAAAAGACATCCCCTACCTCCTGAGATTTCACGTTGTCATCATCATTCTGCTCTGTCTTTTCGCCAGCAGCTTCGCCGCTGCTGTATTCGTCTGCAGAGACATCAGAGCTCTGTTCAGGGCTGGGGACCACAGTCAGCCACATGGCCACCACACCTGCCCAGGTGTCCTGCACGGCCCCAGTCACACATGCACATGTATGTCATCGCGGGCCTATGCCACTGAAGTTAACAAGCTGGAGTCTGGCTAACTGATAAGAAGCACACTTTGGGTTAAGACCCAAATTCAAAATGATTCCCAAGCCCTGTGAGTATAAAGTGCATTCTCAAGGGAGGGCAATAAGTCGGCGGGGTTTAGGCTATGAAGCCTGGTGAGAGATGAGTCTCATCTCAAAACAATTCATCCAAGTCTGTATAGTATACTCACCTTTTTCATCCATGGCCTTTGAAGCAGTGCTGTTTGTCTTAGAACTTGTTTTAGATAATTCTTCCAAATCTCCAGTGTTCTCCTCCTGTGGAGAATTAAACAATATAAGAAGCTTCTTAACCCTGCCTCACTTGTCCTCCCCAAGGTTTTCCTTTTTATCTCAAAAACAAATTTCTAGCTGTTTTTTAATAAGTTTGTCGCAGAATTTTAAAAAGTAGCTCTTTTTTTTGCAGCCAGTGAGGCTACACAAAGAGATACAAATTCTGAAGGCAGAACAGAATGAGGTAAAACTCAACCATAAAGCAACTAGGGCACTATCTTCCTCCCTGCAAAATAGAATCGGTCTTTTCCTCCCTCATCCTGTATTTTATCTTTCTGAGAGAAACTCCAAAGAAGGAACTGATAGGAACTTGCAACAGATTTCTTTTCTTTATTGGGTGTTGGAGGAGGGGACTAGGGGGAAGGGATAAAGAGGGAGAGCGCCTATGAGAATTTCAGGGTATCAGGGTAGGCTATTTTAGAGCAACAGTCTCTCAACAGTTGAATCATTCACTCTTAGTTGCAAAACAGTTTTCAGCATGAAATGCCAAAATGTTTTACTGTAATACTGATACAGTATGTAAAAAACAAAACAAACCCAACCCACACAAATTAAAATATAAAATTAGAATTGTCTTATAAACATTGAAAACATTATCTAGATGTGATTTCTTACTGAAAATGGTTGGTATATTTTAGTTAAATTCTGCATTAAAAAACTTTCATGATATTGAAGGGAAAATAAAAAGAGACCCCTTCAATATTCCTGCCTTTCTCTAAATTAAGGAGTACTGTCTCAGGATTCTTGTTCTAGATAGGGCAGGCGGAAGGATGGGGTTAAAATTCTGTTTCTTTCCTTCACCATGACCAATTGAAATTCATGACGATACATGACTCTCTGCTTGGTTCTTAAAATTCTTTGACTATTTTTTATTTAGTTCATCAGTCACTGGCAGAAAACAGAGACTCTGAACTGGTTTTAGTAAGCTAGAATTCAACTGCATATATGTCTATAAGCTGACTTAAACACTTTTGGAACATGGTGGAAAAAATAAATTAGGGAAAGACAGAGAAAGGAGATGGAACTAGTTTGGAATAGACAATGAGCAGCACCAAGTCTCAGAAATGGAAGCTTGCCTAAGAAGAGCTATCTAGCAGGAAATGGAGAAATCTGGGCCTAGAGAGCAGGAACAGAAATAAAATTTATGAGCCACTTCCCTGAGTCATCAGATGAAAATAAGACCATATGAAAAAAAGGCAATGAGTGAGGCCAATCCTTGGACTACTTATATTTTAGAGGCAGGAAGTAAAGTAGAGAGAAGGCACGTTATTAAAACTTTAACGTAATATGTATCACTGTATTTCAATGTTTCGGTATAAGCACATCTGTGGTAAAGCATCTGACACTTTGGAAGGAAGCACCTAGAAGCCTTAAGTCAATGACATCACTGAACAGAAACCTAAGCAATGGTTATATACAAACTGTGAAATTAATACACTCTTACAGTATAAAATAATAAAGTGCAGTATTTGTTTTTTTTTCCTGCAGGACCCTAAAAAATATACATTTTATAATATAATGAATATTAGAGATATGTAAAGTAAAAAGAATACTAGAATGAAAAAGAATATTTTAGTAAGTGTTCACAGTGATGAAATTAGGTTACCCCAAAACTTAAAATTAATACGTGGAAAGAATACCTTTATATCTTGCGGTTCAGTTTCAGAACACTGTCTCTGTGCTGTTTCTATTTTGGAATCTAGGACATCTGGATTATCATCTGTAAATCAGTTTGGACAGAATCACAAAGGAATAAAGCTAAATGAAAAATGAAATGCACAATTCTATTTTAAGACAGTTTAAGACTTCTTTTTTAGTCTTGTGATACAGTGAAGAGAAAAGTTATTCTATATGTATTTATGTCATGTGATTTAAGCACTGAACACTGACTGTGGCCCCTGCAAAACCAAAAAAGTAAAATATAAAAAATAAAATAAAAAATCCACAAATGCTTAGCTGATACCAATATGCTAGAAGACTCTATGGTAAGGGCTTAGGGCATACAAAGTTCCCAGAGATATGTTTAACTTCCCGAATGTGTTACCACCTAGGAGGTACAGCATAGTGATTGAGAACATGGGTTTAGGAATCAGATTTACTTGGTGGGAATAAAGTCACAATCTTGCCGAATCTTAATTTCTTTATTTATAAAATGGTAATAATGCCTAATTCACACAGTTACTATGAATGTATATAAAATAACATGAATAGTACCTAAAATATGAACGCAAGAATTAAAAAAATAATTACATGCTCCTAACCAAAAAAGGAAAGTATTTATCCTTTCTTTCTCACATATTACTTAATAAATATTTGTTACATTTGTACCTCATGCCAGGTATCAATGTATAAGTCTCTGTACCATCTGATATGGTAGCCATTAGCTATATGTGGCTGTTGAAATTTTAGTAATTAAAATTGAATGCAATTATAAATCCAGTCTTTCATTCACACCAACCACATTTAATTGCTCAATAGTCACACGTGGCTAGTGGCTACCGTACTAGACAAAAGAACATTTCCATCATTGTGGCAAGTTCTGTGGGATAGCACTGTTATAGACCATGGGAAAATCAACAGTATGAAGCACACAAGGGCTATTACATGAACTTTTATTAATGTGCTTCACTAGCTCTGTGGGGCATCTGTTGATGATATAAAATAAGGAGTTAGATGGCACCTGGCTGGGTCCCAGGCACAGGTTACAGAGGGAGTGTGGGTCTGTTTGAGTTCCAGGGTTTGGGTCTTCTGCAGGTAAAAATGTAGTTTCTAAATCAACTTCAGAAAAAGCCCTGGAGATGCCAAGCCAGTCTGGATACAAACGACTCCAGAGCTGTAAAAGTAAGCAATTATTCCTCTCAAAAATTTTCGATATTGGCCCAATATTTTGGATGTAAAAATAATATGATCTTCCAAGATGTCTGAAAAAGGAATATATATGGTCTAAATATGTTACCCAGTTCATCTTCTGAAGAGGGATAATGCTTCTTTCTTTTTCTTTTAGGCATCTGCCTTTCTTCCTCTTCAACCTGGAATCAAGGATGACTATATATTAAAGTCAACAGAATTTGGAACCAAAACTACTGAACTGATAGTACATTTATTAGCTTTAGTCTTTGAAATAAGTTTTTTAAAAATCTAGAATAACACTTTCGGCATCTAGATTTGGATGACACTTATTTTGTAAGGTTGAGTCTTCTTTTTTTTTTTGTATTGTATTTGAGTATAAATCCATACAAAACATTAGAACCTGTTTCTGGTTAGTCACTGTATTCCAACCATTCTAAAATATGTTTAAAAAAAATGCTGCTTCTTTTCCCATCTCTGAAGTCAAGATATGTCTTACAATCAGTGGCATGTCCTAAATTAATTGGTAGTATTCTCCTCTTTCAGTGGCCTAGCAAAGAACTGAGGAAGGCAGTGTAAGAAATAACATTTAGCCTTCCTGACTACAATGTGGACATAATTACCAATAATTACCTACACAAGAGTATAAACAGATAAAAGTGGATATGGAGATCCACTTAATTTTTAAAACATACTAAGAACTAAGGTCTTTGTACAAAAGCACTATATACAAAACACGAATACTTGAGTTTTTTATGCAAACCCACCTCTTTAGGATTTGCTTCAACACTGTGATCTCTTAAGGCTTCTGTACTGTCTTTTCTGCCGCTGGATATCTCTGATTAATAAATACAAAAAAGAGAAAAAAAAGTTAAGTATTTATTCATTCCAATACTTATTTTAGGGTGTGCATGGCAGCAGGAAGGACACTTCATAAGTCATTTTGACGGGGTCCTCATAGCAACCACGTAAGCTCCGTGATTCCCATTTGCAGAATGTAAATAAATGGGTTTATGGAGGGATGAAGTCACTGACTCTGCACAGTGACTTCACAGCCAGTTTCCTCCAGCTCATGGAGCAACACAATGTGAAGATGTATCCAAGGAAAACAAGAGGTATTATTTCATAGCTGTCAGATTAGCAAACATTCACCAGTCTGGTAAAACCAAAAAAGGAGAAGGTGTGGAGTTATAATTGGTACACCACCCGGGGACAATTTGGCACATCCAGTAAAGCTGAAGAGGTGCCCACCAACTCAGCAATTCCACACTTAAGTTCCAGGTACATGACATATGCATTGGGAGACAGGTACAAGATCATGCGTGGCAGCACTCTGCAATTGGGAAAAGTAGCAAAAGACCCAAATGTCCACCAACAAAAGCAAAAGAGAATTATAGTGGTATATTCGCACAATGGAATACCAAAGAGCAACTGAAATAATTAGAGTTATACATATCAACATGACACAATTTCAGAGCATAATGCCAAATGAAAAAACAAGGTGGAAACAGTTTCTCTAATGTGATCCCCTCTTCCTAAACTATGCAACATCAGGCTACATATTTTTTATGGAAATATATATAGCAATTGCAGAACAGTGGCTCCCTTTTGAGCGAGATAAGAGAGACTGGGATCAGTGAGGCATATGTGATTTCAACTATATCTGTAATATTTTTTTAAAAAGCATCTGAAGCAAATATACTACATTTTAAAGATATAACAAAACTAGGTGATAAGTACATGACTGTTTATAATTATTGCTGCTTTACTTTGGTTTGAAATACAGTATATTATTATAAAAAGACTTCTTTCCCCACTCTTGGAATAAGGTATCAACAACATTCTATGTTCTTTTTGAGAGGAGAATTATCCCTCTGGAGTTGGCAGCCTCCACAGGTTTCATGGAATGAGGCCTGACTCCTAGGAGAAGACCGACATAAATGTGATACACTTGATCTACCAAACAGAGACTGCCTGTCAGAAGTAAACACAGAATTTCTACAGTACAAACCTCAGGCAGCTACACATTTTGTATTCACATTGGATTAAGTCCACAGTGAAGTTACCGAGAAAGTTCTAGTAGCTATTTACGTCAAGGCACCACTTAATAGCTGCAGGACCTTGAACAAGGCAGTGGACCCTTCACACCCTTGGTTCCCCAGCTACAGAAGTAATGCTGTTAATACCTACCAAATGATATGAATTAAATAAGAGAAAATTTGTGAAGTAATTAGCACAGGGCTTGGCATATAGAAAGCATTCAACAAATGGGAACTACAATTAAAACCAACATTAATACTACAAAATTCATTAACTTACCTTCTTTGTTAGGAGATTTGCTACAAAGTTCTTCATTTGCTCTTGAGCCCATATTTTTGGCCTAAACATACCACAGAAAAGGTTATTTATGGATAATATCACCAAAGTCTTAAAGGCAGAAAAAACAAGTAAGAGAACTGACATAACCTGGTTGTTTGTGGGAAATACGGAAATGGGCTGGAATACATGCTCTTTTCAATTTCATCCACAAGAGGTAGAGCACAAAGCATCTTCCTTTTGAAGAAGTTTCGGTTTAACAAATTATCATCCTACTATGTTTTATTCTCCTTGTCTTTAAAACAGTTATAACAAAAGTATAAGAAATTTTAAAAAATAAATAAATTCTGAATTCTATGAATTTTCTTCCCATTCCATATCCTCATGACTATTTTCTTTACTTAAAAATGCTAACGGATTCTGTCATTTTGTCATCATCTCTCTGACAAATCTCGTCAACTGTACTTTTATTTTTTTAACCGAGGGGAAGTCTTAGAATTTCCTACAACATTCTAAATCCTAGCTACAGAATTTCAGGCGTATTTGGAAAGGCCATGATATTCTCAGATTGGGGAAAGGCAGCTGCCGGGGTCCTCAGGGTAATGAGGTGAGGAGGAGCACTAGCTCCTCATTTGGGATCCTGTTGGAGAGTAAATCTGAACCAAACCAAGTGGGTTTTTCTCTTTCCTCTTACTCAGCTGACTGTATCTGAGTTTCTAGCCATAAAGCAGGATGTTTCAAGGGGTGAAGATAGCCCTCTGATGTCTGGCAGTGCACAGAGCTCCCCGGAGTTCTCTTGGGACACTGGAAATAATGTGTCTCTTTGCAATTTGCAGGCATTTTACAGAATGTTCTCTCCTGGTATCAGGTCCCCTGTGCATTAAGAAAGACATAAAATTTCTTTCAAGCACCAAAGACATTATGACAGCCACAGCTGGGAAAGAATATGTATATGTGGCAATTAGAGTGTAGAATCTTCATAAAGGCTTTCCAGAAACATAAAAAGAACTTTAGTTCTCAAAATACATGTTTTGTTTATAGCACCAGGATAATTTCAGATGTTGTAATCCAATTATCAAACTTGTTACAATAATAAAAAATAGAAAGTTCATGGTTCTTTGAAGGATTTTATGAGTAATTCCGAGGTGAGTTTCCTAGTCTGAAGTATCTGGGCCTTCTTCTGTTTCCTTAAATGTTTCAAAATACTGGCCTAAGAAGCCACCAGAATGCAGTGCTGCTGAATTCAGAGTGATCTCTTTTCTTGGGGAAAACAACTAAAATTCCTAACATCAGTGAATACAATTGTACACTGGCCTGAGTATCTCAGCTGGTATGTTGCACGTGAGTGGAGAGCATACTACAAATAGCCTCCTGTCTCCTAAAGAATGCACAGACTACCCCTTTGCTAGATGTCCCTTTTACATTTGCTCTCAAAACACCAAGCCCCATAACAAAACCCAAATCATTACGGTGACTTACATTATTAAGTGATTCATTCACCAAGAAAGGCTCCCTCTGTAGTTCGGCTGTTCAAAAACAAAAATAAGAAATAAGGAAACTGAATATTGTTTCTGAACCACAGAGAATAAACTTAGAATTTTTAAAGGTAAAGCAGGACTATGTCGCTATTGCCTAGCTGCCTTGTGAATTATTAAATTCTGATCAATTATTTTCTATAAACTGTGCCTGCCATTATTCCAGAAAAACAACAGAAATTAATGTTGCCTGCATTTTTATAATAATGGCAGTGGTCCATTAAATCCCTGCACCTATTTAACTATGTTGGTCATCTGAAGCTTAGGAGAAAGGTAGACCTTTGCTGTAACTGTTCAGCAGCAAAGTGACACTGGTTCATTTAAAAATAATGCCATCAAGTGAAAAGTTAGATTCTATTCCTTCAAACTGCAATGGTCTATTTATATTCTCTGGAAACCTGAAGTACGAGGTCTACTGTTTCTACTCAACAATGACAGAACACACATTTTTCTTTTAAACAACTTCCTTTTACGTAAGTAGATCCCTTACTGAATCGTACCTAAACACAGTGAAGTCATCTGGAATAAACTGGGAACAAAGGACTTCAGAATCCAAAAATGTTACCTTCTTGACAATTAACAAATGGGATTATTAATTATTTGTACCTTTTTAAATAAAGATTTTATTTATTTATTTGAGAGCATGGGGGGGGGAGGGACAGAGGGAGAAGCAGACTCCCTGCTGAGCAAGAAGCTGGATGTGGGGCTCCATTGCAGGACCCTGGGATCATGAACTGAGCTGAAGGCAGACGCTTAACTGAGCCACCTAGGTGCTCAATTATTTGTACTTTAACACATATATACAAGTTTTAACTAATACATCTAGGTTTTGAATAAATCTGTCATCATTACGGTTTTAACACATCAGCGTGAATGGTTTCTCAGGCCTTGGGGTGGTCTTCAAGGACTGCCTGATACTTCTGTTTATAAGGCTTTTGAGATCACATACTTCGAAGGTCACCCCTTCAGATGGTTTTGCCTTAGAAGGTCCCTGCCCTGATCACCCCAGATAGTCCTGGGTGAGGATTTATACACACTACTCCTTACACACTGCCCTTCCCTTTGCTGCGTCCACCTAATGCAAACCTATTCATGCTTCCTTATCTGGTTCCAACTTAAGGGGGAGTGATGAGTGTTATGAAAATTCAAAACTTACATAGTCTTTGAGCCTTCAATTCTCTTTCATGGAAATACTTAGGGAAACACGTAACTACACACATATGAAAGTTCACTGCAGCTTTATTTATAATAGTAAATACTATAAAACTGGAGACCACTGAAGATCTAACAAGTGGGAAAAGGCGTTACAGACTACTTTCAGCTGTTAAAACAAATGAAGTCAATCTGTATACAGATTGTAAAAAAAAAAGAAATTAGAAAACACTACAAATACTATGATTACATTTTTGTTTAAATATAAGGTTGTATTTAAGGAGGGTATCATGAGAAGTGGGAAAACGATTATGTGCTTCTATGTGTCTTACTTTCTATAATTAAAGGGGAGAGAGAGATTGGTTCAGTTTAAACCCTTGCCTTCCCCAAAGCCCTCGCCAGCAAAACTGACCCCACCAGACATCAATGTATCTTTATTACAGAGAGCACCTTTCTCCTGGCATGTTATTTCTGCAAACTCCCTGAGCGCAGACGGGGACTTCATTCTCTACCTCAATTTCCCTTACCTTGCTTACCAATGTTTGTTGGGGGAATAATTTAAAGAGCCAAGGTCATCACATTGTAAACATATAGTTGCTTTCCTAGCACCTTCCCCAAGAGCTTGGATTGTGGTCTGGGGCACAATGTGTTTCCAGGGATACCAGCTCTACTCTCACCCCAGGAACAGAGCACTTGATTTACTTTTAATCAACCAGCAAGTACGTTCATCTGGCCAAAGTAATTAGTTTAGGATGGACAAAGGTACCTAAGCTGAATCAGAATAAGTCTTGGGATTTTGGCCAGGAATGAGAGGACAAAGATATTTCTCTAGAGACTTACAAATGAGAAAGCAATTACCTCTACTGGGGGCTAAGGGAAAGGGAAGAAATTGGGTCTTTGCAAGATGGGTCTTTGGGGACATCACCATGCTCTTGGATCATGCTCTGCCTGAACTTTGCAATTTTGTGAATACTATTATGAACTGGATGTTTGAGTCCCCCCAAAATTCATATATTGAAACCCTAAGTCCCTAGTGTGATAGTATTTGGAGGCGGGGCCTTTGGGATGTTTAAGTATCATGAGGGTGGAACTCTGTGCTGGGATTACTGTCTTTATGGAAATAAGAAGAGAGGAGATCTCTTTCTCTGCATGCATACATGTGAAAATATAAACAAAAAGAGATTCCTTACCAAGAACCTGACCATGCTGGCACCCTGAACTTGGACCTCCAGCCTCCAGAACCAAGGGAAATAAGTATTTGGTGCTTAAGCACTCAGTCTATGGAATTCTGTTCTAACAGAATTCTAGCCTAAACTGCCTAAGATGGTGAGCTAGTACATTTCCTGTAAACATTTGCAGGTTTTTTTGTGACTTGCAACTAAAATCACCCTGACTGCTCTATGCAGCTTGAATGGACATTTTAACATGGGAAAAAAAAAAAAAGAAAGAAAGAAATAGCATAAATTTGGTGACAGGCTCTAAAGTTGCTTTTATTTCCCCCCCTAGTTAATATGCAGATCAGAAGAGACAATACCATAATGACTAGAATACAAACCAGAAATAATTGTCCACTGTCACAATTCTCATTTCTATTTCCCTAACCAGTGGTTCTCAAAGTGTGGTCCAAAGACCCCTGGGGCTCCTGAAATCATCGTTCAAGGGCTCCACAAGGTCCACACTACTGTCAAAATACTAAGATGTTATTCACCTTTTAAATTCATGAGTACACAATGCAATTTTCCAGAGGCCATGTGATGTTCCCAGAATTATCTGAAAAGGCTATTAAAATCAACCATGTTAAGTGTGATGCTGAATTCTCTTCATATACTTCAACCAAGACAACAACAGCAACATAGTGAATATAGAAACAGCACGAGTAACCAGCTGCTTTCTATTATGCTAGATTTAAAGAGATTTGCAAAAATGCAAAACCATGTTGCTTTTCTTACTGCATTTTGTCATTTGGGAAAATCTGCTATTTTTCACGAAAAACAGTGTTATTTATGTTAACCTATAGTGAGTTAATTATATTGGATGGATATGTATATTATAACCTTCTCAGTTTTAGTTTGTTATTTGGTAAATGTCAACAGGTATAATCCACATAACGGAAGTTCTCTAGGATCCTCAATAATTTTTAGGAGTCTAAAGTGGTCCTGAGTTTGGGAGCTGCTGCCTTAAGAGGCTCTCTCCTACAAAACATGAAGTAGACCCTGAAGACAGCGCACAGAGACTGGGAAGAGCCTGTACAAACTGGCAGCTGCGTCAGTGGTCACTGGGGCCCAGCTAGAGTCCAAGGGCCAACAGGCAGAGATGTGAGTGCATGGGCTGTAAGCTAGCTTTTGGAAAGGAGGTGTGACAGCACCTGGAAGGGCAGGAAGGCACATGGAGACACATTTTGGGGAAAGAGCAAGAGTCTGCTTCAAAACAACTTGCTTTCTGCTATACCTATTTGGAAATAAGAGATTTACACGTTACCTTACATAAAATTGACCGATAACTGATGAGAAAAAGTATATGCTAAAAATAAAATAGTAAAGAATCCTCTCCAACCTATTTTAAAAAGTGAGAGGCAAATTCACATAGCCTGTCAGGTGTTTTATTATGAATCTGCTATTATTTTTATTTTATTTTATTTATTTATTTATTTATTTTTGTTTAGGGCCTCTGTTTTTTAAAAATTTTTTAAATTTTTTTTTATTTTCAGCGTAACAGTATTCATTGTTTTTGCACCACACCCAGTGCTCCATACAATACGTGCCCTCCCTAATACACACCACCTGGTTCCCCCAACCTTCCACTCCCCGCCCCTTCAAAACCCTCAGGTTGTTTTTCAGAGTCCACAGTCTCTCATGGTTCACCTCCCCTTCCAGTTTCCCTCAACTCCCTTCTCCTCTCCATCTCCCCATGTCCTGATTTTATTTTTTTTTAAGATTCATTTATTTGAGAGAGAGCAGAGCGAGTGAGAGAGAACATGAGTGGAGAAGAGGGGCACAGGGAGAAGGAGAAGCAGACTCTGCATTGAGCAGGGAGTCTGATGGAGGATTTGATCTTAGGACCCTGAGATCATGACCTAAGCCAAAGGCAGATGCTTCACTGACTGTGCTACCCAGACACCTCTCAGCTATTGATTTTAAGCTGTAACAAAAGATAAAACCATAGGCCAGGAAATTAATGTGAACCACTGCGGAAAGGAGCTTACCTACTCCACTTGGCTTTCTCCCATATGGACTTGCTGGTGCTGTTAGAATTTCACGGTTTTTCTCTTCCTCCGATGGTACAGATGTCTAAAAAGTCCAAAGCACCATAAAAAACTAAGTTAACTGAGGTTTTTAGAACAAGAAGTCATGACTAACCTAAACTTAATTAAAACATCTAGCATATTGTAACAACATAAAAGACTACTTTCAAGTCTGTGCAAAATTGAAAATGAATACATGCCAACTTTCGAAAACAAAAAACAAAATCAATCTATTCTCATATTTCATCCATCAGTGGTTCTCCTGTTGCTTTAAAAGTTAAACTCCAAATCAGTAATGACACACATGACCCTCATTAATCATGTCCCTTCCCTTGCCAGGTCTGCATTTGTCCACACAACGCCGTTATCACTGCAGTGCCCATGGCTCACAATTGGCCCTCCCGCTCTGTGTCTAGAACATGCGTCTTTGCCTGCAAGGCTCTTTTTCTTTCTCCTCTGGTAAACTTCTACTCTACTTGTAAAACCCCACTCCAATATCTTCCTTGCAAACACTCTTGTCTGTGTACCCATGGCTCCTGCTAGTAAGTGGAGTCTCCTCTGCACGTACATAGTCCCAGGGTTTACTGCTACCTTGTCTCTCATATACTCAAGAGGGTGCCACGAGGTCAGGCTGCAAAGGGGGTGTGGAGATTCAAGTTTTATTTTGGAAATAGATTGGGCAAGAACTGGCAATGGATTAAATATGGGGTGACAAGAAGAGACTGAAGGTGACTCCTGCTGTCTGGTTTGAGAAAATGGAACTATGATGGCACTATTTACTGAGATTGTTGAGGTTCTTAGCTTTCCTGCCTCAGGATATGACAGAAACAATGTGTAAGGTCTTAAGTACACTGGCAACAGGAGCCACATGATGCTTAAGGACACATACATCTGCGTGCAGTCAAATGGCCCTCATATCACCTATAGCTCAGCATAATGGGACTATCAGCCATACCTCAGTTTTCAAGGTGCCTTTCAGTGCCCGTCCTCCCAGAACATTCGGTGGAGATTCTTCATTGCCTAATGAAATTCAGACCATTAAACCAATTAAAGAATTTGCTTACAAAATACACGCTGAATCAAAAGGTAACAGGATGCTATTATCTAGCATGCCATGACCCCTTCCTCTGCTGTTTCATCTTGCCATCAGTAGAAAACAATAAAAGGAATATGGATGAAAAATCTTGGATGAAAGGCAGGGGTCATTTACTCATTTTGGGGAGTGAAAATGTTTCTTGCTGTTAAGACGGCTGCCCAGAAAGAATAACAAAAGATTATTTCTGGAGACATCACATTTCCAAATATTTTTCTACAGTGTTCTGTATCAAGTTTGGCCCTAAAAGAAAATATTCTGGGCCACTGATATATATTCTCAACAAAGAAAATGTTTATGAACAGACTCACTTTGTTGCTTCACTCTGACAGAGCAAAGCTGAAAATCAAATTAGGAAGCCATGAGGCAGACAAAAGGAAAATGGCATTTTCTCTGGTGGAGACTCAATCCTATCCCTGTTGTAGTCCTTTCTTTCTCTCTCCCTTGTCCCTCTGTGACTGTGGCTTCCAGTTCTTTCACCCACCCACACAGAAGCCTCCAGAGAAAATCCTTCCTTTCTCTAAGAGGCTGCAGGCTTTTCCTTGGTAAAACCTCTTCTGTTTTTTGCTCCTTCAGGGAAACAAAGGTGGGGAGAGGAAGGAGTAACAGACTGTAGCAAGGGTTAAGTCATAAAAATCTGCCAAGCATTCAATTTACCCAGGCTAAATTCAATGGAAAAATTTCAAGTTATTTCAACCCTTGGAACACTTCTTAACGGTGCCTTTCTTAAGTCCCTATAATGAACAGGACTCCGTCTATTGGCCTCAGCTTCCTGAGGCTGTATTTGATGACATTCAAGGTCTGTTCCAGTTTAAAAGTCCAGGACACCAAAATTTATACAGCCAGAGTAGAAAAGTCAACATCCCTGACCCCTTCAAGTCCCTCTGAGTTCTCAAAGATTCTAAGCACCTGCCACCAGAGTGTCACTGCCTACTTAAAATACAAGGCTGGATTCACAGCTGTTCCCCATTTTGAAGAGTTACCTTTGTATTCCCAGAGCCTAGCACAGTAGTAGCTGGCACGGAGTGTCCCAAGTTGTATGGCATAGTGAAAGACTGAGCCCAAAAGCTTACCCCTTTGAAAGTTATCAAGTATGTCTAGCAAGACTGACACTCTCTGAAGCCTGTCAGGAGGAAACATTTTTCTTTTCTTTCAAATTTCAAATCAGAAACTCATTTTACCTGAACAAAAAACTCAGTTAAAAAAAAAAAAAAAGTGCTTCCCTGATTTTAAGTAGCCAGCTGAACTGAACTGACATATACCACAAGACAATAGGACATCAGATGAAGACTGGAATGGTGTTTGTTACTATTGTCCCCATTTTACACAACAGAAAACTGAAGCTCAGAGGTAATTTTTTTCTAACAGGCCCCAAGGACTATGCAAGTTATTTAAACAATCAGAACCCATTTCCTCATTTGTAAAATGAGGGTGATAAAAAAATACTCATTTCGCAGGGCTGTTGTAAGGTAGTGTTCGTTGACTCACAAGAAACCCAAGGGTCAAAGGTTTAGCAACTTGCACATGGCTGGCTGACTTCCCCTCCCCCAGCTTCCTGCCTCCGCTTTCCTAGCACAGGAAAAATGGGTCTAAGGTTTTCAGTTTTTAAACCCAAGTTTCTAAGCTCAAATTTCCCATTTGAGAAGTTATTTTGTGACATTCTGGAACCAAAATCCCCTTTTGGAAGACTGTTTAAAATGTACTCTATAAGCAATCATCTTTGTAAGATGTTAAAATGTGCAATTACAGAGATTCTCACCTATGTCATGCAAATTTTCTTCAGGAGGAAACTTGAGGTCTGCCTCCTCCTGGGATGATTTCCTCATGCCATTACCATCTCCTGTTTTCTCACTGGACCCTTGAACTAGCCGTTTGCCATTGTGATCACCCTTTACAGTCAAGTCGTGCTCATAGTTTGAAGCAGACAGAGCTACATTGTAGGCAGCTGGAAGGACTAGCGCGTGGGAAGGGCCAATTTCTGATTCTTGGCCATTAATACATTCAGTGGTAGTGTTCACGGGGGCTGTGGGCCAGGACTGCTCAGGGGAGGACGGATCCACTGCAGTATCTCTGGCAGGTAGCACGTCATCGGTGTTCTTAGCACCAGGACTTACTGCTGGCAAGCAGCGGATCCCGAGGGAGGGGTCCTCAGCCATTGGACCCGCCCTTTGCTCTGGTCCCGCCAGATCCTCAGGAGAGTCCACTCCCCTCCGCAGATCCCTTCCTGCCCAACAGGTGCTATGGCCTGCAGTAGCCGCCTCCTGGCTCCCCCGTCTTCTCTGAACATCGCTCAGCCACACACTCCTCTCTGCCACATTTATGAGGCCCAAATTGCTCTCACTCTGTCCCTTCCCTACTAGTGGCACCTCGCAGGAACCGTCCCGCCTGCACCCCTCCTCCGATGCTTGTGCTGCTGGCGGGCCACCCGCAGCAGAGGGCTCATGGACTGCCACCCTGCGGCGCCCCTCCTCGGTGCCTGCCGCTCTGGCCCCTGCCGGCGGCCCAGGGTGCGGACAGCTGTTTGCGCACATCAGGCTGGGCCTCGGGGCCTCGCCCTTGCTCATCCTGTGAGCCGACGATTGCGCTTTCCCATCCACGCTACTCGCAGTCCGCGGGTTCTCATCCAGCCTGTCAAGGCCGGCGGGCGCCAGCACGCACTCAGCCGTGCTGGTGGAGATGATGGCGGCGTCACTCAAATCCTCCATCCTTGCCGCCCCAGGTGCCTCGTCGTCCTGCGGGAGAGCACCCATCATGACTGCTTCTCGGCCTTCGGAGGTGCTCGTGGAAATCATGGTGGTGTCGCTGATTTCCTCTGCTCGGGTGACGGAGGGCTGGACTTCCTCCTGAGGGGCGGCGCTGGACACGGGGCCCTCGCAGTCTTCTCCCGAACTGGTGGAGATGATGGCGCTCCCGTCTTTCTCTTCCAGACCCACAGTGGTGGGTCGCACCTTTTCGCTTTCGGCGAGGACGCCAGAAATAGAAGCCTCGCACTCCTCTGCTATGCTGGTGGAGATCAGCGCGCACTCGTCTTTCTCCTCCTTGCTGGTTGAAGCAAGAGGGCTCTCAACCGCTGTGGCCGCACTGGGCATGGGCCCCTCGAAGTCGTCGGTGCTCACTAGGCCAGGGTCCTGAGCGCTTTCTTCCATGGTGGCCACTGGCTGCTGACTTTCCGCACACGTGATGGTTGTGGCACTGGAAATGGGCACTTCGAACTCCTCCCCTATGCTCGTAGAAATCATGGCACACTCATCTTTCTCTTCATTTCTCATAGCAGGGAGCTGGCTCTCATCTCCTGACACTGCACTGGGCATGGGGGCCTCAAATTCCTCCATGTTTATTCTGGTGCCTTCCTTATTTTCTCCGGTTCTCAGCGCACTTGAATGACCTTCTTCCACGCCTGTAACTGTGCTTAACTGAGTGCTGTAGTCATGCGTGGTACTGGTGGAAATCATCAAGCCTTTGCCTGGACTTTTACCCTCAGCTAAGCAAGTTTGGTTGGTAACACTGTTACTGGCTGTACTAGCCATAAGGCCATCGCATTCTTCATTGTCCACTGAGGTGATGATACCTTCGTCTTCTTTTCCACTGGGTGATGTGTGACCAGCCTCACATTCTGGGACTGCCCTGGATGCAAGTACCTTGTAGCTGCCCCCCACCAGGCCGGTGGAAATTGTGGTATCATCTTTTTCTTTTCTGGTGAGCAAACTGTCACTCTGACCTGAAGCTGCACTAGTCATGGGACCCTCACCACCTTCGGGAACTGGTGCCACTTCACCCTTCCCTGAAGCCACGCTGGTTACACTGCTTTCTACAATCCCTTTTGCACTGAAGCAGATCTCCCTATGTTTCATGCCTTTCTCTGCACCACTCATGCTGTCAACATTGCTCTCGTTGGCATTGGTGATGGTGGCTCCAGCCTCTGCTCCCACGTGCCCTGCTGCGGTACCAATCTGACTGTCACCTTCTTCGGCACTTCCACAAATTGATACCCCTTCACTCTCCTCCTCTGTCCCAATGCAAGTGGATGCATGCCCAATTTCATTTCCCCTTCCAGTACTGGTCACCACCCCTTCACCTTCCTCATCCTCCTCTTTTGCACCGGTGCTCGTTACAATTCCTTCATCATCACATGGCCCAGCAGCAACGGATGGTACGTTAGTTGCTTCTTTGGCTACTGTGCTGTCCATTGCACTCTCTCCGTTGTCTTCTGATTCAGAACTTAGAGGAAAGCCCTCACTGCCCTCTTCTGAACCTGTGCAGCTCCCTAGCCCTTCTCCATCTTCTTCTGTTATCCCTGTGCTGGTGACGGCACTTTCGCCTTCTGCCCCGTCATTCACAGAAGCATTTCCTTCCTGGGGGGCACTGGTTCCTGGTGGTGTGTCCTTACTGACAAGGGCCACAGCTGCGCCTGTAACCACATGCTCTTCCTGTCGTTTGGCGCCTGTTACTGGGCACATAATAGAGATAGCACTTCTCCTTTCTGCTCCGGTGCATGTCACAGTTCCCTCAGTTTCTTTTTTGGGGCCCATTCTCATCAGATTTCTCTGGAATCCATCCACCTCTTCACTGCTTAAGGAGCCCTCCCTTATTTCTGTCCCAGCACTTGTCACCGCGCCATCACTTTCAACCTCACTAATAAAAGTAACAGTTCCTTCAGCCATTTCCGAGTCTGTACGTGAAGAACCATCACATTTTTCTTCAGAGCCGGCACTGGTGACAGCATCATCCTTCTCTTCTGTCACACCACTGTTGACATCATCTTCAACCGTGACTTCGTGAGCAGTCACAGGGCCCACTACTCTTTCTTCAAATTCAGCCATAGCACACTCTCCACTTTCTCCCTCCTTGGTGCTTGTGAGGAAGGTTTCACTTTCAGCAAATCCTTCTGTGACAACGCCTCCGCCTTCTTCCGCTGCAGCAAAAACCGTGCATTCACTGGCTTCTGCCCCAGTGTGAAGAGGATTGTTTTTAGAGCATGCACCTGTTATGAAGCCTTCATCTGCCTCAATGCTTGTGCAGGGCACAGCCACCTCACCCTCTCCTGTTTCTGAGGAAGTGGTCGTGGCATCCCCTGCCTTTACTGTATTTAGGGGAATACCTTCGTCCTTCCTTGCAGTGCTAGTGGCAAAAGAAGTCTTTTCTGCTCTGCCAGATCCGGTTGTGCCATCAGCAGTTTCTCCATTCCTTTGCTGTAAAACTGAGGAAGCAGCGTTACTTCCAGCACTGGTGTCGACCTCACTACTTTCAGTCCTTCCTTCGACCACAACTGATTTGTTTTCCATTTCACCTGGGCCACTACTACACTTAAGTTTGACGGTCTCAGCATCTTTTTCTGTTCTCATGCCTACCACAGGGTCAACAGTGATGCCATGCTTTTTGCCATTTTCTAGTACTGCTCTTGTTGTCTGCTTTGCACTGGGCTCTGTGTTGAAGTCACTTTCTTTTCTGGCCATGTCCATAAAGCTGCCTTCTTTGTGTGCATTCTCATTTTCTGTATTCACATCCATTAACTTGCTACCAACAGGCACAATTACTCTTCCTTGTTTAGTGTGCAGCACAGCAGGCTGGAAACCTTCTGGAATGTGTCTTCTGCTATCCATGCTTGCTTTTGCCAGCGTATCTACTGTGGAAACTGCCCCACTTTCTTTGCTGTCACTTGTCCTAGGGACTTCTGATTCCCTAAGAGTCAAACTTTGGTTAGGAATATCAGAGTGCTCTACAAGGGAAGTGCTGGCTGTGCCACCTTCTAAAACAGTTCTTTTGTCAATCAAAGGACTTACATCTGCATCACAAGATTCTTTCTGAGGGATCACAGTTACTGAACTTAAGGACGGTGAAGGATCTAAATTTGGGGAATGCTCACGACCAGCATTTCCTTGAGCAACATGTTCTTCAGTGAGTCTGGTTGTGTTTTTAAAATTCTTCTGTGTCCTATCATTTTCTGATGGGGCTTGTGACAACAGTCTATGACAAGTTTCAGAGTCTGTATTTGTTTCATGAGTTCCCTGTTGAATGGGTTCTTTTTCCCCAGGATTCAGTTTGGACACAGCACTTTGGATATGCACTTTCTTGGTAAGGGTGCCTTTATGGTCAGCGTGCTTTTCAGAATTAACAACTCCTGTTCCACGTCCTGATTTACAGGCTGGAGCTGCTGTTTTTGAATCTACTGTGGAAGTTCTTAATTCATCCTTTAGAACGATATTGGTTTTTTGTTTCATAACATTTTCAGAGTCACTGCCTTGCTGAGAACTATTACTGCTGCCATCTTGAGTTTTAGATACTTCAAATACATTTTCAACAGATGGCTCAGAATCAATTTCCATTGGCTCTTGTTCAGGCATTACTGTGGTATCACTGCTCTTTTTTGGTTTCTGAACAGAGGAACTATTGGGAGTGCTCAAGGAGTTTGCTGCTGGTTTTTCTTCTCCTTTGGTCATTTCTTGGGATAAGCTTCCTCTTCGGTTTTCACACAACCTTCTACTTAATTTCTTTTCCAAAACTGAACTATTCCCTCTGGCCTTTTCATGATTACTGTCAACTTCTTTACCATCCTTGTCATCTGATTTATTTTCTTCCTTCTTTTTCATTTCCTTACTACCATGCTTTAAGGTTCTGCTTTTATGCCCATCTGATAACTTTCTCTCAGGTCTGGAGGAGCCTGAATCCTTATCAGCCTTGTATTTCTCCTTTGCTAATGGTAACTTGGTTCTGTGACTAGAATCCTTCTGTGTACCATGTGCTGAGGAAGTGGCACTGTCCAATACAACTTCGACACCAATTTCCTCAGAAGCTTTGTCTTCAACTTTAGACTTCCGCTGTCTATCTGCGTCGATTTCTTCTGTGTTCTTCTCCTTATCTGGTTTTGGAGTGGCCACCTGTTTTGTGACACTTTCTTGTAATTCCGTTTCAACTACTTTTAACTGTTTGCCTTGACTTTTTGGTTTAGACTTTAACATAAGTTTCTCTTCTAGTAAGCTCTTTGTTCTTCGCTTCTCCTTGTGAACCACCTCTTCTGGTTTTGAATTGCCATCTAAATTAGTTGAGTCTGTATCACACTTATCCTCTGAATAACTTTCACTTCTTCTCTGTAATGCGATTCCATGTTGCTTAGAACTCAGAGAATCTTTCTGAATTTTAGAATCACTTGATCTTCTTGATTTGTGCTCTGCCTTAGTCTTGTCGGCTGATATGTGCCTCTCTTTTTTGTTGTTTTCTTTACGAACATTCTCATCTGTTTTTATAATATATTCAGAAACTGGCTTTCCATCTTTGCCTAAAACTGATAACTTCCTTTCATTCTTATGTTTACTTTTTCGTTCAGTTTTTTCATCTGAAGAAAGTTTTGTTTGTTGATTTTGCTTTTGAATATTTTCATCCATTTTTAAACATTTCTCTGAAGAATGAAGCTCAGTCTCATCACCTGTTTTATGCATACAGTCACCTTTATATTTATGTTTTGTAGATAATTTGTCTTCTGACAGAGTCTTGTCTTTTTCAGGCTTTTCCTTGGAAGATTTTGTCTCTTTCTTAGGTAGGCTTTTCACATGTGCTGTTTCAGAATCGTCCTTTTTTAGATGCTTTTCATTTTTAAGTGTGCTTTTCTGTTTCTGGGGCTCTTCTGTGCCAATTTCTGACCGTTCTGCTTGCCTTTTCCCATCTCTTGTATCAGGCTCTTCCTGTGCCCCTTCCACCACAATAGGGGTAGACGTGCGTCTTTTATGTTCTCTTTCTATTTTGGATTCATTTTTGTTTTCATCAGCTGAATGAAAAGATTCTGAAAGTCTCCGGGCAGGTTTACTTAGTTCACTTTTTGCATGAACATGCTTCAGATCCTTTGAAGAAGATACCTTTTCCTTTTCACAATGCTGTAAGAAAATAAAAGTTAAAATATGAGCAATACTAAAATTGACTTTTATATTTAAACTTAACATTTGGGTACACTGGATATGCTGAACGTTGTCATGTGTGACATGCCACTTAATCTCAGCCAGCAGCCTGTGGTAGGTATGGATAACCTCATTTTATGCACCAGGAAACTGAAGGTCAGAGTGGCTCCA
This sequence comes from Martes martes, assembly GCF_963455335.1. Taxonomy (NCBI): domain Eukaryota; kingdom Metazoa; phylum Chordata; class Mammalia; order Carnivora; family Mustelidae; genus Martes; species Martes martes. The sequence goes on from NC_137889.1 coordinate 148,617,084, forward strand.
TAACTTGATACCCAGGCAACAAGTTGAGAGGATTTCATTCTCGGTTGAGGACTCTTCCCACTACATCACAGACATCCGTGCACAATTAGTTATTTCTCCTAAGATCTGTCCATGCATTTGGGAGGCCTTTAACTTCAAATTATTAAAACTCGCTAATACCCAGTAGCCATTAATAAATATAAGCTGCACAAATGACAGTCCGATATTCTTTTTAGTCCCAAAACATATCTGACAATGAAGATAATTAAAAATTTTATACTGAAATAAATAAAGGTTTCCTAACATTTTAATTTAGGAGCCTGAATTATTTATGGAAACCTCATGAATCCAGGCTACTTGTAGGACATTTTACTTAGGAAGTTTCAAATGCACATGGTAACTCACTGTAACACTAACCATATCACATATAAAGCATGTGTATTTTTTTTTAAATATTTTATTTATTTATTTGACAGACAGAGATCACAAGTAGGCAGAGAGGCAGGCAGAGAGAGGAGGAAGCAGGCTCCCCGCTGAGCAGAGAGCCCGATGCGGGGCTCGATCCCAGGATCCTGAGATCATGACCTGAGCCAAAGGCAGAAGCTTTAACCCACTGAGCCACCCAGGCACCCCAAGCATGTGTATGTTCATGTAACCAAAGGAAGACACTGATGGACAAGCACATCTGACCCTCCTCCCAGCCCCAAGGTATGGCACTGAGGAGATTATTAGTATTAATGAATGAAATATACTTTAGTATAGTCTCACTACTACCTTAATTATTCTTATTCAGATAATGGGGTGAAGTTCTCAGAAAGATTTCTGTGTCTCTGGGTCAGTTTATCACTGTACTGTCTTAGCATTTAACACAAAGATTAATGAAATTCTACTAACTCAGGGAGTAGGGCATAGTGAAATCTTAAAAAAAACACTTTAAAATTCATGAAAGAAAGAACAGGGATTTTATCAACCCAATTTTATAGTAGTTCCGACCAATTAACATGAATAAAATTTTATGAGATACTTTTTCAAAGAAATGCATCACAAAATGAAGCTAAATATTTTAAAGTACGCCATTTAAACATCAGGATATACTCATAAATACACCTGTAATTTCTAAATAAAGAAATGAAGATTATTTATTGGCTACGAACAAATAATCTTTAAATTATTAGTTTTCCCTAACATAGTTAGGGTTTAGGGGCACCTGGCTGGCTCAGTTGGTAGAGCATGTGACTCTTGATTTCAGGGTCATGAGTCTGAGCCCCAGGTTAGGTGTGGAGCTTACTCAAAAAAAAAAAAAAAAAAAAGTTTGGCTTCAGAATTATATATATGGCAGGGTAAATAAGGATTTAAATCCAGTGAAAGTAAAAGTTTACCCTAAGAAAATAATCCAAATATTCATTGAACATAATTTTTACTATTTCAATTGATCAGATCTTGTAAGTAATCTAAGTGCTCAACTGTAAGGACATGCTTAAATCATGGTATGTCTATTCAATAAAACACCATGCAATCATTAAATATAATTTAATGATTGCATGGTGTTTGCATGTCTATTCAATAAAACACCATGCAATCATTAAATATAATAATCAGAAGCTTACAAAGTAACATGAGTTGAGTAAGAGGGAATGTTAAAATCATTTTGCAAGATTATATCCACTCTACAAAGTTACATACATTTATGTATGAAGAGCGTATGAGAATGAAATGGATGGTCCGCTATGGTGGGGGGATTTGAGAGTCCTCCCCTTTCTTTCTTTCTTTTTTTTTTTTTAAAGATTTTATTTATTTATTTGAGAAAGAGAGAGTGAACAAGAGAGAGGGAGCATGAGTAGGGGGAGGGGTAGAGGGAGAATAGACTCCCCACTTAGCAGGATCCCAATGTGGGGCTGATATTGGGACTCAGATCATGACCTGGGTGGAAGGTAGACGTTTAAACTATGGAGCCACCCAGGCGCCAACCCCCCCCCCCTTTCTCTTATTATCATTACTGGCAATTTTGTTATTGTCAATATAAGAAATAGGGGTGGGGAGTTAGGGGTGAGGGAAAGGAAAGTAGGAAAAAGTAGCTGTTAACTAAATAAAAGATTACATGAATCAACTAGTTAAAATGAGGAATTCAGGCCATAGTAGAATGGGAGTTCAAGATTGCTAAAGATGAGGGATTTTTTATTTAACTTGGAAAAGAGCAAACTGAATTTCTAAGTTTTACTCCAAAGGATTGAATGGCCTATATATAACAAAAGAGAATTTAAAATAGGTTTTATTAATTAAGACACACCTCACTTGTCTTGAGAGTTTCTTTAGAATCTTCTTCAGACTGTGGTTTCTTTTTAGAATTCTCTTCAACATTCCTAAGTAGGAGGGAAGAGTCATACATTAACTTGATTTGAATCAAATATAAGTGTTTTTCAGGAAGGTTAAAAAAAAAAAAAAGCTTCGTTTTTCTTTATTATAAACACTTGATCCAAAAATGAAGCCTCCCTGCATTTCAGTTTAATTCCTATCTTAGTCAACAGAAGAAAACATAATCCCCAGTGTGACTAACTTACTCTTGGCAAGGAAAGTATACTTGAAAAAAAATTCCTAATTTGTTGCTTGAAAATGAATACTTTATTGGCTATAATTACATTTCAAACGTCTTACCATCATTTGAGTAAATACGGTAGTCGTATTTATTCAGATCAATAGTAATGAGGTACAATAAGAAAACTAAGAGCTGACTCCTCTGAGTTCTGCAGATTATTGATTCTGCTACCTTGAAGTCTGTGATAAATGTCCATTAATTGCAACCTGGTCATAGCTTATGGCTCCAAGGACTTCAGAGTCACTTTCAGAGTCTCTTCAGCTTTCTAATTCTTATAGAATTAACTATGATAACACAATGATAAGTAAGAATTTGGTTCAGCCCTCTGGATTATGGGGAGATGCATGAATACCATTGAAGAGAATGCCTAGCAAGCCTGGAAAATGCATGCAGTCACTGTAAATAAGAGGTTATTGAATGTCCACAGTGGAGATATTTCCTGAGATTCTAGAGGGGCTATGAACTTTGAAATTCTAGAAACAACTGTTTATGCATCAAGAAACACTATTTTGAAATATAGATATTAACACAATGAATTATGCGACAAGAAGTGAAACCCTTTGGTTTTCATAAACATGTGATAATGATACACACATTCAAGGTATGGCTCTTTATTAACCCTGTCAATGCCTCTCTTCTGAAAGCATGCCGGGGGGATGTTACCATAGGAATGCTGCCAGATAAAATATGTACCTCGAATCTTTCTTTCTTTTTTTGCTTAAGGCTACTTTCTTCTCTAAAACTTTCCGTTCTTTAAGGACTTCTTTAATTCTGGGGGTTTTAGGTTCCACACTCTTTGCTGATGATTCTTCTAAATCCACACTATTTTTGCCTAGGAAAGAAACAATCAATAAACTGTATTTCAGAACAGCGTTTATAAACAACATTAGTATTTCTTTTTCATTAAGATTTTCTAATTACTGTAAAAAGGCTAGATAGCTTTAATATCCTTAAGTTATGCTGGGATAAAAAACTATTTTAGATGGAGGAGACTTACCTTTTTAATTGCAAATGTATATATGTTTTTGTATATTATACAGGATCACTGCCCAGAGTAAGTTCAGTCTGGGTCAATGAAATATTCCAGATAAATGTCTGACACTTTAAACATAAAGCATTGATTACTTCTACTGATATCACCATCAAGGCTTGATTACTCATGGGTTAACAATTCATTTTCCAGAGATAATTCATTCCACAATCAAAGGAAAGTAAATTGCTAAAATGTAAGTTGTATAAGCTGGCACCCGACAGAATGTTTAGACACAGAAATATGATTTAAAAAGTTATTCAACACGTCAGATTAAAAAGGGAAATCTCCCATACCTGAAAATAGATTAATTTTTAACACAGTTTTTTGAGATGTAATTTAGATTATATTTTATAATCATCTCATAAGTAATATGGATATCTAAAATTAATGAAGTATGTAAGACATTTAAAATATTAAAGTTAACACTTCCTATACCTTGATTCTTAGCTTTTGAAGACTTTGTCTTTTCAGCTTTCTGCTTTCGTTTTTCTTCAAGTTTCTCTCTATTAATTTGCCTTCTTAAAAGTCTCTCTTCTTTCTCTTTAGCCTAAAACCACAAAATAGTCACAATTATCCTAATTATGAGGAAAAAGCAAAAACACTGAAAAAAAATGTTTGCCCTTCAGATGTTCTTACAAAATAAGGGGCTTTGCAATGCTGCATATTCATCATACCATTTGGAAGCTACCAGAAGAATAAGAGACAGATGTGAAAATTTTTTATTACTCTTTCAGATTGCCATTAGTTTAAAGAATGGGAAAGGTATCATTTTGGGAAACGGTGATTTAATAAACCAGTTAGTTTAACTAAAAGGAGGGCTGTGAGGGGCCACTGGGTGGCTCAGTCAGTTAAGCATCCAACTCTGGATTTTAGCTCAGGTCATAATCTCAGAATTGTGAGACTAAGCCCCATGTGGGGCTCTGCGCTGGGGCATGGAGCCTACTTAAGATTCTCTCTGTGTGTCTCCCTCTGCCCCCTGCCCCACTGCTCACTCTTTCTCTCAAAAAAAAAAAGCTAGAAATTATGTATGAACATCAAGTATACATAGGCAAATATATCATAATTTAAAAAAATTATTCTAAAGGAGAAAGTTGTGCAGATTTAAGAGGCAAGCTAGTCCTACAACAAATACAACTGGCTGGTTATGTTCTTGGAACCCAGGTTTTAAATGTGGGACTTTCTGCTTTTCTATTTAAAAAAGCCAAGAATCCAGTTATTGTGGGTTACTCCCACCACCCCATTCCCACTCAGAACTCAAAAGTCTCAAAGTGCCAAAATCCTAGGTATAGGCATAAATCCTGATGAAGCCAGTTTCTCAAGAGATAAGCCATTATTAGCATTCCTACTTCTTTCAAATAATTTTTCTGTGCAGTATTTCCTTACTCTAAAATGTGTAATTCCGTATTTTAATGTTTCTAAAACTGTTAAGTCATCTTAAAACAGATGTACACATATGATGAAGTGGCAATCTTTTTCTTTAAGAAGCTGTTAATAAGCCAAACACCCCCATCTTTAACTAGAAAATATGCAGACTGTATCCCCTCTTCATATCATACTGATGGCTACACATCCTCTTTGTATGGCTCGATCCACGCTGGATTCAAACATGTCCATACTGTGAAGCATTGTTACCAAGTTCTCACTATTGATCAAGACACAAAGACCCATATTCCATATTTATGTCTGTACTGCCTCATTAAATGACAGGTTCCTGAAGGCAGAACTGACATGTCAGTTTGGTGTGCTGTCCAGTACTCTGCACACAGACCAGTCAAACAGGTTAAAATAGCAACAGATCTAGTCTGAACTTACAATCGACTGGCGCCGTTGTTCTACAGTAAGCTCATCATCGGAATCACTGTAATACTTTGAGTAAAGATACGGTTTGTGAACATAAGCGTGCCGTACACTTTTTGCTTTTCCTTCACTGGGATCACTGGTTTGAGTTTTTGTTTTGTTCTGCTTGTTCTTCTCCTCATCTGGAAGAAAGCCAACAGAAAAAGGAGTGCTTCTGTGAATGACCAATAAAATTAACACTATGCTTGATCAACATCAAGTGGCAAAACAGTACCAATGTCGTTCAAGTACATCTGAGGTCCAACAGGAAATATCAGTAAGCAAAAAATCAGAAATAAACATTTTAATGGCTGTAATCCAAATCTTAATTTATTTCTTACAATTAACTTCTCACACATAAAGAAAGCAAAGAAAAATCAGACCTTATCGCTATTTATGGTTCCTTGACAAATAGTTAATTCTCATTTGTAGATCAGTGGACCTGGTATGAATATTTTACCACCGTAAAACTGAATAAATTTACTTGAAGCCACATTTTAAAGTGGGCTTGAAATTCTTTTTTTTAATTTGAGATTTTAATGATACAAGAGTCCCTACACAAGAGGCCCTACACAAAGTATATACTAAAACTCCTCTACCTTGGGGCGCCTGGGTGGCTCAGTTGGTTAAGTATCTGACTTTAGCTCAGGTCATGATCTCAGGGTCCTGTGATTAAGCCCAGAGTTGGGCTCCCTGCTCAGTATGGAGTCTGCTTCTCACTCTCCCTTTGCTCCTCCCCCTGTTTATGCTCTTTCTCCCAAATCAATAAACAAAATTAAAATAAATAATAATAAAACACCTCTACCCTAGGAAGATGGGTATGTTGCTCCATGACACAGTCAAGTAGAACACCTGTAAACAAGGTTTTCATTTCCTACCACTTAGTACTTTAAAAATAATCACCTTCTTACTTTTTAGATCTCATACATAGAAAACCAGGAGTCCTGTCTAGGAAAAAACTTGAAGAGCCCCAAAAAAACACCCAGAATGAGAATTTTAGTCAGCTTCAGGAAGTGGGGTGCTCACAGGATGAGTAGCATTCATCATCCTATATAAAGCCTACAGAACTGACCTCATGAAGAGGTATGAAAAGTGGCTGAATTCTGATGTTGCTTTTTGAGCTGGTCATCCTGGGGCTACTAAGAATGCAAAATGGGAGAGACTGAAAAATACATCTGTGGAATTAAGAGCATCTACTTTTTCTCCTCTAGGATTTTCTCTTTACAGTGTTTTATCCAAAAGCCAACAGCAAATTTACAAGATGCTACTTACAAATAGTTGCAAATATTTGATTTTTCAAAAAGGTCATAAGCAGAACTTAATCATGTGATACAGAGCCACACAAAATGTTGGTCAGAAGCGCAGACTCAGGTTTGAAACTGGACCTGGAGCTCAACAGCTGCGTGACCCTGGACAGGAACCCTTCTCTTGGTAACTTTGTTTCCTCACTTGGACCTACTTCCCAGGGCTGTTGTGAGGATTATAAAAGCTAGTACACACAGGAATGTGAGAAGTTAACACAATGACTAGAATACAGTAAGTGCTTAATAAGGGTTAACTGAAAAACAAACTGTAAAGAGAAGTATGGTCGTGTCCTGGGACAAGGCATGACTGTGGTCTAGCTTCTGGGAGGTGATCTCTGAGTCTCTGGAATGTCGTGTCTGACAGGTGTTTCTGTTTGCTTGGGGCTCTTGGGTCAAATTAAATCATATCACAGTATGATCTGGGTTGGAAGATTTGGGCCATGAGGTATCAGCCTGACTTTCAGAGAGGCTGGGGACTGAGATCAGACACTATGTCTACATGATGGAGCCCGAACAAAAACTTTGGACATCAAGGCTTATGTGAGTTTCCCTAGTTGGCGATTAGCCATACATATTGTCTGACATCAATGGCAGGAAAGTAATGCTCTCCATAACTCTACAGGAAAGTAATGGCCTCCATAAAAGGCCAACTGGAAGCTCAATGTTTGGAACTTTCTTGGACTCTGACCTATATGCCTGTTCCTCGGCTGATTTTAATGTGTGTCCCTCAGCTGCAACAAACCATAACCATAAAGTTTAAAGCTTTCAGTGAGTCCTTCTAGAGAATTATCAAACCTAAGGGTGGGCTTAGGGATCCCAAATTTGCAACTGGTGTCAGAAGTAAGGGCAATCTTGTGGACTGTGTTCCCTTAACATCACCTGTACAAACCCAGACACATACACTCACACATATACAGCATCTTCATGTACACTGTCTCATCTACACCTTCTAATAAACCTGAGGAATGGAGTTAAAAGGTGGGAGTACCAAGGCTTGTTGAGTAACTTACCAAGCTTGCTCAGACAGACAACCTCGGAGCTGGGACTCAGAAACAAATCTTCCAACTACAAAGTCCCATGCTCTTGCCACTATACCACACTGTCTTTCACGAAACAGCCATCTGAATATACAAATAATGCTCCACGGGAAGCTTCACAGAGGCATTATTAAATAAAATGCTTTACCATCTGATGTAATCTCTCCTTCTTCCATGCTATCAGACATTAGAACTTCCTCCTCGGTATCTTCTTCAAAAGAGGAAAGGTCACTGGTATGGACGGAGCTAACTGTGATGTCTGTAAGTCCATCCACATCAGAATCTATCAAAGAGCAATCTTCAAGAGGGAAACAAAACATGAAGATAAATCACGTTGTTACAAAAACATATTCAGCACCCAATTCCTAAATTACATCTATAATTCCTGCATTAAATACATGTCAAAGATCTTCAACTTTAGAAATAAAAATCTCTCAAAAAAAAGAAAGAAAAAAAAAAAGAAATAGAAATCTCTCATCATTTGTAACCAGTATCAAGGTAGAGGTGTTTTGAGAAAATACAAAAGCAAACTAGTATTCTGTAAAAATAACTACTAATTTATGATGTAAATGACATATACAAAAGGCAAATATTAAGAAAGTGAATTATTTACTAATATTTTAAAGATTAGGATATATACTATGAATTAAGTTGCTTGGAATAATGTATGTGCATAAATTACAAGTTAAATTATAAGGTTTAGACCTTTTCTCTTCATATACTTTGTGAGTTGGTACAATGGCATGGAAAATATACAAATGTTTATTCTTCATTTTTTAGCAAAGGGGATATGACTTTTTAGGCTTTTGAAACAGTTGAAATAGTTACTAAAATCTGAAGGCAAATTTGACACCTCGTCCCCGATGGACACTTTCTGATGTGTAAACAGTTGTAGATTTTTGCAAGTTTTTATATACCTTCTTTTGTCCCTTCAATGGTTTTAGGTTTATTACTGTTCTTTTCTGAAGGGAGTTTTGAACATTCTATTTCTTTTTCCTTTGTTTGTTTTTCCTCTTTTACTTTTTGTAGGTCCTCATTCCTTTTGGAGTGATCAAATTTCTTTTCAGTCTTTTCCTTCTTTTCTTTCTTTCTTTCTCCTTTGTCATTGCTCTCTGGCTTCTTTTCACCTTTGTCTGTTGATTTGTTCTTTTGGTCACTGCTTTCCTGTTGAACATCCTTATTCAGCAGAACTGAATTATTGCTCTCTTTCGTGTGATTTTTAATTTCTTCAATTGGACAAGGGAGATCAGTAAATTCTTCAGGCTTGGGAGCTGTCTCTTGTCCTTCCCCTGCAGAATCGGGTGTAGGTTTTTCTTTATCAGCTATGTCCTCTGAAGTTTTCTCTTTTTCAGTACTAGTGTCAATGCTTGGCTGAGAAGGGAGTTTTTTGGATACTCTCTCACTGGTCTTGGCATTTGACGTTTCTGTTGAAGCCCTGGCCGCACTGGCTTCTTGGTTAAGAGAAGTTATGGTTTCCAAGATTGACATGGCATCATTGGCTACATTAACGCTGGGTCCAGGAACTGGGACACCTTTGAGGGAAAGACAAGTGTTAAAAAAAATTATGCAGAGGCGCCTGGCTGGCTCATTTGGTTGAGTGCCCAACTCTTGATTTTGGCTCAGGTCCCAATCTCAGGATCGTGGGATTGAACCCTGTGTGGGGCTTTGCACTCAGCAGGGAGTCTGCTTGAGGATTCTCTCCCTGTCCCTCTGCCCCTCCCTGTGCTCGTGCACCTGCACTCTCTCTCTAAAATAAATAAATCCTTTAAAAAAAGAGAAAGAAAAAATTTATGCAGAAGGTAAGCCCCTCTGCTGAATTAACACTACAAGTCACTGCCATCTTTATAAGACACATATGCTATACACACCATTCATATTTCTTTAGATTTTTGGATACCAGTGTTAATACCTAGTACATTCTAAATTCTCTACTGTTCTAATACTGAATCACAGGAAAGCCACCATACTGAGAATAGTCTTAATTCTCTTTAGTTATTTTAATTATTCCCTCTACTGAAACACACATAAACACACACACACACACACACGCACACACACACTCTCAATACATTAGTAAAATGTCTATTATTTTGTGTTAATCTAAAAAAGAAACAGTCTGTCAGTTAAGGAATGTAGGTGATATTTAAAATAAATATAATTTCACTAGCATTGCCACAGAGACAGATGTTTTAAGGAACTACATATCCCTGACTTCATACTCGGTTCAAGAAGCAAAGCAATGGAACTGACCAAGAGGAAAAGCAAGGCACCTTGTGTAATGATGGAAGAGTCTGGTTTCTCATCGTCGGGGGCTGTGCTGCCACTTGCTTCCTCTTTGTGATTTAGTGTGGCCAAAAACTCATGCACAGCTTTCTCTACTTGAGGTCTGAATGTGTGGTTGATCTTTGGATCCACAACCTGAGAAATAATTCGGTCAATACCAGACTCCAACATTCCTGATCTGAAACATGAGAAAATTTTTACAGAAAGGTAAAAAACAATTCCAAATTATATGCATTAATTACTTTTAAGTAAACTGTATCTATTATATGTATGTGCAACCTTAAATTGCTCTGATCCACCCATCTTAATAATGGAAAGAATAGGCTGTGGGAAATATACCACACTACAAGAAAGTCGGTATGCTTTTTATCATTGGTATCACTAGTGGAAATACTAAAGCAGACAAAACAAAAAACAAACCCTTAAAAACTAGACACAACAGGGGCACTTGGGTGGCTCAGTCTTTAAGCATCTGCATTTGGCTCAGGTCATGATCTCAGGGTCCTGGGATTGAGCCCTGCATCGGGCTCCCTGCTTGGCGGGAGGCCTGCTTCTCCCTCTCCCACTCTCTTGCTTGTGTTCCCTCTCTTGCTGTCTCTCTGTCAAATAAATAAAAAAAATCTTTAAAAAAAAAAAAAGAAAACTAGACACAATAGTCTATCTAGAGTCCACACCTAACAGGTGATGCCTATCTTACTCCAACCCTGGCAGGGCATATGGGAATAAATGTTCACTAAAGCTGAATTCTGGGTATAAAATAAACCTATGTACTCCACAACTTTTTTTTTTTTAACAGAAAAATGTAAAACTTTTATAAGTATTAGGATCTTTAGGAAAACTGAAGAACACACAGAGTGTAATTTCATTAAAACTTACAAAAAAAGAAAGAAAACTTCAGAAACACATAAACAAAACTTAAGACTTCTGGCTTTCTTTTTATTATCTTCCTCTATAAAAACTGGTGATTTATTCATTCAACAATTATGTTACGAATGTCACTATGCTAGTCACTCTCCACTACAAATCAGACCTGGTCCCCGGCTGGCAGGAGAAATAGAAACAAACAATTAAAATACCAGATAGGGGGCACCTGGGTGGCTCAGTGGGTTAAAGCCTCTGCCTTCGGCTCAGGTCATGATCTCAGGGTCCTGGGATCGAGCCCCACATCCAGCTGTCTGCTCAGCAGGGAGCCTGCTTCCCCCTCTCTCTCTGTCTGCCTCTCTGCCTACTTGTGATCTCGCTCTCTGTCAAATAAATAAATAAAATCTTTAAAAAAAAAAAAATAAAATAAAATAAAATACCAGATAGGCATTACGACACACCATCTACTGTAGGGAAAGAGTGGAATAAAGAATTATTAGATATATTTAAGAACATTTGGGAATGTGTCAAAAGAGAAGACATTTGCACTGAGCCTTGATTTCCACAGAAGAGGAAGAAAGAGCTCAGAGAAATATACACTAGAGATACAGGAGCAAAGGGAACAACGAAGTCTGAAATGTGTAGAAAATCACAAAACCCTGAGTAAAATAAGAGGACAAACACTTTCTTTCTTTCTTTCTTTTTTTGAGAGAGAGAGAGAGAGAGCGCGAGAGTGCGAGAGAGAAGAGGACAAGGATTTTAAGAAATGTACCTAAAACGTGTTTCTTCCTTAAGACAAAACAAAACAAACCATCCAAGAAGCCAAAGTTTCCTGGAGAGTGCTGCAAGAGCAGGGTGCTGGTCCCTCCAGCCTCTAGGCCTCAGGCTCTCTCTGCAGAATGGGGGAGGTGTTTCTTCTTTTACATTACAATGCTATTTTTGAGTGCAGCTCAGTCTGGAGTAGAGGATGGATTTGATTTCCATTTCCTGAGGCACCTTGCAGCCTTGTGATACTATAATTCTACTTATGTGGGCCATAGAGAAAAATGAGTCAACACCGTATAAAGTAGGTAACCTGCTTTTTAAAGTTCTAAGATTTAAAAAAAAAAAAAAAAAAGCAAGTCCTGCAAACACTATTACATCTTAGAGGTGCCTTCAAAATGTAGCAGGTGGAAAAGAAAAGGACAAGCAATCTTAAAAATGTTTTAAGGCATAATACAAAGGCATTACATAAAAAATAAAACCCACCCACCCTAAAATTACTGCTGCAGCCTCTCTGCTTATATTCCAGGTCCTCGTCTACTTCAGTCTAGTCTTCCACCAAGGTCAGCTCTGATCTTAAAGCGGAGGTCAGTCCTGTGACCACACTGTGCTCACGTAAACCCACTAAGAGCATTGTGGGCTCTTAGTGGGCTCACTCAAGCGCAGTGTGGTCACATCTGCCTCACCTGAGAAGCCACAACCCTGTATCCATCCAAGGGCAGGCCAAAAGGCCAGCAGGTGGTATTTTTCCTGATTGAAGCTACTTCATTGTCTTCCTTTTAAATTGCTCAGTTAAGATCATTATTTAGAGCTAACTAGCATTTTAGAGTCTGCTGTTCAAATGAATGCATAAAAAGAATACTATTGAGTCAGAATAGCAATGATTAAGTTCAGCTATTTGAAATTGCTGAAATTAGATGGTTTTTGTTCTACAAAAATGGTAACTGTAGATGGTTCAAGCTAATGGTCAACTGAATATTCCTCAATGTCTTTGTATGAAAAACTCTTCGAAATTCTATTTATAGGGACTAGTCTCTCCCTACAACAGTAGTTGGACACAACTCTTTCTTTAAGGAAGCCTGAAAATGTTTTATAATCAGCAACACATGACTTTACTAATGGAATTTAAAAAGGAGAATATTTTATTTAAAAATAAATAACATGGCTAGAAGAAAATTAACAAATGTCCCAAGAAGAGCAATGACTAAGCTATCTAAGACACAGCTGTTTCCCTTGTTCTAAAATGTCTCTAGAAGCCAGTCACACTATAACAGTAACTATTAGTAGTCATGAGAACCCCTTACTGATGGGGTATAGCAACCCCTCACCAAACAAGAGCCTGTGAAAATGTCTTATATTGGTGCCCTAAGAGTTTTAAGTGCTTGATTTTACAGGAGCAAGAAAAGAGTAACTGAAAGCTTCCATCCTTTCTAGGTTTTGTATGCTAAGGAGTAAATGCAATACAAGGAAATCTGCCTTCCACTTTAGTCTCTCAATATATGAAAAAAAGAAAGCACCTCCCCTTCCAACCCATGAAAACTCTGTTTTTAAAGGTAGTAATCATTTGTGAAAAGGGTGAGAGCCCTCAGTAATCAGGAGTACTTGGTAGAAACAGTCAGTAGGCTTCTCCCCCTACTGTTCCCTTGAAAGCCTGGAAATAAGTACCCCCCCCCAGGCCCCGCCCCCAGCAAACCACGGCTGCCTCAGGTTTTCAGGAAAGGCTTTGGCTTCTCTCATCAGATCTTACTATGCAGCCCTCCCTGGCATCTTTTGATCTCTCCTAGGCTCTTTTATAGGTTCCTTAAACTTCCTATAAAATGTAGACAACAAAACTATTATTCTATTTCCCTCCTCTCTTCTGTGGTAGGAGATAGTAAGAGCCCCCAGGCTCCTGGTTTCTCATATTACTTGGACCTAAATAGGTCTTTGAGTCAGAGTAGGAAGTTCTGTGGGGTTTCTTGCAGGTAGAACTATCAATGGAGTACACACGCTATTAGGTTAGTGAGGTTCCTACAGGACAAGAGGGTATGAAAAGGTGGTAGGTAGAAAATGGATTTAACGGCTTGGAAGTCACATTTCATTCTAAAAGATGAGCTTGAACATAAATATTTGTCAAGAGAGGAAGACATGGTACTCTTTAAATAACTTAGTAACCCCTTGAGCAGGCTGCAGGGGTGATGAAGCAAAGATACAGGGTCGAGGTGTTCCTGTCTTGTCAAATATTTATATTCAAGAACAAGATAGTAAATCTTGTAAATCTTGTAAATCTGCTTTTTTGGGAACACCTTTTTTTTTTTTTTTTTTTTTTAGGTCCCTCTAAACATTCCAGTTCTTTTCATTCTCTTTATCTTATGTTTACCCAAAAGTGGCTCTGACAGGTCCAAACACACTTTCCTTCTTTTACTGGGTATATCATCACTAAAAACAGAGTTAAAAGTCATAGTAAAGTGCAAAAAAAAAGAGGGGGGGCTGGGAGTGCTGTATTAGAAGATACAAGATACAACCTCAAGACAGAGGCAATTATTTTAATTGCAATGATCTAGAATGTCTTTTTATTTGTCAAAGAGGAATAAAAAAGCCTGATCTTTTAGGGTCAAAAAAATAGTTGTGAATGAATGGTATAGCAATATTCTGGCACTTACCATCTATTAATATTCTACGCTAGGTTTTTGTTTTGTTTTTTTTAAGTCACATTGTCATCCTCTTTCTTCAGTTAGTTCCCCAGGTCTACAGGAGAAATCAGACTGCTAAAATTTATGGGGAATGTGAAGTGATAAGACAGGTCGCTCTAAAATTACACAGCATCACATATGCAACGGCCAATCAAACTTGACAAAATAACATCAGACTTCCATATAACATCCCTGCCTTCCACAGAGTAGATGGACATTGTCAAGCCTGCCCAGGGGCTGGACCCTTCTGAGACTTACTTGAGCACTTGCTGCCTAATATTGTTTCTTAGCTGGTTCTTATTGAGGTGGGGACTCCATGTATGAGTTGCCAAGTGGTTCGCAACAAAGTTGTCAACTCGCTGCCTCAGGTTCTGATAGGCAGGCTAGAGAGGGGAAAAAAAAAACACAAATGTTAAAAATCTCCAATGTTATATAATATCAGTATTTATAGCCTTAGGAATTTGAGTATTTTTAACAGTGTCAATGTGTTTTAGATTACCTTATCAAACTTAGTGGCAACTAAGTTTCTCAGCTTATGCCTATGCTGCTTTAGGATAATGTAGACATTCAAATACTGCTTACTTTGCCTAAGACAGGATGTTTGGAGATGGGAGGAACACAAAGAAGAAAGACATGTCTTATTTGTAGACAAGGGACTAGAAAATAAGACACAAATAAATATTAATGTTAGATGATTTGGAACAAACAAAGAGAGAAGAGCAAAGGAAGAAGTCTTTGCTGATAACATGGCATCTGAGTTGGACCTTCAAGGTTCCCCAACGCAGCTGGCAACTGGAAAGGTGGGCCTTGAACAAACAGCCAACAACAGAAGCAAAGAGCAACTGAATGAGAAAATGTGGGGTCAGGAGCATTTGGGGGCATCCAATTTGTCTGGATAAGAGAATATAAAAGGGCAGAGATAGGAGGTTGTAAACAGGTTGGGGCTGGGGGCTGGAGCACTTTGGGTACCTGTATAAGAAGTCTGGGATTGGGGCACCCCAGTGGCTCAGTGGGTTAAAGCCTCTGCCTTCGGCTTGGGTCATGATCCCAAGGTCCTGGGATCAAGTCCCGAATTGGGCTCTCTGCTCGGCGGGCAGCCTGCTTCCTCCTCTCTCTGCCTGCCTCTCTGCCTACTTGTGATCTCTGTCTGTCAAATGAATAAATAAAATCTTAAAAAAAAAAAAAAAGAAGTCTGGAATTATGGAGTTGAGGAGAGGAACTGACTGCACATGAGTAGAGTGATACGTGACAGCTGAGTTTTCTGATGATTAATCTTCCAACAGTGAGAGAGTAAAGAGACGTAAAATATACATAGGAAAGGATGCAGTAACTCCAGTGATGAAGGTCTGTACTGGGGTGGTAGAAATGGGCTGAAAGGCATGGAACCAAGAGAAGTTACAAAGGGGCAACACTAGAACTGGGCATTAAATTTGATGTAAGGTAGTGGTTCTCAACTGGGAGCAATTTCGCCCTCCACTTCCACCCCCAGGGGACACTGGATGATGTCTAGAGACATTTTTGGTTGTCACAGCTCAGGAAGCTGCTACTGGCATTCTGTGGGTAGAGGGTAGGGATGCTGCTGAATATCTTAGAGTGCAGAAGGGAACCCAGAACAACAAAGAATTATCTAGCCCAAAATGTCAACAGTGCTGAGGCTGAGAACCCCTAAGGTAAGGGAATCAGGAGAGAGGACACAGATTATGTCACTTCTTTGTCTTTTTCTTTTAAATATTGTATTTATTTATTTGACAGAGAGAGAGAGAGAGAGAACGAACACAAGCAGGGGAAACAGGAGAGGGAGAATCGGGCTTCCTGCTGAGCAGGGAGCAAAATGCGGGGGCTCGATCCCAGGACCCTGGGATCATGACCTAAGCCAAAGACAGATGCTTAACAGACTGAGCCAGGCAGGTACCCCATATTGTGTCACTTCTTAAAAGGACACTGCCTAGAAGGAATGTTTGCCCACCCCAGCAGGGCTGCACACTCCATTCCTAGAGGCTGTCCCCCCAACTCATGTTCTAACTTTCATGTGACTTTTAATGTACATGAGTTTGAGCATCTCTGAATGACTTTCAGCAACACTACAGCTTCATCTTCTGCCATTTGCTGCTCTCTTTATCCTTCAAAGCCTATACTCCTGTGATAAATTCTCATGCCTTTCAATCTTCTATACTTACCATTCCCTGTTTTCCATTTGGCAAACTTTTCACCTTCAGAGCTCAAGGGTAAGCTCTGTGATGTCATCCCAACACCCATAGTAGGCTCCCCTGGCTTTCCCCCATGTTCCTTCTATATATACCATCTTTCCAACAACTCTTGCACTGTAGGTGGTTGGGGCCAGCATTTATCTCTCCACTGAATGGAAGCCTCCTCCTCCCACTCCCTTAACCTTTGCTTTCACATAGTTTACAACATTGCTTGGCAGATAAGCAATTAAACTGCAGTTGTTAGAGGAGATGGCTAGATAACTATCTCCAGCACAGATGGTAAGGTTTCATTCCTTTGTGATGTCAGCTTATCCCTCCCCAAGTTCCAGACTTTTGCTGATACCTATTTTCTATCCTACAAGAAACACTCATGATCATTTCTCACACCCCCCTCCATTTATCCAACATCAATGGGAACTAAAACTAATTCTTTTCACCCAGTGATTCTAAAACATAATCCTTCCCACTGGGCTCAAACATCACAATGTATTTAGCCCTCTAGTGGCTCCACAGCAAGTTCCAATTTGAAGGACAACAGGTAATTCTCCCTGTTGCCACTCTCCTTCCAATAAAAAGCTTAGTGATTCCAGCAGTATCTTGGATTCCAACCTTCCTCTGAGATGCTCTCTCTTTTCTTTCTTTGCCAGTGCTCTCTGGTCAAAAGACCTGGAGTCATCCCTGACTCTCCCCAGCTTCACACCTCTGGCAAATTGTCATCATTAGCATTAAAATATAGTTGTAATCTGTCCAGACCCACCCCCTTCTACCACTCGGGTCCAAGGCACTCATCTCTTGTCTAGATTTGTCACTGATCTCCTGGTTTCTTTCTACTCCTGATCAACTGAAGTCTATTTTTCATACAGCAGTTAGGTAAATCTTCTAAAATTAGGGAAATCATATAATTCATTATCCAAACCATATCAGGACTACTAATAATTACCTAAAACCAATCCATCTACTAACAGAGAAGTTGGATCATGCCCTCAGGCTCAAAACTTGCCAGCTGCTTCTCTGCTCTAGTAAAAGCCCAACCCTTATGATAGCTTCCAGGGCCTGTCAGATCTGTGAAGGGAGGACAGGAGGGCCACCTATCTCATCTTCTATCACTTTCCCCCTCACCTGTGGTCTCTGCTTAGAAAGCTCAGCCACATATAGCTAGATGGCTTCTTCAACTCATTCAGTGATGGCTCAAGTATCATCTTACTGAAATCTTCCCCGGACAACTTACTGAAAACAAATCAGCATCCCTTTCCACCTTCACCCTGCTTTATTTCTTCCACAGAACCTATTACACATTATTTCCTGTGTTTCTCTCTGCTGGGATGCAAGTTCCATAACAGCAGGGATGCTGTATCCTGGCACCTAACACAGTGCCTGGTACATAACAAATATTTGTTGGGTGAATAAATTTATATGCTCTTTGATACTCTTTTCAAATCTAAAAAGAAAAAGACAAGGCAATAATCACAGTGAGCAGGAGACACTCGTAACTGAGAAAGTATCCAAAATTGATCTTTATTACCTGGGGAGAAAGGTGCTACATTTAGCACCTTTATCCCTGCCTGGGATAGAATGATGGGCCTCTCTTGATCTTCCCTGTTCATACTCTCCACTGCGACCTCAGAACAAAAGGTCAGAAAAACTTTGTAACCTCTCGGTTTGCTCCAGGGATCTGGCAGCTTGTAATCTACAGCACAGGAGTCTTAGCATTAGTTAGGATGTCCAAGGTTCCAGTTCTTTGGGTAGGAGGGCTGATTTGGTCTGCTACGGTCAGATCCCTCTCTTGGTTGGCTAAGGACCCCAGGACAGTTTGGAAGGTTTTACGGTCTTCTGGAATGGAGGCAGACTTTGGTACTTCTCGCCTTGCTTTAAACACACTGGGCTGGATGACAGTTCGGCTCTTGGAAAGCACCTGATAGGTATCAAATGTCTTGATTCTTAAATATGCATGTGACTGACACTACAGTTATTGCTACAACCCTACAGAGTATATACTGTAGGTTATATACTGCAGGTCAGTCTTCTGGGTTCAATGACCAAAAGCACCATACCACAAGAGGTCTCAATTGTAAGGTGTTCTTACAGCTGAGACTCAACACTTCTATTAGTGATGCTCCTCTGCATGAGGCATCTCAGGCCTATTCTGGTCCACTCAGTACACTGGGAAGATGTTAAGCTCATACCAAAGAAAACCTTGGCTTCTGTATTTTTTTTTTTTAAGATTTTATTTATTTATTTGACAGAGATGCAGGCAGAGAGAGAGGGGAGGAAGCATGCTCCCTGCTGAGCAGAGAGCCCGATTCAGGGCTCCATCCCAGGACCCTGAGATCATGACCTGAGCCAAAGGCAGAGGCTCTAACTCATTGAGCCACCCAGGCGCCCCTTCTGTATGTTTTTTGAGACTTTCAAACTTAAGACCTTTTTTTTTTTTTTTAATAAGAAAAGGGAGTACAAAATGTTATAAAATAAGAAAAAATACCTTAAATTAAATTAAAATCGACATAATTGTTTGTAAAGCTAAGGAAGAGGAAGAGGGAGACAGTCACGGGGAGAGAAGCAAGATAACCAGAAAGAGCAGTTCACAGAGGTAGAAAGACAAAGAGAAAAAGAGGGGAGCAGGCATCAGGAATAAAGAAAGAGAAAGGACATGAGGGCTGAGGAATTTCCACCAAACCCAGGCAAACTCTTCTGCCAGGGAAGGGGTATCATTTCGGTTCTATTCTTCCCTAGTTTCAAACATTAAAACAAGAGACCTTATTCTGTGGCTGCTGAACTCCTTGAAACTAAGCATTAGTTTGAGCCACATGTAATTGTCTAGAGTTGACCATTTCTGAATTACAAAAACTGTATTTTAATATGTACGTGTATTTTTCTTGGGAGAAGGTCCTAGCTTCATTAGATTGTCAGGACAACAGTATTTCCTTCCTTCCCCCCAATAAAGGTTTTCAAACTCCACTTTGAGAGGATCTGGCAGGGATATTATCGACATGCAATAATAACATTTAGTGGGAAAGAAGAAGTTGAGCCTTAGGGTGCCTGGGTGGCTCAGTGGGTTAAGCCTCTGCCTTCAGCTCAGGTCATGATCTCAGGGTCCTGGAATCAAGGCCCACATTGGGCTCTCTGCTCAGCAGGGAGCCTGCTTCTCCCTCTCTCTCTCTGCCTACTTCTGATCTCTCTCTCTCTCTGTCAAATAAATAAATAAAATCTTAAAAAAAAAAAAAAAAAGTTGAGTCTTAGATAATGTGGCGCCCCTTTCAGCATATTTAAATGTCCAATGTGGGTACACAAGGATAACATACAGATTTTTAAGTTTCTGGGAACAGCAAATTGAGATCTCTACTTGATGGATACAAATAACCAGCTTTATTTGGGTAACATCTACCTGGACTTGTCTAATCTCCCACTAGGGAAAAAAAAAAAAAAAAAGGAGCAATAGGGATTATTTTCAAAATGATGGCTGTGCATATTCCCTACAACAAAGTGAGAAAACTATATACTTCCTACATAGAAAAACATCCACAAGTATACTTAATTCTCTGTGAGGTAAAGACCCCAACACTGTAAACAGGTGAATTCTACTCCTGGTCTACAAGGTGGACCAGAACCCCTATAAGAGAAGATATCCCCAGACTGTCCGAAGGGTTTTCCCAGAGGAGAGAGCAGGATTGTGTGCTGTTCTCATCAAATCCTGGTGAACTCTGAGTCACATGGAAGCATCTGTGGAAGATGCAACACCCCTTTTTCAAAGAAACGAGGTTCCTCAAAAAAGCTGAATTTGCTGAGAAAACCCTCACTCCATCAAAACTACAGTCGGATGGACCCAACCAAATATAAGACCAAATCCCCAATTTTCTAATTGTTTCTTTCAAGAGTTTCCAGAATTCCAGACTCCCTTTTCCATCTGTCTCACTGACTGCTCTCTCCTGGTGTTCTCTGCACATTTTTCGCAGAACCAGCTCAGTGTACCCATTCCTATTACCACCCCTTTCACTCTGACATTTGGTGCAAAATCCTTCTCCTTCCAGCCCCTAACTCTTTCTATACACGGAAGCACTTTGCTGACCATTCCCCCTCTTCCCATTATTCTCCAGAACTCACTCCTCTTTCCTGTCCTTTTTCCCCTTCAATACCCGCTGTCACCTCTCCTCCAGCCCTTCACCTTATCCCCAACCCCTTGCCACTTCAGAGAAGTGACCTGACCTAACCTACCTTAATCAGGCAGTCATTGGTGGAAACAAGAGTCCCGATCTCCCTAAGCCACCTTTCAGCCGTCTAGGTCTGCCTCCTTACCTTTGCATCCCCACAGTGCACAGCAAGGCACACTGCAAGTTAAGTTGATTCATTATCACTTAAACATTTTCCCAAAAGACAAAGACAAGACTCTTACCGCCCAGAAATCTTCAAAAGAGGTCGCAAAAACAACTTGGATACAAAGTGAGCCGCAGGGGGGTGGGGTGGGGGAATCCGAGATGAAAGCCCGATTAGCGTTAGTGTTTCAGACGAGTCTCCTTGAGAACAATGACTTAGTGTTGCTCACCAGTATATTCCACGCGCTTAAGCAGTGCCTGCACGTAGTAGGCTATTAACACTAGTCGGTTAAACGAACGAAAGGATCGTCGAATGAATGAACGCACCGAGACTTGCACAGTGCCTGGTGCTTGGCAGCCGCTCAAAGAGGAAGCAGCGGCACAGTGAACCTGGGGAGGGCTCAGGAGGAGCCCCAGCTGAAGAAGTCAAAGCGCAGCCTGCCTATGGACGAATGAGAGTGAGTGGCGGAGAAGACGGCCCTTGGGGTCCTCCCCTTCCCCCGCAGCCCCCGCGCGCCCCGAACCTTGGTGTCCACGTCGGCCAGGCAGTCCCTGCGGAACTGGTCGAAGAGCCCTTGGCTCTTGAGGTGGTTCACGATCATGGCCACGAGCTGCGGGTCTCCGGCACCTGCACCGGCCCCCGCGCCGCCCGCCGCACCCGGGCCAGCCCCGGGGCCCGGCGGCGGTGGCGGCGGCTGCGGCTGCGGCGGGGGAGGCGGCGGCGCCGGAGGAGGCGGCTGCGGCTGCGGGTTGGTGGCCATGGAGGCCTGGGCCAGGGAAGGCGCAGGCCCGGGCAGGCGGGCGCTCCTGGGAGGCGGCGGCTGCACCGGTCCCGCCGCCTGAGGGAAGCCAACGGGATGTTGTTACGGAACCAGCGGATCCAGAGCAACCCCGGAAGTGAAAGGGAACCAGGGGAAGAGGGGGGGAAAAGGCGGTGACAATAACAAGGAAGGTGCGGCGACGGGGGCCGCGAGGGGCCAGTTCCGGCTGCCCGCGGGCGCCCCCGCGAGGCCGGGCTGCGGCGGAAGTGGCGGCGACAAAGCCGAGCCAGCCGCGGGGTCTGGGCCAAAGGTCAGTATCGGAGTCGGGGGTGGTCCGGCGCGTGAGCCAAGCGACTCCCCGGGCCGGGGGCCGAGGGGGCGCCGGTGCGGAGCTGGCCGGGTGCCCGGTGGCATTTAGGCCTGACTCTCTTGCTCCTGTTTCACGGAGCAGTCGCGATCCGCAGGCATAATGCGAACCGTAGGTGGAACTGCTTATCAA
Organism: Martes martes; assembly: GCF_963455335.1. Lineage (NCBI taxonomy): Eukaryota > Metazoa > Chordata > Mammalia > Carnivora > Mustelidae > Martes > Martes martes. Next base: position 148,639,218 of record NC_137889.1, read on the forward strand.
AACTCTCCTACCCGTCTGCGCTCTCAGCCTGTGACCCGCTCCCGTTCTCTTCCCAGCAGGGAGCTCCAGGGGCCTCCTGTCTCTCTTCCCCTCTCTCCGTCCTGTTTTCCCGTGGGCATCCCCCTCTTACTCTCCGAGGGTGTCTGTGGTCCATCCCTCCAGCATCTTCCTGCCGGTGAAGACAAACCCACAAGCTTTTAGTTTTGAGGGTTTGCTATCTATTACTTTGATAGTAGTAAGAGGTAACGCTTATAAAGCTCGCACTCTGTGCCCGGCTTGGCGCTAAGCGCTTCCTATATGCATTAATTCGTTCAGTCTTTAGAACAACACTGAGCTACGTCTTAGTAAGTTCTGTCCTCAGTTTGCAAAATCAGGAAACTGCGACATTAAGTAAAATGCCCAAGGTTATACAGACAGCAGGCAAATCGGGTAATTCTGGACTGAGGTTTTTTTTTTTTTTTTTTTTTTTAAATTACTGTTGTAGGTGGTCAAAGCAGAATAAGTATTTTTCCTAATTATTTAATGGAATGTAAAGTTTATTGGAAAATACTTTTCTTGGTGAAGTGGATATTTTGCTTTTACAAATTCATATGTGTGTGGTTGAATATGTCTCGTTTCTGGAAAGCTGAGCATCACTTCTGTTTTTTTGTTTGTTTGTTTGTTTGTTTTGGCTTTTATTCTTATTTCTAATTTTTACATCTGTATGCCCTGAAAAACCGTATTCGTATAAACCAGTACTATATCCGGGAATGGACTTTTATTGTAGCAATGCCATTCAATTCTTGGTATCAAAAAATTAGATTTGATGACTTATGAGTTCACTGTTCAACCTTCCTTCAAAGCAAAAGAATTGAAAACCACCTGACTTGCCAAAGGATTTGTTTATCTAGTCCTTGTTCACTTTTTCAGTTTCTGGGAAATAAACCAAATAGACTTTATTAAAATATCAAATAACTATAAATGAGACTTTTTTTTTTTTTCAATGAGATGTACCTTGTTTAACCTGATATATTCCAAAGTTTGGGGAAAATCTAGACATTGTTCATTTTCATAAATGGTTTCAGATAAAATGCTTTTTAAAATTTTGTTTTGTTATCCTATACTTCAGTTTTGTTTTGGTCAAAACTTTGCAGCTAATGATACAGCTCATTCAGGTTGAAACTTTGTCAAGCATGGAAAGTGTGTCATAGACCCTAATTAACTGAGCCTGTTTTCAACATACAACTAGCCAAATCGGATTCACTTTCTGTGAGAAACAGTTTGGCTTCATTGTTTCAGTTCAAATAAAGTGTCATGCTTTTTGAGGATCATAATGAAGACTGCAGAGAGAAAAAGTCATGGAATGAATCTTAAAAGATTACTAGAAGCAATGAAAATTAAAATAGTGTAAGACATAATTGTTTTATCCATTTTTAAAATAAGAGAAAATAAGATGCAAATATGATGTTTCCGTTAATTATCAACAATGCAATAGAATATGGTGCTAAATATGTGTTATTTACTAAGTGTATAGTATGATAAAAGGCATGGCATTTGTTTGGTATATATAGGTGCATGTATCAAATTTATTCAGCTTTTGGGGAATAACTAAGAATCACCCATAAACATTCAGCAAAATTCCATAAATTTAATTAGGCATAGTGATCTAGGTTTTAAAAATATAATGAAACAATAAGGCATTTGCTGGCAAAAATAAATTGGTTTAGTGGATTGTGGCTTCTCCCTCTCCCTTTGCCCCTCCACCCTACTTGTGTGTACGCTCTCTCTCTCTCTCTCTCTCTCAGATAAATAAATAAAATCTTAATTTTTTTTTGTTTTTTGTTTTGTGAGTAACATATAGAAAATCCTAAATATTTTCTAAAATGTAATAGGGTGAGAACTGATTATAATCTAAGTAGATGATTCACAATCAATTTTATAAAATGTGTTAACTGTTTTACTCAATAATACACATTGAATCTAAAAGAAATAACTGTTTGTATCCATGGGTTCAAGTTACACTGGGTATACACATACTAGATACAGTGTAACTTGAACAATTTTGCAGCCTTGTCAAAGAGTTACATTCAAAGAGTGAGGGTCCCTAATCCTCATTGCTTTGGCTCTTCAAAGGTACTTTTCTTTACTCTTGAAGACAGGTCCTAGAGATGAGTATTGTGAATACGTGGAGGGGAAATGGCATATATTTAAATCTTTTTTTTTTTTTAAATCTGTTTTAAGCAGTCATCATTTCTTACCATGACCTCTTTGCTTTGATATCTCTTGTGACAATATAATTGTCTATATAATTTTTGACAATAATGAGAGTGTGAGGTCTTAAAAAAAATTGCCATTGTTCCCCTACCCCACTGTGTCTGAATTTGGAACATTCTGATAAGGATCAAATGCTTTTCTCAAATAACATGATTGAGATTTTGTTTCCTAAGTCTGATGCTAAGATGATGGTTAACAAATTTTATGAGTACTTTGGGAATGAGGGGAATGATATAATATATTGCTAAATATATGTTATTTATTATGGCAGCAACTTATTGGTAGCCATTTGTATCCTTGGACACCATACTCCTGCCAGGTGTCTGGGCTGTTGGGTCCGTAATCAAAGGAGTGAGACTGATACAAAGCGAAGGTGAAGCAAAGCTTTATTTCACGCCAAGCATCGAGAATCAAACCGACTGTCAAACCGACTGGTCGGGGCCATCTCTTAAAAAGAGGTGACCTCTCTCTGCCTTACAGACTAGATTTTAAGGGCAAAGGCCATGTGGTTGGCCTGGCCACTCACAGTTGGCCAATGAGATTGTAACACACAGAGAAAACTACATAGTCATGCTAGGTCACACATAAGTGACTAATTGAATTACAATTTACCCTGTAGTAGATATTTGAACTAGCCTATCACCTTGGTCAGAATTGGCGCCCAAAAGGCACCCAAAGGGCGGGGCCCATACTCCTTGGTAGCTGAGATAGTATGGGCCCCCACTGATTGGTTACCTCCACCTGGCCTGACCCACCCTTGTATTTGGGCTTTGTTACCTGGGACTGGTTTCTAGGACTTGTTTTTAAGTAAATCCCCTGGGGGGAAGAGGGGCAGGGACGTTTAAGTTATAAACAACAAAATCCCTGCTTAACTGGATGGAATGCTCTGGCTAAATAGGCCCTTACAGGGCCCTATGATTTCCTCCTCTTCTACAGACTAGCCTGCCTGACCGCTCATCTCTACCCCATCCTCTAAACTCTGTCTCTGAGGGTTAATCCAGTGAAGGTCAGTGGTTTCTGACTATCTCCTAACCCCCAACGAAGCACATTGGCTTATTGGGCAGGATTGGTTCCTTTCCCTCCCCTCCCCAGGGCTTCCCCACTCCAAATCAGGCCCTAGGCCTTGCCTTTCATAATCAAAAGACTGACCAATATCATTTCCTAAATGACCCTCCATCAACACCGATCCATGTTTTCAATGACAATAGAACACGTTTTTAGGTGGGGTTCAAACTCCCATTAAGTTCTTGTGACAGTTTTTGTAAGGTTGTATGGGAGAGGACAAGTATTATTTGCCTTTCCATAACAAACTCCAAGCTCACAGCTATCCCTCTATCTCTGCTGCAGTATAAAATCACCAGTACAGGTGGAGATAATAGTTGGGCAGAACGTTTTCGAATGTGAATGTGAAAGGGGGATTGCTTTTTGTCTTGAAGGAGCTTGAAAGAATTGCCTTCTTGCTCGGGGGTCAGAACATGGAGGTGGGGCGGTGCAGGGGCATGATAAGCTAGAGAGGGGGATGGGCAACATTTGGCAGACACTGGAAACCTCATTCCTTGCCATTCTAGGAGTGCTCAAGGGTAGGGGTGCTTTGGAAATGGGGGCTGTGTGAGCATATGTTACCTGGAAGAGTTGCAGAATTCCAGAATGCAGCTGAGACCTAGCTGGTAGGAGAATGGATGATGGAACTGGGACAGCAAGATAGTGGGAATGGCCGCAGAGAACCAGGATTGGGCTACATAAGCCCCTGGGATATTGGGGCAGGAAATCCAGAGGAGGAGAGAAATCAGGAGGGGTGGGGGAGGAGTAGGGGAGGGGTGGGAGGCAGGGAATGGACACTTTCTGGTGAAGTGGGACATATCTGCCACCTTAGTTATTCATACTTTATGCGATAGGAGAGTCCTGTGTGGGTAATCAGGAACATTAGCAGTGGCTCTCAAACTTTAGCATGCCTCATTAATCTGGAGGGCTGGTCAACACACAGTGCCAGCCCCATGCCCAGAGTCTAATCTGGTAGGTCTGGGTCAGGACCTGAGATTCACTTTCCAGCAAACGCTGAGGGATCACCATCTGAGAAACATCAGACTAGACAAACCACGGACCTAATCCTGTTTACCTGTCTTTATAAATATTAATTGGAACATAGCCACACCTGTTGGGTTTGCTTGGTTTCAATTGTCTGGCTGCTTTGGCTGCAAGCCTACAGTTGAGATGGAGACTGGTTGGCAAAGGTGAGACGAGTTACCATATGGCCACCTGTAGGAAAAGTTTGGCAATCCCTGGGCTGGAAGGAGGCAGCAAAAGGTGTAGTTGTGAGACCTTCCAGTTGGGAAGTCTCTATTGAAGAAGTGCCATTCACTAGATAACAAGTTACTTCTCTGAACAGAGGAAATAATGCTTAATTCACAGGGTAGCCAAGTCATATAAATGACGGTGGTTTGTAATATGCATCCCAGATGAAGTAAATCATTAAGAATGGTTGGAGTTGTGGGACACCTCTGTGGCTCAGTTGGTTAAGTGTCTCTCTTTTGTAAAGATATTTATTCATGAGAGAGAACACACACAAGCTCGGGGAGCTGCAGGCTCCCCTCTGAGCAGGGAACATGACCTGGGGCTCGATTCCAGGAATCTGGGGTCATGACTTAAGCCAAAGGCAGGCGCTTAACCAACTGAGCCACCCAAGAGCCCCTAGGCCTCTGACTCTTGATTTCGGCTCAGGTCATGATCTCAGGGTTGTGAGATCAAGCCTGGCATCTGAGATTTTCTCCTCTGCCTCCCTGCCCCCCCCCCCCCCAATAGAATGGGTGGAATTTGGACAGAGAGAAAGGGGGAAGCTCTGCATGTTGAGCAGAGGTCAGGGTATAAAGTAAAAGGTCAGTGTGCCATAAATGAGAATATAATCAAGGTAGAAAACCAGGTCTTTAGGATGGTACTGGGTATATACTATATGCATAATACATGTTAATTTATTATGGGATGTTTATTTCATTTCTGTTAGAAATATTCTGTGATGTAGCCCATCAGTTAACATTAAACTGTCCATTAAGATACATGCAGATTTGCTACTTTGTGAAAAAGTTGCTCTTAGCCTTGGGGGAAGGAGATGGTGGGCATACCAAGATAGAATTTTAAAATATGAATTTTCTCATCTATGTTTGGGGAACTCTGATGGCCATTTATCTTTCCCTTAAATGAGTCTTTTTGTCATATTTTTGTTACATGCTTTCTGGTGTGAACACTTTTTTTTTTCATAAGAAGATATTCCTTTAACGCAGATGACATCACTTTTTTCATATTTATCAGCTTTTAAGATTTAAACTGGTAATGATAGTGATCAGATTAACAAAAGTAAGATTTGTTATGAAGTTAAGGAGCCAGTATCTATTAATGTTACTGAGTTGCTGGCTATTTTGACAATTGGGGTGACATTATAGCAGATGGCTTAAATAAAAGATATTCTATATGTGCTTATAAAGATGGAAAGGAGCTTTACAGTAATAAGAATTAGTCTTCATGATGGTTGTTTTTATTTTATTTATTTTTGCGAGAGAGAGAGAGAGAGAGAGAGAGAGAGAGAGAGAGGATGCAGGGTGGAGAGGCAGAGGGAGAAGCAGATTCCCTGCTGAGCAGGGAGCCTAATGTGGAACTCTGATGTGGGACTCGATCCCAGGACCCCTGGGATCATGACATGAGCCCAAGGCAGATTAACCAACAGAGCCACCCAGGCACCCGATTGTTTTTATCTTAAAAATAGCTTTAGTGTATATATATATATATATGTTTCTTGAATATTCTAGATGATAGATGGTGCCCTGAAAACTAAAAGTCACACCTCCTGGAAGGAAATTAGGGAAAGTAGAAATGAAAGGAAGATCCATAGAAAGTATGTGATATTATCTGAATACCTTAAATCCAATTCAGATCTAGGTGGAATCTAGGTAGAAATTCTAGGTAGAAATTCTGAGGAGGAGAAAATATAGTGATTATAAGCAAGAAATTGCATACTTAAGTAATAAGAGTATTTGACCTCAGAATAAGGAATATTTTCAGAGGGGGTATAGCTGACAGGCATCTGTGAAAGGAAGGGATCCAAAGTGTCTAGAATTGGCATTGTCTATGGAGAGGATATGTTTGGTATGTAGGGGCAGAAGAATTATCCCTTCTTCCCTGCTAGGTTATTTGGCTGGTCAAACAACTAAACGGATATGAGACAGATTTAACAGGAGAAAAACAAATGTCATTCTGTACATACAGGAACCCTATGAACATATGAGACCCAAAGGGCAGCCAGGTAATAGAAGCTTATATAATGTCCTAGCTGAGGAAAGTGGTAGAGGTCTGGGGATATGAAGGGAAGGAAGGCTATTCATGGAAAGGCGAAAGATGTTTGGAAAACAAAGCTTGCCCTGCTCTGCAGGTACGTTTCTTAGGAAAGAAGGGATCTCTAACCCCTTTCTTCAGCTGCCACTAAGGTACTCAGCTGTTCAAAGGAAGGTGAGGCCATGTTGGGGTGAGGTCCTCCTTCATCAGTGACTAGCATGGTGCCTGGCAGTGCCCATCCAGCAGTTACCTGCAGTCTGGCCTCCGCCTGGAGCTCACCTGCCTCCACTCTGCTGGATAATGAGGTGACAGTCACAGAAGATAAGATCAATGCCCACTGTAAAGCAGCGGGTGTAAATGTTGAAGCTTTCTGGCCAGGCTTGTTTGCAGTGACCTTGGCCAATGTCAGCACAGCTGCAGTGTAGGCACTAGTAGACCTGCCCCATCAGCTGGCACTGCCCTAGCAGGAGCTCCTGCCCCTTTCAGCCCTGCTGTCCCATCTGAGGAGAAGAAATGGAAATAAGGAAAGAAGAATCTGAGGAGTCTGATGATGACGGGGACTTCGGTCTTTTTGACTAAACCTCTTTTGTAACATGTCCAATAAAAAGCTGAACTCTTTCAAAAAGTGTCTTCTGGTAATAGTTCTCTTCGTATTACAGGCTCCCTTTCCTGTGTAAGCTTAGGCAGCTGAGGAGGAGGTAAAGAGCTTTTCCTGAATCTGCTGGGTCTTTACTATCTTTTTTTTTTTTTTTTAAAGATTTTATTTATTTATTTGACAGAGAGAGATTTCAAGTAGGCAGAGAGGCAGGCAGAGAGAGAGAGAGGAGGAAGCAGGCTCTCTGCTGAGCAGAAAGCCTGATGCGGGACTCGATCCCAGGACCCTGAGATCATGACCTGAGCCGAAGGCAGAGGCTTAACCCACTGAGCCACCCAGGTGCCCCAAGGGTCTTGACTACCTTTAGTTCAAAATAATCCTCATGCCAAGGTGGCATATTTTGGAAACACTTGTTCTGAACCCTTCAACTATTAGGTGGAAGCCATTAAGTTTAATTAGATGATCTTAGTTGTTCCTCTTATGACTCTGTGATTATTAGGTAACATTTGGGGCATATTTGGTTTCACATTTGGATTTTACCTGGGGGGGGGTGCCTGGGTGGTTCAGTTGGTTGAGCGTCTGCCTTGGAATCAAATCATGGAATCAAGTCATGATTCCAGAGTCCTGGGATTGGGTCCCACATTGAGCTGTCTGCTCAGCAGGGAGCCTGCTTCCCCCTTTCCCTCTGCCTGCTGCTCCCCCTTCTTGTGCTGTCTCTTTGTCAAATAAAGAAATAAAATCTTACAAAAAAAAAAGTTTACTAAAGGAGGAAAAGATGCTATTCAACACCTGGAGAGACTCAAAGTAATCTCTCCACTGGGTGGAAATACCTCTCCCCATGAATGATTTTAATTTTTTAGTCTAATTCCAGTTCCCGGAGTTATTTTAATGTACAAAGCTCTAAGAGCTTGGTTAATTGTGAAACTGCCTGGATTCAGATCCATTCTTCATGTCCTAATGTTCACCTTCTGGCTTTGCAAGACTGAACGGTGGGCCCACACTATAGTGAACCATTGAGTCATTGCCATGGGGAGCAGTGTGGGTGGCCAGCTAGGCTATCTCAGGTCACATCCAATTTTATTGGCCAGTTTTATTGGCTTTAAATTCAAGCAGCACTGATTATACTGGTGACTCACGTTCTTTGTAGACAATGAGGAAAATAAAGAGGTTTATAGACAACGGTTAACAATCTAGGGTTAAGCCCTTGATCTGAGCTGCACAAATTAGAACCTGTGACATTGGAAGGTAACTGGTGTCCCTCTCTGGTGGCCACGCTGTAAACACATGTCTGGAGTAGTCAACCACTAGATCCTGTTCCACATGGACAGAGTCAGTCTGTGAGAGGGAAAAAAAAAAATCTGTGAACCCACCGAGTGAAGCACATATGAGAGATTGGCAGTGAAGTCTCTGCCCGCCTTCCCCATATTCCTGCAACCCAGTTACTTGTCCTAGTCATCATTTGATTATGTGAAACAAATTGCAAAAATCATCCTAACTGATGAAAGTCCTATTGTTTAATATGGAGTGTGCTTTGTTATGGTTATGGGAGGGAACTAAGATGGGAAGGGATGCTGAAAAGTGGTGTCAGGTGTGCAGGAGCCTAATGAACATCAGCGTTCATCAGTGTTTACCCCTTTGTAAACCACCTCCACCTCAACACTTCCTCCTAGTCGATGCAGGTGTGCATCACAGTGTCAATACACATGTGATATTCTTCAAGGCAGATGAATTGTTCTTTCCATATTAGTGCCTCAGTTATTCAGAGAGGCCACGGGTTGGGTGGGGACAACTCTTAAAATGCAGGAACTTTCTCACTACAAAGATTTGACTTGAGAAGGATTTCTTTCTTTCTTTCTTTCTTTTTATTTTTTTTTAAAGATTTTATTAGTTTATTTATTAGAGAGAGCAGGAGAGGATGCACACAAGCAGGGGGAATGGCAGAGGGAGAAGCAGACTGGATCCCAGGGCCCTGGGATCATGACTTGAGCCAAAGGCAGATGCTTAACTGTCTGAACCACCCAGGTGTCCCTAGAGAATGATTTCCATGGAGTTGAACCATATGCCTCAAGAGATATCAAAGTTAGTTAGAGAAAGACAAGACAAATGCTCACTTCTTCAAAGAAAACAATAAAGTAGTCATCAGTAATTATTTTTGGCAATGAATACTAAATCAATGGTTGCGCTTCTCTGGATTTAAGTCAGGAACTTATTCAAATGTTTTGCACACTCTTTCTGTGAAAAAGAGTGAGATCATAATTAACAGGTGAGATTCAGGTAACCATTTAAAAAAATGATAATAAAAGCCTGAGTAGCTGGGGCACCTTGGTGGCTCAGTTGGTTGAGTGACTTAATTGCAGCTCAGGTCTTGATCTCAGGGTCATGGGATCCAGCCCTATATCAGGCTCTGTGCTGGGCATGCAATCTGCTTCAGATTGTCTCCCTCTCCCTCTGTGCCTTCCCAGCCACATTTCTCAAAGGAAAAAAAAAAAAAGCCTGACTAGCTGTCAAGATTCTTTTAGCTTGAATGTAAACTTGAATTTCCACTATTTTAGGTGATCAAAAATACATACTTTGATGTGGTAAGTATGTTGAACAAGTTACAGTCGTGGTTAAATAGTGAGCTTTGCAATAAAAGAAAATATATGTGTTGTTCCACAAATCTAGACATTTCAACAAGGAAGGAAGAGAGAAGAAAGTGCATTTTTATTTATATATCCACATTTTCTGTTAATAGGCAACTGAAGAGATGTTCTCCACTATCTTGTTGGTCTCATGTACATTTATCTAATACAGGAAGCCCCATGGGCATTGGCCCCATTCTCAAGGAGCCAGAGTGCTCACTGTAAAGACAAAACATGCTTGGCAGGTACAAACAATACCTACTTTTTAAGCTTCAATTTAAATTATAATATATATTTGAATTAAAATAAATGCAGTCAGATCATGTAAAAAATGAGGACAACATGGGAAAAAAATGAATGTGTACATATGTGGAAGGGTGCTGGGGTAAGCTGAGTTCAGAGGGGAAGCAAGCACTCTGTAGGAAGGCAGCCTTGAACTGGTTTTAAAAGAAATGATAGGCAGTGGGTGGGCAAGGGGTGTGGAAGGCATGAGTAAGTAAGTTAGTAAGCTTAATTTTCAAGGTTAGACATAGGAAAAATACAGTCATACAAATATGGGCATCTTCACTCCTGAAGTGAGCATATTTCTTAATTTTGATTAACATAAAACAGTACATAGCTCTTTGACTAATGAATGCAGAAGAACAGATTAAAGTCTAAAGCAAGGGCAGATTTATACCAATTTCCTAGACTAAATGTGTAATATATAAAATAGATTATATGAGTGAAGAAGCTTGTTTTTACAGGCATGACTATGAAGGGGTAGAGCCTGGGGGCTTTGGAGCAACAACTAGGTTTGCATTTTTAGCTTTGCTGGTTTCTAGCAGTATGACTGGGCAAATTGTTCCACATCTCTCTGTGCTGTTTTCTTATTTGTTTAATGCAAAGAATAATAGAACAACCATATGGTTTAGGAGAAGATATGATTGATATCATTCATTCATTCCACAAGTATGTTTTGGGCTCCTACTACATGACAGGAAATGCTCTTTTTTTTTTTTTAAGATCTTATTTGTTTATTTGAGAGAGAGAGAGAGAAAGAAAGCACAAAGGGAGAGTGAGTGGGAGAAGTAGACTCCCCGCTGAGCAGAGAGCCCAATGTGGGGCTCCATCCCAGGACCCTGTGATTATGATCTGAGCCAAAGGCAGAAGCTTAACTGAGCCACCCAGGTGCCCTCTCAGGAAATGTTCTAGATGTCGGAGGGAAAGCAGGTAAGCCAGACAGACAAACCTTTGTCATAACAGTGCTTCTGTCCCAGTGGAATTAGCTGGTCATCAAATAAATGCAAAAATAACATTTCAGAGATAAGTGCTCTACAGAAGATTAAGTAGAGCATATGATTGAGGGTGAGGGACTAGCAGCTTTCAGGTTAGGGATGGTCTTTCTCGAACCGAATCTGAAGGTCCTAGGGAAGCCAGCTATGAGAAAATGAAGCAGCCCTGGCAGGGAGAGCAGCTAGTGTGAAGGTCCTTGGGCAAGATTCAGCTTTATTGTGTTTGAGGAGCAGAAATAACATCATTGCAGCTGGAGGATATTGTGCAAGGGGTAAAGGGGTAGCAGATGGAATCAGACCATGTAGGGCTTTGATACCAAGGATAGGAGATGTGTTTTGTCTTAAGTGTGAGGAAAAGCCCCTGGAGAATTTTAAACTGGTCAATGACATGATTTTGTAATGGATGTCAAGTGCTCACTACTGGTCCTGGCACAGGACACACATTTCATAGAAGTTAACTGCTGTTAGCACTTCATTTAATCCTCACACCAGCCCAGTGTGGTGGTTACCACGAAAGGAAATCACTCCAAATCTGATCCGGGGCAGAACTTTGTGGGCTGATGTGATTTTTAGCCCCTTTGGGAAGGCTCCAGCCTTCCTGATAAAGTGCTGGTGTTTTTTTCTGATGGAGTTTAATGTGATTTAGAGTCCTTCTGGGAAGTTAGATTGACTCCATTCTGCTAACTCTTGTTCTTTAGATACGTGCAATAACTTTTAACCAGATATTCAAAGGTACAATGCTCTTTTAAGCCTGATGCTATTCTAATCATCTGTAAACCACACATTCATCTTTTAAACCTCCAGTCAAGTAGTGTTTATTAAATCACATTTGTTTTCCTCCTCAAAGAAAACCTCTTGAATTAGTGTTCTTGAAGTATTTTCCCTTGCCAACAATTTGAAATAAAATGTGGATAAATGTTCACACTTTATTTACCTGAGAAGTGGGTTTGAAGGTATCATCAATACCACCATTCTACAGACAAGGAATCTGAGGCTTATAAATGTCATGTGACTTAATCAGTGCCACAGGCTGTCACCCCAAAGCCTGTGCAGGCAGGTACCCCACTGTTTCCTCCCAGGAAGACCAAACTTAAACCAGTTTTCTAAGAAGCAGCAAAGTGAATCCGAATCCAAAGGAAAGCATGATCCCCGGTTACCATAGTCTGTCTGTCTCCCTCCCTTCCTCCCTCTTCCTTCCTCTTTCCTTTCCTTCTTCCTTCCTTCCTTCCTTTTTCTTTCTAAAGATTTTATTTATTTTAGAGAGAGAGAGAGAGAGAGAGAAAGAGTGAGAGAGGATGAGCAGGGGGAGGGGCAGAGGGAGAGGGAGAAAGAATCTCAAGCAGACTCTGCGCAGAGTGCAGGAGTCCTATGTGGGGCTTGATCTCATGACCCCAGGATCATGACCTGAGCTGAAACCACGAGTTGCTTGCTCAACTGACTAAGCCAGCAGGTGCCCCTTACTGTACTCCTTTTTCTTTTATAGAAATCCCATTATTATCTGTTTAGGTTTATATTGATTTTCAAAGATGAATATTCATTGTGACCCCTCTCCCCCAGTGGGAGAGTCATATAGAGAGAGTATATACATACATACATATATATATGTAGTTCATCTCTACTCTCACTCTTTTTCATTTTTAAGGGTTCTAATTTGTTCCTTCATCCATTGAACCCAGTCTTGACTTGGATGGACCTTTTTTCCACTTTGATTCATGAAACCTATTCCCCTGGTCTGGAATGTCACTCACTTGGATTTTCGGCCTGTGGAACCCAGAGCTTTCAATCGTTAGTGTTCTGTGCACAATGCCAGTCGCACAACCCAGTTGTGTGGGTCTGCCGAAATGAAGTAAATTACACATTAGCTCTTGTGAGAAGAAACCTGAATGAGATCACGGAAGGGTGCTAAAACACTCTGGTTTATTTGGACAGACCGGGGGATGGGGTGGTCCCTAGTTCTAACTGCCCGATATTATTTTCTTCAACCATATCGATTCCATAGGTATATTGGAGCCAGTTCAGACAACAAGCTTGTGTTAAATTTTCAGGAAATTTGTGAAGTAGTTGATGCCAAGTTGGTAGCTTGAAATTGGCCACGGTGGGAATATTTATACCACAGAAATTGAAAAATGCCACAAATGAGGGTTCCCCCCCCAACAAAGCCAGTTTTTAAATACTTACCAGTACATCACTCAAGTGCCCCCCAGTTTCACCCTTGTTTTCTGCGCAGTTACAGACCAAGGAGAGGACATAAAAAGACAGTGAGTGGGACAGTTGCCAGGGCAGGTTTTTGGCTGGCATTCATTTTCCTGCCTGCATTTTCCCCAATCACATACTCTGCCAAGAGTTCTGGAGTCAAATGGACCCTGCATTCCTAATAGCAAATGAGGGTCACTATCATCCCCCAGCCCCCGTCCTGAGCCCAAGGTTGAATCCCGGCTCATCACTACTTGGTCTGTGACTTGACCTAGTCAGTTATCCACATCTCTAGGCATGTCTCCTCATTGCTGTCTTGAAGAGAATACCACCAACTCCATGGTTTGTGTGTGTGTGTTTGGTGTTGGTGGGGTTGGCTTGTGAAGGGCCCCCTTGAACGGCCTTGCTTAGAACATGGTGCATTGTAAGCTTTCAATAAATGATAGCTGTGATTGAAATTCTAAGGGAAGCTCTAATTGAAATTCACTGCATATTCACAGACACTCTGAGGAAAGTGCTAGTGCCCAGAGGCCCCACATCTCTGGCCACGTCTGAGGCTCTGGGACCAGCCTGTCTTGCGCTATTTCTCCCACAAGGTGGCGGTCTTTGTCTGAGCTCCTTGTGGCTGGGAGCCCAGGCAGGCCTGTGATTCCCTCGGAGTCCAAGCCACACCAGCTGCGTTCTTTCTCCCTTTCATGCAGCTCCGGCCTCCATACCTTCAGTGCTTTGTGCTTGACATTTCCAGCTACAAAGAAGTGGGGAGAAAAAGCCTTTCTTGAAATATGTTGATCTGGCCTGAGTGGCTTTTCCTTGCTATGCAGGAGTATTGTAAAATTCTTTTACTTACTCTAAGGATATTTTTAACAGGTAGGAAGCTGAAGTCTTGGAGGGTGTTTCTGCTGTTTTGTCTGTCTTGGTTCCTTTTTTCTCATTCTCCAGTTGTGAGAGCAACATGATAGAACACAATCAATGTGCGGCAGCAATCAGATAGACCTAGTTGTGGCCTAGGACTTTGCTACTGACAGAATGAACTGGGACTGCTCCTTTGAATTTCTAGCTCCCAGCTTCCTAATCCATAAAATGGCGGCATCTCCCTCTCCCTCTCTCTCATCTACTCATCTATCTTGAGTTAGTCCTGTACTTCACAACCTGGCCACACATTAGATTCACCTAGGGAGCTTTTCAAAAATTGTTTATTCCTTGGCTCCACTCCAGAGGACTGATTCAGTTGCACTAGGTTTCAAACACAGCATCAGTTTGTCTGAGAAGCTCCCTGGGGAGTTCTGTGAGTTGTGAGGGTTAAGAATTGCTGAGATCCTCTTATTAAGCCTCTCTAAGCCTCAGTTGGCTCATATGCTCATAACCTGAAAATCCCTGGACCTCAGTAGTTCATATAAATACAACATGATTCCCTTTGCTAACAGTCCCTTTGTACCTGCGGTCCTCCTGCTCAGATTAGCAGGCAGTACTGTCTCTTCCCCTGCTCCACCCCTTGTCTTCAGGGGCCTTTCATGAGATGCCCAAGAATCCCCACTGGGGTTCTGCTGGGGGAGAAGAACAATAATGCAGGAAAAAAAGGCAGAAGAGAAATTACTAAATTTCCCTACACCTATAGCTCATTGACAAGTCCTTGAAACAGGCAGAGTGACCTTCTTCTAGGGACTCAGCTAATATTTTGCTAAGGGCAACAGGTAATCTTAGCTCAATCCCCAGAATCCTGTAAGTCTACTTTAACATATAAAAATTGCTTTGGAAATTTCCTTTATCTCTATTCCCCAAGATACATGTTGGCTATCATCCTCCAAGCATGACCAAGCATCTGAAGGGTCTCATGACTAGGGTTTTATTAGACAGTAATAAATGACCTTTTCCCAGCAATAAGTAGCCCCCTCAAGGTCCTGGAATCCTTGCTTCCAAAATTCCTTACAGACTTAGGCTACCGTGACCCCCTTCCAACTTGAAAGCATATAATGGGCCACTCCTCATGACCCCAGTGCAGCTCTTTGTGCCCACCGGTCCTGTCTCTGTTCTTTTTCTTTCTTTTTTTTTTTTTTTAATTTTTATTAACATATATTATTAGCCCCAGGGGTACAGGTTTGTGAATCGCCAGGTTTACACACTGTCTCTGTTCTTTAATAAAACCACCTTTTTGCATCAAAGATGTCTCAAGAGTTCTTTTCTTGGCCATTGGCTTTGAACCCTAATGTCTTTTCCTATATCAAACAATACCTGGCAACCTTGTCCCCATGCTGAAGCCGGGCTATCCCTGTGGTCAGCAGAAATGGTCCCTCAGAACAATGCATGATGGTCCTTCTCTTGGTTTACCTCTGACTAGGAATACTCCTCTCTGATTGGCTTGGGTTGCAGGTCCATGGCCCATCAGATGTCAGCTCTTCCACTTCACTGCAGAGCAACCTTGTTTCCTAAGGGACGGCCTGGTACCCGGAGAGCAGTGTTGTGAGTTACAGCATCATCCACTCATGACTCAGAACCAGCACTGTGCTCCAACAACATGTGCTTGGGGTGCTCATCCATACTCCTCCCTCTTGATGAATTTCCTCTTGGAGATCCTTCTTTTTCTTCCCATTATCTGGCCTCATATGTGTCCACCCTTGTCCATCGGATATGTTTTAATACATGTAATTTGTAGGTAAACACCAAACCCTCTTCTCCCAGAAGGCTTCTTGGCCCACTATGTAGATTCATACAGATTTTAAAATGTTTAAAAAAAAATAAGTAATCAATTTTTTTTTGAAAACATATGAGAGAAGATCCATTATTACTCCACTTATCAGCCTCTCTCTTCTAAACACAAGCTTTTCCCAAGCACCCTCTCCACTAAAACAGTCCCTTTCCCAGAATCTGTGGGTAGGAATGAACTTACTTTGCATAGTGTAACCCAGAGGGATTTCTGAAATGGTGATTTCCAAGACAAAGGACCACTTGCCCCAAAAGTAGGATCAAGTTTTTCACATGAGAAACCACACAAAATACTCGAGATGGTAGTTTCCTTAGTATCAACCAATTTTAGAATTCAGTCTCTTCTGGGCAACCTGGTCCACATAAATGGGGTTGATATGAATGGCAACCTTGCAGGGTGGTTGAGAATAATAAACAAGACATGGAATGAGCAACTTGTAATGTCTTATTATTATGTCTGTTACTAATTAGTTATTCTAATCAGCATCTAATCAAATTTGCCCCTCTGGATAGAGAGTACCCCACGACTGAGTCATCTTCTCTCCTCTTAGACACACACACACAAACACACACACACACACACCCAACCCCATGCAGTTGTCAGTGTAGTGGTCCTGACCCCTAACCAATACAAGATCACCACTGGGAGGAGTCACATTAGCTAGAGTGATGGGGCTCTTCACTGAAAGGCAGGGTATGGGCCCTGTGTTATTTACTCTCTCCCTCTTGCTCTGGAAAATGATTGCTTATATTGAACTAAAATCTGGTGGACAGAAAAAGACGATTTGAGTTTCGTTGTTTATGATCCCACCTCCAGGCTTCAGAGGAGGAAGACTCCATCACCAGCAGGGTGGGCTGCGCTGCTGGTGTTGTGTGGAACAGCATAGTGGGTGGGGAGATCTGCAGAGGCTGGTGTGCTCTCCAGGTGAAAAGATACTGGATGCCCTGAGAGAGAAAGATCCCGAGAAAGGGCTGCCGGAGAGGCATGGCTGGAGAGGGATAGGGTGAGGAGAAGAGGGAGGAGTTGAGGAAAGAGACCGAGATGTGGAAGCTGTCTCATATTATTCTTCGATCTTTGTGGAGTAGGATTTGGGTTTGCTGGTGGGTGCATTTCTAGATGCTTCAGTGTCTGTTAGGGGAGAACAGGGGGCCCAGATGCTCCAGGTGCATTTGAATTGTGTCTATTTCCCTGAAGCTCTCATGCATTGGTTGTATATTCTCGGTGCAAAGAGCGTTCAGAACAGTAGCACCCTGGCCATCGTCATTCTAACCCACTGTTCTACTTTCCTTCCTGGCCCAGATTGCCTCTTCTCACGCTTCAAGGGTTGTTCCAGACCAGAGGTGTGGAAGAAGCCAGAGGAGGAGGGAGACCATGGGCCATCTCCTTGGCCCAGTGTGGAAGCTTTTGCAAGGCACCAGGGTAATACAGGTATCCCAAGATGTATGTCAGAGGCCTCAGGCTCAAGATCTTTCCTGCAATCACTTCCACATTCAGTCTTTGCTCATCAGCTCTCTTCCCTGTGCCTCAGTTTCCTCCTCAAGGACAGTGTCCCCAGTACTGCTCTTTGCACTTTATTTGATCTACAAGGGGCAGCCAAGGGTTCAGGATGGGGTGGCAGCAGTGTGGATGCTAAAGGGTTGGGGTTCCTGGCCACCCTACTCTTTCATCAGAGTCACTATGCTGTGGACTGGGTAGGCTGGGTTTCCTTAAAATCCCCTAGGACCACTAAATTTCTTTCTTTCTTTTTTTTTTTTTTTTAAACTTCTGATTTTTCTTTAATTATTTTTTGTGAGTTCTATGCCCAACGTGGGGCTTGAACTCACAACCCCGAGATCCAGAGTCACTGCTGTACCAACTGAGCCAGCCAGGTGCCCCTAGAAATGGACACTTTGGAAAAAAGTTATTTTATTTATTTTTAGTAATCTTTATATCCAATGTGGGGCTTGAACTCATGACCCTGAGTTCAAGAGTCAAATGCTCTACCAACCGAGGCAGCCAGGTGCCTGTACCACTGTATTTCTGCTACTAATGAAAAAAAAAAAAAAGGCTAGAATCCAACAACCTTTAGCAATATTTTATCAACATGTTAATGGTACATGTCCCACTAGGGGGTTGCATTGTTGATTTTACATGTTAGATGGCTGAACAATTTTTTTTTTGAAATACACTTGACCTATAACCTACATGAATTTCAGGTGACAACATAATGATTGGATATCGTATATATGACAAAATGATCACCACAGTAAATCTAGTTACCATCCATCACCATAGTTACAATTTTTTTTTCTTGTGATGAGAGCTTTTTAAGATCTATTTTCTCAGCAGTTTTCAAATCTATAGTATAGTATCAACTATAGTCACTAGGCTGTACATTATATCTCCTGGACTTATTTATTTTATAACTATTTTCTCCTGTCCTTCATACTCTGCTTCTAGTAACCTCCAATATAATCTCTGTATCTATGGGTTTAGTGTTTTTAGATACCACATGTAAGTATTCATTCTTTGTCTGACTTATTTCACTTAGCATACTGTCTTGAAGATTCATCCATATTATCACAATTGGCAGGGTTTTGTTCTTTTTCATGATGAATAATATTCTATTTTACATACAGATCCCATTTTCTCTGTTCCTTCAGCCATCAGTGGACACTTGGGTTGTTTCCATGTCTTGGCTCTTATAAGTAATAATGTAATGAATGTGAGGGGGCAAATATTTTGTTGAAATAGGGTTTTGATTCCTAAATGCCCAGAAGTGGAATTGCTGGATAATATTATAGTTCTATATTTAATTTTTTCATTTCTTTTTTTTATTGAGGTATACTTAACATACAGTGTTATATGAGTTTCAGTTGTACAATATAATGATTCAATTATTCAATATGTTACTTAGTGCTTATCAAGTGTACTCTTACTATTTTTAATTTTTTGAGGAAGCGTCCATACTTTTTCCACAGTGGCTGTACCAATTTACATTCCCACCAACAGTGCATAAGGGTTCCTTTTCTCCACATCCTCACCAACACTTGTTGTTTCCGGTGTTTTCGATTTAGTCATTCTGACATGTGTGAGGTGATGTCTCATCATGATTTTGGATGAACATTTTTAATTTTCATAAGTACCATATTTATTTTAATATCTGTAAGGAAAACTACAGCTAGCACATCAAGCGTATAATTTCACTGATCTGTTTCCTAGGATGAGGGTCAATACTGTCAAGTAAATGCACTTATTAAAGGAAGAGAATAAGAAAATAATAGTAAAGATGGCATAGGAATATGGTAGTCATGACTGGCATTTGGAGAAATGGGCAAAATGGCATCTGCAGGTCCTCGTGGCTCTAACAGTCTGGCATTCTTACCCCACCCTGTCTTTTCTCCTGTTTCCTCTGCTTCCCCAGGAGAAAAGTCATTACAATGTGTATTTCCAGATTCAAAATGGCACAGGGCCTGTGCACGCTGGGTCTTCTCAGTCTTCCCCAACAAAGAGCTCTGTTTTGTCAGAGGCCAGCTCTGTTTTCCCATCTCTGATCTCTGATGAGGTACATGGAATGGCAGGAAAGCAGACCAAACTGAAAGCAAGAAAAATAGGCAGGGCTCTGCAGAGATTGTGAAGCTGACCTTCAGCTGGGATTAGCCAAGGCGCCCTCTGCTCCATTGGCAGAATACCTCATGTGCTCATGTTTGAAAAAGCAAATCTGCAGAATTAGCAGCCAATAAATTATTACTATGGCAGACTGGTGATTCTGTGTTGCTCCTTTGTAACCATCAGGGCTCACTTATTTTTATTTACTTCTTGGCATGAAATCATTTCCTGTGTTCTCTTTTTAACTCACCCTTAATGGCATCATGCATGTCTATTTTCCTTGTTCTCGATTCTGAATGATTCATCCATAATTGTCTGTTGTCTAATGTTAGGCCTGCATTGGTTTTCCATAGTTGATGAAGTGTGGCATGCCATGGTGGACAGACCTTGGGCATTGGGACAAACTGACCTGGATTTATACCTGCCTTAGCCACCTGTGATCTGTGAATTGGTGCTTCTGACTTCAGTAAGACTGAACATCATTTTCTTTGACTACTCAACAAGAATTATGCTTCTCTCACAAGATTTTTGTGAAGATTTAAGAGGTACCATCTCTCTATATATAACCCTGTCCTGAGTTTGTTGAGCTTTAGATGCTAAATAAATATCAGTTCTTTTATCGTTTTTCACAACCTCAACAAGTCTTTGTACCAGACGCTACAGACAAGGCAAAGATGAATATAACCTGGGTCAGGATGGTACATAGGTTTTATTTCATGTGCCAGCTCTCATGGAATGTACAGCTTCAGGGAGCACATCGTGGAGATGGCTTTAGGGGTCAGCAAGGAAGAGGAGCACCACTGATTAACCTATCCTCAGGTGTGGGAATGGACAGTGGAGGGTGAGCCCATTGGCCACGTTTGCCATCACAGACACAAACCCTGCTTTGGGGAAGTCAAGTTAAGGGACTGTGAAATTCCTGGAGAAGGAATGAAGAACTATTGAATACAATAGTTGGTAAGTATTAGGTGCTTTTTCACGTGTTATGTGTAGAATCCTCTCTGCAGACTGGAGACAACTGAGTTATTATGCTCATTCTGTAAATGAGGAAATTGATGCTCAGACAAGCTAAGTAGATTTCTCAAGTTCTCACAAGGTAGGAAGTGGTGGAAATGAGACTTGAACCCAGAACTCTGATTCCAAAGGCCTTTTATTTGCAGTTACTAATTTGTTAAACTGGGATATTCAAATAAAGTCCTTAAAAAAAAAACTGAGGTAAAATTAAGAACTTCAAGGTTTGTCAAAGTGCACTAATTTTAAGTGTTCAGCTTGTGGACTTTTTAAATATACCTGGGTAATTTGAATACACCTGTATAACTATCAGTGAGATTAAGATACGGAACTTTGTCACCTTTCTAGAAGGTTCCCTCGTGTGCTTTCTCAGTCAGTAACCTCTTCATCTAGAGATAACCACTGTTCTGACACTTAGCCTCAATGATTAATTTTCACTGTTCTTTAACTTCACAAGAATGGCATTTTGTAGTAATTTTGTTTTTGAGTCTTCCTTCTTTGTTCAGCATAATGTCTGTGAGATTTATCATGTCGTATTAGTACTTTGTCTTTTTTATCCATTGTTATGAATACATCACAATTTATTTATCTAATCTCTTCTTGGGGGACATTTGGATTATTTGCTGTTTTTCCTTATTATGAGTAAAGCTGCTGTCAACATTCTTGTAGTATCTTTGGGTGAATATATACTCTTATTCTTTTCAGTCTATACCTACTAGTGGAATTACTAGACCACAGGTTTGGTGACTATTTAACTTCAGTAGATATGGCCTATGGCCATGGCCTATGGCCAGGCTAGGGCTGGTCCAGAGGTGTTTGTGAGGCCACAGTCTAAAGAGCAAGTGAGAAAGCAGACAACTAGAAACTGATCTTAGGGTGTAGAGTCAGGGAGTCCTTCAGAGACTCTGTCTTTTATTATAATAAAATTGTTATTATTATTATTATTAATAATGATAAAGAGGAAGGTCTCCTGCTGTTTCTGGACCAGATGAAGCTCAAATAAGGGTGTGAGAGCACCAGTGGGGCCTCCCTCAGCCACAGGCCAAAACATGGCCCTTTGGCAACTTTGCAGTCTCTGCAAAGGTGGTCATAACTTTCGTGTAGCCCCTTCAACATGGAAACCAGAGGCTGTAGCACAGACAGCCTCTGAAGGACTCCCTGACTCTACACCCTAAGATCAGTTTCTAGTTGTCTGCTTTCTCACTTGCTCTTTGGAGTGTGGCCTCACAAGCACCTCTGGACCAGTCCTAGCCTGGCCATAGCAGCAGACTTCTCTGCTCCCTGATGGGCAGAGCCACACCTTCTCCAAAGATGTCTGGATCCCTCCCAAGGCTGGTTCTTCCATGGATACTCATCTGAAGCCATAGGGTGCCTTACAGAGTCTCTTTGTATCTTATGGTTCCTGTAGCACAGTTAATGGTTCTTTGTACTCAACTTGCTTTGTGTGGGTTATTGTGTATTTTCTGTCTCCTGATTGGACCCAGATTGTCATAGGGGGTGATCCAGGAAAAATATAAGAGAGTGGAGAAGGAAAAAAGCCAACACAGAACGTGTCAATGAGTGGCTCACTACTGTGAGCATTTGGGGCTCATTTGCACTTGTGTCCTCCGAGAGTCTGGGTACAGCACCCTTCAGCATCACTCCAGCAAGAGGCAAGGAGGCTGACTATTTATGGTATGTATCTACCAGTTTTCATCCCGCATTGCTCTATGGGGAACTTCATGTCCTGGCACTTCTGTCCTGCCTTGCATGCCTTTTCTGTAGCCAGAAAAGCCCTTGGGTAGAGAGAAGCAATTCCTTGATGGTAAGATATCTGTGTGCTCACACTGAAGCCATGGGTGACTGCTAGGGTGGACCCTGGAAACGTGAGTGGGCACTGACGTATTGACTAGTGACATGTTGCAGGATGTTGGCTGACAAAAGGAAATTGGTCAGCTGGATGCTAACCAATGGTGCAGACTGCTTTGAGGGTGAATTTTCTGGAAAAGCCAGTTGTAGAGGATCAAACATTTTTCTGACTGGTATAATTTAATTGTACGGTCAGTGTTTGTTATAGATAATTGGGTTTTTCTTTGACCTTGACAATCTCACTGACTTGCTGTCTGCACTGGAAGCACCATTTTCTAACTGTTTCAAATAAACCAAACCTGGCTCCCACTGCCACGCTTGGGAGGTGCTGACGGCTGTGGTAACCAACCAGCAAAAAGGCAGCGGTGTTTGTATTTTCCGTTTTGCCCTTTACGAGAGCATTTCAGCTGAAGCGAAAGGCTTTTTTCTTCACCCTGGGTTTTTAATAGAAATCTTGGTGGCATGAAGCTGTTTCAGTTCTGAGCGCCAGCTTGTAAAGTTCAGTGGTGACAAAGCTCTGTTCTGGCACGGAACGCGGTGGGTACCACGGCAGAGATGCTAATTCACAGGAGGACTGGAACAAAAATCTAAGCAGGAGACAAGTTTATTACAAAGGGTCATGTGGGCTGAAGGTCATTTCTATGCTAAAAATTTTAAATCATTCACATTTTGCAATTAAGTCAACCAATGTATATGGTTTCCCAACTGGCAGTGTATTTTGTTTTCTTCTGTATTTAAGATGCTCGGTGAAGAAAGAATGAGGAAGCTTACAGTGTTCTGAAATGGAAACATCTCTGAGACAGGGTGGTCAGTGACAAAAACAATATACAGAACAGTGTTGAGTAAGCACCTATTGTATGAGAAAGAAGGGAAAAAGATTATACAGCCATATTTGTTTATATTTACATAAAAAATCTAATAAAAGCATCTGAAGTATGGGCAAAAAAGGCAGAAACGGGGTGACATTTTTCAATATATCATTTTTATATTGTTTTGATTTTAAAATCATATTAATGTATTTCCTGTTCAAGGAAAGAAATAACAATGTCCAGTGAAGAACATAATCATTGGAAAAGAGGCCCTTGTTCTTTGATCACTTCTACAACCTTTGAAGGTAGCTTCAGATGGGAAAATGGATTCCATAAAATTTAAATTCAAATGCACGTAGTGAATCCTTTGCAAACATTTAGGGCATGAGTGGAAATTTTTTAAATCCACACTCATGGAAATTTTTTACATCTATGCTGCTATTTGCCTTCTCGCCAGCAGGGGGAAGTGTTTCTCTGTTTTTCTTTGTGCCTTCGCCTACCTCCACAACTTCAGATGCAAAACCAACCAAGAATTCTAATTCAAATCTATGCACAAAATGCACCACATTTTCTAGATTCATGGTGTTACTCTCTCATCCCGAAAACCTTTTGGGGACTTGGAGCTTCCAGTAGACTGCTAATGATTATTCAAAAGGGGATGATTATTGGGCTTGCTGGTGTAAAGTCTTTTCTTCCCCATTCTTTGCTCTCTTGTCATTCCACTGGGCGCCTATACATCACTTTCCATAATCAGATCGTAGGAGAAACTCTTAAATTATGAAAATTCACAGCACGTGCTCTCTCTCTGTCTCTTTCTCTCTCTTTGTTTTACTTTGCAGATGAGACCCAGGATTTGGGAGGCAAAACAAACAAACAAATATGAAGAGGGCAGATTTTGGACCTCCATGAATGATGCCAAAGTTAAGAAAAGCTAAAAGAGGTAGAGAAGGTATCTCTGGGGAGCGTTCTTGTCTTGCCTGGCTGGCCCTGTACCTGATGGGACTCTGGACATCTTCACCACAGGAGCCATTTTGCAAAGGACGAGATGATGGCTCTGAGAGGATGAGCAACTCACCCAAGTTTATGTTGCTGCAAAATGATAGAATTGGAAGTAGGTGCCAGACTGAAGCCAAGGAGGAGACACTGAAGTGTTTTTTCCCTACACCGTGCTAAATAAACTAAGGCAGCGCCTCTCCTGTGCTCTTTCCTGCCTCTACCCCTCTAGTCTCTGTCCCGCTTTTCCTCCTCCTCTTGGTGTCTCTGAGAGGAAAGGGAAACGGACAAACTGCCCAGAGGCTTCTCAGATGTTCAGGGGAAGCTGTTCTTGATTGTACACTGGCAGTGATTCCTTTCAAAAAGGCAGCAACATTGAACTGCCCAAGGTCAGAGTCCCAGAGCTGTGGACTTGGGGAAGAGCCAGGGAAGGCAGTATGCTTTTTTTGTTTGTTTTGTTTTTGTTTTTGTTTTTAAGCTGTTGGGGGGCATTTTGTGCTTGTGTGTAAGGGTATGTTTGAGTATTCCTGCTTCCCTGTCCCGGCTGCCTGGCAATACCCGGAGGTGAAGGAGATGGTCACAAATGCAGACGGGGACACTTTCCAACACTGTATCATAGTGAACAAAGAACAACAGTGAAGATGTTTTACACAAAGAGAAGGATGTGAGAGTGAACTTGGGTGGCATGGCGTCCAACCTTTTTGATAAATAACAACCAGTACGCCTTGGGGAGAGAACTGTGGCCCTTGTCAATGCTGAGTAAGGCCAGGAGAAATCACCTTTTGTGGAAGCATGACTCTAGCCACCTTTCAACACTAGCTATGCTGCCATTTCAACACAGAGGTGCAAACAGCCGGCTAGTGTCTTTGGGTGGGTGATAGTACCCAGATAGAATTTTCTCTGTTTGCTTTATTTTCCTTTAGTTACGATTCTGTTTATGACAAAAGATTATGATTTTCTGATTATGGTAGTGATATGTTGTCCCTTTTAAATACAGGCCTTTAAGCAAAAAAAGTCAACTTAAAGGAAAATAATTGAGTAAATAATAGGATAGTTGGTATGGATATGTGGACAAATGGTGGGAAGATGGAGGATGGCATCTTGGATTATTTCGACACCTGTCTTCCATTTCAGATTATTTAGGACTCTAACGCCATCATTTGAGAGTCATGTGAAACTGGAATGGTGTCATTTCAGAACAGAAAAGGATGAGCTAGTCCAATCTTCCCATTTTAGAGTTGATGAAATGTAGGCTGAGAAGGAGGTGATTGGCCGAAGGTCTCAGAGTTGTGTTGGCTAATAACGTGTGTGCGTGTATGCGCATCCGTGTGTGTGCAACTGCTGGGAGGGGGCTGGAGCTGGGAGAGAAGGTCGAGGTAGTTGCCAAACATAGCTCTGCTGTAAGTAATCCGGGTTGTATCGGCACCATAGAGGGAAAGAGGGAAGACGAGGTGGACACAGTCTTTGAACAAAGTGAAAACCCCTAGATAACGAGAGGGAAAATATCCTGAGAATCCAAGTTTCTTTTGCTTGCTGCAGCAGCAAGGCCAAGAGCTGGCGGGTTTCCCTCAGTAATCTCAGTGGTAGCTTTTTGCTGTGGAATGTGGCGTTAAATACGATAGGTCAGCATTAAGCTTGAACAAAATGTGATGACTGATTAGGAAATGAACGGTAAGTCATGGATTGTGGTGATGCTTATCAACATCCTCCCCCCGCCCCCACCGGAACAAACAAAGCTGCACTTGCAGGCTCACGAAACTGGACCCAGATGGCCTTGTCCTTGGGACAGTGTAGCTCTGGCTGTGACAGTCATCTATGAGGAAATCAGGTGTCACAGGAAGAAGAGACTCGACTGTGCTTCAGATGTTTCAGGAGGAGTGCTGTGGGGTCTGTGGCCCCCAGCCTCCTCACTTCACTGTGAGGTCTGCCCCCGGTATTGCTTTCCTGTGTGTATAACTGTGAGTCCAGCAGTATGGTGCAGCCCAGGATTAAAGACAGCCTCCCTTGTGGATGGGGCTGGGGAGCCCAGTGCATGGTCCAGGACAGGAACTTAACATATATTTGTGGAACAGACAACCACGAGGATGGTTAAATCAATCCATAATCAATCAGTAGGGCTTTGCATGGTGCCTGGCATAGAGCCAGCCTACTGCTCATCCACATTCCTATGTGGATAGTCCATCTTTCAGTGTCCCTATTTCTTCATGTCTAAACTTTATATAAGAAACTATGTTCTAGGGGCACCTGGGTGGCTCAATCAGTTGGGCATCTGCCTTCCACTAAGATGGGTTGGGCCCTGCTGGGGCTCCTTGACCAGTGGGAAGCCTGCTTCTCCCTCTGCCCCGCCCCCTACTGTGCTCTCTCTCCCTCTCTCTCAAGCCCTCTCTCTGTGTCAAATAAATAAATAAAATCTTAAAAAAAAAAAAAAGAAAGAAACTGTGTTCTACAAATATGTTGTTGGGATTTGAGAGATGAGTCCTGTGAGTGTGGGGGTTGCCTATTCATTCATTGACTCATTAAATCATTCATTTATCCAACCTACTGATACTTATTGAGCATTTAGTGCAGAGAGAGTCTAGGCTCCTTCTTATAAAGGATGAGATCTAGTGGGGAAGTCAGGTAACCCAAGTAAAAGAAGTCAGAAGCCAAGATAATGCTTTCAGAATATCATACCTGCTAGAGTAAAATAGTGATTAGATGGAAATAGTAGTACTAAGACTATTGATGAAAGCTAACATTTGTGAAACCTCACGCACCATACCTGTTGTAAACATTTACCTGTATAATGTGTTTAATCCATATCATCATCCTAAAAGAGGTATAATTGTTATCTTCATTTTATAAAGGGAAACTGAGGCACAGAGTTAGAAAGTCATGAGGAAAGGTGGGATATTTCAGACAGCGTGGTCAGGATACATGTCAGGGGAAGCACACTTAAGCAGGGGCTAGAAGTAAACATTTCTTGTGTCTCTCCAAAATCCATGATTTCCTTTTTAATCACCCGTCTTCTACCCTACCAATGCCATTCACTGTCATCGCAACTACCTTCTAAGTAGACCAGCTCTCCTTGCAGCCAGAGTGCTGCGACAGGTGTGGGGAGGACAGAGAGATTGGTCAAATGCATTGGCCCATTTATTGCTCTGTTGACCTTACCAGGGTGTGGCTTATTAGTGGCCTCTAAATTTGAAGGGTACAAGGCTTAGACCTCTGGGATGGCATAGCATGGAGTTACAGCTTGTCCTCTGTACTTGCCCATGGGGAGGCTTGATATACATCTTCTCTTCCCTTAAGCATTCAGTCATGGTCATTTACTGTGGGAATGGGAGCAGAAGATAACACAGTGGTGGGGGCAATAATCAGAATACTCTTATTCACTCACACAATACATTACGTTTCAAGGCCTTTCAGCTCCACATCCCACCTGGGTGTCTGGTCCCAACGACCTTGTGAAGCAGGGACTGTTACGCACATTTGGAAGATCAGAGACAGGCTGAGAATCTTTAGAAGTGCAGCCAAGCCCCCATCCAGCAGGGGGTGGGTGTGAGGGGTTAAGGGGTGGGGTGGGGGTGGGGGGCAAAGCCAGTGCTTGAGCTGTGAGAAACGAAAAATCTGTCAGTCCATCTGACTGGGCTGTAGGGATAACATCTTTCTTCACAGTAATAAGAACCATCATTTATTGTTTTCAATGTTTATCCTGTGTTGCATTCTGAACCGGGAGCTCTAAACACGTGAACTCATTCAATCTGGTTGCACACGGCATGGACAGCAATTGGCAGAGTGTCTAGGGTGTAGTAAGAACTTAACATTAACTTCTATGGCTCTCTTTTTGGATAGGTGAAACCTGAGGCCCAGAAAGGTTAAGTGGTTCGTCCAAAGTTACCCTATCATTAAACAGCCATGTGGCTATGAGGTCCAGTTCTTGTCTCTGATGCCCATTGCCTGCCAGCCTGCCTTGGTGTGTATTGTGGGTAGTGCACAATGAGGTTTTACCTTTTGCAACTTGTCACTGGCAACACTTAGACTTTCTTCGGGTTCATTTAAATTATGCTTGAAGGCCACGTACGCCTTCAGCCTTGCAGACACCATTGGGACAGTAGCCACCTCTGTAGTTCCCTGGAGAACTCATTTTCTCTTTACTCAGGAGACGCTGAGAATCTGGGGTGTTAGACAAGACAGCTAGCCCCTCATTGTGTCTGGCAGATTCATGTTTCTTGGAGGGGCTGGTAGAATTCCTTCCCTATGAATGCCATTGGATTTGGAATTCAAGTTGGGAGGATTTCCCGTTTTGAATTTTACCAAAGTTGCAAACATAAAGCTGTTTCCTAAGTAGACAATGTCCTGGCACTCCTCATCTCTACTCCAGGCTGCAGCTTTATGTTTACTTTCCCTCATTTCAAACAGAATTTATCTGTGGGGACTCGTGCTCAGCAACACAGAGAAAGCAAGTGGAGGTGGATCCGGACTCTGTTTCCCGGCCTCTGGGATGTGGCAGAGAAAGGGCAGATGATTCCCAGTGGAAGTTTTATCAAGGAGCCAGCATTTTAGCCAAAGTTTGAAAGACATTTGGATTTGGATCAAAGGAGGAGGAAGGCAAGCCCAGGAAGCCATGCATCCTACATGAGGTTAATATCGAAAATGTATAAGAAACTCAAACAACCTAGCAGCTTAAGAAAAGCAATACACTTGGTTTACAAAATGGACAAGGGATCCGATAGACATTTTCCCAGACAAGACTTACAAATGGCCAGCATGTATATAAAAATGTGTGCAACATCACTAGTCATTACGGAAGGGCAATTTAAAACTACAGTGACATAGCGCCTTACCTGTTACAATGGCCATTATCAAAAAGACAGAAGATAATAGATGCTGGCGAGCATATGGAGAACTTGTGTACACTGTTGCTGAAGTGTAAATTAGTAGAGCACCATGGAAAACAGTAGGGAGGTTTGTCAAAAATTTTTTTTTTTTTTTTTTTTTTTTAAAGATTTTATTTATTTATTTGACAGACAGAGATCACAAGTAGGCAGAGAGGCAGGCAGAGAGAGAGGAGAAAGCAGGCTCTCCACAGAGCGGAGAGCCCGATGTGGGGCTCGATCCCAGGACCCTGGGATCATGACCTGAGCCGAAAGCAGAGGCTTTAACCCACTGAGCCACCCAGGTGCCCCAGGTTTGTCAAAAATTAAGAAGTGGGTCTCACTTCTAGGCGTATATATAAAAGAAACGAAATCAGCATCTCAATGTCTGCATCCCCATTTTCATTGCAGTATTGTTTGCAATAGCCAAGATACTGAACAACTTAAGTGTTTGTTGATGGATGAATGGGTAAGGAAAATGCAGTGTATAGCTACAATGGAATATTATTCACTGAAAAACAGAAGGAAATCTTGTCATTTGTGTCAGTGTAGATGAACCTGGAGGACGTTATGCTAAATGAAATAAGCCAGACACAGAGATACAAATAGTCCATAACCTCACTGATATGTGGAATTAAAAAATGCTGGACTCATAACAGCAGAGAGTAGAATGGTGGTTCCCAGGTTTTGGGAGGAAAGGGAAATAGGAGATGTTGATCAAAGGGTATAAGGTTTCAGTTATGCAAGATGCATAAGTTCTGGAGATCTACGATGCAGTATCGTGACTGTAGTTAACAATACTGTCTTGAACACATGAAATTTGCTGAGAGTATATCTTAAGTGTTCCCACAACACAAGAAAGATGGTAACTATGTGAGGTGATGGCTATGCTAATTAGCTCGATTGTGGTAATTGTTTCTCAATGCCTACTTACATCAAAACACCACAGTGTACACTTGAAATACATTCAGTTTTATTTGTCAAGTTTACCTCAAGAAAGCTGGAAGGAAAAAAAAAAAAGGATACCACAGACTGGGTGGCTTAAACAACAGAAATATATTATCTCACAGGTCTGGGGGCTGGAGGTCCAAGACCAAGTTGTGGGCATGCTTGGTTCTGGTTTATAGAGGCACATCTTGTGCTGTGGCTTCACAGGGCTTTTCTCTGAGTTCAGGCATCTTTGGTGTCTCTCTGTGCCTCTGAATTCCTTTTTATAACACCAGTCTGATTGGATCAGAGTCCACCCTAACAGCCTCATTTTTACTTAGTCATTCCTTTAAAGGCCCTGTCTCCAGATACACTCACATTCTGGGGTACTGGGGCTTAAGGCTTCAATATACGAATTTTGGAGGGATGCAATTCAACCCATCACAGACATGAAGCCAAACACTTTATATACTCATTTGTAATGTTTATAATAATTCCATGACTAGTACTATTAATAACTTCATTTTCAGATATAAAATCTGAGGCAAAATAGGTGAGGTATCTTGTTTCTGGTCATGTAGGTGGTAAAGGGCAAAGCCAGGATTTATCTACATCCAGGTCTGTTTGAAAAGAGACTTCATTCTTTACCACCCAATCTGACCAAAATGGAACCCGGTTGTTTTCATGATGGGTATGTTCTGATAGTGGCCAAGGGCCTGCTGTGCCTTATTATCAGCTCCCCCTAAGTAGGTGTGGAAGAACAGCACCAGTAGGGAGTGTTTTCAGGATGGTGGAAACACAGGCAGGGTTTCATTATTTTTTTCTGATAGATATTTCTATCTTGGAAGGGAGTAGCAGTTTTGTGAGGAGCATGGCTGGCTGTGTCCATGGGCTTGCATCATGGAATTGGCATTCTGAGCTTGGGAGGAGATGGAGATGGCCCCTTGAGCTGGTTCCATCCCTGGGGATAAAGAACAGGTTATCTGTCCTAAAGCCCAGTTGACCGAAGCACAAGGATCTAAAGTGAACAGGAATGGTGTTCTCAGTCGAATCATGTCTCCTCAAAAAGGTACGTTGAAGGGGCACCTGGGTGGCTCAGTGGGTTAAAGGCTCTGCCTTCAGCTCAGGTCATGATCCCAGGGTCCTGGGATCGAGCCCCGCATCTGGCTCTCTGCTCAGCGGGGGGCCTGCTTCCTCCTCTCTCTGTCTGCCTCTCTGCCTACTTGTGATCTCTGTCTGTCAAATAAATAAATAAAATCTTAAAAAAAAAAAAAAAGTATGTTGAAGTCTTAACCCTGGTCCCTGTGAATGGCTTTATTTGGCAATAGGATCTTTGGAGATGTAATTAATCAGACTGAGTTAGGGTTTCCCTAATTCCAATGATTGGTGTCTTTAGAAGAAGGCTATGTGAAGACAGAGGTTGGAGTGATGCTTCTACATGTCAAGGAACACCAGGGTTTGCTGGCAACTACCAGAAGCCAGGAGAGGGCACAGGGAGGATTGTCCCTCAGAGGCTGTGGAAAGAACCAACACGGTAGACTTCTACCCTCTAGAACTATAAGACAATGCATTTCTGTCATTTTAAGCTGCCAGGCTTGTGGGACTTTGATAAGGCAGCTCTAGGAAACTCATACAGATAGGAAGGCAGAAATAGTCATGGAAATAATTGCTCTGGATGATAATAAGTATGACTTCAAGAGAAGAATGGAGATGCAGACTGTGTCTGGGGACTTAGAAGAAAGAACAGTTTTAAAGGAGGTGAATTATGTCTCCAAACCTCTATACAAATGGGCAGATTATGAGAAAAAAAGAAACTAATGTCAAAAGGCAGTAGATGTGATATTTAGACTTGGGCTGGAATTCAGTACTGGTGCATGGTAAAATGAAGCTATATACCTATTATGTGAGGAGGGGAATTTGAATTAATAAAACCCACAGAGATATTCAGGGAAATCAGGGCACGAGAGGGGAAACAAACCAGCAGAGAAGAGGATGCAGGTACAGATATAGATGCACAGAAGTGCCATCCTTAAAGGTGTAATAAAAGCCCTGTGGGTCTCTGAAGGAAGTGGCCAGATGTCTCTCTTGCCCAGGTCACAAAGTGCTCAGAGTTAGGGTACTGTAGTCATGGGGGCTCACATCACCTCCCCAGCTAACTGCAATGAAATTTATCTGTCTGCAAGTGGAAAAGTGTGGCATATTTTTGTTTTGTTTTACTGACAACTTCCCCTCATAGAGGGCAGTGACTAAGGAATTTCAACTCTGGACCTAATTATGAATTGTTAATTGGTTGGTGAAGTGGAAGTGACAGAGCTGTAAGACGAAGCCATAAGGGATTTCTCCTTTTGGGTTGACCATGACCTCATAGAGTTTCTGAGCTCCAGTGAAAAGAAAATGTATACACAGTCCAGACTGTGCACTAGACTTTGGGAAGAAAAGTTTTTACAAATTAGGATATCCTTTTCTTCAGTTCTTATTGGCAGATGATGCAAAATTCCAGAGGTTTTCTTACCCTTCCTCCCTCCTTCATTCCTTCCTTCTTCCCCCTTCTCCTTTCATTTCTTTTCCAAATGCCATGCACTTCTACACTTTACATGATTCATTAAGGGATATTAAACTTTAGTATTTAGAAACTGAAATTAAGTACTACTGGAGTTTGTGGAAGGCTGAAATTGGTGTTCAGTGAGAAGTCAGGCAGCCTCAAAAAGCTCCCATGAATGGGGACACCTGGGTGGCTCAGTTGGTTAAGCGTCTGCTTTTGGCTCAGGTCATGATCTCGGGGTCCTGGGATCAAGCGCCAAGTAGGGCTCCCTGCTCAGTGGGGAGTCTGCTTGTCTATCTCCCTCTGCACTGGTCCCCTTCCCCCAATAGTGCTATCTCTCTCTCTCAAATGAATACATAAAGTCTTAAAACAAAAAAAAAAAAGCTCCCATGGATGGCTGCATGCAGGCTGACATTCCCACTATATTCCGGAAGGACAATTAGTTATTATGTATCAATTGGGGCAGTCTGTTGGTTGTGGTTTTCACATGCGCTATTCATACTTGTTAAATATAAATCGCAGCTTGTTTTGTTTTATCATCATTAATTTAGATTGTTGTACATTATCAGATGAACCTCACAGTATTTTGTTGGCCCTCTTGGGGGAAATGAAAATATTTGCATCACTTGCATTTTTGAAGCTACAGTTCTCTAATAACTATGCCTTAAGATGTGTGGTACTGTGGATTCTAACATGAGATAATAACCTGCATGGAGGTTAAAGCAGGTTAAGGCAGAGGGTGGACATCCTCTCCACCCCTCCCCCAAATTATAGAGTATACATTTAGTGATAATGCTAGAGTCATACTGACCAGCTTGAATCATGGTCCCACCTAAATTGTTTTAGCCTCATTTTCTTTACAAAATGAGAAGGGCAGAACATACCTAAGGATTAAACATCATCATGCATGTACACTATTTCAACAATGCTCAATAAACAGGAACTAGAAGTTACCAGTGTTTGCAGAGTGCTTACAGTTTTCTAGGTATCATACAAAGTGCTTTATATATATTTACTAATTAATCCTCAGAAAATTCCACAAGGTAGATATGACTATTATGCATGCCTTTTAAAAAAAAGATTCAATTAGCCAACGTAACATAGCACATCACTAGGTTCAGATTGTGCATGACTTTTAGGTGAGGAAAAGCCTGAGGCAGAGGACAGCTGGTCAGTAGCAAAATGGGGTTTGAACTCTGGAATCCTAGTTCCAGATGTAGTGCTGATGACCACCACACTACCTGGGAAGATAACAAGAATCATCCGTTTCTTTACCAAATGGGTCATACAGTGAAATCAGAGCCAAGTGAATGGTCTCTATTCACTTGCAAACCACTTCTCTCCTTACCTGCAGTGGCATCTGGATGGGCAGTGTCTTTCTCCCAAATCCCTAGCATTTAGCTCAACTCTTGCTCCATGAGTGACCGAGTCAAGGCCTTCCCTCATTGACCTTTTCAATCACCATGCTGATGATGCTAACTAAATATTGTTCTGTCCAGGAACACCACCTGGACAGAAGTCATCCTAGATTCCACTTTGACCCCAGTGCTCCTTGAGGTGAACATTGTTAAAATTTCATGAAGTTAAGACTCCTCCAGATGGACGTCATCCTGTTGAGCATCTGGAAAATGTCATTTTCTACTACTATTTCTTAAAATTCATGGAGCTCACTGATGATAGCTTTTTAGTCTTGAAATGAACCTCAGTGGTAGCCTACAAGAGAGGAAATAGGGATCCAAAGCTGTGATGTTACTGTCTGGAGCTTAGTCAGGGGTAGATTACAGACTGGATGCCAGGACTCCCCACACTGTCCCATGTACTTTTCAATTTGCATATAGTAGGAGAATCTGGGATATTACAGAACTTACAAGACGGACTTTGCTTGTATGTCACATAATATTTGGGCTAAAGCTAAAAAATCCAAATAAATATTCATATATTGCTTTTTTAACTAATAGAAACTGTGGCTTTCTAAGTTTGTTTTGGGACCTATCTAAGGACATTTATAGAATGCTCATGGGCAATAAAATCATGATACTATCACCTAAGGCAGTTGGTGATATCTTAGTGAAAGTTCTGTACAATTGGTCTTTTGTTTTGCACACCATAAACCAAGTAAGTATTCTGCAAAAGATTAAAAACATCTAAAATATTCAGAAGTGTATTATTTGTGGAAATTTCTAGGCACCCATGAAGCAAACCGACAGTGCTTTGGATAAACTCAACTGACTCCACTAATGGAAAGCTTAGAAAAGAAGGTTTGAGTAAGGTTTGAATCAAGATCCATTAAAATATTACTTTAACAGATGAGCCATTTGTGAAATTGGATTTTCAAACAAATGACTGCACCATATTTTGAAATGAGGGACTTTCAGGTTTGCTTGGAAAGGAAGAAATTTGTGAATTTAGGGGAAAGATATTTTCTCAAAGACTCTACTGATAGTAGCCAAAGATACCAGTGATTATCACTTAATCAATACCAGGCAATTACTAGATATATGACCCAGATACAACCTGTCACTCCTTCTTCAGAGCTCCCCCGTCCTTTGCACCTGGTTTCAATATGGAAATCTCACTCTTAAAGCGTTTGTAGCCTATAAACTAACTGTAGGTAGGGACACTGCCTCTTTAATTTTTTTTTTTTTTAAGTGGTGAGACCAATGTCACATATGAAATGAATGGCAGATCCGGGATTAGAACTAAGGTTCTTTGATTCCAAGATCTATGGAAATAAATGGAAATCAACCAAAGGAGGAGCACAAAGGCTGTTTTTGCTGAACCTGATACTGCAAAAGAATCCTCTCATCACTTGTGTTTCTACAGAGACTCAAAGACAGGCACGGGAGTGGGAAAGCATTTTAATGGGAAACAAAGAAGGCTTTGGGTATGTCCTGATTGGAGACTGGGGGCACAGGGAAGCTCCAGGTTGGATCTTTCAAAGCTGGGTAACCTGTGAGATTGGGTGGGGCACATATTTGACTTTCTCTGGTTGGTCTTCTGTTGGAAGTGAGGATGAAAATTAGGAAAGTTGTCAGTTATTAATCAAGCCCTGGCTATTTTGGGCTGATGGTTACAGGATTTGTTTGGCTTTCTGACTAGTTGCTAGAGATAGTGATCTCATTTCCCCCAAGTCTAACTTATAGGTGGCAGATTGGATTCCTGAGCCGGTTATTAGGGGTCATGGATTGGTTTCTCGGACTGGTTGCTGTAGATTATGTATCAGAATTCATATGGGTTTAGGTGAGTCGTTTTTCTATTTTGTTGGTCATATGTGTATATATATTTGCACAATATATATATACAATGACGATAATCTCACCCTTAGAGTATATGTAGCCTGTGAACCTCCATGAGCAGGGACCATCAGCCTCTTTAACTTTTAATTTTTATTTCCTTCCAGGTGAAGTGAATTATTCCATGTCATATAGGGAGTGAGTGGCAGATCGGGATTAGGACTCAGATCCTCTCAGTTCTGTGGAAATCAACAGAGATCAGGCAGATGAGAAAAGCAAAGGCTACGTATCCTGCACTTTTGATGGCAAGGGAGTCCACCAGAAAACCTTAGTTGTGGGTGATATATATATCATTTGTATCCTCAGCCTGTCAGTCAGTCCTCTTCCTTCTAAATCAGGGTGGCAAACTTTCGGTAAACAGCCAGATTAGAAAAAGGACGGTCAGCTCTACGAGCTGCGGAGTCTCTGCTGTGATTACTCAACGCTGACATTTCAGCACAAAAGCAACCCTGACAATATGTAAACAAGTGGATTTGGCTGTGTTCCAACAAAACTTTATTTATAAAAACAGGGAGCAGGCTTGATGTGGCCATAGGGCTGCACTTTGCCGACCCCCGTTCCACAGTAAAGAGTGCACAAAACCAACAAATGTGCATTTGACAGCTGCCTCCTGTGCGGTGACTCATTTCCTTCAGTCCTGTTTTCATGCTATTGAAGCCGTGATCATTGTGGTCTAGCTTCAGAGTGGTTCCTATTCAAGAAGCATAGTTCAACAACCAAAAAACTTTTTAAATGTTCCATTATTTTTTCCTTCCTCTCAAAGGATGTTATGTGGTACCCATTTAATAGTTAGAGTGATCGTTCTCATAATGTTTTTTTCTGTCCCTTTCCCCCTATAGCCCATACTGCCTTTTTAGAACCTCTTATTTGTCAAATCCACCCCCCGGCCCCAAAAGAAACACTGTCATGCATAGTGAATCAGCACAAGAAACCATCTTTCTTTGAATACACGACATGTCAGACAAGAGCTGGTAAGAGCAATGCTGTTAAATTGATACAAATCCTGGCACTGCCACTTACTAGTCTGTGACCTTGGTCTGTCCTTAGCCTTGTCCCCTTATGTTTGCAACATGGCTGCCACAATTCTAGGTATCATGCATCGAGGAGAAAAGTATATATTCAGAAGAAGCAGAGGTCATTTCCTCTTTGTACCCTCTTAAAAGTGAAGAATCATCTCCCAGAAGCTTTCAGGCTGACTCATCCTCATATCCCACGGGCCCAAATGCAACACATACTCATATCTAAGTTCATTTGGGTAAGGGAATGGGACCTCCGTGACTGGCTTAGATTAGAGTAGATTAGATTGAGCTGGAGTCACCTGCTGAGACTGGGCGTCTGTGGGCTTGCGGAGGAGGGAGGATGAGAAGGAGTGAAGCCGAGCTTCTGCAGGAAAGATGAAGGAGAGGGGTCAGTTCTGAGAAGCCAACCACCTGTATCTTGAGAAAGAGGGCAGGTGGGGAGAGCCTATGAGGAGCTCATCTCTAGGTTTTTAACGTTCCTCAAAGCAGAAACAGTCAAGGATTCCTTCTCGTGGCAGACAGAAGGCTTGGGTTGCTGATGGAGAGCTGACTCCCATCTTCCCCTGGACATATCACATATGAGGCCAGCGTGGGTAACAACAACATTGACAGATTGGAAAAACTGGTCTGCCTGTCTTCTCTCCTGCCCAATTTGTTGTCGGCTTTCACTCTTTCCCCCAGTCTCACCCTCTTGCGACCAAGGACCTTGCATACTTGGCCATGAACTCACCAGAGGGAACGCTGGTTAGGGAGAGGGCAAGACCTGGGGATGAATCCTGGCTCTGCCACTTAATCGTCTATGACCTTGGGCATGTGGCTTACCAGCAATGAAGATCAGTTACCCAATCTGTGATGAGGGAAGATGTCTGCCTTCCTAACTCATGTCATTGCTGTGAGGATTAAATCGAATTTTTTACTGCTTATGGGAGACAGGCACTAAATGTGTGTATTTTTTTTTTTCCTTCGGTAATTAAACCTGTCTACTCATTGTCCGCTGAAGGCATTTACCTGTTTTGTGATTTTCTACCTTCACATGCAGCTCACGCCCTTTCTACCTCTTACTCTTACACTCCACCCATTTGCAATGCCTTTCCCTCTCTTCTCCACTTTGGATCTTAACTGCTATCTGAAGACAGGCTTGACTCACATTGCTTGTGAAGCCCCCTGGTCCTTTCCAGACCTGGGCTCCCATTCTCTGAAGGAGCCATCAGGGGTCTGTGGCATTGAGGGCACCACTGGAGAAGCCCTCATGGTGTTGAAGGGTGTCCCAGAAGGTCCGCACTGCCCAGGAGATAAGCAGTCCTCAGGGTCCTCCAAGAAGAGGAAGCAGGAGGCTGTCAGCTCTGGGATTGGGGTTATGCAAAACAATGGAGGATAGCCCAGGGCTAGACAGAGAGAAATGACACTGGGAACTTTTGGCTAGAGTCCTGTCCTTCTGCATGTCACTTTTTTTTTTTTTAATGGACAAATTATACATGCTATTTGAACATTGGTTTTCTTTTTTTTCTTTTTTTATTTTATTTTATTTCTTTTCAGTGTTCCAGAATTCATTGTTTATGTACCACACCCAGTGCTCCATTATATGTGCCCTCCATAATACCCACCACCAGTTTTCTCATCTCCAAATTGGGTTCCATACCCATGTCTTCTTCCCTCTTAGCCTTCATGAAAATGTTAATTCCAGAAAGCCAGCACCTGTATTTTATTTTTGATTCACAGTTATATCCAGCTCATAGGTATTATTCGAATCCTAGGAGGCACAAAATACACTTGTTGTAAATGAAGTGAGTGTAACATAAGGAAACATAGATGTGAATGTTTGTAAACTTCACTATGTCAAAAGTGGAATGCATTTGCCCACTACCTCCAAGAGCTTAGCATAGATCTCTGAACACTCATGCAGTTTATGTTAGATGATAGCCACATACCCTATATGGAGTGTGTAGTCTACAGCAGGAGAATGGGTGTCTTGTGTGAGGCCAACCCCTTGTAAATCTTACCTTCAGGTTGCCTGACATCTAAAAGCAGATAGATACCATGCATGCCTCTGTCTGCCTCCTCTACATTCGGGGAAGACGTTTCTAACTGATGGGGTTATTTCCCCGCGGAGCCTGGACATGGCCTCCACATCCTTGATTAAAACCATTTGTATAGGCGGCTGCTACCAGTGGATCAGAATTGATCCAAGTTCAACCTAACTTGAGGCCTAT
The DNA here is from genome assembly GCF_963455335.1 of Martes martes. Taxonomy (NCBI): domain Eukaryota; kingdom Metazoa; phylum Chordata; class Mammalia; order Carnivora; family Mustelidae; genus Martes; species Martes martes. Next base: position 148,678,271 of record NC_137889.1, read on the forward strand.
TTGCTACCTTGGACTTAATTCAAGCACTCTCTCTTTTTGCTTGTTTGTTTATTTTCCTGAAGATGTCCATTGCTGGAATCGCCAGTCTTCTTTCGTTGATTATCTCTTTGTTGGCTTAGCCATCAGGAAGTTCATATCCAAATACAATCTCTCCTGCTGTAAAAATAGGGCTGTCCTTATCTTTCAACCCAAGAAAATATCTCAAAGAAATATGATTTGGTTTTGCTCCTAGGAAATAAGAGAAATATCAAAGGGGAAATGAATCAATCCACTGTAGTACGACGACTGTGAAATTTATTAGAAGAATGCCCCTGTGCACACAAAGGCCATATCTAGAACACCAGATTCCCTGTTAGGTGCACTGCCACGTTTCTGTGATATGCTGTACTTACCCACACTTTTCATTTTTTAAAGCCACTTTACAAACATTTTCTAATTGATTTACTGCCCTGGAGCCAGTTTAGAACACAGCAATAAGGGTGATTAAAAGACCAGAAGAACTGATTTATGATGAACAATGAAGAATAGAATATGATCTGAACTTGTCCAAACAGAGATCCAGAGGTGGACGGCCCAACCACATTTAGTTACCTGGCAGAGCATGGAGAGACAAATTATTTCACTTGGCAGTTAGAGGCTTCAAAAGAACAAGTTGAATTTTTTTTAAATGAAGAAAAATTCAGTCAAACAGATTGATTCTTGAGGCCTATGGGCTGTCCCAGAAAGTGGACTCAAGGTTGCTGCAGAACCAAGATTGAGAGTAGAGAATGATGTTCTGCCATGTTCAGGAAATAAACCAAAGTCGTCTTCTACCCCTCTGCTCCCATCCTTCCCTCTCCCATGGTACATCTGCATCTAATATATGATTTTGGGAGACTTCACTGTCTAGGAATAAACTGAGAATCTGCAACATTCAACTTGCAAGGAAAAGTACAACCTGGTTCACTGTGCAGGAGGCGCCCTGTCAAAGAGATTCTCTATTGATCACAGGTGCCAAATTGGGCATTTTGTTATGGTTTGTTCTTCCAGGTTTTTAGAAGCAACTCTTCTCAGGTTTGTGAAAATGTAGAGTAATCAAATCAACAAGATAGCTCACTGATTCTTTTTTTTTTTTTAAGTTGTGTTATGTTAGTCACTATAAAATACATCATTAGTTTTTGACGCATTGTTCCAAGATTCATTGTTTATGCACCACACCCAGTGCTCCATGCAATATGTGTCCTCCTTAATACCCACCACCAGGCTCACCTAACCCCCCACTCCCCTCACCTCCAAAACCCTCAGTTTGTTTCTCAGAGTCCAGAGTCTCTCATGGTTCATCTTCCCCTCTAATTTCCCCCAATTCACTTTTCTTTCCTTCTAATGTCCTCCATGTTATTCCTTATGTTCCACAAATAAGTGAAACCATATAATTGACTGTCTCTGCTTGACTTATTTCACTCAGCATAATCTCCTCCAGTTCCATCCACGCTGATACAAAAGTTCAGTATTCATCCTTTCTGATGGCTGAGTAATATTCCATTGTATATATGGACCACATCTTCTTCATCCGTTTATCTGTTGAAGGGCATCTTGGTTCTTTCCACAGTTTGGATATTGTGGACATTGCTGCTATGAACATTGGGGTGCATATGGCCCTTCTTTTCACTGCATCTGTATCTTTGGGGTAAATACCCAGTAGTGCAATTGCTTATGGATTCTTATGTTTCAAAAAAGGATTTTGGTTCAATTTTTGTTTATTATTTAAGAATATACATCTCTGACGGGGTGCCTGGGTGGCTCAGTGGGTTAAAGCCTCTGCCTTCGGCTCAGGTCATAATCCCAGGGTCCTGGGATTGAGGCCCACATTGGTCTCTCTGCTTGGCAGGGAGCCTGCTTCCCCCCTTCTCTCTCTGCCTGCCTCTCTGCCTACTTGTGATCTCTGTCAAATAAATAAATAAAATCTTTAAAAAAAAAAAAGAATATACGTCTGTCAACTAAAGATAAATGACATTTCTTACCTCCAAATCATTCATCAGTTTGTAAGTGCATTTACCTAAAAATCATTAAGTGAGTAATTACCATGTATACCTTATAATTTAACTAGTTGGTAAAGAGGAAATTGTGTGTGCGTTTTGTTTTTGTTTTTTGTTTGTTTCTTAGCAGCTCTCTCCTCCCTAAGAATAGGAACACATTAGAATAAGGATCCCGAGATCCTGGAGATCATGCTCCAGGCAGAAACTGGTGAACACAATGCCCTGGGGCCAATGCTGTGATCAGGTGGGCCTCCTGCTCTGAAGTTTCTGTTGTTAGGTAACATCTGCTCACAGCATAGTTGGGTGTCTTGTAGACTGATTTTTTTTTTTTTTAATGAAGCTCTATGCAAATTTGCCGTCTATCCTTGTTTATGCAGCAGCTGCACTGACCAACCTGTAAGCGTCCTTGTCTTGCCCAAACCTAGAAACAAATAGTATGTGCACTGAAGAACAGGACTAACAGTTTCTAATTCATTCTCCTTAAGCCTTTGCTAAAAGCAGCAGCCAGGGAGAAGACAAGTTGATGGCTGCCCTCTGGGACTGAAATTAACCCAAATGCCACCGAGCCTGGTAGGACAATGGATCCAACCTCTTTGGCCTTCAGAATGAAGTCACCTCACCTGGGGAGAGAGAAAAGGTTAAAAAGAAATAGAAGGTGTGACCCTTGTCTGTAAATAGCTAATGCTGAGACTAAAGGGACAAGGGGTCCCAAACTCTTCCTTATTACTACTATGTGGCTGAATTCTCATCTTTATAAGGAGCCCTGGGACTCTGGTCAGGGAGGAATTCTGGGGCTTAGGGCTGTGTGGAGAATGGTGCTGCCTGCCCATGGCACATATGACCCTAGTGGAAATCAATGATACTGACTCAGAGTTGAACTTGAGAACCATTGGAAAAATGAACACTTTCAAATCTCAAAGCACAGAATCTGCAAAACGGGTTTATTTGATGGAATTGATAGGTTTGAAGGATGAAGGTTCAGAAGAGAACCTGAAGACCCACAGGTAGAGAAGAGAGCCTCTGAAAAGAGCTGTGGTCATGACTGTAAGTGGGATTTGCTGTGGGGGTAGTGAGGGAGAAGGGCGGGAGACAGGCATGCACACACCTGATTTGGGTGCAAAGGCTTAACACCACCATGTTGGATAACTCCAGGGAGTCATTGTGTTCTAAGGGAATGGTACCCCTGGAATTGGGAGGGGTATGCAGAAGCACTGAAAAGATAGTGATAGGGTTACAGGGGTACAGAGGGAGAGACACAAGCTATTCAGAAGTGTTTGGGAAGAATTTTGGAGGAGATAACATCTAAGCTAATTCATGATGATGCAGAACTAACTAAAAGGAGAGAGAGACACACAAATGTCAGGCAGAGGAAAAAGCAGCTGGGAATGTAAGGACATCTGAGAGAGCAGGTTGTCCTGGGCAAGGCCTGTAGAACAACAGAAGGGAACACTCAGGTGTAGTACTGGAGTGGAACCGAGGAGGCAGGGCAGAGGTGAGCTACCCTATGGAGATCATAGTGGGGTTTGGGCTTTGTTTGTCGTCATGGGAAAGCCGTTGCAGAGTGATATAGGAAGCCATGGCCAGTGGTATAGAGGACAGAGCTGGGTGAAACCAGGGGCAGGGGACCAATTAGGAGGCTGTTGAAATAACCCAGCCAGGCAGCAATGAGGGTCTGGAAAAAAACCATCAGGGACAGGACCTCTGCTCTCTCCTTCATGCTTTTGCCTGTGTCCGTCTCCTTTCAGCTGAATCAGATTGGGCGCCTTTCATGTTTTTGCCATCCAGGCCACTGCTGGCTAGCATGGAAATACCTAGAAATATTTTATTCTTAATTTGCTTGGGCATAGAGGTTGGCAAGTACCTAGAACCACAGAACCTGGCACATCTTTCATCATCTGGCAAAATGACTCTGCCTTATGAAGAACAGAGGCCACATCACGACTCTTTTTGTATTTCTAACAAACACGTCTCCTTTAGTGGGGTTGATGAATTTGAGAAAATTCTGGAGTAGTATGGAAAGGTTATGTGGAACATATAACATATCCCGCAGGTTGAGAACCAGATAGATTTTAAGTCAGAGACTCTAATCATGTGTGATATTACAGGGAGTGAGACACAAAAAAAATATTATGGCAGGTCCCAAGCACTATACCCACCACAATCTCCTGAGTTTACAGCTCTCCCACCAGATACCTAATATATAAGATTGCCGTGCAATGCTATAAAAGGACTTACACAGTCTATTCTGAAAAACTGATACTTCAATAAAGAAGATAAGTGGAGAAACCAGGATATAAGAAAACATATAAAAAACCTTTAGAAGGTCAACGAAGCCTGGGGAGATAAAACTCAATAGTTCAGGGACAGAAACAAAATGGAGTTTTCTTTGTTTTAGATAGAAAATACAAGGTGCTGTTTGAGGTTATAGCTGTAGTTGGACTAGTCCCTTGAAAGAGTGCAATTTAACAAGCCAGCCAGGAATCTGATACCATCCACATAAAGGGAACAGATAACTTTTGCCGGCTTTTCTCCGTGGTGGGAAATGTTCCACCAGCAAGGAACTTTGGAGGGGATGGAAAATGTTTTGTCTTGTTTTGGGTGGTGGTTACAAGGGGCTGGGGTACATTTGGCAAAACTCATCAAGCTGAACATTTAATATGGATACATTTTATTAAGATCAGTACACCAATAAAAGTAATACAAATAATAAAAAGAAGCTGAAAAGGAGAAGAAATATTTTGTCACTGTCTCAGTGGCAAATTAATGGCACTGGCTAGTGGGGCAGGTGATACTTGGAGTGCTTAGGACCTTAGAAGGGCAAACCTAGCCCAACCAGACCGATTGCTTGGAGGAGGGCCAAATTCATTTTATGAAGCAAGGGAGCTGAGGTCATCTACAAGCAGTGCATAGGCTGGCTAGACTGCAGGCACCATTATACCTTTGCTTCTCAGGCCATGTACAAAGCTAATTAGGTCTCTCTGTGAATTTGGAAGCCAGTGTAGGGATAGCTAATAGGTTTCATTTTCTCTCATCTGTGAATCACACAGAGAGTCCTGGGCTAATGAGGACTCCAAGATCTCCTCCATGTCTGAAGAGGAGAATCAGCATTGATGAGTGACATCTGTTGAGGGTGTAGTAGGGTGGATTGAAGGTGTGTATGCCAAATATTTACTAACCACTTCTGGTCTAATTCTTTGAAGGGAGAGTGGGAGCTCGTTTCTTAAGGCCACCAGGAAACTTCTCCAGTTGTAGGAGTAGTAACTATGGTGATGCTGGGAATGTTCAGGCACATTGGGTCTGCAGATTAGATTCTATGTCTTTCAGAAGTTTCGGAAGGTGAAGCTGGCTTGAGAGAGCCAAACAGCATGACTGAAGCACCAGCGTGAAGGAGCTGGGCAGGAGTTGAATCCAGGTCCATGAAAAGTCAGAGAGAATGGGGGAAGAATAAGCGAGTGTTGACTAGTTTTGGAGGTGGCTCTGGTGGGCATATAGCTCCAGGAGTTTTGTGGGAGAGGCCACTGTTTCCCACATTGTGCTCCTGAAAGCACGGAGGCCCTGATAGTCCTCAGACAAGAGGGAGTTTTGTTCCCAAGTCACCAGTGTGTGGAAGTCTATGAGTGTTTTGGTGGGATGGTATTAATTAGTACCATCTTTAATTTGGACCATGAATAAAAAGTCCTGGATTATTGAATTCTGGCTCCTTCAACCATCTCTTCCTACCTTGAGGACAGATGCGGTGCCAATACCTGAGGTCTAGTAGTCAGACATGAGGGAAGGACAGAGAAGGGGGTGAATGCAGAGATTTGTAGGGGTCCAGAAGGGAAATATCCACTTTGGGCACTATCTCCTGCACTGTTGGCCATCTTATTTCTCCAACAGCTCATCATCTTTTCTAGATCCAGGTTTTTTTTTTTTTTTTTTTTTTTTTTTTTTCCTTAAAGGCAGGCTATAGCTACTGTAAAGTGCATGGTGTGTGGTAATCGTTGGTGCTCAGCAGGATGATTTTTACATGCATATGCAGCCTGTAACCACAGCACAAATCAAGTTCCCCACTCCCAGTCTCAATGGGTTTCTTCTGTGACTCTTTCTAGTCTGTAACATCCTCTTATGGACTAGTCATAGGGTGACCAATGTTCACAATTTGCCTGGAGCTGAGGGTTTGCTGGCATTAAAAATTTTCAGTGCTCAGATACTTTCTGATGTGAATAATAAACACATTGACTAACTTGCAAAGAATACTTGCCTTTATTGTAGTTTCTTCAAATTCACAGAAATTAGGTAGGGAATAAATTCCAAGCACATCTATGATCAAGTGGGGGTTGGTGATCATTCCATTTACTTAAAACGATTTCAGGTACTGTGTCAGGGACTAGGTAAAGAACTTAACTATTTGATTTTTATGCTAACTCTATGTGGTACCATAATCATACCCCATTTAATAGTTGAGAAAATTGAGGTGCAGAAACGTTAAATAACTAGTATGTGCCAAAGTCAGAATTTGAACCCAGACATCTAGCCCCAGAACATGCTTTCTCAACTTATGCCTCTTGCAGAAATGTGTAAAATCTTATCAGGTGAGGATTCAGCCTCAAGTCTCTCTAAAGAGAATATTGAAATCTGAGTGGCTTCTGTAAATTCAGAAAGTCAATGCTTTCCCACCTACCTGGAGGTTATGAATGAGCAAAGATTCTAAAGTGGTGTGTACTCATGAGGAATTAAGGATTTCTTTGGTAATATAATGGTCCAGCCATTCTATGGTTTCTAGCTAGAGTTCTACTATAACTTGTTCGTTGATCTCGATGGCCTCTGATTTGCCATGGAGTTCTTCAAGGTTGAAAAACTATGATTGCCCTAGAGTTTAAGTATTTATTGAGTGTGTCCTGTGGTTCGAATAGCTGGGTGTTCTGAAGGACATAACAGAGACAGAAAATGGAGATCTCAATTTTGTTAGCAGAGTGAAAATGATTGTTTCCCACATTGTTTTCCTGAGAAAAGAGGCCTTGGTAGCCCTCAGACAGGAGGGAGTTTTGTCCCCAAGTCACTGGCAAGTGGGGGTCTGGAGTGAAAGGACCTGTGAGTGTTTTAGTGGAGTGGAGTTAATCAGTACCATCTTTAACTGAATTGTTTTCCACATAAACCAAAGGCCAAAGGTGAAGTGGGCAGATAACACAAATAATTGCTTTATTTCAAGGGTGAGTCATTTGTAGCTTGAGGCACTAGATTCACATTTCAGTTTGAATTCATCACATTCCTCTAGTTACCCCTGCCTTAGCACAGAGATTAATTTCTATCCTGGTGGGCTTGTGTGGTGAACCCATTAGGCAAGATGTTTCAAGTTTTAATAATGAAAGCAGATGAAGGTCTGTGAAGAATCACAGTTTTAAGGGACTGTGACTTAAACGTAGAGCCCAATGAATAGTAGGCAGTGGCTTAAAATCAGCATTCATCTAAAAAATCTGCATTCACACCTGCTTTGTCCGAATCTCTCTCTCCTTAGCTCTCTTTGTTCTCTCTCAATTTTTCAGCCCTGTCTGACTCCTCTGTACCTCCTGCTCCTTTTTTTTTCTTAAAGATTTTATTTATTTATTTGACAGAGAGAGAGAGATCACAAGTAGGCAGAGAGGCAGGCAGAGAGAGGACAGCAGGCTCCCCGCTGAGCAGAGAGCCGGATGCAGGGCTCTATCCCAGGACCCTGAGATCATGACGTGAGCAGAAGGCAGAGGCTGAACCCAGTGAGACACCCAGGTGCCTCCCATCCTGCTCCTTTCAATTCCTTCCATATGCCTCCTGCTTGCCTACATTCACTAATGGGTCTGGCGTATATTGGAGTCATGGAACTCTAGATATGAACAGCAACCTCTGTGTTTTGTCCTTGTGGACACCTGGCCCAGGGAAGGGATTTGAAGCAGAGTTGGAGTGGGAAAGTGGTTCTTGCAATTTACTGCTCAGTATTCTTATTTTCCAGAAATATTTAAAGACATTATTTTTTCTTGCTATAAAGCATTATATGGAGTTTGTGAAATATGTTTAAAAATAAAGAAAACTATAAATAAAAAATAAAAATCAACTGCTATCTCTTCATTCAGAGATAACCACCATTAATAATTTCTGTATGTTTCATTTCACTCTTTTCCATTCAGATCAACAGACATTATATATATTTCAAAGAAATAGAATTGTATTTTAGAGGCACATTGGAATCTTATTTTTTTTGTTTTGTTGTGTTTTTAGAGAGGGGGAGAGAGAGAGAAAGGGAGAGAAGAATGAACAGGAGAGGGACAGAGGGAAAGGGAGAAAGAGAACCTCAAGCAGGCTGCACACCCCACTACAGAGCCTGACATGGGCACTGATCTTATGACCCTGAGATCATGACATGAGCCAAAATTAAGAGTTGGACGCCTAGCTGACTGAGCCACCCAGGTGCCCCTGGAATCCTCTTTTTTTATGTGTAAACTTCTCTTATTAGCATTGTCTCATGGCATTAACTATTACTGAAAATATTACTTCTAGTAAGGCCATACTACTCTAATCTATAGTTATACCATAATTTGTTTAACCGTTTTTGGAACTTACTGACTAAAGTTCCCTGGTTTTGATTTAAAAGCAGGGGAGTGAGACATTTTATATGTCCCAAACGGGAGACCTGGGAACTCTCCATTAATCCTGAGTTGCTTTTCGTTGAAAGCTCTCAACTGATTTTCCCCCTGTGGATCAGAGAGTCTCCCAAGGAAGGACCAAAGATATTCTGTACCTTGATTGTGTTGACTTAATTACTGTCTTTGTCTAGGGACTTCCTTTGCCTCCTCCCCTGTTCCCATACTGGGTAGAGAATCCACTTCATTCTTTGCCTCCTCAACTTGCTACCAATTTCATCTTAAAAACCAATTGCATGGGGCACCTGAGTGGCTCAGTTAGTTAAGCCACTGCCTTCAGCTCAGGTCATGATCCCGGAGTCCCAGGATAGAGTCCCGCAGCTCCCAACTCCGCGGGGAGTCAGCTTCTCCCTCTAACCTTCTCTCCTGTCATGCTTTCTCTCGCTCTCTCTCTCTCTCTCTCTCTCAAATAAACAAATAGAAACTTAAACACACACATACACACACATACACACACACACAAACCAATTGCTTGCTTATGCTGCCTGCCTTGCATACAATATACACACAACTGGCTTTGTTCAAAATCCTGTGGAAGCAGAGAAAAAGCACCTCCTGGCACATGCCAAGCATTGCCAGAGGGGACAAAAGAGAAACTTGTCCATTGTCTGCAGAACAACACTTTACAGTTTAGAAATCCTTGCCTGCCTTGGGAAGGATAGAGAGAATGTCTTTGAGATCCATGGAGACTCACTCACAGTGTTAGAATCACAAATTAGTCTCAGTTTTTGAATTTTTTTCTCCATTGCAAAAATGAGGCAGTATATGTAGCATAGATTTTGATGGCAAACAGCTCTCTGCTTGAATTACACCTGTGCCTCAACTTGTAGTGGGATTTGGGGTAGATAATCCATGTAAATCATCTGAGCCTCGGTTTCCTCATATGTGATTTCAGAACAATAAGGATTAAAAGACATCATAGAGCTGAAGAGTTCAGTGTGCTGTTTGGAACATCAAAGTTATCGGTAGATGGTGGCAAGGACCATCATTTGGTCTCCCTGTCCTGCCCTGCTTCTCTATGTTCAAGGTCAATGTGTGACTTTGCAGTGAATAGTAGGAAGTGAAAATTAAAATGATAGCCATGAAATGATCCCTTATATACATAAGGGATGTATATAAGAAGACAGAAGAATACAGAATACAGAATACAAGAATACAGAAGACAAAGCATGCTTAGGATTAGATTAAAGAATGAGAGTCTTTGATTGTTAGAACTTGCCAGGGAGCTTGGGCATCAAGTTTGATTGAGAACATCTTACCAAACCATCTTACCGTATTTACTTTTCCTTTTCCAGATGCTTATAGGCCTGTGAAGCTCTGCAGGTACTGACTTCAAGGGCCCATGTCCTGCACTCTGAACTTCCTGGACAATGGCCCATTTCTGGGAAGTTGCACAATCAATCTTCCTGGCCCTTGGTGGCTCCGTGGGTTGCCCCTTGGCTTTGGAAGCTGATGGGAGCTGTCACGTTCACACACTCAGACTGACATGACCTTCATTGCTCACCTGAGGGTGTTCTTTGTGAGCTAAGTCTGGACGGCCCCAGTGCAGAAAAGATATTCTGTGCTGTGGAGAACAATTTAGAATAATATCTGCTCATAAACATGGCCGTTCCCTCAAAGTGATGCATTAGCAGGCTGGCGGCTGCTCTGTGCTGTTCTCTCAGGCTGAACGGCAGCGACATCTGAATCACCTTCCGGAAGTACCTTGTGGCAATTTGCTAATTATTTTTATGATGCCAGGTCAGCAATAAAGGTGGCTATCCTGCTTCTTTCTCCACAGCCGTGTGACAGGAGAGACCATTTTTCAAACCTGAGTTTAAGCGCCCAGCCTGCCAGGTGACGGAGGCCCTAAATGTTGGCTGACTTGCTCTGCACCCCTGTCCCATTGCTTTTCCTTGTCTCAGGCCTGGTTTTTTGTCCTTATTGAAGCTGAAGGCGTATTCGTTTCCCAGGGCTTCCACCAGAAGATGCCGCAAACTGAGCGGCTGAAAGCAACAGAGATGTATTCTTTCGAAGTTCTGGAGGCTGGAAGTTCCAGATCAAAGTGTCAGCAGGGCCATGCCTGCTTGGATGGCCCCAGGGGAGAAGCCCCTCCATGCTTTTCTCTTGGCTTCTGGTGTTGCTGGCGATCCTTGAAGTTCTGTGGCTTACAGCCTCATTACTCTAATCTGTCTCTATTGTCACATGGCATTTCCCATGTGTGTCTCTACTTTTTTTTTTTTTTTTTTTTTTTTAGAGTCGGGGAGGGGCAGAGAGAGAGGGAGAGAGAGAATCTCAACCAAGAGCAGGCTCCATGCTCAGAGTGGAGCCCAACCCAGGACTCGATCTCACAACTCTGAGATCAGGACCTGAGCCAAAATTCAGAGCCAGATGCTTAACTGAATGAGCCACCCAGGCACCCCACCTATCTCAACTCTTCTTATAAGGACACCAGTCATACTGGATGAGGGTCTGCCCTACTACAGTCTAACCTCATGTTAACTAATTTCTTTAGCAAAGACCCTAATTCTAAACAAGATCACATTATAAGGTACTAGGGTTTCAATATATCTTTATGGGGGCCACAACAAAAATTATAACAGAGAGTACCTAAGGGTATCTCATTTTTGAACGTTTGGAGCATAATAATGGAATACCTAATGAACTGTCAAGCCTGAAACTGTGAGAGGATGCTTTTTAAGTGTTTGCTTTGTAGGTAGGAAGAGTGTAGCTCAGCTCCAAGCTTACACTAGCTTGCGCACATGTGTTTATGAGCATGTCCTCTGTGAGCTACGTTTGTTTGGGTGTACACAACTCTCTCATTATCCTAACAAGATCATAGTGTTCTAATGAATTAAAAAAAAAAAAAAAAGACCTCCTACCTCCTTTCCAGATGGGACCATTTGCTGGGGGCTATCTCATTTTTGTGGCACCTCTACTGTGACAAAACCCAGTTTCCAGCCTGGAGGAAAAAAATTTACAGGGTCATATTAAATTACCAAAGAAGAGTTAAAACTCTGGAGTTAGTCTTTTCAGGAAGGGCTGAACTCTTTTAACTAAACAGGGCAACTTTGAAACGTAATGGAAACCTGCAAGCTATAATATAATGTGAAACCCTCTATTCCTTTTAGTTATTTCATGAAAGGCTGGGCATTTTTGTGGTGACTTTCATCTCAAGTGCCTCAAATGCCACGCTAATTTTTACAAATTATGCTGTCTATGGGGATTCTATATTCTGTTCACATTTCTTCTCAATTTCCAAAACCTTTGGAGGTTCAATCCCCTCGGAGGTCCAGGTTGAAGGGCTCTGTGCAGTAATGACTCTACTTTAATGATTTTTTAGGATTTTGAGGATTCTTCTTCCTCATTTTTATCATAAGGAAATACTTGGCGTAGTAGCAAGGAATACAGATTTGAAATTAGCTATGTGAATGAGCCTCAGTTTTCTCAACTGGAAAAGGAAGCATTTGGGATTACAACTTACAAGGTTCTCTTCGTCATCTAAACTTCCAGGAGTCTATGGTTTCTGGTGACTTTTCTAAATTGCTTTAAAGTGTTGATCAGGAAGTTAATCATGCTTTTAGAGAACCGTCTGTGACTTGGCATTCCACTCAGTTCTGCTGACAAAAATCCTCTGTTGCATGAAAGATTTTCCCCGTATTCGACCTGCTTGTTCTTCAGGCTTGTCAATGCCCGTAGCACAGCAGTGACCTTGCAAAGGTAACAGCCACTTTGCATTTTTTCTGCAAGCATTCCTGTTCCCTAAAGGCTGTCCCAAAGATTATTGATGAAGGCTATGTCCCATTGTGATCCCTAATATTTAGGGAGCTCTTTATACTTTTCACAGTGAATTCATGAACATCCATTTATTCAATCCCCACAATTGTCTAGAGGTAGGCTAGATTGGCGTTGTTATCCTCATTTAAAGATTGAAGAAACCAAGGAATAGCAAGCTGGTATCACCTTCCCAAGGTCACAGAGGAAGGCAGTGGCAGAGGAGGGCTGGAATACACACTTTTCTGGCTTCCAGTTCAAATTCTTTCTACACCATTACATTTGAATCGAAATGGACAGATGCAGAAAGGGAAAAAAAAAAAAACAACATATATACCTACTAAGTGCTAGAAACTGTCCTAGACAGTATTCAAACCATCATCTCTTTGAGTCCACAGACTAAATTCTCCCCTTTAACTAGTATTTCTTCCTTGATGACTGGAAATAAATTTTAAACACCAAGTGCCATTATATAAAGTAAATCAAATTAGTTTGGTTTTATAAGCATTTGAGCACTCCCAATTGTGATGGGCTACTGTGATTAGGGACACAACTAGCCCTGGGTTAAGTCAGTCCCCTTGGTGACCTCCAGGGAGAGTTGAGGGGAAGGGAGTGGGGACACAGGGAAGCTGAGGCAGGAATGTATTGTTTCTCTCTGGGAGATTCCATTTGAAGATGTGAGGATCCAGGAATGTCCTGGCTTACCCAAATGGGTGATGTGATGTTCAGAGGTACAAGGGAATCCTTGTATATACTCTAATGTCCTCCTCCCCTGATGGCTTAACCCACAACTTTATCTCTAGGGACTGACCTCATGGAAGTATTACCAAATAACTGTAATAATGCCTGCCTTACTTTCCTTCTTTGCTGTTGTGAAGATCAAATGAGATAACATATATGACTGTGCTGTGGAAAAGCAGTCAACTGATCATAGTAAGAAAACATAGCGTTTTTATTAGAGGATGAGCATGGAATGTAAGAGCTGCTCTATCATTTACTAGTTCTGGGTTCTTGGGCTAGGGCCTTATCTTGTTGGGTTCCAATTTTCTCATCTTGCCTAATGGTTGTTCTGAGGATTCAATGAATTGGTCTTATTAAGTTGCCAGGGCCATCACACCTGTCAGAATGGCTAAAATTAAGTATACAAGAAACGAGTGTTGGCAAGATGTGGAGAAAAAGGAACTTTCATGTACTGTTGGTGGGAATGCAAACTGGTACAGCCACTATAGAAAACAATGTGGAGGTTCCTCAAAAAATAGGAAATAGAACTACTCTATGATTCAGTAATCACACTACTGCATATTTACTCCCCAAATACTAAAACACTAATTCAAATGATACATGAACTCCAATGTTTATTGCAGCATTATTTCCAATAGCCTAACTATGGAAGCAGCCCAAGCGTCCATTGACTGATGAATGGATACGGAAGATGTGGTATACTATTTGGCCATAAAAGGGAATGGAATTTTGCCATTCACAGCAACATGCATGGCCTAGAGAGTATAATGCTGAGGAGAATAAGCCCATCAGAGAAACACAAATATCATATGATCTCACTCATATGTGGAATTTAAGAAGCAAAACAAATGAAAAAAAAAAAAAAAAGAGGGAGACAAACCAAGAAACAGACTCTTAACCATAGAGAACAACTGATGGTTACCAGACAGGGGGAGAAGGGGGAAATAGAAGATGGGAATTAAGGAATACACTTATCGGGACAAAAAAAAAAAGGTGATAAAAGAAATAAAAGAAAATTGCCAAGCTCAGTGCCTGATCTTTTCTATGGTCAGTCCTCACCAAGAAGCTCTCATTTCTTCTCTTTCGGGTTAATGACTTGATTCCTATTAAGTATTCTGGGAAAAGAAACATTTTTTTTTTTTTTAAATCTTCAGGAACATAGGATCTGCAAGCATAGCAGTGTTTTTAAAAAACAAATTTTCAAAGTGATTTCCTCACATCAAGCTTTGATAGAATGTTGTGTAGTTCTTCCTTAGTAATATACTGTGCCTGAAGACTCTCTCTTCCTTCTGGGAACTCCCCTCCCTCTCTCCACGTATTTTTGGTGGGGCTGACAAGCCTGTGGCTCTGCCGTCCTTGCTGCAGTCGTTGGCTCAGGAATGGACATGTGAGGAGCCAATCGCAGTCCTTGCTTGAGTTTGCAGTGGTTGCTGGTGGGTAAGGAGCGGCTCTCTTCTTTCAGAAAGCTAGCTCTGAGCAAAGATAATCTTGGAGCTGCTGGTGGGCTATGTCTCATGCTTTGTACAAAGAGCTTCCTGAGGATGATGCCCTCGTGATGGAGGGCAGGAGAAAAGAATGTTGGAAAGAAAGGTTCCTCCCCTGGGGCTAATAATGCATTATATGTTAAGAGAAAGGTTCCTGATGGTACATTTGGACCTCTGTATTTCACCATGTTCAAAGTCACCCATGCCTCTGGTCTGTTTAGCTTCTTCAAACAAAAGCTTTGTTTATGGTTTAAGTTAGTCTAAATTGGTCCTCTGTCATTTTTAGCTGACAAAAATCCTAATGAATACTTATAGTAGTTGGAGGAGGCAAGAGTCCTGGGGGTCTAAGAAGCATATCGTAAAGGGGTCCCTATGGAAGCCAGCCAAGTTGTTAAAGTGGATCATTCATGACTAGCTTTGCTTAATTCACAATGCTCAGGAGCTGGCTTGTTCTTCAGAACACATTTGTATGGAGAGTTCAGCATGTACAGACTGACTTATCATGTCCAACACAGCTGTAAGAATAATAGATGTTTTGAGGAGTTGGCCAAAACCCTACATGTGATCTTTTAGATCCAACCAAAGGCAATTATAAGGCTTTATTTGGCAGGCCTCATGGGAAGGAAGATACCCTCCTTGAATTGCTGTTTTCTGGAGGGAGATGCAAGGATTCAGCATCCCCCCCTCCCCTTCGCCAACCATGCTCTTAAATGTTTATATTTCTAGGGGCACTTCTATTCAGAGACCTCTTTATTGGGCGCCTTGGCCTTCTCTACTCTGACTCGGTCTCTTTCTATGGCTAGCCCATTCCCTCTATCCCCTTTGCTTACATGTTCATAAAAAGGTAGGAGACCAGGGTGTCCCCTCAGCTGCGTTGCATTCCACTGACACATACCTGGTGCCAGGGTGAAAAGTGAAGCACTGGGGAATCAGCCCCTCTTTTTTGCCTCTTGCTTGCATTGTTGCAATGGGTGAGTAAAGGCTCAATTGTTACTTTCAGGTTGGCTCATTGTCCTAATTGACCACTTGGACACCTGGAGGTTTAGCAGCTTTAAATTCATTTTTCTGGATTCTTCTAAACATTATCGTGCGTAATTATCCTGACTGAGTTAGGAGAGAGATGCATGATGAGCGTGAATCTCATACTCCAGTGCAGAATTTTCAACCCCAGCTGTCCATTTAAGATATTGATGCTCAGGTCCTATCTCAGACTAGTTATATGAGTATGCTTGTGGATGGAGCTCAAGCATGGTATTTTTAAAGTTCCCCATGATTCTATTAACAGCCAACATTGTGAACACGATTTTAGTGGGCATCCAAATCACTAATCTGGAAAATTAATAGCATTAACTTGTGAGACTTCATTGATCTCCTGGGTGAGCATCATATAGGGGCAGACCCTGGGAATCTTGAGAGTCTAGGTGATTCTGATGCAGGTGGTAACTAACTTGAGGAAAGTTCAAAACTATTGATCCCGCACATGAGTGTATGTGTCTGCATATACTTGTTTGTTGGAGTGAAGTAAAAAGGGGGAAAAAAGAGAATGTGGAACCCAGAATTCGTGGAATAACCTCCAAAGAACTTATATTCATCCACCCATTCTTCTGTCCAGGTTAGGTGGTGATGTAGCACAACAGTTTCAAGCATACAATCCTGCCAAAACCACAGCTGATTCCTAACTGTGCAATCATTAGTTTTGTCACTTTGGGCAAATAATGCAAACTCTGTGAGTCTCATTTTCTTTACCTGAAAAATAGGGACACATATGATATTTTCATGCAGGTTTCTATGACATTTAAAAAATTAATACTTATTAAATGTTTAGCATAATTCCCAGAACCGCATTGTTTTGATGTGGTAGTCACTAGCCACATGTGGCTGCCGATCCTTAATTGTGGCTAGTCCAAATTGAGATGTGCTTTAGATAGAAAATACACTGTGGATTTCGAAGACTTAGGATGAAAAAAAAGGGAAGATGCATGTATTTTAAGAATTTTAAAATACTGAAATGATGATATTTTGGATATATTGGGTTGAAATGATAACATTTAGGCATGTGGACTAAATACAGTGTGCTTTAAATATAGTTTTACCTATTTCTTTTTATCTTTTAAAATGTGGCTACCAAAATACTTAATAGTAACATAGGTGGCTTGCATTATATTTCTATTGGACTGTCTTGGCCTAGAATATAGTAAACTCTCGGTGAATGTTAAGTGTATTATCGATATCATTTTATGTGTTTAGTTCAAAAGCAGCTAGTGAGCACTTGCTGGGAAGGCTGTAAACATCAATCATTGGATGTGCATAAGACAGAGTGCTTAGAGTCTAGTGAAGGCAAACAAAGTCATAGGGAGTGTGTAGCATTTGATTCACTTGAGAACTCTGGCGTGTGCCTGGCATAGTCCATATTCTTACAGCAAACCAAGATGAGATGATGCCATTATAAATTGTGGTGATTGCCTTAGGTGCCCCAAAGCATATACAATATCCAGTGACAAGAAGGTGTCTCAGGGAGAGCACCAGAGTTGAAGAACTTCACAGACCTATAAAACTATTTAAAGAAATCCAATTCTGATACAAATCACGTAACACCTCACCTCTCCCTTTCTCAACATCACAGAGAAAAGAATCAATGCTTATTGGGGTAGTGGGACTAATAGTGTCTTCCCTAAATTCACGTCCAGTTGAAGCCTTAGATTAGGGCCTTATTTGGAAATAGGTCTTTGCAAAGGTAATACATTAACATGAGGTCATATTGGATTAGGGTGGGCTCTAATCAAATGACTGGTGTCCTTCATAGGAAGGGAAAACAGAGACAGAAACACACAGGGAGAACATATGTGAAGATGGAAGCAGAGACTGGAGTCATGTAGCTACAAACCAAAGAATGCCAAAGATTACTGACAACCACCAGGAGCTAGAAAAGGCAAGAACATTTTTTCCCCTAGAGCTTTTGGAGGGGACATGGCCTTCCTCCCACCTTGATTTCATACTTCTGTCCTCCAGAGCTGTGAGAGAATAAATGTCTGTTGTTATAAGCCACCCTGTTTGTGGTAATTTGTTAGGATGGCCCTAGGAAACATACATTGGATATTGCTTGAGCCAGACTTGGTCTTCTTAACACTTTGTGAGACAAATATTAATGTATTTTTTTGAGGGGGTGGAGGGGGACTTCTCCTGGATCTAGGGAGAATCTGATAGGGTTGTATCACACTGATGGTCTTCACTAATGTAGAGACCAGCTCTGGGAGGGGCCAAAGGATGTCAAAACAATGTAGTCAGTGGGAGTTTCCAAAATGAGAATGAAGGAGCAGACTAAAGGTCAGAGCCAGAAAGCAGTACCAAGAATTGGTCTTAGGTGAAGAGAAATGGAGGAAAATCAGATTAAACTGTTAGGCTGGCAAGCAGAAAGAAAGATCGAGAATGGGAAAGAAGGCTGTCATCAGTGTGAGAGGCCCATTTCTGTGTTGGGCCTAGTGTTTGGCAGGGCTATGGTCTTTAGGACACACACTGAAGACAGTGTTCCTTCCCCTGAGATGTGGTTGCATCTGGACACATGGGGCTGTGACGGGAATAATGTAAAACTATAGGACAACCACAGAGCATCTTCTGTCATTGTAATATAAATGCAAACATATGTTTGGGAGTATAATGCAAAATTTCCATGAATGTATAATCTAAAATATGTGATTTAGAAAGTTTTTCTTTTGTGTTGTTCACTTCAGGCTATCTCTAGAGCTCCCCAGCTGTACACACCACTTTTGTGTGCTGAGGTAGGCACCTCCACAGCTGGAAAATCTGAGAAGCACTGATGTATACGACCCAGAGAGGATTGGCTAACATTTTCATCATTTCTGATATATAGTCCATGCACCATGCCTTCATATAGGAGGCACACATTAAACATTTTTTTCACTCCTTTAATAGTCAAAGTTAAAAACCCATGATGCATTTCTTGCAAGAATTTTGGATGGTGCTTTGGCACATGCTTTCATAAACAAAAGAAACAAACATATACAGGGAGGATATTTTTAGGAGAAGTATGCATGGCAAGGAATGCTTGATGATTTTCAAACTTGAAAACACTTTGGGCACATCAAAGTAAAGAGAAATTAAACCACGTGCTAATGCACGACTTTTACCTTTATCTACACAAGTCTTTCTAACTAAGAAATACTTGGGATCTAAACGACCTGAGAATACCATGGACTATGTTTTATAGAGCCCTTCTGCTGCAAGTCAGGGTCTGCCTTTACGAATATTCTGTTACAAACTTGTATTCATATTTACATTATTCTTCTTTTACTTGGTCACATGAAGATGTGTACAATTTTAGTCTCTGGATCATCAAGGGGAAATGGAATTTTCTGAGATCAATTTCCTGTGCAGAAGCAGAGCCATTGCTCAGTCTTGATATGCTAAGGAAACAATGAGGGGCTCTGTGGAGAAACCTGAGTGTTACCCTAGATTTTTTCCTCTGCCTTCCAACAGCTCATCAGTCACCAAGACCTGAAATCTACCTCTGCAGAGCTCTTCGATCCATCCACTTCTCTTCATCCTTTTGCCTAGACAAGAGTGGAGTAGAGTCCCTAAAGGAATGGGGTAGGGGTGCGAAGAAGTTAAAGATTCCAGAATTGGCATATATGAGATCAGCTATAGATAAAATGATTAATTTTGGGAGAAGAACATGGGGAAGAAACCCCGTAACTTTTGCTTCAATTGCCTGACCTGGGTCCAGTAAAACAAAAAAAACATAGAATAAACTGCTATTTGTCTTGTTTTCCCAACTGAGGTCATCTTTTCTCTGGACCAAAGCCTGTTTTTTGACAGAGGAAAGGATGGAAAGGTACAGAAGGACATTCCTCTTTTGGAAAATTTCATTTCATTTCTACGCAGCATGATTGTAAATGAAAGGATGTGGTGGTACTTGCTTCCATTGGCAATTCTCTCAGTCTTCTCAGGCAGGCCTAGCTAACCCCATGCAACTAGATAAGGGCATTAACCAAATAGGATTATATTGGCTAAACCTTCAGTTCTGCCATAAAGTGTTATTTGGGCCCATAATATTAAAAAAGACAATATTAGTCTCAAGTAGGCAGAAACACAGCAAACCACAATGTGGGTCCTTTGGGGTGAAAGTTAATGGGATTATTAATAAAGGACAACCAGGCCTTCTCTGCTGACTGCTTGTTCCCAAAGGCAAAGTCTGGATTTCCTCTTTTCTTTCTCTTACAAAGTGGCCAGTGTGGGAAGATTTCCTGCCAACCTAATTTCCATTCCCTGAAGGTGGTTTAACTGAAAGTGGGCGGGCCCAGTGTTCCAGATCCACCTCCTTGACAGAGCCCATCAAAGTGTGGCTGCAGACACAGAAGGAGATTCAGGTGCATGGCTGGATGGACTTGAGTTCACATCCCAGGCTTGCCGCAGAGCTGGACATCATTGGGAAAATTATCAAACTAATCTGCTAGTTGCTTTCGCTCATCTGTTAAACAGGGATGTTTTTGCCAACTTCATAAAGTTGCTGGGTGGGTTACAAATGCAGCTCCTGGAAGTGTTAAAAATAGAGTTTCTATCTCTTGTCTGGCCATTCACAATGGGAAGATATTCCCGGAGGTTCCTGGAGGAGGCAGAACCTAGGGGAAATCTGGTACTATTGCATCTTATGTATTATACTCATAGAATTTACATGAGGGGAAAGGGCTTTTAAAGTGGCTTTTAATCACAAGATCATTTTCCTATCTTTTCTACAGCACAATCAGTTTCAGATGATTGGAAAGCTTTACAAGCTCTTAGATCTTGGGTTCACTCATAGCAGTAAGGTCACTCTTCGTGACTGTAAAGATATATATGGACATCTGCTTAGCGGTCCTGTCTGGGACAGAAAAAGGATATTCATTTTTCTAACTCCTGACTGAAATGGCATTTCTCAACCACTTTCCAGTTTGTGGTTACTTACAATAATACCAGGATACACTGAAGATGGGAAGGTGTAAACACCCGTCAATACAGTCTCCCATTCATTCTACACTGGAAGCCTCAGCCCTCAGGGGAGGCAGATAGTTTTAACTTGGAAGCCAATCTGGTCAAGTGGTTGTGGGTACCTACGATGCTCCGTTGAGAAGATATCTGAGCTCACATCTGCACTTCACAGAAAGAGACCCCTGATTAATTTATGATGCCTTCTGTGGGCATGGATGGTGGAGTACAGCCACATGTTTTCCATACCTTATCTGTCCTTCAGCTGTCTATCAACCATAGTGTATACTTCCTTTCTCTACCTTTGACCTTCTTATAGGATATTGGTGGAACATGGGAGGGAAATGAAGGAAAGGGTGACATAAATTGACTACTTTCATTCTTGTGTGTCAAATTTTAATTAGAGCTACTTAATGTAGAGTCATGATTTGTCTGTGGTTGTTGCATATGCCTCTTTCCATTACCACTCTGTGAATGTCTTAAAATTAGGGCTGGTTATTTTTCATTCTTGTATTATCCCCCATCTTGTGTCTCCCACTCCAAAATGTGGTATAATGCCTGACACATAATTGTCATTCAGTTTTAATGCCAAGTTTAAGCTTTCTAATTCCACTCTCTTAAATCATTTACACTGCCAACAGAAATACCTTTCTAATATACAAATAAAATCTTGTCTTATTTCTACTTAACATCCTTTGATGACTTCCAAATGGCTAAAGGATAAAGTCCAAATTCTGAATCCTTTGACAAAACGAGGCTGTCAAGGTTTTGTTCTCACTCAGTTTTCCGAATCACCAGCCACTACACTCTCTTCCACTTCTTAGACACCATATTATTTTGTATTTTGAGCTTTTAAATCTGTAGGTTTTAAAGTCCAGAATGCCTGCTCTCTGTTGACTTCCCAGTGGACTGCTCTTCATCTTTTGGGATTCTGTGTCTTGAAGGGAGATGACAGATTATAGTGGTTAAAACTGTGGCTCAGGCAAAAGACTGCTTGGGTTCAAATCCTGACTCTAGTTGTATGACCTTGTGCAGTCTATTTAGTTTTTCCAGCCTGAGTTTTGTGGTTTGTAAAATGGGGGATAGTAGGGTGCTTGGTGGGAGAAATCAATGAGCTAATCTATCTAAAGTGCTGCACACGATGCCTGGCACATAGTGAGTATTCAGTTAAATTAATCTGTTTTCTGAGCTGGGATTCAGAACTAAGCTAAAAGTTCATTGGAGCAAAAACTCAGGATTGTAATGTAGTTTGATGGGGATTGTAATCATGGTGTGAAGAAAATGCAAAGGGAACACAAAGGGTGAGCCCAGAAAGAAAAACACAGATTCAGTGGGGGCAGGGATCTGAGAAAATGCTTATGGGAAGATGACTGCTTGAACTGAGTTCTAAAAGATGGTTCAAAAGTGTGTTGCCTTAGGGAAGGGATGGGGATGGTGGATCAATGATGTGTGGAGCGGGGGCCTCATGGATCTTATCTGGTACATACAGCTTCATTAGGGTGAGAGGAAATTACTCAAAAATGGAAGGTTTTGACATTAGTGTTTTGGATTGTTTTTGGATGCAGTGGTCTCCTGGTTAGACCATCAGCACCCCAGGCAACTTGCCTCTTTCTCACATGCAGAAGAAAAACTGGAAGGAAGAGGGCTCAGACAACAAAAGCTTTCCTCTTGATGGAAAAAACAGATGGAAGGTAAATATGAGCCAGAGTGTGGAAATGTGGCTCATAGAGAAGCCTTTCCTTAATCTCTCCCTTATTCTTTTTCTTTTTTTTAAAAGATTTTATTTATTTATTTGAGATATTAGCGAGAGAGAAAGAGAGAGAGAGAGAGACAGACAGACAGAAAGCACAAACAGGGGAGCAGCAGGCAGAGAGAGAAGCAGGCTCCCCACTGAGCAGGGAAACTGACTCAGGTCCCAACCCTAGGACTCCAGGATCATGACCTGAGCAGAAGGCAGATGCTAAACCGACTGAGCCACTCAGGCACCCCCCTCCCTTATTCTTGATAAGTAGAATAAATAAAATGTGTGTGTGTGCAGCAGGCTTTATCCTCTTCCTCATGGCGAGTGTGGCAATGGTGGGTATGCCAGGGCTGGATGGTCTCCTGTGAATTAAGAGCAGGATCTCTCTCACTCTTTTTTTTTTTTTTATTTTAATAAACATATAATGTATTTTTATCCCCAGGGGTACAGGTCTGTGAATCGCCAGGTTTACACATTTCACAGCTCTCATCATAGCACATACCCTCCCCAATGTCCATTTCCCCACCGCCCTCAGGATCTCTCACGCTTATCATTCTGGGGTAGACCAGCAGTCTGGGACAGAGATGCGTGCTCAAATTCCATAGCTATCTTTGGCATGAATGGAGCAAAACCAACTCTTGATCTCTCTCTCTCTGCCCAAGAACATCATTTATGCATTGTCAAGATAATTTCCTCCGTTCAGTGAAAAAAGAATGAAAAAAAAAAAAAAGGGGTGGGGAGCTATTCTTGTGGTAGGTAGGGGAATCCAAAGAGAGGGAACCCAATTGGATTTTTCACTAAGGCTCATTTTAATTGGCTAGAAGTTCGATAGTTAGCGGAATGTATGCAGGGTGAGGTGGCGAGAGAGTACTAGAAGCAGACGGCAGGGCATGAAGACAAGTATGGCACTCTGATATGTTAAGGATGAGAAGAAGCATCATGAGTTTTTTTCTTTGAAATTTAAATTGGGTGTAAATATCACTTAGTAAAACTCAGGGGGAAAAATCAAGTCCAACATGCAAAAAGCTGTATGAATGTGATTGGAGATGTTGGTCTACAAAGCTTAATTTCATCTGAAAGAAATGCAAGAGAAAAGAAAAAGAAATGTATTCATTAGTAATTGCCCTGTGCTAATGGGAATACCGAGTAAAAGATGGATAAAGGAATAAGCATCCTATAATACAGCTATTTAAGTGAAGTCCCAAAATGTTGAAAGTGTACTCCTTCTTGTATATTCTTTGGGTAGGCTTCTTCAGGATCTTCTCTTTTCAACAGTTTGATTCAAAAGGGAAGCAACATATTAAAATGTTATTAAATGTGTGATTTGGATTCTTAGAGTCTGTCTGCAAACATCTGAGAGGTCCCGGGAAATTGACCAGTCTTCGGATATCTACCTGTACAAGTGATGCATTGAAAAGAAATGGGCTTTTTAGCTGCACATACTTGAGTTTTACTCCAGGCTCTACCTTTACTAACTGTATATATAGGGAAGACAATTTGTGGAAATTATAGGTAATCCCTCAAAAACAGAAGTTGCCATTTTCACTAGCTGTTATGTGAGTATCTAAAATGAAAAGATAGTCAATCCTTTGGGGAAAGAAGTAGAGTTTAAAAATTAAAAAAAATTTTTTTTTTTTTTTTTTGCTACATGGGGGAGTGGGGGTTAGTATGTTGTTCTTTTATTGTTTTTTATGAATTCTTTAAGCTTAAATTCAATTAGCCAACACATAGTGCTTCATTAGTTTCAGATGTAGTGTTCAACAATTCATCAGTTGTGTATACCACTCAGTGCTCATCACATCACATGCCCTTCTCAATGCCCATCACCTAGTTGCCCGATCCCCCCACCTACCTCCCCTTCCACAAACCTCAGTTTGTTTCCCAGAGTCAAGAGTCTTTCATGGTTTGTCAGTCTCTGGGATTTCTTCCTATTCAGTTTTCCCTCCCTTCCCCTATGATCCTCTGCACTACTTCTTACATTGTTCTCATCAAATGTTGACATCACATCTTCCATAAGAACAAACAGATGGTATGATGTTAGATAGAGACTCTCATCTAGAGTCTTTGAATATAGGTTTTATGGAGTTTAAGAACATTCTAAAATTTTGTTGAAAATGTATGTGTGTATGTGTGCACATGTACTCGTGTGTGTGCATTTGTCTCATTTTGCAAGTGGACGTGATGAATGTCAGATTCCTTTGCTTTCAAATTAATACCTAGGTTATATGTGAAATTTTATAGTCCTCCTTCACTTTTCTTTGGAAGATGCAAAAAATTGAGTCCTAAAATGTAAGTGATTTAAAGGTTATTATTATACCTGAGGCTTGAATCTAGCTCTTCTGACCCCAAATGTGTTGGCATTTTTGCCAAATTATGCTGATTCTGATTGGAGACTTAAGCATTAATTATGGCACAGGTAAATTCAGACGGTTTTGGGGAGTAGTAACACTTTCCTAATTCAATTTTTGTTTTAATCAAGAGCCTGGATATGTCATTTTCCCATATTACTACTGGAATTCTTGGCAATTGCCTGTGTCCATCTGTGTTTTTGAAGATAAAGGTGATGTTTCCCCATTCTAGATGCCCACGTGGAAATTTAAAAACAAGTCTATAGGCTATACTGTGTCTTGAGATTGAGACAGTGTGTCATGAGGGCAAAGAGTGATTAGGTTTTTACCTGAGTGTTTTTGTTTTCATCAGATGGTTGAGTGTCATGGGGATACCGCCAAAGTATACTCTCGTTTCATCCTGTGATTCTCAATTATGAAGCTGAGGACCAGTGCTTCCTGTAGACGATGTTTATCTGTCAGGGTCAGTGACTACTGGCTACTTGATTCCTTGTTAGGAGACTGAATTTCCGAGTCAATTTTCTCAGTCTTGCTCACTTTGCTCAGCCATGAGAATTGTTTTACAGTGCCATTCAAAATTCTATTTTACAACTCAAGTTCTCCTTTTTTTCCTGAAATATAATCTTTTCTATTATCTAAAAATAATCTAATAAATGAAAAGGGTGAAACACTGAGAGTACAAATGGTACACAATTTAAAAGTAACAATATGAGTCTTCCTCTCATTTGAGAACTGCCTCTGGTACTCTTTCCCCATCCCCTAGACCCCCACCTCCTTTGTTGGAGAAAGGTGAGTAGCAATGTTCATTTGGTATAGTCCAGAAACTTCCTAGGAAAATACATGCAAAAGCATTTGCATATAACTTGAAAAAAAATTAAGACAGAGTGGTACACGGTTCTGTACTTCTTTTTTTTCTACTTAAAACTGTTTTGGAGCTATTAGCACAATCAACAATCTAACTCAATAACTCATTTTTAAAAAGAATGATTCATTGGTATCTCATCATATTAGTGTGGCATCCTTTATTTAATTAGCCCCATAAGTTTATGTTGTTTTATCCTTTCTCCCTTGGCCAATGCAAATAATTCTAAAGTGAACGTCTTTCTACATACATCTTTGCACACATGGGCATGGATATCTGCAAGTTATCTGTAGGTTGTTTCCAGAAGTGGAATAGCTGGGTCAAAGTATCTGTTCAAATTGCTTCATTTTGCAGCCTTTTTCTTCTCCTCCTCCTCTCCTCCTCTGTCGTTGTTGTTGTCGTCGTCGTCGTTGTCTTCTTCTTCTCCTTCTTCATCCTCTTCTTCTTTTTCAACAGAGAGAGAGAGAGAGAGAGAGAACAGGGAGGAAAGACAGAGGGAGAAGGAGCGAGAAAATCTTAAGTAGGCTTCACACTCAGCATGGAGCCCGATATGGGGCTTGATTTCATGACCCTGAGATCATGACCTGAGCCAAAATCAAGAATTGAATGCTTAGCTTAGTGTGCCACCCAGGCGTCCCTGAAATCTTTATTTCTATATTTCACCATTAGCACAATTAACTAATCAACCAATTAATTTTTCAACTTCTTAATGTGGCTACAAACATACAAATTTGCAAATGACAGTACAGATAAAAGGTTGATATCCAGGATCTATAAAGAACTCCTCAAACTCAACACACACAAAACAGATAATCATATTAAAAAATGGGCAGAAGATATGAACAGACACTTCTCCAATGAAGACATACAAATGGCTACCAGACACATGAAAAAATGTTCATCATCACTAGCCATCAGGGAGATTCAAATCAAAACCACATTGAGATACCACCTTACACCAGTTAGAATGGCCAAAATTAGCAAGACAGGAAACAACGTGTGTTGGAGAGGATGTGGAGAAAGGGGAACCCTCTTCCATTGTTGGTGGGAATGCAAACTGGTACAGCCACTTTGGAGAACAGTGTGGAGATTCCTCAGGAAATTAAAAATAGATCTTCCCTATGACCCTGCAATTGCACTGCTGGGGATTTACCCCAAAGATACAGATGTAGTGAAAAGAAGGGCCATCTGTACCCCAATGTTTATAGCAGCAATGGCCACGGTCGCCAAACTGTGGAAAGAACCAAGATGCCCTTCAACGGATGAATGGATAAGGAAGATGTGGTCCATATACACTATGGAGTATTATGCCTCCATCAGAAAGGATGAATACCCAACTTTTGTAGCAACATGGACAGGACTGGAAGAGATTATGCTGAGTGAAATAAGTCAAACAGAGAAATTCAAGTATCATATGGTTTCACTTATTGGTGGAGCATAACAAATAATATAGAGGACAAGGGTAGATGGAGAGGAGAAGGGAGTTGAGGGAAATTGGAAGGGGAGGTGAACCATGAGAGACTATGGACTCTGAAAAACAACCTGAGGGTTTTGAAGGGGCGGGGGTGGGAGGGTGGGGGAACCAGGTGTTGGGTATTAGGGAGGGCACAGATTGCATGGAGCACTGGGTGTGGTGAAAAATCATGAATACTGTTACGCTGAAAATAAATAAAAAATTTAATTTAAAAAAAAAGTGAAAAACAAACAACTAAAGTTCTCTAAAAGTGAAAAACAAACAATTAAAGTTTTCTAGTCATTAAATTGCCTTCTTTTAAACACCAGGTAGAGAAAATTTTCTTTCACCAATGAAATTCTTCCAGGAATTTTTATTGCTTCTGGATTATTATTGTCTGCTCTAATCTGTACCTGAGTGATAAGCATTAGATTTGTTCTTTAAAATTTCTATCACCTTTGAGAACTCTGTGCCTATGGTGTGCTTTAAGTTGTCTTTTTCTTAGTTTCTTGTTCCATACCTGGTCTTCCTACCATGCAGTCACTTGGACTTCATTTTAATATATAGACATGTAACACCTTGTGTTACATCTCATATGATCATATAGGAAGTTAAGAATCTACCCTGGGCTTGAGATTTGTCTTAATCTTGGTAAAATCTTTTATTACACAGCAGACTCCCATATCAACAAAATGTCTTTTACCTAATTATGTTTCACCCACACCCATTTGATCCAGTGCTCTGTGCATACTTTCCCAGAAACTGCTGGTATATGTTGACTAGGTCCCTTCCCTTCCCCATGCAGGGCAAACATTTCCCTGGATGGGTGATACTGTGTTTTGCCCATAGCTATTAGTCTGGTGGTCAGGCTTGGTGATGGAGACAAAGTTGGGAGGGGCAGGTGACTCATGTTATCTTGAAACTTCTGCAATATTTTCAAGCAAGAACTAGGAGAAAAAGGCTTTAATGTGGAGGAATGATCACTTCTCTAGGGGGTCAGGAGAATCTACGGATTCCTTCTGAGGCATTGACATGAAGGTCTCTATGCAGCATCTTGGGGCCCTACTCTTTTCCACACCAAGCAGAAAAGACTTTCCAGGGTTAAAATTCAATCTTCTCTGAACTCCATGACCTCTATAATTGAGCCCTGCATCTGATCCTTAGTTGTTTTTTGTCCTCTGGTTGCAGAAGATGAAAAGTCTATATGCTGTCAAGGAGACCCTCCAGGTTTTACACTTTGCCTTAAATTTCTAATTGCATCTTCAGCATTTCATTACATTTGTTTAATGTACCCCCCCCAATAAAAACCATCTGCTTCCATGGTCTCCTTGTGATTATTGTTTTTCCTAAATTTCAGCAATAGTTCAAGTATTGCCTGCAGGTCCATTTCCACTCACCAACATTCTGTCTCAGTTCTCCACCAGCAAAACTGTAACAACTCCTACTATGACATGCTTTGGGCTATTAGGACTTCCTTTACTTCTTGTGATGGCCTTCCCAGTGTTGACCAGCTGGCAAGGGACCCAGATCCAAAATCCCATTTTAAAAATCTGTTTTTTGACCCCTCCTAGGACTAACTCTCTCAGTTTCTGTTCTCTGAGAAATACTTGGAGATAAAGATATGTGGGTAGGGAGTTTATTGAGGAGTACCTTTGTTCCCAAAGGTAGCACCAGATAGGGAGTGAGGTGAGATGGAGGAGTTAATGCACTTATAATAGAGGTCTCAGATGATTTCATGGGGCAGTTTTAGAGCTAGGATGGTGCTTTAGAGTTGTCCCTATCTAGGTAGAAGCTGAATTTTGTATCCCCCACATTTCCCAGTTAATGGGTGTGGGCCGTCTCTGAGAAAGCAGTGTAATATGGGGTGAAGCAACTCTTTCTCTGCTGAAAGTCTTGGGGAAGGACTCAGGTGTGAACTATCAGCAGTGGGCACTCTAAGCAACAGGTATTTGTATCAGATGAGATAATGCATAGGAAATTGTGAATGGCTTTATTTCACAAAAACAAAATCACACAGTTGCAAAATATAGTAGAAAGAGCAAGGGTTTTGATACCAGACTTCTTACCAGTTTTTTTTTTTTTTTTTTTTTTTTTTTTTTTTTTTTTAGTTTATTCCTTATTCTTTCTGAGCCCTGGTTTTACCTTCTGTAAAATGGAAATGAATATATTTTTCTTGCAAGAGTGGTTTCAAGGACAAATGAGTCAACACTTATTATAGTGTTTTATAAATCTTGCAGCCCTGTTCCAAGGTAAAGAATCATACTCCTACTCAACCCAGATTTGCTCACTCAGTTAGCTCTTGTCTATACCATCCTTTCTACTGTATACAGGACTTATAACACCAGTGATGAACTTGAAAAGGATACAGATTTTATTTGACTTGAAAGGCCAAACAATTTCATATTCCTTTGCTTAGTGTTCAAATCCATGTTTGTACATAACCCTTTCAGAAGTGACATGAAAGAGCTCATTTGACATGATGATGAGAGTTAATTATTACAGGGTAAAAATTTTAGCTCACTGGGCTGGTCACATTTAAATACTGAAAGTTGACTTTCCCTAAAGCATCCCATGGTCAGAATCTTGTCTCTCTAAGTAAAGGTCAATGACAATTCACCTTCAAGGGAAAGACCCAACTGCTTCTCTAGAATGAGGATCAATACAATCACTGCAAGTAAACCGTGTCCAACCTTATCCATTGTAAGAAGGAAAAGAACCAACAGGGCATGAAAAGTGTCAGCATTTTGAGTTTTGAGAGGGGAGAAAGGGCAAAGAGTGTATGCTATACTCATCCGTCACTGGACTTCAGTAAGATCATTAAGGTTCAAACTACAATAAAGAGGTAGGAGTTTGTTCAGTTCTGCTGTTGGAAATCCTAGCACCAATTCAGTTCAATTCAATTCAATTCTATTCAATTCAAACTTTTATTTAGTGCCAACATTTTGTGTGACTTTGTGCTAGTTGCCAAAAAAAAAAAAGAAAAAATCTCTGGCTGTTTGTTCATTTTACTTCATGCCAGACTTTACTAGGTGCTGGGAATAAGCATCTATAGAGAGAAAGATAGGCAGACACACAGAAAATTTATTGTGATAAATACTAAAGGAGTCGGATAAAATTCTGTGGAATTACTGTGGGAAGGAAACTCAAACGATGTGTTCATGGGGGAAAAAGGTGATTTTGAGTTAGGGCTTGCATGATAAGTAAGCATTTACTCATGACAAGGGGAAGGTTTGGTTTAGTTCATTTTGACAATTATTTATCAAGGTATACTATGAGCTGGACCCTGGGATCGTCACAGGCATCGAGGAGGCAAGTACAGCATCACATCTGCCCTCAGGAAGCTCATAAGTGTCATACAGCAAGTGGAGGTAACAATCTGAAAAAACTTGTCACCTGGAAAAGAAACAAATGAATTGACAAGGAAAGGCCTTATTTGCAATCCTGATCAACATACCTGCTTTCTAAGATAATCTTTGGTCTGGCTACAGGTGTTAGGTTTGCCCTCAGGATGGCAACAACATTCTCAGAAAAATGCCAGGAAAGACATGGTAACAAAGAAGTTTCTGGTATGCTTGCGATTATGGTGCATATTTTCAATGGAAGATGATGCAATTGTTTAAAATGGTGCAGAGAAATATATTATAACATGGGAAGTGATTTATGATCTATAGTGGAGTGAAGAATGCAGGTACAGTATATGCAATGTGATTTCACGCTTGTAAATTTTTAGCATACATTTACAGGAAATAATATAAGAAGAAGTCTAAAATGCTCATGGTAGTTCTATTTGGATGGAGGGATTATGAAGAGGAATTAAGAATAGTTAATAATAATATTATGTAATATAATATATATAATAATATTAAGAATAGTTCTCTCTTCTCTCTCTTCCTCTTCCCCTTTCTTCTTCCTCCTCTTATACTTTGCTCATTTCCTTTCTTTTACTGAACAAACCTGAGTTATTTCAGGAATGAAAAAACTAGCAAATAAAAAGTTAATTTAAAAAATCCTTTAAATTAAATGAGCCCTTCTAGGTTTATGACAATCCTTATGGTTACGGAATTTGTTTTCCAGAAGAACTAATACTGTTGGGACGATTACATCATTACTATCATTGCCATTATTGCTATTTTATTTCCATGGTTTGGTAATTGAGGTTTTCATTGGTGTGCCTTCCTCACTCCCAGATCATACAAGACAGAGATAATCTTCTTCAGAACTAGAAACAAAGGCACAAACACTTGCCATAGACAGATTTGGATGCATATTTTGCAGAATAAATTTTCTTAGTGGCAGAGATCATGAAAAAAAAAAAAAAAAAGGGTCCCAGGCTAGGGAAGGGAATGTGCAGCCAGGAAGGCCTGATAGAACGAAATGGCAATCCTCAGTCTGGTAACTCCAGGGCTGCATGGAAGCTGAGTGGGGAAGGTCTTAGTGATCCCGTCACCATCTAGGAGGAACGTCCACCCACCTATTATCCACCAGTCTTCTGGTCTGGAGTGAAACTCAGCTGAGGCTTGAGATTCTATTCAACTTCCAATGTATCTGTGCAGACATTGCTCATTTCTGAGTCTGAGCAGCCCACTGTTGCATTCCCATTTTATTGACAGAGGAGTGGAGGTTTGAGGAAGCTGAGCAATTTGCTTAGAGGTCACCAGCAAATTTGAAGCTAGAATTTGAGTCTCATGAATCCCTGTTAAGTAACCCCCTCCCACATACACACTACCTAGAGCTTGATTTGTTGACCACATTTATTCACAGACTACAGTTCTTTCTGTCAGTGCTCCTTGGGCAATGACTCCTTTCTGTGATGAGAAATAAGCAAGATGGTGACAGGCTCCTGAAGTTGTTGTGTCATTCCTAACCTGGTGCTCCACTCCTATAGCTCGAGACAGGGTTATTTCTGGTGAAATCTTTGCTGTAAAGTACACCAATCAATTTTCCTTGATTGATTTCTAATATGTAATTATATAATCAAGCACTCCCATAAACAAGCTTGGCCCTGACACAGAGTGATGGGGTGCAGTAATATTTTAAATAAAAGATGATCGCATAGCCATTTACTTTGAAGTCCAATTTTCAGGATTGGGAACTATACATTAATGGCAGTTTAGAGATTAACAACAAGCTAAATGTGAAACCCTATGAGCTAATGCCTTCTACGTAAACAAATGTACAAAAATAGCATCCTGCAACTGTTTTCAAAGTCTGACAGAGTTACGGGGCTTTCTGCAAAGCAGAGGGTGCAAAGAGTACCAGATTCATCAAATTCTGGCAGCGATCTGCTAAAAAATAATGGTTTTGTCTACAAATGGAAACTGCTAACAGCTTTTCCCGTCCACTGTAATCGTCTTTCCATCTGCTTGGGTTTTATAATCGTGTCGCTTTTGGAAAATTACAACACAGAGCATATTCTCTTGGAGGTCTGTTGTTGAACTGAATATTCTGGGCCACGAAATGGTGACAACAGTTGAAGAGTTTCCCTGCAAACGCGTTACAACCATTGCATCCCAACAAGGCCCGCTGGTGCTGCAAGGCTCTGGCAGGAGGGGAGCAGCGGACTGTGTTTAGTAGAGGACAATTTAAAAACCAGTCACATACACTTGAACAGGCACGATCTAATGCTCGTGGTGCCTTGGAATAATGGCTATGACTTTTTTGCCTCCTTCCGACATCTTTTCTTCTTACTCTATCTTTTTCCTTTTCTATTTCTCTACTAAAACTGTATTATTATCTAAGTGCAAGGTCATGAGGTATCTGGACAGCTCCTCTAGCCCATGATCTGCTCAAGAAGGAACATTATTTTCTTGTGTCTTCAGGTCTTTGGCCCAGAGCCCAGCTCATGGTGGTTTTCAGTACCTAACTGCTGAATGAATGAATGAATGCAGCTTTGTCTTTCATGTGATAATTTATACTTTATAAAACCATATGTACTTAATAAAACATTTTCACTGACACCATCCTCACAGCAACAGAGGAGGAAGGAAAATGAGGTATTGTCTCAATGTGTTAGTTCAGGTCTTTCAAGAGGCAGATGATAAAACTGGATTGATCATGAAAGAGATTGATTATGGAAGTCACCCTCAAGGGAAAAGGGAAAAGGGGCAGTGGAGAATGGGGGAGCCATTAGATCATGATGCAAGTCTTACTACCACAGAAGAGGAAAGGAAGGATTGAGTAGCAGAAATATTCAATGGAAGAGCAGTTCAAAAGAAGTTTCAGCAAGGCTGGTAGAGAGCCTTTGGGCCTACGTCATGGGTCTGTGGAGTCTCATATCTCCCAGAAATGTGCCTGACTCTCCCAGGAGTGGCCTTGCTTCTTTCAGACTTCGGGTGGTGGTGCCGGTGAGGTGAAGGATTTCAGACAACATGACTGGGGCCTTCAGTCAATTACACTCCATGCAATGGGAGACTTGAGAGGAGAATTCTCATGGTGACCACATTCTATTTTAGAGATAAGATATCCTGAGAAGTTAAGATTCATTCCCAAGGTGTCATGCCAAGTGAGCGGCGGAGTAAGTGTTAATGCCTGGTTGTTGAAACCTAACCCATGTGTTTTCTTTACAGATAAAATTGTGTCTTCATTTTTACTGGTGACTCTTTGCCCCATGTGGTTGGTGGTGATTGGTGGGGAGTTTCTAGGCAACACTGGGTGGGTAAAACATCTATCAGGGACACAAGAAGAGACAGGGAGTAGATAAAAGTGAAAAGTGAGGATGAGAAGTCTTCTCAGTGAGGGTGGGTAAAACATTCATTCGAGAACAAATGGGTAGAATGATGAATCAGTTGGAGAAAAGCAACACATGAAACCTATATGATGAGATCAATATTTTGGGATTCTCACAGGAAGTCCCAGCTGACAGACTGTAGAAAGCAGAAAAGTGGAGGAGAACTGACATAACTATTAACTGCCATCATGTAGCTTTTGAAAACACTGGTCTTGGATGTTGATTTGTTTATCCTGCCAGATTGGATGTTGATTCGCATACCCACTTAGGAAATATTTATTGAGCACAAACTCTGTGCCAGGTGCTGTGATAGGCTCTAAAGATTATTGGCAAACAAGACCCTATTGTTTCCATGATAGAATAGACATCCAGTGGAAGAGACAGACAGTGAATACACAAATTATAATTCTAGACACTTGGAAATGTTTTCAGAGAAATACTCATGGCATGGGAAGCAGAATAACTACATGGTAATGGGAAAACTCTGAGGCAGTGGAAGCAACCTGAGACCTGAATGATAAGGAATTACCTCTGTGAAGATGTGAGGGCAAGAGTTTCAGGAAGAGGAAGAAAAAGTGGCCCCCAGTAAGAATATGAATGTTTAGGGAGCAGAAGAATGTCAGGGTGGATGGAACACAGGGCAAGGAGGATGGCAGAAAGTGAGATGAGAAGTAGGCAGGGCCAGATTCTGTAGGGCCTTGGAGGCAGAGCAATAAGTTTGTGGTTTTTTTTTTTTTTCATAAAAATCTTCTTTATTTTTTGCTTCTATGTGTGCTACTTTTTTTTAAATTTTTTTTTCTTTTCAGCATAACAGTATTCATTGTTTTTTCACCACACCCAGTGCTCCAGCAATCCCTGCCCTCCCTAATACCCACCACCTGGTTCCCCCAACCTCCCACCCCCCGCCCCTTCACACTATGGAGTATTATGCCTCCATCAGAAAGGACGAATACCCAACTTTTGTAGCAACATGGACGGGACTGGAAGAGATTATGCTGAGTGAAATAAGTCAAGCAGAGAGAGTCAAGTATCATATGGTTTCACTTATTTGTGGAGCATAACAAATAATATGGAGGACAAGGGTAGATGGAGAGGAGAAGGGAGTTGAGGGAAATTGGAAGGGGAGGTGAACCATTTTGAATAAGTTTGGGTTTTATTTAGTGGTGTCAGGAAGCCACTGGAGGCTTTTTAAAATTTTTTTTTTTAAATTTTATTAATTTTTTAATTTTTAATAAACATTAATGTATTTTTATCCCCAGGGGTACAGTTCTGTGAATCGCCAGGTTTACACATTTCACAGCACTCACCATAGCACATACCCTCCCCAATGTCCATAACCCACCACCCTCTCCCGACCCCTCCCCCTAGCAACCCTCAGTTTGTTTTGTGAGGTTAAGAGTCTCTTATGGTTTGTCTCCCTCCTGATCCCATCTTCTTTCATTTATCCACTGGAGGCTTTTAAGCAGGAGAGCGTCATAGTGTGATTTACATTAAAAAATGAAGTTGATCTGCAAGAAGGTGAGTGGAAGCAGGGAGACTAGCTAAGACTGTTGCCAGAGCCCAGCTGAGCTCAAATGGGCAATTGAGTTGAGGGAGATGGACAAGCTGGAAAGAGCCTGGTGGATGATATGGAGAGATATTCTTGCTGAAGGATGGTGCATGTGCAAAACAGACAGGCATGGGGGAAAGGATAGGGGACATTGGGGTTCACATGTGGTTTGCAATGGCTGCAGCATCAGGTGTGCATTGCATAGAAGGAAGAAATGTAAAACGAGGGTGATCACTAGTTCCCAGAGCAATGAGGGTCTAGCTTGAGAAAACAAGTCCCTCCCTTTTCTGTGTCTCAGTTTCATTCTCAGTAAAATGAAGAGTGGTGTCACAATGTAATCACTAAGACACATTCCATTCTGTGATTCTCCCGCAGCCCTGGAGGTGAAAACTGTTTGAAAAGTCGGCAATGCTGGGGCCTTACATGTGGGTTTTCATGGCCTTGGTGCTGGGAACATGCTTTTAGGAGTTGGAATAATAAATATAACAGATGAATAATGGAAATAGGTGTTGGATGTCACAAGTGTTGAAAGCCCCTTTTAAGGGGGTATACAAAACAGGTCATTCTAGGAGACATGTGACACAGGCAGTGTACTTCCTGTTTTCCTATCCTCATCAGGGTTGAATCTCCCATGAACATGCAGAAATTCCTTACTGTCCTGAGCACACAAAAATCCCTTCTGTAGAAAACAGCTGAGGCCCTGACATAATGATTACCAATTTGGGATTTTGTTTTAAAAGCTTGTTTGACAAACTGAGGATTGCTGGAGAGGAGGGGTGTAGGAGGGGTGAGGTAGCTGGGTGATGGGCATTGGGGAGGGTATGTGCTATGGTAGGTGTTGTGAATTGTGTAATGTGATGAATCACAGACCTGTACACCTGAAACAAATAATACATTATATGTTAATAAAAAATAAAAAAAAAAGTAAAAGGCTGTTTGATAATAGCACCTACTCTGTGCCCCATGTGGGTCCAACCAGTTGATTTGCAGCTAATTTCTGTGATCTGCAACAAGTGGGTGATGAGGTGATGGTTTTCTCCCTATTTTACATATGGGAAGAGTGAGGACCAACCAAAAATGTAAGTGATTGCTTGAGGCCACTGTAAACTTTCTACAGCCCTGGTTGGGATGTAACAGGAAGCACACTAAACTCAGCCTTCAAGGACTGGGCTCTGCCACTGGATAAGATATGACGTTGACTTTCAAACCACTTCACACTTGTTCTTGAGTGATTTCCTGATCTGTGAAATGGGAATAATTGCAGCACCTCAGGGAGCTCTGTGAGCATTGAGACAAATTGTGTAAAGAATCTGGTGCTCCCCAAGCCTAAAGATGTTTTGCAAACCACTGTTATCCAAAGATTTAATATGATCCCCCTGAGTATTTCTAGGCAATTAATTCAGTTTTGTACAAAAATCATTTAATCTGGAGATATTTGTAGCATGGGAGAATTCCTAGGGTTCTTGGATTTCTGTATGTGTGTGGAGGGAGGTGTTGAAGTAAATATTTCCTCTGGAGATTCAAAAACAGTGAGTCAGGAATTTGAACAAGTTGATATTAATTTCAGGCAATATTTTCTTCTGTTTTATGAAGCCAACATGGAAGAAATAAACCAAATGTTTATTAAGTACTCAGCCATGTTCTAGGCCCTCTGGGAGAAGGGGTAAGGTCTGGACATGAGCTGCACTGTTGATTTTCTCAAGGAGCCTGCTGTTGACTGTCTAGTGTAATGACTAGATGGGGTGGGTTTCTGCTGGAGGCAGAGGTTATTCTCTCAGTAAAATCTGGTGTATGTGCA
This sequence comes from Martes martes, assembly GCF_963455335.1. Classification (NCBI taxonomy): domain Eukaryota; kingdom Metazoa; phylum Chordata; class Mammalia; order Carnivora; family Mustelidae; genus Martes; species Martes martes. The sequence continues at coordinate 148,715,374 of NC_137889.1, forward strand.
TGTGTATGTGCATGCATGTGTGTGTGTGAGAGAGGGAGGGAGAGAGAGAGATTATTTCATGTTACTCAAAAGGTCTTGGATTAAATAATGTAGAAAAATCCTGGCCTAGACAGAAGAGATCCATGAGAGGAAAAAGGAATCAGTAAGTTTGTGAGAAATCGTAACTAGTTTTTATATAGTTAGCATGTGGGTAACCAAATATCTGTCAGGGGTCTCCTGGATCTAGGCAAGATGGCCCAAAGGCAGTGATTCTTATGCCTCCATTTAGTAACTAGTATTACATAACTTGTTCTTCACTTTACCAGAAAGATAGTACAACCCATCCACAATATAATTTCAAGGCAAATCAATAAAACCAAGGAAGAAGTAAAAGGGAAGTAACTTAAGATAAAGTAATATGTATAGTATTTTAGTATGTGAGGGCTCAGATCTGATTGCACTAGAGAGATCATGGGCTAATCATACAATTGTGCTCCAGGTCATCTCAGGGACACATCTGGGGCCTTGGTGTGGGCTGTCACTGGGCACCGGTTTTCTGCCACGTGGCTTTTCTCTCTATGCATTGTCCCACTATTCTGTGGTTTAGCCTACGCTTGCATGTGGTAGCTGGCCTCCAGGTGGATGGAACAGAAGCACCAAGCTTTCAATCTCTAGGCTCTGCTGTCACATAGCACGACTTTTCTTGTGTTCTTTCCATCAGAGCAAGACTTGGGGCCAGCCTAAAATATTCTAGGAGTGGGTGGGTGGGAAACAGACTCCTGCTTTACAAGAGGAGTGGAAAAGTCATGTTGCAAATGGGCATGTGGGATGAAAGATCATTGTTGCCATTTGTGGAAACAACCTACCACAGAAGAAGAAGGGTCCTGAAAAGTAAAAATTAAAAAAAATAATCTATTTATTGAATTCTCTGGATATGTCTGGCACTGTGGTAAGGCTTTCTGTGTCCACGATGAGTAAATCTTTGAGCAAGCCTATAAAATCGACATTATTATTATTTCTACCTTGTAAAAAAAATGGACAGAGAGGTGAAGTAACTAATTATGGTCTCATAGTCAATACAGATCTGAGATAGAATTCAGACCCATCTCTGTCTGACTCTGAAACCTGTGGTCTTATCTCTGGTTCATGTAGCAGCTACTTATCTTTTAAGTAATCTATACACCCAAATGTGATGCTTGAACTCACAATCCCAAGATCTAGAAAGGCAAGTTCTACCAACTGAATCAGCCAGGTACCTCTCATGTAGCAGCTTCTTCAAGGGGAAATGCCTTCTGAATAGAGTAATGGAGTTGATTTGAGTATGTGGAAGGATCCAAGGACTGCACACAAAAGATGTTCAATTCCCTGATAGCAGAGAACTGCAGCTATCCACTTGATGCTTTTTAGTTTAGGGAAATGGGGGTAAGTCCAGATGTTGGTCTGTGCACTTGTTCCCACATAGTGGCATTGGCAATTTGTAAGTCTATGTGTTTAAGTGCCTGGAAGATGTTCAGGTCTGTACCTGTACAGAAAATGTGTAGTTCTGGAGTGCCAATTGTCTGAATGACAGCCATATCATTCATGTGCAGAGGATGATTCCTAGTGATCCAGGGGAAAGAAAAGAGGAAAGTGCCAGAATGATGGATGAGACATGTGTTTCCTGGTGGGACAGACATACTAGAACAGTTCATAACTAGGCATTATCTTCCTGCAAGGAGGGAACAATCAAAAGCATCCCTGATTCTTTTGATCTTTGGTCATCATCAAGCAAGGTTAATCTTTTTGGGGGTGTGATACTCAAGTCACAGTTAGTATTTGTTACTGAACTTGATTTAAAAATCATGTCTTTTTGTGAACTGAATCAGTTTGGGATGATCCTTAAGTCAACATTTCTCACAAAGTTCTGTTTGAGGACATAGAGAATCCACCTAGCATCACAGGGTGGAAGCTGATTCTGATTTTTGTTCTACTTGTGTTGTGGCCTGGCTGTGTGAAATGTCTTTCTGAAAAAAGCTTCTACAGCCCCAGAGCTCAAGAGTTTACTCATCTATCCATTCGTTCCCTCACTCAGCCAATATTTTTGGAAGCTGCTAGGGACATTGTCCTAAATATTGTGGATATAGTAATAAACAAAAAGATGGGGCACCTGGGTGGTACAGTCGGTTAAGCATCTGATTCCTCATCTCACCTCAGGTCTTGATATTGGAGTCATGAGTTCAAGCCTTGCCTTAGGGTCCATGCTGGGCATAGAGCCTACTTAAAAGAAATAAAAAAAAGAGGAGGAGGGGCAAGATGGTGGAGAAGGAGGAGACCCTGTTTCAACCAGACCCGTAAAATGAGCTGAATATCTACCAGAACATTCTGAACACCCATGAAATCGGCCTGAGATGTAAGATTATATACTTCTGGATCTCTATGGGTGCTGAAGACATCAGTGGAGAGGTAACACAAAGTGGGAATGCTTGGACTGATATCAGAGGATAAACAGAAGGGAGAGGGAGCCACCAGAAGCCACCCATTGGAAAATAATACCCCAATATGAAAGTGCCCTGAGATGGGGACCAGCATTAACTTGGAGAATGGTTAAAAGCACTCAAAAAAAGCAAAAGATCTTGAGGGGCAACTGGTGGAATCAGGAGGTCATGGGCACAGGCCTAAGCCCATGGTCCAAGAATGGTCACTGCCAGGGACAACATGTTGCAGAGAGTCCAGCAGGGCCTCCAGTCTTTGGTCCCTGAGCCCACAGCTTTCTGCTGCTGCACCACCGCTCACACTCGGCACACTCCTGCCTGCACCTGAGAGAGCCCAATGTGGGCACTGGCTGGCAGTCTCTAGGCCTGCAGCCTTCCGCAAACTGTGTGGCCCCAAGGTCTGAGCGCACCCAGCCCACACCTGAGAGAACCCTGAGGTTCTCTGTGCTGAGGGCAGGGTCCCTTGGCCTGCAGCCTTCCATGACCCTCACCTCCGCTGGGTGTGAGGGCACCAGGTGTGGGCATGGACCACAGACAGCAGTCCCAGCAATGGCAGCCACCTGGGTTCAAGCTTGCCCGGACCAATATCGCTCATGGTTTTATTGGCATGGGGGGGTGCAGAGACAAGTGGGGTACTTGGGCGACCACTGAGGCAGTGACTGGGGGTTGTGCACTGCCTGTGGGAGCCTGCGGTGTTCAGAAGAGTTTGCAGAGGGGGAGTCTGTGTGTTCTGGACCACTGGAACAGTCTGAGGCTTCTCTCTGAGGCAGACGTCTGGGTACTGGACAGTTTGCTTTCCACTAAACCTCCAAAATGTTGCAAAAAGATGCCAAAGAACAAAAACTTTCAGAGAACAAAAGCCTGAAAAACCAGTTTCCACAGAGCCAAACCCCTTGATAGAGGGCAGGGTGACTCAGCCCAAGCAGGACTGACTGAGAAACAATGTGGCAGGCCCCTCCCCAAACAGTTCCAATGTCAGAATTATTGGGATCCCTGAGGGGGTGGAGAAAGAGAGAAGACTACAAGATACAGTTGAAAAAATTCTGGATGAAAATTTCCCTAATCTGGGGAATGGAACAAGTGCATATCCTAGGGGCAGAAAGGGCACCTCCCCCCCAAGATCGACACATCTAGAAAGACCACCAGACACTTAATTGTGAAATTCCTGACTCATAATTTTAGAAAAGAGATCCTAAAGGCAGCTAGGGGGAAGAGATTCCTTACATACAGAGGAAGGTCCATCAGAATAACGTCAGACTTGTCCACAGAAACCTGGCAAGCCTAAAAGGCTTGGCAAGACGTATTCAGGGCACCAAATGAGAAGAACATTCAGCCAAGAATATGTTATCCATAAGGCTGACATTCAAAATGGTTGGAGAGATAAAGAGCTTCCAGACTGGCAAGGTTTAAAAGAGTATGTGACCACCAAGTTGTCACTACAAGAAATATTAAGGGGGGTTCTATAAGAGAAAAAAGAACCTGAGTGACCTTTGAGCAGAAATTTACAAAGACATCTATAGAATTGAGTACTTCTCCAGCAACATGATGTCAATAAAAACTTACCTTTCAGTAATCACTCTCAACATGAATGGCCAAAATGCTCCTATAAAACAGCACAAGGTTGCAGACTGGGTAAAATGACAGGACTGTCCATATGTTGTCTACAAGAGACAAATTTGGAAGCTAAAGATACATCCAAACTAAAAGCGAAGGGATGGAGAACCATCTTTCATGTCAATGGGCCTCAAAAGAAAGCTAGGGTAGTGATTCTCATATCAAATAAATGAGATTTTAAACTAAAGACTGTAGTCAGAGATACAGAAGAACACTACATCATTCTTAGAGGGTCTATCCACCAAGAAGATCTAACAATTGTAAATATTTATGCCCCCAGTATAGAAGAGGCCAACTACATAAGCCAACTGTTAATCAAAATAAAGAGTCATATTGATATGAATGCATTAATTGTAGGGGATCTTAACACACCACTCTCAGCAAAAGACAGATAATCTAAGCAGAAAATCAATAAAATAACAAGAGCTTTGAATGACACATTGGACCAGATGGACTTCATAGATATATACAGAACATTCCATCCTAAAACAATAGAACACTCATTCTTCTTAAGCACACGTGGAACTTTCTCCAAAATAGACCACATACTGGGTCACAAATCAAGGCTCAACTGATACCAAAAGATTGAGATTATTCCCTGCATATTATCAGACCACAATGCTTTGAAAACGGAACTCAACAGCAATAAAAAGTTTGGAAGGAATTCAAACACTTGGAAGCTAAAGACCATCTTGCTCAAGAATGTTTGGATCAATCAAGAAATCAAAGAAGAACTTAAACAATTCATGTAAACCAATGAGAATGAAGACACATCAGTCCAAAACCTATGGGATATGGCAAAGGTGGTCCTAAGGGGGAAATACATAGCCATCCAAGCTTCACTCAAAAAAATGGAAAAATCCCTAATACATCAACTCTCTATACACCATAAAGAACTGGAAAATCAACAACAAATTGAGCCAACCCCACACACAGAAGGGAAATAATTAAGATTAGAGCAGAGACCAATGAGTTAGAAACTAGAGATACAGTAGAACATATCAACAAAAACTAGAAGCTGGTTCTTTGAAAGAATTAATAAGATTGAGAAACCACTGGCCAAAATAATCCAAAAGAAAAGGAGAGGAACCAAATTAATAAAATTATGAATGAAAGGGGAGAGATCACGAGTTAAATAGGAACAATCATCAGAAATTATTATCAACAACTATATGCCAATAAGTTAAGCAACCTAGAAGAAATGGATGCATTCCTGGAAACCTATAAACTTCCAAGACTGAAACAGGAAGAAATTGACAACCTAAATAGACCAATATCTAGTAACGAGATTGAAGCAGTGATCAAAAATCTCCCCCCAAAACAAGAGCCCAGGACCTGATGGATTCCCTAGGGAATTCTAAAAAAACGTTCAAAGAAGAAATAATACCTATTCTTCTGAAGCTATTCCAAAAAACAGAAAAAGAAGGAAAACTTCCAGATTCTTTCTATGAAGCCAGCAGTACTCTGGTCCCCAAACCAGGCAAAGACCACATCAAAAAGGAGAATTTCAGACCAATATCTCTGATGAATATGGATGCCAAAATTCTCAACAACATCCTAGCTGATAGGATCCAACAGTACATTGAAGAGATTATCCACCATGACCAGGTGGGATTTATCCATGGGATGCAAGGTGGCTCAACATCATAAGTCAATCAATGTGATAGAACAAATTGATAAGAGAGAGAGAGAAGAAGAACATGGTCTTTTCAACTGATGCAGAAAAAGCATTTGACAAAATACAGCATGCATTCCTGATTAAAACTCTTCAAAGTATAGGGATAGAGGGAATATTACTTAACTTCATAAAATCTATCTATGAAAAACACAGAGCGAATATCATTCTCAATGGGGAAAAGCTGACAGTCTTCTCTCTGGGATCAGGAACACAACAAGAATGCCCACTTTCACCACTCTTGTTCAACATAGTACTAGAAATCCTAGCAACAGTAATCAGACAACAAAAAGAAATAAAATGTATTCAAATTGGCAAAAAAGAAGTCAAACTCTCTCTCTTCACAGATGACATGATACTTTATATGGAAAACCCAAAAGATTCCACCTGAAACTACTAGAACTCATACAGCAATTCAGTAATGTGGCAGGATACAAAATCAATGTACAGAAATCAGTTGCTTTCTTATACACTAACAATAAAAATACAGAAAGGGAAGTTAGAGAATTGATTCCATTTACTATGGCACTGAGAACCATAAGATACCTGGGAATAAACCTAACCAAAGAGGTAAAGGATCTGTACTCTAGGAACTACAGAACACTCATGACAGGAATTGAAGAAGACACAAAAAGATGGAAGAGCATTCCATGCTGATGGATTGGAAGAATAAACATTGTTAAAATATCTATACTGCCCAGAGAAATCTATGCTTTTAATGCCATCCCAATCAAAATTCCATTGGCATTTTTCAAAGTGCCAGAACAAAGAATCCTAAAATTTTTATGGAATCAGAAGAGACCCCGAATTGCTAAGGAAATGTTGAAAAAGAAAAACAAAGCTGGGAGCATCACGTTGCCTGATTTCAAACTTTACTATAAAGCTGTGATCACCAAGACAGCATGGTACTGGCACAAAAACAGACACATAGACCAGTGGGGAGAGCCCAGATATGGACCCACAACTCTATGGTCAAATAACCTTCGACAAAGGAAGAAAAGAATATTCAGTGGAAAAGAGACAGTCTCTTCAATAAATGGTGCTGGGAAAATTGGACAGCTCTGTATAGAAGAATGAACCTCATCCATTCTCTTACACTGTACACATAGATAAACTCGAAATGGATAAAAGACCTCAATGTGAGGCAGGAATCTATCTAAATCCTAGAGGAGAACATAGGCAGTAACCTCTTTGACATCGGCCACACAAACTTCTTTCAAGACATGTCTCCAAAGGCAAAGGAAACAAAACTGAAAATGAACTTTTGAGACTTCATCAAGATCAAATCTTCTGCATGGTAAAGGAAACAGTCAACAAAACAAAGAGGCAACCCACAGAATGGGAGAAGATATTTGCAAATGACACTACAGACAAAGGGTTGATATTCAAGATTGATAAAGGACTCCTTAAACTCAACACACACAAAACAGATAATAACGTAAAAAAATGGGCAGAAGACATGAACAGACACTTCTCCAAAGAAGACATACAAGTGTCTAACAGACACATGAAAAAATGTTCATCATCACTAACCATCAGGGAGATTCGAATCAAAACCACATTGAGATACCACCTTATACCTGTTAGAATGGCCAAAATTAATAAGATAAGAAACAACAAGTGTTGGAGAGGATATGGAGAAAGGGGAACCCTCTTACACTGCTGGTGGGAATGTAAGTTGGTGTAGCCACTTTGGAAAACTGTGTGGATATTCCTTAAGAAATAAAAATAGAGCTTCCCTATGACCCTGCAATAGCACTACTTGGTATTTACCCCAAAGATACAGATGCAGTGAAAAGAAGGGCCATACGTATTCCCAATGTTTATAGAAGTAATGGCCACAATCGCCAAGTTGTGGAAAGAGTCAAGATGCCCTTCAACAGATGAATGGATAAAGAAGATATGGTTCATATATACAATAGAATATTATGCCTCTGTCAGAAAGGATGAATACCCAGTTTTTGTATCAACATGGGCGGGTCTGGAGGAGATTATGCTGAGTGAAATAAGTCAAGCAGAGAAAGTCAATTATCTTATGGTTTCACTTATTTGTGGAACATAAGAAATAACATGGAGGACATTAGGAGAAGGAAAGGACAAGTGAGTTGGGGGAAATTGGAAGGGAAGATGAACCATGATAGACTGTGGACTCTGAGATACAAGTGGAGGGGTTTGGAAGGGAGGGGGGTGGAGGTATGGGTGATCATGGTGGTGCGTATTAAGGAGGGTAGGTATTGCATTGAACACTGGGGTGGTGCATAAACAATGAATCTTGGAACACTGAAAAAATAAAATAAAATTAAAAATAAGTAAAATAAATATAAATAAAATAAAATAAAATAAAAATAAAATAAAAATTAAAAAATAAAAAAAAGATATGGAACTTATATTCTAATTGTGTGGGTGGGCTCTAGACATTATGCACTATGTCATATGATAATAGTGTTAAGAAGAAAAATAAAACCAAGGAAGAGGACACAGAATGATAGTGCAAAACTGTTTTGGACAGGTTATTTAGGGGAATCCTCTTACTATACTAACACTGGAGTGTAGACCTCTGTGAAATGCAGGTGACAGCTAAGAGGATGTCATGAGGAATCAATTCTCAGACACGGAGAGCAGTCAGGACAAACTCCTGGAGGTAGACATGTGCTTGGGTGGGTCAGGAACATCCTTGAGGCTCTCATGTGGCAGGAGCAAAGTAAGAGAGGGGCCCCAGTAGGAGATGAGGTCAGCGAGGAAGGGAGTCAGTCTTAGACACCAGTGGCCTTTCAGGACTGGGTAATGACTTCTAATTTATTCTCAGTGATACCAAAATCTATTGAAGAGTTTTGAACAGAGGAGAGAGAGAATTTGATTTATAGTTTTAGAAGGTCATTCTGGCTCTTATACAGGAAACAGAGTGTAAGGGGGCAAGGACAGAAAAAGGAAGGGTTGCTGACTAGTTCAAAGACTGCTGTAATAATAATCCAAAAAAGGAATTATGGCAGCTTTGACTGGAGTGATAACAGAAAGTTGTGAGAAGTGGTCTGATTATAGATATTCTTCAAAATTAAGGCCAACAGGGATTTGTTGGAAACAAAGTGCAGGATGGGAGTGAAGAATAACTTTAACTTTTCAACTTGAGAAACTGTAAGGATGGAGCTACCATTTACTCAGATGGGAAGACTACAGTAAGGGCAGGTTGGGAGAAAAGGAGAAGGAGCTGAGTTTTAAAAAAAATGTGAAGTTTGAGATGCCTATGAGACATCTAGGGGAATATTTTAAATTGGAAGTTGAATGTAGGAGTTTAGAGTTCAGGGGATATGTCCAGGTTAGTGATGAGTATTTGGATATCACCAGCATATAAATGATATTTAAAGCCATGGGATTGGACGAGTTGATCTATCCAAGAAAGTAAATGTAGATAAATAAGAACAGAGATCCGAAGGACAGGTCTTTGAATACTCCAACATTCATAAGTCAGGAAAACCAGTGAATGAACCTGAGGAGTGGCCAGTGTGTTAGGAGGAAAGCCAAGTGATAATCCCAAAGGTAAGTAAAGGAAATATATCAAGGATTAGAGAGTGGTCATCATGTTAAATGTAGCTGATAGGCTACATCTGATCAGAATTGAGAATTGGTTTTGAATGGCAGAGTAAAGGCCATTCTGACCCTGATTGAATTAGTTTTGGTGAGGATATGAAGTTGAAAGCCTAACTTGAGGATGTTCAAGAGAAGACGGAAAGTGCAGACAGAACATGGACCACTCTTGGAAGAGTTTTTCTGTGAAAGAAATGGACTGTAGTTGAAATTGGTTGATGGGGGACATTATATTATATTTGTATGCTGCTGGTAATGAACAATAAGGGGAAATGATTGATGACAGAAGAAACGGAGATTTGTTGGAGCAATTTCCTTGAGTTAGTGAAATAGGATAGGAACTAATTCACATGTGGAAGTTTTGGCCATGGATGGGAGCATGCCATTATTGTATGGGAAGAGATGCAGTATGTATGGTTCAAGCATATTGTGTGGTAGATTTGTGTGAAACATTTGTGTGGTTATCTTCTGGTGACTCTACTGTCTCAATTAAATAAAATGCAAGGTCATCCACTAAGAATAAGGAAGTGGCAAAAATGGCAGAACTTTGAGGAGGGATAAGAAGATGAGAAACAGGCAGCCAAACAGGCAGAGATGTTTGAAGAAGGGCATGTGGTACATTTTGTGAACAGCAGTGAGACTCTCTGGAGGTCACTACTCAGGAATTCAAAGTGGAATCACCCATGTGCTTGTGTTTTCCTCCAGCTATCTTTGCAGGCACAAAAGGAGGTTAAGAATTAATTTTAAGCATTTTTTTGTTCATTTTTTGCTTTTCCCTAAGGAAGAGTGAGGGGAGAAAAGATGCCTGTCTATGTAGAGAACTGGTTATAATGATGGGCTGTGGATTTTTACATGACTAAAAACAAAAAGGTGAGGGATGAGGAACACTAAATTGAATGAATTTTAATCTGGTTGTAACTGAGGGATTGTTGAAATGTGAGCACAGCAGGAGAGAGCTGGAGATGGAGTTGGTAGTAAGTGTAAGCAGGATTCTTCCAGCTGATCTTTTAGAGGGATAGCAATAGAAGGTGGTCATCTGGGATATGACATGGGATGGGTTTGTGAGACGAGATAGAGGACACAATTGTTGTAGGAGAGAAAGTCAAAGAATTGAGAAGCTAGAGTGTTGGATGGATCATCTATATTGATACTGAAAATACCAACCTGAAACTCTATATTGCTACTTACTAGGGTGATTCCCTAAATGCTTAATTCTCAGGGAATATTTATTGAATGAAATATTCCAAAATGATAGTCAAGTTGCAGTTTCAGACTAGTTTCTTGTGTGCACAGTTGAAGCAAAATAAATAGATCCTATTTCACAGTGAGCCAAAGTGAGGATACTAATCTCTAAAAATAGAGTATAGCAAATTAGCTCTTTGGGGGAATTACTTGGCAAATTCTCCTTCCTTGGACCCTGCAAAACTTAGCTTCCCAAACACAACAGAATGAATTCACACAACATCAACAAGAAATTTTATCTTTAAAAATGTTTCTATTTCTATATAATTAGGTCTTTGGAAGGAAGACAAACATAAGCAGAGGGTATTGTGTACAGAGAAGGTGATTAAGGGGAAAAGAGTCAATGGAATTTGGATTTTTCCTCTTCATTATGATGGTTCCTAGAGTTTAGCAATTTTTTTCTTTTTGGTCCCAATTAAAAGTAAGAGCTTTGAAGCTGACCTTCCCTTAGAAATAGTGGGTACTGTGAGAATGCAGGGCTGTATTTATACTGATAAATGGGTTGTGTTTCTGACTTTTGGGGTTGGTTTATTTGATAGGTGAAATGTATTTTCCCATGGAAATAATTTTACACGTGGAAGTCAGTTTCCTGGCAAGTCATTGTCTTCATAATGAACCCAAAATAGTGAGTATTATTTTGTTTTGTCTTAATAGAAAGGGTTGTGATATTTTATAATACTATGTTAATATATTTAGAAAGAGGATTGTCTCCCCTTTCCTCTGGAGCTAGCTTATTTGATATATAACTACACCAATATGTCTTTCCTTTTAAGGAAAAACCGAGGACCAGTTTGGAGTGTTGAAAGTGATTCTTTCATTTGGCCAACATCTTAGTTTCCTCTAGAAGTAGAATCTCCTGAGAAATATGAGGGAAAGATAGAGGTAGGTCCTTTCAGTGGCCTATTTTGGCTTTGAGTTCAAGCATCATTCTACAATTAAGCTCTACCAGTAATAAAGCAGACACTGTATTTTTTTTTATTAAATTTTTTATTTATTTTCAGCGTAACAGTATTCATTGTTTTTTCACCACACCCAGTGCTCCATGCAATCTGTGCCCTCCCTAATACCCAACACCTGGTTCCCCCACCCTCCCACCCCCGCCCCTTCAAAACCCTCAGGTTGTTTTTCAGAGTCCATAGTCTCTCATGGTTCACCTCTCCTTCCAATTTCCCTCAACTCCCTTCTCCTCTCCATCTACCCTTGTCCTCTATATTATTTGTTATGCTCCACCAATAAGTGAAACCATATGATACTTGACTTTCTCTGTTTGACTTATTTCACTCAGCATAATCTCTTCCAGTCCTGTCCATGTTGCTACAAAAGTTGGGTATTCGTCCTTTCTGATGGAGGCATAATACTCCATAGTGTATATGGACCACATCTTCCTTATCCATTCACCCGTTGAAGGGCATCTTGGTTCTTTCCACAGTTTGGCGACCGTGGCATTGCTGCTATAAAAATTGGGGTACATATGGCCCTTCTTTTCACTACATCTGTATCTTTGGGGTAAATACCCAGCAGTGCAATTGCAGGGTCATAGGGAAGATCTATTTTTAATTTCCTGAGGAATCTCCACACTGTTCTCCAAAGTGGCTGCACCAGTTTGCATTCCCACCAACAGTGGAAGAGGGTTCCCCTTTCTCCACATCCTCTCCAACACACGTTGTTTCCTGTCTTGCTAATTTTGGCCATTCTAACTGGTGTAAGGTGGTATCTCAATGTGGTTTTGATTTGAATCTCCCTGATGGCTAGTGATGATGAACATTTTTTCATGTGTCTGGTAGCCATTTGTATGTCTTCATTGGAGAAGTGTCTGTTCATATCTTCTGCCCATTTTTAAATATGATTATTTGTTTTGTGTGTGTTGAGTTTGAGGAGTTCTTTATAGATCCTGGATATCAACCTTTTGTCTGTACTGTCATTTGCAAATATCTTCTCCCATTCCGTGGGTTGCCTCTTTGTTTTGATGACTGTTTCTTTTGCTATGCAGAAGCTTTTGATCTTGATGAAGTCCCAAAAGTTCATCTTTGCCTTTGTTTCCTTTGCTTTTGGAGACATATCTTGAAAGAAGTTGCTGTGGCTGATATCAAAGAGGTTACTGCCTATGTTCTCCTCTAGGATTCTGATGGATTCCTGTCTCACGTTGAGGCCTTTTATCCATTTTGAGTTTATCTTTGTGTACGGTGTAAGAGAATGGTCGAGTTTCATTCTTCTACATATAGCTGTCCAGTTTTCCCAGCACCATTTATTGAAGAGACTGTCTTTTTTCCATTGTATATTTTTTCCTGCTTTGTCGAAGATTATTGGACCATAGAGTTGAGGGTCCATATCTGGACTCTCTAATTTGTTCCACTGGTCTATATGTCTGTTTTTATGCCAGTACCATGCTGTCTTGGTGATCACAGCTTTGTAGTAAAGCTTGAAAACATGTAACGTTATGCCGCCAGTTTTATTTTTCTTTTTCAACATTTCCTTAGCAATTTGGGTTCTCTTCTGATTCCATACAAATTTTAGGATTATTTGCTCCAGCTCTTTGAAAAATACCGGTGGAATTTTGATTGGAATGGCATTAAAAGTATAGATTGCTCTGGGCAGTATAGACATTTTAACGATGTTTATTCTTCTGATCCAAGAGCATGGAATGGTCTTCCATCTTTTTGTGTCTTCTTCAATTTCTTTCGGGAGTGTTCTGTAGTTCCTCGAGTACAGATCTTTAACCTCTTTGGTTAGGTTTATTCCGAGGTATCTTATGGTTTTTGGTGCTATAGTAAATGGAATCGATTCTCTAATTTGCCTTTCTGTATTTTCATTGTTAGTGTATAAGAAAGCCACTGATTTCTGGACATTGACTTTGTATCCTGCTACATTACTGAATTGCTGTATGAGTTCTAGTAGTTTGGGGGTGGAGTCTTTCGGGTTTTCCATATAAAGAATCATGTCATCTGCGAAGAGAGAGAGTTTGACTTCTTCCTTGCCAATTTGGATACCTTTTATTTCTCTTTGTTGTCTGATTGCTGTTGCTAGGACTTCTAATACTATGTTGAACAAGAGTGGTGAGAGTGGGCATCCTTAAAGCAGACACTGTATTTTAATTCCTGTCTAGAACCTGTGTCTACATTCCAAATGGATCAGAATCCTTAGGAGAGAATAATGTGGTATATTGGTATCCTCAAGCTTCAACAATATTATATAGCACCAGACCAAGCTGCACTTGGGTGGTGCCCTTCACGGATGCAAGTGAAGTCAGACTTGTCCACCAAATTCATCTGCTGCCTGTCTTTCCCTCACTCTTTGAGAGTTTCTCCCCACCATTGACACTATGTCTCCTCTGCTCCTCTTTCACACCCTTCCCCTGCCATCACTGTTATGTCCCTGAAGGGGATATATGGTGTAATTTAGAGAGCTCTGGCAAGAGAATTCCCACCTCATTACCATTCAGGCTGTTTACAAATGTACCCATCTATTCTTTTTTGGAAACCAGTGTGGTTTGGGGAAAAGATATAACTTTGGAGTGGACAATTTGATTTTGACTTGGGTTGACTATCTACTTGTTTTGGAATTTGGGAAACTTCATTAACTGTCTGAGACTTGGTTTCCTCATATGCAAAATAGAAGATGCCAAATTTGACACGACTTGAGGAGTTGCTCTGTGGATTGAATGTTTTCACCAGTATCTAACACTGTTTCTGTAACAATTAGGTATATTAGCATGGATACCACCTCCCTCTTACCAACTTTAATGGTAGCATTTATCTACATTTTATAAAATGAGACACCTGGGACTCTGAGTGGGTAAGTAAATTGTAGAGCTGGGAATCACACCCATGTTCATCTTACTCCCATTACATTACAAGCTCAGCACCCTCCCAGAGGACCCTTCATGTCATCCACGAGGATGAAGTATTAACTGAGGTTGCTGCTGGTGCTGTCGCACAGCCACGGTCCCAAAATGCCCCTGTCAGACAGCAGGAGGATGGCTTTTAAGCAGAATGGGCACTGACTGCAGGCTCATTCCAAGAGTAATCATGACTTTTGGTGATAAAATTTTTAAAAAGAAATGAGATCATTTTCTTTCTTTTTGAGATATCAGTAGGCCCCATTAAAAATGGTTATTTTTTCAAACAATGATTAGAAAAAGCCATACTGGGTAGAATGCCAAATCCAAGAATCTCAGATTAGATATGACTCTCAAAACTAAAAGACCATATATTTAGTAAAAAAGTGGAGAGAAACATGTAAGACACATCATTTTTTCTTTTATTTATTTATTTTTAAAGATTTTATTTATGAGAGAGAGAGAGAGAGAGAGAGAGCATGAGCAGGGAAGAAGGAAAAACAGAAGCTGAGCAGGGGGTCTGGTGTAGGACTTGATCTCAGGACCCTGGAATCATGATCTGAGCCAAAGGCAGAGGCCTAACTGACTGTGCCACCCAGGAGGCCCTCATTTTGGCTTTTTAATAACTGGGAATGAGACAGAACTTTTTAAAAGACAAAGATAAAGATATGGCCAGTCGTGGCTCCTTGTGTGGAAGGAAAGCACCACAAATCTCCTGAAGTCCACTGATCTGAGTAAGAGTAAATTTGTCACCACACACCAGGTGCACACATTTCAATCACCAACAAAACAGATAGGAGGAATTACTAGGGCTTCAGAAGGTTTTGGGTTACAAGTAACTTCTTGATGAGAAAGTCAGTATTGGAAATATTTTCTGTGTTAAAGAAATTAAAAATTTTAAAAAGTTGACTGTATCTTTCCAAGGATGAAGTTGTCTTCCAAGAATTTATTTTACTTGCAGAAGTGACAGGTAGGGTGACAAAGTGATGGAAAAAGAGGAGGAATGAAAATGACTGAAGGAGATCACAAGATGGAGAGATGCCAAAAGGATAAAAGAGAGTGATGCCAATAGAGAGAGAGAGACATGATGTATTGCAAGGAAAAAAGAAAACACTATGGTCTGGGGTGGCTTCCAGACAACTCTACCAACTTCATTTGCTTTTTTCATCAGAAACTCTGGGGGAAAGGCATAATCATTTCTCAATCGGAATTTAATTCCTTTGTAGCTGTGTAGGTGGTAAATAAGTTTGGATTACTGTGCTGGTCTTCCGTGTTCCAGGTATCCTCTTGTCTCATCCCTACATTGCAGCCATCTGGCAGTAATAACTCTCTGTGTGGTTTCACTCTGTGGGTGGAGAGGGAGAGTGACATGCTTCTTTATTCAGGGAACTTTGCATATAGTTTTGGTTCTAAGAAGGACCCTGGCACTAAAGACGTAGATTCACTCTCAGAAAGCATAAGTCTCATGGAAACAGGTATTTTTAGATAGGACCTTCTTGGAATTAGATGCTTCCAACACCACAAGCAAGCCTATGTGAGCTTGGGCAAGAGTTTGATTGCTCTGTGTCTCAGTTTGCTCATCCATAAAGAAGAGGATAATGCCCTTGTAGGATTTTGTAAAGGACAAATGCAATTATAGGTGTAAAAGGCACATAGTGTCTGGCACATAGGAAATTGAATCAATCAGGGTTCATTCAGAAAGCAGAAATTCTAACTGACATCTTAACAGAAGAGAATTTAATATAGGGGATTGATAAAATAGGGATTGGAGGAACAAATGGGAAAAACAAAACAAAACAAAACAAAAGCCAGCCAACAAACAAAAGCCAAAAGTCCCCACGAGGTAGCACAGGCATAGTAACTGGAGAATGAAGGAATGTGGTGGGGTTATCAGAATGTGGACCCGAGGAGGAGGAGCTCACAACCCAAGCCTCTAGGAGGGGACACCAGCCAGCACCATGTGTTTCTGAGGAAGCACAGTGAGACCAATCTTGAGAGTGTGGGAAACTAACAAACAAACTGGAAACAAAAACAAACTGCTTCTGCCCAGGTAAAGAGCTCTTGCCTGTGTGACACAGACAGGAACAGAGAGTTAAGCAGGAGGGAGCTTGTTGTCTCTTCCTCTTCCACGGTCTCCCGTCTTTCTAGCAGCCCAGTGGGCAGGGCATGGAAGAGAACACTTGGCAACAAAGAAATATGGTTTATCACCTCAATCCCAACATTAGAGCAGAACACAGAAGGGTGGATATGGAGTTGAGAGGCAGTAGTTTAATAACTTGGACACAAGTGCTCAATAAATATTGGCCACACTCTTTAACTGGCATCTCCTCCCCACCTCCCCTCCCTCTTTTATTTTTTCCCCCAGTAATCTTGATTTTTTTTTTTTCTGTATACTGAAAGATAAAACCAAGGATGGCAAGGAAAAGAGCCCATGGATCTCAGCAGAAGAAAAGAATAAAGAGAGAAAGAGCCTAGTCTCACAAGAAGTTGGAAGCTTTGGTTGTAGGATCATACTTCAGTTTTTTTGGCAGATCAGATTTTGAGTCACTTTGTGTGACTCTCTCATAAGGGAAATTTGCTGATGCCTTGAGTGAAGAGCTTTTCTATTAAACAGGAAATGTTTCTCATACAAAAGTCAGGGTAGGGCCGCCTGGGTGGCTCAGTGGGTTAAGCCTCTGCCTTTTGCTCAGGTCATGATCTTAGGGTCTTGGGATCAAGCCATGCATTGGGCTCTCTGCTCAGCGGGGAGCCTGCTTCCCCTTCTCTCTCTGCTTGCCTCTCTGCTTACTTGTGATCTCTGTCTGTCAAATAAATAAATAAATAAAATCTTTAGGAAAAAAAAAAGTCAGGATAAAGTTAATGCATTGCTCTCTCATTAGTACATTTGCCCTAGAGGAGGGAGGACAGGCAGCTGAACCTTTCTCAGGAAGGAGAGAAGAGCATAGGTAGAGATACCTGCTGGGTGGGACTGGAAAGGCAAGCGAGAGGAGAGGCTGGGATGTAGCCAACACACTGGTCTGCATGTGTCAGCCTGATGTGTACTGTGTGGCTGCTTCTGGATCACAGTAGGTGTGCTCGGGATTCAAAGACATTCAAGACGCAGTTATCACTCTTGTAGAGCTCCAAGAAAGCAAGTACAAAATGCCTAAATGTTAGAATCAGTCCTACCTCGAGAGGTCACAGCCAATCCTTTCTTCTTCACTGGATCAGCTCCATTTCTTTGTCCTTTTCAAACCTCAGGTTTTTATTTTTATTTTTTATTTTATAAACTGACAATAGCCAATGGGTTTTCTATGTAGAAAATAATTTAAAGTTATTTAAAAAAACTCAGTGAGGATGAAGAAAATACATAATTTTGTCATTTCATGATGGTCAAATACCACTCTACAAAACCCGACAATTTGGGGGAGGATAGTCATTTGGATAGTGACCTATCTATCTATCCATCTGTCTGTTTATCTATCCATCCATCCATCCATCCATCCATCTGTCCATTGTCCTATTTCTTCTGTTTATCCAGTCCACAAATCTCTAGAGTGCCTATTACAGAACAGCAGACCTGGTACACAGTGCTGGGACTATTACAGATGACAATATAGTTTCTGCCCTGAGACTCTAGCAGAGAGACAGGGATACAAAAACTAAATTATAACAAAATGGCACGTGTTTTTATAGAAGCATGAACAAGATACAAATTTCTTGGTATGAAAGATATTATTATTATTATTACTTTAAAATTTTATTTTATTTTTTCAGTGTTCTAAGTTTCATTGTTTATGCACCACATCCAGTGCTCCTTACAATACGTACCCTCCTTAATACTCACCACCAGGCTCACCCAACCCTCCACCTTCTTCCCTCAAAACCCACAGTTTGTTTCTCAGAGTCCACAGTCTCTCATGGTTTGTCCCCCCTTCCAATTTCCCCCAACTCATTTTGCCTCTCCATCTCCCAATGTGCTTGTGTTATTCCTTTGGCTCCAGAAGTAAGTGAAAGCATATGATAATTGACTCTCTCTGCTCGAGTTATTTCACTCAGCATAATCTCTTCCAGTCCTGTCCATGTTGATACAAAACTTGGGTATTCATCCTTTCTGATGGAGGCATAATATTCCATTGTATATATGGACCATATCTTCTTTTTCCATTCATCTGTTGAAGGACATCTTGGCTCTTCCCACAGTTTGGTGATTGTGGCCATTGCTGCTATGAACATTGGGGTACGGATGGCCCTTCTGGTATGAAAGATATTATTAAAAGTAAAACTAAAGCAATAGGAAAACAATTCCTAGGATGTTCAGTGTAGCACCTTAACCAGGTGGTGAAGAGCCTAGTCTCAGATCCTGGATCTTGCCATTACTGGCTCTGTCAGCAAGAGCCTTAATTTTTTTTATGGCTTTATTATTTCTTTAAAGATTTATTTATTTGAGGGGGGCAGGGGCAGAAGGGGAGGGAAAGAGACTCCATGCTGAGCACAGAGCTCAATGTGGGGCTTGATCTCAGGACCCTGAGTTAAAGTTAAGAGTGGGCCACGTAACTGACTGAGCCACCAGGCGCCCCTATGCCTTTATTTATTTATTTATTTATTTATTTAATATTTAGAATGGACTAACAGTACTTAGCTTATAAAATTACAAGTATAGTTAAATGATTCAACACATATAAAGCAATTAGAATCATATCTAGCATATAAAAAGCATTAAAATGTTGGCTAATATTAATATTTGTGTATTAACTTAGAGTTTAAATTCATCATTGCATTTAATCCTTAAAACCTCTCCTTGCCCTGGGAAAAAAGGCAGAATTGTTATTACTTTCCAAACAGGGAGAGTGAGGTCCAGGGAGGTTATTTTTTGGGGAAAAGCCACAGAACATCACAGCAGTGGAGCTGGAAATCTATCTCAGTGCTTCTTCTATAATGTTCTTTCTGTTATGCCATGAAGCATAATAGGTTGACTTGGAAAAGCTACTGTTGTTCCCCAAGCATCAGAGTGACTGACTGACTGCAGCTGGGCTGACTGTAAACACAGCCAAACGACACAGGCTGTAGCCTAACCCAGTCACTGCTGCTTTGCCCACATCTGCCACTCAATATGAGGCCCCCGGTGATGAAGGGACAGAAGGCGTGGGTCAGGGAGCTGCCAAACACCAAACATACATCTTAATTGGTTACAGACAGTCACCTCTGTCCAAATCCTTGATGGGAAAATGGTTCCCACAGGGGTCCAGAGAATTAGGAATTCAATGTCCTTTTCACATCAAAACTGGCTTTGGAGTCTGAAATCACTCAAGAGTAGCTATTTTTGATTAATATTCTATTCCACATGTGGGTAGGTTTTCTAGATTGCTCCATTCAGCATTGGGGTTGGGTCCTGGGAAAATGCATCAGAGCTCTGAGCACTGAGAACCTGAGGCTGAGAGAACAACAGGAAATGGTGCAGAAGCCCAGGACTTACCAGGAAAGGAAGCACAGACCACAACTTGTGGCTGCCTCTGAATGAAGGGGGTGTAGTGATTATGAAATGGGACTTGGAAGACTTGTGGGCCTGTTCATTTAAGTTCATCTCTCTCTCTCTCTCTTTTTTTTTAATGTAAACTTTTTGTGTTCTTTTTTTTTCTTTTTAAAGATTTTATTTATTTATTTTTCAGAGAGAGAGAGAGAGAGAGAGAGAGCATAAGCAGGGGGAATGACAGGCAGAACAGGCAGAGGGAGAAGCAGGCTCGCTGTTAGCAAGGAGCCCGATGCAGAACTTGATCCCAGGACCCTGGGATCCTGACTTAAGCCAAAGGCAGCTGCTTAACTGACTGAGCCATTCTGAATCATAAGAGTATGTTTTATTTTTTTTTTTACACATGTATAAATAGTTTTAAAGTTTTGCCTTTAATATTTAAATATATAAACTATTCAGAATCAATGTTTATATATGTGTTTACATCCATGATGCAGATATCCACTGCACTTATTTTTTAAAACAAGTGATTGATTCTCACAGTACCATTTACTGAGTGGTCCATATTGTCTCATATAACCTGAAATACCGACTCTGATGTATATCACATTTCTGAAGGTAATGATTATTTTAATTAATGATAGATTAATTGAAAAAAAAATCTATATGAAACTCTGTGAAGTATGCATTTGTATCTTTGTTTTACATAGAACTTGGCCAGAGTTGCATGGAAAAATGACACAAATCCTTTTGACAGCAATGTCCATGCTCCTAACACTTGGGGAAATGAGAAAGTCAAGTCATGCTGGGATTAGGGGAAACCAGGAGTTATTTCCACAAAAAATTAGAAGCCACCAAAATGCTTTCAGCAGGACAATGACATACTTTGATTTCCATTTGAATGAGTCTTTAGAATTGGATACAAGTAGGTCATGAGAAGGAAGTCGTGGTTTGGGGAGACATCAGTTTGTTGGCTCTTACAGTGGTCCAGATGTGAGGTGCTGGCACCTGGACTTCCGGGGCTTCAGTGGAGATGGAGATAAGCAAATGGTTTTGAAATATTTTTGGAGGCAAGCACATCAGGACTTGCTGTTCAAGTAGACTTAATTGGAGGCTGAGAGAAGGGGAAGAATCAAGGAGGACATGTGGAGAGAGCAGCTGGGTGATGGTGGTGCCAGTTGAGATAGGGAACCTAGGGTGTCACCAGGGGAGTCAAGGGGACACATCAATTTGTGATGTCTATGAGACAAGATGTCAACAGGCACACTTGAGATACAAGTTTGGAGCTGGGGCGGGGACGGAGTTTGGACTATTGATGCACACTTTCATTGACTAGTGACTTTTGCTGGGAGATTTATACAGGAATGGTATTATAAGGACTCCTGATTTTGGTGAACTGGAAAGGCAGTAGTAAGTGACATTGGAGAGAATAAATGCAGATGAATCTTTCAAGAAGCTCAGCTGTGAAGGAAAGGAGAACAAAGGCAGAAGAAACAGAAGTAGAGGTGGGTAGAGGGTTGAGCAACTTTTTTTTTATAAGATGAGAAGGATGTATACTGTGTAGAAGGAATTAATACAGAAGTAGTGGTAAAAAATAAAGGAAGGAGAGAAAAAAACTAAAATAACATGACTGAAGAGGCAGGGGGGTGAGGAGATGGGGTGGAGAGATATCCTTTCCTTGGAGGCCAGAGAAGCAGCATGCCATTTCCTGAAAGTGGCAGAGGAAGGCGACACTGTAGTGTGATGTCAAGCCGGGTGGTTTGGGTTTGCATTGAGCTCTGCAGTTTACAAGTGATAGAACATTTTAAATCTTGTTTTCTTCACTGGTAATATGGGAATGATGATACTATTACCCATGTGTAGGACTGTTATAAGGACTAGATGAGGTATGTAGAGCACTTAGCATAGAGCTTAGTAGATATGAGGTTATACTGTGTTAATGAATATAGGTTTGCATCTATAGGTGGGAAGCCAAAGGTATTCACACTGAGTCCCCCAATTGATCGATGAGGTGGTATTGGGCTGGGTTATGAAGACCACCTGTTTGCAGGAGCCATTCCAGATGATGGAGAGGGAATGATTGCCAGCAACCTTATCCTTCTGCTGGCATTACTATAGCAGGGGAAAGTGGTTTAAAGTGAGAATGAAGGGCAAGAATTCAGACTGTTCTTGTCCTGGTTGATACAAGTGACAGAGACTGGACTGAATCTCTCACCTTCTTGGAACTGGCCCCAGAATAACATGGGAGGTTGTTTTTCAGAGTCCATAGTCTCTCATGGTTCACCTCCCCTTCCAATTTCCCTCAACTCCCTTCTCCTCTCCATCTACCTTGTCCTCCATATTATTTGTTATGCTCCACAAATAAATGAACCTGAGGGTTTTGAAGGGGCAGGGGGTGGGAGGTTGGGGGAACCAGGTGGTGGGTATTAGGGAGGGCACAGATTGCATGGAGCACTGGGTGTGGTGAAAAAAAACAATGAATACTGTTACACTGAAAATAAATAAAAAATTAAAAAAAAAAGAATAACATGGGAGGTTCTAGGAAACTGGAAACAAAATCCCTCTTTCTGGCTGCAAGTGCTGTGGACAGTGCTGCCTGTTTGACAGGTTGCCTCTTTGAAACATGGTACAATGTGTCCTGTTTTATGTAGAACTTGTTTGGAGTTCAACTGCCTTTTTCTTTCAGGGTATCTTTGGTTATGGGAGGGCAGATTTCAGCTCCTCAAGATTATGCAGACATTTAGTACAATACAGGTCTGAAGACACATTGCAAAAAGTTCTAATGGTGATCAGAATATAGAGTTGATCCTGGCTCTTTTACTATTGAACTGTGTGTA
The DNA here is from genome assembly GCF_963455335.1 of Martes martes. Lineage (NCBI taxonomy): Eukaryota > Metazoa > Chordata > Mammalia > Carnivora > Mustelidae > Martes > Martes martes. The sequence goes on from NC_137889.1 coordinate 148,738,058, forward strand.
CTGTCATTTGCAAATAACTTCTCCCATTCCGTGGGTTGTCTCTTTGTTTTGTTGACTGTTTCCTTTGCTGTGCAGAAGCTTTTGATCTTGATGAAGTCCCAAAAGTTCATTTTCACTTTTGTTTCCTTTGCCTTTGGAGACATAGCTTGAAACAACTTGCTGTGGCTGATATCGAAGAGGTTATTGCCTATGTTCTCCTCTAGGATTCTGATGGATTCCTGTCTCACGTTGAGGTCTTTTATCCATTTTGAGTTTATGTTTGTGTACGGTGTAAGAGAATGGTCGAGTTTCATTCTTCTACATATAGCTGTCCAGTTTTCCCAGCACCATTTATTGAAGAGACTGTCTTTTTTCCACTGGATATTTTTTCCTGCTTTGTCGAAGATTATTGGACCATAGAGTTGAGGGTCCATATCTGGGCTCTCTACTCTGTTCTACTGGTCTATGTGTCTGTTTTTATGCCAGTACCATGCTGTCTTGGTGATCACAGCTTTGTAGTAAAGCTTGAAATCAGGTAACGTGATGCTGCCAGTTTTATTTTTGTTTTTCAACATTTCCTTAGCGAATCGGGGTCTCTTCTGATTCCATACAAATTTTAGGATTATTTGCTCCAGCTCTTTGAAAAATACCGGTAGAATTTTGATTGGAATGGCATTAAAAGTATAGATTGCTCTAGGCAGTATAGACATTTTAACAATGTTTATTCTTCTGATCCAAGAGCATGGAATGGTCTTCCATCTTTTTGTGTCTTCTTCAATTTCTTTCATGAGTGTTGTGTAGTTCCTTGAGTACAGATCCTTTACCTCTTTGGTTAGGTTTATTCCCAGGTATCTTATGGTTCTTGGTGCTGTAGTAAATGGAATTGATTCTCTAATTTGCCTTTCTGTATTTTCATTGTTAGTGTATAAGAAAGCCACTGATTTCTGTACATTGACTTTGTATCCTGCCACCTTACTGAATTGCTGTATGAGTTCTAGTAGTTTGGGGGTGGAGTCTTTTGGGTTTTCTATGTAAAGAATCATGTCATCTGCGAAGAGAGAGAGTTTGACTTCTTCATTGCCAATTTGTGTGCCTTTGGTCAGCATCTGGAAAAGGAGAGATGTAGTCTGAAAAGCTGATGATTCACAGCAGTGAATCTAGTTCTCCAACCACTTGCAACACAGAAACCTCACTAAGCCATTCTTGCCTGAGAGGTGATGATTCTTCTTGCACCTTGAAGGTGTATGGAAAGAGATTTTGTTGGCAGGAGGATGTCTCTCAACACACCAGAATTAACGTAATTAATTGATTAATGGGTAATAATTACCCATTGTTCTTTCCTGTTTCCTTCCTTTTCTTTCTCTCTTTCTTTCTTCCTTCCTTTCTTTCTTTGTTTTCTTCTTCTTTTATTTTTAAGATTTTATTTATTTACTTGACAGATGGAGACAGAGAGAGAGGGAACACCAGCAGGGGGAGCCAGAGAGGGGGGGAAGCAGACATCCCGCTGAGCAGGGAGCCCTATGTGGAGCTAGATCCCAGGACCTGGGATCATGACCAGAGCCAAAGGCAGATGCTTAACAACTGAGCCACCCAGGCACCCCTGTTCTTTCCTGTTTCTTAATAGGTTTGTTTAAGAAAACATTAATTGTGGGGACCCTGGGTGGTGCAGTTAGGTGTCTAACTCTGGTTGTGACTCAGGTCATGATCTTGGGCTCTTGGGATTGAGCCCTGGGTTAGGCTTAGTGCTCAGCACAAAGTCTGCTTAAGACTCTCTTCCTTGGAGCACTGGTGTGGCTCAGTCGGTTAAGCATCTGCCTTCAGCTCAGGTCATGATCTCAGAGTCCTGGGATGGAGCCCCACATCAGGATCACTGCTTAGCTGGGAGCCTGCTTCTCCCTCTTTCCCCTGCTAATGTTCTCTCTTTCTCTCTCTCAAATAAATAAAACCTTAAAAAAAAAAAAAGACTCTCTCCCTCTCCCTCTGCCCCTCCCCATCACGCTCTCTCTCTCTAAAATAAATAAATCTTTAAAAAAAGATAAAACATTTATTGAGGGCTCTCTTTACTAGGTGCTAAAAGTCTGGTAGTCATCCAGACAGATCTAGCCCTGTGTTCATGGGCATCATGACCTTATTTTTACTAAGGCATCTCCCAAAGGATCTTCATTTCTCAATAGAGTATGTTTTGATACTTCACTTAATGTTTTGGACTCAGCTTAATTCTTATCATCAAATATCATGTACTTGGAAGATGATTTTTATTTACACTTATATGTTTGGTGTCCAGCATAATTCATGGATGTACAAGGTGTGCAATAATATCTGAAAGAAAATCCAGTTTGTGAAGGTGTCATCTGAAAAATGTCATTTATCTTTTGGTGTATTGTGAAGGCAAGAGCATAAGTGGTAAGGAATTAACATTTGTTTAGCATTTATTATATAACATTTGTTATGTAATTTTGTGGTACCTTAAATACATTTGTATTTGATTTTGTATATGTATCATTTGTATATGATTCTTTCTAATTGCTTGCTTTTCTAAAATGAGAAAAGGGGGTCCAGAGATGATGTGTAACTATTTCATGTTACTTAGCTATTATGCAGCAGAGAACCTGATTTAAATCATGATAGGTTTGACTCCAAGGATTATGCTTGCTTGATTTCTATGTGAGTTTTTTTTTTTTTTTGTAGTTGCAGGAATTACTATTGTAATCAGATGCAAAAAACTCACCAGTGATATTACATAAATAAAGGCTCCATTATACTTTGGGATCTCCAGGTCCTGTCTGGCTGGTGTCAGACTTTCTCCAGCTTCACTGTCACTGACCACAGAGTTCCCAAAGGCTATAGAACAGAATAGACCCCAGATGGATGATGGCATGAAATTATAAACTGGAGACAAAATAAGTGTTATTGTTGTTTTTAACCATGGTGATAATAATGGCTTATGGCTTGCAAAACACTTGTTCACATGTCAACTCTGCTGGGAAGTAGACAAGGAAGGGGTCAGCAAGCTCAACTTGATCATCTGAGCTCACACTGCTGGTTAGTGACCTGGCTGAGTCTGGTCTTTGTGCTCTTTGTCCAGTGATATATAGAATCATGAAAGATACTCTTGGTTTGGACTGACCACGTGTATGACAATTATAAGCTAACCCAGCAGATACACAGATTTATAGCTAGGCCTAAAATAGTAACAACATAATTTCATAACAGCTCACAATTTATCTTTCCTGTTGGAAAGGAAAGATGCCCTTTCTTCTTTCTTCCTTTGTGCTTTGTAAGAAAACTCAGTTGTGGGTTGCAATCAGGAGCAGATAATGGGGTCCTCTCAGTTTGTTCAATTTCCAGACCATCACAAAGGAAGGAAATGCTTTTCTGTCATTTGGAAATGGTAATAAACAGGACTCTGAGTCAGGCAATTTGCAAGAGACCTGAGCAATTATGATACTTTAACCTGTTCTGAAAGGAGCTCCCCACTCAAGAGTTCTTTGTGGATTTTCTAATGTGTTCATCTAAAATTGCAGCCAGTGATGGCACCAGAAGGCACATCTATCTTCCTTCCTTCCTCCCTCCCTTCCTTCTTCTATCCCTCCCTCTTTTTCTTCCTTCCTTCCTTCCTTCCTTCCTTCCTCTTTTCCTTCCTTCCTTCCTCCCTTCCTTTCCCAGAGGAGCTAAGACACGGTTTACTTCTGAGCTGACCACTCACTAAGAATTACATGCTTCTGTGTGTTTCATCAGTGCTGTTTGTTTTCCTGTCCTTTCTCCTCTGAGTTATATTCTGTGCTTAGATCATCCCAGTTCCTCTGAAGACAGGCAATTTGATTTTAAAGAAGCACGTAGTGGATTTAGGAAACATAGCATCTGTGCTTGGTCACCTGGCTTCGTGATCTTGAGAGAAATATTTTATAAACCTTACTTCCCTCATCTTTGAAATAGGAGGAAGATCAGTCTCAGAGTGTTGAGTGAGTGAAATAAAACACTGTCTGTGAAAAATACTTTGCACATAAAATTGATCTATCTTAATTATCATGTCTTTTCACATTTGTGGTTCTATCTCTTCTTTTGAAACTTACCCCCCATTTCCAACAAATGCTCTTTCTTCAAATGTGTCCTTTGTCATTCTTTTTTGGAAGGCTTTGTGCTCTGTGATGGTTAATTTTATGTGTCAACTTAATTGGGCCATGGTGCTCAGGGAGTTGGCCAAACATTATAAGTATAAATATATCATATAAATCTATCGATTTTTGAGTAAAACATATTGCCCTTCATAGTGTAGGTGGGCCTCATCTAATCAGTTGAGATTAGAGCAAAAGACTGACCTCAGCAGAGCAAGAGGGAATTCTGCAGCAGATGGTCTTCAGACTCAAGCTACAGCCTTGGCTCCTACTGGGTCTTTGGCCTGCTGGCCCACACTGCAGATTTTGGACTTATCAACTCCCATAATCATGTCATCTAATTCCTTAAAATATATCTCATTCTGTGTATGTACATACATATACTATTGGTTCTGTTTCCCTGGACAAGATGGCTTGTGATAGCATCCTTCTGAGGTTGCCACTGAGTTGAGAATCAATGGCCTCCCATCCAAGCCTGTAAGCTGCCTGGTCCATCAGGATACTGAGCTGGGACGCTGGTGCATGTAGGGATTCTCTGGGGTTCTCAATTCCTTTCTGTGAACTTCTTTCTCCCACAACACCAGACAAGGCACAAATATTTTCCAGGGATGTTCCTTTTTTGGATATTGAGAGTTTGAGGGACTTTGTGTCTGGCCTACTTAAACATCATGTTACTCCTCTCCTTGGGCACCATGGTGGACCATACTCCTACCATATCATTTGCAAAAACCTGAGAGCATCTATCATCTTCTTGTCCTTTGAATGTGACATGCTCTTTCTGCCTCCATTCTTTTGCACATTTTTCTCCTTTCTGAAGTGGCTTCCTTAATTCCACTAAGGGCTGCCTAGTATTCAATATTCCTCTCAAGTTCCAAATCCCTCCACAGACTCTCCCTGATGACTCCTGCTTTAGCCTGCTTGCTTCTCCCTTGAACTTCAACACCCCTGAGAAATCTGTACCACTGGCTTTAGTTTTTTAAAAGTGTCTGTTTTAGATCCTTAAGTGAGGTGAGAGCTTAAAAACTCAAGCATGTGGGAAATAGTTAATGGAGGGACTACTATTCACTATATTATTTGCCAGAGATAAATGTATAAGACATTGCTTGTATTCTTTTTTTTTTAATTTCTTTTCAGTGTTCTAGAATTCATTGTTTATGCACCACACCCAGTGCACCATGCAATATGTGCCCCCCACAATACCCACCACCATGCTCACCCAACCTCTGACCCCCTTCCCCTCCAAAACCCTCAGTTTGTTTCTCAGAGTCCACAGTCTCTCGTGGTTCATCTCCCCCTCCAATTTACCCCAACTCCCTTCTCCTCTCCATCTCCCCATGTCCTCCATGTTATTCCTTATGCTCCACAAATAAGTGAAACCATATGATAATGGGCTCTCTCTGCTTGACTTATTTCACTCAGCATAATCTCCTCCAGTCCCGTCCATGTTGATGCAAAAGCTGGGTATTCATCCTTTCTGATGGAGGTATAACACCCCATAGTATATATGGACCACATCTTCTTTATCCATTTGTCCATTGAAGGGCACCTTGGCTCTTTCCACAGTTTGGCGACTGTGGCCATTGCTGCTATGAACATTGGGATACAGATGACCCTTCTTTTCACTACCTCTGTGTCTTTGGGGTAAATATCCAGTAGTGAAATTTCAGGGTCATAGGGAAGCTCTATTTTTTAATTTTGTAAGGAATCTCCATACTGTTTTCCAAAGTAGCTGCACCAACTTGCATTCCCACCAAAAGTGTAAGAGGGTTCACCTTTCTCCATATCCTCCAACACTTGTTGTGTCTTGTCTTCTTAATTTTGGCCATTCTAACCGGTGTAAGGTGGTGACTCAGTGTGGTTTTGATTTGAATCTCCCTGATGGCCAGTGATGATGAACATTTTTTCATGTGTCTGTTAGCCATATGTATGTCTTCATTGGAGAAGTGTCTGTTCATGTCTTCTGCCTGTTTTTTGACATGATTATCTGTTTTGTGTGTGTTGAGTTTGAGGAGTTCTTTACAGTTCTTGGATATCAGCCCTTTGTCTGTAGTGTCATTTGCAAATATCTTCTCCCATTCTGTGGGTTGCCTCTTTCTTTTGTTGACTATTTCCTTTGCTGTGTAGAAGTTTTTGATCTTGATGAAGTCCCAAAAGTTCCTTTTCACTTTTGTTTCCTTTGCCTTTGGAGATATGTCTTGAAAGAAGTTGCTGTGTCCGATGTCGAAGAGGTTACTGCCTATGTTCTCCTCTAGGATTCTAATGGATTCTTGTCTCATGTTGAGGCCTTTTATCCATTTTGAGTTTATGTTTGTGTATGGTGTAAGAGAATGGTTGAGTTTCATTCTTCTATACATTAAAAAGATTATCCATCATGACCAGGTGGGATTTATCCATGGGATGCAGGGGTTGGTTCAACATTCACAAATCAATCAATGTGATAGGACAAATCAATAAGAGAAGAGAGAAGAACCACATGGTCCTCTCAATTGATGCAGAAAAAGCATTTGACAAGACACAGCATCTGTTCCTGATTAAAACGATTCAAAGTACAGGGATAGATGGAATATTCCTCAACTTCATAAAAGCTATCTATGAAAAACCCACAGCAAATATCATCCTCAATGGGGAAAATCTGACAGCCTTCCCTTTGAGATCAGGAACATGATAAGGATCCTCACTCTTGCCACTCTTGTTCAACATAATACTAGAAGTCCTAGCAACAGCAATCAGACAACAAAAAGAAATAAAATGTATTCAAATTGGCAAAAAAGAAGTCAAACTCTCTCTCTTCACAGATGACATGATACTTTATATGGAAAACCCAAAAGACTCCACCCCCAAACTACTAGAACTCATACAGCAATTCAGTAATGTGACAGGATACAAAATCAATGTACAGAAATCAGTTGCTTTCTTTCACGCTAACAATGAAAATACAGAAAGGGGAATTTGAGAATTGATTCCATTTACTATGGCACCAAGAACCATAAGATACCTGGGAATAAACCTAACCAAAGAGGTAAAGGATCTGTACTTGAGGAACTACAGAACACTCATGACAGGAATTGAAGAAGGCACAAAAAGATGGAAAAGCATTCCGTGCTCATGGATCGGAAAAATAAACATTGTTAAAATGTCTATACTGCCTAGAGCAATCTATACTTTCAATGCCATTCCAATCAAAATTCCACCAGCATTTTCCAAAGAGCTGGAGCAAACAATCCTAAAATTTGTATGGAACCAGAAGAGACCCTGAATGTTTAAGGAAATGTTGAAAAAGAAAAATGAAACTGGGGGATCACGTTGCTTGATTTCAAGCTTTACTATAAAGCTGTGATCACCAAGACAGCATGGTACTGGCACAAAAACAGACACATAGACCAGTGGAACAGAGTAGAGAGCCCAGATATCGACCCGCAACTCTGTCGTCAAATAATCTTCGACAAAACAGGAAAAAATATACAGTGGAAAAAGGACCGTCTCTTTAATAAATGATGCTGGGAAAATTGGACATGGCTTGTATTTTTAAGTGGCTCATATCTAATGGGACAGAGAACAAAAACCAAAAAACAGAAAATTAAAATGCAGTGTTATGAGTGTTACAGTAGAGATTTATACAAAGTCTTTGGGAGAGGGGATGACTGTAGAGAAGAGATCTATTATTGAACAACTGTCATGCACCATCTTTTTTTAATACTTGCAATAGTCCTGTAGGGAGGACATGGAGCAGTGTCCTCACCTTCTCAATGAGACCAAAACAGAGTGGCTTGCCACAATCAGAGAACTTGGTGGCATCCGTGGGTCTGTTGGTTCCAAAGCCCATGCACGTCTCCATTACCCGGCCTCCCAGGAGGGTTGATTGCAAACTGCTAGCAAGTCCTACTCCACTTTCAACCCTCTCAAACTCTTGTCTCCTTTCAGTAATTTTTGGACTATTTGTACCTTTTCTTTTCTCTCACAAGAACTTTGATTTTTACTGGAGATCACCAAAGTAAGACAAGAAAAAAAAAACCCACTAAGAGTAAATAAAACCCTTCTTTTGTACTGTGAAGAAGCCTCTAGTTATCAATTTGTTGTAGAAACTTGAATTTGAAGGAATGATTTTTAGATTTTTTATTAATTTATAATGTAGTAGCCAGACACCATCATTAAAAATCCAACACATGTTCAGCTAATCTATCAAATGTAATTCTGAAGCTATATATATATATATATATATATATATATATAGATGAGTTTTTATGACTAGGTTTGTTTATCTCAAGAAATAATAGGTTCGGGGCACCTGGGTGGCTCAGTGGGTTAGAGCCTCTGCCTTCGGCTCAGGTCATGATCTCAGGGTCCTGGGATCGAGCCCCACGTCGGGCTCTCTGCTCAGCAGGGAGCCTGCTTTCCCTCTCTCTCTGCCTGCCTCTCTGCCTACTTGTGATCTCTGTCTGTCAAATAAAAAAAAAAAAAAAGCGGGACAACTACTGATTTAGTCATCTTAAAAAAAAAAAAAGAAATAATAGGTTCAACTCTGCTTTTCATAGGGAGGAATGGTAGAAGCAATGAAAGAAAGAAAGAGAGGAGGAGAAGTTGGAAATGTGGGCCAAGATGGTGGACCACTGCCAGTCATTCTGGGAGTGACAGTCTGCCAGTACATCCAGATGCATTGGGCATGGAGAACCCACACTATTCCCTTGGATGAGTTTAAGATTCTGTGTTCACCCCTTCAGGTCAGGGGAGTGTCTCCCACTGCAAAACTATCTTAGTCAGCTTGGGATATCATAACTGGGTGGCTTAAAGGACAGAACTTTATTTCTAACAGTTCTGGAGGTCAGGAAGGCCAACATCAAGTTACTGGATGAATTTCCTGGGGGATGGCCTGCTTCCTGGCAGAGAGGGATGCCCTCTTGCTCTATCCTCACAAGGCATGTAGATGATGCCTGGGTCTCTTCTTTCCCTTTTAAGGCCACCAATCCCATCATGAAAGCTTCACCCACATGACCTGATCCAAACCCAATTGTTTCCCAAAGGCCTCACCTTCAAATATCATTACACTGGGAATCATGGCTTCAACATATGGATTTGGGGGGCACAAGTATTCAGTTTATGCCAAGGGTTCCTCTGTCTCTATATTATAGTACCCAATGTTTTGTCTTCTCCTTTTATCTTTCTCTTAAAATATCCAATGTCATTTGGAGTCAATCATGGTGCTGGTGGGGCTTGATGGATGGATCTTCCCATGTATAAAAATTCTTTCCAACTTTATTTTCTAAAACACTTCCTCCTAACCCCTACATTATCCTATGTTCGGGCCAATCCATGATTCTGTCTCTTAACACTCCCTTTACCTCATGTGTTCACTCCCCTTGGATCTACCCTCTTTCATTTCTAACCTCTTTATCAAAGTACTCCATGATCTCTTCAGTGGAGACCTATCTCTCTCTCTCTCTCTCTTATTAGCTTTTATAGGGAGACTCTCTCTCTCTCTCTCTCTATTATTAGCTTTTACAGAACTATTGCAATTATTAAATAAGATGGTGCATACACATCTCTAGTGCAGGGTTGGGAACATGACAGGTGTTCAACAATAGATCCCTTCTCTACAGTCAGCCCCTCCCTCAAGGGCTTTGTACACATCTCTACTGTAGCACTCATAACACCACATTTTAATTTTCTGTTTTTTTGGGTTTTGTTCTCTCTTTGTTCAAGAACTAAATTCTACTTGTGTAACTTACTAGCTGTGTGATTTTGAGGAACTTTTATAACACCCCCAGATTCACCTCTGTTTCCTCTCTTGTTAAATGAGGAAACCAAATGCCTGTCATGCCTTGGGGACTTTGCAGATGTCATTTTTCTCTGCCAGGAACAATCTCTTCTTCTGATTTGCTAGGCTGAGTCATTCTTCAGGTTCAACTTAGGAGTCACTTCTCCCTGGAAGCCCTCTTGATTTTCCAAGTTGTTTCCAAGTTGGGATCAAGGGGCCTGTCACTACTTTCTGTTATATTGTAATGATGTGTTTGCTTGTTTGTATCTCTCTCAAGGCCCTATCACCAGGCCTGGAGCATAGAGTAGATGATTAGAAAATACTGTCCAAAGACACTTTACTAATTTTGTGTGTAAAACACAAGGCACATAGTAAGTGGCCACTTGATGCATTGTAGCTTTCTCTTCCTTATTTGTAACTTAGTGTGTCCTGAACTGAAGTTACTGTTAATTTGTTCCTGTCTCTTCACTCAATTTTATACCCTTGAAGACCTGGATTCACTCAACGCCTGAATCTGTGACTCAATTATGTTTGTATCCCCCACAGGTTCTAACACGAGGCACCATTCACACATACAATAGGTACTTGATCAAGGTTGGATGAGACAGTGATACATTTTGGTCTGAAATCATTTTAATTCAAGTTGTCATGTTAGGAAAACACTTTACCTTCACTGGTGTCATGAGAGAGAGAGAGTCCACTTTCTTTCAGAATGGGGTCCCTTTTAATAAGAGGTGCTAAGTGTTTGTGGAATGAATAGATGCTGAGCACGTCAGGTTCTTCTTGTTTGTGCAGTGCTGGATTTAAGGTGATCTCATGATGACAGAGACCTCCTGGTTCTTCTTTTTACCTATCTCTAGGCCTTGCACATGGATTGGTACTTGACAAAGTCTTGCTGAACTGAACTGTGAAAAGAGACTTGGGTTTCAGCTTTCACCTTGATCTCTGGACTCCTCTGAGAGAACTGGCCACAGATAGTTTCGGCTTTCATGGCGGCAGACAGCATGTGGCCATACCAAAGGAGAGAAGCAAAGAGAAGAGGCATGGGTAAACTTTAAAGAGGAGGAAAACCCTGTCAGAAGTTAGGCATGGACACCCACTCTTTCATCTCTCTTCCCTGATGCCCATTTTAGGGACATCCCAAAGAGAACAAGTAAGAGGCTGCCATTCCTGGAATGGGAGACAAGGGGCCGACATGTCAGGTGGACAGACCAGGACAAAAAGCCAAGGTGGCACAGAGGGCTCTCTTCCTACTCTGCCCTCAACCCTGCTGGGTGAGCCTCACCTTGTCCTGGACTACCCGGCCCCAGCCCTGTAGAGTAGCCAGGGCTGCTGAGAGACAGCATGGGCAGGGCAGGTGGGTGAGGGCAGCTGCTGAGGGCAGGTGTGACAGCAGAGGTGCCTGGAAAGCTCTTTTATTTCATACTTGGATTTACAAATATAATGAGGCTTCATCTGTTGACTGCCAGGCTGTCATCCATCAACCCTGTTCCACCGGAGGCAGAGACTAGGTCCTGTTGGGTCTCTGAAACATTGGTTTGTTCCCTTCTCCTGCCTCATAGGCTGGGTAAACAAAGGGAATGGAGCTACAGATGGAAGTTTGATGCACGCCTGTGTCTGGGGGCAGGGAAGTCTGTGGCTGGTGTCCCTGCCAGGAAACACACCAGCTGGTGCTGTTTTTACGTCTGCTCTCCCCAGCGCCAATCTAACGGGGAGCAAGTCAGGGAACTGATGTGCTAAGTCTGCCTTCTTTCTCCCTCCATTCTGGGTTTATACATTCTTGGCATGAGGGCTGCCCAGCTGTAGGCCCTGATTCCTGGTCCTCTTGGTACAAAGGCTGTGATGATTGGCCTTCTGGGATGCAGGGAGGAGGTGGATGGCTTCCTGCACCTGCTCTGGCTTGCATTAGGGACTTCCCCTTTTCACCCATTATGCTGAGACAGCTTAGTACAAACGAACTATTTCTAGCTCATTTTAGGGGAAAAGTGGATTGAATTCTCTGTCCAGAAGGGAAACCTCTTGGATAATGCTAGTGCTGTACATTGAGAGCAGACAACCTGGATCCCACATTTAAGACTATCCATCCACCACCTCTGTCACACTGGGTTCCTCAAAGTAGAGGCATTACAAACTCTTCGGAATAAAAAATTCTAATTCATAGCTTTACTAGGTGAGTAACATTGGGAAGTTTCTTATTTAACTTCCCTAACTCTCTCAGCATCTTTATTTACAGAATGAAGAAAGAGTGGATGGATGGATGAATGGATAGATAGTTTCCTCTGTCCATCCACCCATCCGTCCATCCAATCATCTGTTGACCATTTATCTACCTAGAAAGAGAGTGTTTTAATTCCAATCTCCTTCTGGTCTTCTCCCCTTATGAGTGGTGCTGTTTGTGTAAGAATATAACAGATTTCCAAATCCCATTTTATAGTGAGATGTTTATAATTTTGGGTTTGCTAATGTTAACCTTGCAAATCATGTATCTGGATATGTGTGTGTGAGTATTTATGTGTGTGTGTGTGTGTGTGTGTGTGTGTGTTTATGTCAGTCATTAAAACTCTGTCTTGAGAGGTATATGACATCATGATGGTACTCTAAGGTCCAAGTATCAAAGTTGGATCTTGGCTCTGCTACTCACTAGTAATTTCACCTTAGACAAGTGGTTTAACCTCTCTGCAGTTTAGTTTTCTTTTATAAGATGATGGTAATAACAATGCCTATCTTATTTAGTTATTTTTATTAACATATAATGTATTATTTGCTCCAGGGATACAGGTCTGTGAATCATCAGGCTTCATATTTCACAGCACTCACCATAGCACATACCCTCCCCAATGTCCATAACCCAACCACCCTCTTCCTACCTCCCCAATCCTCAGTTTGTTTTGTGAGATTAAGAGTCTCTTATGGTTTGTCTCTCTCCTGATCCCACCTTGTTTCATTTTTTCTTTCTCTACCCCCCACAATCTCCCACCCTGCCTCTCAAATTCCTCATATCAGAGAGATCATATGATAGTTGTCTTTCTCTGATCGACTTATTTCAGTCAGCATATCACCCTCTAGTTCCATCCACGTCATTGAAAATGGCAAGATTTCATTTCTTTTGATGAACAATGCCTATCTTTTGGTGGTGTAGTGAGTTTCAGTGAGTTTACACAGCCAAAGCTGAAAACAATGTTTTGTGCATGGTGTGCTAGTGAAGTATCCCTCACTTCTTTTTTTTTTTTTTTTCTTTTCTTTTTTTTTTTCTTTTTTTTTTTTTAATTTTTTATTTATTTTCAGCGTAACAATATTCATTGTTTTTTCACCACACCCAGTGCTCCATGCAATCTGTGCCCTCCCTAATACCCACCACCTGGTTCCCCCACCCTCCCACCCCGCCCCTTCAAAACCCTCAGGTTGTTTTTCAGAGTCCATAGTCTCTCATGGTTCACCTCCCCTTCCAATTTCCCTCAACTCCCTTCTCCTCTCCATCTACCCTTGTCCTCTATATTATTTGTCATGCTCCACCAATAAGTGAAACCATATGATACTTGACTTTCTCTGCTTGACTTATTTCACTCAACATAATCTCTTCCAGTCCTGTCCATGTTGCTACAAAAGTTGGGTATTCGTCCTTTCTGATGGAGGCATAATACTCCATAGTGTATATGGACCACATCTTCCTTATCCATTCATCCGTTGAAGGGCATCTTGGTTCTTTCCACAGTTTGGCGACCGTGGCCATTGCTGCTATAAACATTGGGGTACAGATGGCCCTTCTTTTCACTACATCTGTATCTTTGGGGTAAATCCCCAGCAGTGCAATTGCAGGGTCATAGGGAAGATCTATTTTTAATTTCCTGAGGAATCTCCACACTGTTCTCCAAAGTGGCTGCACCAGTTTGCATTCCCACCAACAGTGTAAGAGGGTTCCCCTTTCTCCACATCCTCTCCAACACACGTTGTTTCCTGTCTTGCTAATTTTGGCCATTCTAACTGGTGTAAGGTGGTATCTCAATGTGGTTTTGATCACTTCTTAATGGTCTTTGTGTTCCTCTTCTTTCCTTGTCCTCTTCTAGATACTCCTCTTTAAGTACCCTCAATACTTAACTTATATTGTCTCACCACCCTCTGTCATGAGAATGGAGGCCCTGCTCATGTCACTTCTGTGACATATTAAGATATAGATATATAAGCACATGCACATACACACAAATATGTACTTACATATGTAATATAAGTAATAATTTTAATGTTATCAGGAACTGAAGTTCTCCTTGTTAGAAAGAGAAGATACAAGTAAAATGAATCACTGATATATTTTAAAAAGAAAAAAAAATAGTTCTGTCCATTGAAAAAACCTAGAAAGAATGATCAATACAGTAGCAATGAGGACCTTCACATCCTAATTTTTGTCTCCAAATAACATTTCTCACAAAAGAACTGGATTTTCTTGCAGAAGTACATTAGTGCAGGTCTAAGATAAGAAATGTATAGGATGAGTGTGGGGCATCTTATCACACCAGAAAGCAAGGAAGCTATCAAAGACTCTTGAAGTCTTGTTAAAATAACTTAGGAGCAACATGAAGTTGCTTCTCACAGGTAAAGATGGAAAAATGTAAATATCAAAAGGAATAATAGTTGCAATGTAATTAAATACATCAAATAAACAAGAAACCCATAAGCTCATAATAGTATTTTAAACAAACAAGAATGTTACTGATTACTTTTGGAAGATTCTAGGGACTGAATTATTGAGAAAATTAATAAATAAAAGAAAATCAAAGGAAATATAGCATTTGTTCTTATTTCCTTTATCTCAACAGAACCAAATGCACTTCAAAATATACTCACACACACATAGATGCCTCCTGATGGAACCTCACCGTATCATAAAAAATGATTAAAAATTGAACTTCAATGTGATCAAACCTCTACATTTAAATAATGGTCTCCAGGAAATGCAGGAGATAAGGAATATATTAAATATCACCACAATCTTGAAACTCAGCAAAATCTAGAATGTGGGAAACTTTACTGGTAAAGGTAAAATGATACATAACTTCAATACATGCATTGTAAAGGAAAACAAAAGAATAGAGGAAGCACAGTGATAAAAAGAAATTAAGAGACATATTAATCAATGTAGTAAGGAAATGGAGGAACTCTGAGCAGACTGGGTATTTGATGCTAAGATGGAGTTAGTGTTGATTTTTTTTTAGACATGATAATGGGATTGTAAGTATGCTTTGAGAGAAAGGTCTTCTATTTGAGAGTTATATACTGAAATATTTATAGATGAAACAGTATAATGTCTATACTTTGAAATTTGAAATGTATATGCTTGAAATGCTTTGAAATTATCTGCTGTTAGGGAGTGGGAGGAATAAATAAAATAACATTCACCATGAATTGATAAATTGTTGGAAGCTGGAAATGGATACATGGAGTTTCATTATATTATTCTTTATTTAATTTTTTAATTAACATATAATGTGTTATTAGCCCCAGGGGTACAGGTCTGTGAATCATCAGGCTTACACACTTCACAGCACTCACCATGGCACATACTCTCCCCAGTGTCCATAACCCAACCACCCTCTCCCTATCCCCCTCCCCCTGGGAACCTCAGTTTGTTTTCATTATATTATTCTTTCTGTTCTTGTGTATGTTTACAATTCTCCATAATAAGTATTTTAAAACCAAAGAAAAAGCAGTGGTGGCCATAGTCTCTTTTCATGGGATTTCTCCATGGTCTGCTCTGTAGGCTCCTCCTTAAAACCCTCACTCCTTTCTGCCTATCTTGGCTCCCTCAGCTAGTCACATCTTCTGGATCCAGACCCTACAGGTGGATGACTTCATTACATGAGCTGTCTGACTTTAATTTTCTTTTTGCAACCAAATGATGTTTCTCTTATTTTGCTTTTCAGAAGCCACCTCCACCCTCATCCTAGATCTTGCCCCCTTCAAAGCAGTCAAACACACATAGATCCTAAGCTTCTAGGAATTTATGATACCATTCCCTTCCTTTGTCTCAGATCTCTACTCAAGTTGGTTTGGGAATTACCCATTTGTTTTTCTTCCTTTCCATACAGTCAATAAAGTGGTGCCTTGGGGGTATGGCACTTTTGGGAAGGCAAGTGGGTTATTTATTTATTTATTTATTTATTATGTTATGTTAGTCACCATACAGTATGTCATTAATTTTTGATGTAGTGTTCTAAGTGGGACTTTGAAAAGCAGTGAAGAACATAAGGTGCTAGGGAAGTGGATTACAGTAAGATGACCTAAAGTCCTCATCCTACCCATCCCCAACTGTCTGCCCTCTTTTCTATCAAAAGAGAACTATGGTGGTAGGAGAAAAGGCATTTTGTCATGGTGCCATCTTTTCTAGAAGGCATCACCGGAACTGTTACCAGCTGATATAGAGGGATTTAAAAAGAAAGACAGATTGGGAAAAAGTGAATTAATTTTTTTCATGATAGGGTGACCAACTGTCCCAGTTTGCCTAGGACTGAGGACTTGGGATTTCCAGCCTAAAACAAGAAAGTACCAGGCAATCCAGGACACATTGTTGCCTGATAGTAAGATCAGATTCACATTTCTTACAGGCCAAGCCATGTGGGTGGATAAGTCATTTTATAATTGGAGATAAGTCTGTTTTCTTCAGAAGAAAATTAATAATTACTGTGAAAATGGATGTTTGCTTTTGAGAAATTAACTAGCCACAGCCAAAGGTGGTCGGGAGATTGGCCTAGATTCAGAATATCCACTGTCTTTCCCCAACTCATGAGACCACCTTCATGGTATATTACTTTTAAACCTATGGAAATCTAGGCAAAGAAAATCTCTAATAACACTTGGCTGAGGTCTTGTAGTTTCAAAACAATGATATCAACATTACTAATAACAATATTACTGAAAATACTTCAAGATTCCTTTCTGGTTGTTGTTTTTGTCTTCAAAGGGATGTACAATCAAATTACTGTATTCTAAATGTCAGTTAAAATAATCCTTTTCTCTGAATGGTTAAGCCACTGACTCCAAACACTGTTAGCTTTGTTTGTTTCATTTTGCTTTTGATTTTTAGGATTTGTCATTTTTGAAATTTAAGAACTTTTAGTTATGACAATGGTGGTTGGGTAGGAGCTTCACCCATTAACTTGGCCAGGAGAGAATTTTGATTCCTTGTTCCGTCTCAAAGCCCCATTCTTTGGTAGAAATGTACAATGGTGTAGTCACTATGAAAAACAGTATGGAGGTTCCTCGAAAATTAAAAATAGAAATACCCTATGGCCCATCAATCCCACTTCTGTATGTATATATATATATTTTTTTTTTTCAAGATCCCGATTCCAATATAATTGAAATCAGGATCTTGAAAAGATGTTAATACTCTTATGTTCATTGTAGCATTATTATTCATGGTAGCCAAGATATGGAAACAACCCAATATCCATCCAAAGATGAAAGGATAGAGAATTTTATGTATATGATACAATACATATATGGTATAGGTATATAATGGAATATTATTCAGCCTTAAAAAAGAAGGAATTCCTGCCATTTGTGATAACATGGTTAAAACTTAAGGACATTAAACTAAGTGAAATAAATCGTGTCATGGAGGAACAAACTCTATTATTCTACTTATAGGTAGTATCTAAAATAGACTAGTAGAAATCAAGAATAGAATTATGTTTGCCAGGAATTGGGGTTAGAGGAAAATGGGGATTTGCTAATTAAAAGATATAAATATTCAGTTATGCAAGAGATAAGTGCTTATAGATAGCAATACTGTCATGTGCACTTAAAAATCTATTAAGAGGGTAGTGATCTCATGTAAGTGTTCTTACCACAAAAACAAAACCAAATACGAAAAGCAAAGGGGTACAAATAAGCTTTTGGAAATGATAGATATGTTTATTATCTTAACTGGTGATGGTTTCATGGGTGTTTGCATTTATCCAAACTCATCAAATTGTACATGTTAATTATGCCCATTTTTTTGCTTATCAACTATGTCTCAACAAAGATGTTTGAAAAACAAGATCCATTCCTTGTCACAGAAGTTACTTCATCTGAGGCTGAGTAGTAGATTCCGTCTTCCTTTCCACAGGGACAGAATAAATAGAAAATATTTGTGCACCAGAAATAGGAGTTAATCAAAGAAAAATTATTAGAACTTTTGTCTTAGAATGTAGAGTGCTGAGGGACAGAAAGAACCCATTAGAACTGTCTTCCACCAAAATTCAAAAGAATAAATATTGTCTGGACACATATACCACATTTTATTGATGTGAGGTCCAGAATTATTTTTTTTCTTTCAGCATTAATGCAATTTTAGTGTCATTCTGAAAAATACCATTTTGTTGTGAATTGTATAGAGATGGGTTGGGAGAGCGGACAAGGCATCACCATCTTCTAAGTTTAGAGCTTCCAGCTTTGGGCTTTAGCAGGGCTGGATCTCCCAGCGTCTTCTGTATGTTTCTACCTGGCAGGGAGAGTGAGAACAGACTGGTCAGGACCCAAATAACCTGGTGGACAGATGGGGACCAGCTGGAGACTGTTGTCGGGAGATACTTCTCTATGTAAATTCCTCTGCACTGGGGAGGGAGCATCAGACAACCTGACCTCCTCTTCTCCTCTCCACCTTTCTGCCTCTCAGTGGCCCAAGTCCTGTTTCTATGTCCGTCTGTCTGTTGTTCATTAATAGACAGTACCCCATAGATGTCTGATGTGAAATTGAATCAGCAGTCATTAGG
Source organism: Martes martes (assembly GCF_963455335.1). Taxonomy (NCBI): domain Eukaryota; kingdom Metazoa; phylum Chordata; class Mammalia; order Carnivora; family Mustelidae; genus Martes; species Martes martes. The sequence continues at coordinate 148,756,654 of NC_137889.1, forward strand.
TAGTGGGTCTGCAATAGGCACAGAATTAGGCCAGCGAGTCTGACATACTGGATTCTTATGATACATGCCTCTAAGCTCCAGAACTTTCAACATCTCAAATTTGGATGCATCTCGTAATGGGAGGCATCATATTGGATGAGACATAGTAATCCTTTATGAATTTTTGAGCTTTATTTTATATTTCTGTACTTCTCAGTAAGAAAGTCTAGTTGTCATAAATGAGGCATCAAAATATATCAACAAAGAATTCAAAAGAGCTTTGAATTCAGGGCCAAGGGACTTAGAATTAATTTCTGATCCTGCTGCTTTTGAGCAGTGTAACTACTAGCAAATAATTTCCTTTTCTTGAGTCTCTGTTCCCACATCTGCAAAATGTAAACATTGGATTAGCTGGTTCCTCAGAACTCCTTTAAAGGCACCAGGAGTAGGGAGGGGGTGGCAGGTGGGTGTGGCTCCTGAGGTCCCCCCATCAACTTCAACCTAGAACAGTTATGTAGTCTTACAAAACAGACTTGCTTGTTTTTAAGTTTTCTTTTGAAGAATGGCTTCTGTTGTTAGAGAAGAAAAAGCTTAGAAAACATTCCAGCTGGCATTTATATCTGCCACTGTGGGTCTAAAGAAGGTTATTAACTTGAAGCCAGATTTTTCTACTGTCCTTTGAATGATCCCAATTGACTTACTTTAGAGGAACAGTAAGTCAGTGTCATTAAAATATAGACATTGAGGCAGCTAGACCTACCTATGATATGGCATTGGTCAAGTAATTATAACAATAGGGATGGTTCTGATACCTCCCTTGTGGGATCTATCAGGGAGACACTTCATGAAAAAGGTCCATGCAATGGCTGATCAATAGGGATCTTAGTGGCCACAGCAATGACCACTATATTTGTCCCCCGGATATGAATTGGGAAGAGGACTTCATTCCTTCTCACCAGAGTATCTACATTGGAACTATGCCTTCTCCACTCCCAGTCCCACCCATAGAAAGTCTCATAAACCTTGGACTCATGCTCATGCCCAAGGGACATTCACCATCAGAGATGACCTTAGCATGTAGAGTTCATTGTTTATTTCAGCAAACCAAAAGAGTAAGGAAGTGCTCTCAGGCTGGTAAGGGACATAACAAAGGCTGACAATGGTGACAAAAGCAGCCTGAAGTTAATTTGAAGATTATTCATTGTGGCATGACCCAGGGCAGGCAGGGTGACAGGATGTATCTCCTGCCATGCAGGAGCTGGCAGACTGGTGGGTAATCAGGGTAGACACAGGAGTAAATGAAATGCCAAGGAGCTCAGAGCAGGGACTGATTGATCCCTACATGCAGGCCTGGGAAGGTTTCCTAGAGGAACCAACATTTGAACTGAACTTTGAAGCAGACAAAAATGATCATAGGTGGGACAGTGGAAGGGAGAGGGCCTCTCATCCAGTGGCAGGGCAAAAAGAGTGGCTTCCAAAATAACACTAAATAAAGTCAAGCAGTGGTTAAGAAAAACCATAGTTAAAGTTGCTTCTTAAATGCTTGATACTTAATGAAGTACTTTGCATGGATTTTTTCATGTAGTTCATTCAGTCCTTAAATAATCCTGGATTGCAAATTTTATTAATATCCCCGTTTTATAAATGAGGAAACAGAAGCACCCAGAATGAAGTATCTTGTTCAAGTTGGCCAGGTAGCTTGGATTTGAACTCAGACAATCATGCTTTTAGGCAATAGCTAACATCTATATTAAGGCTGGTTAGCCAGATTGGAACCAGACTGTGGGCAGTCAGGAGCCATGTATACAAGTCAGGAAGATAATGCTGCTCCTTTCTTCTAGGATGGGGTTTCTCAATCAAGGCACTGTCAACATTTTAAGCTGGATAATTCTTTGTAGTGCAGGGCTCTTCTATGCAATGTGGGGTGATTAGCAGCCTCCCAGGCCTCTACCCACTAGAGGCCAGTAGTACTGACTCTCCTAGCTGTGACAACCAAACATGTCTCCAGGCATTCTAAATGTCCCCAAGGAGGCAATGTCTCCCCTGGCTGGGAACTGCTGCTGTAGGCAGGTTCACACAAGACACACGGTTTGTCACTCTGAATTAGCAGAGCAGAAGCCCACTGAAATTCATTCTGTTGTGCACAAAATTGTCTCCAGCAAACACTCAGTGTTGACATTGTTCATCTCAGCAGCTGGGGTCCTGATTTCTGCAAGGTGACTCACAAGCCCCTGTTTATGGGAGTCAGTTGGTTATCTGTTCTGACATGTTTGAAGGAGGTGGGGGCATGAGACTCATCAAAGCCTGCTGGATGCACAATTACCTCTCTGCATTGTACTTGCCAAAGCATGACTGTTGGAACACCTTGATCCCGGGCTTGTTTTGTTCTGATCAGCAATAGAAGTTTTGAACCTTAGACTGAGTAGTGAAATTGATTATATATTTAATTCGCTACAAACCTACCAGCTTGTGCACCTATTCATCCTTCATTTTCTGGGCCTACCTCCACAGGTACTTATGTAAGTGCTTCCTCAAGGCATTTTCCATGATGACTGGGGCTTTCCAGAGTAGGTTTGGTGGGATAGTTGCATTACCAGTATCTCTCCCTTAGAGCTTTAGAAGAGGGGCCCTGGGTAAGCTCAGCAGGAGGAGTTTGGAGGTTGGGTCTGGAATATAGGATAAGTCCAAACCTCAGAAGTAATAGCAGAAATGGACAGTGGGGAAAGTAAAAAATCAAAATCAGAAAGGGAGGCCCTGTGTTTTTCCAAAACTTAGATATCAGACCACACTCTTTGTAGGGGACACGAGAGCAAGAGGAAGGAGTCTGGAGCAATTGTGTGTAACTGTAGCTGTTCCATGAGGCATGTGGTAAACAAATATTTAATGGGCACTAGCTAGGAACCAGACACTGTGCTTGTGCATCCATCAAAACCATTCCATGAAGCAGGTTCCACCTTCCTGGAAACAGAAGCAGAGAGGAGTTATGTACCTGCTCCAAGTTATGCAGCTGGAATGTGGAAGGGTCTGTGTGGGAATGTAGTCTATCTGATCCCAGAGCTCAGGACATGAGCCACTGAGGTCTGTACTGCTCTCAGAGCAGGTGTGCTTCTTAGGACCAGGACCTAGGAAGGCTGGCCTAATTTAAAGGATCAGGATAAGATAGATCAGAATTATGTTAACCATTCTCCTGGGGTAGAGCCAAGAAGGAGAAGAGGCCCTTGGTCACAATTGGTAATTCTGATCAGGGACCTTTTAGTTTATATAGCTCCCACGGAAGATACAGTGAAGGTCCTGAACCCATGAATCCTTGTCCCACTGGCTAATGGAAGGGATGTATTAGTTTACTTGGGTTATCATAACAAAGTACCACATACTGGAAGGGTTAAACAACAGAAATTTCATATCTCAGCTCTGGAGGCAGGAAGTCCAAGATCAGGGTGTCAGCAGAGTTCTTTCTGAGGGCTATGAGGATCTGTTGCACATCTTTTCTCTAACTATTGGTGCTTTGTGGGCCATTTTGGCTTATGGGATGCATACCCTCATCTCTGGCTTCATCTTCACATGGTGTTCTCCCTTTGTCTTTGTCTCTGTGTTCAAATTTCACCTTCTTCTTTTTTCTTTAAATATTTGTTTATTTTTTAAATTTTAGAGAGACAGTGCAAGCAGGAGTGGGATGGGGAGGAGCAGAGGGAGAGGGAGAGAATCTCAAGCAGATTCCCTGCTGAATGCAGAGTCTGACATAAGGTTCTATCCCTATATCTGGAATCATAAACTAAGATGAAATCAAGAGTTGGATGCTTAACTGACTGAGGCACCCAGGTGCCCCTCAAATTTCCCCTTCTTAAAGGGGCACCAGTCATATTGGATTAAGGCCCAACCTAATGACCTTGTCTTAACTTTATCATTTGTAAAACCCTATTTCCAAATAAGGTTACATTCATAGGTACTGGGAGTTAGGGCATTAGTATTTTCATGGGGACACAATTGAACCCATAACAGGGTGCAGCCCAGTAAAAGATACAATCATTATTAGTTGGGGCTAAACCACTCTATGAACTGTGTTGGACCAATGAGGTCAATGGGGTTGTGTATTCCTTGAATGTAAGTCTTTGGAGGTCAGCAAGAACAGTCCCCTTTGTCCCTTCTGGCCCCTACCCCACCTCTTATGCTACTTGACACTTGGGTATTATAATGAGTGAGGAAAACTTGAGAGCATTTAGGGTCTGGTAGCACTAGGAGAAAACAGAAGAAAGAGGTCAGTAATTGTTTTATGTATAATTCTGTCTTCCCTCATCAATGTCATCTTCCAGTTTTCTGGCCCCTTTCATGTGAACTTGAAATTCCATATTCTTTTTGGTCCATGCCATAGAACTTTCTCTTTAAAATTAGCTTTTCTCTCTTCTTTCTTTCTTTCTTTCTTTCTTTCTTTCTTTCTTTCTTTCTTTCTTTCTCTTTCTTTCTTTCTTTCTTTCTTTCTTTCTTTCTTTCTTTCTTTCAGAAGGGGAGGTAGATTGGAAAGAAGATGCCATCTTCCTCTCCTGGGAAATAGAGTACAATGAGTGTAATTTAATGAGGAGCTGGCAGGAAGTCTAAACCTTCCTCCATACTCTCATGTTTGTCCCTTTCCCTTGACCCTACTTTCCTCCACCAGAGGGACTTGAAGGCATTTAATCCTTAGGTAGAATTGATTTCAGAAATGGGATGTGGTGAGCACCCTATGAAGGCAGGAGCAGGGAAAGAAACCAGGACTGCCAAAGTAATATTCACTCCCATTCTAGCTGAGCTCAGCTCAGATGTAGGAGACAAACTTTTAGATTAGCTTATTTTATGCTGATGTATGAATGTCAGGTAATCCAACTGTGCTAGGATATTTGTGTTTCATCAAATTATTGTTATTAAGGACCATCTTCAAGCAGCAGTATAGTGAGCTAAATAAGGAAGGAAAGAAGGAACTAACATTTTTGAGCATGTATTAGGTGTCAAGAACTGAATTAGACTTTCCCATATATTGTCTTGTTGAATCCATCTAAGCCAGGGAAGCAGGTAAGATTATTTCCATTTTACTGATGAAGGTGAAAAGGCACGATGGAATTAGATAAAATTAGACACTATTTCTATGTCTCATAGGCCTTGTTAATAAATGCCTTTATGTCAAGCAAACTTTGCTGAACATACTTGTTCAATTTTTAGGGGATTCCTTGGGATTTTCTGTATGTACAATCAAATCATCTGCAAATAAACACAATTTTACTTCCCCCCCAATCTATGTGCCTTTGTTTTTTATTGTGTTTAATTTCTCTGCCTACAACCTCCAGTACAATATTGAAATGAAAGTGGCGGAAGTGGACATCTTTGTGTTCTACTCTTAGGGAAAAATCTTTGTTTCTCATTATTAAGTGTCATGTTAGTTGTGGGATTTTTGTATAAAACCTTATCAGTTTGGGGTGCCTGGGTGGCTCAGTGGGTTAAAGCCTCTGCCTTCGGCTCAGGTCATGATCCCAGGGTCCTGGGATCGAGCCCCACGTCGGGCTCTCTGCTCGGCGGGGAGCCTGCTTCCCCCTCTCTCTCTGCCTGCTTCTCTGCCTACTTGTGAACTGTCTGTCAAATAAATAAAATAAAAATCTTAAAAAAAAACAACCTTATCAGTTTGAGGACATTAGCTTCTACTTCTAGTTTGTTGAGGTATTTATTTGTTTATTTTTAAATCATGAAAGAATTTTGGATTTTGTTAAATGTATTTTTTCTCTATTGAGATGGTCATGTGGATGTTATTCTTATTTTATTAACATAGTGTATTACATGGACTAATTTTCATATATTGAACCAACTTTGTATTTCTGGAATAAGTCACGATATATAATTCTCTTTACATGTCGCTGGATTCAGTTTGCTAGTTTTTTCCACTGTATATTTTTTGCTTCTTTGTCAAAGATTAGTTGACCATAAAGTTGAGGGTCCATATCTGGGCTCTCTACTCAGTTCCACTGGTCTATTTGTCTGGTTTTGTGCCAGTGCCATGCTGTCTTGGCGATTGCAGCTTTGTAGTAAAGCTTGAAATCAGACAACCTGATGCCCCCAGTTTTGTTTTTCTTTTTCAACATTTCCTTAGCAATTCGGGGTCTCTTCTGATTGCATACAAATTTAGGATTGTTTGCTCCAGCTCTTTGAAAAATTCCAGTGGAATTTTGATCAGAATGACATTGAAAGTATAGATTGCTCTAGACAGTATAGATATTTTAACAACGTTTACTCTTCCAATCCATGAGCACAGAATGGTTTTCCACCTTTTTGCGTCTTCTTCAATTTCTTTCATGAGTATTCTGTAGTTCCTTGAGTACAGATCCTTTACATCTTTGGTTAGGTTTATTCCCAGGTGTCTTATGGTTCTTGATGCTATAGTAAACAGAATTGATTCTCTAATTTCCCTTTCTGTATTTTCATTGCTGGTGTGCAAGAAAGCAACTGATTTCTGTACACTGATTTTGTATCAGTTTCTTCAATAAAGTGTGCTGGGAAAATTGGACAGCAATGTGTAGAAGAATGAAACTTGACCATTCTCTTATACCATATACAAAGATAAACTCAAAATGGATAAAAGACCTCAACGTGAGGAAGGAATCCATCAGAATCATAGAGGAGAACATAGGCAGTAACCTCTTCGACATCAGACATAGCAACTTCTTTCAAGATGTCTCCAAAGGAAAAATGAAACAAAAGTGAAAATGAACTTTTGGGACTTCATCAAGATCAAAAGCTTCTGCACAGTAAAGGAAAGAGTCAACAAAAGAAAGAGGCAACCCACGGAATGGGAGAAGATATTTGCAAATGACAGTACAGACAAAGGGCTGATATCCAAGAACTGTAAAGAACTTCTCAAACAACACACACAAAACAGATAATCATGTCAAAAAACAGGCAGAAGACATGAACAGACACTTCTCCAACGAAGACATACATATGGCTAACAGACACATGAAAAAATGTTCATCATCACTGGCCATCATGGAGATTCAAATCAAAACCACACTGAGTCACCACCTTACACTGGTTAGAATGGCCAAAATTAAGAAGACAAGAAACAACAAGTGTTGGAGAGTATATGGAGAAAGGTGAACCCTCTTACACTTTTGGTGGGAATGCAAGTTGGTGCAGCTACTTTGGAAAACAGTATGGAGATTCCTTACAAAATTAAAAAATAGAGCTTCCCTATGACCCTGAAATTTCACTACTGGATATTTACCCCAAAGACACAGAGGTAGTGAAAAGAAGGGCCATCTGTATCCCAATGTTCATAGCAGCAATGGCCACAGTCGCCAAACTGTGGAAAGAGCCAAGGTGCCCTTCAATGGACAAATGGATAAAGAAGATGTGGTCCATATATACTATGGGGTGTTATGCCTCCATCAGAAAGGATAAATACCCAGCTTTTGTATCAACACGGACGGGACCGGAGGAGATTATGCTGAGTGAAGTAAGTCAAGCAGAGAGAGCCAATTATCATATGGTTTCACTTATTTGTGGAGCATAAGGAATAACATGGAGGACATGGGGAGATGGAGAGGAGAAGGGAGTTGGGGTAAATTGGAGGGGGAGATGAACCATGAGAGACTGTGTACTCTGAGAAACAAACTGAGGATTTTGGAGGGGAAGGGGTTCAGAGGTTGGATGAGCATGGTGGTGGGTATTGTGGAGGGCACATATTGCATGGAGCACTGGGTGTGGTGCATACACAGTGAATTTTGGAACACTGAAAAGAAATTAAATAAGATACCTGGGAATAAACCTAACCAAAGAGGTAAAGGATCTGTACTTGAGAAACTACAGAACACTTATGAAAGAAGTCAAAGAAGACACAAAAAGATGGAAGACCATTCCATGCTCTTGGATCAGAAGAATAAACGTTGTTAAAATGTCTATACTGCCTAGAGCAATCTATACTTTTAATGCCATTCCGATTAAAATACCACTGGTAATTTTCAAAGGGCTGGAGCAAATAATCCTAAAATTTGTATGGAATCAGAAGAGACCACGGATTGCTAAGGAAATGTAGAAAAAAAAGAAAACCCCCCCAAAACTGGCAGCACCACATTGCCCGATTTCAAGCTTTACTACAAATCTGTGATCACCAAGACAGCATGGTACTGGCATAAAAACAGACAGACAGACCAGTGGAACAGAGTAGAGAGCCCAGATATGGACCCTCAACTCTATAGTCCAATAATCTTTGACAAAGCAGGAAAAGATATACAGTGGAAAAAGGACAGTCTCTTCAATAAATGGTGCTGGGAAAATTGGACAGCTATATGTAAAAGAATGAAACTTGACCATTCTCTTACATCATACACAAACATAAACTTGAAATGGATAAAAGACCTCAACGTGAGACAGGAATCCATCAGAATCATAGAGGAGAATGTAGGCAGTAACCTCTTTGATATCAGCCACAGCAACTTCTTTCAAGATATGTCTCCATTCTCCTTTCCATCTCCCCTTGTCCTCCATGTTATTAGTTATGCTCCACTAATAAGAGTTGAGGGAAATTGGAAGGGGAGGTGAACCATGAGAGACTATGGACTCTGAAAAACAACCTGAGGGTTTTGAAGGGGCGGGAGGTGGGAGGTCGGAGGAACTAGGTGGTGGTATTAGGGAGGGCACGGATTGCATGGAGCACTGGGTGTGGTGCAAAAACAATGAATACTGTTATGCTGAAAAGAAATAAAAAAATTAAAAAAAAAAAGATATGTCTCCAGTGGCAGAGGAAACAAAAGCAAAAGCAAAAATGTGGAGAAAGGGGAACCCTCTTACACTGTTGGTGGGAATGCAAGTTGGTGCAGTGACTTTGGAGAACAGTGTAGAGATTCCTCAAGAAATTAAAAATAGAGCTTCCCTATGACCCTGCAATTGCACTACTGGGTATTTACCCCAAAGATACAGATGTAGTGAAAAGAAGGGCCATCTGTACCCCAATGTTCATAGCAGCAATGGCCACGGTTGCCAAACTGTGGAAAGAACCAAGATGCCCTTCAATGGATGAATGGATAAGGAAGATGTGGTTCATATACACTATGGAGTATTATGCCTCCATCAGAAAGGATGAATACCCAGCTTTTGTAGCAACATGGACGGGACTGGAGGAGATTATGCTGAGTGAAATAAGTCAAGCCGAGAGAGTCAATTATCATATGGTTTCATTTATTTGTGGAGCATAAGAAATAACATGGAGGACATGGGGAGATGGAGAGGAGAAGGGAGTTGGGGTAAATTGGAGGGAGAGATGAACCGTGAGAGACTATGGACTCTGAAAAACAATCTGATGGTTTTGAAGGGGCAGGCAGTGGGAAGTTGGGCCAGCCTGGTGGTGGGTATTGTGGAGGGCACGTATTGCATGGAGCACTGGGTTTGGTGCATAAACAATGAATTCTAGTACACTGAAAAGTAATTAAAAAAATTAAAAAAAATTCTCTATCAAAAAAAGAAAATAAATTAAAAAAATAAAAAATAAAAAATAAAGGTTTTATCTATTTATTTGATAGAGAGCACAGGAAGAGGGGCAGCAGACAGAGGAAGAGGGAGAAGCAGGCTCCCCATTGAGCAAAGAGCCCAACACAAGGCTCTATCCGAGGACCCTGGGATCATTACCTGATTTGAAGGCAGATGCTTAACCGAATGAACCACCCAGGTACCCTTGGGTGGATTATTCTATAAATGTCTGTTAGATATGGTTAGAGTTATTCATCTTTTCTATTTCCTTGTTGATCTGCATATTTGCAGTATCTGTTATTGAAAATGGGGTATTATTGAATAGTCTATTTCTCTCTTTAGTTTTATCAGTTTTTTTCTACAACTATGGATTCAGTCAGAGGTAAATGTTGTTTATATCTTTTAGTGACCCTATTCTGTCTAATTTATCTATCAACTACTAGAAGAGTGTTGAAATATCCACTATAACAATGAATCTGTCCATTTCTCTTTTACTTCTGTGTATCTATGCATTTATGATATTTAGGTCTCTTGACATATTGAAACTTTATCATGAGAAGTTCTTCTTTATCACCCACTGGCAATATTCCTCAACTTAAAGTCTGTTTTATCTGTGGGTAGAGTCACTCAGTTCTCTTTTCTTCCTCTTTTTAAAATATTTTATTTATTTTTTTAAAGTAGGCTCCACATCCAACCTGGAGCTTGAACTCAAAACCCCAAGATCAACAGTCACATGCTTTACCAACTGAGCCAGCTAGGCATCCTGTGTCATTCAATTTTCTTATTAGTGTTTGCATTGTATATCATTTTGTATCCATTTACTTCTATGATGTGCTACTCTTAAAAATAGTCTACTTCTGTTCTCCCTCATGCCTTATATTTTGGTTGTAACAGAATTTATTTCTACACGTTATCACCTCTATAATGCATTGTGCTTACTTTTTCTTTAAACAATTCACTTTTAAATAGTTAAAACATGAAGAAAAACTTTCTTCCTTTACACAGATAGTTATCATTTAAACTGTTCTGAATTATTTTGAGTAGATCCAAGTTTCCATATGGTATCATTTTCTCTTTGTCTAAAGAACTTCCTTTAACATTTCTTGTAGAAGAGATATCCTCACAATAAATTCTTTTAGTTTTTGCTTATCTGAAAACATTTTAAATTACTCTTCACTTTTGAAAGATATTTTCACTGGATATAGAATGACATTTCCTCCCTTTCATCACTTTAAAGATGTTTTATTGTCCTCTGTCTTGCATTGTTTGTGATATGAAATCTGCCGTCACTCTTATCTTTATTTCTCTGAATATAATGTGTCATTTTAACTTATGGTTTCTTTTAAGATTTTTCTCTTCATCAGTGGGCTGTAGCAATTTGATTGTGATAGGTTTCAGTACAGATTTCTTTGTTTTTATTTTTTTTTGATGCTTGTTGAACTTTTTGACTGTGTTTATAGTTTTCATTATATTTGAATAAAATTTTAGCCATTATTTCTGTAAACATTCTTTTTTACTTCCCTCCTTTTCTCAGTCTTCAGCTGCATTTATATTAGACTACTTAATATTTTCCCTCATTTACTATGGCTCTGTTAGTTATTTACTGTCTTTTTTCTCTTTGAGCTTAAGTTTGGGTAGTTTTTATTGCTGTTTTCAGATCATACTTTTTTTTTTTTTTTGTAACCATTGCTATCTAATCCAGCATTAATCTCATGCAGTGAAGTTTTCATTTCAGATACTGTATTTTTCAGGTCTAGAAAGTCCTTTTGGTTTTCTCTTATTTCTCCAATTTCTCTCTTTATCCTATTCATATTTTCTTATAAACTCTCAAAAAATATACTTATGTATGTACTATTTTAACATACTTGTCTGCAAGTCCTATTTTCTATTTCATTTATGGATCTACTTTCATTAGCAAAGAGATTTTTGTATAGGGAAATATTTCTGAAATTTGATGAAAACCTCTGTAATTTTCAATTGGTAATATGTTTGGCTTCAATAACAGAATAATGAACTAAGAGTAAGTTAGCTAAATAAAGGCTTATTTATCTCATAAAATATCTGAAGGTAAATAATTTCTGGTTCTAATTCAACAGCTCAATAATGTAATGATCATTGTGATTCTTTTAGATGTTTTTCTCATAGTTGGTAACCTCATTTTTTTAAGAAAGCTGAAAAACTCCAGAAATCACAGTTGATATTCTAAGCAGGAAAAACACCGTGCCTCAAATCTATTTTTTCCCTGAAAGCAGTGGTTTCCTAGAAATTCAACCCAGTGGTTTTCCATGTTATTGGTCAGCATGGAGTCACATAACCTCTTCTATACTAACCACTTACAAGCTGAACAGAATTACCATGCTTGGTTTAAACCAATGAGAAATCTTTTTGGACTCCTAACTATTTGGGGCTCTGGTAGCAGGGAGATGAAAGTAGAAGAAGAGACAAATAGTGTGTCCATACTCTGTAGTGACAAAATGTCAGGTTCATGATCAGAATGGAATGTGATCTTCATGTTATAGGAAACTTGGTGGAAGGGAGTTGGGAAAATCAAGAGCAATGTGTGCAATCTCTAATGTTATCTGAATCTGAAACAAGCAGAAATTTGGAAGATAATTACAAGACTTTTTTGAACTGTTTAGGTTTTGTGGTCTTTTATGCACATAGAGGCTGTTGGGCTGCTGAGTTCTTTACCAGCTGGAGTGTCTAGTAGCATATAAGGAAGGGAGAGTCACAGTAAATTGGAAAAGATAAGAATTTGAGTCACTGTAAAGCTGTTGAACTCTTGTTTCTTGAAAATTTTTATTGTGAATTATGTGACCTTGAACAACTTACCTAACCTCTCCAAACTTCAATTTTTTTCACCAAAAGCAAGGAAGAACAATACAGCTTTTGTGGGGGATTAAGAGAGACACATTTCTAGCTAAGAGCAGTAGTTCTCAAAGATTAAGATGTCAGGGCCATTTTATACCCTTAAAAAGTATTGAGGACTCTTAAGAGCTTTTGTTTCCATTTTCTATAGTAACTGATACCATATTAAAAATTAAAACTGAGAATTAAAAACATGTACTGTGTACTAATATACATAATAAGCATGCATTTATTTATTCACTAAAAATGAAAATAAAATGCATTTCATGTTGAACTGAATCACATTTTGCATGAAAAATAACTATGTCTTTCAAGACAAAAAATAATTAAAAGAGTTACATCATTTTACCTCTTTGCAATTCTCTCCTGGTTTAATAGGAGACAGCAGGATTTTCCTAGGTGTTTCAGCATTCAAACTGTTGTGATATTATATGACATGTAGGTTCCAGAAAACCCCATTGTACACTCGTGAAGGAATGACAGTGGAAAAAGTAAACAATGTTTTGGTCTTGTTATGACAACATTTTGGATCCCCCAGACTCCTTGCACAGGGTCTCTGGGGGCTCCTGGACTGATATGGAAACCTGCTGGTTAAAAGAATAGCCCCTTCTTATATTAGTAAACACAGGCAAGACTTGAAACACATCCATGCCTCAGTTGTCAAATCTGTAAAAGGGATCTCCTAATACCACCTATTGTGCAGGATGCTCTGAGGATCAGGTTAAGTGCTCTTAGGATAGAGGGTGAAGTTGAATAAATGCTCTACCAGCTGGCAGGACTCTTCAAAGAATGCACAACAGTTTCTCTTCTCATTTTTCTTCAGAACAGAAGGGATGTCTGAAACATTTTGTTTAAGAAGTGGAAGAAGAAAACCTCTAGATTTATTCATAGGGGCCCCAAATGTGGATAGAATGACCCCTTTGGGAAGTACTGATGAATGCATACCATGCACATCACAGTATAAATCATTTCCACAGCCACTTTCTCTCTTATTTCTTGCAATAAACTCAGACATGGGGAAGGCCTATTTATTATCCCCATTTTTACATACCAGGCAACTGGTTAAATACTGAGGTTAAATGACTTGCCTCAAATCAGAAATCTCTAAAGAGAACCCTTATCTTCTGGCTCCTCATCCTGTGCCTTTGAAGCATCCTCTCTGCCTCCCAGTTCCGGTTTTTGCACTTTAATATGCATGTGGTGCACCTGCTCCCCAGAAGGCGGGTTCACTTGCATCAGCATTTGAAGTCAGTGCCTGAAACTTGTTTTTATTAAGGATGGAAAATTCACTGAATAGACAGATGGACTTGAAGGCCTTTACATTGCTTTGGAGATAAAAAGTGCTGGGTAAGTGTTATTATCCCTGTGTTAGTAATTTGATCAAAAAGCAGTAACTATGCAGAAATGACCCTAAGAAAATGAGTTCTAAACAGGAGGCAGTGGCCATAAACCTTGGGCCAGAAGACCTCAGGTTTATTCATATTTTGATTTGGGAAGTTGCTAGGGGCTGAGGAAGAAATGTTTGCCCGAGACTTTACTAAATCCCACAGCTGACCTCAGTGTAGTAGGAGACTGGGAAGGATGTACAAATTCAGTATAATTAGAAGAGGTGATGATGCACCTATGGTGATTCCTGGGAGAATCTTGCAGGCAGGGTATGGGGAAAGAAATGCAAAGATGCCAATTAAACAGCAAAGGCACAAAAAAACACGTGGTGCTCGGAACTATTAATAGTTATAGAAGTGGTAATGCTAATTATGATACTACCTGACCTGGAGTGAGTACTTTTTCTTGGTCAGTCTTGGTACCAAGGGGCTTTATGTGCTCCATTTTACTTAATTTCCACAAGAACCTGTGAGGGAGGTGTTTTTATTATTCCTGTTTTATAAGTAATAAAACTTAGTTTCAGGGACATCAAATATTTTTCACGTGGTTGTATAGCTAGGGAGGGGTATGTAGAGGGAAGTTTCAAAATAAAGCCCAAACCACTTGACTTGCTGCCTCTCCAAGCCTTTTTGATCTCAGTTGGAGACAAAATAGTGACTTTCAGGACAATTATTACTGGGGATACATTTGGTAACCAAAGCAAATCTGAGTTTCTTAGGATAAGTTTAATTTTCTGGGTATTGATCTATTGGAATTCCAAACATGGATGAGTTTCCATCTTTTCTCTTCTTCTTTTTTTTCTTTTCTCCTTTCCTTTCCTCCCCTTTCCTCTCCTCTCCTCTCCTTTCTTTTTTTCTTTTCTCTTCTCTCTTCTCTTCTCTTCTTTCTTTTCCTTTCTGAAGGCCAACCAGTAAGGCCTGGGAGGGCTGGCAGAAGACCAGAAGAGGGATTGGTGACCTCAGTCCATGGGCCAAATCCAGCTCACTGTCCATTTTGTTAAACAAAATGCTTTGGAGAGGAGTCATCCCCTTTTGCTTATATATTGTCCATGGCTGCTTTCCCACTATAATGGCAGGGTTAAGTAGTTCCAGGAAGGACTACACAGCCCAGTAAATTAAAAAAAAAATGTTTACTATCTGACTTTCAATAGAAAAGATCTTCTGATCCCTGGTCTAGAACACTGTTCCCCAGGATTGTTATACATTAGTACTCCTTTTTTACCAAATGGGAGAACGGAGAAATGATGGGTTACATGACTTCCCCAAGGACAGAATGTGAATGACTGGTAGATCTAGGCACACTATTATAAATAGTTAACATCGATTGAGTGCTTCTCTATGCTGGATGATATGCTAAACACTCTCCTGTGTGAGTTGTCTCATTTACTACTCACAGCATCTGGTAAGGTAGGTGTCTAGGATTATTCCCTTTTTTTTTTTTTTTTTTTTTAAAAGATTTTATTTATTTATTTGACAGACAGAGATCACAAGTAGGCAGAGAGGCAGGCATAGAGAGAGGAGGAAACAGGCTCCCTGCAGAGCAGAGAGCCCGATGTGGGGCTCGATCCCAGGACTCTGAGATCATGACCTGAGCCGAAGTTAGAGGCTTTAACCCACTGAGCCACCCAGGCGCCCCGGATTATTCCCTTTTTAAGATGAGGGAGCTATAGTTGGGTAGAACAGTGTCCCTTCAAAATTCATGTCTGTCCAGAATCTCAGAATGTAACCTTATTTGGAAATAATGCAAACAATGAATCATGGAACACTACATCAAAAACTAATGATGTATTGTATGGTGACATACATAACATAGCATAACAAAAAAAAAAGAAAGAAAGAAAGAAATAAGGCCACTGAAAATCCATTTAGTTAAGGATTTGGAGATGAAATCTTTCTGGATTTCAGGTGGATATTAAAAATACGATGACTGATATTTTTTTTTTTTTTAATTTTATTTATTTATTTGGTGCAGAGAGAGACAGAGACCACAAGTAGTCAGAGAGACAGGCAGAGAGAGGGGGGAAGCAGGCTCCCCGCCGAGCAGAGAGCCCGATGTGGGGCTCGATCCCAGGACCCCGAGATCATGACCCGAGCCGAAGGCAGAGGCCTTAACCCACTGAGCCACTCAGGCGCCCCGATGACTGATATTTTTATAAGAAGAGAGGACACGGTAAGGCACACAGGAAAAAGGTGGTGTGAAAATATACAGGCAAAGATTTTACTTACACTGCCAAAGCCAAGGATTACTAGGAGCCACTAGCAATTAGAAGAGGAGGGAAAGATTCACTCCTTAGAGGCTTTGGGAAGGCAGCTCTGCTCATACCTTGATTATGGACCTCTAGCCTCCAGGAATGTGAAGAATGGAGGGACAAAAGACTTATGTTGCCTAGACTCGTGTCTAGATCATGGCAATTTGGCTTTAAAGTTGATGCCCCTCCCCACTGCCTATACTTCCTTCCAGGGCTAGGTGGCTCCAGCCATCCAGGTAGTCAGCTTGAACCTGGACAGACCACAGTCTCACTGAGCACAAGACACCTGGAGTCAGTTAGGAGGTGCTGGACCAAGGTCATGTGCAGGACCTGAAGTGGGTGTGGGAATCACAACACGGCAGTATTTCACTGTGCAGCAAGTGTCTCTAACTCAGAGAGGTGGGTTTTCTCCCTGGGCTGCATGTTTGAGAGAGTGCCCGTTATGTTTATTGGTTCAGACAACTCAAGGGGCATAGGGCCTATTGAGATGGATGTGGTGCTTCTGGGAGGACAGTGTTCTCTAGTCTAGTGTCTCATCCGAACACTGGAGGAGGACCTTTAGAAAGAAAGAAAGGTCCTAGCCATTGCATCTGACCTGCCTACACTCAGACCCGGGAAAGGCTGGACAGTCAGCTGGCTTTGCACTGAATCTTCATATTGACATTGTCTGCCTTGAATCACATACATCATCAAATCTCCACAATAACCCTATGGTTTTTACAGATTAGGAACTAGGACTTAGAGAATTGGTTAGGACACTTGTCTAAGATCACACAGGAACTAAGGGGCTGGTCCAAAATGTAGAGTTCTGGACCAAAGTCTGGGCTCTCCTCCTACAATAGGGCTGCTTTTTGTGGTGGCTTTCTCCTAACTTAGCCCTTTGCCCTGAATTTGGAGAGTCCATTCCCAAGGGATCCAAAGGTTCCCAGCCATTGTGTCTCTCTGGACTTGCTCTTGTTTTCCTTCTCCTCCCTCAGCACAGGTCCAGCAAGGCAGGGCCCCACCTGAGTTCAGGTTGCTGTTATAGCACCACGCCCAGGAATGGAGGTCTGTCTAATTGTGTGAGCACAGATTTCTCCCTGCTGGTTTGGATACAAAGCTCCAGGCTGCTTAGAGTGTCCTGGGTTGAGTGGAGTCAGGTCAGATGCAATGGCTAGGACATTTACTTCTTTCAAGTTCTAAAGGTCCTGCTCCAGCATTCAGATGAGTCACTGCACTAGGAAGCACAGCTCTCTAAATAGCACCACATCTGTCCTAGCAGTTGAGGGAATGTCCTGTGCTATTTGGTTAGACTAATTAGGACATGGGGCTAGTACTGTTGGATATGTTAATAAAATCAGAGCTCTGTGGGTATAGATATCAGGTACATCTTACCCAGTGCTTGTCTGCTGCATATCTCCTGCATGTCTGGTGTCTTGTAAAGATATGGTCTCTGAGGGCACATGGATTCTTTGTCTAGGACTATGGATAACAATGGAGAAGGTGGTGGAGAGTGGAACATTCCACATGTGTGTGTGTTTGTATAAGTTTGTATAAGTATAAGTTTGTATAAGTGTGTGTGCATTTACTTGTAACATGTAATATGATACATATATTAATTTACATTAATACCATAATACTTTTTCAGTTCAGAAAGGGATACACCAGTCTCTGAAGGCCACAGTTTACCCTATGAGTGAATGCTAAAGGAAATTCTTACATGAGGCTTTACAAGGAATTCCATTCAGATTTATCATTGGATGATAAAGCAGACAATGAGATACTTACATCCTGCAGAAGTGGTCATGTGCCAATTATCATATGATCTCTATGATATGAGGAATTTGAGAGGCAGGGTGAGGGGTCATGGGGGGAAGGGAGGGAAAAAAAATGAAACAAGATGGGACCGGGGAGGGAGACAAACCACAAGAGACTCTTAATCTCAGGAAACAAACTGAGGGTTGCTGGGGAGTGGCGGGGGGAGGGATAGGGTGGCTGGGTGATGGGCACTGGGGAGGGTATGTGCTATGGTGAAGGTTGTGAATTGTGTAAGACTGATGATTCACAGACCTGTACCCCTGAAGCAAATGATACATTATATGTTAAAAAAAAAAAAAAAAGAAGTGGCCATGTGTTCCATCAGAGCCAGTGACTGGTTAGAGCCAAAGGGATGAGGTCTAGGCCCACCCTTCTGGGGAGGAGGTCCAAGCTGGGGGTTCTAGAGCTGTTCTGTTCACATTTCTGTTCACACATTCCATCCCAGTCTGCTAACAACAGAGGATAGAATTTGTGTGTGGAGGGGGGTGGGAGAGGGTTGGGTAGATGGTGGGATAGGCAGACCTGGGAGAATAACATAACTTTCTTCACAGTCTTGTATTTTTTTTTTTTAAAGATTTTATTTATTTGACAGAGAGAAATCAGAGCTAGGCAGAGAGGCAGACAGAGAGAGGGGGAAGCAGGCTCCTGCTGAGCAGAAAGCCCAATGCGGGGCTCGATCCCAGGACCCTGAGATCATGACCTGAACTGAAGGCAGAGGCTCTAACCCACTGAGCCACCCAGGCGCCCCTTCACAGTCTTGTATTTTTATGTTCAAATTCACATATACTTTATATTACACTCCTTAGTAGAGCCCTATATGTTTAAATATAAAAATATGGTATTGTCACAAATCTCTGAATGAAATAAAAGGCTCTGGCAGGTGCACTATGCTTATGCTGTGGTTTGAAAGAGCCCCAGCACATGAATGGTTTCCACATATCTGCATCATTCTAGAACTACCATCTTTGCTTATCCATGGCTATGCAATACTTAAACTTTTTATTTTTACTTAATATCTTTGAAATGGACTCAGTTTTAAACCTAATTGCATCTTTCAGTCTAATTGCTCATACTAAGCCTCAAAATAAGCCCTAGTATCCATAACATGATAAATTTTGAGCCACGTTATTCAATTTCTTGTGTTTATTAAAATTAATCCAAAATAATAAAACTTGGTCCACCAACAGGGGAGCTGTGTTCCCTTGCAGGAAATGCCTCATCCCCTAGTTTGAGAAGCACAGATTCAGACCAGTAGTTCTCAAACTTTTTCATGCATAGGAGTCACTGAGGGAGCTTGTAAAATGCACGTTCTGGTCCCCAACCTCAGAAGATCTGAGTCAGTAGTCCTTACGTGGGCCCAGACATATGCATTGTATACAACTATTGCAGGCAATGCTGGTGCAGGCAGATTCTGGGCAAATTGTGAAGAATAGTAACTTCCGGGTAAAGATGGTTGGCTTGTCTTTTAAACAGCCTTACATAAATCTCTCCTTTTTTAGCCAAGTTTTCAACAGGAACTAAATATTAAACAATGTAACAAAAACATAATGAACATTTCTTGAACAATCCCTATGTTCATGAGGTTGTATTACCTCGTACATTACCTCATTTCAACCTCAAAATAGCCTATATGGTAAGTACTATTATTTTACCCATTGCACAGATGAAAGAACTGAGGTTCAGAGAGGTGCCCAATATCACACAGCTGAGAGGAGGTTATGGGCAATGCCAGCCCACATCTGTTCAACTGTGTACCCAGTTCCTAGAACCTAGTCTCCCAATGCTGGCTTCCATTTCATAGGTGTGAGAGACTACATGCTTTACATACCTGATGATCTAGTAGGAAAGCTGACAGATGATAATTGAAATCATGGATCTAAAGTGGGAGTCAACAAACTTTTCTGAAAAGGGCTGGATAGTAAATATCTTTGCCTTTGCAGGTCATTCAGTCTCTGTTGTAACTGTTCCCCTCTGTGCTTGTAGAGAAAGCAGCCACAGACTATGTATAGACTATATATATAGAGAGAAATGGATGAATGTGGCTCTGTGTCAATCAAAATTCATTTATAGAAATTTTCTAATCCTAATCTAATCAAAGCAAGATTCTGAAGGTCTATCATCTGAGTTTGCTGGCATTCAGGATTCTGAAGAAAGGGAAGTTTATGGCAAACACTCTGTCCCTGAGTCCTTTACTTCCTTATTTGAGTTCATGACTGTGGACATCCTGTGATTGTGTTCTCTTTGATATGTTCTGTGTGAACTCCCAGTCCGTGCTCTTGATTGGGTTCTCCCAGTCACCTTCATAATCCATATGCCCATCTCTCAAAGCTCAGTGTACATTTCACTTCCTCCCTGAAGGGTCTCTCTGCCTGGCTTTGAATCCCCTCAAGCTCCACCCTGCATACACAACCACCTAAGAGCGGTTCCAAAAGTAAGTCTGACATGGCTTTCTGATTAACACCCTTCAGTGGCTTCCCATTATCTGTGGGATAAAGTCCGAGTTTCTTACCCAACAGAGAAAGCCCTATAAACTCACACTACCTCCACAGTGCTCCTCAACTTGGACCTGATGCTCTGGTAAAACTTAAGTGCTTTTAGTGCACACCATATTTGTGTCATGGGTTCTTCACCTGGGCAACTCTGACTGCAGTGTGATTTCAACTCACACCACTCAGGTGTATAAGAATGCAACTTTCCTTCTTTTTCTATGTTCTTCATGAGCCCATTTCCTTATTTCCAATGTTCTCAGAACCCCCTAATTCTGCTTATGGTGAAAAGATTTCTCTTGTCATTTAATGCCAACTCAGTCACTTCTGGATTTAAACATGGTCCGTCCAGAATGTCAACATGGTCAACTTGGTTCTTTCTCCCATTGCGTCCTTCAAGGTGATCAATATTTTCAGGGGATGATGTTTCTCCTTGCCATTATGGAGTGCATCTGCTTGTTCCCATGTCTCATTTCTCTCTGGTGGCTCCCTCCTTCTTTGTTGTTGCTGATATCTGTGACCTTGCTCTTGGTTCTTGTTCCAGGGTCTACACATGGCACATCTTTCTCTTCTCACCAGCTGATACAACTTTTGTCTTCTTTAGGGCAAGAAATTGCAACTGTTGCTATTCGTTCTTTCCTACTCTCTGGTTTATGATGTAAAGTCTATGCTCTGCATGATCCAGTTTTTCCCTAGAGATGAAAAGACAAGTTGTTGAAATTCCCTCAAACACAACCAGCCAACCAAATCCTCAAAATTTTCTCCCTGGGAGAGCAGCTTTTCAAATCTAAGAATTTGATTCTGTTCTCAACCCTCTCTCTTCCCCATGAGGCTCCTGCATATAGAAGGCTCTTGCTCCTGGCTGAGAACTCTCAAAATATTAATGTTCAGTATTCAGTATGTCACCACTCCCATGATGCTTTCCTTTATGTCTCTAGTCAGTGATAGGTACCCTTCTTCTGTGCTCCCAGTCTATTTCTATCACTGTATGGATGTATTTCATTGTTTATTTACTTGTGATCTGAGAGCACAGTGTTATTATCTTGAAGACAAAGAGAATGCATCTTAATTCATTGTATTTCCAGAGCTTATTACAGTACTTTGCATATATAGTTGCTAAAAAAAAATAGATCTTTGTTGATGGAATAACCTAGATAGTCTACCCTTCTCCTCCTCCTCCTCCTCCTCCTCCTTCTTCTTCTTCTTCTTCCTCTTCCTCTTCCCCCTCCTCCCCCTCCTCCTCCTCCTCCTCTTCTTCTTCCTCTTCTTCTACTTCCTCTTTTTCTTCTTCTTTTTTTTGCAAAAGGTGGTTTTTTAAAAGCACAGGGATGGGACCCATGGACAGAAGGAGCTGCACTGGGGTTCTGAGGGGTGACTGATTATATAATTTTAAGTTGGGAGAGGCTCAGGGAGAGTGTAAATCTTTAAGGAATTTTGGAAGCAAGGTTTCCAGTACCTTGAGGAGGCTAGTTATTTTTAGGAAAAATGTCATTTATTACTTTCTAGTAAAAACTCAGTCATGAGACCCTTCAGATGTATATCCGTGGACCATATGCTTGGAGGATGATTGCTTACATATATCTTGGGTGGGGGTAGAAATAAAGGAAGTTTCCAAAGGAATTTTTATTTTTTTAAATTTATAAAGGAGACTTGAAGGATCCTGGAGGGTTGGGATAATGTTAAACAAAGATTGCCCTTTGCCCCCAGCAAGGATTAACATCGAGGCAGCCCAGATTCCAAAGGAAGGTCACTCTCCCTGTCTCGAGGACCCATCAATGGGCTGTAACTAGTAAGGAAATTCATTTTTTTTCTTTTGTCTTTGTTTCCCACATCACAGCCATAGTCTACCCTTCTGTTTACTTCAATGACCATCTATTTAGTTTCTACTACACTGATAACCTGCTTGCAAGGCTGTGTTTTTTCTTTTCAATGAATCATGAAGTCTTTGTAGTCACTGGTGATAGCATAGAACTTTCTTTTTCTTTTTTTCTTCTATAATACTCTTACAGAACTAGGTATACATAAATGTTTGCTTAATTGATGATTAAAGTGACTTCTCTCTTTTTGATGAAAACAAGTGCATGCAATTTATAGTAGCCTGCTAATTTGGTTCTTCAGGTAGGTCATGTTGACTTTGCTGCATCGTATATCACATGTATTTTAGTGATTAGATATTTGTCACATCTCCTAGACTTATGGCCATGTTTATTTTAAGTACCTCTCTTCAACAATTCTAGTACTGATTTGTGCTGGAGGGAAATTTAATAAACACTGAAAGATGATCAGATATTGGCTGTTTCCTACCAAATGAGCTCCTACAAATTCCCTGGTCTGTCCCAGTGAACTTGCCTAAATTACAGAGGACACTATGCATTTCACAAAGTGTTCCTTTCATCTCATATGTAGTCACAGAAATACAGGGCTAAGGAATGATGGTTAAAGACATTGAGCTAGTTTCTTTCTTTATTTGGGACTGAATTTGCTCATCTATAAAAACAAGAGGGAAGACAGTGTGATCTCTGAGTTCTCTCCATGCTGTGTAAGACTCTTCCTTCAAATCTAGGCAGTTGGAGGTGGGAAGAGAGCACAGGCAAAGGATAGACAATGGGATGTGTTGCCTTATGGAGTGAGCCGCTCCACTCTGCAAACCCACTAGGAGTCCCATGTTGATTGAGCAGCAACATAGGTGTAGGTGCAGAGAAGCTAAGGATTCAAGGGAAATAACACCTAAGACTTGCTGGATGCCAATTGCCATGCTGGCCACTTTTATGGAAGTTACCCTTAAAACAAATCTAAGAGAGAGTCTTTTATTGTTTTTAGCAAACAGGAGCTTACTGAGGTCAGATAATGTGCACAGAGTCACACAGCTAGAATATGGCAGATCCAGAATTGGAATGCATGTCTAACTCCAAATTCAGGTATGCTCCTTCCACTCTGCTGTGCAGTCCCCAGCACTGCTATTAGCCTTCTATCTTTATTTAAACAACAGTGTGATTTTACTGCATGTCATTAGAAGCTGCTGGGAGCATCATTAACACTTTGGGCCACAAGAGTACCGTTTAGTGCAATGAAGCAGATATCTTTTCATACAAATAATTTATTTGCACCAAAGGTTTCCACTTGAGCACCCAGAGTGAATTGGACTAATGTATTATTTTATACTAATGAGGTAGTTGGAACTCGGTGTATTTAGGGTTTATGAAATTTTGGACTAGTTTTTAAACCTTTTATTTATTTTCTGGTGGATTTCAAGTGAAATGTAGCCTATATGATTCTTTCTCATTTACACGTTTACTTCGTGAAAGCTATTTGGATGAATTATTTAATGTCCACTGCTTATGTTCTTTTCTTTAAGGCTGTTTGAAGAGCCTTTTCTAAAAAAGAAATAGAATGTGTTGATTTTGATGCCAAGTGTAAATGAATTTGAACCATAAACAAGTTTGGAATTTAAGGTGAAACATTGAACTCGAGAGGCTCCAGTCTGCCTCCAACCTTGGCAAATGCATTCTTTAACCTCTGAAGCAGTTATATCGGAGCAATCCAGAGGGATAACAGGGATCTAATGGAAATTGTCAACAAAATTGAAAAGAAAAAAAGAAGGCATATTTTAAAATCCCAGAAATTGAGAGGTCCCTAACTCCAAACAACTGAGGCATAAAACTCAGAGAAGGCTTCAAACAGCTTTAATCTCTTGGCGAATCTGTCCTTTGATAGCATGTAAAATCCAGGCTGAGGAGAGTGTGCCTAAGGGTTTCAGTACACTAACTCCAAGATTGATTTTGTGCAAGAACCTGACTGGCATTCAAAAAAAGAAGCAGCAAGAAAGGGAGCAAGAATAAAGGAAGGAGATTGAGAGAGAGAGAGAGAGAGAGAGAGAGAGGAGGGAGAGAGCGAGGGAGGGAGTGTTGAGAGACCAAAGGCTTGGGTTTGAACCCTGCTTCTGCCACTAACATCTTACAAGATTTCCAGCAGATCACTTGAATCAGTCTGAGCCTTGGTTTTTAAAAATATGTATATTGAGAACAAGCATTCCAGACTTGATAGTACAGGACTGATCAGGGTGGTACAGCTGTGAAGGGTGACTGGAGGCTATTACTCCCCACTCCCTTTGTGATAGGCCCACACAGTCCTCCTTCTGTTCCCATCTTCTCCCTTAGCTGTGTTGCTCCTCTGATCACAGGCGAGTCTTCCAAATCTGCTCTAGATCTTGTGCCTAGATTTATTTCCTTCTTTGGTTTTCACCCTACTGTTTGTTTCTGCTCTTTGCTACTTCTTCAATTTGTTGTTTGTTTTTGATCCTTCTAGGGAGCTTTCAAGTATCTCTTGACCTCCAAGTTGCTCTTGAGTTACCACTCAACCCTCTTGTCCACTCCATATTCTGGATTCTTCTTCTTCTTCTTCTTTTTTTTTTTTTTTTAAAGATTATTTATTTATTTATTTGACAGAGAGAGAAATTACAAGTAGGCAGAGAGGCAGGCAGATAGAGAGGGAGAAGCAGGCTCCCCACTGAGCAGAGAGCCTGACGTGGGGCTCGATCCCAGAACCCCGAGACCATGACCTGAGCCAAAGGCAGAGGCTTAACCCACTGAGCCACCCAGGCACCCCCATATTCTGGATTCTTGAAAGGCATACATATAGATGCTGCCCTCATGTATTCCCCTCTGGAGAGATTCCCAAACCATTCTAGCATAGCTTCCACTCCCTCCCCTTCTACCACTCCCTGAAAACTGCCCTTTCCAAGTTCAACAAGTGGTTTCCATAGTGCAGAGTCCAGTAGATAGTTTTGTTGGAGCTTCTGTGACTACAAACCCTCCCTCCTCATTCTCTTCCTCCTGATCTCTGTATGTCAGTGCATCTTTGGTAATAGCTCCAAGTTCTTTCTCTTCCCTGTCCATACTCCCCACCAGGCATCAGAAATCACCCCTCTCCCAGCCTTTCTCTTGTCCAATTTCACATTTCAATGCCTTCTCAGCAGTTCTACTTGACTATATCATAGGCATCTTAAACTGAACATGTTCAATATAGAAGCCATGGTTTTCCTCTAAATATGTCTCTCTTCCAGTCTTCTCCAGCTCAGTGAGAGACCAGTTGCTCATGTTTGAAATCTGGGAGTTATTCTGGATGCCTCCTTTTTCTCCTGGTTCACATTAAATGTCATGCCTGGTCTTGTTAACTTATGTTTTGAGTTTTGAGTTACCTCTCTTCTTATGTTTTGAGTTTGAGTTACCTCTCTTCTGTTTGGATCCACTGATGTCACTCTATTTCAATCCACCACCATTGCTTGCCTGAATTGTGGGGCTGACTTCCAGGCTGGTTTTCCCATGTTTCCTTCTGTTGTCCTGAATTCTATTCTCTGCAGAGCAGTGTGTGATATTCCAGAAATGCAAAGTGGTTATGCAATTCTGCAGCTTAAAATCCTTCAGTTGGGTTTCATTGGTGGTTACTACAATATCCAACATTTTAATCACCTGCATCTGCAAGATCCTGCATGGTCTGACCTTCGCCTCTTTCTCTACAACCTCACCTCACTCATCACTGAAACTCTTTCTCACTGCCAATCATTTTTGGCAAGACAGTCTGCAGTTAAACATTTTTTTGTGTGTTGTAAAGGCCAACCCATCATAAAAAATTGAGAGTCAATATGCCAGAAAGACAAAAGTCTTTTTGCTTATGCCCACTATAGAAATTATTTTATATGCTCCTCAAGGGAATATTGGGAGAAAGGAGAACATTAACCAAATATTGGCAAACATATTTTGCGGGAGGTTTTTTTTTTTTTAATTTGTGATTAAATAGTAGTGTCAGAGGAACCTGGAGGTCATTTAATTCTACTTTTCCTTTGTGGATGAAGGGACATAGGTTCAGAAGAAGTGAAATGACTTTAGAGATCACAGAGATCTGTAGTTCTCATGTAATGAAAACCACGATTGTGCCAGATATAACTGTGAGTAGACCATGTTTGCCTTTCTTTTTCTTCTCTTTGAAAAGTTTTATTTATTTATTTCAGAGAAAGAGAGCATGGAGGGAGAGGGGCAGAGGGAGAGAGAGAATTCTAAGCAAACCCCCCTGCTCAGCCTGAAGTCTGACATGGGGCTCAATCCCATGACCCTGAGATTGTGAACCTAAGCCAAAGTTAAAAGTTAGATACTTAACCAACTGAGCCACCCAGGTGCCCCCCCAACCCCCGCCATGTTCACCTGTCTTATACTAAAGCCATCTTCTGGTCTTCAAATACTTTACCACTTTTATCAAGGATAAAAGCCTTGTCATTTGTGTGTTCCAATGAATAGTTTGAAGAAAGATGTTGTAAAAATGCCACTTATAGTGTAAATCTCATTCTTTAATGATAATAAAGAACTCTTTCTTTCCTTTAAGATACTTCAGGTATAATGAAGGCAAAACTTCTCAAATTGAAGGTATCTAGAAGTCTTTCACTCTTGTACCTAAAATCCTATCATTCAGAGGGTATCCAAGTATCAAGGTGGTTGTGACTGCAAAGGACCAGGACAGGGTTTCTCAAAGTCTCAGTTTCCGTGCATGTGGAATAGAGATAATGTCCCTCCATAAGTGAGTTTATGTCACAAAATTGTGGCATCTTGCATTTTTGCCTGTTTTGCTTTCTTGCTTCTTTAGTCAAATTATATAGCTGATTGCATTTCTTCCTTGCACCTGAGGGGCCTGAGGGATATGTGCATATAGGTACACACACACACACACACACACACACACACACGTAAAAACATATTATTTTAGTCCATCTGGGTGCTATAACACAATGCCAGAGACTGGGTAGCTTATAAACAACAATTTATTGCTTATGGTTCTGGAGGCTGTCAGATTCAGTGTCTGATGAAGGTCTGTTTCCTTATAGTGGTTGTCTTCTCATTGTATTCTTACATGGTGCAAAGAGTAAGGGACTCTCTATGGTCCCTTTGATAAGGACTCTAATCCCATTCATTGGGGCTCCATCCTCATGACCTAGTCACCTCCCAAAGGCCCCACCTCCTAATGCCACCACCTTGGTTAGGTTTCAACATATGAATTTTGGAGGAAGGTGAATATTTTATCTATGTCATACATGCACTTAGATGTTCTTCTTTGCAGGATTTATCACAGTTGTAGTTATACAGGGATTTATTTAAATATATGTCTAATGCCTGACTTTCTATCGAAATTCTCAGCTTTAAGTAAGCAGGAGGCATTCTTGTTCAGCTCTCTGTTGCATGTGAGCACCTACAAATATTTGTCTCTTCACTTCGCATTTAATTTTGGGTGTTAAGTGACAAACATTTTTTCTAGGCTCTGGGTATTTGGCCATTAAAAAAAATAAAAGTCTCTGACTTACGGTGCTTCATCCCAGGGAGGGAAGACAGATGATCACACATCCCCTCCATTTACCAGCTGTATGATTTCAGGCAAATTATTCAACCTATCTGTGCCTCAACTTCCTCATTTGCAAAATGAGAGATAATTCTGTCATATTTTCTACCTCTTGTGAACAGCTTTTGTTTTAACCAAATTTTCAAGTATATTTGTGTTGTAAATAGTCTTGGAAGGTATAGCATCTTCCTTCAGTGTCAGGGTGGAGTGGTTTCCTGGAAGTTTAACAAAGATAACATCTCCTCTGAGGCAAAGTTTGGGCAGATTTGACAGTAGCCTGACTTTAAGATTGGGGGTTTCATAAGCTTGGCTTCCTCAAAAATGATATGGGTCCACAGTGTGCACAGCATCCACGTGGCCCCATCCATGTCATGCTGTGGGGACTTGGGGATAGCAGGGGTAACTAACACCCATATGAAGCTCATGCCACCTGCATTGCTGGGAGTATCAACATCTTTTGCTTCTGATCTGGGAGTCTAGAAGCTCCTGATAGCATCTGTATGTGGCAGGTTGAGTTGTTAGCTGAACAGCTGGGAAAAATCTCAAACTCTGTCTAATTCTTGACAATAATGTTAATTTCTAATTTCTAATGCTATGAGGATTAAAAGGAAAAATGCTCTTGTATTTGCTCTTATTTTGTCCAGAATATCCCTTCTTCCCACCCAGATATTTGCTCACTCATTCATTCTCCTCCTTTAGGTTTTTCTTTAGATACTACCTTCTCAGTGAGATTTATTGGGACTCCCCTATTTAAGATAACAGCTTCCTGCTAGATCAGTCAGGGTTCAAGCAGAGAAAAAGGTATAGCAGGAGATATGTCTCAAATAATTTCTTATAAGGAATTGACTTATGGAATTGTGAGACCTAGCTTGGTAAGTGTGAAATAGCAGACCATCAGGATGGGCTGGTGGGAACTCTCAAGCAGGGGCTGACACTGAAGTCCACAGGCAAAATTTCTTCTTCCTCCCGGAAGTTTCAGCTCTACTTTTCAGGTCCACCCAGACTATCAAGGATAATCTTCCTTACTTCAAGTCAATGGATTATGGATTCTAATCACATCACAAAAGACCCTCCCAGGAACACCTAGATGTGTGTTTGCTGGAATTATGGGGACTGTAGCCTAGACACGTTGACACATCAGACTTGAACAATCACATCTCCAAAACTCCCTATTCTCTATTTCTGTTTTATTTTTTTGCTATGGCATATATCAGCATCTAATTCACTATTTTACTTATTTTATTTGTTGTCTGTCTCCCCCACAGAAGTGTAAACCCACAAAGAGAGAGATTTCTGACTTCACTGTTGCATTCCTTGTATCTGCAGTGGTGTTTGACCAATAAATACTTGTTGAATGATCAAATGAATGAGGTGAAGTGCTTCAAACAGGGCCTGACTCATGGAAAGTATGCAGTCAGTGTCTGCTATTGGTCTAATAAGTGTGCACACAATGCCAATATGAATACTTTGCATTTACCAGTTTCAACATTTTTCACACTTTCCTTTTTTTGATCTCAGACAGCTTTTCAAAGGTGCTGTCCACTCTCCAGCAGAAATCCTGTATACCTTTCATGGCACGCCAAGCCTTTCCTGTCATGGTCTGCAGTATGTATGAAGGTCTCTCAAATGTATCAGTCCTTCCCCCTTGACAGAATTTCTTTATGTCCCTCCGTGCTCTGTGCTGCACCTCCTATCTCTCCTCCTTTGCATGAGATGTTCTTCCCATCATGACTACTTCCCTTGACTTTGTACTCATGTGGTTTATTTAGTACTCTTGCTGCACTCAGTTCAAGTGTTGACTCCTATTCAAGGTCCTTCCTGGTCCCCAAGACTGACCTTCCTTTCGTCCCCCCACTGTGTTACATACTTG
This sequence comes from Martes martes, assembly GCF_963455335.1. NCBI lineage: Eukaryota > Metazoa > Chordata > Mammalia > Carnivora > Mustelidae > Martes > Martes martes. The sequence goes on from NC_137889.1 coordinate 148,786,148, forward strand.
GCGCTGTTCCAATGCTCAGCCAATCCTACTACTCCATTGTGATGGTCTCCTTACTTATTACACAGTCAGACCCTTAAGGATAAGATCATATCATTTATCTGTGCCACTGTAAAACATAGCACAGCTTCTGGCATAGAGAGATACCAGATAATAAATATGGGCCAAATGAGTACTGTTGAATGAAGGTTCCCAAATGGTGCATGAGCAGCTGCTTTGCTTAGCATTACTCAAGAAGTTCCTATTGACACAAAATAATGGAAAAACATTCTATGATCATGGATTGGAAGAACAGACATTGTTAAAATCTCTATACTAATCAATGCAATCTACACATTTAATGGAATCCCTATCAAAATACCATCAGCTTTTTTTCACAGAGCCAGAAAAAACAATCTTAAAATTTACATGGAACAACAAAAGATACCAAATAACCAAAGCAATCCCCAAAAAGAAAAGCAAAGCTAGAGGCATCATGATTCTGGACTTCAAACTATATTACAAAGCTGTACTAGCTTTGTATGGTAGCACAAAAACGGACACATAGATCAGTGGAACAGAACAGAGAGCCCAGAAATGGACCCTCAACTGCATGGTCAACTGATCTTTGACAAAGCAGGAAAGAATACCAATGGAAAAAATATAGTTTCTTCAACAAATGGTGTTGGGAAAATTGGACAGTAATATGCAGAAGAATGAAGCTGGACCACTTTCTTACACCATATACAAGAATAAATTCAAAATTTATGAAAGACCTAAATGTAAGACAGGAAACCAACAAAATCCTAGAGGAGAACACAGGCAGTTACATCTTTGACCTCAGCCATAGCAACTTCTTATGAGATATGACAGAGACAAGGTAGACAAAAACAAAAATGAACTCTTGGGATTTCATCAAGATAAAAAGCTTCTGCACAGAAAAGGAAACCATTCAACAAAACTAGAAGGCAGCATACAGAATGGGAGATGATATTAGCAAATGACATATCTGATAAATGGTTAGTATCCAAAATCTATAAAGAACTTACCAAATTCAACATCCAAAAAACAAATAATCCTGTTAAGAAATGGGCAGAGAACCTGAATAGACATTTTTACAAAGAAGACATTGATCTCGGATACCAGCCCTTTATCTGTAGTATCATTTGCAAATATCTTCTCCTATTCCATGGATTGCCTCTTTATTTTGTTGATGTTTCCTTTGCTGCCCAGAAGCCTTTTATCTTGATGAAGTCCCAAAAGTTAATTTTCACTTTTGTTTCCCTTGTCTTTGGAGATGTGTCTTGAAAGAAGTTGCTGTGGCCAATGTCAAATTGGTTACTGTCTATATTCTCCTCTAGGATTTTGATGGATTTTTATCTCACATTGTGGTCTTTCACCAAAAAAACTTCTCAAGCTTAACACCCTCCTCCCCCCCAAAAAATAATCAAGTCAAAAAATGGGCAGAAGACTTGAACAGACACTTCTCCAAGGAAGACATACAAATGGCTAATAGGCACATAAAAAAAGGTTTAACATCATTAGCCATCAGGGAAATTCAAATCAAAACCACACTGAGATACTACTTTACACAAGTTAGAATGGCAAAAATTGACAAGGCAAGAAAAAACAAATGTTGGAGAGGCTGTGGAGAAAGGGGAACTCTTTTACACTGTTGGTTGGAATGAAAGTTGGTACAGCCACTTTGGAAAACAGTGTGAAGTTTCCTCAAAATGTTAAAAATAGAGTTTTCCTGTGGCCCAGCATAAATATTGGGTATTTACCCCAAAGATACAGAGATAATGAAAAGAAGGGCCACATGCTCCCCAATGTTCATAGCAGGAATGTACACAATAGTGAAATTGTTGAAGGAGCTGAGATGCCCTTCAACAGATGAACAGATAAAGAAGATGTGGTTCATATATACAATGGATATTACTCAGCCATCAGAAAGGATAAATACCCAACATTTGCATCAATGTAGATGGAACTGGAGGAGATTATGCTAAGTGAAATAAGTCAAGCAGAGAAAGTCAATTATCATATGGTTTCACTTGTTTGTGGAACATAAGGAATAGCATGGAGGACATTAGGAGAAGGAAGGAAAAAATGAAGGGGGGCAGAAATCAGAGGGGGAGATGAACCAAGAAAGACTATGGACTCTGGGAAACAAACTGAGGGTTTTAGAGGGGAGGGAGGTGGGATGATGGGTTAGCTCAGTGATGGGTATTAAGGAGAGCACATATTGCATGGAGCACGCTGGATGTTATATGCAAACAAGGAATCATGGAATGCTACATCAAAAACTAATGATGTACTGTATGGTGACTAACAAATAATAAAACAATTAAAAAAAGACATCAAAATAGCTAACAGACACATGAAAAGATGCTTAAAATCATCATCTTCAGGGAAATACAAATCAAAACCACTATAAGATACTACCTCACATCTATCAAAATGGTTAAAATTAACAACACAAGAAACAACAGGTGTTGGCAAGGATGTGGAGAAGGGGGAACCCTCTTGCACTATTGATTGGGAATGCAAACTGGTACAGCCACTCTGGAAAACAGTATGGACATTCCTCAACAAGTTAAAAATAGAACTATACTGCAATCCTCTAATTATGCTACTAGGTATTTACCCAAAGGATACAACAGTGTTGATTCACAGGGGCACATGCACCCCAATGTTTAAAGCAGCACTACCAACAATAGCCAAATTATGGAAAGAGCCTAAATGTCCATCGACTGATGAATGGACAAATAAGTTGTGGTATAAATACACAATGGACTATTACTCAGTCATCAAAAAGAATGAAATATTGCTATTCACAACAACATGGACAGAGTTAGAATGTATTAGGCTAAATAAAATAAGTCAGTCAGAGAAAGACAAATACCATGTGATTTCATTCATATGTGGAATTTAGGAAACAAAACATATGGGAGGAGAGAGAGAGAGGGAAACAAACCATAAGAGACTATTTTTTAAAAGATTTTATTTGTTTGATAGAGAGAGAGAGAGAGAGCAAGAGAGAGCATGAACAAGAGGAATCCCAATGTGGGGCTTGATCCCAGGATCTTGGGATCATGACCTGAGCCAAAGGAAGATGCTTAACTGACTAAGCCACCCAGGCACCTCTAAACCATAAAAGACTCTTCATGATAGAGAACAAACTGAGGGCTGATGGAGGGAGATAGATGGGGGATGGGCTAGATTGGTGATGGGGATTAAGGAGGGCACTTGTGATGGGCACTGGCTGTTATATGTAAATGATGAATCGCTGAATTCTACTCCTGAAACCAGTATTGCACTGTATGTTAACTAAATAGAATTTAAATAAAAATTTGAAGAAAAAAAAAAGAGCTGTTTCTCTTAATCTTCATTCTGCATGAGAATCGCTCTGAGAGAGTTTCAAAAATACAATGCCTGGGCTTCAACCCAGAAACTCTGATTAAGCTCATCCACTGTGAAGCTTGGGTGTTGGTGGGTTTTTTTGTTTGTTTTTTGTGTTTTTTTTTTTTTGTTTTTTGTTTTCTTTTTTAGAAGGTTTTCAGATAATTTTGCTGTGCAGACAGAGGGGAAAGATAGAACCATAAGTACAGCTCTTCTCCAAGTTAGTTTTTTTTACTCTATATCTGGCAAAGGAACAGGGCTGCTCTTTGCCCTCCAATCTGAGGGCAGTTTGTTCCCCTCCAGCAGTTTTGGGCCTGAAATCCTTGCTCCTATCCAAGGACCACTCAAAGTTAACGGTGCCCCTGTGTTTGTGGCCTTGAGAAACCTGGCCAGGAAAGACTTTGCATTTTTACCTCTCACTGAAAAGAATGTAGTATGTGATCATGGGCAGATGCTTCAAAGCTGATAAAATGATTCAGAATTCATCACTCCAGTTCACATTGCTCTTTGGGAGTAGCAAGGAGGGTGTAGACGGGGGGGGGGGTGGGGAATTATGAAGGATTTAAGTGCAATGGGCTTGTCAGGGAACCTGAATTTCCTCCTGTCTAACTGCCTTTATCTTTACATGCTGGTTAAGAGAGAAGGCTCTACGGTCAAAGGCCTAAATGTAAACCCCAGCTCAGGCATTTACTAACTCTGTAGCTCCAAAACTTACTGTACCTCAGTTTCCTTATCTGTTACATAGGGCCATAGCCCAACAACCTATGATCTTGAGGATTCAAGTAGGTGACCCTGAATAAAGCTGTTAGTACTATTCTCTACCCACGCCTTCCTCACCACCCCTAGACCCCTTCCTCAGGTGAAGCCACACCATCCTTCATCTGTCCTGATTCAATGAACCCTTTTTAGCCCCCATCCACCTCAAATCCATCTGGCACATGGCCCTACCCTGCTGCTTCTGGGCTCACTGTATTGATCAGGTTGTTCATCTGTTCCGTCATCTTCAATGGCTCTTGGTAGCCCTGATTTCTCTGCCCTCCTTTCCAATCTCCAAAGACAGAGCTGTCCAGACTGGATTTGGCTAAGGATGCACATCCCTATTCTCTCCCACACATTCCACATGCACCACTTCCCCATCCATTGAGCCATTTCTCCTATTTTTTTTTTAAATCTCTGCCATGTGCTTTCAACTTTCCCGTATCACCCCCTTTGCTAGAAAGGCCCTCTGAGCATAGGACCCTTGTCTTCTCCTCTGTAGTCCTGTAAATCTTAGCTCTATGAAGCAGGCCTTGTCTCCTCCAGTTAACTTCATTCTTTGACTCCAGCCTGCACTGCTGACTCTTCTGTGAACCCCAACCTTGCTTATGGAATGCTAATCTATGAACAAAGAAGTCTCCCAACTTCAGTGGTTTAACCCTCAATGGGCTTTTTTCACTGGCCACAACCCACATGGGCCTCCATTCGTGAGTGTGGGGTCCCTACACCCCAGTAGTGTGTGAGGGATCAGCTTCTTCTTTAGGGTGATTGCCACCTCCTGGGGGCTTTGTGCCCTCCACTTGATCCTCCACACTTATCTGAGGTGACAGGACACATAGAAAAGATTGCTTAGGGCCCAGGCTTGAATGACGCCCACATCACATTCACCCACATTTCTCTGAACTTGGTGCTAGAGGCCCACCTAATTATGATGGAGGCAGGGACATGTCATCTGCCTTTGCATGCAGGTGGCAAAGTAAATGGATATGGCAAATATGCATCAGCTCTGTCACTGTCACTACAACACAGTTTCACAGTTGACATTTCCAGTTGCTTTCCTAAGGCATGTTTGTGACCCGAGACTGTAGTTATTTGGGATGCAGCTATGGTCTGGATGTGTTCCCCCTGCAAATTCATATGTTGAAATCTTTTTTTTTTTAATTTCTTTTCAGCATAACAGTATTCATTGTTTTTGCACCACACCCAGTGCTCCATGCAATACGTGCCCTCCTTAATACCCACCACCTGGATCCCCCAACCTCCCACCCCCCCGCCCCTTCAAAACCCTCAGCTTGTTTTTCAGAGTCCGTAGTCTCTCATGGTTCACCTCCCCTTCCAATTTCCCTCAACTCCCTTCTCCTCTCCATCTCCCCATGTCCTCCATGTTATTTCTTATGCACCACAAATAAGTGAAACCATATGTTAATTGACTCTCTCTGCTTGACTTATTTCACTCAGCATAATCTCTTCCAGTCAAAGTCAATGTACAGAAATCAGTGGAGTTCTTATACACTAACAATGAAAATACAGAAAGGGAAATTAGAGAATAAATTCCATTTACTATAGCACCAAGAACCATAAGATACCTGGGAATAAACCTAACCAAAGAGGAAAAGGATCTGTACTCGAGGAACTACAGAACACTCATGAAAGAAATCAAAGAAGACACAAAAAGATGGAAGACCATTCCATGCTCTTGGATTGGAGGAATAAACATTGTTAAAATGTCTATACTGCCTAGAGCAAGCTTTACTTTTAATGCCATTCCAATCAAAATTCCACCGGTATTTTTCAAAGAGCTGGAGCAAATAATCCTAAAATTTGTATGGAATCAGAAGAGAACCCAAATTGCTAAGGAAATGTTGAAAAAGAAAAATAAAACTGGCGGCATAACGTTACGTGTTTTCAAGCTTTACTACAAAGCTGTGATCACCAAGACAGCATGGTACTGGCATAAAAACAGACATATAGACCAGTGGAACAAATTAGAGAGTCCAGATATGGACCCTCAACTCTATGGTCCAATAATCTTCGACAAAGCAGGAAAAAATATACAATGGAAAAAAGACAGTCTCTTCAATAAATGGTGCTGGGAATATTGGACAGCTATATGTAGAAGAATGAAACTCGACCATTCTCTTACACCGTACACAAAGATAAACTCAAAATGGATAAAAGGCCTCAACGTGAGACAGGAATCCATCAGAATCCTAGAGGAGAACATAGGCAGTAACCTCTTCAATATCAGCCACAGCAACTTTTTTCAAGATATGTCTCCAAAGGCAAAGGAAACAAAAGTGAAAATGAACTTTTGGGACTTCATCAAGATCAAAAGCTTCTGCACATGAAAGGAAACAGTCAACAAAACAAAAAGGCAACCCACGGAATGGGAGAAGACGTTTGCAAATGGCAGTACAGCCATATGTTGAAATCTTAATGCCCAATGTCGTGGTATGAAGAAATAGTGCCTTTGGAAGGTCATTAGGTCATGAAGGTTGAGCCTCATGAATGGAATTAGTGCCCTTTAAAAATAGACCCCCAACCCCACACATAAAATAGACCTCACAGAGCTTTGTAGTCTCTCCTACTGTGTGAGGACACAACAAGATATCTGCAACCATGAGAGGTCTTTCTCCAGACACTGAATCTGCTGGCATCAGGATCCTAGACTTCTATCCCTGAGAACTGTGACAAATAAATGTCTATTGTTTGTAAGCCCCCAGTCTTAGTGTTCCACTTTAGCAGATTGAACAAACTAAGATGATGCTTTTATTTTTTTTTTTAAGATTTTATTTATTTATTTGTCAAGGAGAGAGGGAGAGAAAGAGAGCACAAGCAGGAGGAGCAGTGGGTAAAGGGAGAAGCAGGTTCCCTGCTGAGTGGGGATCCTGACACAGCACTCGATCCCAGGACACTAGAATCATGACCTGAGCTGAAGGCAGATGCTTAACTGACTGAGCCACCCATCCATCCCAAGACAGATTCTACCTTAAAACATGATTCACTGGTACCTTCTTTTTGGGGCAGCATTGTTAAGAAGTGAGATGTGATCAGCTGTTCTTCGCTTTGGTCCACAGTGACCTTGGTTGGCATTCTCTGAGGACAAGGTGGGTGAGGCCTAGTTATGGCAGAAAGCCCACCTGACTTGGGCAAGGACACTGGGAGGGAAGAGAGAAGATGGATGGAGTGAATGAAGAGCTTTGCATTTTATAAAGCTAAGGGTGCTGGAATCTTTTCAAAATATATTTTCCCCCACACCAAATTCCACACTTTATTTCTGAATGTGTCTTTCTCTTCTGGCTAGTGTGAGAACACATCATGGAGATGTGTTGTAGTTGGAGTTGTGTCTCCCCCAACCTCTAATACCTGTGAATATGAACTAACTTGGAAATAGTGTCTTTGTGGATATAATTGAGTTAAGATGAAGTCATGCTGGAGTGGCATGGTGTCCTAATCCAATGACTGGTGTCATTTTTGAATATAGCCATACAGAGAGGAGAATACCATGTGATGACATAGACCTAGTCACAAAGAAGGCGGCCACAGGAACACAGAGACAGAGACTACAGGGACACAGCCATGAGCCAAAGAACATGGAGGATTGCCTGCGATACCTGCAGCTACAAGAGGCAGGGAGGATTCTTACCCAGAGCCTTCAGAGGGAGGATGGCCTTGCTGACAACAAGCTTCTAGCCTTGACAACAAGCTTCTAGCCTCCAGAACTTAGAGAATCAATTTCTGTTATTTTCAGTCCCCCTTATTTGTGGTGCTTGATTAAGGCAACCTCAGGAAACTAATAAGGGAGGTCTTGTCTGTTCTATTCTGCCCCCGAAACCTGCACAGTGCCTGGCTCATGGTCCTCAAGAGACATCTTCTGAACCATGAAATTTGGGGACCATTCTTTAGGGGCAAGGATTTCTCTTGCTCACTTTCAAGTCCTCCTTGCAGAGACCAGGGTATCGCTTGGCTCAGAGGACTGGTTTAATCATGAGAAGTCTCTATTGCTTGCTGATTGATGTGGGCTAAGTAATGTAAGAGAAGGGGTGTGAAATAATTAGCCTCCTTCTCAGGGTGCCCACAGGTCTAAGACCAGTCTTTTTTGGATGTCTGAGAGAGTGTGGGGTGTGTTAATGGTGCTTTTTTATTCTGTATTTCTTCCAACTTTATTGAGGAATAATTGACAATTGTAATTGTAAACATTAATTCTGTATATTTAATGCTTTGACATCTTTGGGCTTTGTTAACCCTGGAGGGACTGCCCTGCCCAGGGCTAGCTGATTCCTTGAGGTAGTTGGCCTGTGAGTTCACCTATGTGCAAACCAATCTGCCCACAGCTCAAACCTCAACCATGTGCCTTGTCAGCTTTGCACTCCAGGTTACTCTTCTTTGCCCTAATCAACTCTGGGTCAGGTGCCAGACTGCTACGGACAGCCCCTAGGCCCCAAAGCCCCCTGAAATTATTCACACTAGCCAATCCTATGCCTGCACCCCCCTCGCGGTTTGTCCTGTGGAAACCACAACAAAGTCTTGGTTCATAGCACTCCCAGCCCTTCTGCCTCCTGGCTGACCTGGTGCTTCCTCTTGTGGCCCTGTGTGGCATGGTATGAGACTGAGTAAAGTTCCTCCTTCCCAACAGCCTATTTCTATGCCTACAGGCTTCACCATGTCTGATGAGAAAACTCCTGGGTACCCACTAAAAAAGGGGTTTGGAAACTGCTTGGAATCCAAAGAGATTGCAGCAGAAGGGAGGGGCTGTGGTGAGGGAGGGGGTGTGGGGATGACAGGGATTGTGTTCTAGCGGACAGAATAGGGATGAAAGAAGAGAGCCAGAGACTGCTGGGCTACCGGGCATTCTCCAGGCCCAGCCTGGGTTGCAGACTCGCTGGCTGGTTTGGCAGATGACTGCTGTGAGCCCCTGCTTCTCCGTGAGTGGTGAAAAGGACCGTTGTGCACAATAAAGGGTGGGTGGATGGGGGCTGAGAAGTCAGGGTCTCTGTCCACAAGCAAGCTTCAGAGAAAAATGTGGAGGCTGACAGATGACTTTAGAGAGGAAAACAGGCCAGTTCTTCTTTAGGAAAGGACAGAAAACCAGTTTAGGCTTCAGAAGTAGCTTGGTGTCCAAAGAAAGTATTCTCAGGGGACCACGTGCTGCTAGAATGGCAACCTGTCCTCCTGCGGGCTCTGAACCCTCCCTCCTGAGGCCATGATGAAAGGATGTGCTTGACACCCTCAATCAATTCCCCTTTATCTCTTCTCCTCCTGAGGAAGGATAATCCTCTGTTTTGCAGTCTCTCCCCATCCAGCATGAAGCATCCATTGATTTTTGTAGTTATTTCTGCTAGCTGATATAGGTGTTAAAGGAGAATGACCCACAGGTCTGAAGTTGACCTTGAGAGAGCCCTGTCACTTCTGAGAGGAATAACTTTTTGTTGTTTCTTTTTTTAAAGGGCCAGATCCCATAGTCTACAGTACACAGGTGCTCTTTGAGGGATACATTATTATTCTGATTTAATCCTTTTATTCTTTCCTGTTATCCCCCACATGAAACCCTCTTCCTGGTTGGTTAATCATCTGATGATACCATGACACCACAGATTACTCACAGCCATTAGGAGAAAAAAGACATGGACATAACAGCAACAAAGGGTCAAATCATAGCATCGTGATTCAGAGTAACTATTATTTAGGCATTTGTGCCTCACAAAACCCTTCCACCTCTTCCTACTTCAATATCTACATGGAATCAGAGTTTCACATGTTAGGAATCTGAGCCCCAGAGGACGTCTTTCATTCATTCATTCGTTCATTCAGCAAACATCCACCAAGCACCCCTGTACTATTCTAGGTGCCAGGGATCCCCTGTGACCAAAAGAGATAAGCTCTCTGCCTTCCTGGAATGTATTCAAACCCAAAAATGGGCTTAAATGCAGGTTTCCTGCTCAGTGCAAGAGGTGACTTTCCAAGGCTATGTGGAGTGGAGTTTTGCCACTTACTAGCTGTGAGATTGTGGGACAATTCCTGAACTTACTTGAGTCTCCATGTACACATTTGTAAAATAGAGATCATGATTGTACCTGCTTCAGGGGTTGCTGGGAAGTTTAGAGAGTATGGAGATTAGATGCCTGGCCCAGAATCTGGGCTGCACACAGGTCAGCTGTCAGGACTGTGCTTCAACAGCTATGCAGGTCTGGAACTGGGAGAGGTCTCTTCCCCCTTGAGAAAGGGAGGAGAGGAGCTCCTGGAAGTGGGGTTTCCTTGACCTGGGCATTGGGACTAGTTCCTGTTCTTGAGAAACTATGTGTCCCATCTGTTAGGAGATACTCAACTGAAGCCCAAGTGCTATGTAATGACCTCACTTCTTCACTAGAATTTATTCTAAAGCCTGTGAGCTTAAGTCAACATATATGGAAAGTCTCAGTAAGATTCATAAAGAAGAGAAGATAAATAATATGTGCAAAAATGCAAATAAATATGAAATCAGGTTCGTTTCTTTTGTAAACCTTCCTCTGCACTGACAAAGAGGAGCTCTGAAATTAGGAGGAGAGTAAAGGTTTGAATCCTGGCTCCATTGCATATAGTTGTGTGCCTCACATAAATGCAGCAAACTGTCCTGACCTTAGTTCTTGTCCATGAGTTGGGAAGAACAACTCTTGCATTATGGAGTCTGTGGGTCTTAAGAGAGGTAACACTTGTAAAGCACTAAGCATGGTGCCTAGCCAACAAAAATGAGCTGAAAAAATAAAATAAATGCACCAAAACTGGTTCTTTCTTGCTTATTTCATTTTGGTTATTACATGGTGGGGAAGGAAGGGCATTGCTTTGGCTTCCCAGAGTCCTCTGTTCAGCCAGAGGTCTCTTTTTCCGTCAGATACTACCAGAGGCTAGCCCATTGTGCATTCAGGGTTTCTATTGTATCTCTTAGAAAACCAGTGTTTCAGAGGTACAGGTCCATGATTCATCAGACTTACACAATTCACAGCACTCATAATAACACATAGCCTCCCCAATGCCTATCGCCTAGCCATCCCATCCCTCCCAACTCCTCACCTCCAGCAACCCTTAGTTTGTTTCCTGTGATTAAGAATCTCCTACGGTTTGTTTCCCTCTCTGGTTTCGTCTTGTTTCATTTTTCCCTCTCTCCTTATGATCCTGTCTTGTTTCTCAAATTCCTCATATTGGTGAGATCATATGATAATTGTCTTTCTGATTGACTTATTTTGGTTGGCATAATACCTTCTAGTTCCATCCACGTTGTTGCAAATGGCAAGATTGTTGTTTTTTTTGGTGGCTGCATAATATTCCATTGTGTATATACCTATACAAACACGTGTGTGTGTGTGTGTGTGTATGTGTGTATATATATGTGTGTGTATATATATATACAAGAAGATGTGATATATATATCATATGTATATGATATATATAAAAAGATGTGATATATATGTGTATATATGTGTATATATATAAATATATGTATATATATAAAAGATATATGTATATGTGTACATATATACATATATGTATATATCATATGTATATACATATGATATATATGTATATGTGATATATACATGTATATATGTGATATATATGTATATATGTGTATATATGTACACATGCATGCACACATATATGTATATATGTATACATATATGTTTACATATGTATATATGTGTGTACATATATGTATATATGTGTATATATATGTGATATATATGTGTGTGTGTGATATATATATGTGTGTGTGTATATATATATATCACATCTTCTTTTTCCATTCATCTGTTGATGGACATCTAGGGTCTTTCCATAGTTTGGCTATTGTCAACATTGCTGCCATAAACATTCAAGTGCATGTGGCCCTTCTTTTCATTACCTCTGTATCTTTAGGGTAAATACCCAGTGGTGCAATTTTTGGGTCATAGGGTAGCTCTATTTGCAACTTTTTGAGGGATCTCCATACTGTTTCCCAGAGTGGTTGCACCAGCTTTCATTCCCACCAACAGTGTAGGAGGGTTCCCCTTTTTCCACATCCTCACCAGCACCTGTTGTTTCCTGACTTGCTAATTTTAGCCATTCTGACTGATGTGAAGTGATATCTCTCTGTGGTTCTGATTTATATTTATCTGATGCTGAGTGATTTTGAGCACATTTTCATGTGTCTGTTGGCCATCTGGATGTCTTCTTTGCAGAAATGTCTGTTCATGTTCTCTGCCCATTTCTTGATTGGGTTATTTGTTCTTTGGGTGTTGAGTTTGAGAGGTTCTTTATAGATTTTGGATACTAGCCCTATATCTGATATGTCATTTGCAAATATCTTCTCCCATTCTGTCGGTTGCCTTTGGTTTTGTTGACTGAGCAAATAATACATTATATGTTAAAAAAAAAAAAAAGAGAGAGAGAGAGAAAAGAAAAGAAAAAGAAAACCGGTGTTATCATCAGCCTGGCTGTTTTTACCTTTCTTGCAGCTCAGAGGTGTTCCTGAAAGTTGCTTCAAGTATTTCTAATTTTCTAGGAAGCCTGCTAGATATATTATGGGTAGGCTAAACAAAAATCTAGGAAATATGACACATTTCTTATCATGTCATCCCTTGGTTTAAAGTCCTCTAAGGCTCTGCATTTCCCTGGGAGTAAACACAGTGTCTTTCCAATGTCTGACACAGTCCTCTGCCACATCTCCTTCAGCAACCTCTCTGGGTCATCTACAACACTGTTCTTGGATTCTGTTCAGCTGCACTGAGCCTGGCTGTCCCCTTGAAACTCCAGATACACTTTTCTGTTCTCATCTTTGCTTAGAATGCTCATTTCTCCTGACACCCTGTGGCTCACTGTTCATTTCTTTGACTGGCACTTTCTCCATGAATCCTGTGCTGATGACACTATCTTAAGTTATAGCTTACCCTCCTCACATTAACCACCTCTCTGCATATCTCCATGGATGTTGCTCTTATTCTGTGTTTCTTTTTCTTTTTTTAAAGATTTTATTTATTTATTTGTCAGAGAGAGAGAGAGAGAGTGAGCACAGGCAGACAGAGTGGCAGAGGGAGAAGCAGGCTCCTTGTGGAGCAAGGAGCCCGATGTGGGACTTGATCCCAGGACGCTGGGATCATGACCTGAGCCGAAGGCAGCCGCTTAACCAACTGAGCCACCCAGACGTCCCTTATGCTGTGTTTCTAATAATTCTTATCATATTATAATACACAATATAATTTACTTACTATTTTCTTGTAAATTTGTGTTGATGTTACTTTCCCAGTAGAATTGATGTTACTCAAGGACGTGGAATTTTTTTTTTTTTCCTTAACATTTTGCACACTGTCTTATTCCACATACCCCAAACAATGCCTGTCACAAAGCAGGTACTCACTATATACATGATTTTTAAATGAATATGTAAATAAACATATAAATAGATAAATAAATGAATATATAAATGGGATTCTATTGACTCATTATGATTTTATTTCTTGAAAGAAACTCTTTTTTTTTTTTTAAAGATTTTATTTATTTATTTAACAGAGATTACAAGTAAGCAGAGAGGCAGGCAGAGAGAGAGGGGAAAGCAGGCTCCCCATTGAGCAGAGATCCCAATGCGGGGCTTGATCCCAGGACCCTGAGATCATGACCCTACCTGAAAGCAGAGGCTTAACCCACTGAGCCACCCAGGTGCCCCAAAAGAAACTCTTTTTTGAAAGATTTATTTATTTATTTATTTTAGAGAGAGAGAGAGAGAGAGAGGGAGAGCATGAGTGGGAAAGACAGGGGTAGAGGGAAAGAGAATCTCAAGGAGACTCTGTGCTGAGTGCAGAGGTCGACCTGGGGCTCAAGCTCATGACCTTGAGATCATGACCCGAGTCTGATGCTCAACAACTGTGCTACCCAGGCATCCCTCTCTTGAAAGAAACTCTTATTGGAAAGTTTCAATGTTACATGTGGAAATTATTACTTAATAAATATAGTTTGCTTAATAGACACAATCTTTCAAATAGAACATAGGTGAAATCATAGACTCTTGGTGGTGAATATTACAAACAAAAGCATCTTCTAAAAACCCATTTGGGATCTAAAGTTGCTTATAAATGTGTGAATATGTGCTGTGGGGAGGGTCCAGGGGAGTATAGAGCTAGTGCTTTCCAGGAAGAGCTCACTATATTGAGCTCTGCAGTCCAGTATTTAACATAGTAGTTGCTCAGTAAATCTCCGTGGATTTGATTTGACCCGAGGATAAGATAAAAATAATGTCTCAAGAAATTTATTTTACTGGAACTGAGTACTTAAGGGGAAATATTTTTATTATTTCATTAAGTAAGAGAAGACAAGGAGACATAGTATTTATGCCCTGATTATCTCTCCCTCCCAACTTGGTATTTATCTCCATGGGGAAACTAGAGGCAATAATTAGAGAATTAAACCTCAATTCCTCAGTCATGCAGTGCACACAATCACTTGCCATTTATTTTCCAGATGAAGGGGTTTAATTTATTTTCTTTCTTTCCTCAGGACCCCAGTGTTTGACCTAGAGCAGCCTTCCAGTTTGGCTGAAAGGAGCCTCCATTTTCATTCTCCTCTGGACTTTGCCCACTTTTGGGTAGGTAAAGAAATATGCCAGAGTCTTTGGTAAAATCAAATCCTCATCTGCCTCAGACAGCAATAGATGGGGGAGCTCCCATCAATAGGGGAGGGTTCTTTCTCATCCCTGAGACACACCCATCCCTTTGGACTTTCATAATTGCTGCTGCCACAAGGCTGTCTTCAGAACCTGTGGATCTTAATTTCAAATGTGTCCAAGGTGGATCTAAATCCACACTTTCATTCTACATGCCACAACAGAGGCAGACAAGAATGGATAGCAGGGCTCCCAGATCACAGAAATGAATTAACCCCAGACGGAAGTGTACTACTTGGCATTTTGGTTTATAAGATACCTGCAACCTGACACAGCCTTGGGTCTCCCTCAGTCTGTCTACTTGCTTTGCCCTCATCCACACACTTCTTGAGGCAAAGGTCAGTTTCTCCCACCTTCTTTCAAATCGGTTTAGCTATGTCAAGATCTCAGCTAAAAAGTGAGCTCAGAGGAAAATGAGATTCCTTCTTTCCTGTCCATCTAAGCCTTGCCTTATAAGGCACGATTTTGTATACAAGGACTCACCACTTCTGTGATGTTTAAAACTGGGAAAGACTAGATGTTTTGGGATGATGTTTTTCTGTCCCCATTTATGTGAACTTATTACCTAGTCCCAGTTAGTAAGCTCTCCTGAACACAGTATGACAAGCCCAAATTTCCTACAATGGATACCTTTCTGTGCCTCAGTATCTCATATGCAAAATGGGACTAAATTGGTATTGCATAGGTTGTTTTGAGGACAAATGTAAAACACATAAGAAAATGTCAAGCACAGGATACAAAGTCAATGTACAGAAATCAGTTGCTTTCTTATACACTAACAATGAAAATACAGAAAGGGAAATTAGAGTATTGATTCCATTTACTATAGCACCAAGAACCATAAGATACCTGGGATAAACCTAACCAAAGAGGTAAAGGATCTGTACTCAAGAAACTACAGAACACTCATGAAAGAAATCAAAGAAGACACAAAAAGATGGAAGACCATCCCATGCTCTTGGATTGGAAGAATAAACATTGTTAAAATGTCTATACTGCCTAGAGCAATCTATAATTTTAATGCCATTCCGATCAAAATACCACTGGTAATTTTCAAAGAGCTGGAGCAAATAATCCTAAAATTTGTATGGAATCAGAAGAGACCCCAAATTGCTAAGGAAATGTAGAAAAAAAAAGAAAAAAACAAAAAAACTGGCAGCATCACATTGCCTGATTTCAAGCTTTACTACAAGGCTGTGATCACCAAGACAGCATGGTACTGGAATAAAAACAGACATATAGACCAGTGGAACAGAGTAGAGAGCCCAGAATATGGACCCTCAACTCTATGGTCAAATAATCTTCAACAAAGCAGGAAAAAAATATACAGTGGAAAAAAGACAGTCTCTTCAATAAATGGTGTAGGAAAGATTGGTCAGCTATATGTAGAAGAATGAAACTTGACCATTCTCTTACACTATACTCAAAGATAAACTCGAAATGGATAAAAGACCTCAACATGAAGTAGGCATTCATCAGAATCCTAGAGGAGAACATAGGCAGTAACCTCTTCAATATCAGCCACAGCAACTTTTTTCAAGATATGTCTCCAAACACAAAGGAAACAAATGCAAAAATGAATTTTTGGGACTTCATCAAGATAAAAAGCTTCTGCACAGCAAAAGAAACAGTCAACAAAACAAAGAGGCAACCCATGGAATAGGAGAAGATATTCACAAATGACAGTACAGACAAAAGGTTGATATCCAGGATCTATAAAGAACTCCTCAAACTCAACACACACAAAAGAGATAATCATGTCAAAAAAATGGGCAGAAGACGTGAACAGACACTTCTCCAATGAAGACATACAAATGGCTATCAGACACATGAAAAAATGTTCATCATCACTAGCCATCAGGGAGATTCAAATCAAAACCACATTGAGATACCACTAGAATGGCCAAAATTAAGAAGACAGTAAACAATGTGTGTTGGAGAGGATGTGGGGAAAGGGGAACCCTCTTATACTGCTGGTGGGAATGCAAGTTGGTGCAGCCACTTTGGAAAACAGTGTGGAGATTCCTTAAGAAGTTAAAAATAGAGCTTTCCTATGACCCTTGCAATTGCACTATAGGGTATTTACCCCAAAGATACAGATATAGTGAAAAGAAGGGCCACCTCTACCCCAATGTTCATAGCAGCAATGGCCACAGTTGCCAAACTGTGGAGAGAACCAAGATGCCCTTCAATGGACGAATGGATAAGGAAGATGTGGTCCATATATACTATGGAGTATTATGCCTCCATCAAAAAGGATGAATGCCCAACTTTTGTATCAACATGGATGGGTCTGGAAGAGATTATGCTGAGTGAAATAAGTCAAGCAGAGAGAGTCAATTATCATATGGTTTCATTTATTTGTGGAGCATAAGAAATAACATGGAGGAAATGGGGAGATGGAGAGGAGAAGGGAGTTGAGGGAAATTGGAGGGGGAGATGAACCATGAGAGACTATGGACTCTGAAAAACAATCTGAGGGTTTTGAAGGGCCGGGGGTGGGAGGTTGGGTTAATCTGGCGGTGGGTATTGTGGAGGGCATGCATTGCATGGAGCACTGGGTGTGGTGCATAAACAATAAGTTCTGATACACTGAAAAGAAATTAAAAAAATTAAAAATTAAAAAAATGCCAAGCATATAGTAAATGCTATCCAAATTCTAAGTGTTATTATATCTTTAGGATTAAGTAGAAACAACCCAGATGTAAGCTGGGACTTTGTATGGCCCAGGCTTTGTGAGGAGTTGCATTCAAAGTATCATATTGATAACCTAAAAATAATTCAAGATAATTCAAATCTTTAATCCTGATCTTTAGAAGTTTCCAGAGATAGGCAAGAAATCAACACTGCAAGGATGGAGACTGTGGTTGGCAAACACATTCTGGGATTTAGGTATTCAGACAGCAAATCCCAGAGCTAAGCTGAAGATATGTAGTGCTGATGGATGTAATATAAGGCATGTGCAGAAACCGTGTAAATTATACATCTTGAAATAGAGTGAAAATCATAGTAATAGCCAACATTTATTCTTTTTTTTTTTTTTTTTTTTTTTTTATTTATTTTTTTTTATTTTTTTTTTTTTTTAATTTCAGAGGCTATATTTATTTATTTATTTATTTATTTATTTTTTTTTTAATTTTTTATTTATTTTCAGCGTAACAGTATTCATTGTTTTTTCACCACACCCAGTGCTCCATGCAATCTGTGCCCTCCCTAATACCCACCACCTGGTTCCCCCACCCTCCCACCTCGCCCCTTCAAAACCCTCAGGTTGTTTTTCAGAGTCCATAGTCTCTCATGGTTCACCTCCCCTTCCAATTTCCCTCAACTCCCTTCTCCTCTCCATCTACCCTTGTCCTCTATATTATTTGATATGCTCCACCAATAAGTGAAACCATATGATACTTGACTTTCTCTGTTTGACTTATTTCACTCAGCATAATCTCTTCCAGTCCTGTCCATGTTGCTACAAAAGTTGGGTATTCGTCCTTTCTGATGGAGGCATAATACTCCATAGTGTATATGGACCACATCTTCCTTATCCATTCATCCGTTGAAGGGCATCTTGGTTCTTTCCACAGTTTGGCGACCGTGGCCATTGCTGCTATAAACATTGGGGTACAGATGGCCCTTCTTTTCACTACATCTGTATCTTTGGGGTAAATACCCAGCAGTGCAATTGCAGGGTCATAGGGAAGCTCTATTTTTAATTTCCTGAGGAATCTCCACACTGTTCTCCAAAGTGGCTGCACCAGTTTGCATTCCCACCAACAGTGTAAGAGGGTTCCCCTTTCTCCACATCCTCTCCAACACACGTTGTTTCCTGTCTTGCTAATTTTGGCCATTCTAACTGGTGTAAGGTGGTATCTCAATGTGGTTTTGATTTGAATCTCCCTGATGGCTAGTGATGATGAACATTTTTTCATGTGTCTGGTAGCCATTTGTATGTCTTCATTGGAGAAGTGTCTGTTCATATCTTCTGCCCATTTTTTAATATGATTATCTGTTTTGTGTGTGTTGAGTTTGAGGAGTTCTTTATAGATCCTGGATATCAACCTTTTATCTGTACTGTCATTTGCAAATATCTTCTCCCATTCCGTGGGTTGCCTCTTTGTTTTGATGACTGTTTCTTTTGCTGTGCAGAAGCTTTTTATCTTGATGAAGTCCCAGAAGTTCATCTTTGCCTTTATTTCCTTCACCTTTGGAGACATATCTTGAAAGAAGTTGCTATGGCTGATATCAAAGAGGTTACTCCCTATGTTCTCCTCGAGGATTCTGATGGATTCCTGTCTCACGTTGAGGTCTTTTATCCATTTCGAGTTTATCTTTGTGTACGGTGTAAGAGAATGGTCAAGTTTCATTCTTCTACATATAGCTGTCCAGTTTTCCCAGCACCATTTATTGAAGAGACTGTCTTTTTTCCACTGGATATTTTTTCCTGTTTTGTCAAAGATTATTTGACCATAGAGTTGAGGGTCCATATCTGGGCTCTCTACTCTGTTCCACTGGTCCATGTGTCTGTTTTTATGCCAGTACCATGCTGTCTTGGTGATCACAGCTTTGTAGTAAAGCTTGAAATCAGGTAATGTGATGCCACCAGTTTTATTTTTGTTTTTCAACATTTCCTTAGCAATTCGGGGTCTCTTCTGATTCCATACAAATTTTAGTATTATTTGCTCCAGCTCTTTGAAAAATACTGGTGGAATTTTGATTGGAATGGCATTAAAAGTATAGATTGCTCTGGGCAGTATAGACATTTTAACGATGTTTATTCTTCCCATCCAAGAGCATGGAATGGTCTTCCATCTTTTTGTGTCTTCTTCAATTTCTTTTAGGAGTGTTCTGTAGTTCCTCGAGTACAGATCTTTAACCTCTTTGGTTAGGTTTATTCCGAGGTATCTTATGGTTTTTGGTGCTATAGTAAATGGAATCGATTCTCTAATTTGCCTTTCTGAATTTTCATTGTTAGTGTATAAGAAAGCCACTGATTTCTGGACATTGACTTTGTATCCTGCTACATTACTGAATTGCTGTATGAGTTCTAGTAGTTTGGAGGTGGAGTCTTTTGGGTTTTCCATATAAAGAATCATGTCATCTGCGAAGAGAGAGAGTTTGACTTCTTCCTTGCCAATTTGGATACCTTTTATTTCTCTTTGTTGTCTGATTGCTGTTGCTAGGACTTCTAATACTATGTTGAACAAGAGTGGTGAGAGTGGGCATCCTTGTCGTGTTCCTGATCTCAATGGGAAGGCTGCAAGCTTTTTCCCATTGAGGATGATATTTGCTGTGGGTTTTTCATAGATAGATTTGATGAAGTTCAGGAATGTTCCCTCTATCCCTATACTTTGAAGCGTTTTAATCAGGAACGGATGCTGGATTTTGTCAAAAGCTTTTTCTGCATCAATGGAGAGGATCATGTGGTTCTTCTCTCTTCTCTTATTGATTTGTTCTATCACATTGATTGATTTGCGAATGTTGAACCATCCTTGTAACCCAGGGATGAATCCTACCTGGTCATGGTGGATAATCTTTTTAATGTGCTGTTGGATCCTGTTTGCTAGGATCTTGTTGAGAATCTTAGCATCCATATTCATCAGTGATATCGGTCTGAAATTCTCCTTTTTGGTAGGGTCTTTGCCTGGTTTGGGGATCAGGGTGATGGTGGCTTCATAAAAAGAGTCTGGAAGTTTTCCTTCTGCTTCAATTTTTTGAAACAGCTTCAGGAGAATAGGTATTATTTCTTCTTTGAAAGTTTGATAGAATTCCCCAGGGAATCCGTCAGGTCCTGGGCTCTTGTTTTTTGGGAGGTTTTTGATCACTGCTTCAATCTCGTTACTAGATATCGGTCTATTCAGGTTGTCAATTTCTTCCTGGTTCAATTTTGGGAGTTTATAGTTTTCCAGGAATGCATCCATTTCATCTAGGTTGCTTAGCTTATTGGCATATAACTGTTGATAATAGCTTCTGATGATTGTTTCTACTTCCTTGGTGTTAGTTGTGATCTCTCCCTTTTCATTCATAATTTTATTAATTTGGGCTTTCTCTCTTTTCTTTTGGATTAGTGTGGCCAATGGTTTATCGATCTTATTGATTCTTTCAAAAAACCAGCTTCTAGTTTCGTTGATACGTTCTACTGTATCTCTGGTTTCTACCTCGTTGATCTCTGCTCTAATCTTGATTATTTCCCTTCTTACGTGTGGAGTTGGTTTGATTTGTTGTTGATTCTCCAGTTCTTTAAGGTGTAGAGACAGCTGGTGTATTCTGGATTTTTCAATTTTTTTGAGGGAGGCTTGGATGGCTATGAATTTCCCCCTTAGGACCGCCTTTGCTGTATCCCATAGGTTTTGGAGTGAAGTGTCTTCGTTCTCATTGGTTTCCATAAATTGTTTAAGTTCTTCTTTGATCTCCTGGTTGATCCAAGCATTCTTAAGCAAGGTGGTCTTTAGCTTCCAGGTATTTGAGTTCCTTCTGAACTTTTCCTTGTGATTGAGCTCCAGTTTCAAAGCATTGTGATCTGAGAATATGCAGGGAATCATCTCAGTCTTTTGGTATCGGTTGAGCCCTGATTTGTGACCCAGTATGTGGTCTATTCTGGAGAAGGTTCCATGTGCACTTGAGAAGAATGAGTATTCTGTTGTTTTAGGGTGGAATGTTCTGTATATATCTATGAGGTCCATCTGGTCCAATGTGTCATTCAATGCTCTTATTTCTTTATTGATTTTCTGCTTCGATGATCTGTCTATTTCTGAGAGAGGCGTGTTAAGATCTCCTACTATTAATGTATTCATATCAATATGACTCTTTATCTTGATTAATAGTTTTCTTATGTAATTGGCTGCTCCCATATTGGGGGCATAGATATTTACAATTGTTAGATCATCTTGGTGGATAGTCCCTTTAAGAATGATGTAGTGTCCTTCTGTATCCCTGACTACCGTCTTTAGTTTAAAATCTAATTTATCTGATATGAGAATCGCTACCCCGGCCTTCTTTTGAGGCCCATTGGCGTGAAAGATGCTTCTCCATCCCTTCACTTTCAGTCTAGGTGTATCTTTAGGTTCAAAATGGGTCTCTTGTAGACAACATATGGATGGGTCCTGTCGTTTTATCCAATCTGCAACCCTGTGTCGTTTTATGGGTGCATTTAGGCCATTCACATTGAGAGTGATTATTGAGAGATACGTTTTTATTGACATTGTGTTATCTTTGAAGTCTTTCTTTCTGTCGATTGTCTCTATATTTCTGTTCAATGCTATTCTTAGGATTTTTCCTCTTTTATAGAACCCCCTTTAATATTTCCTGCAGTGTCGGCTTGGTGGTTGCATAGTCTTTCAAGCCTTGCCGGTCTTGGAAACTCTTTATCTCTCCATCCATTTTGAATGTCAGTCTTGCTGGATAAAGTATTCTTGGCTGCATGTTCTTCTCATTTAGTGCCCTGAATATATCTTGCCAGCCCTTTCTGGCTTGCCAGGTCTCTGTGGACAGGTCTGACGTTATTCTGATGGGCTTTCCTCTGTATGTAAGGAGGTTCTTTGTCCTAGCGGCTTTCAAGAGATTGTATCTACAATTATGATTCCTCAATTTTACTATGAGGTGCCTGGATGTTTTTTTTGAATTTATAATCTTGGGGGGGGACCTTTCTACTTCTAGTACATGAACACTTGTTCCATTCGCAAGGTTGGGAAAATTTTCATGAAAAATTTGTTCCACTATATCTTCTAGACTTCTTTCTTTCTCCTCCCCTTCAGGGATTCCAATAATTCTGACGTTGGAACGTTTCATGGCATCATTTATTTCCCTGATTCTGTTTTCGTGGCTTCTAAGCTGTTTGTTCCAGGCTTCCTCCTGATCCTTTCTCTCTATTTGTTTGTCCTCCAGATCACTAATTCTATCTTCTGTCTCAGTTACCCTAGCTTTTAGAGAATTTAGATTAGATTGGAACTCATTGAGAGCGTTGTGAACCTCATCCCTGGTGGCCTTCAGCTCTGCCCTAACATTATGAACCTCCTCTCTGGTCGCTTTCAATTCTGCCCTAATCAATTCTGTTTGGTCATCCATAGCTTTCTCCAACCTAGCTATTGCCTGGATAATTGTTAGCCTGAATTCTCTTTCTGACATATTGTCTATGTTGATAGCCGTTAGCTCTGTTGCAGAAGGCCCATCCTCTGTATTTTTCTTCTGTTGGGGATTCCTCCTCCTAGTCATTTTGGTGAGAGATGACTGGACAGATGTAGCTGGGTGTATTGACCGTGGTGCAGTCAAGGTGCACCCTGGAACGCTTCTGAGCACTCAGGATTC
The DNA here is from genome assembly GCF_963455335.1 of Martes martes. NCBI lineage: Eukaryota > Metazoa > Chordata > Mammalia > Carnivora > Mustelidae > Martes > Martes martes. The sequence continues at coordinate 148,809,246 of NC_137889.1, forward strand.
CCCACCCAAATGAGAGAAAAAAGAAAAGAAAAAGAAAAAAGAGGGAGAGAGAGAGACAGGAAAAAAAGGGAAGATAAAAGTGAAGGTTCAGCCCAAATGGGCCCCAGGGTAAGGTTTATGACGTATACAAACAAAAACAGACAAACAAAAAGACTGATAAAAGTATATGACGAGAGAAAATATATATATATATAAGCAAAAAAAAGGAGGAGCCTCGTCAAGAAGAACCCCAAGTATAAGATTTATATACTATCCAGACAAACATAAATACACAGAGACACTGGCTGAAGAAAAAGATGGGAGCATGGTTATAGATTCTCGGTGTGGGCGAGGAAGGTTATTTTGATTCTTCCTGGATGTATCTTGATATCTTTGTTAAAGGACTCAACTTTCCTAAGAAAAAGGGGGATTAAAAATTGGTTCACCTATAGGGGTAGCATTGCTTGGAGAAAGGGGGTTACCTTGAAGTTTAACTCTATATGACTATTAGAAAATAAAAATAAAAAAGGAATAAACTGGACTAAACTAAATTAAAAAATTTTTTAAAAATTAAGAAAATAGAAAAGCAAAAGAAAAACACATGTGTATGTATCAAAAAAATTCAGGTTAGAAGTTTATCATGGAATTTGATGTACTGGACATCTCACTGTGATGGTAAATAGGTTAAAAAATTATCTATATAAAAAAAGAAAAAAAAATGAACCAGAATAGTGGGAAAGAATTAAAAATAAAAGTTGTATCTATGAAGTAGTGGTGGTTGTTCTCTTGTAGTCTTTTTTTTTTTTTTTTTCCTGATTTGTTTTCTGGGGGAGGGGGCTGCCACGTGGGTTTTCAGTCAATGATGTTCCCTGAGTTAAGTCCTCCCGACCCCCTCAAGGGGGTGGGCTCTGAGAAAAACGTTTTTTTCAGGTTTTTGTTCTCTGGAGGTTTTTATGTTTGTTCACTTCTTTTCTCTCGCCTTGACAGCTTTTGATGGTTTTGGGAGGTTTAGAGGAAAGAAAACTGCACCCCAACCTCCCTCTCAGAGAGAAGCCTCAGTCTGCTCCCCTGCAGGTGCTGCAGCCGCTGGGCCGCTGGCAGAGCAGGTTCTGAGTCGCGGTCCCTGGGGACGCAGGATCTCCTGCTTGTACGCAAAACCAAGGCAGCTGTGGCTGTCTGGGCAGCTCCAGACCGCCAGAGAGGTTCCAAGCAGCAATCGCACACTGAGATTTTCCCGCTGGCTGGGGCTGAGAGCTCAGGGCTTGCGCGCACCTCTCCCAGGGGATTTTTTGGGGCGCGGCGCCTCCAGCTCTATCGGCTCTATCGCCGCGTGGGTCTATCACCGCGTGGGTCCCAGAACACCAGGCTGGGCGTTCGTGCACCTCTCTCAGGGGAGGTTGAGGCACGCACGCATCTCCAGTAAGGTGCGCGTTCTGCCGTCTGGTGTGGCTCCCAGTCCCTCACGGGAGCCGGACTCCACCCGTTCTCGGGCGCACTGGCGGCTCCGGGACAAAGACCAGGTTTCTCCGCCGCACTCTCCGGCTCAGCGCCAGGGGATGCTGCCCTGGGTCTGGGGACTTAAGCCCCTATCCCTATCCGCCCCGATTCCCACAATTTCCCCGCGCGAGTCTTTGCTCTTTTGAGTGCTTTCAACAAGACTCCAAGTTAATGCTGGTCCCCAGATGCCGGGCACTCTCGTATTGGGGTATTATTTTCCAGTCGGTCGCCTCTGGTGGCTCCCTCCCCCTTTTGTTTATCTTCCGATATCAGTCCGACGTTCCCACTCCACTTTACCTGCCCACTGGCGTCTTCTGGCCCCCGTAGAGATCCAGACGTGTATAATTCTGATCTCAGGCTGATTTCATGGGTGATCGGAGTTCTTTGGTAGGTAATCAGCTCACTTTAGGGTGCAGGTTGAAAAGGCGCCTCCTCCTACTTCCCCGCCATCTTGTCTCTCCGCCAACATTTATTCAATGGTTACTATGTGTCAGATTCTGTGCTGAGATCTTTATATGCATTATCTCATTTAATATTCACATCATAATGAGGTAGATACTATTGATATTCCTTTTTTTAAAAGATTTTATTTTATTTATTTATTTGAGAGAGAGAGAGAGATAGAAAGAGCATGAGCAGGGGAAGAGTCAGAGGGAGAGGAAGAGGAGAAATAGACTCCCCATGGAACAGGGACTCTGACACAGAGCTTGATCCCAGGACCCCAGTGGGACCATGACTTGAGCCAAGGGCAGACACCTAACCAACTGAGCCACTCAGGTACCCCATACTATAATATTCTTATACTACTAATCTGCCTGTTTTATAAATATGTAATCTAAAGCCCAGAGAAGCTAGCTTCCTAAACCAAGGTCACACAGCCTCTAAATGATAGGGTGGGACATTCACATTGGAAATATGTCTAGGGATGGGAGGTTGGTGCAGTTTGTTGAGTGTCTGACTCTTGGTTTCAGCTCAGGTCATAACTCTGGGGTACTGGGATCAAGCCCTGCACTTGGTGTAGAGTCAGCTTGGAATTCTTTCTCCTCTGACCCTCCTCTCTGCCCTCTCTCTCTCAAATAAATAAATAAATCTTAAAAAAAAGGAGAAGAAAAATACGTCTGTCTGATTTAGGAACCAAACCACACAATGATGAGTCAAGTCATTATAGCACCAATCAGAAGCCAAACTCAAAGGGCTGAAGCTGAAAGGTGTCAGAAATGGAAGTATCGATTCACAGAGAGCAAAGTGTGGAATGTTCTTGAAGATGCTGAGCAACATCTGTGAATTTTCTCCTTTCATACACATTTTGACATCCTCTTTGGATGTAATGTTGACCTTCAAAGTAGCAATTCTCCATGCAGCGGCTGGGGAAAAGGTTTTATAAATCATGACATTTGTTTTCTTTGTTTCCTTCATTTATTCTACAGACATTTAACCTATGTGCTAGTTGTGTTAGGATCCAATTTTGTACTGGGGTTATAGATTTAAACAGAGTCCCTGTCACTAAGGAGCTCACAGTCTGGTGTAGGAGACCAACATTTACAAAATGTAGTTAAAAAAATTATTTATTTCAGCAAAGCAGGGGAGGAACAGAGGCAGAGGGAGAGAGAGAATCTCGAGCAGACTCCCCACTGAGCATGGAGCCTAACACAGGGCTCAAGCTCATGACTCTGAGATCATGAACTGAGCTGAAACCAAGAGTTGGATACTCAACCGACTGAGCCACCCAGGTACCCCACAAAATGAGTTCTTTATGAGAATGAAAACTTGGTCTACTTGAGAGAGTAAAAGATGACTTCCTGGAGGAGGTGACCATTGAGATGGTTCTTAGAAAAGAAGAGGAATTTTTCCAGTGCCTAAGGGGTGGAGAGGAAAGAATTCCAGGCACAGAAAATTGCACTTCTTATTATTCTTTTCCCAAACACAAGCTGTTATCTTCCATCCACTTCAAAATGCTTGGATATTTGCTAAATATGTTTCTTGCCAGAGGCAATGCAGATTTGCAAAGGACAGCATTGATTGATTGGGTCTCAGGTTCTCAGCAATCAGGAAAAATGTAGCATCGATAATATTTTATTCAGACTTCCAAAACACATGCTAACCACATGCTCCCTCTCCCCAGCTCCAACCCCTGTGGGGAGGCAGCCTGATCCTCATATTTCCCTGACTTGCTTTTGCCTTGGGAATCTAGGATTCAGTAGGTGACTTTGCTTCTCTGACATACTCGTCCATGAGCTGCTTTTTCTATCTATTCCAGCTGATGCCCTTCTCGACTTTGGCAGGTGTCCAAGCCTCATTGTTTTCCCTGCATGGGGAGGCTGAGCATTGCTCTGTAAATTATGCACTAGCCCCACAATGTTTGGGGAGCCTGTGGACCCATTTTATCTATATGGAGGTAAATTATTTAGCAATGGTGGTGTAAATGATTCAGAGGTGATGGTGTGAAGCCTGGATTTGGAGCAAACTGTCTTGGGAAATGTGATTGACCCTGGCAGGCAGTGGACACAGCTCCCAGGCAGAGCTGGACACATTTTATCTGTTCTCTAACCCCTGTGGGTTTGATGACCTGGCCTGTCTTCAGATAGTGTCCCACATTCATAACCATTACACTTTAAAATCTATGATCTCATTTGGTGCATGCCTCACCTCTGCAGGTACAGAGGTTTAAAATAATGTGGTCTAGTGAAACAAGCTGTGTCTGGACAGACTTGAGTGTGTGTCCTACAGTTTTCTCTCCTGTAACTTGGGGGTAATAAAAGCAATTGTGAATGGGCCATCTTTCCATTTGAATATTTAATGGAAATCATACAACCAAGGCAGACTCCTCACTCTCCTACCCACCCCACTCACTGGAACAGTGCTCCCAACTGGGGATGTGAGACCTTTCCTCATCAATTACTTAGGACTAAGTCCTAAAATCATATTTGATCTGCCTCTCTCCTGCAGCCCCTTGGTTAATTTATTTACTAGTCTTATCTGTTCTATCTTAGAAATGCATACCCAGTGGAGTTATTCTCACCAGCCATGTTGCTAGCCCCCAATGAAGACTCCATTCATTCAGGTGTGTACTGAGAAGCCTCCTCACTCTTCTTCCTCCAGCTGCCATCATGACTCCATCCCCATGTCACTTCCACCCAACAGGCAGGAAGTTCTTTCAGAACTAAAAGAAGGAATTCCTGCCATTTGTGATGACATGGATGAAACTCAAGGTCATTAGTGAAGTGGAATGAGCCAGCCACAGAAGGAAAAATACTTCATGATTTCACTTATTCAAGGTGCCTAATATAGTCAAACTCATGCAAGTGAAGAGTGGAAATGTGGTTGCCAGGGGCTTGGAAGGGAATATGTGAATTGCTAATTAAAAGGTATAAAGTTTCACTTGCGAAGGCTAAGTAGGTGCTGGACATCTACTCTATAACATTGTGTATATAGATAACAATACTGTACTGTGTGTTTAAAAGTCTATTAAGAGGGTAAATCTCATGTTAAGTCTGCTTACGAAAATTAAAAAAAAACTAAATAAAACTGAATAAATTAAATATTATCACTCCCCTGCTAAATAACCCTTTGACGGTGTCCCATTATTTTTTTTAAATTTAGATTCAGTTAGCTAATATATAGTACATCATTAGTTTCAGATGTAGTTCAATAATTTGTAATTTGCACATAACACCCAGTGCTCATCACATCAAATGCCCTCCTTAAAGCCCGTCACCCATATACTCCATCCCCCCACCCACTCCTCTCCAGCAACCCTGTTTGTTTCTTAGAGTTAAGAGTCTCTCATAGTTTTTCTCCCCTTCTGATGACTTCCCATTCAGTTTTCCTTCCCTTTCCTTCCATTCCCCTTCCTCTGCCCTGTTTCTTGTATTCCACATATGAGTGAAACCATATGATAATTGTCTTTCTCTGATTGACCTATTCTGTTCACCATAATACCCTTCAGTTCTATCCATGTTGATGTAAGTGGTAAGTATTCCTCCTTTCTAATGGCTGAATAATATTCTAATATGTATATATACCACTTCTTTATCCATTCATCTGTAGGTGGATATCCCGGCTTTTTCCACAGTTTGGCTATTGTGGACATTGCTGCTATAAACATTGGGATGTAGGTGCCCTTTTGTATCACTATGCTGTTGTATCTTTGGGTTAAATACTTACTAGTGCAATTGCTTTCCATTACCTATAGTTTCTACATGGCTTGGCTCAGGTATGCTTTTCCCTCCTCAACATTGATGACAATGGCCTTGGGATTCTAGAACTTTCAAAACACATTCTTACTTGAGGGCTTTTGCTTTTGCTGGCTCTTCTGCCTGGACTTAGCCTCCTTGGCCTTGGTTGGCCCCATTTCAACATTCTGGTGAAATGTTAACTCCTGGTGGGGCTTCCCTAACAACCTATTAACACTGTAGCTGTTTTATCTTCTTCATGTTGCTCATCCTTACCTTCAGTAAGGATACTGAGCTGCCCACTGGCTTACTTGCCATCCTCTCCACTAGGAAGAGTGCTCTTTGAAGGAACAAACCTTGTAGTCTTATTCAATGTGGTAGGCTTATCAGATACAACACAAGACATCTAGTTAAATCTGAATTTCAGATAAACAATGAGTACATTTTCATTATAAAAACTAACAGCATACAACACACTTACACAGAAAAAGTTTTTGTTCTCATATTATTATTTGCTAAATATGCTAGTCCTGAGCCCAGGGCCTGTCCAAGGGCCAGCACCTTCATACATTTTTGTGGAAAGAAAAAAATAAAAAGAAGAAAGAAATAGTAAGAAAAATAGCCATAAAACAAAGCCTGCAGACCGAATTCCTTGTATCTTTTGTCTTTGTGTTCCTAGCACCTATCAATGCTTGACCTATGATAGGTGCGAAGTAAGAATGCGCTAAGTAAATGTGAAGGAATGGGGTGTCAAGGAGTCCTCCATGTCAGATGGGCAGTTTCATCTTGCAGTTGGAGAAACAGTAGCAGAGAGCAGGAGTATTTTCCAGTCAAACAGTGAGGGTAATTTTAGCTGAATAAAGCTGAAAGCAGCTTCTGGAAGGGGGCTTACATTAAAAAAAAAAACCCAAAAAACAAAAAACAAAAAACAAAGGGAAAAAAAAAAAAACTTGCCTCACTCATAAAAGAAGATGTGTAATGATGGTCTAGGCCCTGGGTGATGGGATGGGATGGGATGGGATGGTGACTTGGAGACCAGGCTTTAATCTTTCTTCTCCACAAGCCTCTAGAACCACTTCTAACTTCAAATTCACTGCATGGTTCTAAGATGGCTGCCAGAAAAGCCAGTGGATGGAAGCTGGTCATCGTGTCCACATTCTAGGCAGGCAGCTGGCACGAGCAGGTGAGGACAAAAGATCGTTCACCCCATCCCTTTAAGAAACCTTCCTGTAAGCCCTTCATAAATAACCTCTTGTGTCTCATTGGTCAGAACTTTATCTCATGACCACTCCCAGCTGTAAAGGAACTGGAAATATTGTTTTGATTCCAGGTGGTCATATGTACTTTGCTAAAAAGGAGGTATATATATATTTTTTAAAGATTATATTTATCTTAAAAAAATATTTTATTTATTTGACAGAGAGAGATCATAAGTAGGCAGAGCACCAGGCAGAGAGAGGGGGAAGCGAAATCCCCATTGAGAAGAGAGCCCAATGCAGGACTTGATTCCAGCTTGATCCCAGGACCTTGAGATCATGACCTGAGCCAAAGGCAGAGGCTTAACCCGTTGATCCACCCAGGCCCCCCAAGGTGGTCTGTTCTTAAGAGAAGAGAAGAATGATGCAGGGGAGCAATGAACAGCCTCTGCCATAGGTAGAGAGAGGCAGACAGATTCCCAGTGTGTCCTCAGTCTGCTGTACCATGTGCTACTCATATAGCCTTATAAGTGTGGAGACAGAACTGGACTGAGACTCTTGTCCATGTGACCCAAAGTCTCCTCAGATCCTTTGGCTGCTGGGCCTTCTGTAGCATTGACCAGTGCTTGAATGGTGGGGGTCAGAGCCTGGAGTGTGGACCTTTGTGTTAATCTGAGACCATCTGTGTTGAAGAGATCACAGTGTATTCATAGTCTAAAGGATACTGTGGAGACCCAGAAGTGGTTTATACTGCTGGAATTAAAATACAGAGACAGAACTAGGGATGAGATGGTGATAGGGAGTCAGACAAAAGTCAAGGAGTGTGTCTGATCCATTGTTCCAGGATCCCAATAGATCTCAACATACTGAAGTAACAGTAGGAGCATAATGAGGCAGAATTGAACAGGAATCAAATGGCCCACACTTGAGTCCAAGAGAAAAATGAGATAGACTGATGTGATTCAATACCAGCAGGATAAAGAACCACTGAAGTCCTTTCATTGGTAGAAATATGACCCATGCTGGATGGAGTAGGGAGATACTTTGTTCGTGCCCTATTGTCAATAGGAGCACAGAACTGAGGTGAGGGAGGTGACAGCCATGCTCCATTGTGCACGAATTAGACCTCACCTGGAATATTGCTTTTGGTTCTGGGCTTTCCACGTCAAAGGAAAATGACAGACCAGAGTTTTAAAAGAAGAGCTACCAACCCTGCCTGTCTGCTTAATGTTTTTATCAATCACTTGGGTCATGCCTGTTTATCAAATTTCCGGATTACTCTAGTTTGACAGGCAGCAAATACAGTAACTGACAGAATCCGTCAAGAAGAACAATGAGGCAAAGTCAACCTATGAAATTGAAAACTGATTAAGGTAAAGTCCTGAATTTTGGTCAGTCACCTGGTCAAGGGGATGAAGGAGACAGGGCACATTAAGGTACCATTTTTTTTGTGTGTATGTGTGTGTGTGTGCATGTGTGCAAGTGTCACTAAGTGGTGAACTGCCAAGAGGCCTCTGCCTGGGACTGACCTTCATGACTTTTTCCCAGCCCAGGAGTTTGACCTTGGCTTTGGGGAATCATATGCTCCAAATGTTCCAGAGCCTATTGACCTTGAGGAGAACAACTCATGCTAACAATGCTTACAGAAGACCAAGGAAAAATAAAAACTGATGCCAAATGTACTGATCTTTACTGATCTTGGAAATTATTTTGTCTCTTTAAGATGATTTTGTGATTTCTGTTTTGTTCTTTTACTTATATTTTCTACAGCTCTTAGAAAACAACCTTATTTCCTTTTTCCTCTAGAACTGGGGTGCATCAGCTTACCCTTTCCTTTGCTCTGAGATTCCAAGGTGGCATGGAAAGAGGGGGTGACCCAGAAGGATTAAGCTTATTAATACTTCATCACTGTCTACCCCTAGAAAGCTCAGTCACTGTTCCCCAGGCATTTCTCTGGAGGGAAGGAACATTCCTTGCTCTCCAAATCTGCTATCCTTTAAGGATAGGCCACCAGATACCTGTAATCAGTGTTCTGCACTGGTCTAGCCTCCTAGGTAAGAATGCAAACAATCCCAATGCACTGGCTTTGACTCTTCCCCATGCCCACCTTTCCCAGTGGATGGCCATATGCATTCATTTACATGTCTGAATGGATTCCTCCTTCCATCCTCTATTTATTGATGTTCTTGTCACATATCCCCTAGGAACTCATTGTATCAGTTAAGATCTCAGTGAGAAACAGATGGCACACTCACATTAGGGTAATTTGAGAAGAATTTTATAAAAGACTATTTACAAAGCTGCAAGCAGGGTTTAGGGAAAGCACAAAGCCTAATACTACAGGGCCATGAAATCTAGTTGCCATTGTAAGACTGAGGTATGGGGAGAAGGGAAAGAGAATCAGGAGTCAGGGGGCCTGTGTGGAATGAAGCTCACAGCAGGACCTCTGACCTTGGACATAACCAGCATGGTAGTCCCATAGCAATGGTAATAAATGCTACACTCCTGATTGCCTCTCTCCTTTCAAACTCCTATTGTTGTGCAACACTAGCCAGTTGTAAGTCAGTGGGCAAGGGAGCCCATTGGTATTGTCTAAGAAGTTCAGCTTCTGAGGGTAAGATAGAGTGGATAAATGTAGAGGATGGGTTCAGGGGAGCAACCAGAAGAATCCAGTAAAACCACTGAAGGCTAGACTTTGTGGTCAACATCTTTATCTTCTTGCTGTCTCACCTTCATATAGTAGGTTTGTAGCAGTTCAGTTGATTAGGAGTTTCTCTCAGTAAGAGACTGACTTTTGACTTTTACCTTTTCCATCTAGCACAGTCCTCAAAAGATGATTCATAGATGTTTATGGGATGTTTGTGGGATGGGTGAGTGAGTGAATGAATGAATGAATGAATGAATAGAATGAAGTGATCTCAATGTGAATATGTCCTTATTTTTGCTCACTACAGTACTCTCTGCAGGTAACCACTTCCTTGTCTCACCTGTGGGCCCCTAGGACCAATTCCTGTTACTGAATTTCTATATCACTCTCCTGTACCTAGACTGACCTTCTAATGAGGTCTTGGGAAGCTTTGCTTCATCAGAGGAGTGTCGTCAAGGAGCTCTTGTGTAGGACACAGCTTCTGTTCTTGGGATGCCTCACTTTCCAGCAGACAGGACTTCTGCAACAGGTACTTAGTTCTTGTCCTTCTTCAAGGTTCCTGGAGGAAATAATCACTTTAGACAGATGGGATCACTTTCTCCCTGATATGCTCCCATTAGATGAACTGTTAAACATCCTGTTTTTCATTTTGTCACATTCTAGGCTCTGTACTAAGACCTGAGAATATTCAGGTGGATAAGAGATAGTTGGACACAAGGGACAAAAAACAGCAGTGTAGAGGGACAGAAGACAAGTAATAGGTAATTATTATAAGTGTGATAAGTGGTATGTTGCAGGAAAACCCGACCGTGTGGAAATGAGATGAGAAGAATTTAACCTAACCTGGAGGTTCAAGGAGTTCTTTCTGTGGGTGGGGGTACCTGATCTTGTAGGATAGGAAAGAGCTAAGCAGTGGAAAATGAGAAAGATATCCCAAGCTAAGTGAAGAGATGAGAGAAGCCTGACATAGCATGGCCAAATCTGTATTTGAACAAATATGTATGAACAAAATTGTATTTTACTGGTAAAAGCTGAGGCATGGTGGGCTGAGATGCAGGTAGTTCAAGAAGCAGATAGGAGGTAGGATGGGGAAGACTTCATAGGCTAAGCTTAGCAGTCATCAGGACTGTGACAAGGGTGAGCGAGTGAAGAATTTACTTCAGATGCCAAATTTAAAGAGGCTTTAACTATGGAGTATTATGCCTCCATCAGAAAGGATGAATAACCAACTTTTGTATCAACATGGATGGGACTGGGAGAGATTATGCTGAGTGAAATAAGTCAAGTAGAGAGAATCAATTATCATATGGTTTTGCTTACTTGAGGAGCATAAGGAATAACATGGAGGACATTGGGAGATGGAGAGGAGAAATGAGTTGGGGGAAATTGGATAGGGAGACAAAGCATGAAAGACTGTGGACTCTGAGAAACAAACTGAACGTTTTGGAGGGGAGGGGATGAGGGTTGGGTGAGCCTGGTGGTGGTTATTATGGAGGGCTTGTATTGCATGGAGCACTGGGTGTGGTGCATAAACAATGAATTCTGGAACACTGAAAAGAAATTAAAAAAATAAAAATTAAAAAAACCCCTCAATAATCAAGATAAAAATATCAAATTTTTAAATAGTAATGGGTTAGTTTTACTATTTTTTCCCTTTTGGCTCAGACTCCAATATGGCTCAGCATGGCACTGTTACTGATCTTGTGTTTATTGCATTAAAATATTAATTATTTATTCAATAATTATTTCTGGGACAACTCTATATCCATATACAAAAGAATGAAGCTGGACCCCTACCTCACACCATATACAAACCTTAGCTGCAAGTATGTCATAGTCCTAAATGTAAGGACTAAAACTAGAAAACTCCCAGTAGGAAACACCAGAATTAATCTTCATGATCTTAGATTAAGCAATGATTTCATAGACATGACACAAAAACCGCAAGCAATACAAGAAAAGGTTGATAAGTGGGACTTGAGACTGTTGTGGTGTTAAGAATACCATCAAGAAAGGACAAGGATAAATCAAAGACAGGGAGAAAATATGTGCAAGTTATATACTTGATAAGGGACTTGTATCTAGAATATGTAAGAAACACTTCCAATTCAAGGATAAAAGCACTACTCTAATTAAAAACAGGGCAAGTGATTTCTGTAGACATTTCTCTGCAAAGAGGATTTATGAATGGCTAATAATCACATGAAGTGATGTTCAGCATCCTTATCCATTTGGGAAATGGAAATCAAAACCACAATGAGGTAGTACTTCACACTCCCTAGAATGACTGTAATAAAAAAGAGCATTATAAATATTGGTGGCGATGTGGGAAAAGTGCAACCATTCTGTGTTGCTTGTGGTAATGTAAAATGGTACAGCCACTTTGGAAAACAGTTTGGCAGCTTCTCAGAAAGTCAAGCATAGAGCTATTATGTGATCCAGCAATTCCACTCCTAGGTATTCTCCCAAGAGAAATGAAAACATATGTCCACAAAAAACTTGTAAATGAATTTTGACATCAATATATGTTGTAGCCAAAAGATAGAAACCACCCCTTGGATATCCATCAGCTGACAGAAGGATCAATAAAATGTGTCACATCCATACAATGGAATAGTATGTGACCATGAAAAAAGGAAGGAATTACTGATCCATGCTGCAACACAGATGACCCTTGGAAAGATGCCATGTGGAGGAGGCCGAGTCACCAAAGATCACATGTTCTGTGATTCCATTTCCATGGAATGTCTAGAATATGCAAATAAGTGGAGATTATTGATTGTTTAGGCCTGGAGCAAGTGGCAAAGATGCTGGAGAGTGATTGTTAACAGGTACAAGACCACTTTTGGGGATGGTAAACCTGTTCTAAAATTAGAATACAATGGTAATGGTTGCACAATATACCAAATCATTGAATTATGTACTTCAAATAGTGTGGCACCTGGGTGGATCAGTAGGTTAAGTGTCTGCCTTTGGCTCAGGTCATGATTCCAGTGTCCTGGGATTAAGTCTCGAATTGGGGTCCCTGCTTCACAGGAAGCCTGCTTCTCCCTCTGCCTGTCACTCCTCCTGCTTCAGTGTGATCTCTCTGACAAATAAATAAATAAAGGTGAACCATGAGAGACTATGGACTCTGAAAAACAACCCGAGGGTTTTGAAGGGGCAGGGGGTGGGAGGTTGGGGGAACCAGGTGGTGGGTATTGGGGAGGGCACGGATTGCATGGAGCACTGGGTGTGGTGAAAAAACAATGAATGCTGTTATGTTGAAAAGAAATAAAAAAATTTAAAATAAAAAAAATCTTTAAGAAAAAACAAATAGGCAAACTTTTTTTGGTTTGTAAAATGGTATTGTAATAAAGTTGTTTATATATTATTTATCTTGATTTCTGAGTGTTTTGGCACCTCCTTAAGTTTTGTCCCTGGGGAAAGTGTCTTACTTGCCTCACCCTTATGCAGATCCCAGGAGTTAGAGTTCATACTGTGGACTGTAGAACACCTTTGGAGGATTTAAAGCAGGGGAAGGCCAGGTTTGCCTTTGGGCACATGTCTTTGCTGCAGGGTGGAGGATGGCTAGAGGTGGGCAACGGCAGAGGCAGGGTCTCCGGCTGGGGGGCAGTTGTAACTTCTTCTTTCCTAATGCATGGACATGGCACAGAGAATGTGTATGGATAACTGGTTAGGAGGGGAAATTGATGAGCTTGGTTGGGAAGGAGAAGTCTCAGATCACTCTTAGGCTTCTGGGTGGGTGACTTGGTATATCTCAGTACACTGACTAAGGGATATATATGAGATGATGACTTCAGTACTGAACTTGGTTGAGTCTTGGGCTCCTTGTGAAGTATCCAGGAGATTATAAAACACCAGCTCATTATCATATTGTATTATCCCCCTGCTTAAACCTTTATGACAGTCTACTGCTTGCAGGATAAACCCCGGTCCCTGGTGGTGGCCTCCCAGGCTCTTATGGACCTCTTCCACCTCTCACTCCAGCTTCATCTCATTCGATCTCTCTCTCACTCCCTCAGTGCAGCACCTCAGGCCTTCTTTCTGCTCCTGGAACATGCCAAAGAATGTCCTTTCTCTGGGACCTAAAACTCAATTCTTCTGCCTGGACTCTTCTTCCTTTAATGTTCTTCCCTCCTGTACTTTGAAGGACGCTTATGATTTCACAGGGCCCAGCCAGACAACCCAGGATAATCTCTCTATCTAAAGGTCAGCTGATTAGCAGCCCTAATTCCGTCTTCGACCTTATTCCTCCTTTACCACATGCCCCAACATGTTCACAGTTCTGGGGGTTAAGAATGTGGACATCTTTGGGGGGCCAGTACTTTGCTTTCCACACCCAACTTCCACCCTTCACTAGACTTTCACAATTTTCATTACCCTTTTCATTCATCTGGTTTTCTTACCTAGGAGGATGAAATATCATGGGAATCTTCAGCCTATTGACATAGGTAAAATCTTGATGGTAGGTGGGAATGTGGAAAATAATGCTTCTCAAGCATGTCTGTCCATCAGAAGTTGTTCACTTGTTCACACACTCAACAAAGTTTATGAGACATCTCCTTAGTACCAGACCAGTGAACAAGAAGGACTATAGATGCCTCTTTCCCAGACCTTACACCTTTATAGGGTGTCAAATAATATAGATGCCGGGGCCCCATCCAATACCCTAGCCACTTTGAAGAAGGATGACTAATCACTAAATGGCAAGTTAGAATCATTCAAATCTATTTTTTTCCCTACCAATTTGACCATACTTCCAGAGCAAGAGATTTTTGGGGGAACAGTGTTTCTAAAGCTATCTGTGGTGGAGGACAAATTGGTATTTAATTTCCAATCCATTGTAGGCTGATGCTTTTGTACAATACAAAAAGTAAAAGCAAAATACTAAAAAAAAAGAAAGAAAGAAAGAAAGAAAGAAAGAAAGAAAGAAAGAAGGAAAGAAAGAAAGAAAGAAAGAAAGAAAGAAAGAAAGAAAGAAAGAAAGAAAGAAAGAAATGTTGGCTGGTTGTCATGGCAGTGTTAAATGCCTGTAAAAGTTGTTAAACTTAGTATAGTTTCTATACTAACCTTGTCATAGGCAGATGACAAACATTTCTCAGAGTGGGCCCCATCCTGGCCTCTCTGACTTAGTCTCAGTTTTTTTATCTGTAAAGTGGGAAATCCTTTTATATAGAGAGAGTTATTATGAGGAGTTGATTAGATAGGTCCACTTAATAAGTGGTAGTTATTAATGTCCATGGTTATTTTACTTTAATATTTCTTAATAACAGTGTAATATTCAATTTTTGATGTCATAAAAACCAAATTGGAGTTCCTCTGATTCTTTAGTAGAAAGAGGCATCTTTTTAGCTTATCATAAAAACAATGTAGATTTTGTGTATCTGTGCTTGGGATTTGTTTTTCTCTATAGACAACAATCCAGACAAAACATGCCTTTGAATACTGTTGATGAATAATAATCATTGAGAAACCCCATTTGCTTTTTAAACACCAGCCAGATGTTACCCTTCCCCACTGCAAACTGTGCCTACCCTCGGGCCCATTAGACAAAATGCTGGCTGTCACCAACTGACAAGGTCTGGGGATTGGCTCTTTTTAAATAGCCACAAGGTCATGGGGATTAAACGTTCTCCAGGGAGTCACAGGAAAAGTAGAATGTCAGCATTGCTTTTTTTTCCTTGAAGATGGCTCAGTGACATTTTCAGAAAGGAGGGACTGCTACTACCTGTCAGCACAGAATGGGCAACACAAGGTTAGATGCAAAGCGAGAAGGTTACTTACCACCTGGAGATTGGTGATGCTGCCAGTATAGCCTCATTCTGAGAAGCAGGGCTAGCTGAGAGAGTAAGGAAACTCTTTCAAGGGCTGGAAAAAGGAGACAATGGCTGATAATGAGAAGCAACCTGGCAAAGGAGAGAGCTAGCATTTTGGGGATCAGTGGTCCTGCATCTGACTCCCAGACCTGGTGCTTGCTGATCTTGTGACCTCAGGCTCATGACATTGCACCTCTGACCATGGAACCTCCCTTAGAGGATCGTCTTGAATGTTAGTGATATTGTGCATTAGTGCCTGGACATAGTGAGTGACTGGGGAGTTTAGCTGTTGCTGATCTGGTCCCCATCACCCGAGCTACAATCAGCGAAAATTCTTGTAGCCCTCTTTCTCGGTTTGTCATCTTTTTAAACTTTTGTACATGAATGACTCTAGTTAATGTTCATACATTACAGATGCCAGTGGTTCCCTCAACCATGCACGTTGGATGTTCTTTTTCTATCTAGATACAGAAATTGTGATCCTTAACAAGAAGTGTGTGTGAGCATGTGTATGAGTATAAGTGAGTGTGTGAGTGAGCGTAGGCATGCTGTGTGTGTGCTGTGTGTCTGGGAGATTTGACTAAATGTCTGTAGCATCATTGAGTAAGGGTCTCATTACACTGTGCTCCTTAGTCTACAAAAGACCTTGTGTTGGACGTTTTATCTCCAGAGTTTCCACCAGACTGAGACAAAATCAGAAAGCTCAAACCTCTTCTTTGAAAAGAAAAATGTGAAATGAAAATCATGTTTGTTCCTTAACTGAATGGGAAGAATGGACAGAGAATTTTGCAGAGAGAGAACACAATAAGTAGATTTAAAAGTATTTATGGTATTTTAAAAGTATTTAAAAGCATTTATGGTGGAGCAGTGCTCTAAGTTACCTTTCCTTGTGGTAATCCAAAAATGGAAAAATCCAAAATATTTATGACCCAGTGAGTTAATTAAAGTACATTGTCAGCTGGCTAATCAGCCTGTGGCAAAGGTGTCAGGTAAAATTAAATTTTCCTGTGCTCTGTGCTCTATCTCATGTTTGAGATCAGATAAGAACTCTCTGAACTCAGGGAGATTTCGGGTTAATCTTAGCTGGCCAGGATCTAACCTGGTAATGCTGAGGACTATGATACTGCCAGTGTTTGTGAATCCTGGTCTGGAGAGTTGGAGTCACTGGTACAACTATTGAAGAAACCACCATATTCCAAAAAATCTGAGATACTACTAATTGTAAGACACACCTAAGATAACCTCTGTTAATGCTTCTCCTTATCTCTAATAAAGAAAGAAAAACCCCTAAATTGTCAACTACTATTAACACCCCATCAGTTGTAAGGTGAATTCTGACTGCAAAGGTATTAAAGTGTGGAAAAAAATGTGCATCTTAGAATGTATAAACTACCATAGTGGTAACTGACAAATTGTTGAATAGTTAAGCTATGCAAAGACCTCACCAAGCCTATTTTATTTCGTTCCCACTATATGTTTTGTAGATTTCACTTTGCTCCATAAAGTCTTTCTCTCACCTTGCTTCAGGCTGCCAGCAGATAGAAGTACTGAGTCTTCTAGTCTCATTTACTGAATTCTCATCACTTCTGGGACTCCCCCTGTCCCTCTGTATTCAAGGTGAAGCCTCCATCAGGGGATTTTCCTGCTAGGTTTACTTTGGGGGAACTCCAAATTCTTCATCTCTTTATTAAGTAGAGCAAGTTCTTCTTCCCACGTTGTGTCCCTGGATTTACAGAGCCAAAACACCTGGGAATTTAACAAAGCAAAGTTCCCACAACTGGAAAAATCTATCTTTTTTAGAAGGGAGAATTCCAAGCATCTATTTTTAGCTATACTTGCTCCTTGGGGCCTCACCCCTTAGCTGAAATACTTTGTCCACTATTTCTTCTAAACCAAAAATGCAACATCTTTCACAAGGGAGAGTTTTATAATAGCTGCTAAGATATTCTTTTTCCAATGTCATTGTCTCTGTGTATAATGCAGTGTGTGTATGTATGTGCAACTGATTAATGAGAGACAGTCTATGATGTATGAGGCAGGGCACCTTTCCTGTATGGAGAGGGTCCTACCTGAGGGGTGAAATCATCGCTTGTTTCCATCTTCTCTGCTAAATCAACTAGGTGAAGCTTGCCTTGGAGATATAAACTGCGCTAGGGTGGGAGATCCTTTGGTCAGGTAGAAGATTCATGTTTGGGTAATTTTTGGCTGTACATGGTACTTTAATTGGTACTAACAGCGGCTGATATGAATTGAGCACTTTCTGTGAGACCCTGTGTGATGGAGATAGAAGTTATTCTAACTCACATGCCACATACCAGAAATGGAGGCTCAAGTTTATTAGTAACTTGCTCAAGGTTGCACAGTATATCGGAGAACATTAATGGTGACAGTGGTGATAATTTTGGTTCCCTCATAACAGAGTCTAGGTAGTTAAGAAAGCATGGGTCTCCGGGCACCTGGGTGGCTCAGTTGGTTAAGCAACTGACTCTTGATTTCGGCTCAGGTCATGATCTTGGGGTTGTGGGATCCAGCCCCTTGTCAGGCTCTGTGCTACGCTTGGAACCTGCTCAGGATTCTCTCTCTCCCTCTGCCCCTACCCCCCTCCCCTTCTCTAAAAAAAAGAAAGGTGGGTTGCCTGGGTGGCTCAGTCATTAAGCGTTTGCCTTTGGCTCAGGTCATGATCCTGGGGTCCTGGGATCAAGCCCCACATCAGACTCCCTGCTCTGCGGGAAGCCTGCTTCTCTCTCTCCCATTCCCTCTACTTCTGTTCCCTCTCTACTTGTGTCTCCTTGTCAAATAAATAAAATATTAAAAAAAAAAAAAAAAGAAAGGCATTGGTCTCCTGGGGGGTGTTCGTGACACAAATTTGGAGCCACTCCTGGAATCACAAAGTGCCTTCAGAGACCTGAGCCACAGATTGAAAGCTGGTTGCAATGGTTGCAGAGGGAGATGATGGCCCTGGCCTTCTCCTTTGTGGAGGATTTCTTATCTGTGGATCTAGGGACTGTGGGTTGGGGAGAATAACATTGGCTCTCTTGTGGACTCTTTAACACTTTAAATTTTACTTTCTATCATGCAGCCTGGCACAGAACACACATAAATCCCTCCTTCTCCTTCACAACTCTAGCGTATTTTATAATTTAGCAACTGTAAAAATGAGTAAGTACAATTAACAATGCAGAGTGGAAGACAGTGCCCCTATAACTGGTTATAAGTCAACTGAATCTCATTATTAAAGGATATAACAATCCTAATTAATATCCTGGTTTTCTGGTCTTTCCATAAATCAGAAGGCTATACCTAGCTTTTTGCCCTCTTAGTTTTAGTATCAGGTCTGATTCAGAGCTAGATGGAGCCCATTTTGCTCCTTCTTGACCTTGACGTTACTCAAGGGATTCTGTGGTGTGGCATAAATAGAGTGAAGGTAGGGGTACCTGGGTGGCTCATTAGGTTAAGCATCTGCCTTCGGGTCAGGTCAAGATCTCAGGGTCCTGGGATGGAGCCCCGCATCAAGCTCCCTGTTCAGCTGAGAGTTGGCTTCTCCTTTTTCCTTTGTCGTCTCCCCGCTTGTGCTCTCTGACGCCCTCTCTCTCTCTCTCAAATAAATACATAAAATCTTTAAAAAAGAAAGAAAAGAGGGAATATAGCTACACTACAGTTGTTGTGAGCCCAACATAAAGTATTAACTTGTCAGATCACTGGGTTGTACACCTGAAACTGATGTAACTATTATATGGCATCCGTATTGAAATAGAAAAATTATATTTAAAAAAAAAGAGCAAAGGGCTGTGAGTCAGGATCTTTGCCTGGCCAAGTCCCTGCTCTGGCCCTCCATGTGGGCTCCGGGGTCAACCTGGGGACCAACAGCTCCTGATGGCCAGATGGGCTTTGGGAGAGTGGGTTTCTATGGGCTTTTTGGGGAGGCAACAAAGGAGAAGCAGGTTTGGCAGTCAAAACTCATGGTATGGAGCGTTTAGAACCTGTTGTTTCTTCTTGATATTTATGAGCAGATGTATAATCAGGACCGGACCTTGGGAGAGGGGTCTGGCAGGGGTCTTGGGGACAGATGGGGGAGAAAAGAAGGATGGAAGGCAAGTGGAGAGTGCCACAGGGATTCCTGCTTAAGGCTCCCTAGGTCTTCCGCTGGAGCCAAATACATCACTTAAAAGGCTGAATAGTGTCTCCTCCTACTATTACCTTTGCCTGCCAGAAAAAAACGAGATATATATTCAGCATCATAGCCCTAGTCTTGTCCCCAGGGATCTACATTTTGTGATGCTTCCTTTTCTCCTGCCAGGGAAGATGGCCTATCTGCTTAATAAAGAAATTCATGCCATTCCTCATTTGCCTACAGACATTAAGCTTCAGGCGAGATGTGGGCTTTTCTGTTACTTTCTATACAAGTCCAGCTTTTGGGATGGGTGCCTATGAAGAAAACATGAGCTAACATGCACTAGTGCTTCAAAGGGCCAGGTTAGAGTCCAAAATGAGGAAGATGAAGCTGGAGTGGTTGATTTAGGATTTGTTGGAATTGTGTGTTAGGGGATTTCATAAGAACTCCAAATGGGCTAAAGACAGTGCTCGAGCAAGGCCTGCCCATCCTCCTTAGTGCTACTGGTCTCACACTTGTCTCTGACTGTCCCCTTTTCTGCTGATAGAGACCTTATCATCATCATTAATGTTAATAACTCCTTATCCCTACAAAGTACTTGACATGATTTTAATTATTATACATCCCATAATAACCCAGGGAGGGAGACTAGTAGGTAGTCATGTATCTCCTTTTATAAAGAGGGAAACTGAGACCCAGAGAAAGTAACTGCTTTGACCACAGACATGCGTTTAGTAAGTGACATGGCTGATATTAGAGTGGCCACACTCCCTTTCTCTCCATACCCAGCGCTACTGCCCTGGTTTGAGCCTCATTCTTTCTCATTTGGATCATTACCACCCCACTTCTAGTCCTTTGCCTCTGTAATAGTCAATGTAACATTCGGTAGAGTCATCTTCCTACAACAAGGCTTAAAGCATGTCTGCAGTCTTCCTTCAAAATCTTTACTGTCTCCCCACATCTCACTACTCAAAGTTCAACATCCTTGCGAGATGCTCAGAGCCTCTGATAATCTGGTCTCAGACGATGTACCTGAGATATTCTAACAATACCGAGCACTCATCATTAGTCAAACACACCTACCTTCTTACCCATCCAAGCATTTGCTTGTGCTCTTCCTTCAGCATGGAGCACTCTTCCCTCTTCCATCTCTAATTTAAATCCTGTTCATCTTTTAAGGTTAGGTTCAAATGCCTCCTCTTTTATGGAGTCCTCCCTGATTACCCTAGTCAAAATCGATAGCTCCTTTCCTTTCTGTTGCTGTACTTCGTTATAGTCTTGTTTTACTCTACTCTGCGTTGTAGTTCATAGTGCAAAGGTCTGATCTTCTCTATATTTTGAATTCTTTGAGGGAGGTCAGGAATTGCCTTGTTCTTCACTCATGCCCCTGGTAGATATGCAGGGAACACTTATTTACTGCAGGAATTTAATAGGACATGCTAGTACCCAAAGAAAATCAACAAGCAAGTAAACAGAGTAAGTGTTGAACTTATAGAGAAATGGACAACTTAGACCTCTACAGAGCAGTGATTCCACACATTGCTTGTGCCCTAAGCCTATCTTTCTATCTGGCTGCAGAAAAGTGATCTGGAATACTTGTTGAAGATACTGATTCCTGGGCTCTTATTCCAGAGCTTTTAATCTGGGAGTGTGAGCTTTAATAGGTTGCCCAGGTGACTGTATGCTAAACAATGTTTGGGAGCCACTGGCACCATACGTGTGAATCTTTAAGAATGCTTTTGATCCGTAAAATGAGTAAAGTTGGCTAAAGATAGATTACATTCCTTCATGAGACTGGGATTACTATTTTTGGATACTTGTCTTAGCTACAAGTCCCTGAGTCTTAAAACTGGTCCTGTAGTGTTCTGTCCCACCAGGAAGAATATAAGTGGCTTCCTGATAGAGGCAGGAGGATGCTTCTCACTATTTTAACTTTCCCTGTTTCCTGATTCTTACCTCATCCTTTTGAGTTCCCAAGTCTTATGATTTTTTACTGCCTGTCATGTTTGCATATCCTTTTTTTTATCCTCAAAATGCCACCAAACTGCTTGTTTGAAGAACACATCTCCTTCCTCCTGCACAGAGAATCTTCCTTTCATTGGTTTCATATTCCTGTCTTCTCCCTTTGATCCATTGTTATCCAGTTCTTGGCATTTTTCCTGATATCCAAGTGTCATCTAGTGTAGCCAACTCTGTGAAAGCTCATATGAATCTATTCAGAGGAAGATCTGCTGGGAATGTTTCTTCATATATTAAATATCTCACCTCAAAGGTAGATGAAGCAATACGTCAGGGTCGGTGTCTATTGGTGTTCTGCACACCCATCAAGATATCAGAATTCTGGGGGCACCTGGGTGGCTCAGTGGATTAAAGCCTCTGCCTTCCGCTCAGGTCATGACCTTGGGGTCCTGGGATCCAGCCGCATTGGGCTTTCTGCTCAGCAGGGGGCCTGCTTCCCCTTCTCTCTCTGCCTGCCTCTCTGCCTACTTGTGATCTCTGTCTGTCAAATAAATAAATAAAATCTTAAAAAAAAGATATCAGAATTCTGGAGCACTGGGTGTGGTGCATAAACAATGAATCTTGAAACACTGAAAAAATAAAATTAAATTAAAAAAATTAAAAGAAAAAGAATTATAAATTGGGTTTTCTTGTTACTGAAGAAAGAATATATCCCTTGCTTTTATGTATTTAGTGTAATTGAACATGGAGGACTATTTGCACCATAAAAAGGCCAATGATGGGCCCCTGGGTAGCTCAGTCAGTTAAGTGTCTGCCTTCGGCTCAGGTCTGAGATCGAGCCCCATATCAGGCTCCCTGTTCAGTGGGGAAGGCTACTTCTCCCTCTCCCACTCCCCCTGCTTATGTTCCCTCTCTCGCTGTCTCTCTCTCTGTCAAATAAATATAATCTTGGGAAAAAAAGCCCAGTGATAGTACCAAGAGCCACAACTTTTTTTTATTCTTAGCAGTGTCATCAGTGTTAGCATTAATACTACTACTTCTACTATTTCTATCACTACCAAAATGTATTGAGTGACAGCTATATCGGGAATACTCAGAAAACATTATGAAGCAGGAATTACTATATAATGTTTATATTTGTGGATACTGTGGCTCAGAGAATTTGGGGTCTCACCCAGGGTCACACAAATGGTAAGCAGAAATGAAGTCAAGACTCCTCATGCTTCGTTTGTCTGACTCTAGAACCTTTATATTATCCTTTTTTCTTGTCCTTCTCTTGATACAAACATAAACTTTTGTTTCCAGAAGGTTGTACACTGTAAAGTTAGATCAGTTAAGGTTAACTAAGTAAGATTAAAGTTAGACCAATTTCTTACCAGAAACAGAATTCAACTCAGATGCTTCAATTGAAGAAACTTTAAAGAAGGGATGACTTATGAAGGTATGGGAGGGGATTAACAAAACAATATGGGGTACTGAGGTGGCACTTGGGGACCCTATCTCTATCTCCAGGACTGCAAGAACTTAAACATATAACATTAAAATCAATAGATTTTTAATGTTCTATGTTTGGATAGAGTTATTTTAACAGCTTCTTGATTTATTGTTTCCTTTAGTAGCATATCCTCTTTGTCCCTTTCTAATTTCTTTTTGCCTCCTACTTTATTTTTTCTCTTTTGGCATCAAAATTGTCATTTCACTTCATATTTGCCTGCCACAGCTCATTAATTTATTCACTTTCAACTTTTGAAATAGTCCTTTAAGTGGGTCTGTTGTATACAACGAATTACTAGATCTTGTTTTTAAATCCAATCCACAGGTCTCTGGCTTTTGAGAAGAGAGTTTAGTCTCTTAATATTTAAGGCAGTTATTACACATTTTCAAACATCTTATTGTTTGTTTTTTAAGCTTACTGTGTGTCCCCTATCTTGTAAGGTTTTATTTATTTCTTTTCATATAGAAACACTTCTCCAAGTATATTTCAAAGAGAGTCTTTGTGTAGTAGCCCAAGTGAAGTCCTATGTACCTGAAAATACTCTGGCATTCAAAAAGAAGTTTTGAGGGATGTAAAATTTTAGCTTCAGAGTTTTTTCTGTGTGTTTCTTTTCCTGCTGAGAAATCAGATGTCAATTAGATGTTTGTTTCATTGTAGGTGACCTTTTCATTTGGAAGCTTTTAAATCATTTTTCAAGTGTTTATTGATGTTATTTTTCTCTTTGTTGGGTTAAAGTATGTGTAGTTTATTGTAAGTTTGGATTCTATAAATGTTTCAATCACATATATATTTTTTAAGATTTTATTTATTTATTTAACAGAGAGAGAGAGAGAGAGAGATCACAAGTAGGCAGAGAGGCAGGCAGAGGGAGAGGAGGAAGCAGGCTCCCAGTGAGCAGAGAGCTCGATGCAGGGCTTGATCCCAGGACCCTGAAACCATGATCTGAGCCGAAGGCAGAAACTTAACCCACTGAGCCACCCAGGCGCCCCCACATATGTTTTTCTAATTTTAAAAAGTTATTAGTCATTTATTTGCATATTTTTTCCCTCATATTTTTCCCTCTTTCTAGGGGTCCTCTGGTGCATATGCTGATGCTTATACTGACTGATTTTCTTCTTCCATACTTTTCATCCCCGTATCCATTCCTGATGCTACTGGTTGCATCTCTGATTTAATTTTTCAATGTACTGATTTATTTTGCAGTTATATTCATTCTGTTATTCAATCCATCTACTGAATTCTTTTAAAAAGATTTTTTTTATTAAATTTTTTATTTATTTTCAGCGTAACAGTATTCATTGTTTTTTCACCACACCCAGTGCTCCATGCAATCTGTGCCCTCCCTAATACCCACCACCTGGTTCCCCCACCCTCCCACCCCGCCCCTTCAAAACCCTCAGGTTGTTTTTCAGAGTCCATAGTCTCTCATGGTTCACCTCCCCTTCCAATTTCCCTCAACTCCCTTCTCCTCTCCATCTACCCTTGTCCTCTATATTATTTGTTATGCTCCACCAATAAGTGAAACCATATGATACTTGACTTTCTCTGTTTGACTTATTTCACTCAGCATAATCTCTTCCAGTCCTGTCCATGTTGCTACAAAAGTTGGGTATTCGTCCTTTCTGATGGAGGCATAATACTCCATAGTGTATATGGACCACATCTTCCTTATCCATTCACCCGTTGAAGGGCATCTTGGTTCTTTCCACAGTTTGGCGACCGTGGCCATTGCTGCTATAAACATTGGGGTACTGATGGCCCTTCTTTTCACTACATCTGTATCTTTGGGGTAAATACCCAGCAGTGCAATTGCAGGGTCATAGGGAAGATCTATTTTTAATTTCCTGAGGAATCTCCACACTGTTCTCCAAAGTGGCTGCACCAGTTTGCATTCCCACCAACAGTGTAAGAGGGTTCCCCTTTCTCCACATCCTCTCCAACACACGTTGTTTCCTGTCTTGCTAATTTTGGCCATTCTAACTGGTGTAAGGTGGTATCTCAATGTGGTTTTGATTTGAATCTCCCTGATGGCTAGTGATGATGAACATTTTTTCATGTGTCTGGTAGCCATTTGTATGTCTTCATTGGAGAAGTGTCTGTTCATATCTTCTGCCCATTTTTTAATATGATTATCTGTTTTGTGTGTGTTGAGTTTGAGGAGTTCTTTATAGATCCTGGATATCAACCTTTTATCTGTACTGTCATTTGCAAATATCTTCTCCCATTCCGTGGGTTGCCTCTTTGTTTTGATGACTGTTTCTTTTGCTATGCAGAAGCTTTTGATCTTGATGAAGTCCCAGAAGTTCATCTTTGCCTTTGTTTCCTTCGCCTTTGGAGACATATCTTGAAAGAAGTTGCTGTGGCTGATATCAAAGAGGTTACTGCCTATGTTCTCCTCGAGGATTCTGATGGATTCCTGTCTCACGTTGAGGTCTTTTATCCATTTCGAGTTTATCTTTGTGTACGGTGTAAGAGAATGGTCAAGTTTCATTCTTCTACATATAGCCGTCCAGTTTTCCCAGCACCATTTATTGAAGAGACTGTCTTTTTTCCACTGGATATTTTTTCCTGTTTTGTCAAAGATTATTTGACCATAGAGTTGAGGGTCCATATCTGGGCTCTCTACTCTGTTCCACTGGTCCATGTGTCTGTTTTTATGCCAGTACCATGCTGTCTTGGTGATCACAGCTTTGTAGTAAAGCTTGAAATCAGGTAACGTGATGCCACCAGTTTTATTTTTGTTTTTCAACATTTCCTTAGCAATTCGGGGTCTCTTCTGATTCCATACAAATTTTAGTATTATTTGCTCCAGCTCTTTGAAAAATACTGGTGGAATTTTGATTGGAATGGCATTAAAAGTATAGATTGCTCTGGGCAGTATAGACATTTTAACGATGTTTATTCTTCCGATCCAAGAGCATGGAATGGTCTTCCATCTTTTTGTGTCTTCTTCAATTTCTTTCGGGAGTGTTCTGTAGTTCCTCGAGTACAGATCTTTAACCTCTTTGGTTAGGTTTATTCCGAGGTATCTTATGGTTTTTGGTGCTATAGTAAATGGAATCGATTCTCTAATTTGCCTTTCTGTATTTTCATTGTTAGTGTATAAGAAAGCCACTGATTTCTGGACATTGACTTTGTATCCTGCTACATTACTGAATTGCTGTATGAGTTCTAGTAGTTTGGGGGTGGAGTCTTTCGGGTTTTCCATATAAAGAATCATGTCATCTGCGAAGAGAGAGAGTTTGATTTTATTTATTTATTTGAGAGAGAGAGAGAGAAGGAGAGAGAGAGCAAGCACATGAGAAAGAGCATGGGGAGGAGGGGCAGAGGGAAATGGAGAAGTGACTCCCCGCTGAGCAGGGAGCCCGATGTGGGGCTCTATTCCAGGACCCTGGGATCATGACCTGAGCTGAAGGCAGAGGCTTAACTGATTGAGCCGCCCAGGCACCCCAATTTCCTGAATTCTTTCTCTCAACTACAAGTATTGTGTTTTTCATGCATAGTGTCTTTATTTTGTTGTTTATTTTGAAAATAATTTTGTACCTGGTTTACTTCTCAGATATCCTCCTTATCCTTTTTATGGGGACATTTAATAAACATTTTTAATTTTCTTTAGTTTTATCTGATATATTAATTTTCTTCAGCTGGCACAGACAATTCAGTGTGTCATATTTCTGTCAGGACTGCAGTAAAGTGAGGTAGTCAGAGCACATGCTTTGGAGCCAGACTTCCTACTTTCAAAGCCCAGCTCTGCCCATGGCCGGCTGTGTGATCTTAGGCAAGTCACTTAACCTCTTTGTGCTTTCCTTCTTTCATATTTAAAACTGGAATAACAGAGTAGTTGTGAGGATTGAGGAGATTGATATCCGTAGCATGTAGAACCATGCCTCACACACACTCAGTGCTGGATAAGTTTTTACTATTATTACCAGAGCCATTTTACTCCTAGGATATGGTGTTATATTCCCCTCTAAGCTGGTATTTTCCTTCTTTTTTTAGTGTTAAAGGGTAAATTCTAGGCCTTGGCTGTCATTTCCTATAGAAGAGAAGGAGTTGCCACATCTCAGTTACAACCCCTGCCTCTTGTCCTGGCACTAACTCTCTCGCAAATACCTGGCTTTTGGGTTTAGAGGTGTGGGAGGAAGAAGACTTTGGTCAGCCTGTGTACGTAGTTCAATGCTCCCCCTTCAGCTGACTGCTGGGCCATTCTGATGCTACCCTATTACTGTTGCCTTGCAGTGGTCTGCCTGGACATCTTCTCCTCTGGGTGGCTGTGTCTCCTACCCCTTTCCACCCCATTTTCAGGGGTCCCCATCACCTTCCCTTACTCCTTGGATTCTCATAGATCTTCTCCTAGTTCCAGAGATCCGTTGGCCATCCTTTCCCTATTTTTGGCATTGCCAGTGTCAGATTATGTGGAGGGGACCAGCAGTCTTTGCTACTTTTCTGTCTTGTCGGGATGTTAAAATCATGATTCACTCTCTGACTTCCTAATGGAAGAAGTGGAGGCTCATCCTGGGAAGGGAACTGATGTTTACCATATTCCTGCTGTGCGTGAAGCATAGGTTCTAACAGCACATTGAACGCTCATGCAGATAGCAGTGCTCCCCTCTTCCCACTGGTGGGAACCGTGGTATATACTTGATTCTAAATCCTCACAATAATTCCTGCAAGGAAGGCAACGTTATCCATTTCTTGTCCAAGAAGATGTTGAAACTCTGAGAGGTTAGGTACTTGGATCAAGGGCACAGAGCCAGTAAGTGACAGAAGCTCCATGCTGTAAAGACCAGACCATGCTCCCTTCCTCTTCTCTGCTTGGAGATCCTTGGTTATAAAGTGCCATGCCCAAGGCACAGGAGGTAACAGCTATGCACCTAATTCTTGATCCTCTCTGCTCTCTTACACCTGCTCCATCATAAATCCCTGTTCTCTTCCTTCTCCTTGTCTGAGATGTAGACCAGTCCTTGGGTTACTGTCTGCTAGCTACTGAGTGGAAAAATACCACCAGAGAAAGGAGAAAGGAAAAAAAAAAGTGAAGAGGAGAAGCAAACACCTTATTTATCACTCTCGACTTCATTACAAAAGATCCTGCAAAGCTCACAAAAAAATCAACCTGCAAATCATGTTATGGTTAATAAAACAGTAATTTAAGCCCCCCTGGCACTACCTGCAGTGTTCTGAGGTACTCAGGGTGCCCTTTCTGTGTTTCATTTTAGGGCCCAGTACAAAAGGTTTTCACCTTAACGTAATTAACTTTTTATCATTAAGATTCTGAAAAATTGAATTGTGTTGGACACAGGTCACCATAATGAGAATTTAATGGTGAAGTATTACAATGCAAGCTAAGCTTTGAATACGTGCTAAAGGCTTCACATTGCTACTGACCTATGCAAATTTTCATCTCAGTGGTCCCTATGCTTCCCCACTGTGGCATGGGGGGGCCCTCCCCGATTTCCTCTCATCTCCTTAAACAATGATTCCCTCATTTTCATATTAATTGCATCACTTAACTGAGATAATGCTCCCTCTGAAATGAGCAAAGGGATGAATCACTGAAACGGGTCATTATTCTTTTTTGCTTAACCAATTTCACAGGCCCCGCACAAAGCACTGCCTTCATTTGGCTTCCTATAATTGCTTATCATTAGGCCCAGCCGCCCCACGAAGTACCTTTTTATTTATTTAAGTCTCATCTCTGATGGATGGAAAATGAGTCACTTGCATATCTGAGGAGCCCAGACTATTGCAGGCAAGGGGTAGTGGAATACCCGGGAGGACTTTCAAGGCAGAAATCAAGGAGCGGACACTGGGTGGACCTCCCCGCCCCTTGCCTGTTCCCGCGGAGATTCCGGCCGGGCCTCAGCCATAAGGTGACCTAGGGGCGTCTTGCAGCAGCTCCATTGGGGCCCCGCAACCGAGAAGAGAGAGGGCTTGATCCCCATGATGATGGCAGCTCAGTGCCCACAGCGGGGGTGTCTGAGGCTGCCCAGGTGCCCGCTTCACCAGGGAACACAGTGCCCGCCCACAGGCCTGGGGCAGGTGAAGTCTGGCCTTGACCTTCTTATTCTGGACCTGTCCGCCCGAGATGGCTAAGGGTGCAGGGAAAACCTGCAGTTCATTCTCTCCCCAGCGCCCCTCCCCTATAGCAGGCACTGCGTGGGGAATGAGAGGGACACAAGAAAAGGACATTTTCCGAGGGAAATTATGCTGTTATCAACCACAGACACACTCAGAAAGGCATCAAAGAGAGAACGACTCCCTCGTCAGGAAATGGGAAAACTCCTATTAGCCTGTCAGGAGATCTGGACGGAAGCATTCTCGGGAGGTTTACTGGAGCACACGGTGTACTTTTGTTCCTGCGCCTAGGAGGGCCGTCTTGGAGCCAGCCATCAATGGCCTCGCAATCCGCAAGGCGCTCTCGTAATATTGTTTCCCAGACGCCGCTGCCGTGACTCATGTCCCCGCCTATTTGGTGCCTGCTGTAATTTTACCTGTAATTTTATGCTCGTCACCACGACTCTTTGGCTTGGCACCCTTACCCTCACATTTACCATCAAGAGCCTGACCTGACAAATAACTTGTCTGAGAAAGAAGGACAGTTTCCCTTTGTTTCTTTGTTTGTGACGTCCCTGGGGTTGATGATAGGGACTGAAATCCAGCCTGCACTGTGACCCTTCTTCACACAGAAGGCAGATGACTTTGGGAGTACACTGGGGTCACTTTGCTGAGAACAGGAGTTGGCATCAGATGGTGGTTCTCAAAATGTGGTCCCCAAACTAGCAGCATCAGCATCACCCAGGACCTTGTTAGAAATACTGATTCTCAGGTCCCACCCAGGACCGCTGGGACAGAAAAGCTGCAGATGGGCTCCAGGAACGTGGATCTCACAAGCCCTCTGGTCATTCTGATGATCAACCATATTCTGACTGGATGGTTCTATTCTTTCAGAATGTTCTCATATGGAGCACCTCACTGGATTTTCACCACAATCCTGGAATACTGGCAGGAAAAGGCAAAGCTGTGGCATTATTCCCATTCTGCAGATGGCAAGGTAAAGGTTATAGAGATTACATGACTGGCTGAGGACGTCCCAACCTGTTGGAGCTAGAAATTGTCCGCCCACAACCAGACCACTCCAGCTCACTGTGCAAAGACAAAGATGAATCTTCCAGAGGGAATAAAACCCCCAGGATTAACAGCAGAACATGGAAAGGGAGGTTTTCCATAATCCTCGAGGTATAATTAAAACCACATTAGAAACCCACACCCTGGGACGCCTGGGTGGCTCAGTTGTGAAGCGTCTGCCCTCAACTCAGGTCATGATCCCAAGTCCTGGGATTGAGCCCCACATGGGGCTCCCTGCTCATGTGGAAGCAGGAAGTAGGAAGCCTGCTTCTCCCTCTCCCACTCCCCCTACTCGTGTTCCCCCTCTTGCTATGTCTATCTCTGTCAAATAAATAAATAAAATCTTAAAAAAAAAAAATAAAGCCACACCTTTTCACCTAACAGCAACACTGAGCCCTACCACCTCTTACCAGCTTGGCCAATGTCCCAACTCTCAGAGCCTTGGCTTCCTGATCATAAAATGGGGCCAGTAATGAAGCACTTGCATTAGATGCTCTTTTGAGAGTCAAAGAACATAATGCATGTGAATTCATTGGCATACCTTCTATCATAGCCAGCAGTTAATAAAAGATTACATTATTATTATCATTAGAAATTAAAAGGCAGGTAAAGACATCTCAACCCTTAGCTGTTCAAAATGATAAGATCAGCAGACATTTACTGAGTCACTCCCACAGGCCCTGGCTTGGGTAGTAGGATACTCTTGCAGGCATGGGACAGGATGATGGGTGGGGTCTGTAAAAGCTGTGAGAGAGAGCTGGCACTAGGGAGAAGCGTTATCTGGGGTGGCCATGGGGGGCAGAGCTGGAGGGACGCTGCACTGTATTCAGGAAGAGGCACGTGGTCCAGAGTTAGGAACATAGAACTTGCAGGGTGAGACTGAATGTTGGATGAGTAATGATGACAGAATCTGGCAGAGGGAGATGTAGTTTGCAGGGGAGGTTTCTGTAAGTCATTTAGGGCCAGGTCTGTGAGCTGTGGATGGCAAATGAGGTTCATTTATATGTGGGGCTGTTTTTCTGTCATGGGGGTGGTCTGATGGTTTAAAAGGCTCACAGTGGCTCTCTGCTATGCTAGATGCTACAACAGATTAAATCTTAATATTGTATTTTTGAAAAGATATTGAGAACTATTATGGGTGAGCCCTCTTCCTGTGTCCAGCAACCACAGGGCGGAAGGAACACAAGAACTTTTGTGGTGTCTCCCTCTTTCCTAGGAGAGAAGACATGACTCTGAGTGGCTAAGGTGGGCCCCAGGGTTAATTCTTGCAGCTGGTTGGGAAAGGCTGCTCAGAGGCTGTTCTCCAGGCTTCCTTCTCACTTGTTCCCATTCCATCAGCCTCCCTTAAGATTTGTTTTCTGGGTGGGAGGTGGGGAGCCTGTGGACCAGCCACATTCTCTATCCCATATTTTATCAGAACTCTGCTAAGGAATATCTGATACTTGCATTGCTATTATTTTTTTGCATCTATATTTAATTGCTACATATGTAATTAATAAATACATTGTAGCAAATGTATCAGTTAATTAATACATGTTATAGACTGAACATTTTTGTACACTGCCCCCTTCCCCCACCTTAATTCATATGTTGAGACCTTAACCTGCAATGTGATGGTGTTTGGAGGTGGGACCATTGTGAGGTAATTAGGTTTAGATGAAGTTGAAATGATGGTGGGCTCCCCATGTTGGGAATGGCATCCTTATATGAAGAGGTAGAGAAACCAGAGCTTGCTGACTTTGACACGTAAGGATAAGAAGGTCCTCACCGGGAACTGATTCAACCAGAAACTGGATCTTGGGCTTCCAGCTTCCCAGAACAATGATAAATGTTATTTAAGGCACCAGCCTGTGATATTTTGTTCTAGCAGTGTGAGCTTGTAACCAAATCAGCATGAGTTCGCTCCCAGTGCATTGGAATCAGCACTCGGTCAAGCTGTCAAACAAAATTATTTCAAGCAAACAAGGGGATCACAGGGAATGGCTTGCAAAGCCATGGCTCCCCTAAAGAGGGTGAATGGGTTCCTTTGGTTTAGGGTTAAGATGAATATTTAGATTGGGAAGCCTTGTCATGGTATTTAGAGGCAGGCATAAGGTCGCACATGCACCTTAGAAAACATGGTTATCCATACATTGTGTGTTATGTGAATGAGGCTGAGGCTCCTTCCTGGGAGGAGATTTTAGTGTTAGAATGAGGTAAAGGTAATGGTAAGTCATTCCAGAGGTCACTTCATGGTATCCATGTGGGCTCACATCAGGGGATTGGCTCAAAAGGTCTGGGTAGTCTGAGATGGGGTGGTTTTGGGGTTTCGTTTGCCTGAATAAAGAGGTAAGCTGGAAAGAAGAGCTGAAGGAAAAATATAAAACAGAGGTCAGTGAGTATAAGCAGGTGGGCAGTAAATGTCAGGTCTTGGGTTCTAGTGGGTGACAAGCTGACCAAATCAATACACGAGTCAATAGTTTGCTTCCTGTTTGATCTTTGCAAACTGACCCTGTGACTGTATCTTATTGGTTGGATTCCAGGGGTAGGAAGTGTGTGTGGCCCCCCAGCCTCCTGACAGAACCTGTAGGCCTCTGCTGATTATAGGAGTCCTTGCTAAAACACTCCCAGCACTTCCAACCAACACCTCCTTAGCTTCTGCTTGCATGTCATTAGTAACAGGGGACTCACTCTGTTCCAAAGCAAGCTTCTTCACCTTAACTGTGAGAGGAAGAAGATAAATCATCACTGAATTCTCAGCTCCTAGAATTATGCGTGGTGTTTAGCAGGGGCTCAATGAGTCTTTGTTGAAGTAGTGATACGGGAATGCAAAACACATTTACTCAATGCTAGAGTTGGATAGTTCATTAAATTCATTTTTAATGATGTACAAACTGTGGGCCAGGGATTTCAACTAACTGTCCTATATTCAGTGAGTAGAATCCCACTCCCTTGATACCTCCACTATAATGTCTTGTAGTGTGAATTTTTCCTCTCTATAGAATTTAAAATCCACTGTAGACAACAGAAAGAAACCTCATGAAACCAAATAGCAAAGAATGAAATGTCCATTCTGTAGTATTGACCTAGAGGGCCATGGATTTCAGAAATCAAAATCCACGGGAGCTGGGTCTTGGCATAATTATGTTCATCATTGTATAGGCAGAATGGACTGAACCTGACTTAGATGGGTAAAGGGTCAGAAATGAATGGCTGTCAGGCACTGGCAAAGGTACTAAGACCATAGGAGACTGGGGAGTGCACAGTAAGGAAGGAGATTGACTATAGTGAGAGGAGCCTGGAAGGGAATCTTAAAACCAAGATAAATGACAATAGGAAGCCATCAGAAGTTCTTGACTTTGGGAACAGTGAAATAAAGTGGTGCTTTATAAACAATAATTTGAAAGTGATATTTGAGATGGATTCAGGTAAGAGGGACTAGAAACCCTTATTATACCTACTAGCAGTCCAAATTACTATGTTTTTTTGTTTGTTTGTTTTGTTTTAAATTTCAGTTTAAAGTTTACATTGCTTTCTCTAGCAATGCTCTGTCAAAGGCAGATACACCAGAAGGGAGGGACCTCCCTGGTGCTCCCAGAATCTCACCATATTATGTACCTCTCTGGGTTTCAGTTTACTTAGCTGTGAATGGGAATTAACCGATTCCATGAACTGCCTCTTCCTACTAGGAGTGACTAGGTTGTCTACTGCAGCAGATCATTCCAAACTTGGAGTAATTGGTATTAGGACGCACCGAATTTTCTTGATTTGGAATTGCCATGGTAAAAGCTATAGTTTGAGAGAGATTGTAGAGTGGTAGCACAGAGATATTTTCATTATTGTGAATAACATATAATTAAAATGAACAGGTTGACTTTAAAGCTGACATATGTCATAAAAATTAAACTGGGGAAGAGCTGAGCTTAGAATAATGACACTGAAGAAAAATAACCCTTTATAGTTGCAGAGCACGTTATCATTTGTATTAGTTTATGTGGGCTAAATTGCTACAAGAAGGAAATTAAAAATGTAGTAGCTCAAACACAAGAAAGCTTGTTTTTTCTTACCTGAGTCTAGCGGACATGGATGTCTCAGGTCAGCAGAGGTGGTTGGTGGTGGGGAGACAGTTTCTCTGCCATGCAGTCTTTCAGGGACTTAGGTTGACAGTGGCTCTGCCATCTTTAACACATGGCTTCCAAGGCTATCCCAATTGCCCTTATTGGTCTCTAGCCACAAAAAAGAGAACATGGAAGAACATGGGGGTTTTTATAGCTCATCTTGATACATCGCTGCCACTCACATCCTCCTGGCTCAGACCCAGTCACACAACCACGCCAAATTGCAAAGGAGGCTGGGAAATGAAGTGTACCTGTGAAGAAAGGAAGAACAGATCTTAGCAGACAGCTGTAATTCTCATAGCAGATCTAACAGGTTCTCTGATCTCTATTTTACAGATGAAGACAGTGAAATCTGGTTCAGAATTTCTTGGGAAAACCTTGGTTACATGGATCAGGGAAAATTCAAGATGACTTTACTATCTCTTTATTTATATTTCAACCCAAAATTTAATTACATATAAGACCAAGGATTCAGAGAACACATACAGTGTGCATAGCTCTGCATCTGCATCATATGTTTGGAATTAGGTGGTGGTCATAGCTCTTCTTGGCTTTCCCCCTGAAGACTGATTTCTGCACATGTGAATGGCGAATGAAGCCTCCTTGCCTTTGATCTTGAAACACTGTTTGAAACCCATAGTCACACACCTTGCTTCCTAGATGCGTTGATTTTTTTTGTATGATATACATGACATTTTGAAAAGCCCTAACATTCACAAAGCTGTAAATTTGTCAAGGGGAGAGGGAGTGAAATTTCTTGTTGTTTTACAAAATCTTTGTAGCATTTAAGATGGGGTTTTAGAATCAGACAACAAGGAGTTCCATTTTCACTTCCTCACCTTTAATCATTTCATTTAACCTTTTAAGTCCTGGTTATATTCTTATAAGGAATAAAAATGCCCACCCTGTCCATCTTGAAAGATGGTTAGAGTAAATGAGACAATGAATGTGAAAGGGGCGTGATATTATAAAGTGTGATGAAGACACAAATCATTATTGTAATACCATCTGGTACTCAGTTCTGCCTGAGTACTAAACATACATTTGCTATCATGAAAGGTTCATAGTGTTATACACAAGGTACAGCCATTATTGCCATTTTGCAAAAGAGAAAATTGTGCTTCAGAGAGCTTTGCAGTTACTTCTTTGTCCAAGGTTGGAAAGAATGAGACAGGTAGTATGAGAACATTAAGGAAAGAACATTGTCTCTGGAGGCCAAAGACTTGCATTTGAAGCCCATCTCTGATAAATATTATCTGTGTGAGTTTGGAAAAATCACTTTTCCTCTTTGAGTCTAATTGGATAGGAAAATAGATTTTCTCCCTTTATAATCTCACAGGGTTATTATGAGGATCATAGAATCAATATATCAAATTTTTTTTTTAATGGCTTTGTTAAGAGCAAATAATTCTTGGTTCTGTCTCTCAAGTCAGTTTGTGGTAGCAGGAGCCATATGAATTGAACTTTCTGTTGTTGCAGATTGCTTATAGTACCACTGAGATCTGGGATGAGATTTGAGTGCAGAGACTCAAGCTTCCAAAGACAGATCATTGTGCTATAGAATATTAAGATAGAAGATTAAGATTGAAGGTCTTAAAAGTTTAATCTAGTAGAAGCAGTCATCAAACACAGAACCCCATTAAATGGTATCTTTTAAAGATTGTCTTTCAGCTCCAGTTGTAATAATTGTAATAATTCTAGCAATGGGAACTAACTTATGCATAGGAGGGCACATTCTGTCTGGGTATTTGGTTTAGCCAGTATTTATTGAGCTACCTCAATAAATGCCTATACTAGCTAACACAGAGGATTGGATCATCAAATCAGACTTACATGGATCAGAGGTCTTACATACTACCAAGATTTGCTAATAATTTCAGAGATGTAAGCAATCAAGTAGGACAGGCAAAGCAGGGAGAGGTCTGGGACATCCAGATCTTGCCTTTCTGCATCACATATGGACTCTGGCGCAGCATAATAGGTGACGTCCCTAAGTGAGATTTGTGGATTACTGCACCCAGAGGAGAGGGTTTGTGTTAGGAAACATCTCCATTTTATACCCCCAGATATTTGTACAACTTATGTGACATGATCTGGGAAATTATGGCATATAAATCCATAGATTCTAGGTTTGTTTGCCACAAGTGATTCTAAACCAGGGACATCCTGCTAAGAACATTCTGTAAATAATGATCTTCTTCTAGGAAATACCATGCCTTTATTTTCCAGGAGGTCCAGCTATCAGCATGTCTACAGGTGATTAGATGAGATTATCTTGCTTTTCTTCTTTCTCTAGAGTGTCCTCTGATAACTGAGGGAAAATGAATCATATACCAGGTACTTTACTTCCTTCCCCTCTAGCTAAGTATGGAAAATGTAATGGTCAATAGAACAACAACATCTCTGACTTTGACCAAGTCATTGACTTAGGAGAGAAAAAGGAAGTAATCAGACATGTTAAATAGGACCAGCTAGTATATGGAGTGATGATCAAGAACAGTTCTCCATTATGGGTAAACATTACATTTGCGAAAATCAGCCCAAATTCAAATTACATTTGCAACTTGGAGTGCCTATCCTTGTGAATTTTGACTTGGGATTCAAATTTGAAGCTCTCCTTATTTTTCTGTATCCACAAGTAGACCTGCTGCCTGACCCAATTGGCAGTCCTTGTTCCACTTCCTAGAGCATCAGCTTTAGCTGCTCTGGAAGATGACTGGCTTGTTGTTTGGGAGTAACACCAAGGCCCACATAAGTGAGTTTTATGTTTGCTGAATACTCTATATTTTAATACAGACCATTCCATAAAGTGCCCAAATTAGATGAAAATCCATTTAGCTATTTTCAATTGCTACAGCAATAGATACACTCACAGAGATTCATTATTTTTTATATGCATGCAGAAGGCCAATGCTGAAGATGTATATAGAATGTCACCAGAGCAGGTAAGAGGGCCATGCCCATAAGGAGCATATAGCCAAATGAAGAAGAGGTGACAGGACTCTTCAGGCAGGAGCTAGGAACTGAGAGAATATAAACAATTGGAACTAGGTAGGTCATGAGAAACCCTAGATGCCATAAAAGAACTTGGATTTTATCCTGTTGACATAAGAGAGTGGCATTTTTAGTTGCTCCAATGCTAGCCAGCTGTGACTGCTAGAAATTTTTTTCTCTTCTTGAGATGAAATCTGCTACCCTGTTATTTCTGTCCATTGTTTCTACTGCCGCCCTTAGAGCTAGAGAGAAGACATCTAACTTCTCTTTAATCTGATGATCTGAACACATTTGAAGACAGATCTCATGTTCCCCTGAGCTTCTCCAAGAGGGATGTCTTCATGTTATATGGCCTCCTAAATGGTCACCATCTGGTGTTCCCTTGAGTTCAGGATCTCCCAAGTGCCAGGGTTCAGTGTTTGGAGGAGGATACTGCTTTTGAGATTGAAGGAGGGAAAGCAATTCAGTATTGGATGCCAAGATTTTGGATGCTTTGCCCCAACAAAACCTCTGTTAAATTGGTGTTCTCCATGTGAGATTCAGTTCCCTACTCCTTTCACATCCAGGTATGATATACTTGGAGCTTCACTGATTCCAAGGAAATGTTCAAAATCCTCCATAAAGTTTGTATGTAATATCTCTGAAATTTACTTTCCTGTGGATCTTCTCTGTCTCATGTTTCTGTAGTTATGTGTGTTGTCTTTGAATGGCTCTTGCAACTTAATGGTGAAAATAGCGTTTGGCATTTGATTTGTGCTCAATAAATATTTGGTGAGTGAATCAATAGACCAACATTCAGGCAAAACTCAGCATCTTCACTGGTTGCTCATTTGCTTCAAGCATTTCTTTTTCTTTTTTTTTTTTTTAATTTTTTATTTATTTTCAGCGTAACAGTATTCATTGTTTTTTCACCACACCCAGTGCTCCATGCAATCTGTGCCCTCCCTAATACCCACCACCTGGTTCCCCCACCCTCCCACCCCGCCCCTTCAAAACCCTCAGGTTGTTTTTCAGAGTCCATAGTCTCTCATGGTTCACCTCCCCTTCCAATTTCCCTCAACTCCCTTCTCCTCTCCATCTACCCTTGTCCTCTATATTATTTGTCATGCTCCACCAATAAGTGAAACCATATGATACTTGACTTTCTCTGCTTGACTTATTTCACTCAACATAATCTCTTCCAGTCCTGTCCATGTTGCTACAAAAGTTGGGTATTCGTCCTTTCTGATGGAGGCATAATACTCCATAGTGTATATGGACCACATCTTCCTTATCCATTCATCCGTTGAAGGGCATCTTGGTTCTTTCCACAGTTTGGCGACCGTGGCCATTGCTGCTATAAACATTGGGGTACAGATGGCCCTTCTTTTCACTACATCTGTATCTTTGGGGTAAATACCCAGCAGTGCAATTGCAGGGTCATAGGGAAGATCTATTTTTAATTTCCTGAGGAATCTCCACACTGTTCTCCAAAGTGGCTGCACCAGTTTGCATTCCCACCAACAGTGTAAGAGGGTTCCCCTTTCTCCACATCCTCTCCAACACACGTTGTTTCCTGTCTTGCTAATTTTGGCCATTCTAACTGGTGTAAGGTGGTATCTCAATGTGGTTTTGATTTGAATCTCCCTGATGGCTAGTGATGATGAACATTTTTTCATGTGTCTGGTAGCCATTTGTATGTCTTCCTTGGAGAAGTGTCTGTTCATATCTTCTGCCCATTTTTTGATATGATTATCTGTTTTGTGTGTGTTGAGTTTGAGGAGTTCTTTATAGATCCTGGATATCAACCTTTTATCTGTACTGTCATTTGCAAATATCTTCTCCCATTCCGTGGGTTGCCTCTTTGTTTTGATGACTGTTTCTTTTGCTGTGCAGAAGCTTTTTATCTTGATGAAGTCCCAGAAGTTCATCTTTGCCTTTATTTCCTTCGCCTTTGGAGACATATCTTGAAAGAAGTTGCTATGGCTGATATCAAAGAGGTTACTCCCTATGTTCTCCTCGAGGATTCTGATGGATTCCTGTCTCACGTTGAGGTCTTTTATCCATTTCGAGTTTATCTTTGTGTACGGTGTAAGAGAATGGTCAAGTTTCATTCTTCTACATATAGCTGTCCAGTTTTCCCAGCACCATTTATTGAAGAGACTGTCTTTTTTCCACTGGATATTTTTTCCTGTTTTGTCAAAGATTATTTGACCATAGAGTTGAGGGTCCATATCTGGGCTCTCTACTCTGTTCCACTGGTCCATGTGTCTGTTTTTATGCCAGTACCATGCTGTCTTGGTGATCACAGCTTTGTAGTAAAGCTTGAAATCAGGTAACGTGATGCCACCAGTTTTATTTTTGTTTTTCAACATTTCCTTAGCAATTCGGGGTCTCTTCTGATTCCATACAAATTTTAGTATTATTTGCTCCAGCTCTTTGAAAAATACTGGTGGAATTTTGATTGGAATGGCATTAAAAGTATAGATTGCTCTGGGCAGTATAGACATTTTAACGATGTTTATTCTTCCCATCCAAGAGCATGGAATGGTCTTCCATCTTTTTGTGTCTTCTTCAATTTCTTTTAGGAGTGTTCTGTAGTTCCTCGAGTACAGATCTTTAACCTCTTTGGTTAGGTTTATTCCGAGGTATCTTATGGTTTTTGGTGCTATAGTAAATGGAATCGATTCTCTAATTTGCCTTTCTGTATTTTCATTGTTAGTGTATAAGAAAGCCACTGATTTCTGGACATTGACTTTGTATCCTGCTACATTACTGAATTGCTGTATGAGTTCTAGTAGTTTGGAGGTGGAGTCTTTCGGGTTTTCCATATAAAGAATCATGTCATCTGCGAAGAGAGAGAGTTTGACTTCTTCCTTGCCAATTTGGATACCTTTTATTTCTCTTTGTTGTCTGCTTGCTGTTGCTAGGACTTCTAATACTATGTTGAACAAGAGTGGTGAGAGTGGGCATCCTTGTCGTGTTCCTGATCTCAATGGGAAGGCTGCAAGCTTTTTCCCATTGAGGATGATATTTGCTGTGGGTTTTTCATAGATAGATTTGATGAAGTTCAGGAATGTTCCCTCTATCCCTATACTTTGAAGCGTTTTAATCAGGAACGGATGCTGGATTTTGTCAAAAGCTTTTTCTGCATCAATGGAGAGGATCATGTGGTTCTTCTCTCTTCTCTTATTGATTTGTTCTATCACATTGATTGATTTGCGAATGTTGAACCATCCTTGTAACCCAGGGATGAATCCTACCTGGTCATGGTGGATAATCTTTTTAATGTGCTGTTGGATCCTGTTTGCTAGGATCTTGTTGAGAATCTTAGCATCCATATTCATCAGTGATATCGGTCTGAAATTCTCCTTTTTGGTAGGGTCTTTGCCTGGTTTGGGGATCAGGGTGATGCTGGCTTCATAAAAAGAGTCTGGAAGTTTTCCTTCTGCTTCAATTTTTTGAAACAGCTTCAGGAGAATAGGTATTATTTCTTCTTTGAAAGTTTGATAGAATTCCCCAGGGAATCCGTCAGGTCCTGGGCTCTTGTTTTTTGGGAGGTTTTTGATCACTGCTTCAATCTCGTTACTAGATATCGGTCTATTCAGGTTGTCAATTTCTTCCTGGTTCAATTTTGGGAGTTTATAGTTTTCCAGGAATGCATCCATTTCATCTAGGTTGCTTAGCTTATTGGCATATAACTGTTGATAATAGCTTCTGATGATTGTTTCTACTTCCTTGGTGTTAGTTGTGATCTCTCCCTTTTCATTCATAATTTTATTAATTTGGGCTTTCTCTCTTTTCTTTTGGATTAGTGTGGCCAATGGTTTATCGATCTTATTGATTCTTTCAAAAAACCAGCTTCTAGTTTCGTTGATACGTTCTACTGTATCTCTGGTTTCTACCTCGTTGATCTCTGCTCTAATCTTGATTATTTCCCTTCTTACGTGTGGAGTTGGTTTGATTTGTTGTTGATTCTCCAGTTCTTTAAGGTGTAGAGACAGCTGGTGTATTCTGGATTTTTCAATTTTTTTGAGGGAGGCTTGGATGGCTATGAATTTCCCCCTTAGGACCGCCTTTGCTGTATCCCATAGGTTTTGGAGTGAAGTGTCTTTGTTCTCATTGGTTTCCATAAATTGTTTAAGTTCTTCTTTGATCTCCTGGTTGATCCAAGCATTCTTAAGCAAGGTGGTCTTTAGCTTCCAGGTATTTGAGTTCCTTCTGAACTTTTCCTTGTGATTGAGCTCCAGTTTCAAAGCATTGTGATCTGAGAATATGCAGGGAATCATCTCAGTCTTTTGGTATCGGTTGAGCCCTGATTTGTGACCCAGTATGTGGTCTATTCTGGAGAAGGTTCCATGTGCACTTGAGAAGAATGAGTATTCTGTTGTTTTAGGGTGGAATGTTCTGTATATATCTATGAGGTCCATCTGGTCCAATGTGTCATTCAATGCTCTTATTTCTTTATTGATTTTCTGCTTCGATGATCTGTCTATTTCTGA
The DNA here is from genome assembly GCF_963455335.1 of Martes martes. Taxonomy (NCBI): domain Eukaryota; kingdom Metazoa; phylum Chordata; class Mammalia; order Carnivora; family Mustelidae; genus Martes; species Martes martes. Next base: position 148,850,818 of record NC_137889.1, read on the forward strand.
GAGAGGCGTGTTAAGATCTCCTACTATTAATGTATTCATATCAATATGACTCTTTATCTTGATTAATAGTTTTCTTATGTAATTGGCTGCTCCCATATTGGGGGCATAGATATTTACAATTGTTAGATCATCTTGGTGGATAGTCCCTTTAAGAATGATGTAGTGTCCTTCTGTATCCCTGACTACTGTCTTTAGTTTAAAATCTAATTTATCTGATATGAGAATCGCTACCCCGGCCTTCTTTTGAGGCCCATTGGCGTGAAAGATGCTTCTCCATCCCTTCACTTTCAGTCTGGGTGTATCTTTAGGTTCAAAATGGGTCTCTTGTAGACAACATATGGATGGGTCCTGTCGTTTTATCCAATCTGCAACCCTGTGTCGTTTTATGGGTGCATTTAGGCCATTCACATTGAGAGTGATTATTGAGAGATACGTTTTTATTGACATTGTGTTATCTTTGAAGTCTTTCTTTCTGTTGATTGTCTCTATATTTCTGTTCAATGCTATTCTTAGGATTTTTCCTCTTTTATAGAACCCCCCTTAATATTTCCTGCAGTGTCGGCTTGGTGGTTGCATAGTCTTTCAAGCCTTGCCGGTCTTGGAAACTCTTTATCTCTCCATCCATTTTGAATGTCAGTCTTGCTGGATAAAGTATTCTTGGCTGCATGTTCTTCTCATTTAGTGCCCTGAATATATCTTGCCAGCCCTTTCTGGCTTGCCAGGTCTCTGTGGACAGGTCTGACGTTATTCTGATGGGCTTTCCTCTGTATGTAAGGAGGTTCTTTGTCCTAGCAGCTTTCAAGAGATTGTATCTACAATTATGATTCCTCAATTTTACTATGAGGTGCCTGGATGTTTTTTTTGAATTTATAATCTTGGGGGGGGACCTTTCTACTTCTAGTACATGAACACTTGTTCCATTCGCAAGATTGGGAAAATTTTCATGAAAAATTTGTTCCACTATATCTTCTAGACTTCTTTCTTTCTCCTCCCCTTCAGGGATTCCAATAATTCTGACGTTGGAACGTTTCATGGCATCATTTATTTCCCTGATTCTGTTTTCGTGGTTTCTAAGCTGTTTGTTCCAGGCTTCCTCCTGATCCTTTCTCTCTATTTGTTTGTCCTCCAGATCACTAATTCTATCTTCTGTCTCAGTTACCCTAGCTTTTAGAGAATTTAGATTAGATTGGAACTCATTGAGAGCGTTGTGAACCTCATCCCTGGTGGCCTTCAGCTCTGCCCTAACATTATGAACCTCCTCTCTGGTCGCTTTCAATTCTGCCCTAATCAATTCTGTTTGGTCATCCATGGCTTTCTCCAACCTAGCTATTGCCTGGATAATTGTTAGCCTGAATTCTCTTTCTGACATATTGTCTATGTTGATAGCCGTTAGCTCTGTTGCAGAAGGCCCATCCTCTGTATTTTTCTTCTGTTGGGGATTCCTCCTCCTAGTCATTTTGGTGAGAGATGACTGGACAGATGTAGCTGGATGTATTGACCGTGGTGCAGTCAAGGTGCACCCTGGAACGCTTCTGAGCACTCAGGATTCCCCACCCAAATGAGAGAAAAAAGAAAAGAAAAAGAAAAAAGAGGGAGAGAGAGAGACAGGAAAAAAAGGGAAGATAAAAGTGAAGGTTCAGCCCAAATGGGCCCCAGGGTAAGGTTTATGACATATACAAACAAAAACAGACAAACAAAAAGACTGATAAAAGTATATGACGAGAGAAAAAAAATATATATATAAGCAAAAAAAAGGAGGAGCCTCGTCAAGAAGAACCCCAAGTATAAGATTTATATACTATCCAGACAAACATAAATACACAGAGACACTGGCAGAAGAAAAAGATGGGAGCATGGTTATAGATTCTCGGTGTGGGCGAGGAAGGTTATTTTGATTCTTCCTGGATGTATCTTGATATCTTTGTTAAAGGACTCAACTTTCCAAAGAAAAAGGGGGATTAAAAATTGGTTCACCTATAGGGGTAGCATTGCTTGGAGAAAGGGGGTTACCTTGAAGTTTAACTCTATATGAATATTAGAAAATAAAAATAAAAAAGGAATAAACTGGACTAAACTGAATTAAAAATTTTTTTAAAAATTAAGAAAATAGAAAAGCAAAAGAAAAACACATGTGTATGTATCAAAAAATTCAGGTTAGAAGTTTATTATGGAATTTGATGTACTGGACATCTCACTGTGATGGTAAATAGGTTAAAAAATTATCTATATAAAAAAAGAAAAAAAATGAACCAGAATAGTGGGAAAGAATTAAAAATAAAAGTTGTATCTATGAAGTAGTGGTGGTTGTTCTCTTGTAGTCTTTTTTTTTTTTTTTCCTGATTTGTTTTCTGGGGGAGGGGGCTGCCACGTGGGTTTTCAGTCAATGATGTTCCCTGAGTTAAGTCCTCCCAACCCCCTCAAGGGGGTGGGCTCTGAGAAAAACGTTTTTTTTTCAGGTTTTTGTTCTCTGGAGGTTTTTATGTTTGTTCACTTCTTTTCTCTCGCCTTGACAGCTTTTGATGGTTTTTGGAGGTTTAGAGGAAAGAAAACTGCACCCCAACCTCCCTCTCAGAGAGAAGCCTCAGTCTGCTCCCCTGCAGGTGCTGCAGCCGCTGGGCCGCTGGCAGAGCAGGTTCTGAGTCACGGTCCCTGGGGACGCAGGATCTCCTGCTTGTACGCAAAACCAAGGCAGCTGTGGCTGTCTGGGCAGCTCCAGACCGCCAGAGACGTTCCAAGCAGGGATCGCACACTGAGATTTTCCCGCTGGCTGGGGCTGAGAGCTCAGGTCTTGCGCGCACCTCTCCCAGGGGATGGTTTGGGGCGCGGCGCCTCCAGCTCTATTGGCTCTATCGCCGCGTGGGTCTATCACCGCGTGGGTCCCAGAACACCAGGCTGGGCGTTCGTGCACCTCTCTCAGGGGAGGTTGAGGCACGCGTGCATCTCCAGGAAGGTGCGCGTTCTGCCGTCTGGCGTGGCCCCAGCCCCTCACGGGAGCCGGACTCCACCCGTTCTCGGGCACACTGGCGGCTCCGGGACAAAGTCCAGGTTTCTCCGCCGCACTCTCTGGCTCAGCGCCAGGGGATGCTGTCCTGGGTCTGGGGATTTAAGCCCCTATCCCTATCCGCCCCGATTCCCACAATTTCCCCGCTCGAGTCTTTGCTCTTTTGAGTGCTTTCAACCAGACTCCAAGTTAATGCTGGTCCCCAGATGCCGGGCACTCTCGTATTGGGGTATTATTTTCCAGTCGGTCGCCTCTGGTGGCTCCCTCCCCCTTTTGTTTATCTTCCGATATCAGTCCGACGTTCCCACTCCACTTTACCTGCCCACTGGCGTCTTCTGGCCCCCGTAGAGATCCAGACGTGTATAATTCTGATCTCAGGCTGATTTCATGGGTGATCGGAGTTCTTTGGTAGGTAATCAGCTCACTTTAGGGTGCAGGTTGAAAAGGCGCCTCCTCCTACTTCCCCGCCATCTTGTCTCTGCTTCAAGCATTTCTTAAGTTGAGAAGAATTTACTGAATATTGATTGTCACCATGAAGTAGGATTGCAGTTTTCTGTTCTTTGTTCCTTTTTTCAGTCCGTGTTTTAAGTTCTTTCTCTTTCCCTAGCTCCTATCCAAAACTTAGTCATATGCATCAAGAACAGTATATACTGGTTAATGTTTAACAACTGGCTTTCCCCAAATTCCCACCATGGCTGATTTCCAAGTACTGATGTGGGCGTCACTGAACATAGGGTGTGGGAGAGATGCATAGCCCTCAAGAGCTGATATAAACTGGCCCTTCAGGTCACTGTAGGGGCTCATTGAACAACAGATCTCCCTTCCTTACAGGGTAATTGAGATCACAGTTACATTTTTTTCTTCTCTGATTATATAAAAAATTATGTCTTGCATAAACTAGAGTTTCACAATGAAACTTGCTAAACTTGCAAACTAGTGGTTAACCCTTTAAACCAGTGGTACTGATCTGGGAGAAATACTGCCCCCAAGAGGTCATTTGGAAATTTGTGGGGCTACTTTTGGCTGTAGCTGTAACTGACCATATATAGGCGTTTAGTGGGCAAAGGTCAGGAATGCTGAATATCTTGCCAGAGTTACACAACAAAAGATGGTTCTGCCCAAGAAATCTATGGCACAATCATTGGAAATTTCTGCTATGGACCATGCTTTCCACGAGCTGGATTTCTGCCAGACTATAGTCCTTTATATTCTGCTAAAATTTTGTGAGAGAAATAATCATACCCTGATGCTTATAGGAAAAGAGACTTCCATGCTTAGTGACAGGTGCTTATTTTATTCTTAAATGATTGAAATCAAATGCATTGGAATGAAACTTTTTTCCCTGTTAACCTTTAGCAGCATTTATAATGACCATGTTAAATCAAACCTCATTACAATGTAATGGGGCCTGACCGAAATACTGCAGGTATGATGCTGAGTAATTTCATAAATTATTAAATGGTAATTGAAAGTAATATGGCAGAATACATTCTACTCCTGAGGGAGAAAATATAGAAGACTTTGGAGGGAAATAAAGTTGGTTAAAATTATTTTACAGCGTATAGTTAAGGGTGGGAAGCAGGATGAAAGAAGGGCAATAGGAGACCTGAACATCCTTTGATTTCTGGCATTGTGTTAAAATATGTAACTCTGATACAGGGGTTATGATCCTGCTCAAAACATTACAGACATCTAGACTCCTCTCCCACTGCCTGTGCTCAGGCATTTATTGGGGCAAAGGGATCAAATTCAAATTATATTTTATACTAAATGTCTCTCGATGCCATGTCTTTATTTGAATTATAGTTTACTTCAAGGCCTCATTTTCTCAGTTGCTTTTCAAAACCTTTATTAACAAAAATTATTAAAAAAATAAAAAAATAATAATTTTTTATTATTAAAAAAATTAAGTAACTATGCTTGTTGTGAAAGAAAAAAAAACCTAAAATAATAAAGAATATAAACTTGGAGGGGAAGTCTCTTATTATCACATTCAACCTTCTTTCTAGGTTGCGTATTCTTCTGAATCCACACACACTATGCTTTTTATTTTTTATTTATTTTTATTATTTTTTTAAAGTTTTTTTTTTTTTTTTGAGAGAGAGAGAGAGAAAGCGAGAGTATGAGCAGAGCAGAGGGAGAGGGGGAAGCAGACTCCCCACTAAGTAGGAAACCCAACATGGGGCTTGATCCCAGGATCCTGGGATCATGACTTGAGTGGAAGACATATGTGCATATTGGACTGAGTCACTCAGGTCCAAAAAACACTTTTTTTTAAAGTTTATTTTCCCAGCATAGGCCTGTACTATAGGGACTATTTTATAATTTTCTGTTTTCATTTAATATTATAGTTTGGACATCTTTTTATGTCTATGTATACAGATCTAAACTTAAAAAATGTGTTTAAAGTATGTCATAAATTGTGCAGAACTTTAGCACAGATCCTTACAATTTTTGCCCAAATGAACAGAGCCATGTAACCATCATTTAAAATAAGATGGAATGTAACACTACCCCGAATTCTCCCTCATACCCCTCCAAGTCATTTTACCCATTCTCTCTGAATGTAACTACTATTTTGAATCATCACCATAGAAATATTTTGCCTTTTCTTGAGATTAATATTAGCTCAATCATTTAACATGAAATTTTTTTGGTGTCTGGATTCTTTTGCTTGTTATGGATGTGAAATTCTGCTATTGTGTGGAGTAGTAGTTCATTTTTATTGCTGCAGAGTATTCTATTGTATGATTCTACTATAACCTATTCATTCTGCTTTTGGTGGACTCTCAGATTATTTGTAGTTCTGGGCTACTATGAATAATGTCTTTAGACATATGTATCTTTTGATGAGCATGCATATATATTTTTCTCTTGGGCACACACTTGGGAATGGAATTGCTGTGACAGAAGACCTATGCAAATTCAGCATTAGTTGCTATTGCCAACAGTTTTTCCAAAGTGATTGTAAGAATTTATATTTCCACAGGTGGTGTGTGAGGGTTCCAGTTGCTTATGTTATTTCCAGCATGTAGTAGGAATTTTTCTCTAATTTAAATTTAAGCCAATTTTGTGGTTATCAAATAGTAATTCATTGTGGCTCTATTTTGTATTTTCCTTATGAGTTAACATACTGAACATCTTTTCAAATGCTTATTAGCCTCTTGGTTATCATCTTTTGACAAGTGCCTGGACAAGTCTTTTGCCTTTATTTTATTGGGTTGTTTTCTTTTTCTTAGAGATTTATTGGAGTTCTTCATATATTCTGAATATAAGTACTTTTTGGATACATGTATTGCAAATATCTTTTCTCACTTCGTGCTTTGACTTCCCACTCTGAAGCATCTTTCACTGAAGGCTAATTTATCTGTATTTTCTTTTATTAGTGTTTTCTGCATTTTGTTGAGAAATTTTTGCCTATCCTGATGAAGCTATTGTCTTATATTATCTTCTGTGTTACTGTTTCACCTGTCACAATGAGAGTTATGATGAATCTGAAACCAGTTTTTGTATGTGGTGTGAGGAGAGAGGTAAGGTTCATTGATTTGGCATTATTTACTGAAAAGACTTGTGCTTCTCCCATTGCTTTTCATGGGTAAATTTCGTGCTATGTCAGAAGTGTGTATATGGATGGTTGTTCCTGGAGACTCTATTCTATTCCTTTTTAGTCTATGGTCTATTGTTTCTTCACCACCACACTTAGAATTGTGGTTTTTGTAAGGGTAGATATATGGTAATATTAGTCATTCAATTTTGGTCTTCTTCAAGATTATTCACTATTCTCAATATTTTTCACTTCTTTTTTATTTTAAATTTTTTATTTCTTTTCAGCGTAACAGTATTCATTGTTTTTTCACCACACCCAGTGCTCCATGCAATCTGTGCCCTCCCTAATACCCACCATCTGGTTCCCCCAACCTCCCACCCCCTGCCCCTTCAAAACCCTCAGGTTGTTTTTCAGAGTCCATAGTCTCTCATGGTTCACCTCCCCTTCCAATTTCCCTCAACTCCCTTCTCCTCTCCATCTACCCTTGTCCTCTATATTATTTGTTATGCTCCACAAATAAGTGAAACCATATGATACTTGACTCTCACTGCTTGACTTATTTCACTCAGCATAATCTCTTCCAGTCCTGTTTATGTTGCTACAAAAGTTGGGTATTCGTCCTTTCTGATGGAGACATAATACTCCATAGTGTATATGGACCACATCTTCCTTATCCATTCATCCATTGAAGGGCATCTTGGTTCTTTCCACAGTTTGGCGATCGTGGCCATTGCTGCTATAAACATTGGGGTACCGATGGCCCTTCTTTTCACTACATCTGTATCTTTGGGGTAAATACCCAGCAGTGCAATTGCAGGGTCATAGGGAAGCTCTATTTTTAATTTCTTGAGGAATCTCCACACTGTTTTCCAAAGTGGCTACACCAACTTGCATTCCCACCGGCAGTGTAAGAGGGTTCCCCTTTCTCCACATCCTTTCCAACACACGTTGTTTCCTGTCTTGCTAATTTTGGCCATTCTAACTGGTGTAAGGTGGTATCTCAATGTGGTTTTAATTTGAATCTCCCTGATGGCTAGTGATGATGAACATTTTTTCATGTTTCTGATTTGCTTAGAAAATGAATTCATGGGGCGCCTGGGTGGCTCAGTGGGTTAAAGCCTCTGCCTTTGGCTCAGGTCATGATCCCAGGACCCTGAGATTGAGCTCCGCATTGGGCTTTCTGCTCAACAGGGAGCCTGCTTCCTCCTCTCTCTCCGCCTGCCTCTCTGCCTACTTGTGATCTCTCCTTGTGTCAAATAAAATAATAAATAAATAAATAAAAAAGAAAATGAATTCATGACTTTTACAAATGTATCAAGTGAAAGAAACTGGAAGAATGATAGTTTATGTTTCTGAACCTTATTCTTTTATCATCTTGCCCTGATGCTTTTTTTTCTTTTTATTGATAGAAGTGAGATGATGTGAAAGGTTAAGAGGGGCTCTAGTTTACAGTTGGGTGGAGATGATCATGGTTATTGAGGCCATCTCTTCCCAAACACCATTGTAGCTGCAAGGGCAAAGGCAGAGCAAAGAAAGATAGAAAAGCAAGGGATGGACATTGGTTCTGCTGCATCCAACAATTAAACTATGTTTTAACTAGTCAGTTTTTCTGTGGTGTCTGTGTTCCCTGCTGTATTACACAACTCTGATTGTAGGATGAAACAGAAGACGTATTATGATTCTCCAATCTCCACTTAGTAAAATCATCAGAAAGGACAGGGTTTGGCTTTGGGAAAGATAGGCAGTCTTAAGGCAGTCATAGGTCTGTGTGTGTGTGTGTGTGTGTGTGTGTGTGTGTGTGTATCTGGTGCTCACACTAAATGTCTCAGGCCTTGAAGCTAAAGACAGCATCTCCAGCACATTTTTACTTATTTGGAGCCATTCAGATCAATCTTCATAGAAGCAGTCACACTTCAGGGTCCTGACTTTGTTAAGTGCCTCCTCAGCTCTCTGCCAGAAGATCCAGTTTAAGGCCTCACAAGTAGATCTCTTGAGAGTTATTTGTTTTTAATCTGCAGTGAGAGGACCAGCCTGGTGGAAGACCTGCAGCCCTAGTATTTCAACTGTCCTTTTTAGGAAATGGGAGTCCTCCAGGTTCATTATCTAGTTCTTTGTGGACCATTAGGTTGTCCTTTCTGACAGGGGTTAATGAGCCCAGTGATAGAACACTTGTGTAGGCATAATCCCTGAGTACCTTCTCTGAAATAACGCAGCACTGACCACAATTAAAAAAATCATTGATGTTGTTGGCAATCTTAGTATTCTCGGTTTGAAAGTAGATATCAAGAAGCAAATTGCCAGGGCACCTGGGTGGCTCAGTCATTAAGTGTCTGCCTTTAGCTTGGGTCATGATCCCAGGTCCTGGGATCGAGCTCCACATTGGGCTCCCCACTCAGCAGGAAGCCTGCTTCTCCATCTCCCACTCTCCCTGCTTGTGTTCGCTCTCTTGCTGTGTCTCTCTCTGTCAAATAAATAAAATCTCTTTAAAAAGAAGCAAATTGCCTCCTTAGGTTCTGACTTTTGCCATTTATTAGCTCTGTGACCTGAAGAAAGTTACCTAAACTATTCATGTCTCAGTCTTCTTGAATACAAACTGAGAAGAATAATGGTACTATCCCTACAGGTCCCTGTGAGAATTAAATGAGGTAATTAAAAAAAAAGAGTTTGAATAATGCCTGAAATATAAGAGGCTAGATACCTTTATTATAAATGACTAGTTATCCCATCATTTAATTTATATAACAGTCTTCTAAGGTAGACATTTCACTTTTATTCCCCTTTTACATATGAGGAAATTAAGGCAGAATGGTTAAGTGACTTATCCCAGCTAACCAGTACTGGAATTCATAACCAGGCAATCTAAAGAGTACCAGATAATGAGGGAAGTGTGACACTTCACTCCAAGGAGATTTATATTACAACATAGAAGCTAGGCACTCTAATGCCACATGATTGTGGTTTCTGCTGACTTTTATGGCTTCATCAAGGTATGGGGGATTGATAGAGACTACATAATTTTGGGGTAAGAAATGGAGTCAGAAAATTTGGGTCTGAACTCCAATTCTGCCTCTAGTAGTGGCTGTTTGACCTTCAATTTACTTTAGCTGTGTAAGTTCAAAGTTCTTGATCTGCAAAATCCTGAAATGTTGTTGTGTATTAATGTATATAAAATACTTAGCAAATATCCTAGTATAGCATAAGTTTTCAGAAAGTGATAGCTATTGTGGTAGATTCCACACTGGCCCCATTTCTTTTCCTTTTCTGTTTTGATACTTTTTCCATGTAACTTTTTAGTGTCTTCCACTAGGTATTTAGATTTAGTCATATGACACACTTTGACTGATATAATGGGGGTAGAAAGTACAGTGTGCCAATTCTAAATCTCTTGTATCTCTATCATCACAATGAGAACATGCAGATGCTGTGCAGGTAAGAGACATGTGGAGTGGGGTTGAGTTATAGAGTGTGATGCAGAACTAGGATTTGAGTCCAGATCTATCTGACTTCATAATTAGATTTCTTCTCCACTTGGCTAGTCTTCATAGTATTAGCACTGCTATAGGAAAAACTTAGGGACAGATATAGGACAGGTTTTTTGTGTTTTTTTCCCTCTTTTATGCATTAGATTAGACTGCTAAGAGATATTGCACAATAAACTTAGAGTTAACCAAAATGTAGCTACAACAATGAGCAATAGAGAAAGAAAGAGAAAATTTGTATTTACGAGAACAAAATCACTTTTATCAAATCTATATAGGTAATGCAGAGCAGCTCCTCTGTAGCCTTGTCTAATGTGTAACTTCTTTGGTAACTTGTGAGACCAATTTTTTTTTAAGATTTTATTTATTTATTTGACAGAGACAGAGAGATCACAAGTAGGCAGAGAGGCAGGCAGAGAGAGAGGAGGAAGCAGGCTCCCCCCTGAGCAGAGAGCCCGATGCGGGGCTCGATCCCAGGACCCTAAGATCATGATGCGAGCCGAAAGCAGAGGCTTAACCCGCTGAGCCACCCAGGTGTCCCTGTGAGACCAAATTTAATAGGGTATGCCTCCTTGATAGATCCACCAGCCTGAAGTGAGTTAGGTGCAGTTGTGCTTGTCACCAGAGGACTGGTATTGTATATAAAGAATGCGGCTAGCCTTTGTTCCAGTTCTGGAAAGGAGACTCTAAATCCTTGGAATTTCTGTAGTAATAGGAGCATCTTTGTTATTTATGAGCCCCTTAGACATACCTGAGTTTATGTTAATGAGGTGACTCATGATGTGGGCTGTTACAGTCAGAAAGGCAAACCATGTGGTTAGAGGGTTGAGGCTTCAAGCCAGGGGAGATCAGCTAGATCTCTTAAAAACCAGGGAGAGAGGGAAGAGCAGGGCCTGGAGGTTGCATTCAATCATGCAGCCAATGATTTATTCAATCATGCCCTCATAATCAGTCCCCAGTAAAACCTCTGAACAGCGAGGCTTAGTGGAGCTTTCAGGTTGGTGAAAATATCACTGTGCCCTAGGTGTGACATATCCTGAATCCACAAGGTTGAGAGCAGGGACCTCTACATTCAGGACTCTCCCAGACTTTACCTTGCTCCTTTTCATTTGCTTGGTCCTGACTTATTGATCTATATCTATATCTATATCATCTATATCTATATCATCATCTATCTATATCTATATTTTTTTATATATATATATATTTAATTTCTTTTCAGGGTTCCAGAAGTCACTGTTTATGCACCACACCCAGTGCTCCATGCAATACATGCCCTCCATAATACCCACCACCATACTCACCCAACCCCCCACCCCACTTCCCTCCAAAACCCTCAGTTTGTTTCTCAGAGTCCACAGTCTCTCATGGTTTGTCTCCCCCTCCAATTTCCCTCAACTCACTTGTCCTCTCCATCTCCCCATGTCCTCTATATTATTCCTTATACTGCACAAATAAGTGAAACCATGATACTTGACTCTCTCTGCTTGACTCCTTTCACTCAGCATAATCTCCTCCAGTCCTGTCCATGTTGCTACAAAAGTTGGTTATTCATCCTTTCTTATGGAGGCATAATACTCCATAGTATATATGGACCATATCTTCTTTATCCATTCAGTCGTTGAAGGGCATCTTGGTTCTTTCCACAATTTGACAACTGTGGCCATTGCTGCTATGAACATTGGGGTAGAGATGGCCCTTCTTTTTACCACATCCATATCTTTGGGGTAAATACCCAGTAGTGCAATTGCAGGGTCATAGGGAAGCTCTATTTTTAATTTCTTGAGGAATCTCCACACTGTTTTCCAAAGTGGCTGCACCAACTTGCATTCCCACCAGCAGTGTAAGAGGATTCCCCTTTCTCCACTTCCTCTCCAACACTTGTTGTTTACTGTCTTGTTAGTTTTGGCCATTCTAATTGGTGTAAGTTGGTATCTCAGTGTGGTTTTGATTTGAATCTCCCTGATGGCTAATGATGATGAACATTTTCTCATGTGTCTGATAGCCATTTGTATGTCTTCTTTGGAGAAGTGTCTGTTCATGTCTTCTGCCCATTTTTTGACATGATACTGTTTTGTGTGTGTTGAATTTGAGGAGTTCTTGATATCTTTTATAATAAATCTGTAATCATAAGGATAGCACATTCCTGAGTTCTTTGAGTTTTTCTACCAAATTATCAAAACTGAGAAGTGTCATGGGATTCTCTGGATTTGTAATTAATTGGCCAAAAGTGCAAGTGGCCTGGGGACTCCCAAATTTGTGTCAGGTATCTGAAGTGAGGACAGTCTTGTTGGAGAATCTGCCCCTAGCCTGTGGAGTCTGACACTCCTTCTGCACAGTTAACATTAGAATTGCTCTACAATATTGCAAGTGGCCTAGGTGGCCTCATGTGCTTTTTAAATTTATTTTTTAATTTTTTAAAAACCCAATTATTTATTTAATATATTCATTACAAGGGCTCAACCAGAGACTTAATTTAAAAAAAAAAAACAAAGATGAAACAAAAATGACACCACATCTTCCTTATCCATTCGTCCATTGAAGGGCATCTTGGTTCTTTCCACAGTACACTACGGAGTATTATGCCTCCATCAGAAAGGATGAATACCCAACTTTTGTAGCAACATGGACAGGACTGGAAGAGATTATGCTGAGTGAAATAAGTCAAGCAGAGAGAGTCAATAATCATATGGTTTCACTTATTTGTGGAGCATAACAAATAACATGGAGGACATGGGGAGATGGAGAGGAGAAGGGAGTTGAGGGAAATTGGAAGGGGAGGTGAACCATGAGAGACTATGGACTCTGAAAAACAACCTGAGGGTTTTGAAGGGGCAGGGGGTGGGAGGTTGGGGGAGCCAGGTGGTGGGTATTAGGGAGGGCACGGATTGCATGGAGCACTGAGTGTGGTGCAAAAACAATGGATACTGTTACACTGAAAAGAAATAAAAAATTTAAAAAAATAAATAAATAAAACAAAAATAATGGATGTGTAAAAAAAAAAAAAAAAAAGACACCACAGCTTAAGATACAGAGTCCTAGACAGAAATGAAGAAAAAGACAGACTATCTAAGAAGAAAATAAAAAGACAACACAAGGAGAGAGGCTGGACAGTCAGGGATCTTGGCAGGAGACCTTTGAGTAGGTTTCTTGCAGATACTTCTTAAAGGCTGTGGAGGTTTTTCCAGAGCTCAGCAGTATGGGTATTCAAGGGACTACCAATGTTTGGTTCTACTAGCAGGCTTTGGATGGACAGCAGGATGGTCCTGACATCATACCCGGCAGACCATTTGTCCTTCAGGGTATCCAGGCAGGTGTTCCTCTGGGTTTCCAAGTTGGGGTAGTAGCAGGATGTGAGGAACTTCACCATGGGCATTGGAAGGGGAGCTACTCGGGAACTCCAGGGAGAGCTTATGATGCAGGTCTTCATATATGGTGTCAGCTGCTCCATGGATGGTCCTTCTCCATTTGAAAATGTTGTCTGATTCAGGGAAGGCAGAAATTCCTTTGTCACCAGACATCCTGATGGTCATCAGCTCCTGCTGTAGCCTCTTGCCCATGGGGCCCCAGGCGTCCCCTCACTGGGTTCAGTTCTTTTGTGGGTGGCAGCAACGCTGGTGGCAGATGGGTTGCGGTTCTGGGAGGCCTCCAGGGTGGTGCGAGGAGGGAGACAGGAACTGGGAGAGCACAACTGCAACTGCCACATATGTTTCATTTAAAAAACAATATTTTTGATCTTGATGAAGTCCTAAAAGTTCATCTTTGCCTTTGTTTCCTTCGCCTTTGGAGACATATCTTGAAAGAAGTTGCTGTGGCTGAAATCAAAGAGGTTACTGCCTATGTTCTCCTCGAGGATTCTGATGGATTCCTGTCTCACATTGAGGTCTTTTATCGATTTCGAGTTTATCTTTGTGTACGGTGTAAGAGAATGGTCGAGTTTCATTGTTCCACATATAGCTGTCCAGTTTTCCCAGCACCATTTATTGAAGAGACTGTCTTTTTTCCACTGGATATTGTCGAAGATTATTTGACCATAGAGTTGAGGGTCCATATCTGGGCTCTCTACTCTGTTCCACTGGTCCATGTGTCTGTTTTTATGCCAGTACCATGCTGTCACAGCTTTGTAGTAAAGCTTGAAATCAGGTAACATGATGCCGCCAGTTTTATTTTTGTTTTTCAACATTTCCTTAGCAATTCGGGGTCTCTTCTGATTCCATACAAATTTTAGGATTATTTGAAAATAATCCATACAAATTTAGGATTATTTGTAAATAATCTTTGAAAAATACTGGTGGAATTTTGATTGGAATGGCATTAAAAGTATAGATTGCTCTGGGCAGTATAGACATTTTAACGATGTTTATTCTTCCAATCCAAGAGCATGGAATGGTCTTCCATCTTTTTGTGTCTTTTTCAATTTCTTTTAGGAGTGTTCTGTAGTTCCTCGAGTACAGATCTTTAACCTCTTTGGTTAGGTTTATTCCGAGGTATCTTATTGTTCTTGGTGCTATAGTAAATGGAATCGATTCTCTAATTTCCCTTTCTGTATTTTCATTGTTAGTGTATAAGAAACAAAAGCTTCTGCACAGCAAAAGAAACAGTCAACAAAACAAAGAGACAACCCACGGAATGGGAGAAGATATTTGCAAATGACAGTACAGACAAAAGGTTGATATCCGAGATCTATAAAGGACTCCTCAAACTCAACACACACAAAACAGACAATCATATTAAAAAATGGGCAGAAGATATGAACAGACACTTCTCCAATGAAGACATACAAATGGCTACCAGACACATGAAAAAATGTTCATCATCACTAGCCATCAGGGAGATTCAAATCAAAACCACATTGAGATACCACCTTACACCAGTTAGAATGGCCAAAATTAGCAAGACAGGAAACAACGTGTGTTGGAGAGGATGTGGAGAAAGGGGAACCCTCTCACATTGTTGGTGGGAATGCAAACTGGTGCAGCCACTTTGGAGAACAGTGTGGAGATTCCTCAAGAAATTAAAAATAGAGCTTCCCTATGACCCTGCAATTACACTGTTGGGTATTTACCCCAAAGATACAGATGTAGTGAAAAGAAGGGCCATCGGTACCCCAATGTTTATAGCAGCAATGGCCACGATCGCCAAACTGTGGAAAGAACCAAGATGCCCTTCAATGGATGAATGGATAAGGAAGATGTGGTCCATATACACTATGGAGTATTATGCCTCCATCAGAAAGGACGAATACCCAACTTTTGTAGCAACATAAACAGGACTGGAAGAGATTATGCTGAGTGAAATAAGTCAAGCAGAGAGAGTCAAGTATCATATGGTTTCACTTATTTGTGGAGCATAACAAATAATATAGAGGACAAGGGTAGATGGAGAGGAGAAGGGAGTTGAGGGAAATTGGAAGGGGAGGTGAACCTTGAGAGACTACAGACTCTGAAAAACAACCTGAGGGTTTTGAAGGGGCAGGGGGTGGGAGGTTGGGGGAACCAGGTGGCGGGTATTAGGGAGGGCACAGATTGCATGGAGCACTGGGTGTGGTGAAAAAACAATGAAAAGTGTCATTTTTACTTTTGTGTATCCATCTTTTTTTTAGTCAATACTATTTTTTGGAGACCTAGTATTTATAGAGTTAACCACATTAAAAGCAAAACAATGCAAAACGCCTAACCCTAACCCCTATTGATGGGCATGTAGGGTGCCTCCTAACTCTAGTTATTGTTTCAAATGATGATGTAATGAGCATCCTTGTGCATGACTTAGTGGATTCACACTGAGTGTTTCTCTAGAAAGGGTATCTTTGAGCAAATCTGCTGTGTGCCTTTGAAAATTCTGATGTCCTTTCAGTCATTTGATTTGACCTTTTTAGAAACAGTTTATTTGGTGTTATTGGGTGATTTAGAATCAGTGTCTCAAAGTTATAGCAGTTATGCACTTAAAGGAACAAAACTGGTTGATAGGTTGGCTATCAGTTGACCATCAGGGAGATAAAGCTTTTATTTTTGGCTAGAGGAAAACATTCTATTATTATTTATTTTAAGTTATAAGATAATTGAGAAAGTATGATTTTGAGGGAGAAGAATAAATGGTTAATGTTCGATTTTTCAACTTATGGTCAGATGTTTGCACATTTCATGTATGACTCTGTGTGTGTGTGTGTGTGTGTGTGTGTGTGTGTGTGTGTGTGTCTGCCTGCACACGGGTATACTTATACATACAAGAGAAAGATTGTAATTTAAAGATGAAGTGTGATGATCCTGAATTTGTACTCTAACTCTTGCAAGTGCCATTGATAGAATAACTGTGTATTAGTCTACCCAGGCTGCTATGACAAAATACCATACACCAGGTGACTTCAACAACAGACATTTATTTCATATAGTTCTGTATTGGGAAGTCCAAGATCAAGGTGGGGGTTTATTCAGCCCCTGATGACGATCTTCCTGGGTACAGATAGCCACCTTCCTGCTTCGTCCTTATATGGTAGAGAGAGAGTTCTGATACACATTTCTTATGAAGGCACTTATAACTTCCTCTTCCTATAAGGGCACTGACTCCATCATGAAGACCCTGCTCTCATAACCTCATCTAAACTTAATTATATCTCAAAGACTCTTTCTTCAAAAACCGTTATCATGGGGGTCAGGAGTTCAAAAATATGAATTTTGAGTGCACACACACACGCACACACACAAAAGTGATTACCTCATCCTCATCTGAAGCCTTTGGGAGATGGCCTCAGTACCTCCTTCTATGACATGTATACAAAGATTTTCTTGTGGTTCACTAACTTGTAGTTAAGGATGCTTTCTTGCCATAGTTTATTTCTTACTCATTCTCCTTCCCATCCATGATGGTTATGGAGCAATGTTCCATAGTCTTTTTGCAATTTCTGTCTTAAGGCTCCAGAATGATTCCATCAACCAGGTGGTTCAAAAATTCTGATGGGATCTCAGAGCATTGGTATTTTTATTTATAAACAGTTACAGATGAGAATCACAGTTTTGGACACAAGGGAAAATTTAAGCTCATCACAGACCTTCATTATTTTCTAGGCAGTGCTAATTCCCAGGAGAGGAAGCCCAGAGTGATACTGACCCCTTGTTCTTTGTCTTGCAAAGTATTGCTCAATTTCTTACCTTCGGGTAATCCTCTCTTCATGCACTTCTATAACCGTGTACATATGAAAAAAGTGATGGTCTAAGGGTTGGCAGGGAAGATAATATATGTGGTCAACAATGTCTTCCTTGGGCGAGGGAAGAGTATTGAGTCTGGATGCTGTGTATTTTCTTCCCTGCAGAGATATTTTCTTCCTCCTCCCCTTGATTGTCTGGCCACATATTCTCTCTTCCATTGGTATGTCCATCATAGTTCCTCCTTTCTTCTTACGACAGTTTCACACAATATCACTACCCAAGATTCATGGTAACATCAATAACAATCAATTATACTAACAGCTAGCATTTACCAAGTACTTCCTTAGTTACAAGACCTGCATGTTTACATTTTATTCTCATACCAATCAAAGAGATCAGCCCTAGTATTATCCCCATTCCATAATGGAGAAAACAGAGGCTCAGAAAGACTATAGAATTACCTGAATGTCTTACGGCCAGCGAGTGGCAGTGCCAGGATTTGTACCCAGGCAGTCTGACTCCATTTTTAATATTATTATTCTGTTTTTAATAAACTGGGATTTTCACTTCACATCCAATATTACTTAATTCTCATAACAGTATTTTAAAGTTGGGATGGTGAAGTCCACTTTTCAGATGAAATCAGCAGCCTCAATAAAGTTAGTTTGCCCTAAATCACCAACAAGTGGAGGAGCCCCCTGAAATCTTTCCTTCTCATTAAGCTGCCTCAATTTAACTCCTCCTTGGGCTTTGAATTGAATCAAAGGCTCAAGGTATTTAGTCCTAAGCCAGAAAATAAACTGGGTAATTCAGAATGTGTCTGTTTCATTGACTTTCTCTTGCTCTCTTCTTATTTTTGTGACCTTGCAGGTCCCATTATCATTGTCCCTGCATAAGATGTGGTTCCACATTGTCCTCTGGTCTTCTGGCTCTTTGCTTCTGCCCTCAAGCTACAGCCAGACCCATCTACATTTTAAAGTTGTCACAAGTTATGTCCAAATCTCTAGAGTCCTTGCTGCCTTAAGGAACATTGGATCTAATTTTAAAATGATTTATCATTGCAATTTGTGCTAATATCATTATAAATCATCAATTTACATAGACTGAAGGTCTGATTAATTCAAATGTATTCATTTATTTTAGATTAATATGCACCCCGTGACTAACCTCTGTATTCATTTACACACAAGATTAAAAACAGATTATTACATCCAAACAAGAACCTACACCATGCAGCTCGAGTAGGGTTGCCTATTTCCAGTGCTGGCAGGATAGCTTGAGGATTCCTTTTGCAATTCTGAAAGGGTCAAAGGAAGAAGTATCTCATCTGACATGTCATCACAGCAACAGGCCTTGGGCTTCTCACTCTGACACTGTCACTCTTGCCTGTACTGCCTCTGGGCACATTACTTTGGTTTTCCAATTTGTAGAGACATAATGAATATTGACAGAAAGTTTAGTACATGCCCAATTGTAGCATAGGGCTTTATAGGTGCTAACTCATTTAATCTTTACAACAACCTTGCAAGGTATGTACTAATATCACCCCATTTTACAGAGGTGGGAATGGAGGCTCAGAAAGATAGTAACTTGCCCAAGTTAGACACTTGCCCATGGTAAGTGTTACAGCTAGTAAGTGTCAGAGTTAGGGTTTGAACCTCTAAAATCTGGATCCCAAGTCTATGCTTTAGTCATTCTTATATGTGGCTTTAAGATCAACCAGGATCATTTAAGAATTGAAAGGGCCATTAGAGATTTTTTCAAAATATTTATAATACTAATTGTTGATATAGACACTGAGTGGCTGAGATCATGTCCAACACTTACTATGAAATCTTAAGATACTCAGTTCAGTTCTGGACAAAAGGCAGTTGCTCAGTAGATGTATTTCAATTAGCTATTGATCATTTTCCCTCCATAATGGAATCATCTCTTTAGGATGAAGATACTTGGTTAATGCCCTAGAATTTTGGAGTTGTAAGATGTGAGTTTGTTTTCCACTTCCACCAGTCTAAGTTCACATAAAATACCACTATACACACAGGCCTGTGGGAATTTTAGTTTTTCACTCTGTAAAGTTGTCATCTTATTTCTCTCACTGGTTTCTTTGGTCTGAGCTGTGAGCTTCTATGACACATCAGCCGATTCCACAAGGCCATTTTATGGGCAGTGCAGGCCTCATTAGCCTGGACCTGAGTTTCTACCCCTGCAGTTTTTCTCAAGTGCTTTCATACTGAAGGGGAGTCCAGGAAGCAGGTCACCTGTTTCTAATCTGTTAAAAGTTTACAGGAAAAGGCATTGGGTTGACTTGAAGCACAAAATATGATTAATGATTTGGAGTACTAATGGAATGTTGGCCGTGAAAAAATGCCTTTCTATATATTTCCAAAAAGGCCTTTCTTACCTAAGACCTTGTATTTTAAATTATATTCCTAGGTCCACTTTTTATAGCCTAAACATATCTGTCAGCCACCTATTGTATGAAAAACATTTTGCCTTGTGGGAAAGGAATGTTAACAATAATAAGTGTATCTTGAACTTGTATAGCAAATTTTTTTTTTCAAAGTATTTTCATGTATTGCATTGTTTCATCGAAAGTGCAGTGAAATGAGAGACCAAAGCTTGAATTGAGTTTTATCATGGCAAAGTGACCTAAGTCACTGTCCTTCCTTGGGCATCAATTTCCCTATCTGATTTGAGACCTGAACTCTCCTTTTCTATGGTGTTTGATACTTTGTCTTATTTAAAGTGGAAGCTGTAGTCCCACACATCTTGAAAGACACAGCTTAGAGGCTCAACAAACTTGATGACCCAAACTAAAAATATACCAAATGCTTTAAATCACAGGCTCTGGCATCAGACTGCTTGGGTTCAAATACTTGCTTAACTATTTAGTACTTGGAAAGTTACTTGATGTCTATTTTCTGAACTGTTAAACTGGGATGATTAATAGCACCTATCTCACAGGGTCAATCAAGGATAGTTAATGGATGTAAGTGCTAGAACAGTTTGTGGCTCATAATAGATACTCAAGAAATGCCAGTGGCTCCTGGCAAATTAAGAAATTTGGAACACACTGAACTCTACCTCTGAAACTAATAATACACTATATGTTAATTAATTGAATGTAAATAAAAATAAAATAAAATTTTAAAAAGAAAAAAAAATTGGAACATTCACATAGAATGCAGAACCCTGATGTGTATCCATGATTTCTAGAAATCCACCTAGATACTGAAGTCTGAAATAGAACTGAGCAGAAGACAGGAGCAGACTCGGGGCTCAAAAAAGGAAGTCTCTGGACCAGTAGAAGAAGTTGCAACTTTGTTTTGGGGACAACCACACTTAAAGGGCAGATGGAAGGCTATGAAATGAAAATGGCTAAAGATGTCGGAGCTTGAGAACCAGTTCTCTGGGAATGATGCTCATTCTGATGGCCTAAAGGTCAAATTATTTCTATGAGAATGTCTTCCCTCCCTTCCCTCCTTTTCTTCTTCCCTTCCTCCCTCCCTCCCTCCCTTCCTTCCTTCCTTGCTTCCTTCCCTGTTTTTTTTTTTTTTAATTTTCAGAGACTTAATTTTTAGAGCAGTTTTAGGTTTATAACAAAATTGAGAGAAGGTAGAAAGATTTCCTATATATCTCCCGACTCCACACATGCATCGCCTTTCACCTTATCAACATCACTTACTGGGAATGGACTTTTTATTTTTTAAACCAAGGAGGAGCCTGTACGGACACATCATAATCACTCAAAGTCCATGGTTTCCTCCTGGTGTTGTACATTTTAGGAGTTTGGACACATGTATAATGGCATATATCTATCATTGTGATATCATACAGAATATGTTCACTGCACTAAAATTCCCTTTGCTCTGGCTATTCATCTTTTCCTCCCTTCCCCACCACTTTAACACACCCTAACACCAGTGATTTTTTAAAAATATTTATTTATTTATTTTAGAGAGAGAGAAAGAGAGCAGGAGGGGTAGAGGGAGAGGGAGAGGGAATCTCAAGCAAACTGCACTGAGCATGGAGCCAAATGTGGGACTCAATCTCACAACCCTGAGACTAGGAACTGAGCTGAAACCAAGAGTTAAATGTTTAACTGACTGTGTCACCAAGGGGCCCTCCACCTCTGATTCTTTTATTGTCTCCATAATTTTGACTTTCCTAGGATATCATATAGATAGAAATACACAGTATGTGTCTTTTCCATTAATATGCATTTAAGTTTCCTCTATGTCTTTTTCATGGCTTGATAGCTCATTTCTTTTGAGTACTGAATAATGATCCATTGTCCAAGTGTTCCACAGTTCATCCATTCACCTGCTAAAGGACATCTTGTTTGCTTCAGAGTAATGGCAATTATGAATTAAGGTGCTATAAACTTCTGTGTGCAAGTTTTTGTATGGAAATAAGTTTTCAACTCTGAGTAAATGCCAAGGAGCACGATTGCCAGATAGCATGGTAAGAGAATGTTTAGTTTGTATCCATTCTCTTTAAGAACATTTCAGTTCTCTTGTCTAGTGGATTAATGTTCCAGCATTTTGTAAATTTTCAGGGATATTATTACCTGATGGGACACTGGTCTTGCTATCTTTCCCCTATCTCTTCCTATCTTTCTCTAAAGCCCTCCCTTAGAGAAAGGTTCTGCCATCTCTCATTCCATTAGGCCCCAAGTCCTATGAAGCCATCCACTTGATCCTCTCCGTCTCCATTTTCAGCTCGAGTTCCTCTAGTCTCTTGCTGGGACTGTTATTATGTAATAATCTCTTGAGAGTGTCTCCACCTTTGGGATTGGAACCCTTCATGGTTGGCTTCAGCGCTCATGCATTTAACACCTCTATTATGCAGTGGGAAAGAGCACAGTCTGGGGTTGTATTTTTTGGATGAATTTCCAGCTTCACTTACGTATTTTTGGGAAGTTACTTAACTTGTCCTGCTCCATTTTCTTATCTGTAGACAAAAATGCTCTACCTACCTCCCAATGCTGTTTTAAAGATTAAATGCAATTATCTATGCTACACTTAGCATAGTGCCTAATTCATGGTCATCCTGAGAACCCAATGTTATCAATGTTACTTGTAGTATAACCACCACCACCAGCAGCAGCTGCACAGAAAGTGAAGCTGGAGGGATGGACAGGTTTTAGATGTCACCTTAGGTTACAGTTCCCAGTGTCAGCTGGTGGCTAGCACAGCAATCTAGACTTATTGAATTAAAACCATGCTGTATCTGAAACTCTAATACATGAGAGATATCAATGGAAGTAAGTTTGCTGAGCTGGGTGAAGGGAGATGGCACATGTCCATATGTTTACAAATCTGTGGAAGAATTATTAGGAATAATAATATTAGTAAAAAAAATTACAACAGTAGTTGTGTGACTACTTCTACTTCTACTGCTGTTATTACCACTGTGGGGAGAGGCACTATGAGAGATTAGCCATCCTCAGCTTGCCTTCAGAGCGAAGAAGCAGAGCCAGCGGAAAGAATGGGGTGGAGCATACTCCATGACATCTCTTTTTAGCTCCATTTTCCCAGTGGTCCTACACTACATTTTTATTAACCCCTTTTATGTCTCAGGATTCTGAGGCTCACAGAGTTGAAAATGACAGAGCTCAATGCTCTTCTAAGATACCATGTTTCTCCACTGGAGTTTTGCTCACCAGGGGAAGCTCTTTCTAACAATATCACATGTCCAATAATGCAATGATTGCTTTAGGACACAAGGAGATCCCCTCGAATAAGAGTTGCTCAAGCTAAAGCTAACATGTTGTGAGGATTTGAGCACTGGAGGAGGGCTGGGATGAGATAGTCTTTAAGGTCCTTCTGAGTCTGGGAGTCTAAGCCTTCGTGAAATGCTGCCTGCAGCTAACAACCTTGGAGCATCACAGTTCTGTTATTATTCAGTACTGTACCAAAAGAGCTCTCCTTTGCCCACTGGAAACCTAGTGCCATGTCTTGAATAGAACCTGCAGTTGGTGAGAGCATATTTAAAAATGCACTTGTATAGTTAGTAACTTTTATCTATAAATCCCCTCAATGAAATTCCAGAGCTTTAATCGGCCATGAAATTCCACAGAGGCATTTTCCTTAGCTAAAGTCAGCAGTTTCTAACTTCCTGTAAATATTCACTCACATGAAGTAGTTAATAGATTTCCTCATGCAGAACATTCTTGGCCACTAGTGGAAAAGTTCGCTAAAAGATAGATTGCTTCCCCACGGCCTGAGGATAACCACTAGTTGCAATCTTTATGCTGCCTGACACTCCCAATTAATATCAAGTCTCAAAGTTTTGATTCTAGGGCCAAAGGAAGACAGATCCATGAAAGGTCCCACTTCCTTGTCTTACCAACATTGATTACATGTTGGGCACAAGGCTAGGGGTTTTCTATGCATTATAACATATGATCCTCAAAGCAATCTTGCTCAGGATGTATTTTACAGATAAAGTTGCTGAGGCTCAAACAGGTTCCATCTGAATTGTCCAGTGTGATATCCAGTAGCCAGCCACATGTGGCTATTTAGATTTAAATTTGCATGAATTATGATTAAATAAGCTTAAGAATTCAATTCATCAGTCCCCCCATCCACATTTTAGGTGCTCATTAGCTAATGTGGCTAGTGGTTACCATATTGGACAGCACATATGAGAATATTCTCATCATCTCAGGAAGTTCTTTCAGATAGCGCTGGCCTGGAAGTTCATTTAAATGTAGAGCTGGGTTCTAAAAGCCAGGCCTTTGATGCTTTTTTGTGCAGTGCTGTGCTCCAGAGAAAGCGGTGTGTGACCTACAGCAGATGCTCTCAAACTCCTTAAGTGGGAGATGAACAAAATTAGCAGGAATATCAGGGTGGATGTGTGTGTGCTGTGGGATGTCGGAGGTGAGCACTTGAAATAGGCCTCCTGAGGTGTCTTGATGTCAACCAAGTTAACACAGTTAACCAGTGTCAGGGCTCAGACTTGGTGTAACTCCACAACCCTTCCCTTCAGAAACCCATGCTGCTTTTCTATTTGACTTAAAAGCCTCCTTTCTGTATCTCAGATTTATCTCAGTCAAGTCCCTGCAAGATAGCTTGCCCACTGCCTGAGGGATTTTTAGAAGTTTGGTCCTTGTAACCTGATCATGTAACCCCCAGGAAGGACAAGTTCTCAGAGCCTCTTTCCACCCAGTGTCTTTTCGTGAGGCTGCAGCATGTGGTTCTGCTGGAATCTTCCCCGTAACACTTCCAAAGTTCAGAGCCGCCTCCAAACTGCGTAAGAAAAGCAGACAGAATATTTAGTGCAGTTGCTGGAGCCATAAAAGAAAAAAAATTAACCAAGCTTATTAGGCTCCCTGTTTCTTTTCTCCCATAAAGGGAGCAATTGGCAATAAATGCCATTCTGCTTTTTAACAGATGAATGGCCCAGTTGTGATAAATCCACTAGCATTTCTGGGAGAAATATATTTTACTCCAGACAGTTTTAGTAGTGGGACCATATTTTTCACAGGAGAGATGAGGACACTTTAGTGAGGGTTAAACTTTCAAACCAGTGTGAAGGTTGGGTCAGGAGAGGTCCCACACCCTTGGGCTTAGATTCCTGAGTCAGGGGAAGGTACATTCATCCATGGTTCTTTCCCTTTCTTGTCAGCTTGCCTACAGAGTCTTCACCTTTCATCACCTCTATGTTTTTATTTGATCTTACATTTATTTCTGGGATTAGGGGATATACACGTATAAACTTTGTTCTTCTAGATAGGGAAAGTAGGTCTCAGCAAGTCACTGATTTGCCTGACATCATATACCTAGTGGGTCAGGAGCCTACGATTCGGACCCTAGTACTTCACTCTGCTCCTTATTTCATTCAATTTAGTTTTTGTCCAGAAGACTCTGAAATCTTTTCTGAAAGAAAAGATTCAAAGAAAGCTAAAGCTTAGTATGGGGGACTAAGGTGAGAATTTGTCTTCTGAGCAAATGTATCAAGACCAGGATGAGGTTTACCTGGCACAACAGTTTACATACATTATTTCATGGGATCCCAGCAGGGATGCAGTTCTGAGGAACTGGCACATGAGTGGAAGTCTGTGGAATGAGAAAGATTTATCCTGGTCAGGGCAGACATTGGGTATTCCAGTGGGAGTGGGGTGTGGGGTGTTTGTGCAAAACTGGTGATGAGGCTGGGGGACAGAAAGATCAGCTAAGGGAGGCTTCCGGGGGTTGGGGCAAAATCATAAGGGCTGGACTAAGGCAGTGACAAAGGGATTGAATTCCACTTTGAGATGTCTGACTAGTAAGAAGTTACTCTGAAGTCATTAATATACTTGATTATCCCCTTGATTTGTGCTCCTTGCTGATGGATTACTGCTTCATGAAATGCCAGTAACTTCGTTACTCATATTTCTCTACTTTTACTTTTTCTCAGCAACTATCACTTCTGATAATTTTTACATTAATTGTACATAACACTGCTTTGCTTTAAACATATTATTTTAAAACATTTTGTTTTACAGTTCACTTCACAGCTTGAAATTCTGTAGACAGTGGTCATAAATCTCTCTTGAAAGAAAATGGAAGTTGTCTGTTTTAATTTCCTATCAATTCCCTACTGCTTGGGAAGAGTGATGGAAGACACACACACACACACACACACACACACACACACCCCTATTCAAGCACTTGCAAATCTCTCTGGTTTACTGGCAGGTTGTTCTTTTTAAGCAGAATAGATCACTTTCAAAATACATGTGTTTGAGGTTGGGTCTGAAGATGTGTTTTGGGATAAGGTGCAAGATTTGTAATAGAAATAGCAATTTAATTTTGGGATGTGACCAGAAGTGGGACAACAATGAGATTTAAGAAATAAATCTGGCCCAGGTTCTGGGCCAGAGGGATTTGGTTTTAATTCTGGCTGCTATGTTCACTAGCTCTGTGAGCTTGGGCAGGTTACATTAATCTTTGTCAGTCTTCATTTTTTCACCTATATGATGGTGGGGTGAGTCTTATAAACTCCACCAAAAGTCCCCATAAAATAGCAACCATAATCAGTTACTTTGCTCAATTAGCTATTATTTTCTTTCAGGAAAGGCTTGATGGGGATAGCTTGTTTCTTCTGCTCATGACAACAGTGGTGGTGATCAGAGTGGAGCTAGAGGACGTATTTCCAGGGTGGCCCCTGCACCTGAATGGTAAGTTGGCATTGACTGTTGGCCAGGAGTTCAATGAAATCTGGCAACCAGAGTACCTGAATATGAACTCCCCAGCTTGGTGGTCTCAGAAGAGTTGGGCCACTTGCATGGTCTGGCTTCCCTTAGAATAGGTGTCCCAACAGCACTTCTCAGAATGAATGGCTTTTTATGACTTAAACCTTAGAGATCAAATAGCAGCACTGCTGACCCATTCTGTTGATTGAAGTAGTTACAATCCTGCCCACATTCAATGTGGGGACATAGACATCACCTCTTGATGGAAGCAGGAACAAGGTGACATTACAGTGGCATATGAGGCATTGTTGAGGGGCTACTGGGAAAATACAGTCTACTGCAATGATGGCTATAATTATATTGCAGTGTACTGTGAGACCCAGTCAGAATACATGCTTTGTAAATGGTAACTGCTACTATTGATTTCTATTAGCTATAATTAAGAGTGCTACCTTAGCGGCACCTGGGAGGCTCAGATGGTTAGGCATTTGCCTTTGGCTCAGGTCATGATCTTCAGGTCCTGAGATTGAGCTCCATGGCATTAGGCTCCCAGCTCAGTGAGGAGTCTGCATCTTCCTCTCCCTCTCGCTCCCCCTGTCACCCATGTGCTCCTGCTCTCAAATGAATAAATGAAATCTTTTAAAAAAATAAGAAGGCTACTTTAGTGAGTCAAGTTTTTAGGTATTAGTTCTATCCTTATTTATAATTCTGGATCCATCCTTCCAAATCTAGTTGTCTTTCAGTGTTCCCTACTATGGCAAAAACACTCACATTCATCCTGTTACATCCAGACACTTGGAAATCATCCCTGACACCTCCCTCTTCTTCCATGACATATATTAAGTCCAGCACCGGTTCTACCAACGGTACTTTTTGAAACCTTGTAACTCTGTCCACATTTCTCCATCTCCACAGCCACTGCCCTGGCCTAGGTTTGCATCAGCTGCCTGAAATACTCATTTCTCTGTGTTCTTATTGACCTTCCTCCAATCAGTTCTATACATTATAGCCAATTGGAACATGTCCTCATGATGTTATAAAACACTTCAATGGCTTCTGATATTAAGATTAAGATCCAAATCTTTGCATGACCTACATATAGGATCTGGCACCTCCTCCCCATCTCTTAGCCTCCTCTTGTAACATTGCTCACCTTCTACCGCCTTCCTCTGAGCTTCTGCCAGACTGGACTTCTTTCACTTTTTGGGACTCGAGGACAGGAACTCCATTCCCTTTTGCCACAAGGCCTTTGCATATGCTATTGCCTGGGCCTGGGTGTTACTTGTCCTGAATTCTACAACTAGGGCAGTTACTCCTATTTGTTGCTTCTTTGGTATTATTACTTCAGAAAGGATGACTTGGGCTGAATTATCAAACACTTAACTTAAGTTGACTTTTATAATAGGAATATGCATGAACCATGAAGTCTAGAGGTAGGAATGGTTACATAATTGGTTGTTTCAGTGGGTTAGCAATGTCAGTGACTTCTCTCTGTGACCAAGTCCTTTGAGTTTTTCTATGATTTGCTTCCTGCATTACCTTCAGCCCAAAGCGGCTTCCCCCTGTGTTTACAAAATGGTTGCCAGCAGCAAATGGAACCAGTGTGCTTCCTTGTTTCTATCTCTTCCAACCATAGAATATAAATGCTTCACTTCAATATTATTGGACCAACGTAGTTCATGTGCCAAAGCACTCCTCAGATCAATGATAGTTGTCAGAACAGTATCATGGTGTGATTGGCTTGGGTTAATCAGTATATAGCAATAGAGGCAGAGATGGTATCATTATGACTATGTGTGGGAGAAGTAGACCCTTAAGCTAATATAGGGTATGTTGGGAAGGAGAGCATGGGGACTAAACACAGGGAGGCACACATATCGTCCTTTTAAACAGCTGTATAACTCTTCTTGGTAGCATTTACTGCAGACTATAATTAAAAAAATAATTGTGGTAAGATACACATAACATATAATTTAGCAACTTAATTATTTTTAAGGATACTGCTTAGTGACACTAAGAACATTCACATTGTCGTGCAACCAGCACTGCCACCGTGCCTGGGGAGAACACTATGCATCTTTAAAAACTGAAACTGAAACTCTATTCAACAGTAAGCCCCTACTACAGCATCCCCAGCCACTGGCAACCACTGCGCTAGTTTCCATTTCTATACACTTGACTATTCTAGATGCCTCCTATAAGTGGACTCATGCAGTGTGTGTTCTTTTGTGACTGGCTTATTTCACTTTGCATAATATTCTCAAGGTTCATCCATTTGTACCATGTGCTAGAATGTCTTTGTCCTTTTTTAAGGCCAAATAATATTCTTCTGTGTGTATTCACCACTTTTTTTTTTTTTTTTTTGGTTCATCTGTTGATAGACACTTGGATTGCTTCCACCTCTTTGGTATTGAGAACAATACTGCTATGAATGTAGATTTTTATATATACTTACTCATGGGTGTCTTGGGTGTACACTCTGTTTCCTCTGTTTCCTTAGGTCTCTCCATGCTGGGAGTTCCACCAGGCAAAGAATGAATCTCTTTGTTTTTCTTCAGCACCATTTCTTAGAACCCAGGACAATGTTCAATAGAGGGTAGGCACTCAAATATTTGTTGACTAAGTGAATCCACAAATTTATTTGGAATATCTTTAAAACTATCTGCCTTCTCTAGAGTCACATTTTCTTTTCTTTAAACCCTCACAATTATGTGAAAATATATGTGAGTGTGTAACTGGAGCCATATCTGGAGAGAGGGAGAGAGAGAGAGAGAGAGAAGAAGCTTTGCAAAGTCCACGTTACCAAGGAGCTATTTACCTGCTTTAGATCCTTTGGGGGAAATCCTACATTGATTTTTGTGGTAAAATAGGATCATACAGTTCAGGTGTTTATAATAAAATCCAGAGGTTTTTTTTTTTTTTAAATTCAGGACTTTGTGAAGATGATATGCAGATAAGATACAAGGAAATTTCTTGCATAGAAATAATAGGTTTTATTATACTGTTACTTTCTGCTTAAGGGCTCTCTAGTTCTGATATCAACTTCAGGCTCTCTCCACTAGGGCACTGGGGAGACATCTCTGCCAGCTCTGAGGGAAATGACTGGCTCGGAATGGCTTCTTCACTGTCGGCTAAGTTCAGTGGTATTTTTGCTTAATGCTATTCATTTTGAGGTTGGCTAGCATTTTAAAAATTATGGAATATTTCAGAAACATGAAAAGTAGAGAGCGTAATGTAATAAATTACTCCTTTGCACCCATGATGCAATTTCAAGTTGCCAACTCATGGCCAATGTTATTACATGTGTGCCTACATCCACTTTCCTCCTTCCTCCTGAATTATTTTGGAGGAAATCCCAGACATTGTATAATTTAATCCATATAAATTTCATCATGTTTTTAATTGGGAAGTACTCTTTAAGGAAACATAATGACAATACTATTTTTATATCTAAATAATTAAAAATAATTGCTTATAATCATGAAATACTGAGTCAGTGCTCAAATTTCTCCAAATAATTTATATCCTTTTTATAGTTTTTTTCTATCAACAGTTCAATAAGTGTCATACATTACAATTGCTGGATATGCCTCAATTAAAAAAACAAAACAAAAATCTCTTCTTTCTCTTTCTCTAGTCTTTTATTCCCTGTGTAATTTATTTGTTGAAAAACTGCTCGTTTGTCCCATAGCACTTCCTGTGTAGCTTTTCCCATGTTCTGGACTTTGCTGATTGAATTCCCATGGCATCATTTATCTTATTCCTCTGCCTCTCTGTTTCAGGTAAATTGGTATTTAGATTTTGAAGCTTGATAGATTCAGGTTGGAGTTTTTGGCAAGAATACCACGATCTTTAGAAGATGGTGTATTTTTCCCTTGCATCTAATGGACTTTCTGAGACATTAGAAGTGCTTCATGATCCTTGTCTGGATCCATTATTTCTTTTAAGTTCACGAAATGTTACATCCTTTTTAAAAAAGATTTATTTATTTATTTTAGAGGTGGGGATGGGTAGAGGAAGAGAGAGAATCTTTTTTTTTTAATTAAATTTTTTATTTATTTTCAGCGTAACAGTATTCATTGTTTTTTCACCACACCCAGTGCTCCATGCAATCTGTGGAAGAGAGAGAATCTTAAGCAGACTCCCTGCTGAGCACGGAGCCCAGCACGTGCAGGGCTCAACCTCACGACCCTGAGATCATGACCTGAGCCAAAATCAAGAGTCAGACTCTTAACTGACTGAATCACCCAGGTGCCCACAAAATGTTAGGTTCTAATTTTATCATTCTTCATTTCTACTCTAAGCTGTGATACTACCATAAAGAGAATCCCCTCAGTAAGACTTTGAATACTCTCAGGTATGCTTTGTACAGAAAAGGCAGGATAAATGCTTGGTTCCTTTTATTTTTATTTACCAATTTTCATTTAAATTTTTTAAAAAGATTTTGCTTATTTATTTGACAGAGACACAGCGAAAAAGGGAACACAAGCAGAGGAGTGAGAGAGAGAGAGAGAGAGAAGCAGGCTTCATGTCAAGCAGGGAGCCCAATGTGGGGCTTGATCCCAGGACCCTGGGATCATAACCTGAGATGAAGGCAGGCACTTAATGACTAATCTGGCCAGGCTCCCCTATTTGCCAATTTACAAAACAGCAAAAGTGATCAAGGAAATTTTCTCCTTATCTTTCTCCCTTCATTTCTTTATTTATTCTTCAACTTTTCCCCTTCCTTCATTCTATCTTTCCTCTCCTCCTTTCCTTTCCATTATTAACCCATTTAAATGTCTTGTTAACTATGTTTATAACTAAAATATCTGAATTAATTTTAACATATTAGATGGATTTCAATAGGATTCACTAATTTTTAATTTTAGGTCTTTATTTCTATTTGAAGAAAAAAATATATATATACTTGATTGTGTGCCTTTAGTAAATGTCAATTCTTTGTCAAATGACTATTATTCAGACTCTCCCTGCAATGTGTCAACAAAGATACATAAGCAGAAATCTACTGAATGAGGCTTCCAAATAAGCTAATGTTTTCCTGATAAAAACAGATTCAGTTGGTGCATACTTTCTGCTCTTTTCCCTTCCCTGTTTTCTGTGCCTGGAATATGGATGCAATGGCGAGAGGAGTAATAGTCATCATGCCAAAAAGAAGAGGAACACTTACATGCATATTCATCTAGGGGCAGAAATTGGATTGAAGCCCAGTTTCTTGATGATTCTCTTATGGAATTGTTCCATTTTGAGATTGCTATAGCTGACTTCCCGGAATTTGAGAAAAACAAACCTCAGTTTTTTAAGTCACCATTTATGGGCACTTTTGATACTTGCAGTTGCATGTCTTCCATGATGCATTTGTCCAAAGTCAGGGATATAATGTGTAGGTGAACTGTCTTTCAAATCCACATTTGTTAATATCTCAAGCTTGTGTTTTCTTATTAAATTATGTGGAGAACCATGGACAAGAGCTACAGCTGAATACTTCTATGAAGATGAACCTTTATTAACTCCTTGATTACCCTCAGATACACTTTGTATAGAAAAGGCAGGATATATGGTCGATTTGTGAACCAACCTCCCTCTGTCTGAACTATGCTATTCTCTGCAGAAGAGGCCAGGTTCAATACACCTTTTCAGCATCTCTTCAGGCAGGGAATGGGATGCTTCTGGCCTCATGTAATGAGCTGATGAAATATACAAGCTTTTCCTTACTTCTTGTCAAATGATTTCAACTTTTCTGCACCAAAGAGGCCTCTTTTATTAACTCCCTGCAAAGTACAACATGTTTTGAAAGATTTTGTCAAGCAAAATGTACTTAATGATAAATATTTGATTCACTTTTCCATTTAAATTTAATCAAATACACATATAACCTCTAATCATAGTTTCTGATCTACATGACTTGCATTAGCACACTGAGTTGGTTCTAATTTGAGTGAAAAACAAGGACATTTTGGTTAGCCTGTACAACTTTAAATTAAATTCAGTTAGGATTTAAGGATAAGAGAAATGACCCCATGAATCCTCTTGTCACCTTTGAAAACTTCTGTGGGTCTGAGGGCTCTGCTGGGTACTCAGGTTGGACAGGTGTTGCTTTAGAGTCAGGTGGTCCATATTCCAATAAACAGGTTGGTTCCCAATGACAACAAAAGGTATAGAAGAGGCTTAGTTGGGAAATGGATTAGATTGGCTTCAGGTTCCTCTTACTGCCACACACCACTTCCAAGCTAGGTTGAGCCTGAGTGAGCCCTGATTGTCCCATGGCCTTCCAGCTCCTGATGTTGATCACCTCCAACCTGTAGTTTCAGCCAGGCCTGGTCCCTGGAAACCAAGTGGTGGAGTATTTTAGGAGCCCCATGGACAAGGGTAAGTGGGATCTAGAATTGGTTTTGCTTAGGAATCCAGCCTGAGTGCTTGGTGCCCTGTGGATTATTCTGAAGCTTTTCCTTCTATCTCTTATCCTGCTTATTATGTTCATGAGGAATGACTTCTATCTGAAAAACATTTACTGAGCACCTGCCATGAGCTAGTATAGTATTAGGTGCCAAGTTACAGAGATGAATAAGATCCTATGCTTTTGACTATGTTTCTGCCTTGATTTCTGGTTAATAATTAGCTTTTTTAAAGAAAAATAATTTTTTTTCTTCATTTGGAGACTTAATCTGAACCTTAAGAGACTTTGTAAGACACAATGTAGCTAATGCTTATCTCCCCCTGTCTTCTACTGGATATGGGTCCCTCTGATGGGCTCCACTGATGTCTTTCTGTAGCCCAGATGGGTTATCTACCATCTCAACACTGTAGGTCCAGCTTCTGCTGAGAGGAGACTCTATTGCCCCACCCTTCCTTCCAGACTGGATTTCTCTGTGTTGTTCTTCCATGTGACTCTTTTTCCCATTAGATTATAAGCTCTTTGAAGGCAAGGACTGTGTTCACTTAAGCATCATGCCCAGTGAAGAGTGAATGGTAGGTGCTGGGAGATGCTGGTTACTATTTGTTGAATGTTGAATGGAAATAAGTGCTATATGGAAAAGAGAGACTTTGAGATGGGAGAGCATGGACCTGAGAAGTTTGGCCATCATATAGGCTGGTCATTGTGAATGTTGTTCCTGAGGTAATATGCAATGAACGGGAGGTTGTAGGCCAGATATAAACAACACCATCAAACCATCATTTAGACCACTGGGAGAAAGAATAATGGCAAGGAATTGGAATGAGGCAGCTGGGATGGGGGTTAGACAGCATGGTGAGGTCAGAGGCTGAGGTATCCGAGAATTTAAGGCTCAGGAAGAAAGGGATTTTGACACAAGAGGACAGGCAGGTGGGTGTGGCAGTGAGCACCAGCATGCTGATCACAACTCTAAGGAATGTATAGGGATGTGTTGAGAATGGGCACATTCCACCTGAGGTGGCTCTAAAGGAATTGGTATTACCAAGGGAAAGCCAATCCTCAGTTAAGGCAGAGAGGTAGTACGGATACTCAAGGAAGAGGTCATGGATCTGTGGCAGTTGGTTAACCACACTGCAAAGATTGCTCAGACCAGCCCCTTAGCTAGATTAGTTCCCTTGATGGCTACCTGCCTCCTCTCAGGTGCTCTCCTTCCTCCACCACCAAGGTCTCCACATATGGGTTGGGAGTGCTGATGGCTTTGGCTTTGTTCCAACTTCCTGCATCTTCATATCATCTTCTGGATTTGGCCATGAGGTTTGTCCTTGACAGCTGCCTCATTCCTCTGGTCCTGGCCCTCCTTGCTCTCCCTCCTCTGGATAAACCAGAACTGAAAAGCTAGCTCTCTGGCAGCCCTCCACCTCGAGTTATCTCCCCAGCCAGAACTTTTGCTTAATTTGCTTACTGCCATTTCACACTGATACAGGGGGGAATGTCAGCTGAGGTCCAAGTGTGTACATGACTCACATATTTTTGAAGACTGTGTGGAGGAGGCAGGAAAAAAATTAAGCCAAGAAAAAAAATGAGAGAGAGAGAGAGAGAGAGAGAGTTAGTTTTAGTCATGTAAACCATGAAAGAGCCTACAAGGCTTGCTTTGGTTTTGTTTGTTTTAGAAAATGACTGGAGGCCATAATGTTTGAACTTTTCCATTGTCAAGTCTGCTGAGAATTCAAACAGGGCTGACCCCTGGAGTCTTCTCTTTCTTCAGTTCCTGAGATAGAAAGAATGAAAGTCTGAATCTTATTAAGCAGATCCACAGGACTTGGATTGAAAGAAATATGAAAGCACAATTTTGCATTCAAGCTTGGGAAGGAAAAATAACTTTAGAAGGAGCCAGACGTACTTTGTGACTCTTTCAACAACTACACAGCATATGTTGAGTGAGCGATGAGAGAGTGAGTGAGTGAGTTGAGTGTGTGTGTGTGTGTGTGTGTGTGTGTATGTGGTGTCATCTTCTAGCTGACAAACTGGTTCCAAACTTTGCACAAGGAGACAATTTCTTTGCTACAAAATTGACCAGAAAAATGTATCAAATGACGTTTCCGGGTGCAACTTACTTTTTATTAAGTGGGTTCCTCTGTGACATTTGTTCACATGAACTCTGCTGGGAAAGCCCCTCACCCCAAGTATTCCAGTCTTCCACATTTCAGGTTATGTCTGGGAGATCCCCCATCTTCCCAGCTCATAGACCATTTTGGCCCTCTCCAGAACCTTCATAGTTCTATTGTCTGTGCTGTTTAAACACCCACTGACCTGCTTTTCTGTGGTTTTGAGAATGTTCCTGTTGCCCCTGGCTTACTTGGGTCTACCTTTCCTCAGGGCTGACTTCCTCCATACTGCTTTTCCTTAAGCATGAAGTAGCTTTGTCCTTTAATTCTCCATTGTGCCCTTCCTAAAACATTACTGAAGGCTTATGATATGAGAAAGACATGGCAATGCAGGTGAATATTACAAGGCATGGTAACTTCCAGCTTCCCTGGTCCAAGGGTCTCCCTGGTGGGGACCTACACTAAGGCATTCTTCTTAGCCTATCCTGTCTCCACACACACACCCAATTTATTGTCTTGAGAGGGAGTGCCCTGAAAAGGGAAATTTCTCCCTTTTGTCTATCCCTCAACCCTCTGGACACATTGAGGGAGAATCACCAAGGCTCCCCATAAACACTTGGCTGGGGAATGTGTCTCACAGAGGAGACTGGTTTCTCATTGTTTTGGGTCTCTCTATTTCATAAGAGGTCCCACTTTCCCTTTGTCTAATTAAAATGTCCTATAAGTGTTTTTCCATTAACAAAGGCACTGACTTCTTTCATAGAGAAACTCAAGCCTCTACCTCGGCGAAGCAGAATTGATGGCAGCTTTCAAATGTCAGGGGCATGCTTCTAGTTGTCAGGATTTCAAAACATGTATGCATGCACTTTCAACTAGAACACCCCAGAGCACATTAACTATCTTCTCCCCCGCCTGCCTCTATATGATTTCCTCTATAATTAACATCTTGCATTAGTGTGGTGCATTTGTTAAAATTGATAAACCAACACTGGTATGTTATTATTAACTAAAGTCTATCCTTTATGTTAGGATTTACTCTTAGTATTGTCCAGTCTACGGGCATTGACAGATGAATATAACCGTGTACCCACCATTACAGTCTCATACAGAATAGATTCACTGCTATAAAAATTCCTTGTGCTTCACATATTCATCCCTCTCTCCCTCTGTCTGAATCCCTGACAATCAGAGATCTTTCTTACTGTCTCCCTAGTTTTGCATTTTCTAGAATACCAGAGTTGGAATCATAAAGCAGGTTGCCTTTTCTGACTGGCTTCTTACTTAGCAATATGTCTTTGAGTTTCTTCCATATCTTTTCCTAACTTGCTAGCTCATTTCTTTTAAGTGCTCAATAATATTCCAGGGTCTGGGTGGACCACAGTTTATTTATCCATTTACCTACTGAAGACATCTTGGCTGCATCATTTTTGGTCATTATGAATTAAGTACTATAAACATCTGTGTGCAGGTTTTTGAGAAGATATAAGTTTTCACTCATCTGGGGGAAATACCTAAGAGCATAATTACTGGGTTTTGTGATAAGTCTGTGATTATATTTAAAAACTCCCAAACTGTCTTCCAAAGTGGCTGTTTCACTTTGCATTCCCACCAGCAATGAATGAGAGCTCCCATTGCTCTGTACTCTCATCAACATTTGGTGTGGTTAGTATTTTACTCATTTATTTATTTATTTTCAAATTTATTATTGAAGTAAAGTTGACATATAATGTTATATTAGGTGCAGGTGTTCAACATAGTGATTCAACAATTCTATGCATTATTCAGGGCTCACCACACATGTAGTCACCATCTGTAACCATACAACTTTATGACGGTATTATTGACTATTGACTATTGTACTATTCATTTCCATGACTTATTTATTTTATAACTGGAAGTTTGTACTTTTCAATATACTTTATCTATTTTGCCCCTCTCCCTGTCCACCACCTCTCTGGCAACTACCAGTTTATTCTCTGTATCTAAGAGTTTGGTCTCATTTATTTATTTATTTATTTTAGATTCCATATATAAAGGAAATCATATGGTATTCGTCTTTCTCTATCTAACTTATTTTACTTAGCATAATACCCTCTAGGTACATCCATATTGTCACAAATGTCAGTATCTTAGATTTTACCATTCTAATTGGTATGTAGGTATTTTATGTGGTTGCTCCTAGGATTTTAATTTTCATTTCTCTAATGACATATGTTTATTTGCCATCTGCATATCTTTTTGGTGAGGTATCAGTTCAGATATCTTCCAATTTTTAAATTGGGTCATTTGTTTTCTTATTTTTGAGGTTTAAGTGTTCTTTGTGTATTTTGGCTACACGTCATTTATCAGATATGTATTTTGTAAATATTTTCTCTCAGTCTATAACTTGTCTTTTTATTCTATTAACAGTTTCTTTCATAGAGCACGAGCATTTAATTTTAATGAAGTCCAACTTGTCAATATGTTCTTTCATGCATGGTTCTGTTGGTGTTGAATCTTGAAAGTCATCACCAAACCCAAGGTCACCTAGATTTTCTCCTATGTTATTTTCTATAGCCTTTCATTTTACATTTAGATCTATGACCCATTTTGAGTTAATTTTTATAGAAGGTGTAAGATTTATCTCTACCTATCTGTTTTGCTCCAATATTATATGTTGAAAAATATCTTTTCTCCATTGAATTGCCTTTGCTCTTTGTCAAATGTCAGTTGACTACATGTTCTTGGGTCATTGTTCTATTTTTGGGCTTGTCTGTTCTGTTCTATTAATCTTTGCATCTCTTCTTTTTTTTCCCCTCAAAATTGTGATTTTTCAAAATCGCACTGTCTTGATTACTGTAGCTTTATACTAAGTCTTGAAATCAGCCCTCCAACTTTGTTTTTCTTCTGGGTCTTCTGCCTTTCATATTAAGTTTAGAATCAGTTTGTCAATCTCAATAAAATAACTTGCTGGGATTTTAACTGGTACTGTGTCAGATCTATAGATCAAGTCAGAAGAAACTGATATCTTGATAATATTGAGTTTTCCTATCCATGAGCATGGAATATCTTTCCATTTGTTTAGATCTTCATTGATCTTTTTTATTAGCATTTTGTACTTTTCTTCACATAGAACTTATACATACTTTGTTAGATTTGTACTTAAGAATTTAATATATTTCTAATGTTAATGTAAATAGTGTGTTTTTAACTTCAACTTCCAATTATTTATTGCAGGTATATAGATTTACTTATTTTCATCAGAAAAACAACTTCAGGCAAGCTCACAACAAGTCTCCAAATCATCTCAGTACAAATGACATCACACAGAAAATCGAACACAATTTCTTATCCAAAGTCTGATTCCTGTAGTCTCACCAGGCATGTATTTATCCAATGCTCAAATATTGTCTATAATGGGCAGCTCACTATCTCTCAAAGCAACTCATTGTCTTTCAGACAACTTTGCTTGTAGACAGTTTTTCCTTATACTGGATTCCTTGCGGATAAGTTATAGCTTAATTCTAAAATAACAAGGGCATTTGTGATCCAAGTTAATGATTTTACCCACAATTTGTCATCTCCTTGGGATAAATGTTAAGATTCTTCTATGATTGATGCAGCAGTTGTGCTGTGAAAGTCTGTGTGTTGAGGAATTAGACTCTATGATACTAACTGGGAACTAACCACTGACCTCAAGTCTGTATTTGGTACTTATTAGCTGAGTTACATCAGTAAGCTCATACTTTTCCAGTTTCTTTTATTTTAAAATGAGAAAATTAGTACCCTCACAAAATTGTCATAAGAAAGAAGAGAATGACAATGAAAACAATTTTAAACCAAACTATTCAGTGGAAGCCCAATTTTAACTTTTTATCATCCATGTTATTGTCACCTGCTCCTCAGACCCATAAATTAACAAATGGGCATAGGAAAAAAAGACAGCAAGAGAAGCAGAGTTGTAACACTCATAGGAAACTTAGGAAGCCATGGTTCCCAAGCTTTTAATGTCATGGGTTCATAAAAATGAGTTTGATATAGTTTTTGACCATGAGTTGCTCATAGTCTGGGGGTACACTGTTGCATTTCATAAATGTCTACATACAAGAATTGTGCAAACTTCAGCTTGATGCCTCAGTTTGTCATCTCTAAAATAGGGATAATTATGGATTGTATCTCATTGGATTGTGGTACAGATTAAAGGAGAAGGGATCTACAAATCCCATAGTACAGAGCTTTGCAGACTATAAGGAATGGTACCTTAAAAGGTGTTCAAATGGAGGTTTGAGAGCTCATAGACAGGAAGTTCAAGAATTAGACACCCATGTAGGACCATAGACAAGTACAATAGTCACTGTTGATTGCTTTTCCTAGAGACATCAATTTCATCCATTTTTATTTCCTTCTTCCTTAATGATGTTCAAGTATTTAGTCTCTTTCAGCCATATATGTCTTTGGGGAAGGTCATATCCGAGACCTTACGGTGGGTCATGACTGGTCTAAGCTGATCATGGGTGGCCCTTACTCCCCTATGGAGTAATTGTCTTAGGTTTGAGCACTTAATGCACTTCTGAAAAATGATATATGGGAAGCTGATGAGGGGGCTTTCAGGAGAGGTTTTCTAGTTCCTGCAATAAGATGTTGTGAGTTGAATTTTTCTCCCTAAAAGATAAGTTTAATCCTAACTTCTAGTACCTATGAATGTGAAATTGTTTTGGACATAGGATCTTTGCAGATATAATCAAGTTAAGATGAGGTCATACTGATTCAGGGTGGCCCCTAAGTCTAACATGACTAATGTCTTTATTGGAGGAGAAAAAGAGACAAGGGACATACACAGGGAAAAACAGTCTCTCAGAGTCAAAGATTGGAGTGATGCATCTACAAGTCAAGAAATCCCAAAGATTGCTGACAACCACCAGAAGGTAGGAAGAGGCAAGGAAGGATCCTTTTCTAAAGCCTTCAGAGAGATCATGGCCCTACTGACACCTTGATTTCAGAATTTTGGCCTCCAGAACAATGAGGAAATGACATTTCTGTTGTTTTAAGTCATCCAATTTGTGGTACTCAGTTACAGTAGTCCTAGGAAACTAACACAGACAGTAAGAAAAGTTGTGTTCTTGCTCTCTTCCTTTGGACTATTGTGTTTGGATGAAACTCTTGCAACTACTGCAGCTTTGTTGCAATTGTGAGGAGACCCCACCTGAGGACTGGGGGTGCTGGCAAGTATGAAGTCACCTATCCCAGGCTGCCTCCTCCATTTTGCCTCTTGCCTTAGATAAAATATTTTCCTCATTGTTTCAGTCACACTGAGTTGATTTTCTGTCAGTTGCGATGAAATCCTAAATAGATACAATAAGTCATTTGCTCTCGCTACCCCTTGTGTCCTCTTTTGTAAAGTAGCATTGCTAATAGTACCAGTGCCAAGGATCTTTGTGAGGATTCAGTGAGACAGAGAATAATCTAGATTTTGTCTTCTATCTAATTTTTGTTACAGTGCACAATAAATTCAGCGACTGTTGTTATTATTATTAGTTATTCTGTGTATCTTCACCCCAATACATAGTAAATATTCAATAAATACCTCCTTTGAATGAATGAGTGAATGAGGGCACAAGAGAGAACAGAGAAATTAGAATAAGGATGTACCAAACTACTAGAAGAGATGGAGAAATTTTATTCTGGATGGTGGCTCTGAATCAAGACCTGGGGATAACCTATGACCTGTGTCAGGTTGACAGGGACTCACATCTGGGAAATCTGGTGCTTTTATTCAGAGAGCTTTGGATTAAATAATACCTATAGGGTTTTGCTAAGAAACTGGTGTGCAGGAGGAACAGGAGAAAGGGCGGCTCAGAGCCTGCTTTAAGCCCGAAGGTACCGTCTTGCCCAGTGAACACAAGGATTAAGGCAGAAGTTGGGAGCTTTTCACTACATCTGTATCTTTGGGGTAAATACCCAGCAGTGCAATTGCAGGGTCATAGGGAAGCTCTATTTTTAATTTCCTGAGGAATCTCCACACTGTTCTCCAAAGTGGCTGCACCAGTTTGCATTCCCACCAACAGTGTAAGAGGGTTCCCCTTTCTCCACATCCTCTCCAACACACGTTGTTTCCTGTCTTGCTAATTTTGGCCATTCTAACTGGTGTAAGGTGGTATCTCAATGTGGTTTTGATTTGAATCTCCCTGATGGCTAGTGATGATGAACATTTTTTCATGTGTCTGGTAGCCATTTGTATGTCTTCATTGGAGAAGTGTCTGTTCATATCTTCTGCCCATTTTTTAATATGATTATCTGTTTTGTGTGTGTTGAGTTTGAGGAGTTCTTTATAGATCCTGGATATCAACCTTTTATCTGTACTTTCATTTGCAAATATCTTCTCCCATTCCGTGGGTTGCCTCTTTGTTTTGATGACTGTTTCTTTTGCTGTGCAGAAGCTTGTACCCCAATGTTTATAGCAGCAATGGCCACGGTCGCCAAACTGTGGAAAGAACCAAGATGCCCTTCAACGGATGAATGGATAAGGAAGATGTGGTCCATATACACTATGGAGTATTATGCCTCCATCAGAAAGGACGAATACCCAACTTTTGTAGCAACATGGACAGGACTGGAAGAGATTATGCTGAGTGAAATAAGTCAAACAGAGAAAGTCAAGTATCATATGGTTTCACTTATTGGTGGAGCATATCAAATAATATAGAGGACAAGGGTAGATGGAGAGGAGAAGGGAGTTGAGGGAAATTGGAAGGGGAGGTGAACCATGAGAGACTATGGACTCTGAAAAACAACCTGAGGGTTTTGAAGGGGCGG
Source organism: Martes martes (assembly GCF_963455335.1). Taxonomy (NCBI): domain Eukaryota; kingdom Metazoa; phylum Chordata; class Mammalia; order Carnivora; family Mustelidae; genus Martes; species Martes martes. The sequence goes on from NC_137889.1 coordinate 148,892,462, forward strand.
GGTGGGAGGGTGGGGGAACCAGGTGGTGGGTATTAGGGAGGGCACAGATTGCATGGAGCACTGGGTGTGGTGAAAAAACAATGAATACTGTTACGCTGAAAATAAATAAAAAATTAAAAAAAAAAAAAAAAAAAAAAAAAAAAAAAAAATAAAAGGAAAAAAAAAAAAAAAAAAAAAAAAAAAAAAGAAGTTGGGAGCTTTGTTAAGTCTCAGAGTTAAGGGAAAGGTTTTCATTTTGCCTGAAGGAGAGCAACTGACTGTTTCTCTCAAAGATCTTGTTTGAAATTAAGGTATTGGAACACTGGATTCAATTAACTACCAGTTTAGGAACCTTGGGGAATCTAGCTTGCTGTGTGCTTCATTTTCTTTTGCAAATCATCTCCTGTTTTTTTTTTTTTGTTTTTTTTTTTTTTTTTTTAACCTTCATATTTTTCCTACCTACAGGGAATTCTGTGCCTGGTGCTGGGTAAGATCAGCTTCTTTTTTCCTGGGTTAGAAGTGAGGAATACTGGGTAGGCATCGCCATCAAAGTCAGTTTGCTCTTGACTTGGAATCAAGACCATGTGTGCGCGTGTATGTGTGTACTCTCATGTGTACACACCTATGTATATATGCATTTATTTGTGTAGGTAGGCGGGCATTCATCTATCTAAATAGCAGTTGGAAGAAACATAATTGTTCAATTTAATACAGCAAACACTTTTCTTTAAAAAACAGGATCTATTGTACTATCTACTCTGGGACTATGCAGAATTGGAGATTGTTTAGGCAAAGTCCTTGTGCTAAGGAGCTCGTAGTCTAGTGGGGGGAGACAGATTACTAATAAATGATAAATATTGGTAGATACTATATAGTAATTGTAGTACTGAATTATATGAAATTTGGAGAACACTGAAAGAAGGCAAGTGGAGTGAGTACAGACTTTACAGAGAGACAGTGCTACCTTCAGCTAAATCTTGTAATGTGAGCAGGAGCTTGCCAGGCATAGACCAGGGCAAAGATACAAGGCAACTAGGCAGCTAACTGGGGCCCTACTCTGTGAGGGACACAAAATAGCTCTAGAAAAAAAATGGAATAAGGTGTCAGTTGACTTAGATTTCTATATGTGATTCCTATTGTGTTTAAAGAAATGTAACTTGCTCTTTCTTTTATTTGATATGTATCATAAAATCCTTATTTTGGATTTTATATATAATAAAAATTAGAATTTCTCTTTGCTAGTTAGAAACAGTTTTCATTCTTAATATAGTAGTTTTGGCCCTTGAAAATAGCATTAAGAATTGGGGGTAAGGATATTTGGATGACAGCAGGTAAACGGAGTTCATTGGTCTGCATTAGAAAGAGAGTGCGAGCGAGCCATGGGTGCTATTGTCACAAAAATTGGGACAAGGGGAATAGCTGGGACAAGACCCAGCGTTGCTATGACTGAGGAAAGACTTGGAGAACTGTGCTATTTCCTATGACATGCTATGGTCTATGTGATATAAATGCCCTCTTCTATTATCTTTATGAAATGTTGAGTAGATTCTCCTTGATCATTAATATGCTTAGAGGAATGGCATTTTATTTTAAAGGAACTTAAAGAAAAAGATGAAGTGGTTAGGTGATATGCTATTTACTGTCCTAAAGAAAATGTAAGGGTGCCTTGGTAACTCAGTAAGTTAAGCAGCTGCCTTTGGCTCAGGTCAAGATTCCAGGGTCCTTGGATCGAGTCCTGCATCAGGCTCCCTCCTCAGGCAGGAGCCTGCTTCTCCCTCTGCCTGATGCTCCCCCTGCTTGTGCTCTCTCTCTCTGTGTCAAATAAATAAATAAAATCTTAAAAAAAGAATATACTTGGTATTTTAATTACTATTTAATATAGTAAATATTTAAGAATATTAGATAATATTTAAGAATATTTACTTGTAGGAAGGTCACCTGCCTAGTTTTATCCCAGTGGAAGGAATAAAAGGTGTGAAGCCTAAGAGCTATGGTCCTCCATTTGGAGACCAACAGGTGGTTGGGTAGAGATGAAGGACAGGATGTGAGTTTAGGATGACTGGAAGGTGAGGAAGGAGAGACAGGGAGGGGCTGGCTCAGAAAGGTGACTGAACACCTTGTAGAGAGGTTTTTCTTGATCTCAATAGAGTCCTATGGATACAAGAACTACCAGGGAGATAGTTCTATTCAATACAGTCTTAGATTATGGAGAGTTACTGCAAGAAAAAAAATGTGATGGGCTCATTTGTGCTATTTTTTTTTTTTTAGAAGAGAAATCTGAGGTCTCGAGAGGGGACGTATTCCTGCCCAAATTGATTCTGTTGAATGTGACAGAAGTACTTTCAATTGAGCTAAAATTTGCCTCTCTAGCTCCTACCTGTTTGGTCCCTATGGTAATTAATAGAAAAGATCCTTAAGGCATTTTATAGTGAGGACAGAACCTGGGGAGCTAGAAGACAGAGTTAGGCTGTTATAGGTTTGAGCATTAACTCTACCACTTGTTATTTGTGGGACCTCAAATAAGCTCCCAGTCTTTTTGAGGCTCCTAAATAATGTGAATTTTTAGCTGAAAACTGAGAATATTAATCCCTATAATAGTGTAAAGGTTTGTAAGAGCTTGATTGTATTGTTTATAATTATTTATCACAAATCCTAGTACCTAACATATATGAATTTCAGTTCCCCTATTAGTTTAAGTTCTGTCTTTTAAAGTTGGTCCTTCTTTATATATGATCATGTTTTAAGTATGTGAAGATACCTTTTGCTCCTCTTTAGTCTTCTCTGGTACAGGCTGAACACCCATTGTTGATCTTATAACTGGGTGTGCATTCCTTCCCCATCTAAAGGCCCCCTCCTCTCTTTTCCAGTAGGAGCACATACTGGACAGTGTGGCACCAGGTAGAGACTGATGTGTACTGAACAAACTCAAAGGCCAATTCTCTCATGTATGTTGATAGATATAATCCTGATCTTCTGAGCATGTCTCCCCTGCTCCACGTGATACTCCAGGAGGAATTAGATCTGAGAATGAACCCAACAGATGTCTGACCCCTGTGTCAGACCCAACAAGCAAAATTTTTAGTGAAAGAGGAGACTTTTCTCAAATTCACTGTCCAAAATTACAGAGCTTATATCATATCAACAGTTTCCCAAGATGGACAGGATGTCCTTGAAATTACAGAATGACTGTCTTGCTTGAGACTGTTAGTGAGTCTTTAAAGTGGAAATCTTTCTCATGGACTTTTTAGAGGAGTGCCTTAATACTCACTCTGATGGAGCAAATACCCCATTGCGGGCTAATAGGTGCTTGAAGGATAAATTTTAGTAGAACGTTACCTGAGAAGCTACCTAAAAAAAAGCAAATGTGGCTCACGCATTTGCCTCAATCTCTAGCTGCTCTTTACATGCACTGGTGCTCTGACCAAACTGAGCTACTTGCACTTTTCCACACCTCCTGCTTTCCTTCCTTGTAATTTGCTCATGTTGTTCCCTTGGCTTAGAATACCATTTCTGCCCAGTGATGCTGGTTCAAATCCTACTTGTCCATCAAGAGTCCCACCAATTTAAGGAGCCATCTTTCTTTCTCTAGCAAAGAAGAAATCATTTCTTACTCCAAATGTCCCTGACACTTATTTCTGAACTTCTCTTAGAGCACATGTCTCAGCTCTTCTAAAATCTAAGTTCCTCGAGGCCAGGAGTTGCATCTCAACATCTGGATATCTTACATCTTTGAGAGGCAATGGAGTATGAAGTCAAATACATGGCTTCCAGGTCAGGCTTCTGGATACAAACTAGATCTACTACTAACCAGCTATGTGATCTTAGGCAATTGCTGGCATATTGTAATCACTCAACAAATGTCAGTATTTACTATTTATATTCTTCATAACATACTAGACAGTACATGGTATCCATTCTGTGCTCAGTAAATGTTTATTTAATGAATAAATGAAAAAACAAATGGAAGATTGTTGTTGAGTGTTTATTGAATGAATGAATAATTTAATGGATTTGGAAGAAAATTGGTAGAGCACAGTGCTTTTCCCTGAACAAAAAGGTGTTTTACAAATGTCATGCTGAAACTTCTGGGTTTCTCCTCAACTCACCATCCCCTTAAGCACCCCTCCCTTAGAATCATCTACCATCAAAATGGTATAACTTGTACAATATTTTGTTTTTATTTCTTTTAAGAGTGACTTCCTTATGCTAAAGAGTTGCTTCAAGCATTTGCAGATTGAAGAGAAGATTACTTTGCTTGTGGATCAGGCTAGTTTCTCTACAAGGGCTGAGCTGAAGGAGCTTCACCACCATTACAACCATGGATTTTCTGAGTAGACAAGATCCAGATGAAATTTAGTCCCCAGGCATTGAAACTCTCCTTTCAAAATGAACTTTGAGGCTGCTAACCCTGCATGACGTAGGATACAGACACTCCACTTGTCTTCTGTTCTCATCAAACAGGAGAAGTTACACAAGCCTGAGGGGTGGCTGGATCACAGTTTATGCTGTCCCCAGGATATATCTTTCATCTTAATTGTGCTTATTCAGCTGTAGGGATGCATTGGTATCTAGCTGATTTTTGAAAAAAATGTAAAAGCTCATTTGAAAACAACCAAATCCTCCTTTTGAAATAGGGACCTGATGTAGGGGTGGAGAGGAAAAGGATGAGGAAATTTTCCATCTTCTTTTCTGATATTCTTTACTTTGGGAGTGAGAACTTTCAGTGATGCCTGCAGGTGATTTTCCAAAGCCTCTTTCTGATCAAAGTTGATAAAATTCATTCTCTAGGTAGGAAGAATGTTCTTTTGTTGACTGGCTTTTTAATTTGTGCTTTCTTATGGAGTTAAAGCATCCAAAATCATATAGCCACATGTTCTTATCTGCCAGGGCCTCTTTATCACCAGTGGTACTTATCAACCCAATGAAAATGCATCAAGTGATTTCTACGTGCCTGGCACTGAGCTAGCAGCAGGTCGGAGATAGGATTCAGAGGAAGATCAAACACAAATAATAGCTACCATTTAAATATATTTTGGGTGATTACTATGTGCCACACACTCAACATAGATACATTTTTGGAATACTAACAAAAATCAATATAGAAATTATTTCCATTTTTAAAAAAGATTTTATTTATTTATTTGACAGAGAGACATCACAAGTAGTCAGAGGTAGGCAGAGAGAGAGGGGGAAGCAGGCTCCCTGCTGAGCAGAGAGCCAGTTGTGGGGCTCCATCCCAGGACCCTGAGATCATGACCTGAGCTGAAGGCAGAGGCTTAACCCACTGAGCCACCCAGGTGTCCCAGAAATTATTTCCATTTTGTAGAAATGTGGAAATCGAAACTCTGAGAAGTGAAACAATTTTCCCAAGAGCCTAAGGTCACTCCAGAAGGTATGAGGCATTTGGGCTGAGCTTTTTGAAAATCAGCTGCCGTGGAGGGATGGTGTGAAGGAGTAAAGGCACATTGGGAAGAGGAATTGGTAAAACAAAAGCACGGAGGCAGCCAGACCAGGGTGGGTTCTACAAAGATTTGTGTATTATTGTCTTTGGGACCATAATAAGAAAGAACTTTGGACTGGGAAGTGGGCTTGATGAGAAACAAGGCTTAGAATGCCAAACTGTGCCAGTGGGGTTCATTTTAAGCACTTAGGTTATTGCTGTCACCAACCGTAATATGGATTAATTATAGGTAGAATTGAGTTGATAAGGATAATCAGTCAAACAATCCATCAACAACTTTTTACTGCTTTTGTCCATTATAAGAGGAATGCATGCTCATTATAAACATTTTGGAAAATGCCAAAAAATAGAAAGAAAAACAATTGACCTTTGAATCAGTTCCCAAAGCAACTGCTGTGCACAGTTGGTCCTGTTTGCTTTCAGTCTTTTTCCCCTTCCCTTCAAAAAAACTGGGTTGTTGTGTTTATATGATTATGATTACACTGTACATCAAATTTGGTACCATTTTCCACTTAGTACCATATGATAGCTTCCTAGATGTTATAGGACTTTCAAAAACATACACTTTAATGATTATAATCCACTATTTGGATATAACACATTGCTCATATACAAGGCCTTAGGGCTGAGTATGTAGGTGTTTTATGCTTTTGTTGTTGATAAGCAACATTTTGATGAGCATCTTTGTGCTCAAAGATTTTCTAACTGTTTAAATGATTTCCATAGGAAGAATTTCCTGGAGTGGTGCTACCAAGTTAGGGGGTCACATGTACTTTTTAGCTTTTCCATCATAAAGCCAACTTCAGTGCTTTTTTGGGGTTTCTTTACCCATTTATGTGCCTGTTATATTTTCCTTTCTTAACTCTCTCACACGTATAGCATCTCTCATAAATGTCAAGCAAACATAATTGAGATTGAAACTCTGGTGCCCATAGGGAGACATAAAACCCCTTGGAGTATCTTGTCATGTCAAAAAGGAAATTGGTTGGAAGCAGGTGAGGGACTCTTGTGCATTCTGCTGAACTTCTCACAATGCTATTGACCTAAAGATTTCTGTCTCTTAAGAGAAAGACTGAATAGCTTCTGCAGAGTGTGACTGTTGCCTACCCCCTGCCCTAAGGAGTCTGAGAAGTTGGTGGCTGTTTAAAAATTCTGTAGGTGACTTGAGGCTCTACCTAGAGGCTTATGGATGCATGATCTGTAATACTTCTTGAATGACTAAGCCACCAGCATCACAAGCCTCACAGATGACTAATAATTATTCTCATTCTGCAGTGTGTGGTTTGTAAAACAAAGTAAGCAAGACCTCTGCCCTTTTGTTCTGTGATTCAATCCTGCAAAATACTCAGTAGTAAGGCAGAAAAGACCAGGACTACCACTTGGATGCTCTTTGCTCTTCTGTCCCTTCCTGTTTCATCCACTCACCTTTCCCACAGTTTCCAGTCCCACCAGGGCTGCAACTTCATTTTAAAGTTTGAGGGAGAGCTATGCTCTACACGGTTTAAGAATCAGACTTTGGGTTTTAATATGGCAACTTCACATGCAGACTCCATCCTTCCCCAGATGTGTGACCCTGGGTAAAGGATTTGGCTTCTCTGAACTCCAGGGGTTCTCATCTCTTAAGCAGAGATGATGAAATAAGTTATAGTGTTGTTATGGGCAGTAATGGATGTAAAGTGTCTATGCGATTCCTAGATAGGATGAAAACTTAAGAAATGGTAATTATTACTCAGATTAGCTACAAGTTTTCACCAGGTCATCTCTGAAGAAAAAAACAGTTGTACAATTTGCAGACTTTATAAAAATATCCCTGATCTTTTGTTTACTCATTGAAAAAGCCAATTATAATAGTTTCTGCCTTGCAGTTTTGTAGGGGAAATAAAATATTATACGGCAAAGTATTTGGCACAGTGTAGCTGCCCCACACATTTCTTTCTCTTTTTTCTATCCATGATTGATTTAAGATCCTCCTGGTGTGTCCAACTTCCTGAAACAGCTCTTTGAGATCCTCAGAATAGAGGGTATTACTTCTTAAGCATCAACCCTGGAAGAATGATTCCTAAACACTGGCTTATGCACTGGCAATGGATATTTCTGTGACTTGGTGAAGAAAGGAGTTTGGGGCTTCTGGAAATGGCAAAGACTTGGGCACTGTTTGATGTAATATCTTGGGTGACATGTGATCAGTTACAAACCTAAGGAGGCTAGACACTGGGTGGCTCAGTTTAGGGATCACATTGACAGAATGAAGATTAGAGGGCCCATCCCCAAATGTTCTAGACTAGGAAGGAGGATGGAGCACTTGTACAACAGTAGAGAAGAGGAGGGTCCCCCTAATAATGGCTGCTGTTGAGCTTCCTGCCAGTCTGTCCACTGGGGGCTCCCAGGTAAACTGAACTTGATTGAGACAAATAAAACCCTGTGGCATTTTGTGTGTGTGTGTGTGTGTGTGTGTGTATAGTAGTGTGGAATACATTCACATTGCACACATGTATTGCCACCAAGAAAGGTAGGGCATAATCAGCAAAACTTAATGAATGACAGCCAATGCTGTTTTTATTCTTTCTGATGGTGACATGATGTTTGAAGCATACAACTTAGTTACGAGTGTGTGTCCTGGAATCAGGACAAGAAGAGGCTCCATCATTTACCATCTGGGGACTCTAGGACAAGTCACTAAAACCTCTTGATCTTGTCTCTTCATCTGTAAGTGCAGATATTAAGAGTATCTCTCATAGAGTGCTTTTGGTCATAAGGGTTAGATGATAGAGAACCATGTTTAGCTTGCATAATTGATCAATAATTGATAGCTTTTATTATTAATATTAATCATGATTGTGTAGTAGCTGTTGAAGGAAGCTTCATACTTCCCTGTTGTTGTTCCTAAAAATCAGTTTAGAAAGGCAGACATTCAGGATCATCAATTCTATTTACATTATGCTTACCATCATTCCGGAAGGTTCTGGGATGCTTTATGGCAACTATATGTATGCTTAGAAAAAAATCTGTTGAGAAGAACTGTGAATTTTCTTTTCATTTTTTAAAATTGGACTATGATTAACATATATACATATATATATTAGTTTTAGTTGTACAGTATGATTCAACAATTCTATACATTTCTCCATGCTCATCAAGATAACTGTACTCTTAATCCCTTTTATCTATTTCCCCTCCCCCTCACCTCCCCTCTGGCAACCACCAGTTTGTTTTCTATATTTAAGAGTGTTTTCATTTGTTTGTCTCTTTCTTTGTTCAGTTGTTTTAGTTCTTAAATTCTGCATATGAGTGAATAGCCATGCATTTTTATGTAATACTCCTGAACCTGAAGAACCCTGTGGGTTTGGAGAAAACCAAAGACAAAGACAGGGAAATAAGGCATCTTGAGAAAATTTTAAGGCCAGTATTTTTCTTTGGTGATAATAGCAGAATGGGAAGGGGAATGAACATTTTGGGAAAATGGAAATGTAAAAAACCTTCATTTATAGTGCCCTTTAGAGATCTAAATTGATTTTATTATTTAGCAAAATAAATCATTTGTCATGTAGCTTGTGTTGTTCATTCATTTTCTTTGGCTGTCTAAAGGCCTGGTTTGGTCTTCTAGTTTTTTTCATGTCTCATCATACTCAAAGCAACAATTGCCTAGGACAAGGTGTTTTTTTTTTAATTAACATATAATGTATTATTTGTTTCAGGGGTACAGGTCTGTGAATCATCAGTCTTACACAATTTGCAACATTCACCATAGCACATACCCTCCCCATTCAGGACAAGTTTTAATAGTGATGGCAGAAGTATAAGAATTAGCTGAAAAATGTAATGCCTTTTAATATCTTGACTCAGAATTAATACAGTGATAATTTTTCTCATAACTGATTGGCCAAAACCAGTCATACAGCAAAACTTCAAACCAGTGGGAGTGGAGAAGCATATTCTACCTTGTGGGGAGGGTGTATTGACTAAATAAAAGCAGTTTGGTGGAAAAAATCAGCTGGAGAACTTGATATGTTTCCTTTGGTATTTGGGGACATAAAGACTATCACCTGATCTATACTTAAAACTATTTACCCCAATGTTTATAGCAGCAATGGCCACGATCGCCAAACTGTGGAAAGAACCAAGATGCCCTTCAACGGATGAATGGATAAGGAAGATGTGGTCCATATACACTATGGAGTATTATGCCTCCATCAGAAAGGACGAATACCCAACTTTTGTAGCAACATGGACAGGACTGGAAGAGATTATGCTGAGTGAAATAAGTCAAACAGAGAGAGTCAAGTATCATATGGTTTCACTTATTGGTGGAGCATAACAAATAATATAGAGGACAAGGGTAGATGGAGAGGAGAAGGGAGTTGAGGGAAATTGGAAGGGGAGGTGAATCATGAGAGACTATGGACTCTGAAAAACAACCTGAGGGTTTTGGAAGGGGCGGGAGGTGGGAGGGTGAGGGAACCAGGTGGTGGGTATTGGGGAGGGCACAGATTGCATGGAGCACTGGGTGTGGTGAAAAAACAATGAATACTGTTACGCTGAAAATAAATAAAAAAATTTAATTAAAAAAAAACTATTTATAGAAGGCTCTATTGAAAAGAGACTGTAGTTCTGGAATTTGGTGGGTCTACATTTTATGCAAGTTCTCTGTGTCCTGAAATGGATTTCATGGAAGAGGGGGTAGCTGTGGGCTACCTTGAAAGACGTATCAGAGTAGAGGACTACATGGACAGAGGAGGTGACCAAAAAGAGATAAAGTATAAGTGGAGAGGAAGCCATGCACTGAAGGACAGTAATGCATGGCCAGCTAGTGAAGACTTTGGGGTGCTAGGAATTGGTTCTTTTGTGTGTGTGTGTGTGTGTGTGTGTGTGTGTGTGTGTGATGTAGTCACCATACAATACATCATTAGTTTTTGATGTAATGTTCCAAGATTCATTGTTTATGTATAACACCCAGTGCTCCATGTTCTTTTTTCTCTATCAGTCAGGGTTTAATCAGAGAAGCAGAACCATTATGGGTGATAGAGAATAAGGGGTTAGACTAGCTTCCATTGTGGGAGCTGGTGTAGAAGTCGTAAAAGGCTGGCACTCTGCATCTGGCGCTGGGCCTGAAGTCACTATAGGTCTGCCTAGCTAGCAGTTTGGAGGAGAAATGGGCAGGAAGTGGGGAGAACCAGGAAACACTGGAATAGATGAACATGGACTGGATCCCACAAGGATAAACTGGAACTGTTGTGTATCTCTCACCACTTCCAACCATGATAAGTTGGTGACATGCAGGGGCAGCTGGTGCCCTTTACCATAGAGCTGTGCATGCTCCTGACTCCAGACTTGGAGTAGCTGAAAGAAGAAATCTAGCAGGGGCTAGAAGGACTGCAGGCTTTGGCTCTGCTCCATACCTACAAGGGGAGCTGGAGGATCAGTGATTATGGGCACAAGCTGTCACAGACCCTGGTGCCCTAGGCCAAACTTCAAGGTACAAAAAATGGTCACTGCTTCACTACAGCTTTTTGCATTTCATGTACACTTCTCTTATATTCTTCCCACCCTACAACCTCACAGATACGGAATCCTGGGAACTAACTTCTCACATAACAAAGCCACCATACCCTCTAGTGTTTTTATTGTCTTTTAAACATATTATTTTTTGATTCTTCATACATTTTGTTATTTGGGCATCATGAAAGAGTATGCTTATGGCCACCGGTAGTAAATAGATTAGTTTACTTTTTTACAACTTCACAAATACTGGATATTATATTCGATTTTTTTCATTTTCATTTTTTTATTTGTGTATGGTCAATACACAATGTTATTTTACCTTCAGGAGTACAACGTAGTGATTCCACAATGTACAGAAATTCTGGCCTTGTCACCACTGTGTCTTTCCTCACCCAGATTCCCCAGCTGGGGACTGGTGTGAGCTGTGGGAGGAGAGGGATTTTAAATAGGATGTGAGATGGTGTGAGGCAAGACCAGGCTTTGTTCTATGCAAAAGTAAATAGAAAAATGATGGAAACTGCATGAGGTTTCATGCAGGTGCTGGGAAGGAAGGGTCATAGGATCAGGGAGAAAAGCAGGTAAGTATTAAAAATAAATTTTATTTTCAGCTAACATTTTATTTCCAAGAGATTTGGGAAAATATAATTTAATACCAATATACAGTTAAGGAAAAGATGAAAGATAGTTAATAACCCAAAGGAAAGAATGCTATATCCTAGAGAATTATGCAGGGGAATGTGAAAAAATAAAGTTGCTTTTGGCTGTTTTATTCTGTCCAGATTAAAAAAAAATGTATATTTTGAGGTGTGCATGTATCTATGTGTGTGTGCATGTGTATGTATATATATATGTATGTGTATGTATGTGTGTTTGTATATGTATGAGTGCATGTGTAGGTGAGCATGTGTATACACATGCATATCTATATTTTGTATGCATGCATGTTCATGTATGTATGTGTGTCTGTGTATATATGTGTATGCATGCATGCATGAATGGATGTGTGTGCATGTATGTGTCTATGTGTATATGTATGGTGTATGCATGTATTATGTGTACATGTGCAAGTGTATATGTGTGGCCATGTATATATGTACATGTACCTATACATGTGTATAGGTGTGTATGTACATTTATGTGTGTATGTTGTATACATGTGACGTATATATGTATGTGTGTATGTGTATATATGTGTGCATGTGTATACGTATGTGTTTTTATACATACCGGTATTGTGTGTGCATGTGTGTATGTGTGCTTGTGTGTACATGTGCATGTGTGTTTTAAGTTTATAAAGACATGTTAACATGCTGGGTTACAAACATCAAAGGATTTTCCCTTAGTCACTGTGTCCCCAGTCACAATTCCCAATGATGTGGTATTAAATCTCTTACCTAACAGGTAGCAGATTCCAAAATTTCCTATTCTCTTTGGTTGTAACAAGACTTTAAAGCATAAAAGGCCAATCTCATCTTCTCTTCTCCCTCCACTGGTATCAGGGCTTGAGACTTGAGGCACGTTGAGTAGGAGGGACCTAGCCTGCTCTTTACTCTTCCTCCCCTTCCCTTATCTGGGGGCAGTCTCTTCACTCTCTCTTGGAGGCGACAGGTCCTCTGGTGTGTTTGGGAGGTGTAGAAGGAGGGCAAGGACAGTGCTGGTTATTGAGCTGGCTGCTGCTGACGTTCATTCCATCAGCAGTCGTGATTTCTTGGTTCAAACTGATAGGATCTCAGGGCCCTGTCCATGGCAGATTCACCTCTCTGTAGCTCTCTCCTGGTGGGTATATTGTCAGTTTTTTGAGGTTCCTCTCCAGACACCTTTAAGCTGCAGAGATCAAACTCCAGCTGACAATTTCTGACTCTCTCTCAGACGCTCCCTTTGTTGTTCACCCACAACCTCCCTCCTGCTTCTCATCTCCTCTTCCTTGGCAACTCAAGTCTCTTCTGTGGTTGCCAAAAAGATGGGCCAAGTCTATCTTCTACAGTGTCCACTTGACCTCCTGAAAGTTAGGTGCAACTTTGTCAGGACAACCGAAGGACCAGGTTGCTTTGTGGATGTACCCTCTGCTTCTCTCTCTCTCTCTCTCTCTCTCTCTCTCCCCCTCTCTCTCAATCCTCTATTTTCTTACCTAAGCAGGAACCAAGCAAATCCACAAGACTGCTGTCTACTCAGGTGACCAACTGGTGTCAGTATTCTCTTCTTGCCAGTGTTCCATATATTTAGGACTTATTTTTTTGAAAAGCCCCTTCCAGATCTCATAGAATCTCTGTTTAGGTCATGATATGCTATAGCCCAACATTTCTACTCAATAGTCAGAGACTGCCTCTTTCTCTTCTCTTTGATCTTCTTTAATAGATGGATAGGCAGGTTATTATGATGTTAGGTGATGGTTGAAGGTAACCGTGCAAGTTTAGCCACTTTTTGGCAAGGCTTGAGAGAGGCATTTGGCTCTATTTAAAGTGTGTGGCACTTGATGCTTCTTTGTTCACACTTTATCTGATGATTCTGTAGTATAGGAAAAGTCCCACTTCTTTTCTGTACATTTATAATACACACGGACACACACAGATACATGCAGACACATACACATACCTGTATCCTGCAGGTAAGAGATTGAGAGAGAACAATAGGTTCTCCACTAAAATGTTGACAGTGGCTCTCATTCAATGGTGGTAAGATTAGAAATTATTTTTTTCTTCTTCTCTGCCTTACTGCATGCTCCATGTTTTTTTTTCTCCAATGAAAGTATATCACTCTTGAAATAAGATGAGTACAATAAACATGATTTTAAAAATATTTCTGAGCTGCAACACCATTCAGCAGAGGGACCAGATGTGAGGGGCAGGGGCCTGGGCTTTCTGACCTCCCAGGGCTCTCTGCAGGCTCATGATTTTATGAAACATCAGCTGTTCTGAATTCCTACAGCACCTGCCACAACAAAAGGAGGCCCTTTGCTGAGCATACTAATGCGGTTGTACATGCCTTTATAGAACAAAGAAAGCAACATGAAGAGGTCATTAAGCCTCCCTTGGACAGCATCCATCCCACCCTAGTCTGAGCCCTCTGGGGGAGGTAGCAGTCCACCTGCAATGGAAGATGGCTATGTCCAGAGTGGGTTCCTGCCACCTCCCTTTTGTCCTCTCTGGTGGTCTCCTCCCTCCTTTTTCTAGTTCCCTGCCTCCCATTTGGCTCATACCTCAGCCCCTGCCTTGTTCTAAGAACGATTTAGCATCTGCTTCTCTGATGATGCCTCTGCATTCTCTCATGGACTCAACTCTGCCCCACACACCACAGCTGTGCCGAAGGGATAGGTCTGCTTTCCAGCAGCAAATGCTGCAATGAACAGGCTTCCTCTCAATCCTTTTAGTTTCTCTCTATCCACATTCTCCACTCTCTGCTGGTTTTTTGACCAGTGTTAAAAATTAGCTATCCTCCACTCAGCTTCTCTGAAAGTAAGAATATTGATGTCCATTTTTTATATTATACCATCTTTTCAAAGATGAGGTGATTTCTGTCCATTCTTCCCATATGGGGTATGTCCCTCTCCCCAGTCCTTCATTCATTGTGTTCCAAGGGGAGAGGAATGACCAGTGTGATTGATCCCAGCTTAACACTCACTGGAATGTTTTTACTGGTAGATGGGGTCACTGAGCCTTAAAGAGAGGGTTCTGATTTCCACTCTTTCTTGTGTTTGGGCATAGGAGGCTATCTTCACCTTTTTCTCTAATGTGGTAAGCTCCCCTATTGAGGATTGTATCTCCCTTCCCCAAGGCAGGTTGGTGCCCACCAACCTCCCCTTGACCAATGGAGTGAAACAGGCCTGTCAGCTCTGACAGAGACAGACTGGTTAAATGCACCAAAAGTCTTGTGTGTGTGTGTGTGTGTGTGTGTGTGTGTGTGTGTGTGTGTGTGTATGTATATATTCATATTCACAAGATATATAGCATATATATATTCACAAGATATATACTGTGAATATATATCTATATTATATACCTATATCTATATAGATATATAAAATTTTTCTCCTTTAGCATCCCTGAACATGGTCCTCTTAGGTATTTAAACCTAGGTATTTAAACCTAAGCCATGATCTTGAATCCAGCTTTCACTAGGGTTTTGCAACAAAACTTTGATGAGCCTGAAAACCTCTGGATCAGGTGGTAGGTTTCCATTTGCCTGTTCCTTTTTGGGTGTCATTGTTAAATGGAGATTAAAGGGGAGGCTAAATTCAGCTTGCAGAGGTGAGGACTGAATAGACAGTCCACTTGTGGGGAACAGTTTCCTCTCACAGCTCAACTTTGGAATAGGCTGCCATGTGTTTTCCTGGTCACACTCTCCCACTGTTCACATTGAGGTACTCTTGTTGGGATCCAATGCTTTTACATTAATGTGAATGGTATTCTCATACTTTCTCTCTGATTAAGAACCAGCCTCCTTCCCAACCAACAATAGGAAATTACACAAAGAATTATTGGTGCTTGTGTGGGCAAGCAAATTACATCATGCATTATGTTGACTCCAACTGGCCCAAGGAGAAACTGAATCTATGGCCTCATTTGCAGTCACTCTGACTAACAAAGCCTGGGATATTCTTGTGGGAGCCAGCAGAAATTACACAAGACAGCACATTTCACAACCTGCCCCCAACCCTTGTCCCCAATGGAAAATGATCCAAGATGTTGTTGTGTGAACTTGGATTCTTCCTTTGCAATATCTGATAAGATGGGAAAGGGCAGAAGATCACAGTTTTTCGCTTTAAGAAAGTGGAAATTCCTTCCCCAGGTGGGTATCATGGTTTCGTGAAGGAGACTCAGTGGGTTCCAGGGTGGCAGACATGGTACAGTGGTTAGAAACATGGGCTCTCAGATTGTTTTTCAGAGAGCCCATGTTTCTAATCTGAGGGTTTTGAAGGGGCGGGGGATGGGAAGTTGGGGAAACCAGGTGGTGGGTATTAGGGAGGGCACAGATTGCATGGAGCACTGGGTGTGGTGAAAAAACAATGAATACTGTTATGCTGAAAATAAATAAAAAAATTAAAAAAAAAAGAAACATGGGCTCTGATTGAGACAAACTAGTATTGAAACCTGACTCAATTGCTTACTAATCCTAAAACCATGGACAAGTGACTTAATTTCCCTTAGTATTTACTTTTCACCCCCCATCCCCAGCAGTAAAATGAGAGATAATTTTAACTCATTCATGGAGTAGGTGAAAGGATTCAATGAGGTAATATGTGCACAGTTCTTTAGCTACTCTAGGGCTTGGGATGTGGTAAGCCCTCAACATATTGTAGCTAAAATTCTGTCTTGTTGTTTTTTATGAACATATCTTGTCTCTTATGGTGGTGGATTAAGATAGTGGGAGTAAGGTCAGGGGATCAGAGGCAGGAGACAACCCTAGGTGGGGCCCAGGTGAAGCGATTAGGGACACAGGTGGGAGGATACTCAGGACACACTGCACTACTTTCAGATACACATGTGATTTCTCCCTAAATTCACTGGGAATCTTGTTCAGGGGCTCGGTGAGAATGTGCCTGGGTAACACTGGAAAGGACAGTAGACTTCACTTAGGAGGCTGGTTCCAGTCACAGCTCTTCGCTAATTTGCTGTGTACCTGTGGCAAATCGCAATGGTGGCTTCAGTTCTTCACCTCTTTAGCCTTGTCCTTTGCTCTGTGACCATCCAGATCCTCCCACTAAAGATGGAATCTTTTATGCCTCGAATCTGGGCTGGCCTTGTGACTAGTTTCAGCCAATCGAATCCATCGGAAATAATGGTTTCCTAGTCCCAAGCCTAAACCTCAAGAGCCCTCTGTGTTTCTACCTATTCTCTGTTCTTTTGCTGCAGCCACAAGGAAGTGTTGTGTAGCTTACTGGAGAGTGAGAGACACATGGAGCACAGCTGAGACATCCCAATTGTTCCAACAGAGGCTGACCTGGTCAGTGGGAAGCTAGCCATGACATACTTGAGAGCCAAACAAAATAAATGCTGATTGGGTGAGGTTTTGTGTGGTTCTTCTAATGTAACCTTGCTGTGAAGAGAGATAACTAAAAGGGATCTTGACAGTGTAACTTCATTTTATTCCTCATCTTGGATTCACTCATTCAGTCAATAGATATGGAATATCTACCATGTGTCAACTCTGTGTTAAGCATTTTTGGGGAGATAGAGTTGGTGGTAGCATCATTTTCCCCAGGAGGCTATTGGTGGAACAAGATAATGTTATTAGAGCAGGGATTCTGTCTACTTTATTTACCCATATATTCCCACCCCTTAGAAGAGTAAACTGCCCCTTAGAAGATGTTTGATTAATATACATATTTTTTGTCTTACGCAGGAATGTGAGTGTTAACGTGTGTACCAGATAACTAATTAAATATTTCATAAAAGTGCATAGGCCCATTTCTCTTGCCCTTCTTACTCAGAATGACTATTCCCCATTTTTTCCTCCAGTCATTTTGTTTCTTTTTTTCCCCTCTTCCTACAATGTCAGCAACAGAAACCGCAGTGTGCTATAAACTTACCTCCATAATAGAATGTAGATGCATAAATCAAAACAGCTTCTAACGGGTTGTCTGCAGTAATAAATGCTAGGGAGGCAGCCCAACTGGCAGTGTAAGAAAGATTATACAAACCACTGCTTGGAGAAAACACGGCATCATGAATAAACTCAGCCTTAAATTATTTATATATTTTAGATGTTATTTTCTCTCCTCTATCCCACAAGGCCTGCAAATGATTTTCACTGAGAGCTGAGAGTGCCTGAATTTGGCTATAAAGGAAAAGCAGTCGCAGTTTGTCTTGGTCCACGTTTCAGGATGAGGATTGCATTGTGCTCCAGTAGGGAGCCAGCGGGACCTGCGGGGCTGGGTAGTGGGAAGACACCGCTTAGCAGTCAGGGCAGGACTCTTCTAATCCCAGCAAGTTGTGTCCATAGGGGCTCCTGGGCCTTGCAAACCACATCAACAGAGCCAGGCAGCCGGAGGAAGAGCCTCAGGGACGGCCTGGCCTGGCTAATCATTGAGACTCTGAAGCAGTCTTCAACTCCTGCTGCCTCCTGGAGCCCCTGGGGGAGATTAGGGAAAAAAAAAAAAAAAAACACACACACACACACACACAAAATAAAAACATTCATGCTGGGGCCTCAGTTTTGATCAGTTCACTCACAATTTCTGGAGATGGGGCTGGGCACCAAGATTTTTAAAGTTTTTGGGGTGATGCCAGTGGCAGCCAGGGCTGAGAACCATTGCTTCAAACACTTCATTCGTTAGGACACATCCTAAGCACCTGTTGTAAGTCAGGCACTCAGCAAAGGGCTGGCAGTAGACTGATGATGAGACAGGCTTTGTCCTTGCCTTTGGTGGGAGGATCCTACAGGTAAATACACAACTGCAATTTGGGGCTATGTAGGGCTGTGAGAGTACTAAAGCAAAGATAATAATAATAATAGTGCTATTATTTATTGCCAGGATAATATTTTAGTTCTTCTTAAAACTCATGTACTACAGTAAATGATTTACATGAAGTATCTTGAATTTTCATCCCACCCCCCCCTTGATAGGCACAGTTACCATCTTTGTTTTTACAAGTGAAGAAACTGAGGTCCGAAAACTTGTAACTTGTCCACGGTCACAAAATCCATACTGGTGGCACATATGGGGAAAAGGGCTGCCCCGCCCAGTCCTGGGAATCAGGATGATACCTCTATGTTTTCTATTCCTTCGAGTGTAACTGGGAGCTGCAGAGATTAGAGAGATCAGTGAATCTCAGAGTGGATGTTGTGGAAGGAAATTCATCCTTCCTGGTATAAGGCAGGAGCTTGTACACACACACACACACACACACACACACACACATACACATACACCTTTTTGGTTTGTTTTGTTTCCAGCTGGCTTTGCTGTGAAATCTGATTATAAAAAGTTTCTGAGTAGGGAAAAAAGCATGTTTTAGGTCTAAAGGAGTTTCAAGTAGTCCCATAATGTCTACTTGAACCCATTTCTCTCCCAAGCCACTGAAGACCCTAAATGCTTTCTTAATGACTTCAGTGTCTCCATGGCTTTCCCTACCAGTGATGGGCCTCCCACCCTCACCCTAACACCTACCTTTCAGGAAGAGAACAGGACTATCTGTGAACCCCAGTATTGGTCTCTCATGAGCCATTTGGGGATCATTAGAAACCAAATGGAGGCTCATGCTTTTCCTCATTGCAGGACTGGTTGGTCCTGATTGGTCAGAGAGTGCACAGTTGAGATACCAGTGGACCTGGATAAGGTCAGAAGGATAATCAATTGGTGTTGAGTTTAATGAACTTGGGGACATGTGAATGAAGGCATGCACATAGAGTTGCTCTTCACTTGGCTGGAGTCTGCTCTTGTAAACCCAAATGTGTTCTTTCAAACACATTCTAAGAATTTCATAAAAATATCTTGATGGGAAAAAATAGAACAAAATCCAGGGCTGAGCACTAGTAATATTAATGTTTCTCTCATAAGCATTGCCTGTGAACACAAGCATTCACACACACACACACACACACACACACAATATTACATATGTATACAAACACACACACACACATAATGTTACATGTGGAAACAACTAGGAGATATTACCTTTATTTTACAAGTGAACAAATAGGCACAGTGACTGTTGATGACACAAGCCCATGCATAGCTATACCTGGTATGATAATCCAGTTGTCCCGATTTCCCACTGAAGGCTCTTCACTTGACCCCACTGGGATCAGATTTCACTGCAGTCCCAATATTCAAGGGAAATCCCACCCAATAACACCAAATACACTTTCACCTGAAGTTGTCTAACAAGGTCTCCTGATTGTGATGTGATTCACTCTATGAGCACCTTGGTCAACCCAGACCATATCTCAAAGATTTAATGCCCCATTTCCTCCTGTAGGCAAGCTCTGTGCCTTTGGTAGGTGAGACGAATTTCTCACAGACAAATTATAACCCTTCTATTTGTTTGGAATTGGTAATTTTCAAAAGTTCTTA
The DNA here is from genome assembly GCF_963455335.1 of Martes martes. Taxonomy (NCBI): domain Eukaryota; kingdom Metazoa; phylum Chordata; class Mammalia; order Carnivora; family Mustelidae; genus Martes; species Martes martes. Next base: position 148,912,417 of record NC_137889.1, read on the forward strand.
ACAATGATTGCCTCATGCAATCCTTCCAAGTGTCCTTGCAGTATAGAGATGTTGTCATTACTGCCTCTTTTTAGGTAAGTTGAGTAAGATTCAGGGAATCTTACTTGGGCCTGGCCCAAGATTCTTCTGGGACCTTGATGTTGCCATCATGGTAACAGGACCTCTAATGAACCTCTCATTCTCAAAAAATGTCTTCACCAGGTCTATTTGCATTTCCTCCAGAGGGACTCCTACTATTAACCTCAGGTTGGCCTCCTTTTTGAGTCACTGGCTTGACTTCCATTTTCTAGACCTTAGAGATCCAAATACTTGTGCGTGTGTGTGTGTGTGTGTGTGCGCGCGCGTGTGCATGTGTATCTTTAAATTTCCATGACAGCATCTCAGGCTATTTGGACCTGCTACCACCCAACCCCCTCCTACTAGTATCTGAACTACCCTCTCCCCAATTGATAGAAATTCAGCTTTTGGATTCTTTCTAAAGCAGCTTTGCAAAAGTAGCTGTTCCTATATTCTGACCCATTTTTCCTCTTTTCTTTTCATTCTAATTCCTTCATCTTCTAACATCACCAAGGTTTAGTCAAGATAATATAAAACATTTATTTATAGTCTGGCCCATTCTGTTCTCTTAAAGTCTCGTATTGCCTAAAAAACCTAAATGATGCAATGAGAGAAAATCTTGCTTCTGAATGGTGATCTGAGATTCACTGCTAACATGCCTGGTTGATGAACTTACCAAGGACAGCCTGTGGAGAACCCATAGGTCAGGGAGAACTGCTCCTTCGGAACTCCTCGCTGCAGTCAAAACAGAAACTCCAACTCCTAGAATCAGGATGGGTAGGGGCAGCCATCCGACTCAGCGGGATGAGTTCCAAGAGAACTAATCAGAGGGAATTTTGGGGGTTGGGCCAAATGGGGGCTTTCCAGGAGCCCTTTTGGGAAGAAAACATAGCAGTCTGTCAAGATAGTCAGCAAATACAGAGACCCAAGGTCAATGCTGACAGAAGAGATTGCAAGGAGTCAGGCTGATTAGCAGTAACTATCCTAGAACTAGGTAGGTTTGAACAATGCTGTGTTCAAACTGACTTAAATAGAGAGGATTTTTAAACATGTTGTCTTGGGCAATATAGCTGGCTTGACTGAAGCCCAGTCACTGCATGAATGTTTTTTAACAGATTTAATCCTGAATTAATGTTAACTGACAAAGAAAATTCAGATGAAAGATTCTCCTTCATGTCTTTACAGGCTTGGTAGGAAGAGGATGGACCAGGAGACCTTGGAAGCTTCAGATCCCTCCAACTGGAGGACCCTGTCCATCTCTAGCACTTCCATCCCAATTTTTTCAGAGAACCTCCAAGATGCCCATCCTGGTGCCAGTATTATGAATTTAAAGACAAAAAGGGGCTGTTCTTCTCCTAGGGAGCTCCCAGTCTAGAGGGATGGGGTCCTTAGTAGGGAGGACTCTGAGAAGAATCTCTTTTTTGCTGGGAAGGAGGGTGTTGAAACCCTCTGTTACTTCCATGTGATAATTTTCCCTTCTCCTGGGAAACATATGAGATTAACACACCATGACGATTGTTTATTGTCCTTAAGCAGTGAATAAGCAATTTCTGCAACTAGGTCAGAGAGCATGTAATGTCTGTAATGCCCTGTATTTTTGGGAATACATCCTCTTTTTCAAAATATATTTTTACAAATAGATTAGGGAAAAGCTGCTGCCCAGTGTCCAACATGAGGGAATTGAAGTGTGTCCATAATTTTTGTTCCTGTTCTCCTCTCCTCTTGCTTAGAACAGAAGCCCTGTGGGAACTCAGAGCTTTATCTGACATTACCAGGAACTCCTCCATGGTATGTCCTTGAATTCTAAGCCCCAAACTATTTGCATGATTGGAACACCTTATCTTCAGGTAGAGAACTGGAAGCAGTGAAAATAATAACTAGGCGTTGTTTGGCTTTTTCGGAGGGAATAAGAGATGTAATATTCTCTCTGGGGGGCCCTGAAAATTTCATTTCACTGTATTGAAAAAAGAGTAAAGTGCTGTATTAGTTTGCTAGGGCTGCCAAATCAAATTACCATACACCGGATAACTTAAAACAACAGAAGTGTTGTTTTCACAGTAATGGAGTCCACAAGAGGTGTCAGCAGGGCCAGACTCCCTGAGAAGACTCCAGGGAAGGATCATTCCATACATCTCTCCTAACTTCTTATGATCGCCAGAAATACATGGTGTTCCTTGGCTTTTGGATGTATCACTTCAGTCTTTGCCTCTGTCATCATGTGGTGTTGCCGCCTATGCCATTGTCTGTTTGTGTCTAAATTTTCCTCTTTTTATAAGGACACCTGTCACTGGATTATGGGTAACCTGAATCCAATATGACTTTATCTAAACTTTAAATACATGTACAAAGACCCTACTTCCAAATGAGGTCGCATTCATAGGCACTGTGAGTTAAAAATAGAATGTATTTCTTTTGGGGAGACATAATTCTACCCACAACAAGTGCACTGTACACTAGTTAGGGGAAGCAGCCACAGGACAGCTGTTAGGTGTGTGCTCATTCAACATTATTCCAAAAATGTATTTACCCAGTACCAATATTTCCCTTGCATGTGCTGGGCACAGGAGCAGGAAATGTAGCCAGTGATTCTGCAGACACAAGCATGCTTTATGTAGTGGCTGGCTTTTTGTTTGCCTGAGGCAAGTAGCCTTTGTGTACTTCTAGGGCTTGGCACTAGGCAGGTGATCACCTTGGGTGCCTCTTACTGGTCAATGTTTGGTGCCAGAGGAAGCACCTTTCTTTCTTCGTTCATGTCTCTAGAGGCCAGGTAGGGCCCCAGAGCCCACAGTGTGGGGGTTAGATGGCTGGCCTCTCTGTTGCTTTCCACTTTTCTGCTGAGACACAACAGGATCCAAGGGCCAAAGTGACTTGCCTGCCTGTTGGAGAGAGAAGTTGTCTCTGTGTCTGCTCACTTGGAGGGAATTGTTGAAATTGACACTTTGGCCCTGGTTCACTTTTCCAGGAGGAGAATATGCTGTTTTGAATTCATTCCTGTAAGGCTTTTGGCTTGCACAGATGACTGTGATATTGCCCCTACCCACCTGCAGCTCTATAAAGTCAAGGCAAAGAACCTGTGCGTTGGTCACATCATATCAACCTCTAGAGGGAGCTCAAGGCCTTTTTCTATCTCCACAACTACTGCCCAAAGAGGATGCTCTGATAGATTAAGGATTGATTGACAAATACATAAAAGCTGTAGGCTAGGTGGGTGGGAATATTTAGTAGGAAGGAAAAAGGAAAGGTCAGTTTTTTTTTTTTTTTTTTTTTTAGGGGGGTGAGGAGAGGGGGAAGCTAGTGGTTTACTCTTTAGGAGCCCAGTGGGGACAAAAAAAGCTGAGGGGTCTTTCCAGTTTGGTGGGTGGTCTCTAAAAACCTATGGGCAGCATATTGCCCATGAGAGAAGAATATGGGCAGGATAGCTGAGGCCATTTCCCTTCTAGGTTGGTGCTGATGACAGAAAAGGATTTTTTGCTCTGATTTTTTTTTTTTTCTTTTCCTCCCTTTAAGTGGGAAGATCTGAGGACCAGTGCTCTTCAACTAAAGTGATTAAAGGGGCCATTGAAGCTCAAATTTGGGTCCAGTGTAAGAGAAACATAGGGCCAAAGTCCAAATTACTACTAAGTTAGTAGTACTAATGAGAATCCATTGGGCCCGGCTGCCCCTGTGTCACAAATCCTTCCAGAAGTTGAAGGAATTGGTTGGGATTCAGGGTTCTGGCTCCCACCTGCTCATTTAAGACAGAAAACAGAAAGTTTGGACTGCAGAAAAGGGGTAAGTCATTCTTCCACAAAGATCACTGTAGCAGGTGCATGATATTGGATAAGTTAGTTAGCCTCATGGAAACCCAGTTAACTGTAAAATGAAGATAATACCTGATTAAGGACTGTTTTGACATTTATAAGCAAGTTCATCAATATAAAAACAATTAGCATAGTGTATACAGCACATAGTAAGTGTTCAATATTTGGTAGCTACTATGACATATGCAGTTCTGGCTATGAAATGATAATGGCCGGGGGAGGAGTCAAGATGGCGGAGAAGTAGCAGGCTGAGACGACATCGGGTAGCAGGAGATCAGCTAGATAGCTTATCTAACCATTGTGAACACCTATAAATCCAACGGGAAATCGAAGAGAAGAAGAGCAACAATCCCAGAAACAGAAAATCGATCACTTTCTGAAAGGTAGGACCTGCGGAGAAGTGAATCCAAAGCGACGGGAAGATAGACCCCCGGGGGGAGGGGCCGGCACCCGGCAAGCGGCGGAGCGACGGAGCACAAAACCGGGACTTTTAAAAGTCGGCTCCACTGGGAGACATCTCTCCAGAGGCTAAACTGGGGGGAAACCCAGGCGGGGTCAGCATAACCCCAGGACCTGCGGGGTCACAGAAGGACTGGGGGTGTCTGAGTGCCGCAGAGCTCGCAGGTATTAGAGCGGGGAAGCCGGCTATAGCGACAAAGCCGAGGAGTGAGCTCTAAGCCCGGGGTTACCTTCTGCCGGTCGCAGGCTGGGTGGGCTCGGAGCGCGGCCGGAGGCCGCGGAGACAAAAGCGACCCGGCGCTTTTCTCCAGCTCCAACAATTGACTGCTTTCCTCGAGGCGCGACCGCAAGCCAGGGAAGCGGGGCTATTGGGCGCTTTGCTCTGAGAGCGCACTGAGGAGCGGAACCCCAAGCTCTCGGCTCCTCCGGGCCGAGAGATTGGGAGGCCGCCATCTTCATTCCCGTCCTCCGGAACTCTACGGAAAGCGCTCAGGGAACAAAAGCTCCCGAAAGCGAACCCAAGCGGATTACTTAGCCCGGCCCCTGGCAAGGGCGGTGCAATTCCGCCTGCGGCAAAGACACTTGAGAATCACTACAACAGGCCCCTCCCCCAGAAGATCAACAAGAAACCATCCAAAACCAACTTCAGTCACCAAGAACAGCGGAATTCCACAGCAGGAGAAAGCAAATCCTACCTGGACAAAATGACAAGGCGGAAAAACTCACCTCAAAAAAAAGAACAAGAGGCCGTACCGAAGGCTGGAGACCTAATCAATACAGACATAGGTAGCATGACAGATCTAGAGTTCAGAATGACAATTCTCAAGGTTCTAGCCGGGCTCGAAAAAGGCATAGAAGATATTAGAGAAACCCTCTCCGGAGAGATAAAAGCCCTTTCTGGAGAAATAAAAGAACTAAAATCTAACCAAGTTGAAATCAAAAAAGCTATTCATGAGGTGCAATAAAAAATGGAAGCTCTCACTGCCAGGATAAATGAGGCAGAAGAAAGAATTAGTGACATAGAAGACCAAATGACAGAGAATAAAGAAGCTGAGCAAAAGAGAGACAAACAACTACTGGAACACGAGGAGAGGATTCGAGAGATAAGTGACACCATAAGACGACGCAACATTAGAATAATTGGGATTCCAGAAGAAGAAGAAAGAGAGAGGGGAGCAGAAGGTATATTGGAGACAATTATTGGAGAGAATTTCCCTAATATGGCAAAGGGAACAAACATCAAAATCCAGGAGATGCTAAGAACGCCCCTCAAAATCAATAAAAATAGGTCCACACCTCGTCACCTGATAGTAAAATTTACAAGTCTTAGCGACAAAGAGAAAATCCTGAAAGCAGCCCGGGAAAAGAAGTCTGTAACATACAAGGGTAAAAACATTAGATTGGCAGCGGACCTATCCACAGAGACCTGGCAGGCCAGAAAGAACTGGCATGATATATTCAGAGCACTAAATGAGAAAAACATGCAGCCAAGAATACTATATCGGGCTAGGCTATCATTGAAAATAGAAGGAGAGATAAAGAGCTTCCAGGACAAACAAAAGCTGAAAGAATTTGCAAACACCAAACCAGCTCTACAGGAAATATTGAAAGGGGTCCTCTAAGCAAAGAGAGACCCTAAAAGTAGTAGATCAGAAAGAAACAGAAACAATATACAGTAACAATCATCTTACAGGCAATACAATGGCACTAAATTCATATCTCTCAATAGTTACCCTGAATGTTAATGGGCTAAATGCCCCAATCAAAAGACACAGGGTATCAGAATGGATAAAAAAACAAAACCCATCCATATGCTGCCTCCAAGAAACTCATTTTAGACCCGAAGACACCTCCAGATTTAAAGTGAGGGGGTGGAAAACAATGTACCATGCTAATGGACATCAGAAGAAAGCTGGGGTGGCAATCCTTATATCAGATCAATTAGATTTTAAGCCAAAGACTATAATAAGAGATGAGGAAGGACACTATATCATACTCAAAGGGTCTGTCCAACAAGAAGACCTAACAATCTTAAATATCTATGCCCCTAACATGGGAGCAGCCAACTATATAAACCAATTAATAACAAAATCAAAGAAATACATCGACAGTAATACAATAATAGCAGGGGACTTTAACACTCCCCTCACTGAAATGGACAGATCATCTAAGCAAAAGATCAACAAGGAAATAAAGGCCTTAAATGACACACTGGACCAGATGGACATCACAGATATATTCAGAACATTCCATCCCAAAGCAACAGAATATACATTCTTCTCTAGTGCACATGGAACATTCTCCAGAATAGACCACATCCTGGGTCATAAATCAGGTCTCAATCAGTACCAAAAGATCGAGATCATTCCCTGCATATTTTCAGACCACAATGCTCTGAAGCTCGAACTCAATCACAAGAGGAAATTTGGAAAGAACGCAAATACATGGAGACTAAACAGCATCCTTCTAAAAAATGAATGGGTCAACCAGGAAATTAAAGAAGAATTGAAAAAATTCATGGAAACAAATGATAATGAAAACACAACAGTTCAAAATCTGTGGGACACAACAAAGGCAGTCCTGAGAGGAAAATATATAGCGGTGCAAGCCTTTCTCAAGAAACAAGAAAGGTCTCAAATACACAACCTAACCCTACACCTAAAGGAGCTGGAGAGAGAACAACAAAGAAAGCCTAAACCCAGCAGGAGAAGAGAAATCATAAAGATCAGAGCAGAAATCAATGAAATAGAAACTAAAAAAACAATAGAACAAATCAACAAAACTAGGAGCTGGTTCTTTGAAAGAATTAATAAGATTGATAAGCCCCTGGCCAGACTTATCAAAAAGAAAAGAGAAAGGACGCAAATAAATAAAATCATGAATGAAAGAGGAGAGATCACAACCAACACCAAAGAAATACAAACAATTATAAGAACATACTACGAGCAACTCTATGGCAACAAATTTGACAACCTGGAAGAAATGGATACATTTCTAGAGATGTATAAACTACCACAACTGAACCAGGAAGAAATAGATAACCTGAACAGACCCATAACCAGTAAGGAGATTGAAACAGTCATCAAAAATCTCCAAACAAACAAAAGTCCAGGACCAGACGGCTTCCCAGGGGAATTCTACCAAACATTTAAAGAAGAATTAATTCCTATTCTCCTGAAACTGTTCCAAAAAATAGAAATGGAAGGAAAACTTCCAAACTCATTCTATGAGGCCAGCATCACCTTGATCCCAAAACCAGACAAGGATCCCACCAAAAAAGAGAATTACAGACCAATATCCTTGATGAACACAGATGCGAAAATTCTCACCAAAATACTGGCCAATAGGATCCAGCAGTACATTAAAAGGATTATTCACCACGACCAAGTGGGATTTATTCCAGGGCTGCAAGGTTGGTTCAACATCCGCAAATCCATCAATGTGATACAATACATTAATAAAAGAAAGAGTAAGAACCATATGATACTCTCAATAGATGCTGAAAAAGCGTTTGACAAAGTGCAGCATCCCTTCCTGATTAAAACTCTTCAAAGTGTAGGGATAGAAGGCACATACCTCAACATTATCAAAGCCATCTATGAAAAACCCACCGCAAATATCATTCTCAATGGAGAAAAACTGAAAGCTTTTCCGCTAAGGTCAGGAACACGGCAGGGATGTCCGTTATCACCACTGCTGTTCAATATAGTACTAGAAGTCCTAGCCTCAGCAATCGGACAACAAAAAGAAATTAAAGGCATCCAAATCGGCAAAGAAGAAGTCAAACTATCACTCTTTGCAGATGATATGATACTATATGTGGAAAACCCAAAAGGCTCCACTCCAAAACTGCTAGAACTTATACAGGAATTCAGTAAAGTGTCAGGATATAAAGTCAATGCACAGAAATCAGTCGCATTTCTTTACACTAACAACAAGACAGAAGAAAGAGAAATTGAGGAGTCAGTCCCATTTACAATCGTACCCAAAACCATAAGATACCTAGGAATAAATCTAACCAAAGAGGCAAAGAATTTATACTCAGAAAACTATAAAGTACTCATGAAAGAAATTGAGGAAGACACAAAGAAATGGAAAAATATTCCATGCTCATGGATTGGAAGAACAAATATTGTGAAAATGTCTATTTTACCTAAAGCAATCTACACATTTAATGCAATCCCTATCAAAATCCCATCCATTTTTTTTAAAGAAATAGAACAAATAATCCTAAAATTTATATGGAACCAGAAAAGACCTCGAATAGCCAAAGGAATATTGAAAAAGAAAGCCAAAGTCGGTGGTATCACAATTCCAGACTTCAAGCTCTATTACAAAGCTGTCATCATCAAGACAGTATGGTACTGGCACAAAAACAGACATATAGACCAATGGAACAGAATAGAGAGCCCAGAAATAGACCCTCAACTCTATGGTCAACTAATCTTCGACAAAGCAGGAAAGAATATCCAATGGAAAAAAGACAGCCTCTTCAACAAATGGTGCTGGGAAAATTGAACAGCCACATGCAGAAAAATGAAATTGGACTATTTCCTTACACCACACACGAAAATAGACTCAAAGTGGATGAAGGACCTCAATGTGCGAAAGGAATCTATCAAAATCCTTGAGGAGAATGCAGGCAGCAACCTCTTTGACCTCCACCGCAGCAACTTCTTCCTAGGAACATCGCCAAAGGCGACAGAAGCAAGGGCAAAAATGAACTATTGGGATTTCATCAAGATCAAAAGCTTTTGCACAGCAAAGGAAACAGTTAACAAAACCAAAAGACAACTGACAGAATGGGAGAAGATATTTGCAAACGACATATCAGATAAAGGGCTCGTATCCAAAATCTATAAAGAGCTTATCAAACTCAATACCCAAAGAACAAATAATCCAGTCAAGAAATGGGCAGAGGACATGAACAGACATTTCTGCAAGGAAGACTTCCAGATGGCCAACAGACACATGAAAAAATGCTCCACATCACTCGGCATCAGGGAAATACAAATCAAAACCACAATGAGATACCACCTCACACCAGTCAGAATGGCTAAAATTAACAAGTCAAGAAATGACAGATGCTGGCGAGGATGCGGAGAGAGGGGAACCCTCCTACACTGTTGGTGGGAATGCAAGCTGGTGCAACCACTCTGGAAAACAGTGTGGAGGTTCCTCAAAAAACTGAAAATAGAGCTACCCTACGACCCAGCAATTGCACTCCTGGGTATATATCCTAAAGATACAAACGTGGTGCTCCGAAGGGGCACGTGCACCCGAATGTTTATAGCAGCAATGTCCACAATAGCCAAACTGTGGAAAGCGCCTAGATGTCCATCAACAGATGAATGGATAAAGAAGAAGTGGTATATATACACAATGGAATACTATTCAGCCATCAAAAGACATGAAATCTTGCCATTTGCGACGACGTGGATGGAACTAGAGGGTATCATGCTTAGCGAAATAAGTCAATCGGAGAAATATAACTATCATATGATCTCTTTGATATGAGGAAGTGGAGATGCAAGGTGGGGGGGTTTGGGGGGAGGTAGGAAAAGAAAAAATGAAAAGATGGGATTGGGAGGGAGACAAACCATAAAAGACTCAATCTCAAGAAACAGACTGAGGGTTGCGGGGGGGAAGGGGGATGGGAGAGGGTGGTGGGGAAATGGACATTGGGGAGGGTATGTGCTATGATGAGTGCTGTGAAATGTGTAAACCAGACGATTCACAGACCTGTACCCCTGGGGATAAAAATACATTATATGTTTATTAAAATAAAAAAATTAAAAAAAATGATAATGGCCACTACTAATGAACACTAGGAAACAGGCAGTGCTAAATGCTTTTGTGTTTTCTCATTCAACTACCTCAGCAGCTCCATTAGGTATGTTGTTATCACCCCCACTCTCCCAATGATGAAATCAAAGCTTAGAGAGTTTAAGAAACTTGCCCAGGGTCACACAGCTAGCAACTGTCAGTGCTAGGATTTGAATGCAGATGATCTTGAATCAGTGAATAGCCAATCCTAAACCCTTGTGATTTTGCTCTACATGGTATTGCATTAAGAGCAGATCTGGGTGGGGGACAGCCAGCCTCAGCTTCTCACAGGGATTTGTGCTGCTGAAGTAGGCACTAGCTGTGAAATAACCTTCTCCTCCTTGAATTTGAGGAAGCTGATGTATCTGAGTGCCACTTTTTAATCAAGGAGACCATCCATCTCCTGTTGTCATTTGATTTTTTTTGAACAACAGCCACAAATCTCCAGGCAACACAGACATGACGCAGACAAAATGAAACCTGAGGAAGTCGTATCTTTCTCTCATTAATGGGAGAGGAGAAAACACACAGCCTTTGCCTTGAGTGTTTTGGGGAAGTATTATTTTTAGAAAAGAACATTTTGTGATTTTGTTGTTTGATTTCTCAGAAGGCTTTCTTTTTTAATTTTTTCAGTAAGTTGCTGATTCAAAAAGGAAAAGTAGATTGAGCAATAACAATCAATCAGTAAAAGTAGATGAGCTCCTCTATGTGCAAGGCTTGGAAACAAAGAGGCTGTAAGGCTTTCCCCCTGCTCTTTAGATGATTAGAACTTACTAAGAAAGATTGTATTGCTATATATGCATAGAAAATAAGGCAATCCTCATCTGCTGTAGTTAAGAAGAGATAGAATAACTGGAGGAGGGAAAACTGTACATTCCTGAGGAATGGATGAAGTTGTTCATTCATTTGTTCACTCAATGAGTTTCTATTGAACACTTTTTTGTATGCAGCAGGCACTGGGAAAAGAGAGCTCCATAAAACCTTGATGCTACCCTTGAGAAGTTTGTGGTCCACTGGAAGACACAAAGTTAGAATTATAAACCAACAAGTGCCATGAAGTAATAGAAATTTGTACAAGTAACATGGGGCCACAGTAGAAAAGGTAGTCAAATCTATCTAGAGGAGAGAGGTAAACAACGTGTGTTGGAGAGGATGTGGAGAAAGGGGAACCCTCTTACACTGTTGGTGGGAATGCAAACTGGTGCAGCCACTTTGGAGAACAGTGTGGAGATTCCTCAGGAAATTAAAAATAGAGCTTCCCTATGACCCTGCAATTGCACTGCTGGGTATTTACCCCAAAGATACAGATGTAGTGAAAAGAAGGGCCATCTGTACCCCAATGTTTATAGCAGCAATGGCCACGGTCGCCAAACTGTGGAAAGAACCAAGATGCCCTTCAACGGATGAATGGATAAGGAAGATGTGGTCCATATACACTATGGAGTATTATGCCTCCATCAGAAAGGACGAATACCCAACTTTTGTAGCAACATGGACAGGACTGGAAGAGATTATGCTGAGTGAAATAAGTCAAACAGAGAAAGTCAAGTATCATATGGTTTCACTTATTGGTGGAGCATAACAAATAATATAGAGGACAAGGGTAGATGGAGAGGAGAAGGGAGTTGAGGGAAATTGGAAGGGGAGGTGAACCATGAGAGACTATGGACTCTGAAAAACAACCTGAGGGTTTTGAAGGGGCGGGGTGGGAGGGTGGGGGAACCAGGTGGTGGGTATTAGGGAGGGCACAGATTGCATGGAGCACTGGGTGTGGTGAAAAAACAATGAATACTGTTACGCTGAAAATAAATAAAAAATTAAAAAAAAAAAAAAAAAAAAAAAAAAAGACTTCATGGAAGATAGGATACTTAAGATGGGTTTTGAAGGATGGGGACTAGGGGACTAACTGACTAGAAGAAAAGTAAGGAAAGGTAGTCTAGGCAAAAGAAGCAATACATGCAAAGATTTGTGAGCTAGTGCTGCATGGGTGAGGCTATGTTTATAGATGGGAATGGTAAGAACTTTGGATGGAGTGGGGAGATGAAGCTAGAGATATGGGAAGTCATGCTCACATCTGGAAGCAATGGGGAATCTTTAAAGGACTTGAAGAAATGGGATAACTTGGTAAAATCTTAATTTTGTTTTAAAAACATGAATCACAGAGTTTATTTGAGGTACAATTAAAGTCAGTGCAATAAATATTATTATAGACCGTGTCTTCCTTCAAATAATCTGTTGAATTCCTACCTGCCACTGTGTTGGTATTAGGAGGTGAGGCTTTTGGGAGATAATTAGGTCATGAGGGTGGGGTCCTCAGAGATGGGATTAATGTCCCTGTGCAAGAAACTCCAGTGAGATCTCTTGTCTTCTTCTGTCATGTGAGGCCACAGCAAGAAGACCACCATCTGTGAACCAGGCAGTGAACTCTCACTAGACACTGCATCTGCCCTGATCTAGGACTTCCCATCCTTCAGACTGTGAGAAATAAATGTGTGTTGTTTAAGTCACTCGGTCTATGGTATTTTTATTATGGCAGCCCACGTTGACTAAGACAAGTAAGTGTATTGGGAGTAGTTAAGTTTTCTATAGGAATTCAATGGAAAACCTCTTTATCCAGACTGGACCTGTCTCTAGAAAACTTCTTGAAAAAAGAGATACCAGTGGAAATTAGCACAATGGAAGTGGGAGTGAGTTAGAGAAAGACAGTTTTCCTGAAGGAGGGGGGAAGTTTGGGCATAGCAAACTGCTCATGTGGCTGGAAGATCATTTGGGTAGAAGATCAGGTGAGATGTGTATGGAGTGGGAAAGGGGGCTGGACAGGAATGAGTGCAGCTGCCTGGAAAGTCATCCTCAGCAGACTCTGGGAAGGACTGTAAGCAGGGTGTGATCAGATTGCATTTTAGAAAGAAGAGTTTTGCTGTTAGTTAGGGAGTGCATGGTAGGGATGCAAATGAGGAGGAAGAGGGACCTATTTGGTTGAGGAGAGAGATGATGGTGGCCTAGATCCAGGTGCTTGCAGTAGAAATCAAAGAAAAGTACATTAAAAGAATAAATACTTAGGAGGTAAAAAGGATAGAAGTTGGTGATTGTTTAAGTAGCTTGGAATGCTGAAGGGAGGTAGAAGATCAGGGAAGAAGAATTCATGGAGTCTGGGGGAATAATGGGCATATTCAAAGAGATGTGGGACACAGAAGGAGGTGCTTCCTAGGGGTAGACTAGACAGGGATTATGGGAGACAGGGATTCGGCATGTGTTGTCTGGGGTATGTAGGCTGAGTGAGCAAGGAAGGAGGAATTGTTATCTCAACTGAACAAACATGAATTGAGCTGCTACTGTGCCTCAGGATCTGGACTACATGGTGGGCCTGTGAACCCTGTCAAAAGTATATTCTCAAGAAACTCTACAGCCTAGTGAGAGACAAAGGTAGGCATTTGGATTATTTCTTTCTTTCTTTTTCTTTAGAGCAGGGAGAGGTGCAGAGGGAGAGGGAGAGAGAGAATTTTTTTTTTAAGATTTTATTTATTTATTTGACAGAGATCACAAGTAGGCAGAGAGGTAGGCAGAGGGGTGTGGGAGCAATCTCCCTGCTAAGCAGGGAGCCCAATGCGGGGCTCGATCCCAGGACCCTGAGATCATGACCTGAGCTGAAGGCAGAGGCTTTAACCCACTGAGCCACCCAGGCACCCAGTGCAGAGGGAGAGGGAGAGAGAGAATCTTAAGCAGGCTCTGCACCCAGCCCCCCGACGTGGGGCTAAATCTCATAACCTTGATATCATGACCTGAGGCAAAATCAAGAGTTGGACACTTAACCAACTGAGCCACCCAGGTGCCCCTGGTTGATTTCAATATAATGTTTCAGTGTATTGATAGACCTATGTACAGAATTGGGCAAATGTTGACAAGGACATATTCAATGCAAGAATTGTGCTTGTGCTGTGGACATGGCAGTGAGTGAATCTAAAAAGAGCCTTTCCTTCAAGAAGATAGCATTTTAGTGATGAAACTCAATGTGCAGCCTAAGAGAGTTTCAGTTTATGGTGGGTCCCCAAGCCAAAATTGTTGGCCAGAGGATTCCCATGTCCCCAGGAACAGATTGCCTTAGTATCTTATCACTTAGGCATTGGCCAGGAGCAGCCCATGGGAAGTGTGGCCTCAGAGCATGTATATGGGTGGATTTCAGAGAGTAACAACAGAGGTCCTTACACAATTGTACGCTAGCATTAGAACAAAGAAAAGAGTGACAGGAGCCATAGACAGAATAATAATCCCGGGTTTTGTAAATAATTTAAAATAGTTTTTATTTTATTCTAACTGCAGAGGAAAGACAGTGGAGAATTTAAGTTGGGCAGTGATATGATTTGACGTATTTGAGGAAGACCACTCTAGCTGCTATATTGGGCATGGCTTATAGGTTTTCAAGAGTGGAAATTGATTAGATGGTGATAGATGATGATTTATAGAGTCAAGGTGCATTGATCTAATCTGAAGTTGCCAGGGGGTGCTGGTATTGTGCAAAAGGCTTCATGAGGGAGAGGTAATCTGAGCTGAGTCTTACAGGGGTGGGTTTGTAAAGCAAGTTGCAGAAAGGAGGTGACATTTAAGATGAACTTCACTGGCTCTCTGAAGGGAGGAGCAACCTCATAGAACTTTTCAAAATCACTTCACTAAAACACAGAGCCAAAGCAGTCTTTAATTTAATGCCTTTTATAGGACAGAATACAGTTTAGGAGTAACCAAGGACATTCACAGGTGAAAAGTACTTAAATCAGAGAGACAGCGTAGTTAGGGAAAGGAGACCAACCATTTCTCTTTTTATGGCAGAGAACATTAACTGAATATCTCAGAGGCTAAAGCAAAGAAAGAAAGAGAACCCTAGTCTTCTTCCTCAGCCTAGCTCTGAATCCAAACTGGAGATGCTGTGTGCCATTTTGAAGTTGGAGGGCTCCCAGGAAGTTGGTTTTAAATGGTATTGGAGGCTTGTTTTATAGAATTCATTCCTTGCTACTTGTTTCCATGTTTTGTTTGTTTGTTTTTGTTTCTGTTTTTCATAAAACCCACACCTACAATGACAACAATCTCACAGGTCTATATCACAAACCAGAGTCAAAATACCCAGTCACATTGTTTCATTGACCACTTAGTGGCTTTCTTCTAGAGTCTATATCCTTATTTATTTATTTGACACACAGAGAGAGAGAGAGAGAGAGCGCTCCACAAGTAGGGGGAGGGGTAGAAAGAAGGAGAATCCCAAGATGACACCCTGCTAAGTTCAGAGCCCAAAATGGGGCTCCATCTCATGAGATTATCACCTAAGCCAAAATCAAGAGTTGGATGCTCAACTGACTGAGCCACCCAGGCACCTCTAAATTCTACATTCTGATGTCAGTCATCTCTTTCCCTTTTTTTTTCTTTCTTCACTGGCCCTGCCTTAGGTTTATACTTTTGCAATAGATCCCTAACTGTTCTCCCTGCCTCCAAACTCTTACTGTGCATACAGGTCAAGTGACAAAATGATGGCTTATTGGGTAAAAGCAGACCGCTGGTGCATTTTCTTTTTCTTTTTTTGTCCAAAACACTTTTTGGAGTAAGATGTTGAAATAGAAAAATCAGATGATTTTACATAAAAATACACATTGTCAGTTTCTTTTGAAAATTCAAATGAACTGGACTACACTGGTTCATACAGAGTAACAGGCAGGTGAAGCCCATTTCTTTTCGATCAGGGATCAGACTTCTCTCCAGTTTGTCATTGCTTCTCCTCACTGAAGTTTTACACTTTTCATTTTTGTTACCTGCCAGAACCTGGGGTGTATTTGAATCCCAAACACAAATCTGATCATGTCACACTCTTATTTTAAGAACCTGCCCCTGTTTGTCTGTGTGATTGAGTTCAAACTCTTCACCCTAGTGTAGAAAGTCCTTCTTCACCTGGTCTCAATCTCTCTGTGGATCTCCTTTCTGCCTTGTGTCCTTCCCAGAAGCCATGCTGAAAGGCTGTGCCATACCATAAACCTATGTCTTCTGTCCACTGTGATTCCCTCATTTCAGCTAGGATTCCATTTCTTTTCTTCTCTAGCTGGTGGACATTTATTCTTTAGCCTCAGTTGAGATATAAATTGTCCTCTAACTTCTGCTCTCTTGTTACTTGGTTCTTCTCCACTCTCTTAGCATCTCAGGCATACATCTGTTAGGATGCTTTGCCAGTAGTGTCTGGTCAATCTGTCTCCTCCAGACTACACAAACTTCACGGTTCTGAGCCATCTTTTCTTCTGGAGGCCTAGTGTAGAATAGGTACATGGTGTTCAAAGAATAAATGTATCAAGTTGGGAAAATTTGATCTTCCATTTTCTTACTTGTAAAAGGACACCTACTGTTTCCATATCGGGATTATTGTGGGAACCAAACGACATAATGTCCTTCATACAAGTATTTGGAAACTGCAAAGAAATACATAAGAATGAATGAAATTAGTATAGAAAATGATATAGTCCCAACCTGTTTAAATTACTTGTCTAATATGTGAAGAGAACAATGACCTAGAAGGTTGGAGGCCTGGATTATAGTTCCCACTTCCTTGCCAATTAGTGGGGTGACTTAGAGCAAGTACTTTTGCTGCTAGGAACCTTGGTTTCCAAAGCTCTGTTTTGAAAATTTTAATATAATTGTTCTTTTTTCTAATATACTTGTTCTTTTTCCTCAGTTTTCCTAGAATAAGACATTTTTTTGTTCTTAAAAACTTTCATTCTTACTCATTTGATATGGTGTATTAATCATAATAAAATAATGCATATGCAGTAATTAGTTTTTTCATTAAATATACAAATCAATGACAATAGCTATTGTGTGGAACTGATTACTAACATTTTCCTAACCTAGAATTGCTTTCATTATTTAATCAACATTAACAAATGAAAGTTTTAGAGCTCAGATTTAAATGTCTCAGCAGCTATATTAGGGTGTTTCACTTGGCCCATGGAGTCTCTAGCTCTATATTTGCAAGGCAATGTCGGACTTCTTCCCATGGTGCTCTAAAGTCACAAATGTGATCGATGCTTTTGGGGAGAGGAGTCAGAAGCAGAGGGAGAGTGGAGGAAATGAGGAATATACTTGGAGGGGGAAAAAAAAAAGCTCATCCTTTCCTTATTTTCTAAATTGCAGCTTATAAAGTTGATTCACTGACTGCTGGTTTAAGATGGTGTCTGCTAACAGCGCCTGGTACAGCTTCCCTGTAATGTGCAGTAAAATACCCAAGAAGGCTTAAAAGATGATATAAACTCAAAATACAGCCATAAACTTGGACTGACAATCAACTAAAGCCTGGATCTAGGAGGATTTTTTTTTCTCCCAACTTTAAGGTCAATGAACGTGAAGAGAAGAGCATCGTTGCTTGGCTTGTGTATACTCTTTAGGGATTTTTCAGTAGGAAAGAGGTAGGAAAGGTCATTATTCTTCTTTCATTGTCTACATTCTGGGATAATGTATGCCTGAAAGGCTCCCCAGGTGGAAAGTCTTGTCTACCCAGAACCCTAGAATGTGACCTTATTTAGAAATAGGGTCTCTGCAGATATAATTAAGTAAGGATCGAGATGAGATCATACTGGATTCAGGTAGGTTTTAAATCTGATTAGAGTATTCTTAGAAGGGACATAATAGGGCATACTGAGAAAATATCACCACATGAAGAATGAGAGAGAGATCAGAGTAATGTGGGCACAAGCTAAGAATGCAAGGAGCCCCCAGAAGCTGAAAGTGGCATGGAAAGTCTCATTTTGATTTTGGACTTCTGATCTTCACAGCTGTGAGAGAATAAATTTCTATTGTTTTAAGCTACTTCACTTTTTTCTTTTCACTTGTGACAATTTGTTATGGCAGGTCTAGGAAACAAATATAGCGGGAATTTTGAGTTTTAGGGTTGAAAAATTAAACACCGATTTTTGCTGATCCCCATACACCTTCCCCTCTGGCAACCACCAGTTTGTTCTCCATATTTTTTAGTGAAATAAATAAGTCATGGGGATTAGAGTATGGCATATAGAATATAGTCAATATTTTTTAGTCCATATTTTTAGTGAAATAAATAAGTCATGGGGATTAGAGTATGGCATATAGAATATAGTCAATAATATTTTTATACACTTATGGTGAATATTTTGTGATGTATACAGTTGCTGAATCACTATGATGTACCCAAAACTAATTTAATATTATAAGTCAGCTTCAATTAAAAAGAAATCAAACACCTAAGGTAACAAAAATGAGTGAGTTGTCCAGGAACAAGACTGAGTCAAACTAGCAAAGATACACCTTATGTAAAGACAACAAATTGTCTTGCAAGAACAAAGACACAGAATTGCCAAATCTTTCCACAATTCAAGAGAAACTGGAAATCTGGATTTTATTTCTGTTTATCTATCTATTATTCATCTATCTATCTATCTATCACCTACCTATCATCTACCTATCTATCATCTATCTATCTATATCTATTTAGTATTGCACCAATTTTATTTTAAAAATGCATCTGAGTGTGGGCAGCCAGCTCGTCACTTCCTATCTGTTCTTCAGAGCCACCCTTATGCTGTGTGGCTCTTCTATTTTATGAGGCAAATTCTGGTCTCTCTCCTTTCTTATAATTTAGTTACTACTTCAGATATGGTTATTCTTGAAAATCAGTTGAACAGCATCTGGAGTTTAGAAGGAGGGCTTCAATGGCAGTAATGCATAGCATCTTGAGGTGGAAAAAATAAAATCTCTTCACCTTTGCTAGGGGGAAGAAATATAGGAAGTCCCAGGTAGTAGTACATGTAGGGGACTGATGGTTATTTTCATATTCAACAACCGTTCATGTCAGCAGAAATCCAGAAACAACTGGGGAAGAATTCCATGTCAGTCTATTAGAGTCACAGTTAATATAGTCTATTGCAATGTTGAACTTATCTAGGAGCTGTGAACATTCAACTGGTGTGAAGTTATACCTTACAAAAGAGGAATTGGCCAGAAGGAAGTTGAGGTCAAGAAACATTCATACTGGAGAGACAAGATGGCGGGGAAGTAGGAGGAGGCGCCTTTTCAACCTGCACCCTAAAGTGAGCTGATTACCTACCAAAGAACTCCGATCACCCATGAAATCAGCCTGAGATCAGAATTATACACGTCTGGATCTCTACGGGGGCCAGAAGACGCCAGTGGGCAGGTAAAGTGGAGTGGGAACGTCGGACTGATATCGGAAGATAAACAAAAGGGGGAGGGAGCCACCAGAGGCGACCGACTGGAAAATAATACCCCAATACGAGAGTGCCCGGCATCTGGGGACCAGCATTAACTTGGAGTCTTGTTGAAAGCACTCAAAAGAGCAAAGACTCGCGCAGGGAAATTGTGGGAATCGGGGCGGATAGGGATAGGGGCTTAAGTCCCCAGACCCAGGGCAGCATCCCCTGGCGCTGAGCCGGAGAGTGCGGCGGAGAAACCTGGTCTTTGTCCCGGAGCCGCCAGTGCGCCCGAGAACGGGTGGAGTCCGGCTCCCGTGAGGGACTGGGAGCCACACCAGACGGCAGAACGCGCACCTTACTGGAGATGCGTGCGTGCCTCAACCTCCCCTGAGAGAGGTGCACGAACGCCCAGCCTGGTGTTCTGGGACCCACGCGGTGATAGACCCACGCGGCGATAGAGCCGATAGAGCTGGAGGCGCCGCGCCCCAAAAAATCCCCTGGGAGAGGTGCTCGCAAGCCCTGAGCTCTCAGCCCCAGCCAGCGGGAAAATCTCAGTGTGCGATTGCTGCTTGGAACCTCTCTGGCGGTCTGGAGCTGCCCAGACAGCCACAGCTGCCTTGGTTTTGCGTACAAGCAGGAGATCCTGCGTCCCCAGGGACCGCGACTCAGAACCTGCTCTGCCAGCGGCCCAGCGGCTGCAGCACCTGCAGGGGAGCAGACTGAGGCTTCTCTCTGAGAGGGAGGTTGGGGTGCAGTTTTCTTTCCTCTAAACCTCCCAAAACCATCAAAAGCTGTCAAGGCGAGAGAAAAGAAGTGAACAAACATAAAAACCTCCAGAGAACAAAAACCTGAAAAAAACGTTTTTCTCAGAGCCCACCCCCTTGAGGGGGTCGGGAGGACTTAACTCAGGGAACATCATTGACTGAAAACCCACGTGGCAGCCCCCTCCCCCAGAAAACAAATCAGGAAAAAAAAAAAAAAAAAAAAAGACTACAAGAGAACAACCACCACTACTTCATAGATACAACTTTTATTTTTAATTCTTTCCCACTATTCTGGTTCATTTTTTTTTCTTTTTTTATATAGATAATTTTTTAACCTATTTACCATCACAGTGAGATGTCCAGTACATCAAATTCCATGATAAACTTCTAACCTGAATTTTTTTGATACATACACATGTGTTTTTCTTTTGCTTTTCTATTTTCTTAATTTTTAAAAAATTTTTTAATTTAGTTTAGTCCAGTTTATTCCTTTTTTATTTTTATTTTCTAATAGTCATATAGAGTTAAACTTCAAGGTAACCCCCTTTCTCCAAGCAATGCTACCCCTATAGGTGAACCAATTTTTAATCCCCCTTTTTCTTAGGAAAGTTGAGTCCTTTAACAAAGATATCAAGATACATCCAGGAAGAATCAAAATAACCTTCCTCGCCCACACCGAGAATCTATAACCATGCTCCCATCTTTTTCTTCAGCCAGTGTCTCTGTGTATTTATGTTTGTCTGGATAGTATATAAATCTTATACTTGGGGTTCTTCTTGACGAGGCTCCTCCTTTTTTTTGCTTATATATATATATATTTTCTCTCGTCATATACTTTTATCAGTCTTTTTGTTTGTCTGTTTTTGTTTGTATACGTCATAAACCTTACCCTGGGGCCCATTTGGGCTGAACCTTCACTTTTATCTTCCCTTTTTTTCCTGTCTCTCTCTCTCCCTCTTTTTTCTTTTTCTTTTCTTTTTTCTCTCATTTGGGTGGGGAATCCTGAGTGCTCAGAAGCGTTCCAGGGTGCACCTTGACTGCACCACGGTCAATACACCCAGCTACATCTGTCCAGTCATCTCTCACCAAAATGACTAGGAGGAGGAATCCCCAACAGAAGAAAAATACAGAGGATGGGCCTTCTGCAACAGAGCTAACGGCTATCAACATAGACAATATGTCAGAAAGAGAATTCAGGCTAACAATTATCCAGGCAATAGCTAGGTTGGAGAAAGCTATGGATGACCAAACAGAATTGATTAGGGCAGAATTGAAAGCGACCAGAGAGGAGGTTCATAATGTTAGGGCAGAGCTGAAGGCCACCAGGGATGAGGTTCACAACGCTCTCAATGAGTTCCAATCTAATCTAAATTCTCTAAAAGCTAGGGTAACTGAGACAGAAGATAGAATTAGTGATCTGGAGGACAAACAAATAGAGAGAAAGGATCAGGAGGAAGCCTGGAACAAACAGCTTAGAAGCCACGAAAACAGAATCAGGGAAATAAATGATGCCATGAAACGTTCCAACGTCAGAATTATTGGAATCCCTGAAGGGGAGGAGAAAGAAAGAAGTCTAGAAGATATAGTGGAACAAATTTTTCATGAAAATTTTCCCAACCTTGCGAATGGAACAAGTGTTCATGTACTAGAAGTAGAAAGGTCCCCCCCCAAGATTATAAATTCAAAAAAAACATCCAGGCACCTCATAGTAAAATTGAGGAATCATAATTGTAGATACAATCTCTTGAAAGCCGCTAGGACAAAGAACCTCCTTACATACAGAGGAAAGCCCATCAGAATAACGTCAGACCTGTCCACAGAGACCTGGCAAGCCAGAAAGGGCTGGCAAGATATATTCAGGGCACTAAATGAGAAGAACATGCAGCCAAGAATACTTTATCCAGCAAGACTGACATTCAAAATGGATGGAGAGATAAAGAGTTTCCAAGACCGGCAAGGCTTGAAAGACTATGCAACCACCAAGCCGACACTGCAGGAAATATTAAAGGGGGTTCTATAAAAGAGGAAAAATCCTAAGAATAGCATTGAACAGAAATATAGAGACAATCGACAGAAAGAAAGACTTCAAAGATAACACAATGTCAATAAAAACGTATCTCTCAATAATCACTCTCAATGTGAATGGCCTAAATGCACCCATAAAACGACACAGGGTTGCAGATTGGATAAAACGACAGGACCCATCCATATGTTGTCTACAAGAGACCCATTTTGAACCTAAAGATACACCCAGACTGAAAGTGAAGGGATGGAGAAGCATCTTTCACGCCAATGGGCCTCAAAAGAAGGCTGGGGTAGCGATTCTCATATCAGATAAATTAGATTTTAAACTAAAGACGGTAGTCAGGGATACAGAAGGACACTACATCATTCTTAAAGGGACTATCCACCAAGATGATCTAACAATTGTAAATATCTATGCCCCCAATATGGGAGCAGCCAATTACATAAGAAAACTATTAATCAAGATAAAGAGTCATATTGATATGAATACATTAATAGTAGGAGATCTTAACACGCCTCTCTCAGAAATAGACAGATCATCGAAGCAGAAAATCAATAAAGAAATAAGAGCATTGAATGACACATTGGACCAGATGGACCTCATAGATATATACAGAACATTCCACCCTAAAACAACAGAATACTCATTCTTCTCAAGTGCACATGGAACCTTCTCCAGAATAGACCACATACTGGGTCACAAATCAGGGCTCAACCGATACCAAAAGACTGAGATGATTCCCTGCATATTCTCAGATCACAATGCTTTGAAACTGGAGCTCAATCACAAGGAAAAGTTCAGAAGGAACTCAAATACCTGGAAGCTAAAGACCACCTTGCTTAAGAATGCTTGGATCAACCAGGAGATCAAAGAAGAACTTAAACAATTTATGGAAACCAATGAGAACGAAGACACTTCACTCCAAAACCTATGGGATACAGCAAAGGCGGTCCTAAGGGGGAAATTCATAGCCATCCAAGCCTCCCTCAAAAAAATTGAAAAATCCAGAATACACCAGCTGTCTCTACACCTTAAAGAACTGGAGAATCAACAACAAATCAAACCAACTCCACACGTAAGAAGGGAAATAATCAAGATTAGAGCAGAGATCAACGAGGTAGAAACCAGAGATACAGTAGAACGTATCAACGAAACTAGAAGCTGGTTTTTTGAAAGAATCAATAAGATCGATAAACCATTGGCCACACTAATCCAAAAGAAAAGAGAGAAAGCCCAAATTAATAAAATTATGAATGAAAAGGGAGAGATCACAACTAACACCAAGGAAGTAGAAACAATCATCAGAAGCTATTATCAACAGTTATATGCCAATAAGCTAAGCAACCTAGATGAAATGGATGCATTCCTGGAAAACTATAAACTCCCAAAATTGAACCAGGAAGAAATTGACAACCTGAATAGACCGATATCTAGTAACGAGATTGAAGCAGTGATCAAAAACCTCCCAAAAAACAAGAGCCCAGGACCTGACGGATTCCCTGGGGAATTCTATCAAACTTTCAAAGAAGAAATAATACCTATTCTCCTGAAGCTGTTTCAAAAAATTGAAGCAGAAGGAAAACTTCCAGACTCTTTTTATGAAGCCACCATCACCCTGATCCCCAAACCAGGCAAAGACCCTACCAAAAAGGAGAATTTCAGACCGATATCACTGATGAATATGGATGCTAAGATTCTCAACAAGATCCTAGCAAACAGGATCCAACAGCACATTAAAAAGATTATCCACCATGACCAGGTAGGATTCATCCCTGGGTTACAAGGATGGTTCAACATTCGCAAATCAATCAATGTGATAGAACAAATCAATAAGAGAAGAGAGAAGAACCACATGATCCTCTCCATTGATGCAGAAAAAGCTTTTGACAAAATCCAGCATCCGTTCCTGATTAAAACGCTTCAAAGTATAGGGATAGAGGGAACATTCCTGAACTTCATCAAATCTATCTATGAAAAACCCACAGCAAATATCATCCTCAATGGGAAAAAGCTTGCAGCCTTCCCATTGAGATCAGGAACACGACAAGGATGCCCACTCTCACCACTCTTGTTCAACATAGTATTAGAAGTCCTAGCAACAGCAATCAGACAACAAAGAGAAATAAAAGGTATCCAAATTGGCAAGGAAGAAGTCAAACTCTCTCTCTTCGCAGATGACATGATTCTTTATATGGAAAACCCAAAAGACTCCACCTCCAAACTACTAGAACTCATACAGCAATTCAGTAATGTAGCAGGATACAAAGTCAATGTCCAGAAATCAGTGGCTTTCTTATACACTAACAATGAAAATTCAGAAAGGCAAATTAGAGAATCGATTCCATTTACTATAGCACCAAAAACCATAAGATACCTCGGAATAAACCTAACCAAAGAGGTTAAAGATCTGTACTCGAGGAACTACAGAACACTCCTAAAAGAAATTGAAGAAGACACAAAAAGATGGAAGACCATTCCATGCTCTTGGATGGGAAGAATAAACATCGTTAAAATGTCTATACTGCCCAGAGCAATCTATACTTTTAATGCCATTCCAATCAAAATTCCACCAGTATTTTTCAAAGAGCTGGAGCAAATAATACTAAAATTTGTATGGAATCAGAAGAGACCCCGAATTGCTAAGGAAATGTTGAAAAACAAAAATAAAACTGGTGGCATCACGTTACCTGATTTCAAGCTTTACTACAAAGCTGTGATCACCAAGACAGCATGGTACTGGCATAAAAACAGACACATGGACCAGTGGAACAGAGTAGAGAGCCCAGATATGGACCCTCAACTCTATGGTCAAATAATCTTTGACAAAACAGGAAAAAATATCCAGTGGAAAAAAGACAGTCTCTTCAATAAATGGTGCTGGGAAAACTGGACAGCTATATGTAGAAGAATGAAACTTGACCATTCTCTTACACCGTACACAAAGATAAACTCGAAATGGATAAAAGACCTCAACGTGAGACAGGAATCCATCAGAATCCTCGAGGAGAACATAGGGAGTAACCTCTTTGATATCAGCCATAGCAACTTCTTTCAAGATATGTCTCCAAAGGTGAAGGAAATAAAGGCAAAGATGAACTTCTGGGACTTCATCAAGATAAAAAGCTTCTGCACAGCAAAAGAAACAGTCATCAAAACAAAGAGGCAACCCACGGAATGGGAGAAGATATTTGCAAATGACAGTACAGATAAAAGGTTGATATCCAGGATCTATAAAGAACTCCTCAAACTCAACACACACAAAACAGATAATCATATTAAAAAATGGGCAGAAGATATGAACAGACACTTCTCCAAGGAAGACATACAAATGGCTACCAGACACATGAAAAAATGTTCATCATCACTAGCCATCAGGGAGATTCAAATCAAAACCACATTGAGATACCACCTTACACCAGTTAGAATGGCCAAAATTAGCAAGACAGGAAACAACGTGTGTTGGAGAGGATGTGGAGAAAGGGGAACCCTCTTACACTGTTGGTGGGAATGCAAACTGGTGCAGCCACTTTGGAGAACAGTGTGGAGATTCCTCAGGAAATTAAAAATAGAGCTTCCCTATGACCCTGCAATTGCACTGCTGGGTATTTACCCCAAAGATACAGATGTAGTGAAAAGAAGGGCCATCTGTACCCCAATGTTTATAGCAGCAATGGCCACGGTCGCCAAACTGTGGAAAGAACCAAGATGCCCTTCAACGGATGAATGGATAAGGAAGATGTGGTCCATATACACTATGGAGTATTATGCCTCCATCAGAAAGGACGAATACCCAACTTTTGTAGCAACATGGACAGGACTGGAAGAGATTATGCTGAGTGAAATAAGTCAAACAGAGAAAGTCAAGTATCATATGGTTTCACTTATTGGTGGAGCATATCAAATAATATAGAGGACAAGGGTAGATGGAGAGGAGAAGGGAGCTGAGGGAAATTGGAAGGGGAGGTGAACCATGAGAGACTATGGACTCTGAAAAACAACCTGAGGGTTTTGAAGGGGCGGGGTGGGAGGGTGGGGGAACCAGGTGGTGGGTATTAGGGAGGGCACAGATTGCATGGAGCACTGGGTGTGGTGAAAAAACAATGAATACTGTTACGCTGAAAATAAATAAAAAATTAAAAAAAAAAAAAAAAAAAAAAAAAAAAAAAAAAGAAACATTCATACTGGTGGTCTTCTGGCAAACACTGGGGTTTGATACATCTTTTATTTAAGGATGAGAAAGCCATAATATGTGAAGAATATGAACCCACACAGTGACAACAATCACAGTGTGGAAACTTGGAACAATTATTTTTAAGATTACTATGAAGACTCAGAGGAACCAGACTATGGACTCCAAGAAATAAACTGAAGGTTTTATTGGGGAGTGGGTTGAGGGAATGGGTTAGTTTGGTGATGGGTGTTAAGGAGCACAAATACTGTACGGAGCACTGGGTGTTATATGCAAACAATGAATCATGGAACACTACATCAAAAACTAATGATGTACTATATGGTGACCAACATAACATAATAAAAAAATACCACTTTTTCTTGCATTAAAAAAAAGACTCAGAGGAAGAACAAACCCTTGGCAAAGATCTCCTGCAGGAAATAACTTTTGCTTTTTTTTAGGAAATTATTTGGCATCTTTAGATGAGATGCAAGGAAGAATAGCCTCTTAAAAATAGGACAAATGTCATAAAGAAATATAGAGTGATATGTAAAAGGAGCTGAGTGAGATAAGGAAGAGTTTCTAGGATACTAAAGTTTCAACAGTAGAATTACAGATAGCATTAAGAAGCAGTTAAGAACATAGTTGAAATTACAGAAAATCAGTGTGACATGAAACAAATTTTAGAACTTCTGGAGCATTGAATGTCAAAGTGTCTTTTATTAGAATTGCATTTGTGGATTTTTTCACTGGAAAAAAAAAACTAATGTGCACTATATTTATCAGTGTTCTCCACAGAAACAGAAGAAATGGGATGCATGTATGAAAATATATGAAACCTGTTATAAGAAGCTGGGGCATATGATTATGGAGCCTGAGAAGTTGCAACATCAGCCATTTGCAAATTGGGGGCCCAGGAAATCCTTGGTGTGGTTCTGGGACTCAATGGTGTAAGTTACAGCAAGGGTAGGAGAAGATCCATATGCCAGTTTGAGGAGTCAGGCAGAGCCAGTCCCTTTCTCCTCTGTCTTTTTGTTCCATTCAGGCCCTCAACAGATTGGATGGTGCCCACCCACACTGGGGAGGGTCATTTGCTTTACTGTATAATCACCCAAATACTAGTCTCATCCAGAAATACCATCACAGACACACAGAAACAGTATTTAATCTGGGCACTCCATAGCCCTGTCAAATTGACACAAAATATTAACCATCACTAGTCCACTCCTTGTCAACTTGGCAGACATGTATGTCTCCTTAAACCATGTTGAATTTCCAAAGACAATAATTCTGCCTAACATGTAACAACTCTCCTGAGCTGAATGCAACCAAAATTGCACTAACTACTTCTCCAGAAGAGGAGGTAAAGTTCTTGAGTGATATTTACTCTTGTCCTTTATATCCCATAACTTAAATACCATAATGTAAAACCAACAAAATTTAAGTACTATGACACAAAGTCAATACATTTTATGTTACATGGTAAGGGAATAGGGAAAAGGAAACAAACAATTGATATATCTAAGGAGGCATTTTTAAAAATTATTTTTTATATGTTATGTTAGTTACCATGCTGTACATAATTAGTTTTTGATGTAGTGTTCCAAGATTTACTGTTTCTATGTAACACCCAGTGCGCCATGTGATACATGACCTCCTTGGTACCTATCACTGGGCCAAGCCCTCCTCCCTCCACCCTCCCCTCTAAAATCCTTAGTTTGTTTCTCAGAGTCCACAGTCTTTCATGGTTCATTTCCCCCTCTTATCCGCCCCCCCTTCATTTTTCCCTTCCTTCTCCTAATGTCCTCCATACTATTCTTTATGTTCCTCGAGTAAGTGAAACCGTATGATAATTGACTTTCTCTGCTTGACTTATTCCATTCAACATAATCTACTCCAATCCCATCCATGTTGAGTAAATGTTGGGTATTCTTTCTTTCTGATGGCTGAGTAATAGTCCATTGTATATATGGACCACATTTTCTTTATTCATGTGTCTGTTGAAGGGCATCTCAGCTCTTTACATAGTTTGGCTACCTTGGATATTGCTTCTATGAACATTGGGGTGCAGATGACCCTTCTTTCACTACATCTCTATCTTTGGGGTAAATACTCAGTAGTTTAATTGCCAGGTCATAGGGTACCACTATTTTAAACTTTTTGAGGAATCTCCACAGTTTTCCAAAGTGTTTGCACCAACTTGCATTCCCACCAACAATGTAAGAGGGTTCCCCTTTCTCCACATTCTCTCCAACATTTCTTATTTTTTGTCTTAATTTTTGCCATTCTAACTGGTGTAAGTTAGTAACTGGTATCTCAATGTAGTTTTCATTTGAATCTCCCTGATGGCTAATGATGATGAACATTTTTTCATGTGTCTCTTGGCCATATGTATGTCTTCATTGGAGAAGTGTCTGTTCATGTCTTCTGCCCATTTATTGACATGATTATCTGTTTTTTGGGTGTTGAGTTTGAGAAGTTCTTTATAGATATTGGATATCAGCCCTTTAAAACTTGACCATTCTCTTACACCATACACAAAGATAAACTCAAAATGGATGAAACAGCTCAACGTGAGACAGGAATCCATCAAAATTCTAGATGAAAACATAAGCAGTAACCTCCTCAATAACGACCACAGCAACTTCCTTCAAGACACATCTCCAAAGGCAAGGGAAACAAAAGCGACAATGAACTTTTGGGACTTCATCAAGATAAAAAGCTCCTGAACAGCAAAGGAAACAGTCAATAAAACAAAGAGACAACCCACGAAATGGGAGAAGATATTTGCAAATGACACTACAGATAACAAGAGGCTCTGTATAACACACACTCATAGCCAAATAAGGAGGAAATACCCATGACAATTCCGGTTCTACTTTCTGTAACCAGTTGTAGCTGGCATTTATAACTACTTTCTTCTACTATCTGTTCTGTATTCCCTTTGCTTTCTGCAAGTACTCAGCCAGTTATGGTATTTACCTGGTGGAGTGACACAAATTTTCATTTCTGCCCCAGTAGGATTAGGGTCATGAGTAATTTTGCCTCATTTGGATTGTTGTCATTTTCTATTGAATTTAATCATAAAGCATGGTAAACTAGGGAACATTCTAAGGGATTTTTCATATTCCAGACATATTCTTCTTTCCTCCATTGTGGAGAAGTAACCCAAATTCATCTTTGTAGTAGGACCAATCACCCCAGCTAGCATAGTAACTGCCTTTTATTCTTTGTCTGTTTATTTAGACTCAGGAGGAACCCAAAGTGTCTAGCTGGCAGTCTTAACTTCCATTTCAGTGAACTCACTGCTGTTTCTCCTGGTGGAAGCATTTCTCCCTCTGCAACTAAGATGCTAGGCCATCAGAAGAGCAGTATGTGGGAACTTTTTCTAGTGGATCACTAGGGATAACAGTGAGTGATACCACTCTTATCTCCATCCTTTGATTCCTGGACCTGTGAATCTAGGCTATGGAAAGAAACAGCACCGTAGACTGAACTGTAATTCAGAACATATTCAGCTTACTGGAGAATCTTGTGTCAGCTCTGAAGGATACTGTCACTTAGCTGGCATTGCAACTGAGTCTCTAAAAGGCCATTCCACTGTTCTATTAAGTCAGCTATCAGGATGGTGGGGAACATTGTAAGATCAGTGAAATCTATGAACATGTGCCTACTGTTACATTTCTTTTGCTATGAAGTGAATTTCTTGTTCAGAAACAATGCAGTGTGCCATACCATGACAATGCCTAAGGGATTCTGTAAGTCCACAGATGGCAGTTTTGGAAGAAACATTGCATGCAGGGAAAGCAAATCTGCATCCAGAACAAATGTCTATTCAACTAAGAACAAAATGCTGCCCATTCCATGATGGAAACAGTCCAAGTAATCAACCTGCCACAAGGTAGCTGGCTGATCTCTCCAGGAGAATGTTGCCATATCAGTGGCAGATTGGGCACTCAGAAGTGTTCATAGCCAGGTTGTCTGTGGTAAGTGGAAGGCCATGGTGCTGACCCCATGCATATTCTTCACCCAGGAGAGCATTGCCACTCTGTTCATGCACCCATTGGGCAATGACAGGGGTGGCTGAAGAAAGAGGTTGACAGTCACAAAACTAGGTCATCTTATCCACTTGATTATTAAAATTCTTGTCTGCTGAGGTCATTCTTTGGTAAGCAGTCACATGAGATACAAATATCTTCACATTTTTGCCCATTTGGAGGGGTCTGCCCACATACTTCTGCAAATTTCCTTGACACCAATTTTCTAGTCGTGTTTCTTCCAAGTCCTTAACCATTCAGTAAAACCACTGCCCACAGTCCATAAGTTGGTATAAAATTGCATATCTGGCTGTTTCTCCTTCCAAGCAAAGTAAATAGCCAGGTGCATTGCTCAGAGTTCTTCCCACTAGGAAGATTTTCCATTACCACCATCCTCAGGGATATCACAGAAATTCACAGTAGTGCTAGAGCTGTTCGTTTTTGAGTGGTACCAGCACATTGTGCAGAACCATCTGTAAACCAAGCCTCAGTCTTCTCTTCCTCTGTTAACTGATTATAGAGGCTTCCCCATGAGGTTATAGATGCAGACTGGGAGAAAGAAGACAGTGTAAAAGGAACAGGGACCTTGGGCATTTGGGTCACTTGTTCATGTCATTTACTCATGTCCCTCAGGACCAACTATAGCCCAATCATATATATTCCACTCCCTTTTGATGATGGAGTGCTGCTGTGTACTCCCAATGTTATGATATGGTGGGTCAGATCATACACGGTTTGTGATGGGCAGCCCAGGCTGCAAAATAACTTAGTGGCTTATGGTTAAGCATTTAATCTTTATTTTTATTAATGGTCCAGTAGCAAGCCAAGCATTATTTCTCAAAGGAAGCATAGTTATATACAGAGGATGGAAGGGCTTTGCTCCAAAATTCTAAGGCTGGTGCCATGATTCACCTTATAAGGGCCTACAGAAGTCTCCAGACTGCATCCCTGTCTGCTACTGATACTCCAAATATCATTGAATTTGCTGGATCATAGGGTCCACATGGCAGAGTAGCTTGCATTCTGGACCTATTGCCCAACCTTTTTCTTGTTCTGAGTCTCACTCAAAACTGGCATCATTCAGGTAAAATCTGTCCATGATTGATGATCACTTTAAATAACAATTCATACTATTCTGTTCAAAGGCTGGGTAATCATTACTAAAATACTGAAATGTTTAAAACACCTCTGAGAAGATTAATAAACAACAATGAAAAAATCCATTTTGTCTTTATAAAAGTAGAGTGACAGAGAGTGACATATGACCATTTTCAATACCACAGAATGTGAGGAGTGATTTTCTGCATCTTTAAAATTTATATGGAGAGCCCAAATTTCTGGAAAGATATATACCACCCACTGACAGATATTATCTGTCATTAAGCCACTTTTTATTTTGTCTTCCATTCAGGAACTATGAACATGTCTGAGTTCTTTATGCTTAAAAGCAGTATATGTGCCATTATTTCAAGCATATTAAAATACATAGAAAAAGTGGAAGACATAAACAAAAGGAGCTATTTGTGGTTGTCATTAGTTATATATTTGATTATCATTATTTTTGAAAAGTTACATTGTACATCTTATTCTTTCTTTGTACTTGTTAAATTTTCAAATTTTCTACAGAATGAAATTTACTTTCTTAAAAAGAAAAGAAAGTAGACAGTAATAAAAATAGTTATGTTTAATTTTAGTGTCATAACATAATAATTAAAAAATGCACATTTTAAACTAGAAGAAAATACCCCAAATATTAACACTAGTCATATCTGCATAGTAAAAATAAGAGTGGTTTTGTTTTTCCTTTCTTTGTATGTCATAAAGAGCCTTATGATTTTTAATTATAGAAAGCAATGAAAAATTTAAATAGAAAGAATGCATTTAATAAAAAAAATGTGAAAACCTACTGTGTGACAGGGTTTCTGTAACAATAGACATGAACAAAGCATGGCACCTTATGCCAGGAGTTTTCATTTGCATGAACTAATGTTTTATTAATTGTCCAAATAAAAAATAAGGGATTAGAGGAGTTACTTCTCACTGGCGGAGAACACTTGTATGATGACCTCTTTGGTCAGTAAGAATTGGCTTGGAATACTACCTGGCTTGCTAAACATATCCTGCTGGGAAGCATGGCAAAGTTCTAAAAGCATGATCTAGAAAGTCAGACCTGTATTTGAGTTTCCCCATTTACCCTAGGTTTGCTATATAAACTCAAGAATTAAGTTGTCCAGACCCCAGTGTCCCTATTTTTACAATGTGGAGACTAATTTTGAACTGGTTGTCATTGTGAATCAAGTGAAGTATGAGAAAGTGTATATCACAATGACTGTGTAGGGGTCTCTGATGCATGGGAATTTCTTCTCTCTTTGCTTTTACTTTAGGATTTTTTTAAAAGATTTTTATCCAAAAGATGTGTGAAAAGAAGGGACACATGCATCTCAATGTTCATAGCAGCAATGTCCACAATAGCTGAACTGTGGAAGGAGCTGAGATGTCCTTCAACAGATGAGTGGATAAAGAAGATGTGGTTCATATATACAATGGAATGTTATTCAACTATCAGGAAGGATGCATATTTACCATTTACATCGACGTGGTTGGAACTGGAGGGTATTAAGCTAAGTTAAATAAATCAATCAGAGAAAGACAATTTTTCTATGCCTTTACTCATATGTGGAATATAAGAAATAGCACAGAGGATCATAGAGGAAGGGAGGGGAAACTGAATTGGAAGAAATTGGAGAGGGAGACAAACCCTGAGAGACTGTTGACTCTGGGAAACAAACTGAGGGTTACATAAAGGAGAGGATAAGAGAATGGGGTAATGGGGTATTGGGTATTAAGGAGGACACATGATGTGATGAGCACTGGGTGTTATATGCAACTAATGAATTGTTGAACACTACAACATGTACTAATCATGTACTGTATATTGGCTGTTTGAATTTAAATTTTAAAAAAAGAAATAAAAATAAAGATTTTTATTTATTTGAGAAAGAGAGAACATGAGAGGGGGGAGGGGCAAAGGGAGAGGGAGAGGGACAAGGAATTGTTTCCGGGTGACAGTCTCTTATGTCATACTGGCTTAATTCTGTGAAGCATCCCTGGATTCTGTTGACATGAATACATCTGATACAGAGGAGACTTGGTGGTCTTAGTTGATCCTCTTATGGAGAATCATTCAAAGTAAGACCAGCCCTGCAAGTCTCCTTGGTGTGAATTTCCCAATGCACCTGTTTTCCCACAGTGTAGGACCCGGAAGCCTTTATCAATGTTTCATTTTGCCTTTGAAGGATCTCTGGGTAGTTGATAAAGGGTAATTGATAAAGAAAATTTACTCTTTGCTATTGATCTACTGAGGATTTAATAGGAAACCCAGATGAGTAAATAGTAATAGGATTATAATGCAAGTGTTCACAGCTGCTTCTACATGATGCTGTAGATGCTCAGAAGAAGAAACATGTAATTCCATCAAGAGAAGGCAGGAAAGAATTTCCACAGGAATTCAGAAGTAGAAGAGTTTTACTTTGGGGAGGATATAAGTCTATCATACTTAAAGGTATTTTTCTTACCTCTTTTTCTCTTTCCCTTTCTTCCTTTCCTTCCTTCATTGCTTGTCTTCTACCCTTCAACAAATACTTATTGAGTGTCTATATCAATAAAATGTAAGTACATTCAAATATTGCATGGACCATATATACACAAAAATTATTAACTGGGTTTCTTTCTTTCTTGCTTGCTAATGCTGGCAACCCTATATGTAAGGAATATTAGGAAATGAAATTACAGAGACAGACAAGGTTAATAACATTTTATAAATCATCCTAAGATGTTTGAATGTCTTGCAGCCTATAATAGGGGGCAATTGAGGTATGTTATTCAAGAAAAAAACAAGACCAGATTAGACATTTGCAAAGATAATTCTGGTCACAGTAGGATAAATGTACAAGACAAAGGTACAACCAGAGACAGCGGGACCAGATGGACACCTGACTTAGCAACAGAAGTATGTTGGAGAGATGGAATTAACATAACCACTTGGAAAAGATTCAGAAGAGATTGAGTGTTGGAGGTGAGAGAAAAGAGAAACTTCAGAGTGGCATCTCTGTCTGTCTTGAATGACCAGGTCAACAATTCTGCCCTTCTGCAAGTTTATGTTTTTGGGAGATTGAGATGATGAAAGACATATATTTTTGCATCCGTTTTATTACAAGTAAGCTGTTAGAAACTAGGAATCTTCCCCAAGCCATCCACTTTTGACCTTGCTCTTAAACAAGATTGATCTTTCATTCTAATATCCCTAATCTCATGTAATTGTAGCATGGAAAGGAGAAGCTAGACTGAAATTGTTCTTTGCAGAGACAACTATTTTACTGAAGTCTGCTTCTCTTCAATCTCTTCTAGTCTTGCATGGGAAGATCACCATCTCTAAAAATTCAGTGAATTTTTGACACACACACACTCCAGATATTTCTGAACACCTGTGTGAGTCCCTAGATATTCAAAATTGAATGTTCGGTCACCTAATCTCATATCTCAGCTGAGAGATTTTCTTTGACATTTCATAGGTCTTCAGCCCAATGTGTTCAAATTTATGCTTGTATGAGATATCAGCCTTGAAGGTGAAATCCTCAGACACGGAGCTTTTATTGTGTGCTGTGAATGAAGTAGGAAAGTCAGAACTTGCTAAAAACAAGTCTTATTTGATCTGCTTTCATGGATGTATGAGAAGCAAGTGAAATTGAAAACATCAAGAGAATGCAGATGGATGTTGCTAAAAAATGCTTTTTCACCATGCCTTAGAGTTTGCAGTGTCTTAAATATATTAATGTGTTGCTCTCAAATCTTGCTTGCTAATAATTTAATTGCAAAAACAAAGTCTCAAAGAAAACAGTATACACACACAGTGTGTGTGTATATGTGAGTGTGTGTGAGTGTACACATATAGCACTGAGGCTTTCAAATGGATTACTACAACTGTGTAAAGAAAAGAAACAATCATAAACAGATATCTAGATGATTTAAAAGCAGTGCATTATGATGAGGTGAGGGTCCTTGAGATGTTTTGAGAGAGAGTGCTATTATTAGAACAATATTTGAAAATAATTGACTCATGACTCTGCAGCAAGCTAGAAGAGGAGTAGGAGAGGCAGAACACTGTGTAACAATTCAAGGTAAAATGGTACATTAGCAAAGGGATTAAGATACAGTAGGCATGATACCAATAGTATAATTCCACATCTGGGAAGGAGCGATAAAACTCTCATTTATTAGCAGAGGAAATAGATGGTCTGGCTGAGAGCAATAGAAAGGTCTTATTTTATGTGTTGTTGGGGGAAAGGAGATGGCAAAGCAAAGAAACGAACATTTATGGAGCTCATACTGTGCATTATCAGCTATGCTAAGAACATATATTAACTCATACATAGAACTCATTGAAACCTCTTAATCAACCACATCCTTCAAGGACAGGTTTTATCATCTATACAGATGAAGAGACTGAGGTTTATAGGGATTAAGGAATTTTGTACTTCTCACAAATAAGTGAAAAAAATGAGACTTGAATTTGGATCTTTGTCTCCAAAGATTATGCTTTTTCTATTCCACCAAACTGCTGACTGTGATTTATATTGGGACACTAACTACATCACTATAGGAAAATTAATATCATTGCATTTTCTCTTACAAAGCATTTTCTACACTGACTCTCCGAAGGCGCAAGAAAAACATTTTTATTCTATTGTTGTTAATATCTTCCATTTGGGATAATGGGTTAGTGACTTAACCAAGGTCACCAGTGTGCCAAACATTTCTGTAGTCAGGATATTTCTTCTCATCATCAGAGAAGAGCTTCATATCCATTTTTTAAAGTTTTTATTTATTTATTTATTTAGCTCAGATAGCCAGTATTAGTTTGTTGTTGTTGTTGTTTTTAATTTTAATAAACATATAATGTATTTTTATCCCCAGGGGTACAGGTCTGTGAATCGCCAGGTTTACACATTTCACAGCACTCATCATAGCACATACCCTCCCCAATGTCCATTTACCCACCACCCTAGCCCCTCCCCCCTCCCCCCAGCAACCCTCAGTCTGTTTTTTGAGATTGAGCCGTTTATGGTTTGTCTCCCTCCCAATCCCATCTTTTCATTTTTTCTTTTCCTACCTCCCCCCAACCCCCCCGCACTGCATCTCCACTTCCTCATATCAAAGAGATCATATGATAGTTGTCTTTCTCTGATTGACTTATTTCGCTAAGCATGATACCCTCTAGTTCCATCCACATTGTCGCAAATGGCAAGATTTCATGTCTTTTGATGGCTGCATAGTATTCCATTGTGTATATATACCACTTCTTCTTTATCCATTCATCTGTTGATGGACATCTAGGCTCTTTCCACAGTTTGGCTATTGTGGACATTGCTGCTATAAACATTTGGGTGCACGTGCCCCTTCGGAGCACATTTGTATCTTTAGGATATATACCCAGTAGTGCAATTGCTGGGTCATAGGGTAGCTCTATTTTCAGTTTTTTGAGGAACCTCCACACTGTTTTCCAGAGTGGTTGCACAAACTTGCATTCCCACCAGCAGTGTAGGAGGGTTCCCCTCTCTCCGCATCCTCGCCAGCATCTGTCATTTCTTGACTTGTTAATTTTAGCCATTCTGACTGGTGTGAGGTGGTATCTCAATGTGGTTTTGATTTGTATTTCCCTGATGCCGAGTGATATGGAGCACTTTTTCATGTGTCTGTTGGCCATCTGGGTGTCTTCTTTGCAGAAATGTCTGTTCATGTCCTCTGCCCATTTCTTGATTGGATTATTTGTTCTTTGGGTATTGAGTTTGATAAGCTCTTTATAGATTTTGGATACTAGCCCTTTATATGATATGTCGTTTGCAAATATCTTCTCCCATTCTGTCAGTTGTCTTTTGGTTTTGTTCACTGTTTCCTTTGCTGTGCAAAAGCTTTTGATCTTGATGAAATCCCAATAATTCATTTTTGCCCTTGCTTCTGTTGTCTTTGGCAATGTTTCTAGGAAGAAGTTGCTGCGGTGGAGGTCAAAGAGGTTGCTGCCTGCATTCTCCTCAAGGATTTTGATGGATTTCTTTCTCACATTGAGGTCCTTCATCCATTTTGAGTCTATTTTCATGTGTGGTGTAAGGAAATAGTCCAATTTCATTTTTCTGCAGGTGGTTGTCCAATTTTCCCAGCACCATTTGTTGAAGAGGCTGTCTTTTTTCCATTGGACATTCCTTCCTGCTTTGTCGAAGATTAGTTGACCATAGAGTTGAGGGTCTATTTCTGGGCTCTCTATTCTGTTCCATTGGTCTATATGTCTGTTTTTGTGCCAGTACCATACTGTCTTGATGATGACAGCTTTGTAATAGAGCTTGAAGTCTGGAATTGTGATGCCACCGACTTTGGCTTTCTTTTTCAATATTCCTTTGGCTATTCGAGGTCTTTTCTGGTTCCATATAAATTTTAGGATTATTTGTTCTATTTCTTCAAAAAAAATGGATGGGATTTTGATAGGGATTGCATTAAATGTGTAGATTGCTTTAGGTAGAATCGACATTTTCACAATATTTGTTCTTCCAATCCATGAGCATGGAATATTTTTCCATTTCTTTGTGTCTTCCTCAATTTCTTTCATGAGTACTTTATAGTTTTCTGAGTACAGATCCTTTGCCTCCTTGGTTAGATTTATTCCTAGGTATCTTATGGTTTTGGGTGCGATTGTAAATGGGACTGACTCCTCAATTTCTTTTTCTTCTGTCTTGTTGTTAGTGTAAAGAAATGCAACTGATTTCTGTGCATTGACTTTATATCCTGACACTTTACTGAATTCCTGTACAAGTTCTAGCAGTTTTGGAGTGGAGCCTTTTGGGTTTTCCACATACAGTATCATATCATCTGCAAAAAGTGATAGTTTGACTTCTTCTTTGTCAATTTGGATGCCTTTAATTCCTTTTTGTTGTCTGATTGCTGAGGCTAGGACTTCTAGTACTATGTTGAATAGCAGTGGTGATAATGGACATCCCTGCCATGTTCCTGACCTTAGCGGAAAAGCTTTCAGTTTCTCTCCATTGAGAATGATATTTGCAGTGGGTTTTTCATAGATGGCTTTGATAATATTGAGGTATGTGCCTTCTATCCCTACACTTTGAAGAGTTTTAATCAGGAAGGGATGTTGCACTTTGTCAAATGTTTTTTCAGCATCTATTGAGAGTATCATATGGTTCTTACTCTTTCTTTTATTAATGTATTGTATCACGTTGATGGATTTGCAGATGTTGAACCAACCTTGCAGCCCTGGAATAAATCCCACTTGGTCGTGGTGAATAATCGTTTTAATGTACTGTTGGATCCTATTGTCCAGTATTTTGGTGAGAATTTTCACATCTGTGTTCATCAAGGATATTGGTCTGTAATTCTCTTTTTTGGTAGGATCCTTGCCTGGTTTTGGGATCAAGGTGATGCTGGCCTCATAGAATGAGTTTGGAAGTTTTCCTTCCATTTCTATTTTTTGGAACAGTTTTAGGAGAATAGGAATTAATTCTTCTTTAAATGTTTGGTAGAATTCCCCTGGGAAGCCGTCTGGTCCTGGACTTTTGTTTGTTTGGAGATTTTTGATGACTGTTTCAATCTCCTTACTGGTTATGGGTCTGTTCAGGTTATCTATTGCTTCCTGGTTCAGTTGTGGTAGTTTATATGTCTCTAGAAATGTATCCATTTCTTCCAGATTGTCAAATTTGTTGCCGTAGAGTTGCTCGTAGTATGTTCTTATAATTGTTTGTATTTCTTTGGTGTTGGTTGTGATCTCTCCTCTTTCATTCATGATTTTATTTATTTGCGTCCTTTCTCTTTTCTTTTTGATAAGTCTGGCCAGGGGCTTATCAATCTTATTAATTCTTTCAAAGAACCAGCTCCTAGTTTTGTTGATTTGTTCTATTGTTTTTTTTTAGTTTCTATTTCATTGATTTCTGCTCTGATCTTTATGATTTCTCTTCTCCTGCTGGGTTTAGGCTTTCTTTGTTGTTCTCTCTCCAGCTCCTTTAGGTGTAGGGTTAGGTTGTGTATTTGAGACCTTTCTTGTTTCTTGAGAAAGGCTTGCACCACTATATATTTTCCTCTCAGGACTGCCTTTGTTGTGTCCCACAGATTTTGAACTGTTGTGTTTTCATTATCATTTGTTTCCATGAATTTTTCCAATTCTTCTTTAATTTCCTGGTTGACCCATTCATTTTTTAGAAGGATGCTGTTTAGTCTCCATGTATTTGCGTTCTTTCCAAATTTCCTCTTGTGATTGAGTTCGAGCTTCAGAGCATTGTGGTCTGAAAATATGCAGGGAATGATCTCAATCTTTTGGTACCGATTGAGACCTGATTTATGACCCAGGATGTGGTCTATTCTGGAGAATGTTCCATGTGCACTAGAGAAGAATGTATATTCTGTTGCTTTGGGATGGAATGTTCTGAACATATCTGTGATGTCCATCTGGTCCAGTGTGTCATTTAAGGCCTTTATTTCCTTGTTGATCTTTTGCTTAGATGATCTGTCCATTTCAGTGAGGGGAGTGTTAAAGTCCCCTGCTATTATTGTATTACTGTCGATGTATTTCTTTGATTTTGTTATTAATTGGTTTATTTAGTTGGCTGCTCCTATGTTAGGGGCATAGATATTTAAGATTGTTAGGTCTTCTTGTTGGAAAGACCCTTTGAGTATGATATAGTGTCCTTCCTCATCTCTTATTATAGTCTTTGGCTTAAAATCTAATTGATCTGATATAAGGATTGCCACCCTAGCTTTCTTCTGATGTCCATTAGCATGGTAAATTGTTTTCCACCCCTTCACTTTAAATCTGGAAGTGTCTTCGGGTCTAAAATGAGTTTCTTGTAGGCAGCATATTGATGGGTTTTGTTTTTTTTATCCATTGTGATACCCTGTGTCTTTTGATTGGGGCATTTAGCCCATTAACATTCAGGGTAACTATTGAGAGATATGAATTTAGTGCCATTGTATTGCCTGTAAGGTGACTGTTACTGTATATTGTCTCTGTTTCTTTCTGATCTACTCCTTTTAGGGTCTCTCTTTGTTTAGAGGACCCCTTTCAATATTTCCTGTAGAGCTGGTTTGGTGTTTGCAAATTCTTTCAGCTTTTGTTTGTCCTGGAAGCTCTTTATCTCTCCTTCTATTTTCAATGATAGCCTAGCCGGATATAGTATTCTTGGCTGCATGTTTTTCTCATTTAGTGCTCTGAATATATCATGCCAGTTCTTTCTGGCCTGCCAGGTCTCTTTGGATAGGTCCGCTGCCAATCTAATGTTTTTACCTTTGTATGTTACAGACTTATTTTCCCGGGCTGCTTTCAGGATTTTCTCTTTGTGACTAAGACTTGTAAATTTTACTATCAGGTGGCAAGGTGTGGACCTATTTTTATTGATTTTGAGGGGCATTCTTAGCATCTCCTGGATTTTGATGTTTGTTCCCTTTGCCATATTAGGGAAATTCTCTCCAATAATTGTCTCCAATATACCTTCTGCTCCCCTCTCTCTTTCTTCTTCTTTGGGAATGCCAATTATTCTAATGTTGTGTCGTCTTATGGTGTCGCTTATCTTTTGAATTCTCTCCTCATGGTCCAGTATTTATTTGTCTCTCTTTTGCTCAGCTTCTTTATTCTCTGTCATTTGGTCTTCTATGTCATTAATTCTTTCTTCTGCCTCATTTATCCTAGCAGTGAGAGCTTCCATTTTTGATTGCACCTCATTAATAGCTTTTTTGATTTCAACTTGGTTAGATTTTAGTTCTTTTATTTCTCCAGAAAGGGCTTTTATCTCTCCGGAGAGGGTTTCTCTAATATCTTCTATGCCTTTTTTGAGCCCGGCTAGAACCTTGAGAATTGTCATTCTGAACTCTAGATCTGTCATGTTACCTATGTCCGTATTCATTAGGTCTCCAGCCTTCAGTTCGGCCTCTTGTTCTTTTTTTTGTGGTGAGTTTTTCCACCTTGTCATTTTGTCCAGATAAAATTGGCTTTCTCCTGCTGTGGAATTCTGCTCTTCTTGGTGACTGAAGTTGGTTTTGGATGGGTTTCTTGTTGATCTTCTGGGGAAGGGGCCTGTTGTAGTGATTCTCAAGTGTCTTTGCCGCAGGCAGAATTGCACCGCCCTTGCCAGGGGCCGGGCTAAGTAATCCGCTCGGGTTTGCTTTTGGGAGATTTTGTTCCCTGAGCGTTTTCCGTAGAGTTCCAGAGGACGGGTTTGAAGATGGCGGCCTCCCAATCTCTCGGCCCAGAGGAGCCAAGAGCTTGGGGTTCCGCTCCTCAGTGTGCCCTCAGAGAAAAGCGCCCAACCGCCCCGCCTCCCTGGCCTGCGGTCGCGCCTTGAGGAAAGCAGTCAATTGCTGGAACCTGGAGAAAAGCGCCCGGTCACTTCCGTCTCCGTGGCCTCTGGCCGCACTCCGAGCCCACCCAGACTGTGACCGGCACAAGGTAACCCCGGGCGGCTGAGAGCTCACTCCTTGGCTTTGTTGCTGTAGCCGGCTTCCCCACTCTAATACCTGCGAGCTCTGTGGCCCTCAGACACCCCCAGTCCTTCTGTGACCCCGCAGGACCTGGGGTTATGCTAACCCCGCCTGGGTTTCCCCCCGGTTTTTCCTCTGGAGCAATGTCTCCCAGTGGAGCAGACTTTTAAAAGTCCCGATTTTGTGCTCTGTTGCTCCGCCGCTTGCCGGGAGCCGGCCGCTCCCCCCGGGGTCTATCTTCCCATCGCTTTGGATTCACTTCTCCGCAGGTCCTACCTTTTAGAAAGTGATCGATTTTCTGTTTCTAGAATTGTTGCTCTTCTTCTCTTCGATTTCCCGTTGGATTTGTAGGTGTTCACAATGGTTAGATAAGCTATCTAGCTGATCTCCTGCTACTCGATGTTGTCTCAGCCTGCTACTTCTCCGCCATCTTGACTCCTCCACTGCCAACATTAGTTTTTGATGTAGTGTTCAATGATTCATTAATTTCATTATAACACCTAGTTCTCATTTTGGATAAGGGCTTCAAATCTACAGAAACAATCCAGAAACCTCATATGAGACATTGCTGTGGTCAATGCAAACTGTTCTGGGATCAAATTTATTTAGAGGGAATGCTGAATACTGTGTTTTACAGGTAAAAAATATTGTCATCAGTATTAGAGAGAGCCTATTATGTGTCCTGGGTTTTGCTTTATGTTTTATGTTTATTTTATTTTATTTTATTTTTTTAAAGATTTTTTATTTATTTATTTGACAGACAGAGATCACAAGCAGGCAGAGAGGCCGGGAGAGAAGCAGGCTCCCTGCTGAGCAGAGAGCCCGATGTGGGGCTCGATCCCAGGACCCTGGGATCATGACCTGAGCCGAAGGCAGAGGCTTTAACCCACTGAGCCACCCAGGTGCCCCTTATGTTTATTTTTTTATTTTTTATTTAAATTAAATTTATTTAACATATAATGTATTACTATTTTCAGTGGTAGAATTTAGTGATTTGTTTAACTTAATTTTATCTGCTATCTTAATTTTAGAAATTAAAAACCATCTATATCTCCCATAATTTCAAGGTCATAAAATTTGTATAGTTGATACAAGAGTCTGTATAATATATTCAGTTTGGGCCAAATCAAAATCATCACCTATTATTATAAATAAAGTTTTATTAAAACATAGCTACCAGAGCACTGTTATACACAAACAATGAATCATGGGACACTACATCAAAAACTAATGATGTACTATATGGTGACTAACGTAACATAAAAAAGGTAGCTACCCATATCTATTAATTTAGTATTGTCTATCACTGTTTTTGTGATACATTGCAGAGTTGAGTAGGTGGGACAAAGTCATTATGACCCACAAAGTTCAAAATATTTACTATCTGATCCTTTTCAGTAAATGTTTGTGGACTCCTGGTCTGTGACAACAGGAGATACTTGAAACTTACATTTTTCTTTCTTCCTTCCTTCCCTCCTTTCTTTCTTTTTTTTTAAGATTTATTTATTTATTTGAGTGAGAGAGACAGAGAGAACTTGAGCTGAGGAGAGCGGCAAGGGGAGAGGGAGAAGAAGGTAGAGAATCCTCAAGCAGACTCTCCAATGAGTGCAGAGCTAGGACAGGGCTTAATCCCAGGACCCTGAGATTATGACCTGAGCCAAAATTGAGAGTCCAATGTTTGGCCAGCATCCTATCAATCTTACATTTCTAATTAGGGCTCTATAAATGGGACTTCATCCTATTTCAAGAGAAATTATAAAACTCCTGCTACTGACATCTGAATTTGCTTGGGCATTTCTTCATCCCCAAATACTTATTTACTTCCACAAGAAACTTATT
This sequence comes from Martes martes, assembly GCF_963455335.1. Lineage (NCBI taxonomy): Eukaryota > Metazoa > Chordata > Mammalia > Carnivora > Mustelidae > Martes > Martes martes. Next base: position 148,956,131 of record NC_137889.1, read on the forward strand.
ATTTTTGTTTTAAAGAAGCAGAAACTTTTTTTTTTTTAAATTCTCACCAAAATACCATGACAAACTTATTTTCTTCACTTTGGAAAGGAAATATATTTAGGCACAGAGACAGTATTCATTAAAAAAAGAAAAAGTCTGGGTGCCTATCATGGTGTCAAGTGCTGAGTTATATCATAGAGATGAGAAGGGATCAGAGGAGACGGGATTTCTGAAGTAATCAAAACAATAGGAAGCTGGCCTTAAAATATATACATGGGGTAATGGAACAGAATTGAGAGCCCAGAGATAAGCTCTCAAATGTATGGTTAACTGGAGTTTGACAAAGGAGTCAGAAACACCCACTGGGAAAAGGATAGCCTCTTCAGTAAGTGGTGCCAGTAAAACTGGACAAGAGAAGAATGAAATTCAACCCCTATCTTATACCATTCACAAAAATGAACTCAAAATGAATTAAAGGCTTAAATATGACTTGAAATAGTAAAATTCCCAGAAGAAAACATAAGGAAAGTGCTCCTTGACATTGGTCTTGGCATTTATTTTTTGGATATGACATCAAAAGCACAAGCAAGAAAAGAAAAAATAAATCAGTGGACTATATCAAATTAAAAGTTTTTGTACAGCAAAAGAAACAATGAACAAAATGAAAAGGTGAACTATGGAATGGGAAAATATTTGCAAATCATCTATCTGGTAAAGTGTTAATATCCAAATATCTATATTAAAAAACTCATGCAACTCAAGAGCAAAACACTGATTTGATTTTCAAAATGGGCAGAAGATCTGAATAAATATTTCTTTTTTTTTAAAAAGATTTTATTTATTTATTTGAGGGAAAGATAGAGATTACAAGTAAGCAGATGGAAGGAGAGGGAGAAGCTGGCTCCCTGCTGAGCAAGGAGCCTGTTACGGGGCTCAGTCCCACAACCCTGAGACCATGACCTGAGCTGAAGGTAGAGGCTTAACCCACTGAGCCACCCAGGTGCCCCTCCAAAGCTCTCTTTACATGATACTTGTGTTTTACAAACTAAGGAATGTGCAGCCCCCTTCTCACACTCCCTAGGAGCCAAAAATATGCAAAGATACACAGTAGCATGGCTTCAATTTTAATAGACAGTGTTCGATTTTAAACAAAATTTTACATTAAATAAGCCTGGACATTTTAAGAAGGAGAATGCCAAAGTCAAATAAATATTTAAGATAAAACAAAAGACTTTAAATAAATTAATCCTTGCAGTGCCTGAGCCCCTAGGAATGGACTATTCTCTCTGGAATACTCTTACTCATAGTAAGAAGAAAAGAGAAAAAGAATCAAGTCTTTGGGAAAAATGTGCACAAAGGGTAACCTCATAATAGCTAAGATTTAAGCAGAGAGAAGAAAAAGAGATAAAAGTTTGGAGAAGAGAACCCTCAGATGCAAACTTGAAAATGACTTTCACAAGTGTCATCGGTCAACCTGCCACTGAGATGCCTAATTAAGACATCTGCTAAAGAGTTACCAATGGATGATGGTCTCACTGTCACACCATTTTAATTGACATCCTGTGATTTCATTCCAGATTAACTTCATAAGTGGTCCTCCTAATAGAAAGATCACTTAAATTAAGAGTGGGCTGTAAATGGGGATTTGTGATGTTAATAGGCCAGTATAACTTCTGTGTCATTTACATACATTTCCATTTTTCCCAATGAATGTTTGCATATATTGGAGGATGCACTGAAGTCTTTGCATGGGCAACATTAGTATGGTAATAAGCATGCAACTGGCACAGTGTCCGAAGAGTCATTTCTCTGACCTCCCTTCAGCACTAATTTTGGAGCTGCCTTTGAGCTTCCAGTACTAATAACTTAAAAGACACATTCCAGAAAAACATGAGTTAGGCCTATTTACCCAATGCAATAAATGTTTGGAAGACTGAACTGAAGCACAGAGCCTTTATAACAATTGAAGAGTTGCTTAGTACTTGAACAATGGAGTACATCATTGATGCTAAAAAACCTCCTAAAATATTGATTTGATGTGTTAGATCATTGGTATTCCTCAATATGGTAGCCCAATCTAGCAAAGTCTGCCATTCCAGGAGGTTAGAGCAGAGGCCAACTTGTATAAGGCTCAGAATAGAGTTTGCAAGGAGAGAGTGCCAGAATTGAAATCTACCAGACCAGAGATGAACTGTAGCTCTGCCATCATAGAATCTTCATCACTTCTAGTCCTCATTCTGCATCTGTACATTTGGGATAAGAACACATACCTTAGGTTTGTAGTGAAGATTGAGATGATGAGTGGAAAAGCACTTGTAGGTAAAGCTTAAAAATTGAGGATAAAGTTTAGTCTGCTGGTAGCCAAAGCAAAGAATGAGACACGGAACTATTTAGTTTTCCTTTACTGGTTCTGGGACTGTCTTTAGTGTTAGAACCACATATGGAAGAATGGCACTTTTGGTGGGATTTCCGATATGTATTTTAAAAACTGGAGTTGAACAAATTAAGCATAACGATATAACTGATGCTCCACTTCATGTTATCTTTCATGTTACTTGGGCATAATATTTTGTAATGGCAGATTGGAAGTCCCTGAGAAGCTAGAGTTGAAATGCTTGAATTGAGTACATAGCAATGGGATGGATGGTTCTTTAACATGGTTTCATTAACCATCATTTCTTTCTTAGAGAAGAAGGGCCAAAATTTCCCTCATTTTCTTTCTATAATAATTGGACATTTTCTTTGTTACATCACTTCATTCCTGTTCCCTGCTCACCATAGCAAATATCGACATAAATCCCTCTAACATATCTCAGAAGAACCAACTCTAAAGGAATGAGCAATACTTTATACAGCAATGCTCCTCTGATTTTGCAGTTTGTCATTCGGCATCAAGTCAATGTGCCTTGGGCAAAGGATTTCAGATCCACTTTTTGTGGTTATTTTAAACGACAAAATGAAATAGGGACATAAGAAAGAGGCTCTGTTGTGTCACAAGATCCAGAAAACCCGTCATAGAAGCTTCATGAGTAAGTAGCAGCATCCTATAAAATTCATATCTGATAGACTGACACCTTGGTCAAGGTCAAGGATGGGGAAGACACAACAGGAGACAGTATCTACCAGTAATTTGCTCATAGACAGTGGGAATAAGTGATGGGAATGTTCCCAGTCTTCCAAATGTTATAACAGAGAAGATTGGTAGGGACAGAAATGACCTCCAGGGGACAGACTATCACCAGAATGTCACCAGGACAACTTCTATTATAAAGGAAACATTTCTGTGTACTGCAAGAGATAACACCTTTGAGAGTTCTTGAGGGTTTAGGTAAGGTATAAAGATCCTGAAATTGTTCTATTTTATTATTATAGCAGACCATGGTAGTCATGTATTTTTGTGTGTATCCAGTATGCTTTCTAATCCCCTTTCTTCTGATTCCTTTGGGGAACCCCTACCTGAGTTCCCATGGGCTTGTTAGGATATGGTAATCATTCTGTTCTTACCCCCAGCTAAAGAAGGGGCATGTGGCACTGGCTGGACAGAATACTCCATTCCTCTGGGTAGAGTTACTGTCTATATGTGTGTATGTGTGACCTAAACAGGATCAACCAGTGTCTTTCCTAGCATTAATATGTGGAATATGGGAATAGAGTTTTTTACACCCTTCTCATGGATACTGACAAACTAGGAAGATGTAGGTTTAGATATGCGGGTAGGTATATAAGGACGTTTCATCAGATAACTCCAAGTAAGGCTGAAACATGGAGAGAAAGACAAAACCTAGGTCATATCCATGCCTGTGATCTCTACTCATGTAAAACAAGAGAATCCCCTTTTCACTTCAACTAGTCCATGTTAGGGTATCGAACACTTGAAATCAAAGCCAATTAAGGTTCTAAAAGAAGAGGAAAAGAGATGTGCAAACAAAGGAATGCTGTAAAAAATCAAGTGTTAGCAAAGGATACAAGGCCAATGAGCTGAGAAGAGGTTTGGCCGTATTCTGATAAGGGAATAGAAATTTGATCAAATTTTCTAGTTTTTCTCTTGTGAAATTTGTTCCCATAATGTCTTTTAAAAAACCTAATAATTTTGGGGCATTTGTCACAATACTTAACATCAAATCCTTCCTCCAGTATGTGACAAGTATCCCCCTCACTGCCTATTGCACCATGCAGGGTTCTTCACTCCCAAATTCTTGTAAATTTATGGAGAAAGATTTGAGAGAAACAAATTTGAGAAGCAATATGACATTATGGAAATGATATCGGATTTTTAATTAGGATCTAAGATTGGAATAAACATTTGACACCCCTTTGGGGGTGTTTACTTTGTTGTTCTGGATCTTGGTGTTCCAATATGGACACCAGAATGAGAAGAGTAATTATCTTTTTTTTTAAATTAATTAATTTATTTATTTTATATCTTTTCAATGTAACAGTATTCATTGTTTTTGCACCACACCCAGTGCCATGCAATACGTGCCCTCCATAATACCCACGACCTGTCTCCCCCAACCTCCCACTCCCCACCCCTTCAAAACCCTCAGGTTGTTTTTCAGAGTCCATAGTCTCTCATGGTTCACCTCCCCTTCCAATTTCCCTCAACTCCCTTCTCCTCTCCATGTCCCCATGTCCTCCATGTTATTTGTTATGCTCCACAAACAAGTGAAACCATATGATAATTGACTCTCTCTGCTTGACTTATTTCACTCAGCATAACCTCTTCCAGTCCCGTCCACGTTGATACAAAAGTTGGGTATTCATCCTTTCTGATGGAGGCATAATACTCCATAGTGTATATGGACCACATCTTCCTTATCCATTCATCCGTTGAAGGGCATCTTGGTTCTTTCCACAGTTTGCCGACCATGGCCATTGCTACTATACACATTGGGGTACAGATGGCCCTTCTTTTCACTACATCTGTATCTTTGGGGTAAATACCCAGTAGGGCAATTGCAGGGTCATAGGAAAGCTCTATTTTTAATTTCTTGAGGAATCTCCACACTGTTCTCCAAAGTCGTTGCACCAACTTGCATTCCCACCAACAATGTGAGAGGGTTCCCCTTTCTCCACATCCTCTCCAACACACGTTGTTTCCTGTCTTGCTAATTTTGGCCATTCTAACTGGTGTAAGGTGGTATCTCAATGTGGTTTTGATTTGAATCTCCCCGATGGCTAGTGATGGTGAACATTTTTTTCATGTGTCTGATAGCCATTTGTATGTCTTCATTGGAGAAGTGTCTGTTCATGTCTTCTGCCCATTATTTGATATGATTATCTGTTTTGTGTGTGTTGAGTTTGAGAAGTACTTTATAGATCCTGGATACTAGCATTTTGTCTGTACTGACATTTGCAAATATCTTCTCCCATTCCGTGGGTTGCCTCTTTGTTTTGTTGACTGTTTCCTTTGCTGTGCAGAAGCTTTTGATCTTGATGAAGACCCGAAAGTTTATTTTCACTTTTGTTTCCTTTGCCTTTGGAGACATAGCTTGAAAAAACTTGCTGTGGCTGATATCGAAGAGGTTACTGCTTATGTTCTTCTCTAGGATTCTGATGGATTCCTGTCTCCCGTTGAGGTCTTTTATCCATTTCGAGTTTATCTTTGTGTACGGTGTAAGAGAATGGTCAAGTTTCATTCTTCTACAGATAGCTGTCCAGTTTTCCCAGCGTCATTTATTGAAGACACTGTCTTTTTTCCACTGTATATTTTTTCCTGCTTTGTCGAAGATTATTTGACCACAGAGTTGAGGGCCCATATCTGGGCTCTCTACTCTGTTCCACTGGTCTATGTTTCGTTTTTATGCCAGTACCATGCTGTCTTGGTGATCACAGCTTTGTAGTAAAGCTTGAAATCAGGTAACGTGGTGCCGCCAGTTTTATTTTTGTTTTTCAACATTTCCTTAGCAATTCGGGGTCTCTTCTGATTCCATACTAATTGTAGGATTATTTGCTCCAGCTCTTTGAAAAATACCAGTGGAATTTTGTTCGGAATGGCATTAAAAGTATAGATTGCTCTAGGCAGTATAGACATTTTAACAATGTTTATTCTTCCGATCCAAGAGCATGGAATGGTCTTCCATCTTTTTGTGTCTTCTTCAATTTCTTTCATGAGAGTTGTGTAGTTCCTCGAGTACAGATCCTTTACCTCTTTGGTTAGGTTTATTCCCAGGTATCTTATGGTTCTTGGTGCTGTAGTAAATGGAATTGATTCTCTAATTTGCCTTTCTGTATTTTCATTGTTAGTGTATAAGAGAGCCACTGATTTCTGGACATTGACTTTGTATCCTGCCACGTTACTGAATTGCTGTATGAGTTCTAGTAGTTTGGAGGTGGAGTCTTTTGGGTGTTCCATATAAAGAATCATGTCATCTGCGAAGAGAGTTTGGTTTCTTCATTGCCAATTTGGATACATTTTATTTCTCTTTGTTGTCTGATTGCTGTTGCTAGGACTTCTAATACTATGTTGAACAAGAGTGGTGAAAGTGGGCATCCCAGTCGTGTTCCTGATCTCAGTGGGAAGGCTGCGAGCTTTTTCCTATTGAGGATGATATTTGCTGTGGGTCTTTCATAGTTAGATTTTATGAAGTTCAGGAATGTTCCCTCTATCCCTATACTTCGAAGCATTTTAATCAGGAACGGATGCTGGATTTTGTCAAATTCTTTTTCTGCATCAATTGAAAGGACCATGTGGTTCTTCTCTCTTCTCTTACTGATTTGCTCTATCACATTGATTGATTTGCGAATGTTGAACCATCCTTGTAACCCAGGGATGAATCCCACCTGGTCATGGTGGATAATCATTTTAATGTTGCTGTTGGATCTTGTTTGCTAGGATCTTGTTGAGAATCTTAGCATCCATATTCCTCAGTGATATTGGTCTGAAATTCTCCTTTTTGGTGTGGTCGTTACCTGGTTTGGGGATCAGGGTAATGCTGGCTTCATAAAAAGAGTCTGGAAGTTTTTCTTCTGCTTCAATTTTTTGAAACAGCTTCAGGAGAATAGGTGTTATTTCTTCTTTGAAAGTTTGATAGACATCCCCAGGGAATCCGTCAGGTCCTAGGCTCTTGTTTTTTGGGAGGTTTTTGATCACTGCTTCAATCTTGTTACTAGATATTGGTCTATTCAGGTTGTCAGTTTCTTCCTGGTTCAATTTTGGGAGTTTATAGTTTTCCAGGAATGCATCCATTTCATCTAGGTTGCTTAACTTATTGGCATATAACTGTTGATAATAACTTCTTATGATTGTTTCTACTTCCTTGGTGTTAATTGTGATCTCTCCCTTTTCATTAATAATTTTATCAATTTGAGCTTTCTCTCTTTTCTTTTGGATTAGTGTGGCCAATGGTTTATCGATCTTATTGATTCTTTCAAAAAACCAGCTTCTAGTTTCATTGATACGTTCTACTGTATCTCTAGTTTCTATCTCATTAATCTCTGCTCTGATCTTAATTATTTCCCTTCCTGTGTGTGGAGTTGGCTTAATTTGTTGTTGATTCTCCAGTTCTTTAAGATGTAGAGATAGCTGGTGTATTCTGGATTTTTCCATTTTTTTGAGGGAGGCTTGGATGGCTATGTATTTCCCCCTTAGGACCGCCTTTGCTGTATCCCATAGGTTTTGGGCTGAAGTGTCTTCATTCTCATTGGTTTCCATGAATTGTTTAAGTTCTTCTTTGATTTCCTGGTTGATCCAAGCATTCTCCCCCCCCCCCCCCACCAATCAGCTTTTATTTATTTATTTATTTTTTTAAATTAAATTTTTTATTTATTTTCAGCGTAACAGTATTCATTGTTTTTTCACCACACCCAGTGCTCCATGCAATCTGTGCCCTCCCTAATACCCAACACCTGGTTCCCCCACCCTACCACCCCGCCCCTTCAAAACCTTCAGGTTGTTTTTCAGAGTCCATAGTCTCTCATGGTTCACCTCCCCTTCCAATTTCCCTCAACTCCCTTCTCCTCTCCATCTACCCTTGTCCTCTATATTATTTGTTATGCTCCACCAATAAGTGAAACCATATGATACTTGACTTTCTCTGTTTGACTTATTTCACTCAGCATAATCTCTTCCAGTCCTGTCCATGTTGCTACAAAAGTTGGGTATTAGTCCTTTCTGATGGAGGCATAATACTCCATAGTGTATATGGACCACATCTTCCTTATCCATTCATCCATTGAAGGGCATCTTGGTTCTTTCCACAGTTTGGCGACCGTGGCCATTGCTGTTATAAACATTGGGGTACAGATGGCCCTTCTTTTCACTACATCTGTATCTTTGGGGTAAATACCCAGCAGTGCAATTGCAGGGTCATAGGGAAGATCTATTTTTAATTTCCTGAGGAATCTCCACACTGTTCTCCAAAGTGGCTGCACCAGTTTGCATTCCCACCAACAGTGTAAGAGGGTTCCCCTTTCTCCACATCCTCTCCAACACACGTTGTTTCCTGTCTTGCTAACTTTGGCCATTCTAACTGGTGTAAGGTGGTATCTCAATGTGGTTTTGATTTGAATCTCCCTGATGGCTAGTGATGATGAACATTTTTTCATGTGTCTGGTAGCCATTTCAAGCTTTACTACAAAGCTGTGATCACCAAGACAGCATGGTACTGGCATAAAAACAGACACATGGACCAGTGGAACAGAGTAGAGAGCCCAGATATGGACCCTCAACTCTATGGTCAAATAATCTTTGACAAAACAGGAAAAAATATCCAGTGGAAAAAAGACAGTCTCTTCAATAAATGGTGCTGGGAAAACTGGACAGCTATATGTAGAAGAATGAAACTTGACCATTCTCTTACACCGTACACAAAGATAAACTCGAAATGGATAAAAGACCTCAACGGGAGACAGGAATCCATCAGAATCCTCGAGGAGAACATAGGGAGTAACCTCTTTGATATCAGCCACAGCAACTTCTTTCAAGATATGTCTCCAAAGGCGAAGGAAACAAAGGCAAAGATGAACTTTTGGGACTTCATCAAGATCAAAAGCTTCTGCATAGCAAAAGAAACAGTCATCAAAACAAAGAGGCAACCCACGGAATGGGAGAAGATATTTGCAAATGACAGTACAGATAAAAGGTTGATATCCAGGATCTATAAAGAACTCCTCAAACTCAACACACACAAAACAGATAATCATATTAAAAAATGGGCAGAAGATATGAACAGACATTTCTCCAATGATCCAAGCATTCTTAAGCAAGGTGGACTTTACCTTCTGGTGTTTAAGTTCCTTCCAAACTTTTCCTTGTGATTGAGCTACAGTTTCAAAGCATTGTGATCCGAGAATATGCAGGGAATAATCTCAGTCTTTTGGTATCAGTTGAGCCCTGATTTGTGACCCAGGATATGGTCTATTCTGGAGAAGGTTCCATGTGCACTTGAGAAGAATGAGTATTCTGTTGTTTTAGGGTGGAATGTTCTGTATATATCTATGAGGTCCATCTGGTCCAATGTGTCATTCAATGCTCTTGTTTCTTTATTGATTTTCTGCTTGGATGATCTGTCTATTACTGAGAGAGGCGTGTTAAGATCTCCTACTATTAATGTATTCATATCAATATGACTCTTTATCTTGATTAATAGTTTTCTTATGTAATTGGCTGCTCCCATATTGGGGGCATGGATATTTACAATTGTTAGATCATCTTGGTGGATAGTCCCTTTAAGAATTATGTAGTGTCCTTCTGTATTTCTGACTACAGTCTTTAGTTTAAAATCTAATTGATCTGATATGAGAATCGCTACCTCGGCCTTCTTTTGAGGCCCATTGGCATGAAAGATGCTTCTCCATCCCTTCACTTTCAGTCTGTGTGTATCCTTAGGTTCAAAATGGGTCTCTTGTAGACAACATATGGATGGGTCCTGTCATTTTATCCAATCTGCAACCCTGTGTCGTTTTATGCGCGCATTTAGGCCATTCACATTGAGAGTGATTATTGATAGAGACATTTTTATTGACATCATGTTACCTTTGAAGTCTTTCTTTCTGTAGATTGTCTCTATATTTCTGTTCAATGATAGTCTTAGGATTTTTCCTCTTTTATATAACGTCCCTTAATATTTCCTGTAGTGTCTGCTTGGTGGTCACATACTCTTTTAAGCCTTGCCAGTCTTGGAAACTCTTTATCTCTCCATCCATTTTGAATTTCAGTCTTGGATAAAGTATTTTGAATTTCAGTCTTGGATAAAGTATTCTTGGCTGCATGTTCTTCTCATTTAGTGCCCTGAATATGTCTTGCCAGCCCTTTCTGGCTTGCCACGTTTCTGCACACAGGTCTGACTTTATTCTGATGGGCTTTCCTCTATACATAAGGAGCTTCTTTGTCCTAGCTGCTTTCAAGAGATCCTGTCTACAATTATGATTCCTCATTCTTACTATCAGGTGTCTTGAGGTCTTTCTAGATTCTATAATCTTGGGAGGAGACCATTCTGCCTCTAGTACATGAACACTGGTTCCATTCACGAGATTGGGAAAATTTTCATGGAGAACTTGTTCTACTATACCTTCTAGTCTTCTTTCTTTCTCCTCCCCCTCAGGGATTCCAATAATTCTGATGGTGGAACATATCATGGCGTCATTTATTTCCATGATTCTGTTTTCGTGGCTTCTAAGCTGTTTGTTCCAGGCTTCCTCCTGATCCTTTCTCTCTATCTGTTTGTCCTCCAGATCACTAATTCTATCTTCTGTCTCAGTTACCCTAGCTTTTAGAGAATTTAGATTAGATTGGAACTCATTGAGAACATTGTGAACATCATCCCTGGTGGCTTTCAGTTCTGCCCTAATCAATTCCCTTTGGTCATCCATGGCTTTCTCCAACCTAGCTATTGCCTGGATAATTGTTAGACTGAATTCCCTTTCTGACATATTGTCTATGTCGAAAACCATTAGCTCTGTTGCAGAAGGCCCAGCCTCTGAATTTTTCTTCTGTTGGGCATTCCGCCTTCTAGTCATTTTGGTGAGAGATGGCTGAATGGATGTAGCTGGGTGTATCAACCGTGGTGCAGTCAAGGTGAACCCTGGAACGCTTCTGAGCAATCAAGAGTCCCCACCCAAATGAAAGAAAAAGATAGAGAGAAAAAAGAAAAAAGAGAGAGAGGAAAAAAAGGAAAGATAAAATAAAAGAGAAGGCTTAGCCCAACTGGGCCCCAAGGTAAGATTTATGAAGTATACAAAGAAAAACAGACAAAAAAAAAAAAAGACTGATAAAAGTGGGTGACAAGAGAAAATATATATACATAAAAGCGAAACAAAAAAAGAACCTCGTCAAAAAGAACCCCAAGTATAAGATCTATGCACTACCAGGACAAACACAAATACACAGAAACACTGGTGGAAGAAAAAGATGGGAGAGGGGTTATAAATTCTCAGTGGACCATATCTTCTTTATCCATGCATCTGTGGAAGGGGATCTTGGCTCTTTACACAGTTTGGCCATTGTCTATGTGCTTTATATATGAAAAGAATACAATCTTTTCACCCCCTCCACTGCCCCAAGGACTCACTTTTACAAATTACACTCATTGAGAACACATGCCTTTTCTAAAAGAGTTGAGGCATCTTGACCTATCCATCTATCACAAGTCTGGTTTTGGTCCCATGTTCTCTACCATGTCCATGCCCATGTACTCTTCTAGGAAAGGTTGAGTGAGGCAGGAGAGCCAGGGTTTCAGTCTAAGCACCCAGGTGATTGATGAGCAGTCATGTAGGCTTCAGTGAGCCTCTTACCCTCCCTAAACCAGTTCTCAGCCTTGCACTGTCTTCAGATTTATTTTAAGCATGCAGTGAACCCAAGGCCAGGCCACGACCAGGGGCTGGTGAAAATGGTACTATACTATCCAGATACTCCATCTGTGAAGACCTTGTCACTGGGGGTAGACTGTCATCTGTCAACTGTCAGCCTCTTTGGAGACAGCCTCTGGCTGCCCACATTCAGTAATCAATGAGGGAGTATAAAGGGTTGGTCATCTCATCTCAACAGAGAACAACCTTGATATGTCACCTTAGCTACCTCCAGAGTGTCCTTGGGTCTGTCCAAAGCTATCACTGGCTGGGCCAACATCCCAACTCACCTTCACCCTCTGCCCACTCCTGTTTTGTTCTCTCTTTAGCAAAAGGTGAAAGATTTCTACAATTTGAAGAGAAACTGGAGTATTTTTTCTCTCTTTTGTGGATTGGGTGCCCAAGGACACATCTGCACAAATATCAGACTACACACAAAGCTCCATTTCAGAATCTGCTTCCAGGGAAGCCAAATACCACAATGGGCAATACATAACTAGGTCAATACTTCTTGGCATTGTTCAGAATAACTTTCTGAAATTTTAAGCAATTTCACATGAAGTTGTCAACTGAATTTGCAGCTAGAATTTTATATCAGTCTTCCTGGCATCAAGGATGCTGTGAAACATGAAAGTGACCACAATGAAAAGCTCACAGTCCTGATCCAATCAAAGACCTGAACTCATAAGGCAGCCTTATTTAATATAGTTTCCCCATTTTTTGTGATCTACTTACCAATTTTCATTTCTGCTCTGGGAGATCTGCATTACACTCACCTAAGTAATATGTCTCTTCTTTGTCAGACAAGTAAATAAATTCAACTTTGTGAAGGGTCATTTTGGCAAACTATGTTCCTTACTACTGACATCACAAATCCCTGGGGTGCTCACTTTCTTCCTAAGCCCATTGCCTCATGCCCATCCTTAGGTTCTCCAGGGTTGCTTGCTGGCGAGCCCAGTGCACCCTTCTCAATACCCCAACCCCATAGTAATCACAACCAGAATAATAGTTATTATTAAACTAATTATAAAGCTTTCTGGATTCTTTATGTATATTACCTATTTAATCCTCAAAATCAATTTATGGTGTAGCTATTACTATCACTAGATACAGGTTAGGAAAAGAGAGCTCAGTGGCCATGCTATAAGACACATCTTTTAAGTGGTATAGCTGGAACCTAAACACTTTAGGACTAAAGTCCATGCTAAGGAACTACAACTTATAAATCATCTCCATCTGGTTCTTGTTCCTGAGCTGCTGGTCTCAAGAAGGTTCTGTAGATAATGGTAAATAAAATCTCACAGGCACACAAAAGAATAGGCACAGTTTACAACAGGGAACCCAGCAGTGGCAGAGACCTGGTTTAGCTGGTCAATAGCAGCAGCCCCCATCTGCAGGTCATGGTATAGTTCTGTTTTAGGATGCACTGTCCTCTGTGAATTTTGACCCTGGCTATCCCTCCTGCCCGTCTCCTTGGTGATTCCAAACCCAGTTTGACTTTCTGACTTAGTTCCTGGGCCCCTGGACCAGGGTTTCTTAACCTCAGCCCTGTTAACATTTGGAACCAGTTTATCTTTCATTGTAGGGACTGTCCTGTGCTTTGTAGGATGTTAAGTAGCATCCCCAGCCTCTAGCTACCAGATGGATGTCAATAGCACATGTACTTTCTCCCCTGTCATCACAATCAGAAACATCTCCAACAATTTCCAGAGGTTTTCTAGCAGAAATAAAACTGTCCCAGGTTTTGAGAACCACAGGCTTAGTTTCTCCCCCAATGGACATTTCCTCCCATTTCTGGAGCACGTTTGATTTCATACTGACGACTCAGCACTGCCATTTGGGAAGGTACCCCCTAGGTGATTATTCATCTTAGCATCTTCCTCAGGAGGCTGGTCTCTTGACATCCCAGAAACAAACCACAGTATTCTTAGCTAAGAGGAATTCTCCCTTGGTGGAAGAGTGTGTTGCCTGTGTCAGACCAGCCCTACATTTTAATTGGTGCCTTCTATCCAGTGCTTGTGGTTCAGAACTCCAGCCTTTTGGGGGGAAACCTTGGTTAGAGGATGAGACTGAACATGCACCTGTAATACTCAGTGTTTCTCCATGCAAAACCCACTACTTTCTGTCTGACTTCACCTTTTCATTTTTAAGAAGGCCTCAGGCATATGCCATGTACACTGTTTTATTCCTACTGTGTCTGTCAAGGACTTTTTAAAAAGCCAACACCAAGGGCCAAATAATAGGCTTAACTTTGTAAAGGGTCATGTAAATGGCTCATTGACACATCTCCTGGGCCTGGAAAAGCTGGTACCCAACCTCGAACAGAGCCTGAAAATGAATGTCCTGGTACTCAGGTTCCAGGGCTGTGAGCCACTGTTTCCCCCTTGACAATCAAGCTACTCCCTCAGTCCAACCCCCTTTTTTTCTGCACCAGTACCCTCATCTAAAGGATAAGAAAGGACAAATAACATTTCAGCCTTTGGCTTTCTCAAGGTGTGACTGTTGATAAGACTCTTGGCCTGGATTTAATAATGTAGACAGTCCATTCTTCACTTGTTAACCCCCATAATACATCAGTTCCCATGGCATGCAGAATGGAAAGGGAAAAATACACTTTGCAATCATATTGACCTTAGTTTCACTTTTACTATGTGTCCTCAGCAAATTCCTTAACTTCTCAAGACTTGCATTTCTCCTTTATATGTTGAAATATTAATAAAAACTGGTTCTACTGTGTGTGTCATTTAAAAATAAAGTGTATGTGTACAAAATGTCTAGAAGGCTTTCATTGACTGATTGAGATTAGAGTTCATCTTTTGAGTTAGTCTTAAGCATCTGATTCCCTGCCCCCTCTTATCCGGTAGGACTGTACAAAACTACAGGAAGTTCCCAAGAAGAAAATATTCCAAACAGCACTCGTATTTAACCTACAGGGCGCAACAATGACTCTGAAACTGCTTTCCAAAATGTGTCTCTCACACACACTCAACAAAAAATAAATTAATATCTCCACTCCTTTCTTGCTCCTGGGAAATGTTCTGCCTTGGCTTTGGAATAGGGGTTGAATAGTTTCACTATCTCCTCTGAATACAATCAACACTCTTAGGAACTTTGTTTGTAAACAAGAAATAAATCATTAACTTAGAACCTATTATTCTCAGTGCTGGATGGTATACATTTTACAGTACACTATTTAATCTATATGAAAACCACGTGAGTAAAGATAATTACTCTTCGGGGAGACAAGATGGCAGGGAAGTAGGAGGAGGCACCATTTCAACCTGTACCCTAAAGTGATGTGATTACCTACCAAAGAACTCCAATCACCCATCAAATCAGCCTGAGATCAGAATTATACACGTCTGGATCTCTACAGGGGCAGAAGACGCCAGTGGGCAGTCTTTTTGTTTGTCTGTTTTGTTTGTACACTTCATAAATCTTACCTTGGGGCCCAGTTGGGCTGAGCCTTCTCTTTTATCTTCCCTTTTTTTCCTGTCTCTCTCTCTCTCTTTTTTTCTTTTTCGTTTCTTTTTTCTCTCATTTGAGTGGGGACTTTGGACTGCACAGAAGAGTTCCAGGTACACCTTGACTGCACCACGGTTGATACACCCAGCTACATCCATTCAGCCATCTCTCACCAAAATGACTAGAAGGAGGAATGCCCAACAGAAGAAAAATTCAGAGGCTGGGCCTTCTGCAACAGAGCTAATGGTTTTCGACATAGACAATATGTCAGAAAGGGAATTCAGTCTAACAATTATCCAGGCAATAGCTAGGTTGGAGAAAGCCATGGATGACCAAAGGGAATTGATTAGGGCAGAACTGAAAGCCACCAGGGATGATGTTCACAATGTTCTCAATGAGTTCCAATCTAATCTAAATTCTCTAAAAGCTAGGGTAACTGAGACAGAAGATAGAATTAGTGATCTGGAGGACAAACAGATAGAGAGAAAGGATCAGGAGGAAGCCTGGAACAAACAGCTTAGAAGCCACGAAAACAGAATCATGGAAATAAATGACGCCATGATATGTTCCACCATCAGAATTATTGGAATCCCTGAGGGGGAGGAGAAAGAAAGAAGACTAGAGGGTATAGTAGAACAAGTTCTCCATGAAAATTTTCCCAATCTCGTGAATGGAACCAGTGTTCATGTACTAGAGGCAGAATGGTCTCCTCCCAAGATTATAGAATCTAGAAAGACCTCAAGACACCTGATAGTAAGAATGAGGAATCATAATTGTAGACAGGATCTCTTGAAAGCAGCTAGGACAAAGAAGCTCCTTATGTATAGAGGAAAGCCCATCAGAATAAAGTCAGACCTGTGTGCAGAAACGTGGCAAGCCAGAAAGGGCTGGCAAGACATATTCAGGGCACTAAATGAGAAGAACATGCAGCCAAGAATACTTTATCCAAGACTGAAATTCAAAATACTTTATCCAAGACTGAAATTCAAAATGGATGGAGAGATAAAGAGTTTCCAAGACTGGCAAGGCTTAAAAGAGTATGTGACCACCAAGCAGACACTACAGGAAATATTAAGGGACGTTATATAAAAGAGGAAAAATCCTAAGACTATCATTGAACAGAAATATAGAGACAATCTACAGAAAGAAAGACTTCAAAGGTAACATGATGTCAATAAAAATGTCTCTATCAATAATCACTCTCGAGACCGAGACAAGATGGCGGGGAAGTAGGAGGAGGCGCCTTTTCAACCTGCACCCTAAAGTGAGCTGATTACCTACCAAAGAACTCCGATCACCCATGAAATCAGCCTGAGATCAGAATTATACACGTCTGGATCTCTACGGGGGCCAGAAGACGCCAGTGGGCAGGTAAAGTGGAGTGGGAACGTCGGACTGATATCGGAAGATAAACAAAAGGGGGAGGGAGCCACCAGAGGCGACCGACTGGAAAATAATACCCCGATACGAGAGTGCCCGGCATCTGGGGACCAGCATTAACTTGGAGTCTTGTTGAAAGCACTCAAAAGAGCAAAGACTCGAGCGGGGAAATTGTGGGAATCGGGCGGATAGGGATAGGGGCTTAAGTCCCCAGACCCAGGGCAGCCTCCCCTGGCGCTGAGCCGGAGAGTGCGGCGGAGAAACCTGGACTTTGTCCCGGAGCCGCCAGTGCGCCCGAGAACGGGTGGAGTCCGGCTCCCGTGAGGGGCTGGGAGCCACACCAAACGGCAGAACGCGCACCTTACTGGAGGTGCGCGCGTGCCTCAACCGCCCCTGAGAGAGGTGCACGCCCAGCCTGGTGTTCTGGGACCCACGCGGCGATAGACCCACGCGGCAATAGAGCCGATAGAGCTGGAGGCGCCGCGCCCCAAACCATCCCCTGGGAGAGGTGCGCGCAAGACCTGAGCTCTCAGCCCCAGCCAGCGGGAAAATCTCAGTGTGCGATCGCTGCTTGGAACCTCTCTGGCGCTCTGGAGCTGCCCAGACAGCCACAGCTGCCTTGGTTTTGCATACAAGCAGGAGATCCTGCGTCCCCAGGGACCGTGACTCAGAACCTGCTCTGCCAGCGGCCCAGCGGCTGCAGCACCTGCAGGGGAGCAGACTGAGGCTTCTCTCAATAATCACTCTCAATGTGAATGGCCTAAATGCGCGCATAAAACGACACAGGGTTGCAGATTGGATAAAATGACAGGACCCATCCATATGTTGTCTACAAGAGACCCATTTTGAACCTAAGGATACACACAGACTGAAAGTGAAGGGATGGAGAAGCATCTTTCATGCCAATGGGCCTCAAAAGAAGGCCGAGGTAGCGATTCTCATATCAGATCAATTAGATTTTAAACTAAAGACTGTAGTCAGAAATACAGAAGGACACTACATAATTCTTAAAGGGACTATCCACCAAGATGATCTAACAATTGTAAATATCCATGCCCCCAATATGGGAGCAGCCAATTACATAAGAAAACTATTAATCAAGATAAAGAGTCATATTGATATGAATACATTAATAGTAGGAGATCTTAACACGCCTCTCTCAGTAATAGACAGATCATCCAAGCAGAAAATCAATAAAGAAACAAGAGCATTGAATGACACATTGGACCAGATGGACCTCATAGATATATACAGAACATTCCACCCTAAAACAACAGAATACTCATTCTTCTCAAGTGCACATGGAACCTTCTCCAGAATAGACCATATCCTGGGTCACAAATCAGGGCTCAACTGATACCAAAAGACTGAGATTATTCCCTGCATATTCTCGGATCACAATGCTTTGAAACTGTAGCTCAATCACAAGGAAAAGTTTGGAAGGAACTTAAACACCAGAAGGTAAAGTCCACCTTGCTTAAGAATGCTTGGATCATTGGAGAAATGTCTGTTCATATCTTCTGCCCATTTTTTAATATGATTATCTGTTTTGTGTGTGTTGAGTTTGAGGAGTTCTTTATAGATCCTGGATATCAACCTTTTATCTGTACTGTCATTTGCAAATATCTTCTCCCATTCCGTGGGTTGCCTCTTTGTTTTGATGACTGTTTCTTTTGCTATGCAGAAGCTTTTGATCTTGATGAAGTCCCAAAAGTTCATCTTTGCCTTTGTTTCCTTCGCCTTTGGAGACATATCTTGAAAGAAGTTGCTGTGGCTGATATCAAAGAGGTTACTCCCTATGTTCTCCTCGAGGATTCTGATGGATTCCTGTCTCCCGTTGAGGTCTTTTATCCATTTCGAGTTTATCTTTGTGTACGGTGTAAGAGAATGGTCAAGTTTCATTCTTCTACATATAGCTGTCCAGTTTTCCCAGCACCATTTATTGAAGAGACTGTCTTTTTTCCACTGGATATTTTTTCCTGTTTTGTCAAAGATTATTTGACCATAGAGTTGAGGGTCCATATCTGGGCTCTCTACTCTGTTCCACTGGTCCATGTGTCTGTTTTTATGCCAGTACCATGCTGTCTTGGTGATCACAGCTTTGTAGTAAAGCTTGAAATGGCTACCAGACACATGAAAAAATGTTCATCATCACTAGCCATCAGGGAGATTCAAATCAAAACCACATTGAGATACCACCTTACACCAGTTAGAATGGCCAAAGTTAGCAAGACAGGAAACAACGTGTGTTGGAGAGGATGTGGAGAAAGGGGAACCCTCTTACACTGTTGGTGGGAATGCAAACTGGTGCAGCCACTTTGGAGAACAGTGTGGAGATTCCTCAGGAAATTAAAAATAGATCTTCCCTATGACCCTGCAATTGCACTGCTGGGTATTTACCCCAAAGATACAGATGTAGTGAAAAGAAGGGCCATCTGTACCCCAATGTTTATAACAGCAATGGCCACGGTCGCCAAACTGTGGAAAGAACCAAGATGCCCTTCAATGGATGAATGGATAAGGAAGATGTGGTCCATATACACTATGGAGTATTATGCCTCCATCAGAAAGGACTAATACCCAACTTTTGTAGCAACATGGACAGGACTGGAAGAGATTATGCTGAGTGAAATAAGTCAAACAGAGAAAGTCAAGTATCATATGGTTTCACTTATTGGTGGAGCATAACAAATAATATAGAGGACAAGGGTAGATGGAGAGGAGAAGGGAGTTGAGGGAAATTGGAAGGGGAGGTGAACCATGAGAGACTATGGACTCTGAAAAACAACCTGAAGGTTTTGAAGGGGCGGGGTGGTAGGGTGGGGGAACCAGGTGTTGGGTATTAGGGAGGGCACAGATTGCATGGAGCACTGGGTGTGGTGAAAAAACAATGAATACTGTTACGCTGAAAATAAATAAAAAATTTAATTTAAAAAAATAAATAAATAAATAAAAGCTGATTGGTGGGGGGGGGGGGGGAGAATGCTTGGATCAACCAGGAAATCAAAGAAGAACTTAAACAATTCATGGAAACCAATGAGAATGAAGACACTTCAGCCCAAAACCTATGGGATACAGCAAAGGCGGTCCTAAGGGGGAAATACATAGCCATCCAAGCCTCCCTCAAAAAAATGGAAAAATCCAGAATACACCAGCTATCTCTACATCTTAAAGAACTGGAGAATCAACAACAAATTAAGCCAACTCCACACACAGGAAGGGAAATAATTAAGATCAGAGCAGAGATTAATGAGATAGAAACTAGAGATACAGTAGAACGTATCAATGAAACTAGAAGCTGGTTTTTTGAAAGAATCAATAAGATCGATAAACCATTGGCCACACTAATCCAAAAGAAAAGAGAGAAAGCTCAAATTGATAAAATTATTAATGAAAAGGGAGAGATCACAATTAACACCAAGGAAGTAGAAACAATCATAAGAAGTTATTATCAACAGTTATATGCCAATAAGTTAAGCAACCTAGATGAAATGGATGCATTCCTGGAAAACTATAAACTCCCAAAATTGAACCAGGAAGAAACTGACAACCTGAATAGACCAATATCTAGTAACAAGATTGAAGCAGTGATCAAAAACCTCCCAAAAAACAAGAGCCTAGGACCTGACGGATTCCCTGGGGATGTCTATCAAACTTTCAAAGAAGAAATAACACCTATTCTCCTGAAGCTGTTTCAAAAAATTGAAGCAGAAGAAAAACTTCCAGACTCTTTTTATGAAGCCAGCATTACCCTGATCCCCAAACCAGGTAACGACCACACCAAAAAGGAGAATTTCAGACCAATATCACTGAGGAATATGGATGCTAAGATTCTCAACAAGATCCTAGCAAACAAGATCCAACAGCAACATTAAAATGATTATCCACCATGACCAGGTGGGATTCATCCCTGGGTTACAAGGATGGTTCAACATTCGCAAATCAATCAATGTGATAGAGCAAATCAGTAAGAGAAGAGAGAAGAACCACATGGTCCTTTCAATTGATGCAGAAAAAGAATTTGACAAAATCCAGCATCCGTTCCTGATTAAAATGCTTCGAAGTATAGGGATAGAGGGAACATTCCTGAACTTCATAAAATCTAACTATGAAAGACCCACAGCAAATATCATCCTCAATAGGAAAAAGCTCGCAGCCTTCCCACTGAGATCAGGAACACGACTGGGATGCCCACTTTCACCACTCTTGTTCAACATAGTATTAGAAGTCCTAGCAACAGCAATCAGACAACAAAGAGAAATAAAATGTATCCAAATTGGCAATGAAGAAACCAAACTCTCTTCGCAGATGACATGATTCTTTATATGGAACACCCAAAAGACTCCACCTCCAAACTACTAGAACTCATACAGCAATTCAGTAACGTGGCAGGATACAAAGTCAATGTCCAGAAATCAGTGGCTCTCTTATACACTAACAATGAAAATACAGAAAGGCAAATTAGAGAATCAATTCCATTTACTACAGCACCAAGAACCATAAGATACCTGGGAATAAACCTAACCAAAGAGGTAAAGGATCTGTACTCGAGGAACTACACAACTCTCATGAAAGAAATTGAAGAAGACACAAAAAGATGGAAGACCATTCCATGCTCTTGGATCGGAAGAATAAACATTGTTAAAATGTCTATACTGCCTAGAGCAATCTATACTTTTAATGCCATTCCGAACAAAATTCCACTGGTATTTTTCAAAGAGCTGGAGCAAATAATCCTACAATTAGTATGGAATCAGAAGAGACCCCGAATTGCTAAGGAAATGTTGAAAAACAAAAATAAAACTGGCGGCACCACGTTACCTGATTTCAAGCTTTACTACAAAGCTGTGATCACCAAGACAGCATGGTACTGGCATAAAAACGAAACATAGACCAGTGGAACAGAGTAGAGAGCCCAGATATGGGCCCTCAACTCTGTGGTCAAATAATCTTCGACAAAGCAGGAAAAAATATACAGTGGAAAAAAGACAGTGTCTTCAATAAATGACGCTGGGAAAACTGGACAGCTATCTGTAGAAGAATGAAACTTGACCATTCTCTTACACCGTACACAAAGATAAACTCGAAATGGATAAAAGACCTCAACGGGAGACAGGAATCCATCAGAATCCTAGAGAAGAACATAAGCAGTAACCTCTTCGATATCAGCCACAGCAAGTTTTTTCAAGCTATGTCTCCAAAGGCAAAGGAAACAAAAGTGAAAATAAACTTTCGGGTCTTCATCAAGATCAAAAGCTTCTGCACAGCAAAGGAAACAGTCAACAAAACAAAGAGGCAACCCACGGAATGGGAGAAGATATTTGCAAATGTCAGTACAGACAAAATGCTAGTATCCAGGATCTATAAAGTACTTCTCAAACTCAACACACACAAAACAGATAATCATATCAAATAATGGGCAGAAGACATGAACAGACACTTCTCCAATGAAGACATACAAATGGCTATCAGACACATGAAAAAAATGTTCACCATCACTAGCCATCGGGGAGATTCAAATCAAAACCACATTGAGATACCACCTTACACCAGTTAGAATGGCCAAAATTAGCAAGACAGGAAACAACGTGTGTTGGAGAGGATGTGGAGAAAGGGGAACCCTCTCACATTGTTGGTGGGAATGCAAGTTGGTGCAACGACTTTGGAGAACAGTGTGGAGATTCCTCAAGAAATTAAAAATAGAGCTTTCCTATGACCCTGCAATTGCCCTACTGGGTATTTACCCCAAAGATACAGATGTAGTGAAAAGAAGGGCCATCTGTACCCCAATGTGTATAGTAGCAATGGCCATGGTCGGCAAACTGTGGAAAGAACCAAGATGCCCTTCAACGGATGAATGGATAAGGAAGATGTGGTCCATATACACTATGGAGTATTATGCCTCCATCAGAAAGGATGAATACCCAACTTTTGTATCAACGTGGACGGGACTGGAAGAGGTTATGCTGAGTGAAATAAGTCAAGCAGAGAGAGTCAATTATCATATGGTTTCACTTGTTTGTGGAGCATAACAAATAACATGGAGGACATGGGGACATGGAGAGGAGAAGGGAGTTGAGGGAAATTGGAAGGGGAGGTGAACCATGAGAGACTATGGACTCTGAAAAACAACCTGAGGGTTTTGAAGGGGTGGGGAGTGGGAGGTTGGGGGAGACAGGTCGTGGGTATTATGGAGGGCACGTATTGCATGGCACTGGGTGTGGTGCAAAAACAATGAATTCTTCTGAAAAGAATTCTTCTGAAAAGAAACTAAAAAAAAAAAAAAAAAAGAAGAAGATGTGGTCCATAAATACAATGGAATATTCCTCAGCTATCAGAAAGGATGAATATGCAACTTTTGCATCAACATGGACGGACCTGGATATTATGGTAAGTGAAATAAGTCAAGCAGAAAAAGTCAATTACATATGGTTTATTTATTTAGGGAACATAAGGAATAGCATTTAGGATATTAGGAGAAGGAGGGGGAAAATGAAGGGGAGAAATCAGAAGGGGAGACAAATCATGAGAGACTATGGACTCCAGAAAATAAACTGAGGGTTTTGGAGAGGAGGGGGTTGGGGTATGGGTAGCTTGGTGATGAGCATTAAGGAGGGCACATATTGCATGGAGTGCTGGCTATCATACACAAACAGTCAATTATGGAAAACTACATCAAAAACTAATGATGTTCTTCATCATGACTAACATAACATAATGAAAAAGAAAATAAATAAATAAAAAATAAAAGTTAATTGGTTAAGGGACACCTGGCTGGCTCAGTCAGAGCATGTGACCCTTGATCTCATGATGGGTGTAGAGATTACTTAAAAATATTTTTAAAAACATTTTTTAGAAAGTTAATTAATTGAAATTAATGAAAAATGATTGAAGATGATTTAGTTGGGGAGATAGTGTTCTGGGGCTCAGATAGCTGTTTTCTCTCTTGATATGGGTGCTGTGACATGTGTGGATTTGATGTGCAAAAGCTCTTGACCTGCTCAATTGTGGAAGATACACTTTCCTATACTTATATTACACTTCAACTTAAAAAATTAAAAATAAAAGATTATTTGGGACTGCAAAAAATTCATTTAAACTAAAAAAAGAAAAAAGAAAAAAAGCACATAGAGCACATAAGTAGATACACAGAGTAGCTGTGGTGTTAAAATTTAATGGGGGGTGAATGGGGAAAAAATGTCTAAAATGGCTCCTGGAAGAGAAGCAATAATGGGAAAAAAAGTGTTTAACAGAATACAAAGAAAGGGAGAAAAGGAATCTCTAAACCCTAGATTTTTATCATGGCTTTTGTGTTCTAAGAATTGAGTTGGACAAAAGTCTTAGAAACAGGAATCTACCACTGGTGGCCCTTAGTACTACCAAGGTATACAACAATTTTTGGTTTTGTTTGGTTTGTTTGTTTGTTTGTTTTGCTTATACAACATTAGCATGAAACTGAAAAGAAAATCTCAATTGAGTTACCACTTTAAATTTTGGAGATTTTGCTTGTGAGCACATGCATGCTTGCACACATCACATATCCAGCTTCTCTTGAATAATGAAATACTTGACAGCCCTGGACTCCCAGTCCAGCTCTCCACCTTCTGCTCCATATAGAAATGTGGTCTGGCCAGGATCACCTACTGCTTGGTTTCACTTACATGACCTGGTTGGCTCTGAAGGTATTTGAATTTGCAAGCCCTGTCCTAGGATATTAGAGCTTAAAGAGGAGCCCAGAGCAGACATTCTCAATCCTGGCTTCTCTTCAAGAGAGTTAAAAAAAATCCCCCCACAGATCCTGATTTAATTTTTTGGACATTAATTTGAGGTAAGAGCTCCCCAGGGGATTATGCTGTGGAGGCTGGAGTGAGAACACTGATACAGTATATCTCCTCATTGTGCAGCTCAGGGACTGGAGACTCAGAGAAGGAAAGTGAGTTGCTCAAAGACACATAGCTATTGTTGGAAGAACTTGAATTAAAATCTAGTCTCTTGACCATGGCCTGTGGTTTTCCTTCTAATTCACACCGCCTTGGTGAAGTTTGTATGAGGAAAGGTGAAGTAGCAGTTATCCTGGTCAAACACACACACACACACACACACACACACACACACACACACACACTTAGATTTTATTTGAGTTTGTCCAGTGAAGAGCATTTTGTGCCTCTAATTAATCCAGTATCCAACAGTGTCTTTTTTTCCTTGGTTTTATATCTGAGATAGCATGGGTTCCTAGACTTAAACAGTAGAAGGGAAAGGGGACCTAATGGGCTTTCAGCAGCTTCTATAAGCCAAGATTG
This sequence comes from Martes martes, assembly GCF_963455335.1. Lineage (NCBI taxonomy): Eukaryota > Metazoa > Chordata > Mammalia > Carnivora > Mustelidae > Martes > Martes martes. The sequence goes on from NC_137889.1 coordinate 148,981,045, forward strand.
TTCTACGTGCTTTGCTGTGGTTGTGCAATTTATTTTCACAGTAATCCCAGGAGGTTGGTATTAGCTCCATTTCAAAATGATGAAACAGGCTCATATGGGGTTGGTCAGGTACTCAAGAGTGTAACACCAGATAAGTGATTTGTGCTCAGTTCATAACTTTCTGAAGTTGACATTCTGTCAGAGTCTGCAAGAATAGAAGTTCTACAGAGCTAGGAATTTTGAAAATATGTTTGCTCATTGATTTCTTTCCTAAGTGCCTGCATTACTGATGGCACATGGTAGGTGCTCGGTAGAAATTGGTCAGATCAGTGAAGTAAAACCACTGAACTCTACAGGCCTTCAATCTTGAGGACTAGAGATTTTTGAGTTCCATGAAATACAAAACATAAAAGAAAATTCTTCTGTTAAATTTTGGAATCCAGCAGTTTTCAAAACATCTGCAAGGGAATCTGGTGTATTTAAAACACCTCCTCCAAGCTGTTGATACCATGTGTTGAATATGCCAAGTGACAGCATTGTCCTAAGTGTATCTAAAAAAGTGTGTGCATGTGAGCTGCTGTTACATTATTTAGGGTATTTTTTTTTAAAGCTGTAACTAAGCAGAGAAAAATAAATACCTCATAGATGGTTCTAGCACACATAGCACATCAATGAGGTGTGCTGGTGAGATCTACCAACTTTGGGAGCTGGGGGGAGTTTGGGGAGGCATGTTCCTTCTCATCTCCTTGGATTCCAGCTGGTGTGCATGCTAACTAACACCCTTCCATTTTTCTCAAATCATAGAAACTTGCTTGGGGATATAGACATCTCATCCTTGCATCTCTAGGTTCATCCCCTACAGGCACTCCATAAATGCCTGCTGAGTGAAATGATGGTTATGTTCCTATAGAAATGGTATTTCTCTTGGTTGAGGCACATGTTTTAGGTAGTGCAATTTCTGGGACTTTCTCATGAGAATAACTTTTGGTTCATTTGGATTGAGGCAGGATGGAATGAGTTTTCACCATTTATTAAAGTTTATGACATCCTGGTGACATTTACTCTCATATTATTTTCCCAATAGTCACATGAGATGTTATGTCTGTGGTACAAGTAAATCTAGGCTTGGAGAACTTGAGGAATGTTCCCAAAGCCACTCAGCCAAGAAGTGGTAGCAGTAAGATATAAATCCTCTCTAAGCAGTCTGAGGTGGGGTCAGTTCTGTGCAGTAAAGAATTAACCTCCCCAAAGGAGGGTTTGGGCCTTGACTAGATCCTGGGCGGGGGGGGGGGGGGGGGGGGCGGGGTAACTTCTAAGCCCTCAGAGTGTGCTCTCTGTTTACTTGGAGGCCTTGGAGCACACCAGGTAGTCTATGTTAACAGTGTGATTTACTATGAGATTCTTGGGCTGCACAGTTTGAATTTAATCTCCTGTAGAGGGTAAAGATCAAGGCCAGAATCATGGGCAGCCAGTTGTGTCTACGTGACCAACTTCCAATAAAAATCTTAAATACCAAGGCTCAGGTGGTCTTCCCTGGTTGACAATACTCCATGTGTGTTGCCACATATGGTTGCTGGGAGAAGCCGTTCTTCCCACAACTCCACTGGGAAGATAACTGGAAGCTCATGTCTGGTCTTTCCTGCCCTATGTGTTTCTTCCTGTTGCTCACTTTAAGTGTTCTCTTGCTGTCACAAACCAGAATCATGAGTACAATAGCTTTGTTGGGTTCTAAAACACTTTGAGTCTTGAGACTTTCTGAACTCCCAAATTCTTACATTTCCTTTCTGTAATGCTAGGGGGTGTGTCAACAAGAGGGACCAGTGGGGGACATTACTGCCCAAACTGAGGGGCTGCATGTACTGATTGGGGTGGGGGCAATGGTATGAGGTGGAGATTACTTTTCTTTTATTCTTTTTGTTTTTATTTTTATTTTTATTTCTTTTCAGCATAACAGAATTCATTGTTTATGCACCACACCCAGTGCTCCATGCAATACGTGCCCTCCATAATACACACCACCTGGCTCCCCCACCCCCCCACCCCCGCCCCTTCAAAACCCCTCAGATTGTTTTTCAGAGTCCATAGTCTCTTATGGAGATTACTTTTCAAATGGAAAGCGAGTTTGGACCCAGGGGACAGCATATCTAGCTCCCTTTCTTTTTTTCTTTTTCTTTTTTCTTTCTCTCCCCCACTCCACCCCCCCCCCCCCCCACTTTTAACAGCACAGCCTGAGAGACATACGCAACATTACTTCCTGGTACTCAGTCCCAACCTATTGGTTCATAGATACTTTCTGGTGCATGCCCTGTAAAAGTGAAGAGGTGTTTTTGTTGTGGTGGTGGTGGTTGTGGTTGTTGTTTTGTTTTTGTTTTTGTTTGCCAAATTAATAGTCTTTGCAACATCCCCCCCCCTTTTTTTTTTGGTTTTCCATCCTTATCTTCCTGTCCTTTTTGTTTATACCTTGTTTTTTCTCTCAGCTCTCCCCACTTTCACCTTTTATGGCTTTCTGTTGGTGTTGGACCAGGTTCCGCAAACATGAAAAGCACAGAAGCAGCAGCTCAGTGCTCCTGAGTGGACCACCTGGGTTCAATATTCTGTCTTTGGCTCTCACCTCAACTTCATTCTTGCTTTCAGTACCTCCCTAGGTGGGACTGGGATGAGGGTAAAACAATTGAGGACTGTGGCTCTCTAGCTCAGTACCTTACCTGGAATATTATATTAACTCTAGAATCTACCTCCTGAGGTTATGAGAATTAGAGTAACCCATTCCTCATGCTCAAGCCTTTCTAACACAGAGTAACACACAGTAAACACTCCTGATATGGTAGCTATTTGTTTTAATGGTTCCCATCTACAGAGGGTTCCCCATTTTTTTAAGGTTTCATTTATTTAAGTAATCTGTTCACCCATTGTGGGGCTTGAGCTCTTAACCCCGCAATCAAGAGTTGTATGCTCTTTTAAAAAAAAAATTAAAATTTCTTTTCAGTGTAACAGAATTCGTTGTTTATGCACCATACCCAGTGCTCCATGCAATATGTGCTCTCCATAATACCTCCATAATACCACCAGGCTCCCCCAGAGTCAGGCAGGCAAGAGTTCCTCATCTTCTTAGGAAAGGGTGAGAAACTAAGCTACAGAAAGAAATGCATGTTTTAGGTAAATCTAAGGTGCATATATTCTGACAGAAGTAAAGCAGTTTCACAGGACTGAGATGGAGCATCCAATCCCTTGAGAGGGATTTGGGTCTGCCTATAACTGAGATATCTATATTCCCTCTAAGAAATGAATAGCTACCCATCTGCTGCCTTGCCCCCTGCAGTGTGATAGTATGCAACCTCACACAGGTGTTTGTCATCAAAAATATGAAGGATTTGGATTAAAAAAAGATCTGAAGACAGGTCTGCCTAGGATTCCATGACCTAGAGGGCAGCAGAGTTTTTCAGGATGACATCTGGAGACCTACTCTCGTCTGGACCAGGGCAGTGGTTGTTAAACTTGGTTGCACATGAGCATCCCCTGGGGAGTTTTTACAAAGTCCTGATGCCTGGATATACTCCTGGAAATTTTGATTTAATAATCTTGTTGGGTGGTGGCTTGGTAGTTCCCATAAGCTTCTCAGGCATTATAACCTGTACTAGCATTTAAACATGACACCTTGCAGCCTCTTTGCGTGCTAGAACGCTGCCCCAGATGCTGTGCCTCCTCCTGCCTGCATAGCTTTTGCCTTTGCTGCTTTTACTGCTGGCATCATCTCCCTTCTTTGTCTGCCTGATGAGCGTCGATTCATCCTTATGATTTAACTCCAGTGTGACCTTTCTGCCCACTTCCAGGCAGGCTGATGCTAGTCAGAGATGATTGCTGCCTCATTTGTGTTCTCGTAACATGTTTCTAGACATTTCCTATGATGGTACTTACAGAGACTTACAGGCTTTTTGTATATCAGTTTGTTCATTTCAGAATTGGGACCTTGTCTTCATCACCTTTGTCTCCCCAACACCTGGTAGAGTCAGCACCTGGTGCAGGATAAGCACTCAGTGAATATTTAGTTGTATTACATTGAGGTACTCAAAGCAGCTCTCATGTCATTTAGGTTGAGATATCCATTCCTTATGCAACTGGTCTCTTTGGTTTGCTGTTAGAATGACTGCTCAGCATACGAAGGTGCCTCATTTGTGGAAACACTGTATTCCCACTTAAGTGTTGAAGTATTTTGCTACTTGCAGGATTGCTTGTGTTCACAACATGTTTTTTCTCAATGTGCCAGTCACAATTTAAAGCCAAAAGTGCAAAAGTTATAGTTAGTGGTCTGTAGCACGTCTGAGTACACACACATGCTAAAGTGTATCTGAGGACTCCATAGATACAAATGAAACTCCAGAGGGGATATTCTGGCTTTCCATCCATTTTAAGGTCACACATTTTTTGATTTGTAATGGAAGATGACATCCATCTTGTAATGGTAATGTCTTTTTTGTTTGTTTATAGCAAGTTTCCACTACTGTGTTGTGCTATAGAGATGGATGGACACTGTTGGACCAAGCAGACCAGGAAGCAGGAAAGATCACTGGCAGGAATCAGCAGACAGGCAGCAGATGGCTGGGTTGCTGCTTGGGACAGCAGTTCACATGGTCATTTATTGGTAGTTCATTCCCATTGCTCATTGCCTGGAACTTTCCAGTTTTAAGTATTTGCACTCTTATTCCTGTCAGCAAGACTTTGGAGGAACCATTAGGCACAAGAAGACTAGAAGCACAGAGTTAGTGGACAAAGAGGATTATTAAGCTTCTTCCCTCTGGGGGAATCTGAATGGTGTTTGGTGGAAACTGTGGGTCAGGTAGAGTGTAGACAGCAGCCACTGGATGCAGGCAGCAGCCACTGGATGGCCCGTATCTTCTTGGAGAGGAAGAGATTATAGTGAAGGAATAGAGGTAGGGCCAATGTTGGGCATATCTGAGAGATGATTTGGGGCTCGGGTCTGAAAGGGTCTATTAGTTAACATTATCTTTTCCTCCTATAACACAATCAAGCCATTTAGAAGTTCTTCCTCCCTTAAGTAAATGTCTGAATATAAGCAGGCAACCATATCAAGTCGAGCTGATGTAGACTTTCTCATTTCTTTGCTATCCTCAAATGTTGCTTCTACCTTGTGGTTTAAAATGGCTGCTGTGGCTCCCACTATCATATCCACATTCCAGAAACCAGGAGGTAGAGAAGAGAAAGGAAGTATATGCTTACAGCATGCTAAGGGTCTGACCCAGAAGTAACAACTTGGTACTTCCACTCACATATTATTGACCAGAATATAGTAGTCACATGCTACACCTAGCTTCAAGGGAAATTGGGAAATAAACTCTTTCACTACATGGCCATGTGCCCAGCTAAAAATATTTACTATTCAGGTGAAGGGGAGTATAGATATTGGGGAAATAACCAACCATCTTTGTCTCATAGGAGACATGTTCCTGGCTAATGTCCAAACTCAGTAAAATACAGCCTTCCAAAAAGGCTGGGAGAGTGAATTCAGAAGGAGACATAGCTCAATGTCTAAATGCCATCTCAGAACAAGGAATCAATGGTTGAGGTTAAACATATTAGCACTTGGAGGTTGCCCAGAAAATCTCAGCTTCTAAAAACAGCACTTCTTGTTTGATGTATGTGTCGTACAGTGTTTAATGTTAATTTAACTTCTTAATGTAATTTCTTGGTGAGAGAGTTTGTTCAGTATTCCCAAGGGTGCTAGGAATGTAGAGCGTGTATGTGTGGGGGGACGGGTGCAAGCAGGAGGACAAGAATTTTAAGTTTCTATAAAAATAATTACCTGGGAGGGGACACAATAATTGTGTGAATGGAAGTGTTTTTTTTTTAAACAGAATATTTTGTTTAATTATCTGGTAATAAATGAGAGAACTTGGATAAAGTAAAGTTTTCCTAGGAAAAGAAAAGTTACCAGCATTAACAGAAATACAGATTTTTTTTAACAGAATATTTTGTTTAATTATCTGGTAATAAATGAGAGAACTTGGATAAAATAAAGTTTTCCTAGGAAAAGATGAGTTACCAGTATTAACAGAAATACATATTTTTTTAAAAATTTCTTTTCAGCATAACATAATTCATTGTTTTTGCACCACACCCAGTGCTCCATGCAATACGTGCCCTCCTTAATACCCTCCAACTGGCTCCCCCAACCTCCCACCCCCCACCCCTTCAAAACCCTCAGATTGCTTTTCAGAGTCCATAGTCTCTCATGGTTCACCTCCCCTTCCAATTTCCCTCAACTCCCTTCTACTCTCCATCTCCCTATGCCCTCCATGTTGTTTGTTATGCTCCACAAATAAGTGAAACCATATGATACTTGACTCTCTCTGCTTGACTTATTTCACTCAGCATAATCTCCTCCAGTCCCATCCATGTTGCTACAAAAGTTGGGTATTCATCATTTCTGATGGAGGCATAATACTCCATAGTGTGTATGGACTACATCTTCCTTATCCATTCATCCGTTGAAGGGTATCTTGGCTCTTTCCACAGTTTGGCGACCATGGCCATTGCTGCTATAAACATTGGGGTACAGGTGGCCCTTCTTTTCACTACATCTGTATCTTTGGGGTAAATACCCAGTAGTGCAATTGCAGGGTCATAAGGAAGCTCTATTTTCAATTTCCTGAGGAATCTCCACACTGTTCTTGAATGGGAATGTTTTGTGTATAATTAGTAGTCTGTGTCTTTTTAATTTTTATTTTATTTTTAATAGTCTGTGTTTTGAAAAAGGCATCACAATTCTATGTGTGTGTATAGATCATTGTGTGTATGTGTGTCTGTGTGTGTATACCTCTACTGTGTGTGTATAGATCATTGTGTGTATGTGTGTCTGTGTGTGTATACCTCTATATCATGATCCTTCATGATGTAGTTGGAGAAAGTGTCATTTCCACTTTATAGAATTTGGTGGTTAAATCCTGGGTCTGGAGCTTGGGCCTGATGTAATAATAAAACTTGGAGTGGAGGGAGGAGATATCTCAGGAGAGGATAAAGATAATTTTCACAAGGAAGAATGTAAACACATACAGGTATAGAGCATGGACTGTGGTGATTTTAAAAACAGATCTGCAAAGTCTTCAACATTTCTCTCATTGAGGTGTGGGGTCTGATTATCCTCTCCTTGAATATGACTGGTCTGAATGATTCTGTTCTGACAAACAGAAAGTGAGGGCAGTGACACTCCATGCCCAACACTGGAATACTAGATCATAAAATGCAATGTCAGCTCCACCTGACTGTGTCTTGGTATCCTTGCTCTTGGACCCAGCTGCCATGCTGTGAGGAAGCCCCAGCCATGGGGAGAGACATGTTTTTCTCCCACATGTGTCCTTTGGATTTTCTCTTCTTTCTCTCCAGCTTTGAAGAAAATTCAATCCTAATTTCTTGGAAAGCAAAGGTGATATTAGGCAAGAGTTTTTCTTCTCGCCACTCCAAAGACAAGATACGTTGGAGTTCTTTTGTGGAAAACACAGTACAGTTGATGTTCTAGCTAATGTCAAAACAAAGCCATGCCCGAATCTGTCCTGCCCTGGTCTCAAAGTCTTCTCTTCCAGAAGGCACAAGATACTCACCACAAACTTTCTCTCCTTTTCTGGAGGAAGACTCTGCCCCAACTAGACCTGTATACAAGCTGATGTGAGTTAGGTCAGATTCCCCATCCTTTTAAACTTTGCACATATGTCATAGTTTTCAGACCTGTTTATAATCCACTATTTCTTCTGGAGGATGTTGTGTGCTGCGATCTCTCTTAAAATCTGTATATTGCTCCAAGATTTGGATTATAGCATGTGTTTAATTAAATTTTCAACAAAAATTGAAGTGAAGTCTGACAAGCACAAGGAAAATCAGGACTAATAGCTCTTTATTTTAAATACTTTTATTAATGGTCTACCAAGTTTCATAAATAATTTAAATCTGATATCTTACTTCTGACACATTGAGTGTATATTTGGAGCTAAAAAAAAAAACGCATAATTACTTACCATGCTCTAAGGTCTAGTCACATAGAAAATGGATTTTAAAAATTATTTTTCTTGTTGTTATTTATTTAACCAGTATACACTTACTTTTTGCCACGGTCTCTGCCAATGCCTTCATATTCATGATCTCATCCTGTCCTGTGAGGTAGAAGATTAAACAATTTTTCTTTTTCCTTCTTGGCATCCCTTTTCCCTTCTTGTGAGAGCACCATTCTTTTCTTTTGGGTAACACGTTTTTTCATCATTTGTGGATGTATTCATGGTCAAGCTGTTCATAAAGTTTCTTCAAAAAAATTCTCTCTTCCCCTTCTCCCCCAGCACTGACCAAGGAGGTGGGCACCTGAAACAAGCTAGGTTATTCAGATTCTTTCACAGGAATTGAAACTTGAGTAGAGCCTGATACGGAAGGCAGGCACTGGAATTTGAACATTTAGCATCTGTTTCTGGAGCATGTGCTCATTAGCTTTTGCAATCACATCTAGACTCCACCTCCACTACTCACTCTTTCTTTCTTTCTTTGCTTGAATTTTCATTTTATTACTCTTTAAATTGTTCATTTACATTATTTCTTATGATTCTAAAAAGAATATTCAATATTCAATCAAGAAACCATTTAGAAAAAAAAATCAAACGCATAGGTACAATTAGATAGATTTCTCTCTTTTTTTTTCAGTGTTCCAAGATTCATTGTTTATGCACCACACCCAGTGCTCCATGCAATGCATGCCCTTATTGATACCCACCACCAGGCTCACCCAACTCCCCACTCTCCTCCTCTCCAAAACCCTCAGTTTGTTTCTTAGTGTTCACAGCCTCTCATGGCTTGTCTCCCCCTCCAATTTTCCCCAACTCACTTCTCTCCTTCTTCAATGTCCTCCGTGTTATTCCTTATGCTTCACAAGTAAGTGAAACTGTATGATAATTGACTCTGCTTGACTATTTTTACTCAGCATAATCTCCTCCAGCCCCTGCCATGCTGATACACAAGTTGGGTATTCATCCTTTCTGATGGAGGCATAATACTCCATTGTGTATATGGACCACATCTCCTTTATCCATTCATCCATTGAAGGGCATCTTGGTTCTCTCCAGTTTGGCAACTGTGACCATTGCTGCTATGAACATTGGGGTAGTGATGGCCCTTCTTTTCACTACATCTGTATCTTTGGGGTAAATACCCAGTGGGCAATTGCAGGGTCATAGGGTAACTCTATTTTTAATTTTTTGAGGAACCTCCATACTGTTTTCCGAAGTGACTGTCCAACTTGCATTCTCACCAATAGTGTAAGAGGGTTTCCCTTTCTCCACATCCTCTCCAACGCTTGTTGTTTACTGTCTTGTTGATTTTGGCCATTCTAACTGGTGTAACATGGTATCTCAATGTGATTTTGATTTAAATCTCCCTGATGGCTAATGATGATGAATATTTTTTCATGTGTTTGTTAGCCATTTGTATGTCTTCTTTGGAGAAGTGTCTGTTCATGTCTTCTGCCCATTTTTTGATGTGATTAACTGTTTTGTGTGTGTTGAGTTTGAGGAGTTCTTTATGGATCTTGGATATCAGCCCTTTGTCTGCAGTGTCATTTGCAACAAAACAAAGAGGCAACCCACTGAATGAGAGTCCATATCCATTACTCTTTCAACACCAAGAACAATTCCAGGCAAAGCAAGTACCCAACAATGTTTGTGGAATGAACAAATGAAGAATGCTCCCAGGGTCTCTGGTTCAAGTATTGCCCAAAGCTTGAACAGTCAAATATTCCTTCGATTCTCTGAGCTTTTAGAATACTTCCATTAAGTTAGAATCAACTTTACCTGTTTCAACTGTTTCAACCTGAATCAACTTTACCTGTTTCCAGCCGGAGTACCCAATGTGATGCAAGCATATGCCATTGAACCTGCTTATTGACAGTGCATTTCTTTTTCATAAAAAGGAGGTGTGGTTATGCCTATATTTGTTACTTGTTAGAGTCTTTGTACCACATTTCCTTGTCATGCTTATCCTCATCTGTCCATTTCAGTTTAATTTTCCATAATTGTATTTTATCATATATGAATGTTACATACTTAATAATCCCCAGGGCATCAAAGTCAACACAAAATACTTAAAATGGAAACCAGCTTGTTCCCAGTTGGTGCCAGCTTGAAAACATAATGGTCCTTTAAACATTTTTCAGTGGAAAATCACAGGGGTCTGCCAACACAGGCATTTGAACTTGCCACTTCTACCCTAGAAGCAGAGATGGAGATCAAACTAAACCAAACCAAGTCAGAGTGCTGGTGTACTTAAAATGGTCTTGATCACCAACTAATGAATAATTAAGACTTATTCTAAATATGGGATCTGCATTAAGGCTTAGTCTGGAGAGGTAGGGGAATAGGAAGCAACAGAGTGATTGAAGTGACAGCAAATAGGGCTGTAGAGGCAGGGAGCTAGGTGTTCTTTGAGGAGGAAATATTAAGAGGTCAAATTTTTTTTTAAATTTAGTTTAATTTTGTTTTCTCAGTGTTCCAAAATTCCTAAGAAGAATCTTATAGTCACTTGATCTTTAGAAGGTGGAACCCAAACTATCCTGGAAATTTTGGTAATGACTAGAACTAGTCAGACTGGACTCCTCAATGTCTTGGAAAATACACATTCATAATTTATTCATGCTGTGACCTTCTCTTGACATGGCTTTCTTCATATTCTTTCTCTTTCTTTCTTGCTCTTTTAGGGTCCAGCAAAACAATTGCTTTCAGGGGTCCCCTATTCTCTGATTTCTGAGAAGATATACTCTGCAGTGCAAGGCAATAGACCATGGTTTTGGGTTCAGACACCCATGTTCTGACGCTTTACCAGATATAGACACATTACTTAACCTTCCTGAGCCTCAGTACCCTGAACTGGGAATGATCTTGATGATGATGTTAATGACAACGGCCTTGTGAAGTGTAAGTCAGAATTAAAGAGAAGATATGTCTAGGAGCTGCCCCATCATGAGAAGGTGACATTGATAAGTCCTTCATATAAGTACTGTGGTCTAGCATCATCTTGCTCCTCTGGAGTCTTTTAATGGCATCATATCAATATTGGTCATTGACACTTAGCTTTGCGAGACTGACCTCTGTTGTCCATTTCTATTCTTTACCTAAAGCCACGGCTGTATCTATAGCTATGTATGTCTTAATTTTCCAAGTTCCTGAAAGGCAGTGACTAAGCTTTATAGCAATTGTACAAAGGTACCCAATGAATGAATGCCAATCAAAAGAAAAAAAAATAAAGAGAGGACCATTTAAAAACTATTTTAGCTCTCCTGTGTTTGTGGTTTTTTTTTAGGGCTTTAGAAGGTAAATTGGAGCCTATTTTCATAATTTTAAATTTTGCTTCTATAGAGCATGTCTGAGAAGCTTTTTTCTGTGACATTTAATTAAAAATATATGCACAAACAGCACCTCATTTGATCTCTTTGATTTCCCTACAAGGCAGACATTAATGGCATTTCCTGATTGAAGCTAGTGAATTTCATCTTTGAGAGGTAAAGTGACTACCTAAGGCAACACAGCATGGGCAGTGGGAAATAGCTGCTCCAGCCTATAGTTTATATGCCTGCTCCCTCCCATACTGCGCCGACTCCACTGAAAATATCCCATTTGATAACAGATGTGAAAAACCTTAACAGACTCCAGAGCAGAATATGAATGTAGAGGATTATTGCTATTATTTCTAGGGCAGGCAAGCTATAACCTCTTGTGGAATCATCTATCAACCAGGAAATCCTGTTGGTGTTCACTGAATTGTACCCTTGTGACCCAAAAGATAATGTATTTCCCAGTGTACTTAACTTAATACTATGGGCTGACCTGTACCTTGAACTGAGCTGGGTGAGAAATATTTAAATGCAGAGTCTGACAGCTTATAACCCCAGGCAGCTCACTTCCCTCACGGCAAGCGGCCAAGCCAGGGAAGAAGAGTGGACTGTGGGGATGAAAAAGATTAGGGTTGGATGATGTTCCTCCAGAAACAACCCATGGCTTAGATTTATTTTTGATAACTTGATGAAAGGTATAACTTTGTTCATTTTGATTATCTATCATACCCCTTGGGCCACCTCCCATAGCCACCCTTGGATTGTCAATTCCAGCTGCCCTCATGCTGGGTCGGAACCATTCCATGTTGATTTAAAAACCCAGTGGGGAACCATCTGACTGGAGTTTGATACTGTGGTTCAACAGCCTGCTGGATACTCTTATGTCTACAAAAAGGAAAATGCTTGCTGGACACTTCTACAGGCCAGAGTCAGTAGGGAGGGCTGGGTGGGGTGTTTCTGTCTTAACCTCTTAATACAGGGCCTGAAAACACAACTGAAACATGGAATTAAGAGTACGTTTGAAATAGAAAGGAACTTAGATGTCAGTGAAAAGACCCTAATTTTATAAACAAGGCAATGGAGACTCAAAAAGGACAAGCAATTTGCCAAGAAGTTTGATGTCTTAATTATCAAATTTAAACATACATCTCATCTAAATCAGTAAGATAATATAGTCCTTATCCCTAGTCACCCATCATTTTTGCCTTCTTGTGGTACAGAGAGTGACATCTGTCTAAGTGAAGAATGATCCATACAGATAGTGTTTAGAGAGTCATTTCCCTTTTGTGTTGTAATAATAATCAGTCAGTCAGCAAATAAGCAGGATCAGGCCCCACTCTGCAACTGACAGAGTTAGGAGTTTTGAAAGGGATGGGCAATGCTCTCAGTAAGGTGACAACTTCTAGTGACGCTGAAACATTGGGCAGCCACCTGCAGAACTGGACACTTCCACACCGCAGAACTGGAATAAAGGCCTTCTATATAGCCTTAATGATGGAGCATACTATGTAATTTGGGGCTTAAATTTGGGACTTTGCTCTTCACCTCATTCAAGGTTGACACAAAACAAACAAAAGATGTTCTCAGGGTCTCTGAACCTTTGGAATGAGTTTGAAGACACTTATTAATCACAGGCCGACCTCTGTGGGTTCCAAACCAATTGAAAAAATAATCCAAGAGCCAGATAATGATAAAAAAAAGTCAGTTTTATTGCTGTTAAAACTTGAATTGGACAATAAAACTTGACTCAAGTGTCTGGAATGAACTAAGCTACTCTGGAAGGCCTGGGAATTCATATCCCACGGGGCAAGATGTAGGAAATGAAGCAGGGGTGACCCAGATGAAGATGGACCTAGATGGAGTTAAGGATCAGAAAAGAGAGAGGGAGGGGAGGGGGAGACGCCTACTGCTTAACCCTCTGGTGAGAGGAGATACACCTCCTGGTGAGGAGTTGAGAGAAAGGAATGGAGAGGATGAACCTTATTATTTTAAAAGCCAAGGAAGGATCATGCGGAGGAAGAAAAGATTTTCCTGTACCTTCCAAAATAAGGGTGCAAGATGAAGAATAATGCAGATGTGTGGAGCCACTGAAGAGGTGGTAGGATCCCTGATGCAGAGATGGGGAGGGGACATAGGTCCGTTGGGGTTTTTGTTTGTTTTTTAATTTTATTTTAAACTGTGGCAAAGTATACATAGCCTGCAATTTACCATGCTAACCATTTTTCAAGTGTATGGTTCATTAGTAGATTACCATTATTAAGCAGACTGTATCCAGAAATTTTTCATTTTGCAAAACTAAAATTCTAAAAACACTAACTCTTCATTGCCCCCTTTCTCCAGCCCCTTACAACCACAACTCCATTCTCCATCTCTATGAATTTGACTACTCTAGGGACTTCATGTAAGCAAAATCATGTAAGTTTTTTTGTGATCAGCTTACTTAACATAAGGTCCTCAAATTTTATCCATCTGGCAGCCTGTGTCAGAATTCTTTTATTTCTTCTTGAAGGCAGAATAATACTTTATTTTATGTATATACCACATTTAGTTTATTCATCCATCCATGCATGTTCACTTGTGTTATTTCACCTTTTTTTTATCATGAATAATACTGCTATGAACATAGATATACATAGGTGTACTCACTCTCTGAGACCTTGCTTTTAGTTCTTCTCGATATATACCCAGAAGTGGAAATGCTTGGTCAGGGTCTCTCAATTTGGCAAAGGAAAGCAAAGTGCTGTGAAGAAGATTAAACAGAAATTGGAGACCAGAAATCTGCAGGTGTGTGGAGGAAGGACATCTCCTGGGTCTGGCAGGATTGAAGAGCTACCTTCCCAGGGGGTGAAAGTGCTAAGGTTTTAAGGGCCACACAAAACTAATGATGTACTGTATGGTGACTGACATAACATAATAAAATTATTAAATATTAAATAAAAATTAAAAAAATAAAAAGGTCACAATGTTGAGTTATAGGGGAGGAAGTGTGGTTCTTGTTTTCCAATAGCTTCTAGAACCTGGGCCTTTGGTGAGCATGGAAGTGGGAGGGAGGATTCCTGACTGTTCTCAGGCAGAAAGGGTTGCAAATGTGAGGAGGAACCAGTCTGTAGCCAGGAGGGTTTTGCTCTTAATTCTTTTCCTAAATGAAGTATACATTTGCTTATTAGTGAGAGGTAGGGACAAAGATTTATATAAGATCTCCTGTTTAACACAATAAAAGGAGGGTCCAAGTCATATATTGTTCATTCGGAAGCCCAGAGTTTATCACTCACGTATTGGAAGTAAGAAATTCCTGTCTAAACCCCACTGTCACAGAGTGAAAGTGACCTAAAGAGAAGTTGTGGACAGGGCTGATCACACACTTAATTCTATGCTGTAATAAGGCCAATAACAGTGTCCACCATTTGCTGAGCTCAGTAGTTCTCAACTGGGGCCATTTTTGGTTGTCATAACCGGGAGGAGAGATGCTACTGGCATCTAGTTGATGGAGACTAGGCTTGCTGCTAATGCACAGGTCAGCCCCTCAACAAAGAAGTTTCCAGCCCCAAAATGTCAAGAGTAATAAGGTTGAAAAATGGAATTTGTTATATCTCCTTCTCAAGACAGAATCTAATTTCCTTCTCACAAATACATGCTAGGACACCTAGTCTTGTCTTATTTGATTGGTTAGAATGTGAGATGAACCAAGTCTGAATAGCCTAAAGAACTGCCCAGAGAGTTCCCATATGTCCTGACTCGTAGCACCATGTCCCTTTGTTCGCACCATGAAGGTTTAGATAAGCAGCAGTCCCTGGAAGTTGAAGTTGGTGATACCAAGCTGGAAAAAGGGAATAAACATTTGTCCAGTGCCAGCTGTGCACAGCGAGTACGGGGCTGGGAGGCTGAGCTGCATTTGTAATCCTCATCCATTACCAGCCTTGTATTGCAGCTTGGGGTGTTGCACTTCAGAAAATTAAACAGCTTCTACAAGGTCACATTCAAACCGAGGTCTACACTAAATCTGGCTCTTGCCTCTACAACTCACTGCTTTTTTATTAGAATATGTGGGATTACAAAATAATTAGTTCAAAAGCTTCAATAATAAGGCAGTAGTATCTAGACACTCCAGATTCTATTCATCCACTCAAAAGAATTTTTTGACAGGCTGGCATGTTCCAGTGCACTAGGGCTGGAGAGATGCCGGCTTTCGGATGTACTGTCAGGTTTCTTAGCAGGGCAGTATGCATCTGAGTGCTCAAATGCTACTGCCTGTGCTCTAAAAATCCCGTTGACGTGCACACATGCGTATGTGTGCAAGCATGTGTGAATGCATGTGTGCGTGTGTGAATGTGAAAACAAATCCCTCATGTTTTAATGACTGACTGCCATTTGTTTCATTTCATTATGTATCTGCAACCCCTATATCCCAGGCATTTTGACCTGAGTCCTTGAGGATGGACAAGGAACATGTCTGGGTCATGTGCCTTGTAATATTGTAGAGGCTCATTAGACAAAGCCTGTGTGCCAGCATCCGTTCCCTGAGGCTGAGGGCTTTCCTTTAAAGGGATAGGGTTCCTTATGTGGTTCCTTATGTAGGTTCCTTATGTGGGTTCTGCAGTCAGAAATGCCTGGGGCTTAAATCTCCCTTCACCTCTTACTACCCATATGGATCGGAACAAATGGCTTCACCTCTCTGTGCCTTGGCTTCCTCACCTCTAACATGAAGATGCTCAGAGCGGGACCACAACAGAAAGTGACTAGTGACCTAAATGAAGTAATGTCAGGAGGCACAGAATTCATTCCACTCCAGGGTAAGGTGTCTTTACCCCATGGGACTTGAGATGGGCATGGCGGGAAGGTTTTGATAGAGAGCACCAGAGACAATAGGGGTGGTAGTGCCCATGGGAGCCACTGCATTCTCAGGGCCAGCAGGGGAAGAGGTCAATGGAGCCAGCGTTTAGGTGTGGGGGGCAAGATTGCCCACAGAAGCCTCAAGGACAGCAGAGGTGTTACTTCGGAGGATGCCTGGATACCTTCTTGGGACTGCCAGGAGAGCAGGGGAGATACTTTTAGTTCAGTCTTGTCTTTTATCATGTGAGTAAGTCAGAAAAGGAATGGTGCCTGTCCTGACCCTCAGGGAGACAAAACTACAGGCCACGAATATAAGTTGTGGTTGAGTAGAAGTCTCTACCGTAGTAATTTAGGACAAACTCAATGTCATAAACTGACCTGAGATGATTTTAGAAGCCCTGCAATAACAGCAGTAGGGAATGTGCCCGAAGACTGGCAACAGTTTCAAATTTCAGGTTTATCACTTACAAGTGACATATTTGGAGAGTCACATGATTTCTCTCAGCCTCAGTTTCTCCACTGGTAAATTAGATAAAATACTATTTCACATGGGGGCGGTGGATCTTACATAAATCAAGTCTACAGAAGCACTTTGCAAACTGTCAAGCCCTGCGCAGGTTTGAGAGGCTGTTATATTATTTCCAACTAGTTGGTGCTGCTGTGGATTTTAGTTGGTGAGAAGAAATTCTTCTAGTTCATGTTCTATATGGTAGCATCTTTGAACCTCATGTTCTCACTCATCAAACACCTTAAGATATGGAAACACCCAGAGTGGCAGAAACAGAAAAATCTATCATGTAATTCAAAGCATCCTTCTTTCCTTGGAAAGGGGGTGGAGAATATTTCTTTTGTTGAGCTTGCTTAATTCAAGAGGGAGAAAGAGAGTTGCAAATGAGAAATGCAAATCTAAGAAGATATCCAACAACGTGCCTGGCTTTAATAATTGCTCAAATGAGAAAATCTCCATCCCCCTCCCCTCCACACATTCACACACACAATATTATTAGGATCCAGGTTTCAGTTAAATGTCACTGTGTTAAAGATTCTTCTCAAACCTATTCTATCCTAACTACATTACCCTATCTTACCCTACCCTACCCTATGCTACCTACACTATAATACCTTATCCTATCTTACCCTATCTTACCCTATACTATGCTACCCTACCCTATCCTACCCTACCCTATTTGATCCCATTTTATCCTACCCTACCCTATTCTACTTTATCCCATTAGATCCTATCCTATCCTATCCTATCCCATCCATCATCTTATCCTAGCTTACCTACCTTACCCTACCTTATCCAACCCTATCCTACCTTACCTTATCTTACCTACCCTACCCTACCCTATCCTAGTGTATCCTATCCTACCCTATTCATGTATTTATTTTCTTTATCACTTTCATTACTGAAATTATCTTATTGTTTGATTTATGTTTGGTTGATTAATATATTCTCTTCTCAGGTGATAATCTCCATAAGAGAAAGTTTTACTCTCCTCAGTGTCTCCAATACCTACCTCAGTGGCTCATAGTGGGAACTCAAGAAATAGTTCTTGCATGAGTGAATGAATCCAATTTTAGCAGTGTTGGTGGTCAGAGGTAATGGTGATAGGGCCACTGCTTGCAAGAGGTAGCAGCTGGGGCAGAGATGGAACAGTAGTGGCAGGAAGTGGCGGCCTGCACAGGGGGAGTGGACATTCTGGTTTGCTGGACCCAGGAGTTTGTGGTCGTGATGGTGGGTGAAGGGGCTTGGCAGCAGGCTCCTGCACGGCAGGCAGTAGACTCTCTGCCCGGGACCCCCAGGGGGTCTCATTCAGAGGCTAGAAAAAACTTTAAAACACAAATGAAAAGCCTTGCCCCCCAAACCCTTAAGACATCTAGCATTTTATATGTATTTATGTGTTTATGAATTAGACACTAGGTTAAACACCTGACCCACATTATCTCGGTTAATGCTCTCGACAACTGCTTCTCATTGTGTTCCCATTTGACAAATGGCAAAACTGAGGTTCAGAGAGATGACCTGACTTGCCCAGGCTAATGAGTGGTGGATCTGGCATTGGAGACCAGTCAGCCTGACTTCAGATTCAGTGCTTTTAAACCTATCATTGGTAATTGCATATGAATTGTCTAGCTTTGATGGATAGCAAATTTTTAGAACCATATAAAAATATTGGACTTCTTCATGGTTCTCTCTTGGGCCCATTTTTGTTCTTCTCACTTGACACAGCTGACGGGAGATGACATCAGTCATTTCCTTGGAATCAGTCCCACATGTTGAGCTCCAGATGTCTGTGTCCAACTACGTGCTGCCATCTTCACCTGACTGACCTGTGGATACTGCCACTCAGCCTGTCCATAACTGCATTCATTGCTGCCTCCTCAAACCTTCTTTCTCCCACGCATTTCCTGTCTTAGTTAAATGACACGCTCATCCAGCCAGCTGCCCAGTGAGGGATTTGAAAATTAATTTCTAACTTCTTCCTTCCTCCCCATGTCTTAAAATGTCTTCCTTCTTAGACTCCTCCCATATATTGAGTCCATTCCAACTGACATTGCTTTAGTTTATTATTGAGTATTACAGCTGTTTTTCAGCTGGTCTTGTTATCTCTGTTATTGCCCCTCACAGATCTGCCTTATTTCAACTTACTAGAGTGTTTTTACATTAATGCTAAAATGCACACCAGCTTCTAATATGCTTCTGTCATCAATTACTACTGAGAATTCCTAGAACTTATCAGCCCTTGGCAGGTATTTTTCCATCTCATAGTTTTGAAAAATCTACCTTTATATCTTGCCTCTTCCCTCCTCCCCACATTTCCCTATTCCTTCCGTGAATTTTCTTTAGCTTTTTCTTTATGCCAGGCTCTGAAACTAACATTATGAGAAGGTTTACAATCATACACATTTTCTCATTTATTTCTCACAATACTGTTGACAGGCAGGCCAACTTCTCTCCATTTTCCAAATGAGGATATGGTCTTGGTCAAGGGCACTACCTAAACTCACAGAACCAGGGAGTGCCCTGACTCCTATGGGCTCCTTGGCATTCAAGTTCTGTCATTGCTCTGCTCTGCAGCACTGCTCTTTGAAGGCCAGTGCCTTTGCTACTTTGTGTTTGTTTGTACCATTCCAAGTCCTCGTTATACATTGTCAATGCATACAGATCTTTGATTCGATGAAATCAGGACAATGGTATTCAATCAAAAGCTGGTGAGGGCAGAAGCATACAGTGTATAAAGAGGAGTCTACTGGTTGCTGATACTAGGTGTGTTCTGGGAATAAGTTAGTCTGTGTTTCTCAGTGAGAGAAGGGCTTCCATTGTCCTGGTTATGTGGTTAAGTGAAGAGCAGTGACCAGAGCTTCTCCTGTGGTTGTTGGTGACTTTGTTTCACTAGACTGTGAATACCACAAAAACAAACACTGCTTCTCATTTTTCTTTGTTTCTCTACTATCCAGAAGAGTCACAGTCCCTCAATAAATAATAATCTAGTATATGGATCAATGCTTAGGAATTTAGAGATGCAAGGGAACTGAGTGAGCATCTTTCCAGACAAAGATTCCCCAAATGCCAGCCACCTGTGTAGCAGATGCACACAATTGATCTATGGAACAAGTTGCACATGTTTTGTGACATTTGAATCTTGCCTGTGTTCTCATTTATCATTTATTGACTCTTTATTATTCATTTACTGTTACTACCATCCCTGATTTTACAGGTAAAGAAATTGAGGCTTAGCGTGATCAACATATGTGCCTTGGCTTAAGAATTAGTGTCAGAGCTGAACTTGGGGATAAACACTCAGATCTCGGGTTCTGGGGTGTGTGGTTATCCCTTCATCTTTCTTCTGCTGGAGCCAAAGAGCCAAGCTGTAAGGAGACTGTGGATGAGGAGGTAACCAGGTTCCTGCAGCCAGTCGTGAGGTGAATGCAAGAAGCCTGGTGGGGAAAACTTCAGCAGAGCTGCTAGGAGAGAAGGAGGGAGCTTAAGAGATGGGGGGAATTAGAAGAATCTCTTGGGAGCTGAGCTGGGGAGGATGACTGAGCCCAACACAGGAGGAGAAGCCAGACCAATTTCTCTCAGAACTGAGCTGAGAACACTCACCATACATTACAAGTCTACGTTTTGGAAGGAAAAGATATAATGCTCTCTTAAAACTGTTCTCTCTTCCTTTCAAAAACGAAGGTCAGCAGGGGAGAGAAGTAGCATCTGAGATGCTAATGAAAGAAAACCCAGATGACTGCAGAAGCAATTTAAAGATTTGCCCGGATTTGTTTCAGCCCCTGTGGCTGTGACTTCTACTTGCAATTCTTCCTCAGTGGTCTGGATGGGGAGATAAATACATTTTTTAAAAAGTCCAACATTCAGGCACTTTCGAAACTAGGGAAAGTGGAACCTGGGAGGCTTAAAATATTAATCATGTATCCAGGCTCGCCAGAGAAAAGAGGATGGCGTTCTGCAGGTGTAATGCAGAGAGAAAATCCCCTCCAGGAACGAGTGATATGGAGGTGGATTTCACCCATGTGTGCAGCAGACACAGACAGAAATTTGATTTATACTTAATGCAGACCTAGATTCAAAGGCCCCTCCTTAAAGGGAAAGCAGCATGCCAGAGGCGTCCCTTTAGGACACTCTGAGACCTCATTAGACTGTCATTAAACAGCCAACGAGGCTATGCTTTGGCAATAGGCTGAGTCCAGAGTCACAGATGAAAAGCTTTAGGAATGTTGGATTAGAAACCAAAGCATGAACATTCAGAGCTAGGAGTTTAATGTCAGGATTCCCGAGTCCCTGCCCAGAGCCCAGGAGAGGGCATCATCAGAGCACATGGGGTATGATCTGTCTCTTCAGAGCCCTATAGTGGCTCAAGGAGGGGGACTTGTTAGGAGTTCTTTGTCTTATCAAGGAGTCCCCTGGCTCATCCACTGTTCATCCCCAGGCCTCCCTCTTAAGCCCGATCTGTTTCCTGTGCTCATCTTGGTTTTCTTATCACTGGCCCTGGAAACTCAGTTTCTTCCTGATCTTCAAAATGGTCATTACTATGCAACAGTTTGCTTTCTGAATCAGCCAAATCAGCTCCCTGTTTTTGGGCTGCCAAGGATGAGAGTCCACAGGATCTTTTTTGAGTTAAAGATTTCAGTGTCACTTCCTCCAAGGAGTTATAGACATAATAAGGCTCCCAATAGTAGGGCAGTAACTAAAGTTCTAGAATTTTAGACTTCTTAAGAGTTTAGTCTTTGATCTTTAAATCCTGTCTTCATTCCGGGATATTCCTGGCAGTCCCAAGGACTTGACACTTTTTATTTCCCAAGTTGTACGTGATCTTCTCCTACCTCCACACTCCTGAAATTTATCTCATCATCTTTAAGCAAAATAAGCAGCTTGCTATTCCCTGACTTTGCCCAAAGCCTGTTTCAAACCTCTATGCCCATATTTGCTTTAAATGTATTTATTTAAAACCCAGTTTCTTCTCTTGAAGAAGCTTCCCATTCTTTCCTCCCATTTTCCCATCCCCATGGAAGAATCCATAAGCACCTGTCATGAGTAAGCTTAAGGCATGTGCTTACCTCCACCTGAGGACAATTACATTACTCAGGGCTGGGACTTTAATTAACAGGACCTAACATGATGTCTAATACACAGTAAGTGCCTATTTTTAAAAGAGTAAATGGATCATGTCTTTGTGTAACTCTTAAGTTTTCTTATAATTGCAAAATGACTTAGTTTTGTCAGAATAGCACCAGACTTGGGCACTCAGGATTGAGTGTCATATCTATCATCTCCTGGATGAATGACTGTAATGATTTTCTTAAATTTTCTGAGCCTTAATATGCTCATTTGTGAAGTGAAGAACATAACATCTGCTTCGCAATTTATGTATGTATGTATGCATGTAGGTATGTATGTATTTGCAGTAGAGAGTCTTTCCCCCAATAAAAGCATATCCAGAGCAAATAGGGAGTAAATTTGAGAGGTTACTCCTAGAAATGTTGCCTATTTGTGTAATTTCTGAGACCAGCCTTAACCTGCAGTTGAAATTTCAAAGAAGAAACTGTAGAGAGGTATGTGTTATTCCCAGAGGCTGGACAGTACTTGGCAAAATGACCTCCCAGCCTGGTGATCATCATCATAGTGCTGAATGTGCACTGTGAAAAATCAGAATCCTGATGTGTCTGCATGCCAAGTGAAGGCCGAGAAGGGTACATGAGACGCCACTTCATTTGTAACAGGAATAAAGGTCTTTAGAGTCATAGGATGCTTGCATCACCATCCATTTTTTGATCTCCAAACTATTAGAATTGACTCAAACTTTACCCACTAGATTGTTGCACTTGCTCAGTTCCTTGTTCAGACTCTCAGGGTCCTGTAGAAGAGGATCGATTTTTTCCTTATGCAACATACCTGATCACAGGTGCTCTAGGCTTTGGGTCTCAAGACAAGTTGTCTAGGCCATTCTTCTCCAAACCCCACTTCTTCATGGATACCATGTATAAAGAGATCCACCAGATTTCCAGTGGCAGTTTCCTACCACCTCTGTTTCCCTGAAAAAATTTTGAAATGGTTACACACACACACTCACACACATACACATACACACACCCCATATATATTCTTCATATTTCTGCCATTGTTCTATGTAGTGTCAGATAATAATTAGGAAGACCCAGGAGCTGGTAACCAAAAAACCTTTATCCTCTCCTTCCATTCTTCTCTGATATAAATACCTGCAGACCTATCCCTACCATCCTCATCAGAATGCTCAAGTAGGCATCTTGCCACAGTACAAAAGACACAAATGACAAAACCGAAAGCACAAGTTAAATTGTCAGGAGGCCATTTGTGCTCTATATTGATTAACAGTGAGAAATACCATTGACATAGGAAGACAGAAAGGTTGGGCCCACATTTCTAGTTCTTCCTTCCCCGAGCAGACGTACATGAATGCAAACAGAACCAAGGACATGAATTGGATTTAAGAGTGTAGTGATGTCATAAGATAGTCTGAGGTCTCCATCTTCCATTTGGAATGCTTTTGCCAGATTAGAATAAAAAAGAGTTCTCTTTTTCCCTTTCTTAAAAATCTGTGATTTCATAAACCTCAGCTGGAAAGATCAAGGTCTCAGGAAATGAGGGGCTGGGGGAAAACAATTCAAAAATTTCACCAAATACATTTAAGTGACAGAGTGAATAAGTATTCTAGAAGATATTCACTTGCTTTAGCAAGCTAGATTCATGACGATGAAACCTTGCTCCAAAAAATGCACTTCTTTTGGAGGACTCTTTTCCTTGTTCAGAAAATATTGTTGGCAGCATGGTAATCCACAAGACTAAATATTTCATCAGCTTTATGTTGTGCAGAGTATAACTCTCCCAACTCTTTAAATCAGCTTTTCCTGCTGTGATATTTACTGGCTTTTGCACTTGAATTGTGTTTTTGCATTCATTATTTTCATAAGTCTCAGGACAGTGTCTGGTCATTTTACAAGTAGCAAATGTGTTGTGGGACCTTGGCTTTCTGTTGGATGGATTTTAGACAAGGTATTCTAGACAGACTTCCTTGTGGAGTTAAGTTTGAGCAATGAAAGGAAGGAAAGTGCCATGTAAAATTAGGGGGAAAGAATCCCAGGCTGAGAGGACAGACATTGTATAAGCAGCAAGAAGGCCAGGGGAGAAGGGACTGAATGAGGGAGAGACATGTAGGGGTTAAAGCAGACCTCATTCTAGAGATTCAATTTTTTTTAACATTTTTATTTATTTATTTGACAGAGATCACAAGTAGAGGCAGACAGAGAGAGAGGAGGAAGCAGGCTCCCTGCTGAACAGAGAGCCCAATGTGGAGCTCGATCCCAGGACCCCGGGATCATGACCTGAGCCGAAGGCAGAGGCTTTAACCCACTGAGCCACCCAGGCACCCCAAGAGACATGTAGGGGTTAAATTGTGTAGGGTCTCAGCAGCCATTTGAGAGGTTTGGGGGTTTTGTCTTCTACTCGATTGGCATCCATGACAGATTCCAATGCACTGGATAAGTGGCATGACCTTGAACAAGGCTTAGTTCTCTTTTTCTATGTTTCCAATGCTGATCAGTTTCCAATTTCCAAGAAAGTTTTTCTGTAGATACCTTAATGTCTTCATTGAGGTTAGCCCCAAACCTTCTGGCCTGGGGCTCATACTCTTTGCGATGTGACTTTGCATATCTTGTTTTAACTGGATTAACTTCTTAGTTTAACTCTTGGAAAGAAAATCTCTCCGCCTCATTTTCTAGTTCTTGGGGAGCATATCATTATTACCTTCCTATCCATGTACCAAGAACATAATCATGCACATAGGTGCTTTAGGGATCCAGACCAATGACAACAGCAACAATAGCAACAAAAGATTTAAAAAGAATGCTGTTTGGAGCTCAGGTGTGTTGGGAGTGCTAAAAGCAGAAGTCAGACTGAAAACACTAAGGATTTTCAGAGAGGCAGAGTTAGAAATAAACACTTACGTCATTCCTTCCCTCCCCTGCATTGATGCAGTCCAGACTGTTGATGGCCCAGCATTTTGGATTTGTCTGGTTTCCTCATTAATTCTCCTCTCATTTCTGCTTTTATTATCTACAATGACAACTGCACACTATCCCTAGGCAGCCTCTAAAGCCATCTAACTGTCATTAGAGCAATAAAGACTCTCATCTTTCTGCACAGTAAACAAATTAAACTGCTCCTTGGTGTCTAAACCTCTTGATTAAAGCATCATTGTCTTATGATTACTACCATCTTTTGAAAACCTACTCTGTGCTAAGGATGGGTTAGTTGCTTTACATACTATTTCACTTAATCTTTGCAATGACACTTTGAAGCTAAGAATCACTGGCCTGTTATACAGAACTGAAGACATGGAGTTTTGTCCCTAATAAAGTCAGTCAGTGGTAGCCAACCCATAGGCCAGTGGACTTCTATGCCAGATTTTCATACCCAGGCACCCAATGCTCCATCCATGTTCCTGCTTCTCTGTGACTCTAGACTGTTCTTGGCATTTTCCCTCTCAATGTCTTTCCCTCCTCACTGATGTATGTACATGCTCACATTTGCTTTCTCTTCTCAGAGCTTGTCTTCAAAATCTTAAGAGTATCCAAAGTTTCCCCCTTTTTCTCACTCTGACCTTTAGAGTCCTAGACTGCCATTGCTGGTGGGGACGTTAGAGGCTATTTTCTCTGCAGGTTTCCAGTCTTGAATCCCCAGGTGGCAGACTTAAAGCTAGTTTCAATAGTCAATAATCTCTACTTAAATCACAGTACTGTTGTTTGGTTTGTACTACTGAAATACAAAATTGGACAATTAGTACTTGATAAATACAATTTGTCTAGTAGAAAGTTTCACAAGATTGGGTTCATATTGGGGTAAGTGGGGAAGAAAGAATTCATTAAAAAAAGATTATTGGTAAAAATAAAATCTCAGAAATATTACCAATTTGTTGTTGTGTTCTCTTTTATAGATGATTCAACAGATGTCCATTGGGAGGAAATGTGAATACCAACTAATCTTCACTGGTTTGGAAGAGATTTTAAAGCTTATGTTGTCCAACTATGATACATTTTTAGCAAGCCGTAGGCCAACCATTGGTGGGATATTATTGCTACTCCAGGCATCCTCCTCCAATTTAATAGCACTGACTGCTGAAAGTTTGTTATTTTTGTAGCTTCTGCCCTTTAGCTCAAGTCTTCTGGAGCTCCACACAATGGCTCTCATCACTCTTCTAAGTGATGTCCTTCATCCATGGAGCTATGACAGTTGTAGACTCATTGCTAGATAGGTTAGTGCCAGCAAAGTGATTATGGACCCTTCTAGCTCCCCATTCAGACCATGATCTGTAAGTCGATTGTTTACCTCAACAATGCCCATAAGGCCTTGACTCTTTGTTTCTGCTTTGTTTTCCTGCCTAAAATTAGAGACCCTAAATTTTAAAACCCTAAAATTGCAGATATACATAACTATCTGAACTTTTGCTTATTGCTCAGTACCCCTTCCTTCTAGAATATTCTTTCTTATTTTCCCTACTGATTTGCTTCTTTTGGAAATCTTTTTATGACCTCCCCCCAAGGAAAAACTAAATAAGGCCCTCTAATACCTGCTTGCTTCCAATATTAGTGTTTCCTTGCCTGTAACATTCATTTGTAATTAAGCTTTATTTTTTCTCCCTCCTCACCAAGACTGTGGGATCCAGGGGTGATATCTTAGTCTTTTAGTCTTAAAGCCTAGCACTTGATTGAAACTTGGAATAGATGCTTTGTGAAATGAGTGAATGAATGAATCAACAAAGGAATGAATGAATTCATACTATGGGCCCTTCCTGTGTCTTGTCAAGTGCATTCACCAACTCCTCAACTTACATTGTCTCTTCATCATGGCAATAGGTAGGTGGAGAGTTTAGAAGGAAGGCAGATGGGATGAGGGAAGAAGTAAGAGGGAAGAGTAACCAAGAAAGATAAACAGATCAGGATCAAAACTATTTTATGGGAGGAAACTGAGGTTCAGTGTACCTAAATCACACAGTGGAGACGGGAAATCTCCTTTCATGGCTTCTAGCTCTGTATTGTGAATATTGCAGAAAGTACATTTTTAACATACAAAGGAAAACACACTGGCTCATTTTCAAAGACAAGAGCCTCATTGTCAGGGTCAAGGGGTCATGGTTTGAAATTTTAAAAATTAGTTCTGATTTAAACCCAGCCTCTCACTTGGAGCAATGACTCAGGCTAATTTTGTGGGCGGCATGTTTTCCTTTGAGATTTCTCATCCGATCTGTTCCCTGTTCTCCTAGATTACATAAGGGTAAGATGAATTCCGTGACTGGATCCCAGCTCCTGGGGGACCAAAATAATCACTGTTCTGTTTTCCATGGGAGATGAAGATATATATTAGGATTTTAACATTTTTTGAACATCTACTTTAAAAACAGGAGACATCCGCAGCAGGTGGGGCTTGCAAATGATATTTCTAATCAGATATTCATCCAGAAAGTAATTAACTTTAGGGAAGTGTCTTCCCTGTAAGGCCCCAGAGATTTGTAAAAAGACTTCCTCACTCTTGACTCTCTGAACACACTTTGTTTTTGCCTCCCCCTGTATTCTAGAGTCCAAAGGGAAGATGAGAGGCAAGTCCTGCTGATAAGGACCTCATCACACTATGGTGTCTCAGGGCTGTGGGGCAAGAAATCTCTCTTTAACTTGTCCCTCTCCACCTCAATCCCAGCACCCTCAAGATGGTGCTTTCTCATGTTTTATAAATTGCTGTGTGTTCTGCCAGTTTCTTCGGTTTCATCTGGCTCACTGCCTTGGCTTCTCTGTCACTCCTTTTAGGAAATCCAAGGGAGGAAAAGCTAAGGATCTGTATTCCGAATTCAGATAGACATGAGTTCAAAGCCTGGGTCTGCCACTTCTGAGCTGTGTTTTTGGGGCTGAGCTGTGACCAATCTTTCTGAGTCTCAGGTTCCCACCTCTGCCTGGACTGTCACAGGACTATTGAGATGACTCACTGAAAAAGTCCCAGGAAAACACTCAGCTTGGTGCCTGCTTCCTAGAAGTTTCATAGCAGAGTATTTATATTCTGCCCTATCTACATTCTGTCTCTTTTTGGTAAAAGAAAGTTTGGATAGAATTGGCTCGTGGATTAACTTCCTAGGGCTGTTGTACTGAAGTACCACAAAACGGGTGTCCTAAAACAGCAGAGATTGATTATTTTAGAGTTCTAGGGGCCAGAAGTTCTAAATCAAGGTGTCACCAGGGCTGTGTTCCCTTTGGAATGTGTAAAGAAATCTTTCTTTGCCTCTTCCTAGCTTCTGGTAGTTTGCCAGCAATCACTAGTATTCCTCAGCTTGCAGCTGCATCTGCTCCAGTGCCTGCGTTGGTTGTCAGGTGACTTTCTCCCTGTGGCTCTCTGTCCTCATGTGGCCATCTTCTTACAAGGACCCTAGTTGTATTGAAGAAGGGATTCACCCTCCACCTATACAAACTCACCTAATGTAAGTTACATCTGTAAAGACCCTGTTTCCAAATAAGGTCACGTTCTAAAAGTACTAAGTACTAAAGTAAAAGTACTAAGTTCTAAAGTACTAAGTGGTTAGGACTTCAAAATACATTTTCAACCTGAAGAGGTGGGGGGAGGTGAGGAACACAATTCAACCCATAACAAGTAAGTACTAAATTTTATGCTGATATATTCTAGTCTATTTAGTCAATATATCATATAGACTTCTGTTTAGTTTAGATTAGATTTTGCTATCTGAGAAGTCCAATCTGGAAGAGCAGCCTTAGAACTAAAAGGGAATATGCTGTTTATTTTACTTCTTCCCTCTTTATGCCCCCCTTTCTCCATCTATCACTTTATTCTAAGCCAGCCAGCCACCATTCTTACCATCTCTAACCCCTTATTTACTCTGTCCTCCTCCTCTTCCTAGACTAGTCAGGTGTCTCCATCATCTTGTTCTTCATAAGACAAAGGAAAAACTCCTCACTTTGGCATAAATTAACCTTCAGTACCTGATCCCTACTTACCTCTGGGGTGGCTGCCTGTCATAGTTTGTTCCAGACAGCCCTGAGTTTTAACACTGAAGTTACTGCATCCTGAGAAACCCCTCAGTCCTGGACAAAACCAAGGCAGTTGTTCACTCTACTATCTGTAAGAGGCCTAAGAGGCTTCTTAATATTTTGCAGGGACTTATGAGTTTTTGAGACAATTTATATCTCCCCAACCCCTTGTGTGTCTTTTTTTTTCTTAAATTTAGTTTCAATTTTTTCAGTGTTCCAAGATTCATTGTTTATAGTTTTAGATACTCTCTAGCTATTACAAGTTTAAATCGGTCTTGCTAATTGCATATTGCTTTGTCGTTAGTTGTTTACTTATAAAGCTCTCCTGCTAAGTGACATATTTCTTAAGAATTTTATTTTTTAATTTAAATTCAATTTAATTAACATAGAGTATATTATTAGTTTCAGAGATAGAATTTAGTGACTCATCAGTTGCATAT
Source organism: Martes martes (assembly GCF_963455335.1). Taxonomy (NCBI): domain Eukaryota; kingdom Metazoa; phylum Chordata; class Mammalia; order Carnivora; family Mustelidae; genus Martes; species Martes martes. Next base: position 149,010,238 of record NC_137889.1, read on the forward strand.
AACACCCAGTACCTATTTCATCAAATGCCCTCCTTAATGCCCATAATCCAGTTACGACATCCCTGTACCCACCTCCCCTCCAGTAACCCTCAGTTTGTTTCCAAGAATTTTAGATCCAGGTAAATCTGGGTTTGAATTTCAACTCTGCTGACCTTAGTATGCATATTTCATTAAGCATCAATTTCCTCAAAAGCATAAGGGGCACAAAATGATGTATCCTTTTGTTGTTGTGAGGGCAAATTAGCTATTATGAACAAACCACCCACACAGTGTCTGATATATACTAGGTATTGCATAAATGGTAGATGGTTTCACTGGTGGATATGTCTGTATATTCCAGAGTACCTGTGTTCAGTAAATGCTTTTGAAAGAAAGCTCAAGGCTTCAGAACTCGAATCTCTTGAGCCATGATCTTTCTGTCCTGCCATTTTCTCTCTCCAACTTAAAAATAAATCCATTCTTTCAGAGGTTAGTCTTACTAAGAATTTGGCTCAAAGCCCTGTCAAGTAATGTAGAAAATGACAGATGTATTTCCTATGGACCTTTTACTACTGGAATTTTCCATGTGTCAATAATTTTCCACCCTCCAGTGATTTTGATCTGGTTAGAATCAGAGACTGATCCTTGAAGGAAAAACAGAAAACTGAAAAGACCTTGAACAATTTCTTGTTCTCCAGTTGTCATGAACTCAAAACATAAACTCATTTAAAATTGGTGTGACATCATTGACTAAATGAGGAGTCATTTAAAGTCTGTTTCTCCATATCAACTCCCAAAGAAAACACTGGTGTTTTATTCAGCCTGATGATGTTCAAGTTATGTGTATGAGAAAGAGCGAGGGTGTCTCTCATTCACAAGGAACAAGGGAAAATCCTGACTGTGGTCAAAAGAATATCACTAGCTCTTGGTTTTCTCTGAGATCCTCGTGGAACCTGCTTTTTTTTTTTTTTTTTTTTTTTCATCTAGTGGGTGTTTGATGTCATGAAGAGATTAATAATTCACAGAGTCTGGGCAGTACTTTTCCACTGAGGGCTGTGTTCAGGGAAGAGCAGAAGTACTGGCAAAAACCTGAGGGCTCCTGACAAGGTCAGATGCCTTATGCTTCAGCAAGTGTTTTGAATCCTCAGTAACCTCTTCCTTGCTGTGGCTGACACAGAGAAAACAGGGATTCTTGAAGGATTTTTAGCTTTCTTGACTGAGGTTAAGGTGAGTTCAATCAAATAGACCTGTAAGAGATGGCATGTCATCAACAGCAACAGTAAAATGTAAATAAAATTTTAATTATCAGTCTGAAATAGTAGTAATTCAAGAGATGTTATGAAATTAGATGAGATTAATTGTTATAGGTGATGAGAGAGTTAATATCCAGGGGAATACTTCCCCTTCCCATCCAGGAGAAGATGAGCCATGATCTAGTATTACCACTATTACTAGTTCTTGGTTTAATTATTTCTATCTACCATTTTTTTGTTGTTGTTGTTTTTAAGTTCTAGAAACTCTACATTGAATGTGACATCTCTTTTGATCTTTACACTAATTCTGGGAGATAGACAACTTTATGTCCATCTTAGAAATGAGTAAACAGGTCAGAAAGTCAACTGGGCTTTTCTAAGGCCATCAAGATGGTAAAAGGTGTTTCATCCTAGGATAATTATTTCCAGACATTGCTTTTTACATGAGCTTATCACCTTCCAGTAATAATTAAAGATTAATGATTATGAAGAAGCTTCTTAATATTTTGCAGGGACTTATGAGTTTTTAAGACAATTTATATCTCCCCATCCCCTTACGTGTCTTTTTTAAAAATTTTATTTCTTCAGTGTTCCAAGATACATTGTTTATGTAGCACACCCAGTGCTCCATGTAATATGTTCCCTCCTTAATATCCACCCATCCCCCCTCCAAGCTCACCCATCCCCCCACTCCCCTCCCTTCTAAAGCCTTCAGTTTGTTTCTCAGAGTCCACAGTCTCCCATGGTTTTTCTCCCCCTCCACTTTCCCCCAATTCACTTTTCTTTTCCTTCTCCTAATGTCCCCCATGTTATTCTTTATGTTCCACAAGTAAGTGAAACCGTATGTTATTTGATTTTCTCTGCTTGACTTATTTCACTCAGCATAATCTCCTCCAGTCCTGTCCATGTTAATATAAAAGTTGGGTATTCATCCTTTCTGATGGCTCAGTAATATTCCATTGTATATATGGACCATATCTTCTTTATCCATTCATTTGTTGAAGGGCATCTTGGTTCTTTCCACAGTTTGGTGATTGTGGACATGAACACTGGGGTAGAGATGGCCCTTCTTTTCACTATATCTGTATCTTTGTGGTCATAGATACAATTTCAGGGTCATAGGGCAGCTCTATTTTTAATTTTTTGAGGAAGCTCCACACTGTTTTCCAAAGTGGCTGCACCAACCTGAATTCCCACCAACAGTATAAGAGGGTTCTCCTTTCTCCACAACCTCTCCAACACTTGTTGTTTCCTGTATTGTTAATGTTGGCCATTCTAACTGATGTAAGGTGGTATCTCAATGTGGTTTTGATTTGAATCTCCCTGATGGCTAATGATGATGAACATTTTTTCATGTGTCTCTTAGCCATATGTATGTCTTCATTGAAGAAGTGTCTGTTCATGTCTTCTGCCCATTTATTGACATGATTATCTGTTTTTTGAGTGTTGAGTTTCAGGAGTTCTTTTTTTTTATTAAAGATTTTTATTTATTTATTTGATAGAGATCACAAGTAGGCAAAGAGGAAGGCAGAGAGAAAGAGGATGGGAAGCAGGCTCCCTGCTGAGAAGACAGCCCTATGCAGGGCTCGATCCCAGGACCCTGGGATCATGACCTGAGCCAAAGGCAGAGGCTTTAACCCACTGAGCCATTCAGGCACCCTGAGGAGTTTTTAATAGATCTTTGATATCAGCCCTTTGTCCGTAGTGTTATTTGTGAATATCTTCTCCCATTCCGTGGGTTGCCTCTTTGTTTTGCTGACTGTTTCCTTTGCTGTGCAGAAGCTTTTTACCTTGATGAAGTCCCAAAAGTTCATTTTTGTTTTTGTTTCCTTTGCCTTTGGAGATGTGTCTTGAAAGAAGTTGCTGTGGCCAATGTCGAAGAGGCCACTGCCCCCTTATGTGTCACAATAGTCCTGTGCTTGAACAGTTTGGGGATTACTATCTGTACCTGATGAATGGAGAACTTGAACTGGCAGGAGCTTACATGATTCCCAAAAAATGGCAGCTGCCATTTTTTATTCTGATCTGAGTCAAAGGAAATGAGGCTGAAAACTGGTTTGAATATTATATTTTACCTTCACTATCTTTAAAAAACTTTTGTCAAGTCTACATGGCTTCCTGACAGCAAGGTTCTCCCTTACCGGACTTCCACCGGCAGTGATGAGATCTGCCGTCTTTTGTTCTTGCCCATTTTCAAACTCTGGCTGTACAGCATCCTTACAATTCTGTGATCTTCCCAATAACTTTTTAATAGGCCAGAGTCTGATTCTGTCACTCTTTATAGCTGAAAATGCTGACTGGTACAGTATTCCATCAATGCTGTGTACAAAGCAACTTCACAGTGTTGCTACATATTCTGTTTTCAAGTAACCATAGTTCTGGCTCACTCCTTTTTAAAGCCATATATTGTCAAAGTATAACCCATAATTTCTAGCCTTTTGCTAACCCATTATTTCAACAATACTTTGCTTAACTACTTCATGCAATTAGTAAAGATGGTTGTAGCTCCCTAAAGAGCTGGTTTTAGATTTGCCTCACAGAGGGGAAAGGAGCATAATGAATATGAAGAAGGAAAGGGACAGGTCTAGGAGAGATTTGACTGGTTGAAGTTCCTTATTCAATGCACTTAATTTTTCTCCCTGTAATCTTCTCCACTTTCTATCCTTGTCTTTCTCTTTATCTTTCTATTCCCACTCTTTTGTCCTCTCTCCAAGCATAAGACAAGGGGTATTTGAGGGATATTTGGCTCTACTGAAATCTAAACATCAATTTGAATCCCTTTTGTCCTGAGCTTGCTCTGTGATGTTTATCATGCTAACATAAACATAACCTCATTTAATCTCCTCAAACAGTTTGGAAAGAGACATTATGATGTCTCTATTATGAGAAGAAAAAGGGAGTGAAATTAAATTTGGAGCATGTTAGGACTTGCTCAGGGCAGGATGGATCCTAAATATCTTTCCCATGAGTTTGCAAATACCAGTTGAAAGTCAGTACAAGTCAGATAGTCAGAACAATAGACTAGGAAACAAACAGCTTTTTGGAGCACTTGCTGTGTTACCAACTGTGTGTATCCTGGACAAGTTATTCCAACCCTTTCTTAGACAACACCATGGGAGTGTGCGAATGTGAAGGTTGGACACTCAGTGGAAGATAAAAAGAATTCAGACACTTCACTTATCAGGCACTTCACTTAGAATGTTTCTTTTGCCCCACATTCAGTTTGCTCCCCCACAGCATGCCTCCTGTGATATCTTTGGGAGGGATGAGATCTAGCTTTCTTTCCCAGCATGTGAAGATGCCTGGGTCCCAGATGGCTTTTGCCACCAGCCATATGGCTTCTGCATATTGGAAAGATGTGCCACTAGAGCTCTTAGTTCTCTTTTTTATGAAAGCTCAAGTTACCCAGGGCTGTTCCTGACCACATTTCTTCATACAGAAAGTTGGAGTACTCATAACAAAGTTGGTTGGGGCTAGCTAGAGTATGGCATTTTTAGAATGGTGAATCTCAATTTTGCCTTAAGCAATGAAGTCTGAGGAGTTAAGGGTCACACCTCTGCCCGAGGAGAATCATTCATCAGATTATAGGACTTTTAGACAGATACAGTGAGTCTCTATGGTGTCAGATAATGTTGGGGTAAATTCTTGGTTCCGCTACTAACACATTGGTGTACTTGGCCAGCTTACTTACCCACCTTGTGCCTCAGTTTCTTCTTCTAAACTGAGGACAATATTTTAAGACCTTGGGTGGTTATGAAGATTACACAAGAAGATTCCTGTAAAAGAATTATCTCTGTCTGACACAGATCAACCATTCACTAAATATTCACTGCTAATGTGCTCAGTGCCTAAGATACAGCAGTTGATGATAAATAGCTATCCTATTTCTCACTGTTTGGTATTTGTTCTGTCATTGCTTAAAGTGACATAATACGTGGCTCAAGTGCCATGATGACTTTTATTATAAACTTGGCAAATCCACGCACCTGAAACAAGCTTCTTTACTAAGGGAACTGATTGGCAGGGATAAGAATTTTATATGCTATTTTCACACACACAAAAATAAGTCTACCATTGGGTTTTCCAAGTAATAAATATTGAGAAGTAGACAACTTCTCTCCCTTTACTTTTCAAGTAGAATTGTCATATGTTGTCAGTGTAGCAAGAGTGAGAAAGTAAGGTACAGGAGAAGGTAAGATGTTTAAAAGACATTTTGCTGTGTATCAAAAGATGAATTTTACTACCAATTTTAAAAGATATCATCTTCTTGTGTGGAAGTTGGGTTTCCTTGGCTAACCTATAAGTTATATTAAGGTATCAATTATTATTGAATTCTATTTGTGTTTCTTATATGTACATGGGCACCATGTAAAGTATCCCTCTACTCTAGCTATACTTTGCAGTTCTACCCAGTTCATGTCCCTGCACCTTTGTTTTCTCTGCTGGGAAACAATTCCCAAACTTGCCTGGCTGTATAGCTCATTTCTCAAGGCTCACTTTAAATGTTACCTCCTCTGGAAGGGGGCTGCTTGTGTCCAAGGAAAGCTAGTTAAGTTTGTCTTCTTGGCATTTTTTGGACAGGAAGTGGAACTGTTCACTGTCACATCAGCCAGAGAACAAAGTGCTCAGATCATTCTGACACAGCGAGCACAAACAACGTCATCAATACTTTCAGACAAATTGGATATTTTTAAGGTATTCACTTGGTCAAATCATCTTGATCTTAAAGATGTTTGACTCTTGGTGTCTTGGGTTACCTGTTACAAGAAAAAGAAAACTATGTGGCTTTAGGGGAAGGGGAACCAGGATTTGGCTCTTGGTTCTCACTACTTATAAGCTGTGGGAAAACTGAATCTCAATTTCCTTATTTTTTTAAAAAATGAATATAATGAAAGCCACATTGAAGTTCTGATATATGATTGACTAAGATAATGCAGGTCAACTATCAAGCATATCTCTGGGATCTAGAAGACACTCAATGAACAGTAGTTATCATAAGGTTGTCTGTCCTTGTAGAACATTCTAGTGACCCTTTCTAAGAAACTGCAGTTTAGTTCCCATGATTCACACATAAAACGTCTTTTTACAAGACGATTCTAAGCATAGTTTATTAAACAGTTAGTCTACCTGCACATGCTACTCCATCTTTCTGGAAATAATAACTTTTGCTAACCACAAGGATTACATTTCTGGACAATGTTATGGTTGGTAAAGATTATTACTAGTGTAATCAAGATTAAAAAATATAAGTTTAAGGGATAAACAATAAATAAAGATGGCATTACATGTATTTTAAAAGTAAGTAAACGTTAGAGAGGACATGTAACTCCAAAACATAATAAAAACAATTGATCTGTCAAGATTAAAATATTTGTTCCCTCTACAGACGCTGCTTTATTGCAATCAAATTGGTGAGGAAACAGAGGTAGCGAGACCAACTATAAGGTCCGTTATGTGTTTCATTTTATCCATGACATCCATTAGGAGCAGATTGGGTGAACAGTTTGAATGACTCCTTACTGTTATTTTTGTTATGAATTCTCCAGGGGTCTCTCAATGACTCCAGGGCCATAGACTCTAGGGCATTTTAGCCTAGAGTCTATGAACGGAGATGGGCTCCAAAGAGGACCAAGGCGAGCTGCAGGATTTGCCATGCTTAGAAAGGCTCTGGGAATTCCTGAAGACAAATGCATGAAGCCATTCTGTACTTGACGTTTCTGTGAAATTGTTCGCCTTCAGTTGCTGTTGGGCACATATGCTACAGAGCTTGGTTTCAAGCCTAGCATATGGCAGCTTTGGAATGAAGTTCAGATTCTTGTTAATATCTTTGGCTCATTTGTCTTCCTAGTTCTAGTAAATGACAGAAGAAAGAGTAGAATGCTATTCTAGTTAGGGGCATTACATCAGTGAAGTTTGCTCTTCACCTACAGGGGGGTTGATGTAGCCTTCAGAAACTTCATCAGGTTGTTTCCTTTTCTTTCTTTATACATGTCTGTCTTTGTATCTTCCTTTGTGCCCTTCCTTCATTTTGTCTTCCTTTCTTGTGTCCCTTCCTCTGTCCCTCTGTTGCTCCCTCCTTCCCTTATTCCCTTCCTTTTTTTGTTTTCTTTTTTTTCTTTTCTTTTTTTTTTTTTTTTTTTTTTTTTGCTAATGAGTTCCTTGGGGGGTAATCTATGACTGCTAGATGAGGAGTTTTCTGAGACAAATTTCTTTTACTGGCAAGTCTTGAAAGGAAGAGAGGCCATAGGTAATGTGACTTTCTCTGTAGCCAGGCCAGAACTTATTCTCCACTGAGGTATGGCCCCTCCTGCTCACACCATCCAGGAAAAGGAGAAAACAAATTTATTTCCCTCAGCAGAGTCCAAGTTCTCTGAAATTTCCATTTGTGAATTCCTCTGTATTCCAATTAAAGTTGGAACTGACCTGACAGTCCTTTATGCTCAGTGACTTTCTGGAGTACTCTCAAAGGTGACCAAGATTATTAGTGGTGCCCCAAAGCCACTGAGGCTGATGGGTGGGTCCCTGAGACCCCAGTCCCACTTGGTCAAGATGGGAGGTTAGTTAAGATCATGGATGGCAGAGCTGGGTTTGCTGGGTGTGCTTCTGGTTATTAGCTATGAGATCTAGGGCAAGCTACTCAACCTCTCTGTGCCCTAGTTACTCATCTATAAAATGGGAATAAAATAATAATAATAATGCTTACCTCATAGGATTGTGTAGGAATTAAATGAGCTCATATGCTTAAAGCACTTACAATAGCAGAGGTCATATGTCAAGTGCTATGGAAGGCTCTTCTGTTATTATTAATAGGTTTACGTCATCATTGCCATGGAAATTCTATACATATCAGCTGATGAGAAGATTTAACTGTTAAGAAAATACTTTGCACACTCTTATACATACTCCTTTTTTTGTTGTTGTTAATCTTATCCAGTGCTAAGAAGGCCTGTAATGTAGTCAGCTAAATTCTTTTTTTTTAAATTTTTAAATGAAAAATTTTATTTATTTTTTTAAATTTAATTGTATTTTCTCAGTGTTCTAAGATTCATTGTTTATTTTCTTAGTGTTCCAAGATTCATTGTTTATGCACCACACCCAGTGCTCCATGCAATAAGTGCCCTCCTTAATACCCACCACCAGGCTCACCCAACCCCCCCGCTCTCCTCCCCTCCAAAACCCTCAGTGTTTTTCTCAGAGTCCACAGTCTCTCATGGTTCATCACCCCCTTCAATTTCCTCCAACTCCCTTCTCCTCTCCTTCTTCCAATGTCCTCCATGTTATTCCTTATGCTCCACAAGTGAGTGAAACCATGTAGTCAGCCAAATTCTGCTGGAACATGCCTGGTGATAAAGAGCGATTTTATCAACTTGTATGGTCACCTGCTTTGTTGGTAATAAGCCCTTGCTAATGAGCTAAAATCTATTTCCTTGTAGCTTCAACCAGCGAGCCCTTTTCCTCCCTTCTGGAATCATGCGGAATTAATCTCTTTTACTTCCCTATGACAGCTAGTCTTTCACGTGGCCCAAGAATGAGCTCAACATCATTGATAGGATCCAGTCTCCTTGCTTACATGCTTCCATTGGGAATGAGCTCACTACCTCCTGAGACAGCTTGTCTAGCTGTCAATGTAGGGGCCAAGGCAGCCTGCCCAAAATGTGTCACTTTGGCATATTGATTATTTTAAATAAAGTTACTTAAGAGACAGTCTGTGCAAGAAGGACACTCAGGCCCTTTGTCCCTCTCAAAGAAGGAAATAAATCTCCCTTGTGAAAGGGGCACTCCCTGTACTGGGAGGTATAGAGAATTCTCATCACCAGAGGTGGGAAATTTAGAGCCTAGAAGGCAGTACAAACAACTCTTGTTACTTTTTACTAATTTACTCCCCAAGCCCAAATTCTGTTTAGAGTTCCTTACTAATTGAAGCTCCCAAAGTTAAGTTTTCTTTGTCCTGTCAACTCCTCCAAGATTCATTGTCTCTTTATTTAAAAAGTATAAAACTGCTCGCCTTGGTCATTTCTTTAGGTCTCAATTTCATTATTGGTTCTCTGTGCACATGTAATTAGACCTTTTTTTTTTTCTTCTGCTAATCTGTCTCATGTCAATGTAATTCTTAGTCCAGTAGAAGAAACTTGGATGGAGGGAAATTCCCTTCTCTCCTTCACAGATCACCTCTGTTGATTAAAAATTTTCCTGCAGCCAAACTGACTGGCCTCTCCTTGTACTTCCACTCACTGGCTCCCCTAGAGTTGCTTAGAATTCTACTTCCCCTTCTCTAAATGGGCTTCATGACAATAAAAGAGAGACATTCCTCCTTTCTTCTCTAGGTCAATGGATCTTTCAACTGCTCCTTCTATGAAGAATTTATCCAGGAGTCATCATTTAAACTGTCCAAATAAATCCAAAATAATGCAGTGACAACTTCTCTGGCTCATTCCCAGCCTTGCACTCCTGGAGCCCTCCAGAGTTTTGTGTCACATGAATTCTCCACCTTTTCCTTAATCCTTCACCTGCTCTGGTTCTCTCTTGTCAGTATCCATTGTGGAAAACCAATGAGGGTCACACCTCCTTCTGCTATAGCTGAGTACAGAACACTGTTGTCTTGGCAAAGGTTTCTTATTCTCCAGAAACTGCCAGCATTGTGGGGGCTATGAGGCATTTGTTCTTGCCTTGGGACATCAAAGCACTTTGAACCCCTTGTGGAGGTCCCACTTGGCCACATCTCCTGCCCGAGGCACCAAAACAGTGATGCTGTGTCTCCAGGTTAAATAGTGGTAAACTCCCTCTTTTCATGGCTGACAAACACCTATGGGACTGGGGGACCAATAAATACATAGGGCACTCCTTCCTGCCCCTGCTCCCTGCAAATGTATATGCAAAAATATTTTCCTTGTTTTGTTCATAGGGATTGCTTCTTGCTGCCCCACCCATCTGCTCATATATGTCTGACCCAGTCTGAGCTCCAAGTGGGACCCCTAAAACATAGTGCAAGCTGTCCAGGTCTGTCACCATCACATTTCCTCACCTTTGCTTGAACAAAGAATTGACTCACATTATTCAATAATACAAATATAGATATTGGGTCCAACCTGCAGTAATGACAAGAAGTATTCCAGAAGAGAACTTGAGTGGGGATGGGCAGGGGGCAGTTCCATGAGAGGTTGGGGTTTGACCTGATGAGGGTTCATATGAGCAGAGGTGATAAGCTACAAACTCTGGGTCTGGGATTCTAGTACACATGTTTATGTACATATGCTTGGTATACTCTCTGGGGATATATGAGCAAAACATAATGTGATTGCTTTGGGGAATAATTAAAATAATTAAGTTGAAATTACAACCATTGACTTGGAAGGCTATTTTCTAACAGTGATATACTCTAATACAAACAAAAAAAAATCAATACTATTTACATAGTGCAATCCCATTCAAATTACTATACATAGTTAGGATTCACATCTTGCCAAAGCTGACAGTAAGTGTTTATTTGTCCATAATAGTGAAGTTGCAACCAGACAACATAAAAATAAAATTAAAACCTTTGTTTTATCATTTACCATTTTCAATTGCATTCATTTTTTTTCTGTAATTGGATTAGGTGCAGGTTCTAAACCTTAGCCCTTTTAAAACAAGTTCTGAAATTGCATATGATTTAAGTTTTCATCCTTAAACACAATTATCTTTTATATGTGAGATTTCTCTTCAAACCCTTTCATTTGTTAATCTATTCATAGAGGAAAATATATGAAAAATATAATATGTGCAAAGCAATAATGTTAGCTGCAATATTGAATATAAAAAATGAATATGATATCATCCTTGCCCTCAAAGAATAACTGGACAACTAGGAGAGAAGCTCCCTTATGCTTTAATCTCACATAGAGTATAATTTGTAGTAAGATGATGGCACAAACCAGGTGTGGTGAGTAAATAGTAGGGGGTCACAATCTTTTAACCGGGATATGGGAGGCTTCAACAGAAGATATCCCATAGTAGGAAAATCTTGGGGAAGAATCTTCAAGGAATAAAATAAGAAAGAATCCAAGATCTGGAAGACTGAGAGTCCAGCACACATTGAGAACATACAAATGTGTTGCTGCTGATGAAGAATGTAGTACCTAGGAAGGGTCGGGTTGACCATGAAGCTTTTCAAGAATTGCAAAAGGCATTTGGAGGTCAGCTTTCAAGATTTTGTCCCCTGCTCTTACCCAGTGAGGGGACTCTGAGGAGTCTAGAGCATAGGAATAACATGATCAGAGCTCAGCTTTGCATGCTCCTTTTGCATCTTTGGTTTTGTGATATTCATCCCAAGCAAATCCATCCAGAACCACCTGATGTCATAGATCTTCTAGACCTCTCATTTTGTGGTGATCAAACTAAGGCACAGAGAGACCAAGCAGTTCAACTAATAACACTTTGCCTTAAGGATGCGTGCTTTGGAGAGAGCCTTGCCTTCTCTTTGGGAGCATTTAGGTCTGTTTGGTTAAATTGGGAAAAGGAAGGAAGAGAAACAAACAAACACCTGCAAGGCCTTTGTCACCTGAAGAATATTCCATGGAGAATGTATGTATATTCTCATTTGGTCCTCACCTAACATTGATGTGAATGGGCTTCCCTTGGTTGCGAGGCCAAGGGGCTCTCAGGCTTGTGTTGGAGGGGAAGAAAAGGAGAAGTCAGAACAGGAGGGAGGAAAAACAATGATTAGATTTCCTTGTGAACTTGATCTTGTGATAAAACCTTTGCACATATTTTCTGTGCAATTTTCACAGCTTTAGGAGATTGATGCCATGCTGACCATTTCTATAGATGAAGGAACTGAGGCTCAAGATAGTTATATAACTTACAGTGCACATAATTATTGAAAACTTACTTTTCAAAGCACTTTTTGGATCTAACCCAATCTGTCTTCACAACAGCTTTATAGAAGGGTACATTATGGATAAAGAAATGGGCAGAAGAATCCAGGAAACTTGACAAATGTGAATAGCTAGTAAATGGGTGATCTGGGAGTTAAGTCCAAATAATCTGGTTCTATAGTAAACTTTCCTCATCATGGCACCATATTTGGCATCGATTTACCAGAGGGCACAATTATTATATGATGCAACATTCCAAATCTCAAGTTTCTGCACCTTTCACTATTCCATGAGGCTCAAAACATTTTCAAGCAATTCAGTTGAAAACATGTATTGACTTCCTGGCTTATACCAGACTTTATGGTAGGTGTTGGAAATATACCAACACACCCATGCATTTGCACAAGCTTGAGTGCACACACACATGCGCACACACACTCACGTACCCTGTCTAATGGGAAGCCATCAGTAAACTGGTCGGAGAAAGATCCTTTGGGGTTTATAGTGCCCTTATAATTCTATCTACTTTGCCACTATCTCAGAAGCACATTTAACAATGTATTTAGATGAATACCCAACTTTTGTAGCAACATGGTCGGGACTGGAAGAGATTATACTGAGTGAAATAAGTTAAGCAGAGAGAGTCAATTACCATATGGTTTCACTTATTTGTGGAGCATAACAAATAACATGGAGGACATGGGGAGATGGAGAGGAGAAGGGAGTTGAGGGAAATTGGAAGGGGAGGTGAACCATGAGAGACTATGGACTCTGAAAAACAAGCTGAGGGTTTTGAAGGGGCGGGGGGTGGGAGGTTGGGGGAACCAGGTCTTGGGTATTAGAGAGGGCACGTATTGCATGGAGCACTGGGTGTGGTGAAAAAACAATGAATACTGTTACGCTGAAAATTAAAAAAAAAATTTAAAATGACAAAAATGTATTTAAATATTTACTTCATATATTTAAAGTATCTATTTAAAAACATCTGTAATAATTAATAGCAAATGTATTATTCATCTACTGTTACATTAAAAACACCCCAAAACCTAGTGGTCCAAGCATTAAAACAAAGACTCATTTTCTGCTCACAAATGTGGTGGATCTGCAATTTTGTCTGGGCCCATATTGGTGGATCTCCTGGTCTGACTTGAGGCCACTCATAAGATAACAGTCCTCTGGACACTCGATTTATGTCGGGTGGTCTAAGGCCTCAAATATCTAGCCATTGGTGTTGACTTTAGTTAGACTAGCACCCAGGAGGAAAAGTGAGATGTGGTGAAGACAGTGAGGACAATATGGAACCCACGAATCATCTCTACATCTGACACAAAGAGTTTCAAAAGTAATAGTCTTCCAAATTTCACACGTGCTCCTATTTTGGCCAATTCTAACACTACTTCATAAAGAAGGTGATTTGAGGAAAAAAATTTCTAGCTTATTTGATGGAGTAAAATGAAGCACACTCCACCTCTTATCAACGCGGCATCCATACAACCCCCCTTTTTATTTTTTAATTTTTTAAAAATTATTTTTTATTATGTTACGTTAGTCACGACACAGTACCTCATTAGTTTTTAATGCAATGTTCCAAGATTCATTGTTTACATATAAAAACCAGCGCTCCATGCAATACGTGCCTTGTTTAATACCCATCACTGGGCTAACCCTTATCCCCACCTGCCTCCCCTCTAAAACTCCCAGTTTGTTTCTTGGAGTTCACAGTCTCTCGTAGTTCACCTCCCCCTTTGATTTCCCCTCCTTCATTTTTACCTTCCTTCTTCTAATGTCCTCCATGCTATTTCTTATGTTCCACAAGTAAGTGAAAGCATATGATAATTGACTTTCTCTGCTTGAGTTATTTCACTCAGCATAATCTCCTCCAGTCCCATCCATGTTGATGCAAAAGTTGGGTATTCATCCTTTCTGATGGCTGAGTAATACTCCATTCTATATATGGACCACATCTTCTTTATTCATTTGTCTGTTGAGGGGCATCTTGGCTCTTTCCACAGTTTGGCTATTGTGGCCATTGCTGCTATGAACACTGGGGTGAATATGGGCCTTCTTTTCACTACAGCTGGGATTTTTGGGATAAATACCCAGCAGTGAAATTGCCAGGTCATAGGGGAGCTCTATTTTTAAAATTTTGAGAAATCTCCACACTGTTCTCCAAAGTGGCTGTACCAACTTGCATTCCCAGTAACAGTGTAAGAGGGCTTCTCTTTCTCCACATCCTCTCCAGCATTTGTTGTTTCTTGCCTTGCTAATTTTTGCCATTCTAACTGGTGTAAGGTGGTATCTCAATGTGGTTTTGATTTAAATTTCCCTGATGGGTATTGATGAGGAATACCTTTTCATGTGTCTGTTAGCCATTTGAATGTTATCTTTGGAGACGTGTCTACTCATGTCTTCTGCCTATTTTTTTTTTTCTTTTTTTTTTCCCCATCTTATTTTATTTTATTTTATTTCTTTTCAGTGTTCTAAAATTCATTGTTTATGCACCATACCCAGTACTCCATGCAATATGTGCCCTCCATAATACCCACTACCAGGCTCACCCAACCCCCTACTCCTCTCCCCTCCAAAACCCTCAGTTTGTTTCTCAGAGTCCACAGTCTCTCATGGTTCATCTCCCCCTCCAATTTCCCCCAACTCACATCCTCTCCACCTCCCAGTATCCTCTGTGTTATTCCTTATGCTCCACAAATAAGTGAAACCATATGATAATTGACTCTCTCTGCTTGACTTATTTCACTTAGCATGATCTCTTCCAGTCCTGTCCATGTTGATATAAAAGTTGGGTATTCATCCTTTCTGATGGAGGCATAATACTCCATTGTATATAGGGGACCATATCTTCTTTATCCATTTGCCTGTTGAAGGGCATCTTGATTCTTTCCACAGTTTGGCGACTGTTGACCATTGCTGCTATACACATTGGGATAGAGATGGCCCTTCTTTTCACTACATCTGTATCTTTAGTGTAAATACCCAGTAGGGCAATTGCAGGGTCATAGGGAAGCTCTATGTTTAATTTCTTAAGGAATCTCCACACTGTTTTCCAAAGTGGCTGCACCAACTTTCATTCCCACCAACAGTGTAAGAGAGTTCCCCTTTCTCCACATCCTCTCCAACATTTGTTGCTTCCTGCCGTGTTAATCTTTGTCATTCTAACTGGTGTAAGGTTGTATCTTTATGTGGTTTTAATTTGAATCTCCCTGATGGTTAATGATGATGAACATTTTTTCATGTGTCTGTTAGCCATTTGTATGTCTTTTTCAGAGAATTGTCTGCTCATGTCTTCTTCCCATTTATTGACATGATTGTCTGTTTTGTGTGTGTTGAGTTTGAGGAATTCTTTTTCTTTTTTTTAAGCATTATTAAGATTTTATTTTATTTTATTATTTTATTTCTAAAACAGAGATTTTTTTTTCCATTCTTACATTTTTTTTAAATTTTTTTATTTTAATAAACATATAATGTATTTTTATCCCCAGGGATACAGGTCTGTGAATCGCCAGGTTTACACATTTCACAGCACTCATCATAGCCCACACCCTCCCCAATGTCCATTTTCCCACCACCCTCTCCCGTCCCCCCTCCCCCCCACAACCCTCAGTCTGTTTCTTGAGATTGAGTCTTTTATGGTTTGTCTCCCTCCCAATCCCATCTTTTCATTTTTTCTTTTCCTACCTCCCCAAAACGCCCCCTGCCTTGCATCTCCACTTCCTCATATCAAAGAGATCATATGATAGTTGTCTTTCTCTGATTGACTTATTTCGCTAAGCATGATACCCTCTAGTTCCATCCACGTCGTCGCAAATGGCAAGATTTCATGTCTTTTGATGGCTGCATAGTATTCCATTGTGTATATATACCACTTCTTCTTTATCCATTCATCTGTTGATGGACATCTAGGCTCTTTCCACAGTTTGGCTATTGTGGACATTGCTGCTATAAACATTCGGGTGCATGTGCCCCTTCGGAGCACCACGTTTTTATCCTTAGGATATATACCCAGTAGTGCAATTGCTGGGTCGTAGGGTAGCTCTATTTTCAGTTTTTTGAGGAACATCCACACTGTTTTCCAGAGTGGTTGCACCATCTTGCATTTCCACCAGCAGTGTAGGAGGGTTCCCCTCTCTCCTCATCCTCGCCAGCATCTGTCATTTCTTGACTTGTTCATTTTAGCCATTCTGACTGGTGTGAGGTGGTGTGAGGTAAACCTCATTGTGGTTTTGATTTGTATTTCCCTGATGCCGAGTGATGTGGAGCATTTTTTCATGTGTCTGTTGGCCATCTGGAAGTCTTCTTTGCAGAAATGTCTGTTCATGTCCTCTGCCCATTTCTTGACTGGATTATTTGCTCTTTGGGTATTGAGTTTGATAAGCTCTTTATAGATTTTGGATACTAGCCCTTTATCTGATATATCGTTTGCAAATATCTTCTCCCATTCTGTCAGTTGTCTTTTGGTTTTGTTCACTGTTTCCTTTGCTGTGCAAAAGCTTTTGATCTTGATGAAATCCCAATAGTTCATTTTTGCCCTTGCTTCTGTTGTCTTTGGCGATGTTCCTAGGAAGAAGTTGCTGCGGTTGAGGTCAAAGAGGTTGCTGCCTGCATTCTCCTCAAGGATTTTGATAGATTCCTTTCTCACATTGAGGTCCTTCATCCATTTTGAGTCTATTTTCGTGTGTGGTGTAAGGAAATAGTCCAATTTCATTTTTCTGCATGTGGTTGTCCAATTTTCCCAGCACCATTTGTTGAAGAGCCTGTCTTTTTTCAATTGGACATTCCTTCCTGCTTTGTCGAAGATTAGTTGACCATAGAGTTGAGGGTCTATTTCTGGGCTCTCTATTTTGTTCCATTGGTCTATATGTCTGTTGTTGTGCCAGTACCACACTGTCTTGATGATGACAGCTTTGTAGTAGAGCTTGAAGTATGGAATTGTGATGCCACCGACTTTGGCTTTATTTTCAATATTCCTTTGGCTATTCGAGGTCTTTTCTGGTTCCATATAAATTTTAGGATTATTTGTTCTATTTCTTTAAAAAAATGGATGGGACTTTGATAGGGATTGCATTAAATGTGTAGATTGCTTTAGGTAGAATAGACATTTTCACAATATTTGTTCTTCCAATCCATGAGCATGGAACATTTTTCCATTTCTTTGTGTCTTCCTCAATTTCTTTCATGAGTACTTTATAGTTTTCTGAGTATAGATTCTTTGCCTCTTTGGTTAGATTTATTCCTAGGTATCTTATGGTTTTGGGTGCGATTGTAAATGGGACTACTCCTCAATTTCTCTTTCTTCTGTCTTGTTGTTAGTGTAAAGAAATGCAACTGATTTCTGTGCATTGACTTTATATCCTGACACTTTACTGAATTCCTGTACAAGTTCTAGCAGTTTTGGAGTGGAGCCTTTTGGGTTTTCCACATACAGTGTCATATCATCTGCAAAGAGTGATAGTTTGACTTCTTCTTTGCCAATTTGGATGCCTTTAATTTCTTTTTGTTGTCTGATTGCTGAGGCTAGGACTTCTAGTACTATGTTGAACAGCAGTGGTGATAACGGACATCCCTGCCGTGTTCCTGACCTTAGCGGAAAAGCTTTCAGTTTCTCTCCATTGAGAATGATATTTGCAGTGGGTTTTTCATAGATGGCTTTGATAATATTGAGGTATGTGCCTTCTATCCCTACACTTTGAAGAGTTTTAATCAGGAAGGGATGCTGCACTTTGTCAAACACTTTTTCAGCATCTATTGAGAGTATCATATGGTTCTTACTCTTTCTTTTATTAATGTATTGTATCACATTGATGGATTTGCAGATGTTGAACCAACCTTGCAGCCCTGGAATAAATCCCACTTGGTCGTGGTGAATAAACCTTTTAATGTACTGTTGGATCCTACTGGCCAGTATTTTGGTGAGAATTTTCGCATTTGTGTTCATCAAAGATATTGGTCTGTAATTCTCTTTTTTGGTGGGATCCTTGTCTGGTTTTGGGATCAAGGTGATGCTGGCCTCATAGAATGAGTTTGGAAGTTTTCCTTCCATTTCTATTTTTTGGAACAGTTTCCGGAGAATAGGAATGAATTCTTCTTTAAATGTTTGATAGAATTCCCCTGGGAAGCCGTCTGGTCTTGGGCTTTTGTTTGTTTGGAGATTTTTGATGACTGTTTCAATCTCCTTACTGGTTATGGGTCTGTTCAGGCTATCTATTTCTTCCGGGTTCAGCTGTGGTAGTTTATTCGTCTCTAGAAATGTATCCATTTCTTCCAGATTGTCAAATTTGTTGCCGTAGAGTTGCTCGTAGTATGTTCTTATAATTGTTTGTATTTCTTTGGTGTTGGTTGTGATCTCTCCTCTTTCATTCATGATTTTATTTATTTGCGTCCTTTCTCTTTTCTCTTTGATAAGTCTGGCCAGGGGTTTGTCAATCTTATTAATTCTTTCAAAGAACCAGCTCCTAGTTTTGTTGATTTGTTCTATTGTTTTTTTAGTTTCTATTTCATTGATTTCTGCTCTGATCTTTATGATTTCTCTTCTCCTGCTGGGTTTAGGCTTTCTTTGTTGTTCTCTCTCCATCTCCTTTAGGTGTAGGGTTGTGTATTTGAGACCTTTCTTGTTTCTTGAGAAAGGCTTGCACCGCTATATATTTTCCTCTCAGGACTGCCTTTGTTGTGTCCCACAGATTTTGAACCGTTGTGTTTTCATTATCATTTGTTTCCATGAATTTTTCCAATTCTTCTTTAATTTCCTGGTTGACCCATTCATTGTTTAGAAGGATGCTGTTTAGTCTCCATGTATTTGCGTTCTTTCCAAATTTCCTCTTGTGATTGAGTTCTAGCTTCAGAGCATTGTGGTCTGAAAATATGCAGGGAATGATCTCAATCTTTTGGTACCGATTGAGACCTGATTTATGACCCAGGATGTGGTCTATTCTGGAGAATGTTCCATGTGCACTAGAGAAGAATGTATATTCTGTTGCTTTGGGATGGAATGTTCTGAACATATCTGTGATGTCCATCTGGTCCAGTGTGTCATTTAAGGCCTTTATTTCCTTGTTGATCTTTTGCTTAGATGATCTGTTCATTTCAGTGAGGGGAGTGTTAAAGTCCCCTGCTATTATTGTATTACTGTCGATGTATTTCTTTGATTTTGTTATTAATTGGTTTATATAGTTGGCTGCTCCCATGTTAGGGGCATAGATATTTAAGATTGTTAGGTCTTCTTGTTGGACAGACCCTTTGAGTATGATATAGTGTCCTTCCTCATCTCTTATTATAGTCTTTGGCTTAAAATCTAATTGATCTGATATAAGGATTGCCACCCCAGCTTTCTTCTGATGTCCATTAGCATGGTACATTGTTTTCCACCCCCTCACTTTAAATCTGGAGGTGTCTTCGCGTCTAAAATGAGTTTCTTGTGGGCAGCCTATTGATGGGTTTTGTTTTTTTTATCCATTGTGATACCCTGTGTCTTTTGATTAGGGCATTTAGCCCATTAACATTCAGGGTAACTATTGAGAGATATGAATTTAGTGCCATTGTATTGCCTGTAAGGTGACTGTTACTGTATATTGTCTCTGTTTCTTTCTGATCTACTCCTTTTAGGGTCTCTCTTTGTTTAGAGGACCCCTTTCAATATTTCCTGTAGAGCTGGTTTGGTGTTTGCAAATTCTTTCAGCTTTTGTTTGTCCTGGAAGCTCTTTATCTCTCCTTCTATTTTCAATGATAGCCTAGCGGGATATAGTATTCTTGGCTGCATGTTTTTCTCGTTTAGTGCTCTGAATATATCATGCCAGTTCTTTCTGGCCTGCCAGGTCTCTGTGGATAGGTCCACTGCCAATCTAATGTTTTTACCCTTGTATGTTACAGACTTCTTTTCCCGGGCTGCTTTCAGGATTTTCTCTTTGTCGCTAAGACTTGTAAATTTTACTATCAGCTGACGAGGTGTGGACCTATTTTTATTGATTTTGAGGGGCATTCTTAGCATCTCCTGGATTTTGATGTTTGTTCCCTTTGCCATATTAGGGAAATTCTTTCCAATAATTGTCTCCAATATACCTTCTGCTCCCCTCTCTCTTTCTTCTTCTTCGGGAATCCCAATTATTCTAATGTTGTGTCGTCTTATGGTGTCGCTTATTTCTCGAATTCTCTTCTCGTGGTCCAGTATTTGTTTGTCTCTCTTTTGCTCAGCTTCTTTATTCTCTGTCATTTGGTCTTCTATGTCACTAATTCTTTCTTCTGCCTCATTTATCCTAGCAGTGAGAGCTTCCATTTTTGATTGCACCTCATTAATAGCTTTTTTGATTTCAACTTGGTTAGATTTTAGTTCTTTTATTTCTCCAGAAAGGGCTTTTATCTCTCCGGAGAGGGTTTCTCTAATATCTTCTATGCCTTTTTCGAGCCCGGCTAGAACCTTGAGAATTCTCATTCTGAACTCTAGATCTGTCATGTTACCAATGTCCGTGTTGATTAGGTCTCCAGCCTTTAGTTCGGCCTCTTGTTCCTTTTTTTGAGGTGAGTTTTTCCGCCTTGCCATTTTGTCCAGGTAGGATTTGCTTTCTCCTGCTGTGGAATTCGCTGTTCTTGGTGACTGAAGTTGGTTTTGGATGGGTTTCTTGTTGATCTTCTGAGGGAGGGGCCTGTTGTAGTGATTCTCAAGTGTCTTTGCCGCAGGCGGAATTGCACCGCCCTTGCCAGGGGCTGGGCTAAGTAATCCACTCGGGTTTGCTTTCGGGAGCTTTTGTTCCCTGAGTGCTTTCCGTAGAGTTCCGGAGGACGGGTTTGAAGATGGCGGCCTCCCAATCTTTCGGAGGGGCCGAGAGCTTGTGGTTCCGCTCCTCAGTGCGCTCTCAGAGCAAAGCGCCCAACCGCCCCGCCTCTCTGGCCTGTGGTCGCACCTTGAGGAAAGCAGTCAATTGCTGGAGCCAGAGAAAAGCACCAGGTCGCTTCCGTTTCTGCAGCCTCTAGCCGCGCTCCAAGCCCACCCAGCCTGCGACCAGCACAAGGTAACCCCGGGCTTAGAGCTCGCTCCTCGGCTTTGTCGCTGTAGCCGGCTTCCCCGCTCTAATACCTTCGAGCTCTGCAGCACTCAGACACCCCCAGTCCTTCTGTGACCCCGCGGGACTTGGGGTTATGCTGACCCCGCCTGGGTTTCCCCCCGGTTTAGCCTCTGGAGCGATGTTTCCCAGTGGAGCCGACTTTTAAAAGTCCTGATTTTGTGCTCCATCGCTCCACCCCTTGCCGGGAGCCGGCCCCTCCCCCGGGGGGGTCTATCTTCCCGTCGCTTTGGATTCACTTCTCCGCAGGTCCTACCTTTCAGAAAGTGATCGATTTTCTGTTTCTAGGATTGTTGCTCTTCTTCTCTTCGATTTCCCGTTGGATTTGTAGGTGTTCACAATGTTTAGATAAGCTGTCTAGCTGATCTCCTGCTACCCGATGTCGTCTCAGCCTGCTACTTCTCCGCCATCTTGACTCCTCCCCCCTAGGAATTCTTTATAGATCCTGGATATCAACCTTTTGTCCGTACTGTCATTTGCAAATATCTTCTCCCATTCCGTGTGTTGCCTCTTTGTTTTGTTGACTGTTTCCTTTGCTGTGCAGAAGCTTTTGATCTTGATGAAGTTCCAAAAGTTCATTTTCACTTTTCTTTGCCTTTGGAGACGTGTCTTGAAAGAAGTTGCTGTGGCCAATGTCAAAGAAGTTACTGCCTATGTTCTTCTCTAGGATTTTGATGGATTCCTATCTCACATTGAGGTCTTCTATTCATTTTGAGTTTATCTTTGTGTACGGTGTAAGAGAATGATCGAGTTTCATTCTTCTGTATATAGCTGTCCAAATTTCCCAGCACTATTTATTGAACAGACTGTCTTTTTTCTATTGGATATTTTTTCCTTGTCTTGTCGAAGATTATTTGACCATAGAGTTGAGGGTACATATCTGGGTTCTCTACTCTGTTCCATTGGTCTGTGTGTCTGTTTTTGTGCCAGTAACATACTGTCTTGGTGATCACAGCTTTGTAACAAAGCTTGAAATCAGGCAACATGATGTCCCCAGTTTTGTTTTTCTTTTTCAACATTTCTTTGGTTATTTGGGTCTTTTCTGGTTTCATACAAATTTTAGGATTGTTTGTTCCAGCACTTTGAAAAATGCCCTTTGTATTTTGATTGGGATTGTGTTGAAAGCATAGATTGCTCTGGGCAGCATAAACATTTTAACAATGTTTATTCTTCCAGTCCATGAGCATGGAATGTTTTTTTTTTTTTTTCATCTTTTTGAGTCTTCTTCAATTTCTTTCATGAGCATTCTATAGTTCCTCAAGTATAGTTCTTTTTTTTTTTTAATTTTTAATTTCTTTTCAGCGTAACAGTATTCGTTGTTTTTTCACCACACCCAGTGCTCCATGCAATCCGTGCCCTCCCTAATACCCACCACCTGGTTCCCCCAACCTCCCACCCCATGCCCCTTCAAAACCTTCAGGCTGTTTTTCAGAGTCCATGGTCTCTCATGGTTCACCTCCCCTTCCAATTTCCCTCAACTCCCTTCTCCTCTCCATCTCCCCTTGTCCTTCATGTTATTTGTTATGCTCCACAAATAAGTGAAACCACATGATAATTGACTCTCTCTGCTTCACTTATTTCACTCAGCATAATCTCTTCCAGTCCTGTTCTTCACCTATTTGGTTAGGTTTATTCCAAGGTATCTTAAGGGTTTTGGTGCTATTGTAAGTGGAATTGATCCTCTAATTTCCATTTCTACGGTTTCATTGTTAGTGTATAAGAAAGCAACTGAGTTCAGTGCATTGGTTTTGTATCCTTCCACATTACTGAATTGCTGTATGAGTTCTAGTACTTTGGGGGTGGAGTCTTTGGGGTTTATAACCCCCTTTAAGAAAAAAGTTATTAGATCAAATTAAAAAATAAAAAATAATCATATTGAATTTTGAAGTTACATAATACCAAAATCATATTTCAGTTTTACATAATGTAGCTATCCCTTGTACAATGAACAATATGTTATCTATCCCCTAAATCAGATGCACAAATTCTCATACCACTTTATCCTCCTTTTGGTGGTGCTCATTCTTCTCCTCACTAAATCATACTCTCCCCTTGGTCTATGATAACTTAAATACTAAGTTATAAAGTTAACTAGTATTAAAATATTTTGTATCATGTATTAGGATAATAGGAGAGGGAAAAAGAAAACAAGACAAAAAATCACTTGTTATCAAATAAATATATTTATATCAGAGCAATAAAGAAACTGTACAGTCCTCAGATCTACAAATGGCCTCATAGGTCATAGCTGACACTCATAATTTCTTCCACTGTCCCATTTCATATTCCTTTTGCTCTCAGTAAACAACTCATGTGATCATAGTCTCTTGCTTTCTTTTTTGAACCTTTATTCCCAAGGGTCTATACTATTTGCCTTTCTGTCTATATTGGTTGTTGGGGTGTTTTTTTTTTTTTTTTTGGATTAACTTTAATCACAAAAGGTGATTAGATAACAAAGGCAAAGCCCTCATGAATGAGATTAGTGTCCATATAAAAGAGACCTCAGAGAGATCCCTTGTCCATTCCACCAGTCAGGCTACAGCAAAAATACAGCAGTCTAGGAAGCAGATTTTCATCCAAACTGTACCTGCTGGGGCCTCGATCTTGGACTTCCCAGACTCCAGAAGTCTGAGAAATAAACTGTTATTTTTATTTTTTTATAAACTACCCAGTTTATGGTGTTCTTGTTATAGAAGCCTGAATGGGCTAAGGCACTGTCTCACCATTGCATATTAGGTGACTGGGGGACAGGTAACTTGACCTTTTAGTTTATGGATCTCTGGTTCAAGATGACCATCACAAAAGGAAGGGTCTGTTCCCAGGTTACTTGTCCACATCTGGACTTGAGACAGAGCATGAGATCATGGATCCCATCAAAGCAGATGATATGATGGATGAGATTTGGGGAAACTTGAGGCAGGATAAAGTGTAGTTTGCATATCAGGGGCTGTGAATTACTGGGACAAAAGGGTAAATTCTGCCTTTCTCCATACTTCTCTGTGCAAAAGAGGCTGAGCTTTACAGATTGTAGCATCAGGGCTCCCTTGTCTTCTGGATTTCCTTAAGTTTGGCCAATGGGAGCTCTCAGGGGACCAGAGATTAGAAGAACAAGGCTAAGGCTTTATTCTTTCTGCTTCCTCTTTGCTTCAGAGTGCTTTTAACAGGGGCTGTGTTCTTTCATAAATATAGCTTTATAGGTGGGCTTTCTGTTATTTACCCCCTTTCTTTTCCTTTAGGACTAGGGGCTGGAGGTCTTTAACAGCCTCAACATTCCTTTTGGACTTCCTTAACCTGACTAACACTTCTGCAAGTAGTTATATCCCTATAAAAACTCTTCTAAAGTCTCAGCTGAGGTTTTGATTTCCTACCAGGACCTTGACTGGTATGTCTAGTTTCAAGTGATACTTTTTGTCACTTACCAGGTGTGTGACCAGGGATGAATCATATAATTTTCTGATCTTAATTATCTTCATCTATAAAATAGAGTTGTAGAAGAGCATCACATTTATTGAGCATCAATCATATGCTAAGCACTTCACGTAGGTTAGTTCATTTGCTTTTTATTTAGTTTTTATGAATTTATCTTTTTATCATGGCATTCCCAAACCTATATAGACACCTGGAACTTGGCAGATGAGCAGTATGTGCTTATTGAATGAGAGATGTAGGCACAAAATAAGCATCATTATCTTAGCTATAAAGAAATTGGTTCTGGGGCACATAATGCCACCAGATGAAGATCACAGAGCTAATGAATGGCACTATTGGAATTGGAGGCTAAGCTCCCTAATTCTATAATTTTTGCTTTTCAGGACATGATCTTGCTTATCCATTTAGTGAACCCTTACAGGGCTGTCATGAGAGTTAAAGGAAATGAAAACATGAAAACATGCTATGAATTCTAAAATCATAAACATTCTGTACCATCATCATCTTTATAAACTTTTTTTTAGAAACTCTTCCCCACTTGCCTGCCTCTGAGTACCTTGCAGGCATCACATACAAACTCACTCTGATGTGTCAGCCAAACATAAATATGAAGCCTGACTGTTACAGAAAAATAATAAGAAACTTACTTGGGGATTTTCTGCTCATTTATACTATTTTCTCATCTGTGTCCTCTAATAACATGGCTAATCAGATATTTTTTCATGTTCCAAAATTTTACATTAGAAGGAAACATTGATTTTAAAGAAATAATCTGGGCTTTAGATCTGGATGTGAGAGGAAAATATTCTGAGAGTATGTTTAGAAAAAGCTTGAACTTGGTTCTCTAATTCTGAAGTCACAAGTAAATGGAAGTCATGGGAGTCACAAGAAATTGTGCCAGGATCTTGAGTAAAAATTGAGGTTCTGAACCTTGGGACACATTATTGACTGTTCCCATGATGAAACTTTGGTCTCCCGGGGAGTCTGAAAGATTGGCTGGACCTAAAAGGCAATGGACTCTTTGATGAGGAAATGGTTGAAAGAGCTTTATAAAAGTTACATACAGCATGGTATCAGTGTCATTTTCTCCTCTATGTTGCTTATACATCACTTTAAAAAGTTCAAAGTACATAACGGTACAAAAATAGTGATGAGGTAGATCTATCTCTTAGGGCAACGTCCTTGTCTGTGAAACACTCTCCTTTTGCTTATCATAGTACAACCCCAGTGGCCAGTGGTTCTATAATATTGGAGATCTCAGATTCTATTTACTACTTATATAGTAGTTGAAACAAAACAAACTCACAGAGAAGAGAGTGTCTAAAAAGTGAAACTGGTTTTAGCTAACACAAGCCTCCAAGTCAATGTACTTCTTCTAAGTGGTTGCCTTGAGAAACTGAGGCCTTATGTCAGCAATGACAACTTTGATGAATTGCATCACAATCTGAAATATACAAAATCAAATTAAAAATCCTGAATATTCTCATACTCTTTCTTTATAGCTGTAAAATGAAGGATTTTAGCAAATTTTTTTCTGCATTCAAAATGTCATGATGTTTCAAAGATCTCAGCTCCAGTAACTCTTAATTCATTCTTTCATTTACACACCCAACAAATATTTATTAAGCTCTTAATAGTGTGTCAGGCCTTACTCCTGACACTGTGGCTTGAAGATGGATGTCACAGTCTAGGCTAGAGCAGTTGACAGCTTAGTGATACAGAAAAGCAAACATCAATAACAAAGGATGAAAAATATGTGCATAGGAGTAAGCCCAAGATGTTCCAGAAAACAGAGAAGGGACGCTGAGCATTCTGAAGGATCAGGGAGGTGTACCCAGAAGAGAAAACTTGCAGGAAGATTTTGAAGGATATTCAGGAGCAATCCATGTCAAAAGATTGGAAAATCAAGAGCAGCAGAGGAACCAGTGTAAAAGAAGATGGTTTATTCATCATGCACTGATTCCTTATGGACAGATCATATGTCAGGTACCAGGGTGCCAGGGGGAAGAGGCAAGATGCATAAATCAAGGACATAACCATTCAAGAGATACTTGCAGGCCAACCTTCCCTAGATTTGGTCTCTTTAGACAAGAGTCAGAGTCTACAAAGGGATGATAGCCAGAACTGACTTTCTACCTGACTGTAGTATCACCTTTGAGAAAGGCCTGTTAACTGTCCTAGACTTTAATCGTAAACAGCTTATTTTAATTTTTTTTAGTTTTAACAATTTTTTTAAATTTTTTTATTTCTTTTCAGCATAACAGTATTCATTATTTTTTCACCACACCCAGTGCTCCATGCAATCCATGCCCTCCCTAATACCCACCACCTGGTTCCCCCAACCTCCCACCCCCCGCCCCTTCAAAACCCTCAGGTTGTTTTTTACAGATTTTATTTATTTATTTGAGACAGAGATACAGAGAGACAGAGAAAGCATGAGCAGGGGAAGAGGCAGAGGTAGTGGGAGAAGCAAACTCCCCACTGAGCCAGGACCCAGATGTGACACTCAATTGCAGGATGATGGGATCATGACCCAAGCTGAAGGCAAACACTTAACTGACTGTGTCACTGAGGTGCCCCAACTGTAAAAAGCTTATGATGGGAATTCAAGGCAACTCTGTGTTAATTCTCTGAGCTTCTTGAAATCTATTTGTGTTTTTCACCCCCACCATCCCTTAGAACAATGCATTTTGTTCCTTATTGACCACTGCATGATGTCTCCTCCTCCATCTTCATCTTGATGTTGAGAACCATTACTATTAAAAGTAATTCTCCAGCCTTACCATCTGGTAATTCCCTAAGGTGCTAGCGCTGGTTCAGGTGGAATGCCAGGTTGTTTTATCTCTCTGGGACTGAATGGTTCGAATGGCTGATTTTCCTATCACCCAAATTCTCTCATTCTGGATTTCAGCTCTTCCCCTTTCCTGTCCAGCACACTCAGCATACCCTACAAGTCAGGTCATATGGCCCATGGCCCTGACACTAGATTGTGGACTTCAGCTGTCCCTGCTAATGGTTCGTTTGTGCTTCCATATTAGCAACCAGTAGAGAAAAGGTAACTTGAATTTGGGGTCAAGGGGCCAGTGTCAGATGAAGTTGTGAACTCTTCTATCAGTGTTGAGTCCCCACTCAAAGCCTCTTGGGATGTTAGGAAACTGAGAACAAAGGGCTCCTTGTATAGTCTGTATTGATTAACAAATGAATTTCTTTTGAAGGGAAGTTGAGTAGAAGAAAGTCTTTTCCTCTTAATTTCATAGATAGCCTTCCCCTAAAGGAACCACCTACCAAACAGCCCACCAGATCAATACAGCACATTTCACTACCTGCTCAAATTTTTGCTGGGTTGACCACAGTGTTGAACCAAGTGGTTGCTGCTGCCCTGGGTGTTTTCTCCCTTGTGAAATCCAGCAGCATTGGGGATGTGGCTGCTCTCTTTTGGCTGTGTGAGCTCCCTCAGTGTCACACCAACTCAATTTGTAATACATTAAGAAACTTCTATACTTTTGTCAAAATTCTTCCTGTCACTGCAGCAGGGTTACCAATCTTGCTGACAATTGCCAGGTAACACCTGTTTCTTACTTGGAAAGCTAAGAGAACACCATTGAAATGGTTTCTAACTTCTTTCTGTGTTAGATGGAACAGGAAGCTAATGTTTCATATATTCATGCTCTTTCTTCTGTTCTGTAGCCTGCAAATTCCCTGCTGGCAAATACTGGGCTATGTTTTCATTCAAAAAGTATTTATTATCTACTATATATATCAAATTTGTCCTTTTGGTCCCTCACACAGGGAATGGTCATAAGTGATGCCCAGCAACATTGCTAGCTGTGCGCATGGAGGGCCTGTCTTCCTCAAGTGTCTTCACTCTTCCCCAGGTAGCTATGGTGGTCTAGCCTTAGATTTTGTAGTGTTTATAATCCTGTGTTGTTTCTTGCACAAGATTTAGAAATGATCTTCAGCTTCATGGGAAATTAGAAGGGCAAAGAATCTCCAAATTTTCAAAAAGGGAGCCTTAGGGAAATAAAGCGAAGCAGTAAGTATATCTGGGTTTCCAATGGACTCTTAGGTCCTATGGCATACCTAGCATACCTGTTTATCATTGCTTTTAGCATTAACACTGGGTGTTTACACCAAATCTCTTTCTCTTTTTTCTTTCTTCTTGGCTTTTGATAAGTTTCTCTGTCCCTGGTTCATTCCCTGAGCCCTGACCCTACACTGGTTTATTCTTGTTCCCATTGTCTGTCTGTCTTACACATGGTTTGGTCCTGCTGCATGGCAGTGCTAAGTGAGCATTTACCTCAGGCCCTGTTGTGTAGCTCCTATGAGACTGGCTTTGCATTATTAACTCAGATTCCCTGTTTTGGCTTACTCGGCTCATCTCTCCCTCCCTGTCTCAGTCTGGAACTGAGATCTCCAAGTTTTAGAATATGAATACTTGTAGCTCCCTTGCTCCTGTGTCACTTGGAATTCGGGGTGATGACATTTCTTTCTGTTGCTTCAAAACCAAAGGATGGACACTGGGTGGGCAGGTTTCTTGACAGCCCCTTAACCTTGTGCCCATCCTCATGACTGGAATCCCTTTCAGAACCAGAATTGGACAGTTCGATGATAGACCAGGACCCTTTGTTAGCACTACTAGAGGGGGCCACCTTTTCCATATCTACTTTTCTATGATCCCACTCTTTGCAACTCTGCAGTGTTAAAACTCATTATTTTGATAATTATGTCTAAAATCTCTGATTTTATGAGAAGAATCAGAGTGAAGTCAGTGATGATGATTCTTTAGGCTTTTAAAACTTTGGACTAACTTCAGTGTTCTATTTTAAACTAGTGGTTTGGGGAAAAGCAGATACAGCTTCAGTCCACTTATTGTTCCTCCCAAATGCATTATCCCAGTGCTGTGGCTTCTTGAATGAATGTTTGTGCATCACTGCTCTGAAATTTATCTGTATCATACTGATAACAAGATTAAAGAAATACTACAATTTAGGGAATGTTCTGAATTTGCTTCTTCAAGGACATTTTCTTTCAAGGATAATGAAAATGCTCACTATGAATATTTAGCCCACACCACACTTAATTTCTAACCTTATTTCAACATCTCTTTTTCAAAATTGTAGAATGAATAGCTATCCTCAGCTCACAGGCAAGGTGACAAACTGTCCCCTGAAGACTTCCATGAACCACACACATTGATAAGGGTCATGTATATACTAGAGATCCACATTTCTCTTAAATATAGTAACACTGAACTATTTTTATGCTTTTGTGTTTCTAAAATATGGGTTCTGTTTTTCCTAATTTCAGTAACAATACTTTTGTCAAGCCAAGTATAAATACAAAACTTTCCTGAAAACACAGTTAAATGAATTGTCATTTTCTGAGTTTCACACCAGTAGAAGAAGGGAGGATAAAGATAACCTCAGACATGTTCTTTCTTGACATCCATATTTGTTGCCATGCTTCAGTTACTTGCAGGCAAGTACTAGGGATCAAAAAATAGAAGACAATAACCTGGGAAACTGGACAGCTATATGTAGAAGAATGAAACTTGACCATTCTCTTACACCGTACACAAAGATAAACTCAAAATGGATAAAAGACCTCAACGGGAGACAGGAATCCATCAGAATCCTCGAGGAGAACATAAGCAGTAACCTCTTCGATATCAGCCACAGCAACTTCTTTCAAGATATGTCTCCAAAGGCAAAGGAAACAAAAGCGACAATGAACTTTTGGGACTTCATCAAGATCAAAAGCTTCTGCACAGCAAAGGAAACAATCAACAAAACAAAGAGGCAACCCACGGAATGGGAGAAGATATTTGCAAATGACAGTACAGACAAAAGGTTGATATCCAGGATCTATAAAGAACTCCTCAAACTCAACACACACAAAACAGATAATCATATCAAAAAATGGGCAGAAGATATGAACAGACACTTCTCCAATGAAGACATACAAATGGCTATCAGACACATGAAAAAAATGTTCAGCATCACTAGCCGTCAGGGAGATTCAAATCAAAACCACATTGAGATACCACCTTACACCAGTTAGAATGGCCAAAATTAGCAAGACAGGAAACAACATGTGTTGGAGAGGATGTGGAGAAAGGGGAACCCTCTTACACTGTTGGTGGGAATGCAAGTTGGTGCAGCCACTTTGGAGAACAGTGTGGAGATTCCTCAAGAAATTAAACATAGAGCTTCCCTATGACCCTGCAATTGCACTACTGGGTATTTACCCAAAGATACAGATGTAGTGAAAAGAAGGGCCATCTGTACCCTAATGTTTATAGCAGCAATGGCCATGGTCGGCAAACTGTGGAAAGAACCAAGATGCCCTTCAACGGATGAATGGATAAGGAAGATGTAGTCCATATACACTATGGCGTATTATGCCTCCATCAGAAAGGATGAATACCCAACTTTTGTAGCAACATGGACAGGACTGGAAGAGATTATGCTGAGTGAAATAAGTCAAGCAGAGAGAGTCAAGTATCATATGGTTTCACTTATTTGTGGAGCATAACAAATAACATGGAGGATGTGGGGAGATGGAGAGGAGAAAGGAGTTGAGGGAAATTGGAAGGGGAGGTGAACCATGAGAGACTATGGACTCTGAAAATCAACCTGAGGGTTTTGAAGGGGCGGGGGCTGGGAGGTCAGGGGAACAAGGTGGTGGGTATTAGGGAGGACACGTATTGCATGGAGCACTGGGTGTGGTGAAAAAACAATGAATACTGTTACACTGAAAAGAAACAAACAAACAAACAAAAAGAAATAGCTAACATTTATTAAGCAAAAAAAAAAAAAAAAAAAGACAATGACCTATAGCACATACCTGTGGTGAGTGCTGTGAATTGAGTAAGACTGATGAATCACAGACCTATACTCCTGATACAAACAATACAGTACATGTTAATAAAAAATTAAATTAAATTAAAAAAAGAAGACAGTGGCCCTCTGTAATAGTCTTCAGGAATGGTTGTCCAATATTTCCAGTTGTTCTGCTTCCAACCACTCCCTGGATACTATGTGGTCAGGTGAGTCATGAGGATAGTTCTGGCCAATGAGCTGTGAATAAAAGTGCCTGTGTCATTCCAGGCTAAATCATCCCACTGTTGGTACAAAACTCTTTATCTCCTTTGCCATGATGCCTGGCTATGCTGGAGATAGAGACTTTCCCTTGAGTATAAATGGAACCTCTGAGTAAGATGGCACATGCCTCCTGTGATTACTTTACTAATCAGCACCCTTCAAGTCAATCAAAAGGGAGGCTCTCCTGAATGGGCTTGGCCTAATCAGGCGATCCCATTCAAGAAAAGTCATGTCCAAAGAGACATTTTCCTGCTGGCCTCAAAGAAAGCAAAACAGATCATGGGGGAATCAACCATCCAATCATAGGAGCTGAATTCTGTCAAAAAACCTGAATGAGTTTTGAAGAGGACCCTAAGCCTTAGATGAGATTGTAGCTGTGGTTGACACCTTGGTTTCAGCCCTGTGAAATTTTGAGCAGAGTACCCAGCTAATCCATGCCCATAAGGAACTCTGAAATAGTCCGTTTGTGCTGTTTTAAGTTACTAAGTTTGTGGTCATTTGTTACACAGCAATAGATCTCATATGTAGCCATAAGAAGCTTCTCAGGATTGCTATCTCCTGACTTAGGGGGGATAGGATATGAAAGAAAGAGCCAAATATTCCAGGTGAAGAATCATGACCTAGAGGTTATACGCAGGTGAAGAAACAGTAAGGTTGAGAAACATGAGAGACTTTGAAGTGCCTTGGAAAAGAAAAACAATTCAGTTTATGTAAACAGGTTTGGCAGAAAAAATATTTAACCACCCATAAAGTCGATATTTTGGCAGACTGAGTTCTCTGGAAGCAGATGCCGAGACAGAGGTGTGCCAAAGTTTTATTAGGTGTTGACTTGTGGCAGGAAAAGAGCAGAAGCAAGGTTGGGCAGGGGAAGACGGCCATTCCCACAGGGAGATCTAGAGAAAATACTGTCTATTGGAAAGTCCCACTGAGATGAAGTGGCCAGGCCCTTAGACCACATCTTACTCACTTATTTGATATGGAAGAGCAAGACCCTGGTTCTCTGTAGCTGAATCAAATCCTGCCTAGTGCCTGCTGTGTAGATTCCTTGCAATAGAATGGTTAAGCCCCTCATCAAAGACAGAGCTGAGCAGCTCATCTCTGTCTGCCGTAGAGTCCAACCAATTCGGACAGAAGGCAGACATAGTACAGGAGCAGGGGAAACTCCACAGGATCAGGCAGTCACTATAGTTAATGAAACTCAGGAAACCCTGGGGGAGTTTTAAAGTAGATGGTGGGGGCACCATGGGGCTCAAGCCATGACTATGTAACAAGTAATATAGAAGCATTTCAATCTTCTGTCAACTGGTATGGCTGAATCCATGTATATCTGCTTAGTATGTGCAGATGGCCCTATGGAGCTGAGGTCTGAGGAGGAGCAAGGACCAGAGGGTTCATGTTGTGATCTGAGGCTTCAGATTTCATATCATACCCACACTGAATCAGAAGGGTCACTGTCTCCCTTTCCAGCACTAATGGGGCTTTTCCTTAACACAGAATTTACCAAGACTCTAAGTGGGGAACATGGTCACCAAAAATTATTCCACATAAAAGCAGTGAAACAGACTGAAGCATGCAACACTTCCAAGCTCATGGCTAATTTTATTCTTTGCATAATTACGTTTCCACTGTAACTGTGTTCTCCTTTAAGCTGCTCCCTACCCATGCCATGATTTGATCAGTCTTGGCCAGAAGTATCAGGTCCACATCAAAGCCACTCTGTCCCTTTCATGCCCTCAGTTACAAAGCTCATCTTAATTCTCATCCATTTTCCATGACATGGTTTGTCACGAATAGATTCATTGTGTTCTCTGCTCTTGAGCCCATTGCCTGAGGAGTGTCCAAGTGTCCTTAATCTCCTTGGGCTGCTGAATCAGAACCTGATCATCAGTCACCATTGGCACCATTTAGCTGGTCTGCTCACTTGCCAGGGAGTGTCTGACACCTTTGTCTCCTCTCATCCCAAGTAGAGTAGGGGCACTCAGCAGTTCTGGGAAATGTAACATTTCCCAAAGAGAAAGATGGGAGACAAAGAGAAGGTGGTGCTAGGGAAGGTGAGCAGGAGCATGGGGGTGCCATCATATGTTCTTTATCTTCTGGGAGGGGAAAAATGGGCTGATAGCTATACAGAGAAAGAAATTTAAAAGATACTTTGGCCCCAAATTCTCAATTAATAGATGGAGATGAGAGGCCTAGAAAGGTGCATGGCTTGTCCCAGATCATCCAGCATCCTTGAGACATTTGTTTAAGTAGTTCTGTCCACTTAGCAATCATAGGGGCAGTGAGTGACAGAAGATGCTGCCCATACACAGAACACTAGGTGCGAGAATGGACAGCAGAGGGGACAGAAATGGAAGAAAGAAAAATAGGAAAGGACAGAGAAAGAGAAGGAGAGACAACAACAGAGAGAGAAAAGCAAAACAAAATTAGAGGAATTAAACTGTATTTTAGATCTGCAAGAATTAAAATAACTTTTTTCCTTTGCATCCTGACTGTGAAGTCTATAACAATGAGGACAGACCGGTGGATTTTATGAATCAAAATTTCAGATATGAAGGAAATGAAAAGGAGTTTGAGGCCCAAATGTGGATAAACAGACTGACCAAGTTGGTACGGTAAGTTCAGGACACTGGGTTTATTGTGAATGACGGGGGTGCTGCCCGCGGTTCTGGCCTTCTGGAGACATCCCGCCGTAACCGCCTCCTGACCCACCTGTGGGATGGCAATAAGGAGCACAGACCAGATGCAGACTCTGCTCTCCTACTACCAATGCAGACAAGGCTGTTGTCTGGAAATCTGGTTCACAAAGCTAACTTCCTTTTGAAATCTGGTTCACAGAATAAGGGGTAGAGGGGAAATTGCCTCATTAGATGAACTCACACTTTAAGGTATCTTATCTGCTAGATGCTAACTCAATGATAAAAATGGTAATAACCTGGTACTTCCTACCTGGCTGACTCAGGGAAAGACATTCCTTCTCTAACCTCCAACAATTCTCCAATGACTCATCTATAACACAGGCATAATTAATATTTTACCTGCCTAAAGCAAAGACATGCATTGAATGACCTTCTGGAATTCCTTCTTCCTATAAGGTCAACTAGTCAATGAGGTCATACGCTGGAGAACAGTGGGGTCCCCTGACTAGCAGCAGCAGCATCGCTTGGGAATAGTTTGAAACGTACCTTCTTGGGCCCCACTGCAGTTTATAACAGGCCCTCTCCAGGATTCTGATATATGCCCGAGTTTGAGAAGCTCTAGTGTACAGCGGTGTGCAATGAACAATACCTCTTCCTTATGGGGATGGCTTGGTCATTTACATTCTGAGAGTCCCAGGTTCCTAATCCACAGAAATCAAATAATTCTACATCTTCCAATTCATTATCATAAGATTTCAAGATATAAAAGCACCTAAGACACAGTAGGTGCTCAATAAATGTTAGCTGAAGTCAAAGGACCAGAAAGGTTGAAGAGGAAACTGGAAAAAAAAAAGAGAGAGAGAGAGAGAGAGAGAACCCAGTCTTCAATTTTTCCTTATATAACATCTTTAGCATTATATAATTTGCAATTTGCATGCAAAACACCCCACCCTGGGGCATCATAGAAGCCTTGAAAAATCCAATATTATGCAGACAGCCAGAGATTCTGGCTGCTAAACCAGGCTTAAAAACTAATTTTCCCTCTTTAAGGAAGTGACATTTGCACATTCAACACAGCAGCAATAAATTTAGGCTTTCTTACCACCCCCTGCTGTACATGAGGTTGATATTTTTACCAATAGCAGAGCTATTTCCTTTTGAGTATTTAGAGCTGTTTTTGAATCGCCCCCCTTATGTCCACACTGTGTTTAGCAGCAAAGTAAACAGCTCATTAGAGAAACAACAGCAACCAAAACAACAACCTGAAACCATTTTTAAGGGTAGAAATGTGATTAGAGCATTTAATTAGACTCCAGAAAGCACACTTTCCATTAATAATTGGGAATACATCCCATGTCAATTAAAAAAGGATTAACACTGAAGGCTTGAAAATTTGGACTTAGATATAGCCTGAATTTTGAGGCCGTTTTTATTAGCAGGCTATGCCAGTGGAAATGCGCACAAAAGCAGTGCTGTTTCTCCTTAGAGACTTCTCAGATATTTGGAAGATCCCTTCATCCTTGTAGATGGAGCACTGCTGTTTTTGCAGAGTGTGAATTTAGAACTGGAAGGGGCACTATTAGGTGAAATGGGAGAGCGGTCAGATGACCTCTGTTCTGTCCCCTCCTTGGGGGCCAGTTGGCTAATTTTTCCTTCCATCCTTCTGAGATCCCAGCAGCAGAAGTTTCCCTTTAAATCCTTGTTACCAACATGAATTAGAAATTCTTTTCTTTCTCACGGATTGTTGCACAGGGACAGATTTTTTTCGATCGGCTATTGATTTGATATGAAAATATGTGTTTGAAGTGAGAAAGATACTGTGGTCAAGATCCCAAAAAAAGTTGAGTTCTAGAGATAGTGATGTGGATGAGCTCACTGGGTAAGTACTGTTCAGGTCCACTGGAACATACTGGAGGTCATGAGAAGGGAGGAAATCTTCTCTTCTCCAGGCCAAGGGCAAAGGGTCTAGCATGACATAGAAGACAAAGCTGTACATCCAGAAATCAGGTAAGTATTAGAATGAAGAATAAAAGAGAGAGTTGAGAGAATGACTCAAAAACATCCCCCTATTCAATAAATATTGATTAAGTACTTCCTGTGTAACCAGACACTGTTCCCCATGGAGCTTAAAATAAACTCATTTTCATTGGCCTCTGGCCTAATGACACTATAGACAACCTAAAATAAGAGTAAAGAAATAAATTCTTGCTATTTACAAAAGGCTTTCTCTGTTGTAGTTCATTTGACCTTCGGAGAGGGAAGCACCTTTTGATACACCTTTAGAAAAGGTGAAACCAAGATCCCTCAAGTAACAAATGTATAGATCCAGGAGGTTATCCCAGGTCTCCAGATTCGAATCCCCCCCCCCCTTTTTTTTTTCATTTTACTCTAGATGGCCCCAGGATGATTTGATTCCTCCTTGAGTACACCCAGAGTCAGATGGGGAGTTTCTCCTTTGCCGCTCCCTGTAGGAAGCCCACAGAAATCCTGTATGTGAACCTTACTCACTGGCCACATGTGGTAAGAAAGAGTGGCCAAGTGGAGGTCAAAGCTCAATACTTCACTCAAAATATTTGTGCAGTGCCTCCCAAGGGGCAGACACCATGCTGGGTACTTTTACTACAGAGAAACAATGAGACAAGGAGTAGAATGCATCACACAGCACAGTATCCCCGAGGTCAAAGCATGACACCTATGGAACAATACAATCCACGTTCATGGATGCATGTGTATAAAGATTACTACCTAGAAGGTGCTGGTATTTTTATTTTTTAGTTTAATTTTATGATTTTATTTTATCTTATTTTATTTTATTTTATTATTTTATTTTATTTTATTTTTTGTCCCAATCTTCCCTAAACAGGAGAGTAGATGCGTGAAGTGGGAGGAATAGGACTGAGAAATAGGATGGGGCTTAAAATGTGGTGAGAAGCAGAGTCACGAGTGGACCAGTGTGGATGCTGAGTACCACCAGAGGCAAATGACTGCAGGTACTTTTTGGATCTTGAGTCCCTGCAGTCCGGAGAAGCAGAAGACGAATGAAGACTTCCTAGACTCCTAGAAGGATTCACACAAATCGGCAAATACCTACAGTACGTGGACTCCTGCCCAGGCTGCAGGCTTTGGATTTTAAGTAAGTGTTTTCCTAGGAGCTCTGCCTGGGAGTAGGGTTGCTTCTGGGCCAGGGAGAGATTTGTTTGGTGTCGGCACTGTTGGGCCTATTAAACTGAAGTTGCAAACTCATGAAGTTGAAGTGTGAACACATCCACTCTTGGCTGTGCTGTGGTTTCGGGAGGATGGCTGGCGGCCCCTGCTATTCTTGGCTGCAGGGACTCTCTCCCACACGAAATCTCCTGAGGAACATCATGTTCCAGCACATTGTAAATGAAGGCAAGAGAGCATTTAACAGCACCCGGGACTCAAATAACTTTGTCTTTTGTGCACAAGCAGAGCTTTGGCGGAGGAGAGCAGGAAAGAGATGGGAGACCCTGGCCCCCACCCAAGATACCTGAAAGGGGGAAAATCTCCGTAATGGTGATAATTTGGAAAGGTTATAAAAATGCCTCTTTCTTCCTTTTTTTTCCTGAGCCAGAGATTTCCCTGGAAATCTCTCCGTGGCTGTGTCTGGTCAGCAACTCCTGAGCTCTGCTCTGCTCTTGTTTGTTTTTATCTCTGTCTCTGGTTCTTTCTGTGTTTCCATTTTTGCTTCTATCTCTTTCTGAGTCTGTGTTTTGGTCTCTCTTTTTTTTTCCTTCCCTTCCTGATTCTATGTGTGTCTCTGTCTCTGTTTATGGCTCTCAGACTCTCTAGGATTATCTCTCTCTCCCTATCTCACTCTGCCACTCTCTCTAACTCAGTTTTCTTCTATGTTTCTCTCTCTTTCTCTGACTCTCTGTGACTGTCTCTCTGCCTCTGTCTCTCTGATCATCTTCTTCATTCTCTCTCTTTCTGCCTCATAGTCTCTCTTCTCTGCTTCATCCTCTCTCTTTCCCTCACTCTTTCACTCAACCTTTCTGTCCTTTGTTCTTTCATAGTTTTTCCAGGATATCTAGAAAACTTCGAGTGGCCATCACCCAGGTCCAGAGAAATTGAAAAGCAATATTTCCACACTGAACAATTATGGTTCAGCACCACGAATATGCCATGGGGTCTCTTTCTTTGCCTGAGACCCCAATCCCTCAAACGTCTTGTTCACATCATATGTATACATCTTTGCCAGCGTCCCAGAATAGCAGAGGTGAAAGAAACTTCAGAGCTCTCTTTCACATGGAGAAACTGAGGACCAGGGAAAAAGAAGCGACATTCTAGAGTACACAGCAAATTCATTGCAGACTCAAGATGGAAATAAACATTTTTAAATTACAGTTCAAAGTTCAGAGAAATATTTGACTCATCAAACCACTTACTATCCAAAAACATGTAGTGAAACTATCTGCAATATATTTTATTATATTCCAGGATAATGGATGAAATATAACCCACAAAGTGTTCTCTTGAAAGCCTACAACCTACACGAGGACTATACATGTTAAAGTGTAAGGGGACATATAAATAATATCTCATTTTTCCATTCCTGAGTTTAGAACCAAGTGAGAAATAAGGTATGAAAGAGATGGAATTCAAATGGTCAGTTTTACTACGTACTGGGGAATGATTGGAGAATGTGGCTTTAGAACTGTGACCAGAGGAGCTTGCTAATATTCTCTGCCTCAAGTCTGGAAAGAAAGTATAGGTCTGCCAAGGCAGACACAGCCACGCGGGATCAATATTTCACACCAGATCTGGACAGATAGGAAATGGGAGGAAGAATTCCCAAGACTTGCAGATTCTTTACATGGATTAGCTACACCAAGAAATAAAAGTGGACCAGTGACTACTAAGCCCTTGCAATCTCTTCGACTTGCTGAGAAGATAAACCAGGGAAGCTCCTACAGGGAAAATAGGAAAAAGTGAAAGCTCCTTACTCCTTACTCCTTACTTCTAAAATCTCCCTGAATTTTTAGTTCTCTTAACCTATTGAACTCAACTACTAAGCCTATAATCAACCAAGACTCACATTGTCTCACTTGCAGGAGATCAATGGCACAAAAGAGAAATTTGTCTACCATCTTTCTAGACCAGCTTCCTAATATCTTAATTTGCAATGGGGGCAATACCACCCCTCAAGGTGATTCTTGAGGTGAGGAGGGTGAAAACATCTTAGGTATTATAATAGCTTGTAATCCTTCAAACTGAACTCTATGTAACAAGGTAAACAGATATACAGTATATCTTTGGTATTAAAATTCCATGGAGGGAGGGTCAAGTGGGAGAAAGCAATGTCTCTAAAGTTCCTAGGGGAGAATATATTGTCTCCATGAGAATTTTTGTGTTAGGAAGCTGG
The DNA here is from genome assembly GCF_963455335.1 of Martes martes. Lineage (NCBI taxonomy): Eukaryota > Metazoa > Chordata > Mammalia > Carnivora > Mustelidae > Martes > Martes martes. Next base: position 149,049,939 of record NC_137889.1, read on the forward strand.
CCCAGAAAATAGTAATAATGAAAAACAGATTGAGAAACACTGCCCTGATACTAATCTTGACTGTGATGTGTGTCCACCTGGGACCACAATGTGCCATTAGTTCTTGCCCCAGAAAGCTCTGAAGTCTGCAGCAAAGAGAAAGGAAGGCACTCATTCCCATAAAACTGTGCCAGTCCTAATAGCTTAGGAGAAGAGAAGGGAGCTACATAAGATGGGCAGATGTGCACTAACATGCTGGAAACAGTAGCTGAACCTTTGGGGAAGGAGGAGGGACCCTGTAGAGGGAAATGTTCTACTAGCACCATGTCCTCTGAGAGCAGAAGGGAGTTGTTGCAGTAAGAAACAAGACTCAAGGTCTTGACCTATCAAAACCTGGAGCAAGACCAGGGCTGAGACTAGGGCAAGGTGAGTGAGGCACCCAGGGGAGAAAAGGTAAGGACCTGGTACTTGATGCCCTGAGAGGGGGAACCTCCTTAAATGTGGCACCTGAGGTGCCTCACTAGCCTCACCCTAATCTCAGCCCTGAGAAAGGAGCCCGAGTGGTCCTGGCAGAGTTCTTGGTCTTTGTCAGCCTCTTGGGGCTCAGAATCTGGCAGCTTTGCCAGATGCTTTGGTTCATGAGTATGTTGGGCTGATTGTCCAGCTGGACAAATGTGCAGTCAAGAAGTATATCTTCTCCTGGGGCAAGTGTTCTCGTATAGGCAATTCACATCAAGGAGAGAGGGTGTTTTCATTTACCCTAGCTGTTTATTTCTTCACTGGGAAAATCCATGTCCTTAGGTAAGAACACTGACCCTTACCCTGTTATCACAGCAGGTGTATGGTGAGGGAACTGAGGACCGGGGTGAGCTTACACAGTTCCCTTTAGTGTAGCTGGGAGTGGAATCCACAACTGCAATTGAAATCACCACCACACCTGTACAACAAACAGGTTCCCAATAAAGCAAGTGGCCAATGCCTCAAGGTGGTAGTGAGTGTAGAGTGATAGAAAGGGATTCTCTCCAGGTAGAACTGCTTATTTTTGTGTCAATGCTCTTCTGGTGTGAGTGGCTATGAATACACAGAAGGAGGGTGTGTGCGTGTGTACGTACTTGAGCATGCCTACATGTGCTCTGCATACGTGTGAGTGGGCGAAGATGATTTGACTTAATTATATGCCTCATTCACTCAGAAAAAGGAAAATAGAAATTAACTTCTATTATTTCACTAATTCTACCCCTTCATCTGAATCTTCACAATGATGTCTTTGAACATAGACCCTTTATCTACAGTGGCCATAATTGCAGGAGCTCCACCCCTCACAATCCTGTTTGGAACAGTGTTCATACAATGCTCCTTTGCCAATTACCATGTTTCAGAAAACAGCAACAATTCTCAGTACTGCTGCCACCCAATTTCCTTCCACAAATGTGGGTTCACTCCCTAAAAGTTGAATGAAAAAGCACAAAGCTTCCCTGGATGTGAGCTTCGAGCTGGCCTGGTTTCCTCCTCATTCATTTTATTAATAGGTTTCTCTTTTCAGATACTTTAAAAGTGACATGAGAGAAAATTATTTTGAGGAACATAGAAGATAGACCTCCTAAAGGAGCTTTGAAACGGCAGAGTTTGGATGTCATAACTGGCGACCCAGTCATTTGAGCACGGACTGTGCAGAGTCTGTATGAGGTGATGAGATGCGCCATCACAGGAGGGGAGGTCTGGACTGCTCGGCTCACCCTCATTCTCCTCCAACTCACTTTGTACCTCCCTGTGGCCACATCCCTCCTCAATGCCTTCCCTCTGCCAGCAACACCCTCCTCCTTTCAGTAGGGGTCTTTTGAACCTACTTGCATACATCTTTAGCATTCTTTCCCTCCTGGGTTATATAGTCGACCTGGTGCAGGTTTTGTAACCTCCCTGTGTCTCAGTTTTAAGAGCTGTCAAGCTGTGAAAATTATGGTGCCTGACTCTCTGGGTTGTGTAAGGATTGAAGGGGTTAATACATGCCAAACTTCTAGAATAGCACCCAGCACACAGTAAGTGTTTTATAATTATAGGTGCTTATTGTTTTTGTTGACATTTCTCATTTGGCATGGAAATGGAAAGAACAGAAAAGGGAAATGATAGACAACTCCTAAGAGAGCCAGAGTCAGCAGATGATGTGAACTGAATTGAGTGTCCCAAATCTCATACGTTGAAGTCCTCACCCCGAGTGGGATGTTTGGAGATGAAGCCTTGGAGAGGTACTTATGTTTAGATGAAGCCATAAGGGTGGAGTCCTCATGATGGAATTAGTGTCCTAGAATAAGAGACCAAGGAGTTCACTTTCTCTCTTTCTTAGTCTTGTGAGGATAAAGCAAGAAGGCAGCCATCTGCAAGGCAAGAAAAGGACTCTCACCAGGAGCCAGCCGTGATGGCACCTTGATCCTGGGACATGGCAGCCTTCACAGCTGTGAGACATAAATGTCTGTGGTTTAATCTACCCAATCTGTGGTATTTTGTTACAGCAGCCAGAACTAAGAGCAGGGTAGAGACCAGGTCTCTTGGCATCTCAGACTCTTCCCAGGATTCCTTATTGTTGAGGATGTGGGTTGTTTCTGCTCTCCACTGAATCCAAATCCGTATTAGGCAAGGAGGGTGAGAGCATAAGAAAACAGATTCAGATCTCCTATGTGCAATCTTCCTCCCTGCACAGCTCAAAAGCTGCACCCATAGTGTGGGGTGGGAGGCAGGGCCTTTCAAATTTCATGATCATGCCTTTGTACTCCTGCCCCTTGGGGACATGCACCTTAAGCATAAAATCTAATGTCCTTGGAGCTTCTGGGTTTCCTTGTCCCAGAAGCAGTTTGGGTGAGCAAAGTGACCCAGACACTCTTGAGTGGTCTAGAAGGAGAAGGGAGTCTATTGGGATCCCATTCAGAGGCCTGAGGACACACCATCACTTTCCTGAGGACCAGGAGGAAGTGAGGTCGGCATGGGGTGTCTGTAGAGCTATGAGGAAAGTAGTGCCTAATTGCTTTTGGCAACTGACCCATATGCCTATGCAACATTCTTGGTTAGATCCCTGGATTCTGACCTCTTCAATAAGATGATTAAGAATTCCTCTCCCTGTGTATGCAGAGTTCTGGATGAACCCACTAGATTGTAACAACTAGAGCAAAGCACTTTCAGTTTCCAGATGAGACACACTCTTTCTGGGTCCCCATGGCTGCAATAATTTGCTTACCCCTTCCTTAGCTAGCCTTTCCTCATCTTTCAACTTGGAAGCTACTTCCTCAGCAATTCTCCCCAATTCCTGTAAGATTGGGTTCTGTAACTCCAGGCACCCTGCCATCTCTTTCTTCAGCACCCATCACACATGTCACAGTGAATTGTCCTTGCCTGTTGACTTCCTGAATGAGCCAGTAAATGACCAGCTCCACAGTGCTGGATCTCGTCTGGTAAATTGTGGACCACTAGCACTGGGAATGGGTCCTGGTGCATCCTATGAGTCCAGCAGTTCCCTGATAATTGCTGGGGAGATCTGAGGGATGAAAAGGGCCCAGTCTAGAGAAAACCCAAGGAGAAAATGTATTCAAAGCAATGCAAGTACAAAGATGTGGAGATGGGTGCCTGGGGATGTCTGAGAAGGAAGAATGAGGAGAATGGGCCTGGAATCCAACGGAGGCTGGGAAGGGAGTTGCCCAGAGGGAGACATGAAGACTAGATCAGGTAGGGCACTGTGGGCCACAACAAGGGGCCTGGATTACTTAAGTGCAATGAGAAACCTTTAGACGTTTTTGTTTGTGTGTTTGTTTGTTAGTCAGGAGTGACACAATCTGACTTCTATTTTCAAAAGATCACTCTGGCTGCTGGGCATAATCAGTCGGAGGAGGACCTGCGCAGATGCTGGGAGGCTGTAGTCATTCTCAGTTTCTATTTAGAGCTTGAAATTGCTGTGCTTCTATTAATTGAAAAAATAATAAAAAATTTTTAATATAAAATGGTTTATTTTCAGGAATCTGCATATGAGGTTTTTTTTTTTTTTAAATTGGAGAATCCTTTGATTATTCTCTTACAAACTAGAAATGGTGGTGTTTTATTCCAAATTTCTTCTCCAAGTAAGGTACAATTTTCTTTTGTTACAAGACCAATGTTAAAGAAACAAACAACAAAAGAGAAAAGAAAAGAAAAAGAAAAACAGAAGAATCAAAGAAAACGATTCACCTGTCCAGCTCAGAAAATCAAATTTCTGCTGTCTTTTCTTTCTTTCTTTCTTCCTTTCTTCCTTTGTTCCTTTGTTCCTTTCTTCCTTCCTTTTTTTTTTTTTTTCTTTTTAAAGTTCTCTTGTAGTCCCTGACTGTGAATATAACGAGTCCGGTTAAAGTCGTCACGATGACGGATGTATAGAGGATTGGGCTCTGTTCCTCTCACACAACAGATCTGCAGGCTTTTCCCACATTCTCTGTGAGCCTGCGGTTCCATGTCTGACGAATAATCAGCAATAAATGCTGAAGACTTGGCTTTCCTTCCACTGCTCCTCCTCCATCTATTTCTGCTATTGTGTTAGAATTCAGGCTTTATAGTGATTATTTTTAAAAGTTGCCAGGCATTTCATCAAGTGAACAGTCCATTTAAAAATTTTTTACACTCTGTTGGATATTTAGTCTACTTTTTTCCCAATCTTATATAACTCATTGCTTAATTAAAATTCACTGTGTTTATAACCTTTTTCTTTTGTATTATTGCCTTTGAACGCTGGTTTCCAAATGATAAGCTCCTTTATTTATTTATTTTTTGAAGAAAAATCTGATCCCCCTTTCTCCCTCCACACCTGCTAAAATATTACATAGACTTACAAGATATATAATAGTCAGAAATAAAGTTTACTTGCTCCCCTACCTCCAAGATGCAACCCCAGAGGTCCTCAGAAGAGCTGGAAAATCCCTTCTTTAGGATAAATAGCTGGGGTAGAATTTTGGGGGAAAGGCTACTCATATTTCTTAAAGTCGCTATATGACTGTCAACCTGTGTATGTTTTTAGAAGGTTGAAACAATTTGCTTTGCAAATTTATAATATAATTTATACTCCAGGGGAGTATAAACAGATCAGTGTCTTAACTACACTGCCAGCAGTGGGTATTGTCATGATAATAAATTTTGTATAACATGGAGGACTTTAAGAGAAGGAAAGGAAAAGTGAATTGGGGGAAATCGGAGGGGGAGAGGAACCATGAGAGACTGTGGACTCTGAGAAACAAACTGAGGGTTATTGAGGGGAGGGGGTGGAGGGATGGGTGAGCCTGGTGGTGGGTGTTAAGGAGGGCACATATTGCATGGAGCACTGGCTGTGGTGCATAAACAAGGAATCTCAGAACACTGAAAAAAAAAATTTTTAAGAAGTTTTTGATCTAGATGGTATAGATGGCACCTTATTCATCTTGAAATTTACCTATCTTTGAATATGAAGAAAACCGGGACTTTTTTTTTTAAGATTTTATTTATTTATTTGACAGAGAGAGAGAGAGATCACAAGTCAGCAGAGAGGCAGGCAGAGAGAGAGGGAGAAGCAGGCTCCCCACTGAGCAGAGAGCCCGATTCGGGGCTTGATCCCAGGACCCTGAGACCACGACCTGAGCTGAAAGAAGAGGCTTAACACACTGAGCCACCCAGATGCCCCAAAACTGGGACTTTCTCTGAGAAAGAAGAAAGCGACAATTTATTGGGCGTTTATTAAGTTCTAAGCAGTTGGTCACAGGTCTAGTGTTCATTTTCATTTAATCCACACCTTACCTCTCTTACAAAGACATTGTTGGTGCATCTATTTTATGCTTGGGGAGGCTGAGGCCCAGAGAAATAGAATAGTCTTCTAAGGGTCAGAGAGTGCTTAAAGGGGCAGCCACGTGGGGAAGTGTGCAGTGTTGGACCTCCCTGCTCACTGCCTGTCCTCTAGCAGGAAATGCATATGCATTACTTATTTATTTATTGTAAACTTGATGTTTTTCTCACTAATTTGAATTTGGTCTTGTTATGCTGTAGGCATGTATTTATTTTCTTGGCATATTTAATGCAAATATTTTTCCCTAGGACTTTTAAAAGATCCATTTAGCAGGAAATATTTAAGCTGAGGGAGTCGTATGTTGAGCCAAGAGGAGGTCTAATTTTATTAGTGCACTAGGTGTGTGATTGCGAGAAGCAGAAGGAGACATTTTTACAATGTTTACTTATAAAAGTTCCTTGGGCTTTCAAAAAGTGAATGAAACTGAGAAAAACCTCATAATAACTCTGAGAGCTGAGAGATCCCCTGTCGGTGGCTTTAGGCTCTAATAAAACTCCCCACAACTCAAACATTCCTCGTATCCTTTTACTCTTAACTTCAAGGTGGGTATAATAAATACTGTTTTTACAGATGAGCAAAATGAAGCAAAGATATAAAATAACTTTCTTAACTTCAGAGAGATTTTAAGTAGCAGAAAGGGAGTAAACAGATGTCTGAAGGAGCCCGAAACATGCTTGTTCCGTTCCGCAAGCTCCTATCAAAAGGTGTCCACTAAGTGCTTGTTTAGAGCAAATATCAGGCTTGAGAAAGATTCCAGTGGAGTGACCAAAAGCAAGGTTCAGGATCACTTCAATATGAAGCAGCTGACTGGGAAACTAGATCTGTCTACTGTGGGGGGAGGTGGTGGGAGGGAGGGAAGTTTTGGGAGAGTCATCCTTTTCTCCCTTCTTCCCTCACTTCATCTTCTATCTACCCTACCCCTCCCTTCTTCCTTCCTTCCCTTTCCCTATCTCCCTTTTGTCCTTCTCCCACTCTCTCTCTCTCTTTTTCCTTCCCTCTCCCTCGCTCCCTCCCTCCTTCTCTCCCACCTTTCCTCTTCCCTCCTCCCTCCTCTCTCTCCATTCCTCCACCACACTCTCTCTCTTCCTCCCTCTCTCACTCTGTTTCCTCCCTTCCTTTCATCTATCCATTCCCTCCTTCATTAAGATATATATTGAATATATTACACTAAGCACTGAGGAAACTGAGATAATCAAACTTGATCCTTGCCGCTGAAGAACATTCCTTCAAGTGGGAAAGGAAATAAATGACTGAAAATCCTATGATACTATTTGATAGTTAGCATCCACAGAATTCCATGAGAACATAGGGCTTGTCAGCCCCTGTGTGATCCTCATGTATCTGTTGAGTGACCCTAAGCTCAGAGGTTGAGGGGTGGGTGTCAGAATCTGAGCAGGAAGGGAGTGGCCAAGGACACTTCTTGGTGGGGAGGTTAAGTTTGAGCTGAGCCTTTCTTTTTTTTTTTTTGGAAGGGTACATAGAAGTTAATTAGATGAAGGGAGTGGAGGGGTTGTTCCATGCCAAGGGATTCTCCCCTGCAAACATTCGGAGGTATGAAATAGAAGTAAATATATGAGGAATTGGAAGCAGTTTCAAAAGGATGGTGTGAAAGGGAGAGGGAGGCAATGCGGCCAGGAAGATTGCAAGGTTCACACCAAGGCTAGGCTGAGGTTGCTGGTAGTGGGAGGAATTTTCATCTGAAAGTCTTGTTATTTTATTTCATTTTATTTTTTTTAGCTCACTTCCTGCGTCATGACTAAGACTTTCTCCCATGGATGCACATTCCCCTCCAGGCCAGTGCCCCCTGCTGTGTGAAAGGTCATCTGACCCGGCCCTGCACCAACTGGAATCAGTAACTTATTTCCATGTCCCATGTCCGGGGAGGTTAGGGGGTCTGAAGACTGGTTTGGAGAAAGAAAGTCTCCTGAACATAAAGTTTCCCTGGCTGGAGTGCAGAGAGTTGTTTTAGGGCTCTGAAGGAGTCTACCAGGAGAGGCCAAGTCCCTGGGGTCACACCTCGCTGGCCTTCAGTAGCCTTCACCAACTTTTCACTTGCAAAGTCTGGGGATGGGCTTCTCTGACAGGGCTGCCTCAGCATCCTCCGTGCCAGGTGTGGTCCTGCTGCTCGGTGGCCCTGTTGTGAGGTTTTGCCAGGAGGCTGGTCTGATGCATATTCTGTGAGGAATCTACGGTCACTGTAATAGCTGTAAGTAAGGGGCCTTTTCCCATGGACCAGCATCAGTGCCAAGCTACAAACATCCCTAAGCACAATTATCCTAATATCCTTATAAGGTAGGGATTAATATTTTCATTTTGCTGACGGGGGGGTAAATTTTAGAAAGATGAAGTGGATCATCCTACAATACACAGTCCACACTCAAGGTGGGATTATGTGTTTGTGCCCCTCACTGGCGTTCTCTCTGTGTGGCAGGTACTAGAATGGACCATCGATGCTGCAGTCCTTCGCGTGGACTCTTCTCTCTGCTCGGACTGTCCCTGTTCTCGGGCTTTTTTTTTGCTGAAATCCTAGGTGCATGCTAGACCTGCTTTAGCTGTTACACTCTTCCACGAGGACTTTCTTGATCTCCTTTCCTCATCTCCAAATCACGATTATCCCACCTCTCTGTTGTATTCGTACTTTATATGAACTCCTATTATATCCTCATTCCACCAGGATTTCCGGCTTTACCCACTGGAGAGTGAGACTTTTGAAGGCATCTCTTCTTTTCATCTCCAGTGCTGCTGCAGGATCTCAGCAAGTATTATATAAACAACTGAATAAGAGTCATTTCTGTTGTTTCAACTAGGAAAGTTACTTCACCTATTCATGACAGCTCTCAGGGCTGCAAACATTAGACTTTTCACTTTTTACAGTATTTTAAGTGCACAGTTCAGCAGCGTCAAATACATTCATACTGTTGGGCAATGATCATCTCCATCCATCTCCAGAACTCTCTTCATCTTGCAGTATGGAAACTCAATATGCATTAAACAACTACCCATTCCTCCCCTCCCCCAGCCCTTGGGGACCACCCCTGTACTTTCTGTGTCTGTGATTAGGACTATGCTAAGTACCTCATGAAAGTGGCGTCATGCAGTATTTGTCTATCTGTGACTGGCTCTCTCATTTAACAAATTGTCCTCAAGTTTCTCCCATGTTGTAACATGTAGTATGTTTGAGAATTTCCCTCCTATATTTCCCCATTCAGTATGATGCTCACTGTGTTTTTTTTTAATGTATGGATTTTAATATGTTGGGGTAGTTCCCTTCTATTTCTAGTTTGTTGTGTATGTTTTTACCATGTTTAATTTTGTCAAATGCTCTTACTGCATTGGGATGATCATGCTTTTTTTTCCCCCCTTCATTCTATTAATCTGGTGTATTGTACTGATTGATTTTCGTATGTTGATACATTTTGCATTTTAGGAATATATCAACATTAAATATTGATATGTTATGAATCTTTTTAATATTCTGCTGAAGTCAGTTTGTTAATATCTTGTGAAGGATTTTTTTTTCCATCAATGTTCAGAAGGGATATTGGTCTTTTCTTATAGTATCTTCATCTGGCTTTGGTATCAGGGTAATGATCACTTCATAAAAAGAAGTTAAGAAGTATTCCCTCATCTTTAATTTTTTGGGGAAAAGTAAGAGAAGAATTGGTGTTTACTATTATTCTTTAAACTGTTCAGTAAAATTCACCAGTGAAACCATTAAGCTAGGGACTTTCCTTTATTGGGAGATTTTTGATGGGAGATTTTTGATGACTGATTGACTCTCCTTACTAGTTTTTTTTTAAATTTTATTTTTTTTAATTTCTTTTCAGTGTACCAGAATTCACTGTTTATGCACCACACCCAGTGCCCCATACAATATGTGCCCTCCATAATACCCACCACCAGGCTCACCCAACTTCCCACCCCCTGCCCCTTCAAAACCCTCAGATTGTTTTTCAGAGTCCTTACTAGTTTTTAGGTCAATTTAGATTTCCCGTTTCTTCAGGTTTAGTCTGTGTAAGTTTGTGTTTCTAGAGATTTGCCCATTTCATCCGGATTATTCAATTTGTTGGCTTAAATTGTCCATAGCACTTTCTCATAATTCTTTTTTTTTTTGCTTTTGTAGAATCAGTAATTATATCTCACTTTCATTTCTGATTTTAGTAATTTTTTAGTCCAACTAGCTAAAGGTTTGTCAATTTTGTTGATCTTTTTTCATATAGTCATCTTTTGATTGTGTTGATTTTCTCTGTGATTTTTCTATTCTCTTTTTCATTTATCTTTAATCTTTATTATTTTTTTCATTCCTCTATATTTGGGTTGTTTGTACTTTTTTTTTTTTTTTACCTAGTTCTTTAAGTTGTAAACTTAGGTTGTTAATTTATGATCTTTCTTGTTTTTTTAATGCGATTGTAACTAAATTTCCCCTTTTTAAAAAATATTTTTTTTAAATTTATTTGAGAGAGGGAGGGGGAGAGAGAGAGAGAAAGAGAGAGATCAGAAGCAAGGGGGAAGGGTGGAGGGAGAAGCAGATTCCTGGCTGAGCAGGAAGCCTGATGTAGGACTCATCCCAGGACACTGGAATCATGACCTGGGCAGATGCTTAACCAACTGAACTATCCAAGAGCTCACTGAATTTCCCTTTTAGCACTGCTTTCATGGGTTGAAAGCAAGTTTTGGCATGTTGAGTTTTGTTTTCATTCATCTCTATTTTCTAATTTCCCTTATTTTTTCTTCTATTGGTTGTTTACAAGTGTTTTGTATAGTTTCCCAAAATTTGTTAATTTTCTAGTTCCCCTTCTGTTACTGATTTCTAACTTTATCTTAATGTGGTAGGAGAAAATGCTTTGATCTCTACTTTTTTTTTTTTTTTTAATCTATTGAGACTTAGTATATGACCTAACACAGAGTATATCCTGGAATTTTTTCCATATGCACTTGAGAAGAATATGTGTTCTGCTGTTGTTGAGGAGAATGTTCTGTATATGGTGCTATGTCTATTTGGTTTATTATGTTGTTCAAGTCCTCTGTTCCCTTACAAATATTCTGTCTGGGTGTTATATCCATTATTGAGAGTGGGGTATTGAACTCTGAACTATTGCAGAACTGTCTGTTTCTCCCATCAATGCTGTCAATTTTTTTATTCGTTTGTTTTGATGGTCTGTTATTAGATATGTAAATGTTTATAATTGATTTATCCACTTGCTATATTAAATAGACCTTTTTTCACATAAAATGCCCTTTTAAAGCTCTCATACTCTTTTTTTTAATTATGTTCAATTAGCCAACATATAATATACATCATTAGTTTTTGAGGTACTATCCAATGATTCATTAGTTGCATGTAGCACTGGTTCTCATCACATCACATGCCCTCCTTAATACCCATCACCCTGTTACCCCATCTCCCCATCCCCTCCCTTCTGCAACACTCAGTTTGTTTCCCAGAGTCCAGAGTCTCTCATGGTTTGTCTCCCTCTCTGATTTCTTCCAATTCAGTTTACCTTCCTTCCCCTATGGTCCTCTGCACTATTCCTTATATATGAGTGAAACCATATGATAATTGTCTTTCTCTGCTTGACTTATTTCACTTAGCATAATACACTCCAGTTCTATCTCATAATTTTTTTTAACTTAAAGTTTCTTTCATCTGACATTAGTGCAGCCACCCCGATTTATTTTGGTTACTATCCTTTCACTTTCAACCTATTTGTGTCTTTGGGTCTAAAATGAGTCTCTTGTAGATGGCTGGATGATGTCTTTATCCTTTTGGCAAATCTCTGCCTTTTAATTCAAGAATTTAATCCATTTACATTTGAAGTAATTATTGAAAAGGAGGGACTTTCTTCTGTCATTTTGGTTTTTGTTTTCTATATACTGTATAGTTACTTTCTTCTCTAAGTTTCTGCATTTCTGTTTTCTTTAGTGTTTCAATCATTTTTTTTAGTGAAATGTTTAAATTTATTTCTCATTTCCTTCTGCATATATTCTCAACCTGTTTTCTTTGTGGTTACCATGGGATTACATTTAATACCTTAAAGATAGGTGTTAAGATTAACATGTTAACCTTTTTTTTAATTTATATTCTTTGGATGATAATTTCTATTGTCCTATCTTCAAGTCTACTGATCCTTCCTTTTAATCCTGCTAATGAATTATTATTTCAATTATTATAGTTCTCATCTCTAAGATTTCTATTAGGTTTCTTTTTAGGTTTCCTATCCCTTTCTTCATATTTCCCTTTTGTTCACATATCATTTTCTTGACTTTATCCCTATATTCCTTCAGTTCTTTAAGCATTGTTCAGACAATTATTTAAATTGAATTATTTTTTGTGTGTGTCTTGAGCTGAATAACTTCTTTATATATTTTGGATACTAATCTTTTATTGCATATGTCATTTGCAAATATCTTCTATCATTCAGCAGGTTGCCTTTTAGGTTTATTGGCTGTTTCCTACTCTTTGCATAGATTTTTATTTTGGTGTAGTCCCAATAATTCATTTTTGCCTTCATTTCCATTGTCTCAGGAGACATATCTAAAAAAAAAAACATTATGCTCAATGTCAGAGACATACTACCTATCTTCTCTTCTAGGATTTTTTAATGGTTTCAGGTCTCACACTTAAGTCATTCATCCATTTGGAGTTTATTTTTGTGTATTGTGTAAGAAAGTGGTCCAGTTTCTTTCTTTCTTTCTTTCTTTTCTTTTTTTTTCTTTCTTTCTTTTTTTTTTTTTTTTTTTTTTTTTGCATGTAGCTGACTAGTTTTCCTAACACCATTTGTTGAAGACATGAACAGACATTTCTCCAAAGAAGACATCCAGATGGCCAACAGACACATGGAAAGATGCTTAGCATTACTCATCAGGGAGGTACAAATCAAAACTACAATGAGATATCACCTTACACCTGTCAGAACTGTTAAAATCAATAACACAAGAAACAAGTGTTGGTGAGGATCTGGAGAAAGTGGTGGCAAGATTGTGCACTGTGGGCAGGAATACAAACTGGTGCAGCCACTGTGGAAAGTAATATGGAGGTGCTTCAAAAAGTTAAAAACAGAACTACCCTGTGATCCAGTAATCACACTACTGGGTATTTACCCCCCAAATACAGAAAACACTAATTCAATGCATACATGCACCACTATATTTACTGCAGAATTATTTACAATAGCCAAACTGCAAAAAGCAGCCCAAGTGTCCATCAATAGTTGAATTAATACAGAGGATGTGACACATATATATGAATACATATATAAAACAGACATAAATTTAAATATAAATTTAAGTAGACACACATACATACACACATATAAAATGCAAAATTATTTAGCCATTGAAAAGAATGAATTCTTGCCATTTACAATTACATGGATGGGGCTAGAGAGTATAATGCTAAGCGAAATAAGTCATTCAGAGAAAGGCACCATAATGTTGGGAATTATTTAGATACTCAGGCCAGCGTCCCCAACAAGACAATATGGAATCAAGACAATTAAAATAAAACAGCACCAACATCCTGTTTTGGAGCTTAGACAGGACCACACTAACATTCTGTTTTGAAGCCTTTGCAGAACTGACTTCTGCAAAGTGTCCTAAAATAAAACAATTGACCACAAAACATTTTTCACCATCATGAGCAATGGCCAGTTAAGACATAAGCCCCCAGCTGTCATCCAGAAAAGACCATCAGCATTTAGACATTAACCTAACAGATAGACAGAAATGTGACCAAAGCCCCAGTTGGAATGACTCAGAACACCCTTGTTGCTTCAGATAGTTCTGCAAAGATCTCATAAAAATCCCTAAACTTAGAGACTCCAAGGGCAACTCTCTCGAATCCCCTTCCTTTTTGGGAGCTTTGTTCTATGGCTTAATAAACTGCTTTACTGCCCACCTCTCTTCTTCTGGTCTACCTCTTCATTCTTTGAAATGGCATGACTAAACACATGTTGAAGAGTGTGAGAAAGTCTGCAACAATATGATTTCACTCACTTGTGGAACTTAAGAAATGAAACAAATGAGCAAAGGAAAAACAGAGAGAGACAAAAGAAGAAACAGACTCTTAATTCTAGAGAACAAACTGATGTTTACCAGAGGGAGGTAGGTGGGGGATGGATGAAATAGGTGATGGGGATTAAGGAGTGTAGTTGTGATGAGCACCAAAGCGATGTACAGAATTGTTCAATCACTATATCCATACACCCTAAACTAACATAATAACACCATATGTTAATTATTCTGGAATTAAAATAAATACATAAATTTAAAAAGACAGGTATTTTAACATACAATTTAGTAGATCTTCCATTAGGTCTTTTTCAGGGATGGTTTCTGTTCATTTTTCCCCCCTTTGAATAAGCTATATGCTTGTTTGTCTGTTTCCTTTTTTGTTTTTTGGCATGCTTTATGATTTCTTCCTTTTTCTTTTATTTCTGAAATCTGTATATTTATCTCTAATGATATAATTCTAGAAACTCATGCCTCCCCTTCCCCAAAAGGGTTTGCTATTTAATTAGTTTGTTTGAATGTTGTAGGCTATCTCTATCCCAAGAATTGGCCTAAGGTGTAAACGTAAGGATTTCTACATCTTCTCGACCTTTTCTGAGCCTACATCTTCTGGGCATGCGTGATGACTTTCTAATTCCCCCCTTATCATCATTGCTTTGAATGTCACAGTCCTTGATGTGTGTCTCTCAAAAGGAGAAAAAGAGATCAACAAAGGGGATGAAATAAAAGTTCTAGCCCTTTATACCCCTTGGCTGTCACTTCAGCCAGTGGCTTAGGGGCTTGCAACCATGGGAAGAGGAGCAGTAACAATGGCTATTGCCTCATTAACTGCACTTTCGTGATCAGCATAAGCAATCAGAAATCAGAGCATGGATCACTGATATTTGGAAGACAGAATCCTTATTGCCTACCCTGGCTACTGTAAGCCATGATAAGCTACTCCAGGAACATAGGCACTACTGTCAGTCACAGGGCTGAAGGGTGGGAAGTGGGTAGCTGCTACTGTGCTAGGAGTTGAAATTGACCAATATGAATTGCAATTTATCATCAATGGCTTCTGCTGGAAGTAGCAGACTTTCAGTAGACTCCAGAGTTCTAAAATAGTTACATCAGACAGATTCTGCTGGTGCCATTGTAGTGAGAGACATTACTAGTGCTTCTTGCTTGGTCAGCTTCCCAGAATCTTCTCTCCAGCCCTTTATTTATTTATTTTTGTAAGTCTGTGAAATTTAACAAACATTTCCAGTTAGTATCAGCAGAGCAATTTTACCACAATGAGAAAAGGAGGGTTTTGTTTTTCTCCTCTCCTGGGAAGCTGCAGACAGCTTTGAAGGAGATCCTTCTTCCTATTCTTTCCTCATTTCTTTGTCTCCCTTCTCTTTTATTCTCCCTAATCCAAGCTATGTCTATTCATTCCAAGATGAAATCAAGCTTAGTGAAGCTGGGGGAAAAAGATGAAGACAGTTTTAAACTCATTACATACATACTGACATTTCACCATTTGGGTTTTATTCATTTTTCATTGAGAAGCCACTTAACCATGAAAGCTGAAGGTGAGTACTGATCTTGGACAGCTTTTGCCAGTGGTCTTTGTTTTCATGGGCAAGTTATACTAATTCTCTGTGCTTCAGTTTTATCATGCATAAAATTGAGCTAATAATGGTATGGAAGTTATATGATTGTCACAAAGAAAAATTAAGTTGAGGTATGCAAAACTCACCTGTCACAAATAACCAATACACTGGAATGATTCCTCTGGATAGTTTCTAAGTAAAGTGGTCGTTCATAATGTTGGCTGGTCATTATATTCATGCATAGAACTTTATAGATAGACGAATGTTTGGTCCTACCACTGATATTTTAATGAATACATCTTGGAGTTCTATTTTTCTCCTTAATTTTGATTCAAAATTGATATTGGTTAATTTGGAAAGATTAGAGAATATACAATACTATAATTAAGAGTGAAAGCTGTTTTTAATTTAATTTTAAATTTTAATTTTATAAATATTAATTTTATATTAATATTAATTAAATTAATTAAATATTAATTTTATAATTTTAATTTAATTTTTATTAATATTAATTTAATTAATTTAATTAATTTAAATAATTAATTTTAATTAATATTAATTAAATTAATTAAATATTAATTTTATAATTTTAATTTAATTTAATTTTTTACTGGAAAAACATGTAATTAAAAAAAGTTGTAAATTTGGATCATTTTTGATGGCTAGAGAATTTTTCATGCCAAACTCATCTTGACTTTGGCTGAAATTCTCAGAATTTCTAAGGAGAGAGATATCCATTAGAAAATAGATACAGTGATGCTTCACAGATCTTCCTGCAAATTGGTGTTGGGAAGAGGATGATGTGGTCCTTCAACAGGCCCCTGGTAGAGATGGGTAATAATTTATTAATCATTATCATAAATGGTCAACATACGTTGTTCAATACTTTTCTTTTTTTAATTCTTTTATTATGTTATGTTAGTCACCTTACAGTACATCATTAATTTTTGATGTAGTGTTCCATGATTCATTGTTTGCATATAACACTCAGTGCTCCATGCAATATGTGCCCTCTTTAATACTTATCACTGGGCTAACCCATTCTCCCACCCACTCCCCTCTAAAACCCCCAGTTTGTTTCCTGGAATCCATAGTCTCTCATGGTTCATCATCCCCTCTGATTTCTCCCCTTCATTTTTCCCTTCCTTCTCCTAATGTCCTCCATGCTATCTCTCCATGCTATTCCTTATGTTCCACAAACAAGTGAAACCATATGATAATTGTCTTTCTCTGCTTGACTTTTTTCACTTAGCATAATGTCCTCCGGTTCCATCTATGTTGATGTATATGTTAGGTAATCATCTTTTCTGATGTCTGGGTAGTATTCTATTATATATATGGACTATGTCTTCTTTATCCATTCATCTTTTTAAGGGCATCTCAGCTCCTTCCATATTTTGGCTATTGTAGACATTGCTGCTATGAACATTGGGGTGCATGTGGCCCTTCTTTTTACTACATCTGAATCTTTGAGGTAAATACTTTTCATCAGAGTTTGGCTAAATGTTTTTACATATAGGAGTTCCATTTATCATCACAACAAACCTACAAGTTATAACTATTATGGCTACCAAACATATAAGGAAACTGGTATAACTTTTCTACTTTAACACAGTCAGTATGTGTCAAAACTGAGATTCAAACTGAGTTCTGTCAGAATCAAGGGCCTGAAAAATACCTTAACTTGGTACCTTACTGTTTTTGAGTATTTAATTTTAATTTTTTTCACATATACATTTTTAAATTTAAAGTAGTTAACATAGTGTAGTATTAGTTTCAGAGGTAGAGTTCAGTGATTTATCAGTTGCATATAACACCCAGTATTCATTACCTCGAGTGCCTTCCTTAATGCCTGTCACCCAGTTACTCCATCCCCCTACCCACCTCCCCTCCAGCAACCCTCAGTTTGTTCCCTAGTATTAAAGAGTCTCTTATAGTTTGTCTCCCTCTCTGATTTCGTCTGATTTTATTCTTCCTCTCCCCTATGTTCATCTGTCTTGTTTTTTAACTTCCATGTATGAGTGAAATCACATGATAATTGTCTTTCTCTGATTGACTTATTTCATTTAGCACAATACCCTCTAGTTCCATCCACATCATTGTAAATGGCAAGACAATTTTTTTATGACTCTTTCCAAATTTTGGCTATTGTGGACATTGGTGCTATAAACAGAGGTGCTGGTGTCCCTTTGGATCACTTTAAGGTGAATGAATCAATATATGAGAAGACTCGCCATGCCTGGAAGGTAGTATGTGCTCTCCTAAATTCTGGTTCCAATCAAAGATGAAGGCCCCTGATTGATCTCTCTTTCTCTAGCTTCACTCATCTCCCTTCCATACTTTCCATTATTATCAGAGGGCTAGAATGCTTCAGTGATACCTTATTGCCAACCAAATAAATTACAAATTCATTTGCATAGCAGTTTATAAGTCCTCAGATTTTGGATCCATGTTTCCCACTAACCCCCCAACTCTCTTCTTTAAAAATATTGTATTAAATATGAACAATTAGTCCTTGAATTATGCTTTATTGAGATTTTTAAATATTTTTATCTCAAGTTAGAAAGTCAAGAAGTAAAACAAAACAAAACAAAAATAAAATGACACCCTAAGCTACATATAGGGTGTCCAGATAATTGGTGAAACATTATTCTGGGTGTTTTTATGAGAGTATTTTTGGGTGAGATGATAATTTAAATGAGTGGAGTTGAATGAAGAAGTCTGCCTTTTGTAATGTGTGTGGGCTTCACCCAAGTAGTTGGAGGTTTGAATAGAACAAAACGCTGACCTCCCAGAGCAAGAAAGAATTCTCCACCAGGTGGCCTTTCGACCTTATTTGGACTATTGGCTTTTCTGTCTCCTGAGTCTCCAGCCCCTCTGCCCATACTGCATATTTTGGACTTGCTAGTCTGCATAATACCTAAGCAGTTCCTTATTATAAGTCATGCACACACTTACACACACACACACACACACACACACACACACACACATCTCACATCCCATTGGTTCTATTTCTTTGGAGAATCCTAACATACTCTTAATAAATGTTTTTTATATGTAAGGGATTAGTTCTCAAATCTGTGATTAATTTACCATCTCTTGTGGAACTAGTTGTAGTTCAACGTCCCAAATATTTAAGACCAAGGTCTGTGGCTCCTGCTCTCCTCCTTAAAATAGTGATACAATAATGATCTTCAGATATTGGAAGATCTAGGTTTTAATCTTGCATACCCTACTAGAAGTGTGAGACTTTTTCAGCATTGTGATCTTTCTCTAACACCTTTCTCATAGGGTTGTTGTCAAGTTTAAGTGAGTTAACATATATGAAAGGACTTTGTGAACCATATTAGTCCTCTGTCGCTTTGCTAAAATACTGTAATATTTGCTTTCTTCTTTCCCTTTCTTATTCTTGAAGTGCTGCTAATCCTTAGAAGAATGTGAAGGGCTGCCAATTCCTGGGAAGAGTGAAATCTTTTAAGACCAATTTCAATAATATCTTCATGGTCAGATCATAGTATTTGTTTGCTTGATCTTGTTTCTTGCCTTCATTCTGAGTAGTCTATTCCCAGCACTGTTTAGGTAATAAGGAAAGGTTAGATCCCATTTTCTGGCCTATGTTCCAGGCCAAGTGTATCCAGTTTCTGGGACTGTGGTCTTTGAAGAGATTACCAGGGAATAGAAAAATCCCATTTATTGAAGAACAACTTTGAAGATCAAAAGGAACACAACTGAAGTGATGGAAGGGCAGGAAATAGGAATGATATCTGGGAATCAAAAAATGTTGTCATTAACTACTAATTACCTTATTTTTCCCTGACCATAAATCAGACCACTTTTGGTACTGGAAATGTCACCTGTATTTATGTGACTTCGCTTGTATGAAAATAAACTTTCTGTGTTGTCTTCTGTCTTCTGTCAGTGAGTCTGGCCTTTGAAACACCGTTTTGCAAACATATGCACCCACGTTAGTTTGAGGAGTTAGTTCAGATTGCATGAGACAACAATATTCCTGCAAGTTTCTTCAAAGGAAAGAAGTTTTAGAACCCTGCAAAAAATAGTCTGAGAGACACTGGTGAGGACAGAGAAGGGAAAAAAAAAAAACAAAAAACACGCCACAGAAGCACTGTCTGGGGTGCTTTAGATGGACAGTCCTATCTAAAGAATTGCAGAAGAGAAAGACAAGCACTTCCTTTTGCAACAGTCCATCTTCAAAACCTGACTGAAAAGCATAACCTCTAGCTCTTAGTAGAGTAAGAAGTAGGAAGGCATATTTGTGAAGTTTTATGAAAGGATTTATGATTTCTTGTCTCCCTAGTCCCTTCTATCTGAGCAAATGACATCATAGCCACTCAGTAGCTCAAGCCAAAAACCTGAGAGAAATTTTTAGTTCATTTTTTTCCTTCATCACCACCATCAATCTTACTCCCATCCTCACTGGCAGGGCTGAGAGAGTCTGATTTGTCCTAGTGAGAGATATTCAACCATCTTTGTGGCCCTCAGGTTGTAAGATGATACAGCCCAGAGAGGACTAATCCAGTGTAACAGCACTTGTTCGCCCTCCACAGTGAAAAGACACTTCCTATTTTTTTTAAGTATATCTTCATCAATCTTATTATGTTTTTATGAAACCTTGTTTCATATTGGTAATAACCAATATTGTTGAACACTTATGGATTCCAGAGTGGAATCATTGCTGGAAACATCTCAATTCCCTTGACTTCAAGGCAGTCTTGGCATTTGGAGTTTGAAAAATAGCTGTGATGATGAGAATTGGCCTCTTTATCTCTCTGTTGAAACACAGTAATCTTAATTTTGTCACTTGTACTTTGCAGTGATGAATCATGTGTTTGGACCTTGACACAAAACTCCTAAAGCTCATTCAAATATAGCATTAAATCTCATGTATAAAAATCTGTTTGATTTCTTTCAATTATGTCATTGCCATGTACTTTGTAATGGCTGACACCCATTTGTCCCCTCTCCGCAAAAACATAAAAATTCATTTCAAGCAATGAAATTCAATTTGTCTTGAAAGTAATTCTGTAAAAAATAGTAATCTGTGCAGCATTCTAATCTCCTTCTACAATGTTATGTGGAGCCTGGGAAGCATTATCTGCATTGTCCTAGCATTATAAGAGGATAAATGGGAAATTAATGCTTCTGGTAAGGCAACTATTAATGATAATGGAGAGTAATTAAAAGCCCAAAGTTGAACCTGGAGGAAATTTGCTCCAACCCAGAGCAAATCAAAGTTATTTTTTGGTTTAAATTCCTGTGATAGATGGTATTAATAGTTCATAATCATTCATTCCTTTATTGCCCTTGCTCTGAGGTTTCAGTCCTGGTTGCTCTATGTGCCCAATTATAATGGAACTGGGTATGGGGATACCAGTGAATTGCCTAATATTTTTGTCCCTTGTTCTTCTGTGTAGCAGCAATCTTATCTCCATTGGGTGATAAGGATCCTTTACTGTGCTAGTATGGGAATTTTTTTCTGCCTGTCTGCCATGTATAGGCAGGAGGACCACAAGATGGCAGGAGGCTTTCAGTTGGGTATGATATTTCTGATGTCCCCTCTAAAACTCTTCCCCATCTGGAACTAACTCTACACTCTTGGAGCCAATATTTGTGAGGAAGGGAAACATAAATTTCTGAACTTGGTCATTGGGAATGGCAACAAGTAAGAGTACTCCTTTTGTGCTGAGGTTCCTGGACCAGTGTGTCACATATATTGGAGAGTACAACACCATATACCATTGATTAAGGGATGTGTCTCATTCTTTCAGAGATCAGCTCTAAGTTGGACCATTAACTCCATCTTTAAGAAGCTATCCATCATTCCATCAGATTAGCAGCCTCTGCAAAAGGACCAAAGGATCTTGTGTCTATAGCTGCATTCCATTTAAAGGGGGCTCCTTGCCCCACTCCCACCAAAAGTTCATATTGTAAAGATATGAGTCACTCTGTGATGCTCCACATAGTCATGCTGAGTTGATGTGAAGAATTACATTTTCAGACAGGATATCTAATACTACCTGTGGTGAACAGAGTTCTCCCACTAATACATGGTTAAATTTGAGTGGCAAAGAGTGATAATCTGTCTCTCATCCCTTGATCCTCTCCAGTAACAAAAGAACACCTCTCTTCTAAGGGCAGCATGCAGGGCACTTCCTGGTTAAGTGGTGTTTGGATGTGAATGCTAATAGGGACAGTTAATTTGCTCTGCTCTCTGGCAGAGTTGGGAGAAGTATTTGTTGCCATTTCTCCTGACAGCCACTGGGTTTACCAGATAGCAGGGCCAGTGGGGAACACGGGAAATTATAGGCTGCATGTTCCTCCAATACTTTTGGGCTGCAGTGACTGAGCAGCCCTGCCATAGAGCACAGATCTTTTACAGGGTACTTTGTTTGATGAGAAATTAATCACTAAATTTTCATTTCTTTAGAAATCTGATAATGATGATGGAACCTGCTCAAAATATTTGACACTTAACCATCTATCCAGAAGGCCACAGTAATATCACTGACTGCAGATTGCCCCTATATGACAAATTAACACTTGTAACTGCAGATGGTGTGCAACATGGCTTTTTATTTAGATCAATGGAGTATTGTTCCAAATTCATTTTCCTTGTTTTTGATTTTGTTTTGTTGCATATAGAGTTCCCCCCTCAAAAAATGAAAGTATAGCTGTGAATGTGTTTGTTCTCTTAGAAGAAAAAGATTCTTGCAAACAGTTAAATAATATCATCTGATCTTTCAAGTAAAACAAAAATCAGCTAAGATCATCCCAACAATTGCTCGATTGTTTATTCAGTAAATCAAGGTAAAGCTTTGGGAATTTCATTTAGATATATCTGACATTATTATAAATAAATACAATTATAAGAAAATTATGGTGATAATATGAATAGATATATTGATGGAACCCAGTATCCTACATATGCAGTGTTCTAGGTGAATTAAGATTATCTATGGCTCAACAATAAATATGGAAATGCCATTGGGTACATATAATCATAATTGCATCCAAGAAAACTTAAATATTCTACTGCAAAGATTTTACTGTTGTGTCCTCTCAAAGTTTCACATTCTGTTGAAATTCTAACACCCAATGTGATGGTATTAAGACATATAGCCTTTGGGAGCTAAGTAGGTCATCAAGGTGGAAATTCAGGAATAGTGTAGTGCCCTTGTAAAAGGGACCCTGAGAACTCCCTTGTCTTGCTTCTATGATGTGAAGATACAGCAAGAAGATGGCAGTTTGTAACACAGAAGAGGATCCTCACCAGAACCAGAAATGCTGGCACACTCATCTCAGACTTCCAGCCTCCAGGAAAGTGACAAATACATTTCTATTATTTATAAGGTGCCCAGTTTATGGTGTTTAGTTATCATAAGCTGAGCTACCTAGAATGTCTACCAATCAAAACAGAAGTTCTAGGTATTAAAATTTACCAAAAAGATTACATTTAGATTATACGACAGCTTTGATTTTGGGACAAAGATGATGATGCCTAGAGAAAAGACTTTAGAAGTACAGTGCAAAGAGTCTTGCTCTTTGCTGTTAATCAACAACTGAATTTCAGAAATATTTGAGCTTTTGAAAAAAACCATCTATCTATCCTCCTATCATCCATCCACCCATCCATCTACCTATCATCCATCCATCTATCTATCATCCATCCATCTATCTATCTGTCTGAGTGAATCTTACTCCCAGGCCAGCTGTTCTTCATCTCACATCCTCATCATGTCCTCACCTCACTTCTGAGTGATGCAGGCACTTGTTTCTAATCCATCTCCCCAATTCCCACCAGAGCTTGCCTCCCTGCTCTTGGCTTGCTGGTCTTTCAGGCACACAGTTCTCAAATGCTGCAGAGAGCATGGACAAATTGAATTCAAAGCATCTCATACAGAGAAACTATCCCAAGCTGATTATTTCTCCATGTTGGTACAAAACCCAGCTGAGACTAATGGTACTCAGGGAGGATTGCTTGAGATACACCAGCCTGTCCTCTGTTTCAGATATCCTTAAATATATACCTGGATCACATAGAATAACCCAAAACTGGAAGGATATTTCTTAAATTTAATTTCATTTTGCTGTAATATCTGTTTGGCTTACTTTGATATAAGATGGAATTTTCTGAAACCTTAGCAGGGTCCATAGTAAGGATTTTGTACAGTCATGACATTCATCATATCACAAGCTCCATTTCTTTCTTTCTTTCTTTCTTTCTTTCTTTCTTTCTTTCTTTCTTTCTTGACCCCTAGGAGATATTCCTATAGGATTTTAGTATCAAGGGAAGTTACAATTCTCCTGAGCTCTTGGCTTATCTTTATTTCATGGATATTTTGAATCTTGTAACAGGCAAGTTTTCTCTTTTTGTGTTGCTTTCTAGAAAGCTTAGAGCTAAATTTGTGATTTATCCACAATGGGTTTTGCTTATCGAGTGAATTCTTCCAAGGCTCCCTGAGAATGAAGCTCTACGTTTTCCCATTCAACTAAGTTTGCTCATTATAAAGCCTGTCATTTTATGGGTATTTAAAATAATCTGATCCCTAACCCCATCATCTACTCAGGGGCCATGAGGGAAGCATACGGTGAGCTGAAGATTTCAGTCACTCATGCAAAGATAAGCATATTTGTCTCTACTCCCAAATATCTCCTTTTTTGATCTCTCTTTTGGCTCAACTCACTTTCATTAGGGTGGTTTGTTCCACCTTCTCGGGAGACCACAAAACTGCCTATTTCAGTCTTTAAAAAGTTCCCATGCCTTTTATTTATTTATTTATTTATTTATTTAACAAGAATGCTAGAATTTTTTTTTTTTTAATTTCTTTTCAGTGTAACAGAATTCATTGTTTTTGCACCACACCCAGTGCTCCCATGCCTTTTAAACATGAAAGTCCTTTGGGGTCATCAGCTAATCTTTACCCAGCATTAACTTTCATAGAATTTGGTCTTCTTCCAAGTGTGTGCAAGTCATGTTATGCCTATGTGATTAAAGTCATACAAATAATCAGATGTTAATTTTCTCTGGTATCTTAGAGACACTGATTTTTTTTTCTTTTGTTGCCTTTGCTCTAAGTCTGCTTTCTCCCACATCAGTTCTCTTTTTCCTAAAGAATTATACTAATTTGAGAAAACTGATATGTTTTCTTGTTAGTTTTACCCACATAGTTACGTAGGCCATTACAATATGCTTCCTTGTGCTTTCACCAACTTCTCTTTGCTACTGACCTTTTTTTGCCCCTACCCTTTTTTGCCAACTCTCTTTCTTCCTATCTTTAATGTTTGCGATCCTGTCAGATCTTAATTTACCTTATCTATTGCCCCAAAATCATTCTGGAAATTTGTGGTAATAATAATAAGCATATTTTGGCCCATGGAGGCACCATGGAAAGGAACAATATTTATTCCAGAGATATAGAAAATTTTCATTGTAACAAATATTAGTCTAAATTTCTCACTTAAATTTTCTAGAGTTTCTGAAGAACTGCAACTTCCTGTGTTCTGTGATAAATGAGTAAATGCAAGACAATTTTATTTTATGCCCTTCCTTTATTTCCTTTGATTTCTAAGTCAAAAGATACACAATTATATTATTTGAGGGACAGTCATTTAATCTTGTCTGGTTCTATGTGGGACAGAGTCAATTAATTGGGAAAGAAAACAGCATCAACGTATTTTTCATAGTAGACATGTTAACAAGTGTTTCATCTCTAGCCACATGCTATACATGGATGACAAGGAGCTCCAGAGCAGGTCTAAAGCAGACTCATGAAACACCAAAAGTCAATAAGGATTTAGTTTGGTTATGATTGGTGAATTGAATTTGGCATTGATCAACATCAAGCAAAGATAGAGAAAAGACTCTGATCCTACTGCAAGTTTGGAAGTCTTCATTTAGAGGAGCACTATTCAAAGTAGCTTCACAGATAGACCTAAATGTTGATGGCCAATTGTCATTTGCAGTACTTGAAGGTTTTTTGGTGACAGAAAGTCTCTCTAGCAAGTGAAGAAAGAGACAGATAATTAACACCTGCTGGTCGCATTGATCATAGATTACCTAATTTTCAGGAGTTCCTTTGTAGCACACCTAACTGCAAACTAAAAGAGGTAGTCTATAAAATGATCAAGTTTCAAGGAGCACAAACATGGAAAAATAAAACAAAGCAGCACAGAGAGCAAAATGATATCTCCATCATAATGAAGGCTTTCTTCAAATACACAGGAATGCTGGTCACTTCAGTGTTTGTTTACCTGGTATAGTAAACTCATTTCTAATCAGAATATCTAAAATGCATGATTATACCTCTCTGGTCACGTAACTCTTCCCTGATAGGTTATAGAATGTTATGGAACCCTATTCTGCCCAGATCCACTCAGATCCTTCTTATACTCTGTCTTTATCCCTGCTCCAGCTTCTGTGTGCTTTTGCTACTAGGCACCTCTGCCTGAGACCCTACACTATTGGCACTGATTTTCATGCAGCACAGAGACTCTGAAGTCTCTGGGAGTGTACAGTTCCCTGAGGAGGGCTTTGTCAATGACCAACTTGCATGGGAGCATGAATGACCAGCTCCTTTGCTCTGAATTTGGATCAGCTCTAGAACTTGATATAGACTCCAGAGCTCAGCGGAATCAGACTATAGCTGACCCTTGTGGGACTTTGCCTGAAATCACATCCTTGTTTGACTTCCTTCTTTTCCCTTCTGTCTTTCTTCTACTCCTTTACTGGTTTCTCCCGAGAGAATTTCATTGAGAATCACATGCACAGGAATCCTGTCTCAGGGTCTGCTCCAAAAGAATTTGACAAAACTCAGCATTCTTTTATTCATCTTTTCTTTCTGGGCACAGTAGGGGCTTAGCAAATTCTTGTGAACTAAATGAGTGGGAAACTCAGAACGTATTCCTATATAGAAGCTTGGCAGATACCCAAGTGCCTGCCTTAACTATGGGTAGGCCTGATATATGTATACCAAATCCTGAACTGGACTCACCATGAGTGCTCTGATAGAGAAGAGTTTTGCTCTTGTTCTCTTCAGGTGATTTGGCCTGACTAATGTGCTACGAGTAGAAGAAGGATGCTTCAGACAGTCTTTTTATCATCAGGCAGCACTGGTTGTTTGTTCACTCAGAATGAAACTCCTCTCTGGTTTGGTTGATGAATGTGATCAGATAATAGTAACACAGAGGGGTACTGAAGAAATGATTTCTGAAAAGCAGTGTTCTTGAAAATAAATGTTCTGCACACATGCAGTTAGAAGAGTGAAGGACAAAGGGTTTATCTGTGGCCCTCCTTGTCTGGATCATTCTGCCACTTACTTCTCTTTAAGGATCTGCAGTCCCTGTCTGCTCAAGTCCAAGATCCTTAGCATGGCATTCAAGGTCCCAAATGATGTCAACTTAACATCTCTTGCATCACTTGCCATCAATTCATCCTTCTTGCTTAACTTTCATACTACCTTATACTGAATAATCCCTGTTCATACCATACTATTTTTATCATTATGTCTTTGCTTATGCTCTTTCATCTTTCTACCATGGGCTTACCCAACAAAGCCGGCTTTAAAATCCATCTTGGTTACCATTTCCTTTATGAATGAGATATTCTTGTTTAGGCTCTCATAAAACTGTGTGTAAACATCTATCATTGGACTTAAATATTTTAAAATCAGTGACTGTTTATAGGTCTTTCTCTTGTAGATTGAGATCTCTTTCACACCATATCTTATTCCTCCTTGAATTCTTACTACCAAGGCCAGGATAAATGTTGGTTGGATGAATGATTTAATCATATTGAGATTGATCTCTGTTACCACATAATTTTGTTAAATCCATTATAAATAAAGTTATACAATGTGTTACCATTTTCATATCACATCAAAAGGTGGCTGGGAAATAGAGGAACAAGAGATAAATACAGTGCTTATACTTACCAGTGATTTGAAAACAAATTGGAGAGTGTAAGAAGTTCTCATACTTGGGCAAGGTGTATGTAGTATATTAACAAACTTTTCTCACAGAACTTACTGTCCCAGGACTATGATAGGAACAGGAAGTAGATGGAAGTCAAGATTTAAATGGGTGTTCCCCATTAAAACCTTCATGAGTAGAAGGTTCATGGTGTGTCAGAACCTGAGGTTGATTAGGTCCAACGGAAGATGTTAAATGCAAGTGGGGGCATTTGTGAGGATTAGAGTGACTGGGGGAGTTAAGAGATTCAGAGAAAGTGACAAAAAAGAATAGAAAAAATTTTTTTCTAGAATATGTAGAATTATCCTCGACATAATCTTGTCACGAGGGAGCCATCCTTAAAGTCTGATTCGTTTGAATCCAAATTACAGATCTGACCCTACAAAGCTGTTTTTTTTTTTAAGATTTTAGTTATGTATTTGACAGACAGAGATCACAAGTAGGCAGAGAGGCTGGCAGAGGAGGAGAGAGGGAGAAGCAGGCTCCCCACTGAGCAGAGAGCCCGATGCGGGGCTCTATGCCAGGACCCTGGGATCATGACCTGAGCCGAAGGCAGGGGCTTTAACCCACTGAGCCACCCAGGCGCCCCTACAAAGCCAGTTTTAATCAGAAGATTTATGTGAAGCATGGTCATTAAAAAAATTATTCAAAATGTATGTAGATTTTAAGGACTAGAGGGAGTACTAGGGTCATCTATTGATGGAAGAGGGGTGAGATAAGAGGGATCCCTGAGTTATCAGATGCAGAAGAGCTTCTGTTGACCTGAGCAAGCAATACATTTCTGTTCTGCCAAATCAATGAAATGTCAGGTTAATTTGTTACCACAGAAAGTATGTCCTATCCTAACTAAAAAAAAACAAGTATTAGGTCATTAATTAAATCTCAACATTATATAGACTATGTTCCAGGTCACAATGCAATAAAATTAGAAATCCACAGTGTAAATATAGTTTAAAATCCCATATGTGTACAAAATAAGTAAGATACTACTAAATAATTTTGGATTATAAAGAAAATGATAAGAAATTATAAAATACTTGGAAATAACTGGCAATGAAAACAGCACATGTCAAATGAGGTGGGGCACAACTAAAGCATATGTAACAATTTTTACATTATTATAACTTGAAACACGTTTATAGAAAACTGGAAAGATTAACAAACAAGTTAATTTCAAAACTAAGGAGGTTAGAAGTTTGATGCATTCCTCCTAAGTTCAGACCAAGTTATCACAATGATTGTTTGAATAGACCAGAGGTTTTGCCAGCCATTGTAAGAAAATAAATCAGAGGAGCAGGAATCAGAAGTAAGGATTAGAGCATCAGTCTCTCAGATGATTTAATCATCCACTTAGAAAAAGCAAGAATACTAACAGAAAAAAAAATTAGAACCAAAATATAAAGGTAATGCATACAAAGAACATAACAAAATGCTTAAACTTGTTAGTAAATGGGAGTTAAGATGGCAGCAAAGATATATTACTTTAAAGTTACCAGTTGGTACAAATTAGAAAACTAATAATTCCAGGTGTACTAGGAAAGTCAACATTCAGAAATCCAGTGGTCATGTAGAACTTAGTTCAAATTAAGTATGCAGATGGATGCTCTATCACCCCAAAATTCCATTTCTGGACAAGCATCCTAAAGAATTCCCTTCTTGGGCCTGAAATAAAACATCTCTAAGGAGATGTCACTGCATTGTCTATGGCAAAAGGGACTACCCAGAACAAGGGAATGGGGATCTAGATATTGTGGATGTGTGCTATGAAATACCTCACAGCTGCTAAAATCAAGGAGGTAGATATGCGATTATAAAAAGGTAGGTATCTTAACAAAATAACACTAAAAAAAAGAAGTAAAAAAATCAAATGAGATAAATAGCACATTATCATTTAGACATGTTTAAATGTATAACAAAGCTACTGTTTGCAAGGACACATACAAACGAAAAGGTAAACATTGACCACATTAAAGGAGAGGGCACGTAATGAAAGTGGGGATTATAGTAAGATAGTGGAAAGCAAGAAAGTGTTTTCATCCCTTTTTCTTTCAGTCAAAATGAACACCAGCACTGAAGGAGGATGTTGGCCTTCTGATCAGTTGGTCTGTGATTGTTGTGAGTCTATTCATGTGCTCACTTGTTTTGCCTCTAATGAGTTCATTCATTCATTTGTTAGGCAAACATTTATGAAAATTCTGTTATGTGCCAGGCATCAGTGATATGCTTTCTGCTCTAGAAGGCTTCAGTATAAATGCGTTTTTGTGTGAAGCAAGGAACAGCAAACAAATAAACAAGTACATATCAGATAATGTTAAGCCCAGTGCAAGGAACTGATCCCAGGGAAAAAGTGATACATCAGGTGATCAGGATAAAGCTACGTGAAGAAGGGGATTTGAAAGAGATGTGAATGATGAGAAGAGACTTGCTGAGCAGAGATCAGGAGGAAAGATTTCCCGGGCTGATGGGATAGCTAGAATCCTCTGGTGGGGAAAAGGCCAGTGCTGGTGGAGCGGCATTAGGGGAGGGGTGGACAATGAGAAGTAGAAGGGGAAGGACTAAAGTCTCAGAGGTTTTACAGATCATTAGAAAGCATGGAAACTATATTCCAGAAAGAAAAAAAAAAAGAATGGAATTATTTTTAGATTTATAATTTTGGAGGCCTCCAAACCCCTGAATGAGTAGCAACTGATAGGCTGTTCTCCTAAGTATGAAGTAAATATGATTCAGTATGCTATACTCACTATAAGGGAAAATTGTGTGTGCCAACTTGACTGGGATATGGAAGGCCTGGATATTTGGTTCAACATTATTCTAAAGTGCCTGTGAGGGTGTTTCTAGATGAGGTCGACATTTGAATTGGTAGACTAAGTAAAGCAGATTGCTCGTCCCAGTGTGGATGGGCCTCATCCGACCCATTGAAGGCCTGAATAGAGCAAAGGTGAAGTAAGGGAGAGTTCGCTCTTCCTGGCCACTCTCAAGCTGAGACACTGGTTTTCTGCACTTATCCTGGAATTGAACATCATCTGTTCCCTTCATTCTCAAGCTTTCAGACTTGGACTGGAGATTTACCCTTGACTCTCCTGAGCCTCTAGCTTGCAGACAGCAGCATGTGGAACTTTTTGGCCTCTGTAACCACATGATCCCACTCCTAAAAATAAAGGATATATCCATATGTATCTGTCTATATAGAAGTGTCTCTATATAGATATATAAAGATGGATCTATGACTTACCTATGTATCTATCTATGTATCTATCTATCATTTATCTATCTATCATCTATTTATCTATCCTAATGACTCCATTTCTTTGGAGAAACTTGACTAATACACTCACTCATTGTCCTAAAACATTGCTTTTCACAGTCCCCATCATGTGCTTCTTTAAATCTTTTAGTATGTCTCAAATCTACAAGTTATGACCCAACTCCAACAGTCTGATTTTTTTGTTGTGATCATTGATATTAGTCTCTAACAAATCACTTAAACTCCCTGCGTTTCAGTTTCCTCTTCTGTACGTAAGCTCTATCTCATTCATCTGACCTGCCTCTCCTCTTATATCCCTCTTTGTCCTTATTTTTTCAGTCACATCTTCTTCTGACACTTTGCCCAGTTGCCCCTGGTCTTGCTTCAAGCAACTGGAGTTACAGTTACAGCAGGAATATTGAAGTTTGGGTTTACTTATTACATTTTTAGTATAACTTTATTAATTCATGTGTGAATTTGGGAAGTGATCTGGGTGCATATTTCTTACTTTAAAAGCTTTCATCATTTGTCAGACAGCTGTGGAAGAATTAGAGGATTTTTCCCCTCGCATTTTTCCATTAAATTAAGATAGAACAAAACTTTTTATGCTTTAATAATTGTTTCCCAAATGCAATATTCTCTTCTCTGTTACCTTTGACATTTGTTGCTATCAAATCCCATTTTTCATGTGTATAAACTGCTTATTTTATTTGACCCAGTTCTGAATCAAGAAATTGATTCAGAAGGGCCTCTGCCTTTGGAAATGGTATTGAATGAGAGCATTATGCTAACATATGCTGAAACTTAAAACTGCAAATGCAGGAGGAGAAAATGGTCTTGTAGCTACTTCCCTCATTTAGAGGATTGGAGACATGAGACTTGATTCTAACAAAGAGCGGTATGTTTACAGTTGGGACTGGAGCAAAATCAAGATACATTAGGAGAAATTGACATTAAAAGTGCAATATAACAGATGGATGAAAAAATGAATTTTTATCAAGATGATTCATGAGTGCTCTGCAGCCAGGCAGAGGAGAACGATGACCCGGAACAAATCAAGAAGAATGATGCTTGACTTGTGTTTGCTTGTTCTGAAGGGTGACCCACATTTATAATCTTTAATTAGAAATGCATTTGCTTCTGGTTGATTGGATACATTTTTCAACTATTGTTATTTTTCCTTTTTGAGGGGTGGGGAGGTGGGTGTTGGAGGTGTTTCAGTGCGAAGAGTTTGGTTCATCAAATTAGAGTAAATGAAAGGAGAGAAAACAAGCCAGTGGAGTGAGACCTTGACTAAATGGTGGAGTTCTTTGCAAAGGAGAGAATTAATCTCCAAGTTGGGAAGAGCTGAGCAGCTCTATCATCAACCGTTAACCTCACGCAACCTCGGGTGACTTCAGCATCAATATTTAAAAACAGGTCTAGGGCAGACCTTGTTTTAACCTCCAATTCTCTCTATTCCTGACTATGAAGCTTCCTGCCTACACTTTAATTGATCTCTGGAATTAATGAGCACTTATTTTTTAATAGACAGAAAAGAGAAAGGAGAAAGAAACTGGGAACAGAATGTCCTTAATTTTTCTTTAGAAACAAGGCTGAAAACACAAGCCAGTGGGGGCATTATGCCAACTCATTCGGGAAAACAGGGAGTTTTACTGATGATGAATTGTTAGGTTGCTTGCCTCACCGCCAAGGAATAAGTAGCTCAAGATAATTCATTTACCCTGTCTGTTGCTTGTACCTATCACTTCCTTGCCTCTGGCTGATGTTAATAATACTAGCCTAGGAGGTAGAAGTGGATGGGGAGAGGGAAGTTCCCTCTGATGTCACTTAGACTCATCTAGAATCAGCACAATTGTAGCCCACGGATGTATGCTTGGATTAAAACCCCAGCCTATCAATCTCGATCAAATTCCCTAAAGAACTCATCTGTGAATAAAACATTGTTACACAGCTACAAGGAGGAAGGGAATAAGAAATGGCTAAGGATATTTTAAATAAAATTTTAAAGCTGAAAAAAACCCTTCATAGATGACCTAATGCAACTTAACCTTGTGTGGAATTAAGGCAGGTGAAAAGAGGGTTGGACTCAGTGGGGCCACTACCAAGTGCCACGTAATGAGCTTCCCATCCATCCACTCTTGCTTACTGGATCTGTCAGCATGTCTAGGGAAGACTATGCCCCCACCTCTCTCTTTTAGATAAGGAAAGGGAATCTCAGATACGATTGTCCAAGTGTTATCAGCTAGTCAGAGATAGAGTCCAGATTGGGATTCAGGAATGTTGGATTCCAGTGCCCATTCATGGATATCTCCTACGTGAGAGCTCTAATACCTTGATCAGGCAATGATGATGGTGAAAGCAAAATGAAACAATATTCATAAAATATATATATTTCCCTGAAAGCTTGAAAGTATAAGATATTACTAGGACACCATTAATTCTTAATCTAGAGGAAAGGCCATGAACTTTGGAGATGGGATGACTGAAGTTATTTCAATTGCTCACTAGAGTATGCATACATGTAAGTCACTTAGATGCTCTGAGCCTCAGTGTTCTCATCTCTGAAATGGCAACAACATGCTTTCATGTAGGGTGCTCTATATCTCACAGTGTTAGCAAAGCACATCTGCTGACACAAGTGGTGGGGATGCATTGGGGGGTGGGGGGATGGGAAGAGAGCAAATGCTGGGATTTGGGAAGGAGGGAACCTGCTATTCTAGAGACCAGATGTGTGTGTGAGATAAGGTGTACTGTGTGATAGTGGTACAGGGCACTGCTGAGAGGAGAGAGAGTTTGTTTCTACTCGTATTTAGGGTGGGATCAGTATAGGCTCTATGCACACTTGGTACCAAATCACCATGCCTTGTGTGGAAGTAAGTGTCAACTCTTACCCAGCTGGGATAGTTGTGTCATTTCAGATTAGGTCTTAGTCAGTCTGAATGCAAGGCATGGCCAGCCTTGAATAATGGATACATGCTCAAGTTTCCCTAATTTATTCTTGGGTATCAGGGAGGAGGGGTGAAGAAACACCAAGGTCAGAAGCTGAGAAGGAGAGGTGGGCGTGAGGGAGCCTCTTGTGTGCATTTGTCTCCTTTTGCAAGTGCTGTTCAGAGTCAGTTTAGATGAAGTGGTTGGGACCTGAAATACCTCTCTCCTAAGCAGCCTCCAACCCAGCCTTGCTCATCGTCATGAAATATTGCCAGTAAAAGAATCAGACTTATTATTATGCAGAGATGTTAGTAATTGAATCCTGAGACCTCTGAAGAATGCTTATAATCCTCTTATTTGAGAAAGCGGGATTCTTAATATTTGTAACTAATCCTGATTCACAACACGGAGGAGAGTATTAGATTCAGATGTATGAACAGCTTGCCTGAAAATGTTTTAAGCGAAACCTTTAGGAGAACTTTGGTCATGAAACCACTTGGACTCAGATGAGGAAAGGTTTCTTGCTTTGTATCCCTGGGGTGTCTCTGGTGGGTGGAGAACCACTTCGGATGTACCAGGTTCTGAGCAACTGGAAACAAAACCATGACTCATTCGTGTTTGTGTGCCCCCCAGAAGGATGCGGCACCCAGTACGTGTTTGTTACAGAAAGATGCTGTCATAGCCTTGGTGATATTTACCTTTCAGATGGGGAGGAATGCAGTCAGTCTCCAAACAGGGACTTGGGTTGGCAGGAAACAATCATAAAAAGATTTCTAGTTGCCCTGTCCTCTAAATCATCTTCCTCTATGAATTAAGCCCTTGCCAGATTTCCGTTATTGAAGAGTTTTAAAAGAAGTGTTCCTGTCGCATGGCATTTCAGACCTTTTGTTCTTCTTTGCATTCTTAGCTCTGCTTGATACAAACGCTAAGCTTCTGAGGAGAGGGAGGGCTCCCAGCCTCAGAGCTGATGGAGCACACGCTGCAATTAAAAGCAAACACATTTCCACTTCAGTCACAGCCTGTGGGTGTTTTAAGAAGAGGAAAAATCTATTACAAATATAAATGTCAAATTCCTTGGGGTTTTGATCTATACATTTCATGTAGAGCGAGCTCCTGGCAGAGCTTGGATCTTGAGTTGCTGATAAGGATGCTCTGCTTCTACATTGTGAAACTGAGAATATCCTGCTGGGCAGTGAGCAAGAACAGCCAGGCTCTGCTGGCAGGTGCTAGGTCTGCAAAGCCAAGGCAGAGATGGGATGAGAATGCATATGCTCTGGGGACATGCAGGTCATGGCCAGGAACTGAAGAGCAGAACAAGAAAGGCAATTCCTGTCCCACAGCCCACACTAATTTAGCCTCTGACCATAGGAGAGAGAGCTTCTAATAAAGTTTCTTTTCTTTCTTTTTTTTTTTTTTTCTTCAGCCCACCTTTAGCCTCCAGCTCTTCCCTCACATGGGCAAAGTTGCTCATTGAACTGTTCAGAACTTAAAATTTAATTCCAGCTTCCCTTTTCTAGTGGACAGGAATTCATGCTTTAAAAGGCATGTGAACTCACCTACTCACCCTGGACAAGATGTTAGATTCTAACTTTCAGGTAAAGCAAGACTTGTCCTTTGGGTGGAGAAAAGCTTCCAGATCTCTCCATTTCAGCTCCTGGTCCATATGGTGGGGGCTATATATATCGACCCAGAGTCAACCAAGTTGATGTAAACTTTGAGCTGTATGGGTGGAAACCTCCAGGAGTCCCTCTTCTATGCCCAACCTGATTCTGGTGTTATGGGCTGAGTTGTGTTTTCTCAAAATCCCTGTGTTGAGGTCTTGAACTGCAGTATCTAAGAATGTGACTGTGTATAGATATAGAGCCATTAAATATGTAATTCTGGCAAAATGAGGTCACTGGGGTGGGCCCAAATCCAGTCCGACTAGTGTCTTTATAAGAGAAGATGGACACAGGCATGCACAGAGGGAGGGCTACCTGGAGACTTGGAAGAAGATGGCTATCTGCAAGCTGAGAAGAATGGCCCTAAGAAGAAACCAGCCTTTCAGACACCTTGATCTTGGACTTTCAGCCTCCAGAAAAGATAGATTTCTGTTGTTTTCAAGTCACCCAGTTTGTAGTATCTTGTTAAGGTAGCCCTAGAAAACCATAATTTTTGGTTTCCACTGACCCTAGGGGCTCTGTAATAAGTTGTAATTATTTTATTCTTGCCCCATTTCTGGGAAAAGTCCTATTTCATTGGCCACTATGAGCTTGAGGGTGCCTCCTGAGGCAGGAAGACCTTGGGAGCAGGAATGATGGTGGGATTGAGGCTCCAGCATTCGGCTCCAAACCCTGTCTAGCGCTAGCTGTTGCCAACAACACAAGATCATGTAGAAACACCAGGTCAGGCCTGGACTGAGACTGGCAAAGGGAGATGCCAAGGTTTGCAAAAAATAGCTTAACCTTGGGTGAGTTACCCAAGCAACAGGTGCTAAGTAGCTCTGAGGGATGATAGCTTGGGACAAGCTTTCCTTTCCCTGGATGCCACTGCTCTTGATCACAGCTTCCCTGTACCCTGACCTGATGATCTCTTCTTTGCATTTTTTTTTTCCCCCACAGCTTCTCCAATCCTGTGTCAGCCCAGTCACTGGGAAAGAGAATTGTGATTACATTGAAATTTTGAAGAATACTTATAAAAAGACATTGATGAGATTGCTTTCTCTTTTGTTTATTTTCCTACGTGATGTAAAGTTTTCTTGGAAGCTTAAGAAGTGTTTATTTATGTGTGAAGCTTTCCTGGAAATTCCACTGGAACGGAAAAGTAATAGATTGCCTATTTGTTTTGCTGGAGTTGAAAAATTACAAAATTCCTCATTTCATTATTCTGAATATTGTCTTTCAAAGGCAATTATTTAAAAATGTAGTGAAGTGTTAATGGTAATAATGAAACACGTATACCTAATGAATGGAAAACTCCCTTTAGATTGTTGTCTTAGATTGTCCACTGTGTGGTGGCTATGTCCTTGGGGTACAGCTGGAGCAACATCATCATAAATCCCTCTCCTCTCTTCTTCATCTTTTCCTCCCCTCTTCTCTCCTCCTCATTTCCTCCTTTGAAAAATTGCAGTGAGTGGGGAATGTATGAGTAATGTTATATGCCTCCCCCAGGCAACTCTGCCTCATTTACAAAGCTGAGAGAAGAAAGAAACTAGGAAAATACTTATTTGACTCTATCAAAAAGGATGGCAATTGCTAAAGGGGCTTCACTTTGCATTTCATAGAACAAACCTCATAACAAACCCCATCAACCCCATGAGATCACACGAATGTGAAAACTGGAAGCAACAGAGCTCCAATAACTCACCACTCAGAAGCAAGTTTCCTGCCTCAGAAAAAAAACAAAAACAAAAACAAAAACAAAAGGGGTCCAGGCTTCAGCAGGACCTGTGTGCTCCCTTGGAAGCCAGTGAAGAGCTTAGTGAGACCCATGCAGCCCCTATAGCAGAAAAATGATGTTGGCCCAGGGGACCCTGTTGTTTATGATGTCAAATAACACCCTTAGAGCACTGAGTCATGTGACACAGGAACATACTGGTTAGCTCTTCTGATCCTAATTCTTCTGTTCTAGGGCAAAATTAAACAAGCAAACAAAGAAATAAGAATTTGAACCTAGGCGTCTCCATTCCACCTTGCTTTGGGGAGCTCTCAAGTTTAATCATCTCAGATATCAGTAATTTTTGCTCTTTAGAAATAAATAATTCGGGAAGAGGGCTCTGTCTTGAAATCTGACTGGGCTAAAACAAGTGTGAGTCTGTGACAAGTGACATATTTGATCAATGAGGATGACAAAATATGGGTAACTAAATTATGCATAACAGCAAAGTTTATTTCACATTTGTCATTCAGATTTTGCTAACTCTTCCATCTCTGCAAGCATAACCAAAGTATGAACCTAGGAGAAGGTATGGGTGAAAATAAATTAGAATCTCCCCATTGCCAAACCATTCCAAACCCCCAACAGGCTGTTTAGTAAACTAAAATAATCTGTTAACATGCCTCTCTCTCTTGGCCTCTGAGTTATTTAAGGTCATGGACTCTGTCTTATTTTCATTGTTCTCCCAATGACGAAGTGGTATCCTATGAATATGTCAAGTCCTCATTAAACAGCTGGCCATTGGGAATAATCCCATCATTCACTGTATTTGGGTCATTTTATGGTGGAAATTAGTGGTCAAATGTTCTCTTTATACAACATCCTCATGTACAGAAGAGTATAACTATAAATATATATTCTGTAGCTCATATGTATATTTCTTTGTAAGTGTGACTTATATACATGCTGGAATTTTTACTCCCTCTGTATATCCGCTGGGTGATATAGGTTATTTCCAAGGCTCGTAAGACCTTAAAGCACATGAGGGAAAGTGGGTTAAACTCCTGGATAAAAGGACATTTAGATAAGAGTAAAATCAGCTAATCTGGGGAAGAGACAGAGTTTTCATTTGATGATGGATTCATAAATACTACTGAAATCAAAGTCTCAAATCTCTTCTGGTAATATTCAGCAGTCGTGGGTTGGGTTCTCTGAAAATCAGGCAGAGATATGGAGTTAGGGCTGCAAAAGCCTTAATATTATGAGAGGAAAAGTGGAGGAGGAAGGACTGGGCAGGAGAAGCTGTCAGAATCTGACTGGGATCTGACTAAGTCCTCAGTGGCCCAAAGGTGAGGTCTGTAGCAGAGATTGCATGTAGAGGGGGTCTTACATTGGATGAACATGGGACACCCTGGCACCACTGTCCTACTTAGTCACTAACTGATGACTCCCCTCAGGAGTGTAGTCTTGGCTACCATACCTAAGATCAGTCATTGTCTGAGGACAGCTTTGCAAAGAACCTGAGCTCAGCTGAAGTGGACACTGAGAGGCTAATAACTGGCAGTATCTGGACAGCAAATTCATTCTTTCTTTTTTTAAATTTTTTTAAAAGATTTATTTATTTATTTATTTATTTATTTTTAGAAAGAGAGAGAGAGCATGAGCAGGGGGAGGGGCAGGGGGAGAGGGACAGAAAGAGAGAGAGAAGCAGACTCCCTGCTGAGTGCAGAGCTCAATGCTGGGCTTGATCTCAGGACACTGACTGAGCCACCCAGGTGCCCCACAGCACGTTCATTCTTGAAGGAGTGACCTGAGCCGTCTGTATATGTGTCTGTGACACTCCACCCCTGCTCCACGCAGACCCACTTCTCACTATATATATGAAGAACAACTTCTCAAGGGCTCTTGTAGCTCATTCTCTCTCATTTTTCTTTTCTTTTTAAAATTTATTTTGTTTTATTTTGATAAGAAGCTTTAACATGAGATTTGCCCTCTTAGCAAATTTTAAGTGTATGACACAGTATTGTTAACTATAGGTACAATGTTACTCACCTTGCTTAACTGAAACTTTACACCTATTGACTAGTAACTCCTCATTTGCCCTCCCCCAGCCCCTGACAACCACCATTCCACTCTTTGATTTTATGGGGATAACTCTCTATATCTGAGGAGAAACTTAGAATAGGGAGGTTAGTGGAATGAACTGCAGTACATTTTGCTGCAATTCCTTGCAGAACCAGAACTGGTATTTGTTATCTCTCTCTTCCACTACCCATCTTAAATTTCTTTTAACCTCAGTCATCACCTCTGCTGGTCTTGGTGGGTTAGTTGTACCTGATCCAAACCCTCATTCCTCAGATCCTGGTAAAAGTTCCCTTCTTGGGCCAGGATTGCTTCACTTGCCCAATCATTGTCAGCATTTGAAAGGGATGTGCAAGGGGATCACTCAAGATCCACAAGTGTTATCTCTGCTTCTATCCTTTAGCAACAGTCCTGCCTCCTCCTAAAGATCAGTGTCAATTAGCTATGATAAGACAGTGACTCTTTTTTTGTCTGAGGAGCCCTAGACACAAGGAACCCAAAGTGCACAATAGCCAGTGGTGAAATAAGTTAATCGGAGAAAGACAATTATCATATGGCTTCACTCATATGTGGAACATAAGAAACAGCGTAGAGGACCATATTCTTCCTGAATAGGAAGAAAACAGAGAGGAAGACAAACCCTGAGAGACTCTAGGAAACAAACTGAGAGTTACTGAATGGGAGGTGGGTGGGGGATGGGGTAACTGGATGATGGGCATTAAGGAGGGCACATGATGTGATGAGCACTGGATATTTTATGCAACTGGTGAATTGTTGGACCCTGCATCTGAAACTAATGATGTACTATGTTTTGGCTAGTTAAATTTAAATAAATGAAAATAAAGAGCCAGTGGTAGCTTGGAGTTCATTGGGATCTTTGCACCTTTTGGAGAAGAGGATTCACAGTGCTGCAGAACTCAGAGCTGTGGATCAGGGAAGTATGATTTCCACCAGGAGATCATTGGGATGATGATAAGTGGGACCACTCCTTATTACACCTCTTGTTTTTTGGATCTGTGCATTCTTCCTACTGGGGACACAGAGACAGGTTAAAAGCCTCTGATTCAATGCACAGGCTGAAAACAGGAGGAGGGCATCCTGTCTTCACGGGATACCCTCTCCAAGCCAGTGTATCAGCTGGGACTTTACCACTATATTCCAACACTTTGGGCCATACAACCAGTAGACCCCATGGTCCTAAACTTACCTGCATGTCACTTTTGCCATAAAGAGGTAATGTTAGTTTCCTGGTTAGATGCTATATTTTGTGGGCTTTATGTCAATGAATCGGGCATTCTATGATTTCAACAATGCTGAAAGTTATAACAACTCAAACTTATGATGCTACTCTCTAATTTTTATAATTTTAATATTACATACAATTTATTGAGCACATGCTATTAGCCATGTCCTAGACAGATAATATGATTTCTCGTCCTCACAATGGAGGTATTACAATGAAGAGATCAAGAACAAGTATATTAGGATTACAAAGACTTAATTTCTAGCTATAAATGTGTCTCTCATTCATGGTTTGACTTCAGGTCAGCTACCTAACCACTCTGAGTCTGTTTCCTTGTTTTTCATGGGGCTTTACCTCCTGTATACCCAGAACTAGGCTCCCATCTTAGCCTAGGCTGGAAAGTTACAGACTTGTACCCCACTCTGAGCTTTCAGTCTCTAGCTTTGATCTTGAGAAAAACCACCTTAATCTTACCACACCAACACTGAGCTCATTAATTTCTAAAGTCCCTTTCAGCTTCAAGATTTTATGAATTTCTTTGATAGGCAATTTCTTAAATCTTTCCCTTAGGATGAGAGATTTCATCATTAAAGTTGTGTTTGGTTTGTCAGAATCACTTTTCTGATTTTCAACTTGTATCAAAATGTGTCAGAAGCACATCTCTGGTCCAAATGGATTTTGAAATAACAGTTTCCTAGCCAGTAACCAGGAAGCTTGGTTTTTCAATCAGTTACAAATTCCTTTTACATGCCAGGAAACAGACTATTCTGGACTCTAATTTCAGTCAGACAAGGTCAAATTATATAGTAACACCTGAGGTTAGAGTCACAAACCAGGAGATGGACTTTACCCTAAAATCAGTGAGACTCTAATTCAGACTAATGGTGCATCTGACTTATCCATCTTGGTAGCCTTGCTCGATTCCCTGCAGATGTTTCTTGTTTCAGTTTCCAGAAACATTGCTGGTGATTTATTTGCTGAAATGCATGACCACTCACTTGTTTTTCTGCTGATGAATGATTTATTACCATCTATTATGCATGGGAGACAAAGTTGTTTTATTCCTACATTATTTTTGTTTTTATTTGCTGTTTGCTGGTACACAGTGGACAAGTTAGGAAACAAATCTCAGTTGTGATAAATGTGTGGCTGTACGTCTGGGTTTGTGCAAAGTCAAAGGGCCAATTACTCCACCTATAATATTGTAGCTTGGGGAGCCTCATCCTGGACCTTCTTGTAGGCATTGGGACATAGAGGTTGATTATGGAGAGCATGTGTCCTACTTCCTGAGTTCATAAGTGACACCTTACTTTTTAGCTATGGATTGCCCATAGCAAATATTTATATAGGGTTCACTTTGTGTCAGGCCTGATTCTAAGCACTTAACCTATATTATCTCATTTAATGTGCTCATCAACTCTTACTTATGAAGTAAGTACCACTATCATTTTAATTTTATGCATGAGAAAAATGAGCCATAGAGTTTAAATAATTTTTCTAAAATCACAGAGCATAAAAATAATTGATTTTCTGATATGAGGCTTTTAACCATTGCTCATGCAGTATCACAGTGGAAAGCATCTTAGATTCATGAATGTCAAGTGCTCCCCTTTGTTTACCTTGCTTTTTTTCTCTTGGCGTGCATTTCTCTATTCTATCAGCTTCTCTTAGTACTAAGCCTTCATTTAGTCTATATGCACAGCTTGTCAGCACACATAGGCCCATACATGTATACATACTACAATTGCCAGCTGCTGTTATGAGTACACAGAGAGCATATACTTAATGCTATTTGTTCTAACAAGAAGATTTGAAACTCAGTGTATTTGTTTTATATTGTTGCATAACAAATTACCAAACTCTTAGCAGCTTAACACGGCATGTATTTATTATTTCACAGTTTCTGGGAGTCAAGAATCTGGAACAGCAGAAGTTTCTCAACCCTAGGGTCTCATCAACCTGCAATCACAATGTCAGCCTAGTATGTATTTTCATCTGAAGACTTGACGGGGAGAATCTGATTCTGAGTTCACTCAGGTTGATGGCAGAATTCAATTCCTTGATGATAGCTGACTAAAGACTCCCCTCCTCCTCCTCCTCCTCCTCCCCTCCTCCTCCTCCTCCTTCTTCTTCTTCTTCTTAAGAAAGGGAGAGAGAGAATCTTAGTATATGTGCTGCCGAAGGGAGCACAGAGAGAGAGAATCTTAAGCAGGCTCCATGACCATCATGGAGTCCAACACAAGGCTCAATCTCATGACGTCAGATCCTGAGCTGAAATCAAGAGTTGGACACCTAACTGACTGGGCACCCAGGTGCCCCAACCCTGACTTCTTTTTTTTAAGGCTTTATTTATTTGACAGACAGAGATCACAAGCAGGCTGAGAGGGAAGCAGAGAGAGGGGGGAAAGCAGGCTCCCTGCTGAGCAGAGAGCCTGATGCAGGGCTCGATCTCAGGACCCTGGGATCATGGCCTGAGCTGAAGGCAGAGGCTTTAACCCACTGAAGCACCCAGGCACCCCATCCAACCCTGACTCTTAATAGCTGTTGGCTGGAGGCCATGCTCCACTCCTAGAGGTTGCTGACATTTCCCTGCCATGTAGTCCTCTTCAGAGGAACATGACTATTTGCTTTTCCAAGGACTACAGGAGAATCTTTATAATTCTAGTCTGCTAAGACAGAGTATTAGAGAACAGAACTTAGTATTAGAATGATATCCGTTATTTTTTCCATAGTCCATTGATTATAAGCAAGCCACAAGTATTGATTACAAGCTTGCACCGAAGGGCAGGCAAGATACAAGGGCATGACTTATTGAACCCCATCTTTGACTGTGTCTTCTGCAATCACTTCCCCTGTGCAGCCAGTTCTTTCCCTACTGGCTAGTCTGGGGCATCCAAATGACACTCAGACTGTTATTTGGGGAGTGAAAGGACAAGAAATGGGAGGGAGTGGAAGGAAAAGCCAAACAATGGGAGTGGAAGGATGATCATGAGCAATGTCTTCAAGATATTAAGTTTAAATCCTCTTTTCCATATGCCTGTTATAGGTGACTTATTGTCAAATGTCCTCATCCAGATGCCCTTTTCTCTGAGTGAGACATATCCAACTCTTGTTTTGTGTCATTTGTGTTAAAATCCAAATTATGCTAATTATTACAGGAGTGATCCTAGGCTGATGTCTTGAACTTCCTAAGCTTCTGTTTCTTGGGAAATGAGAATCATATCATCCACCTCACTAAATTGCTGGGTGGCTGTGCCAAGTTATCAGCATATAATAAGTGCTTTATCTATGCCCATCGCCCTTCTCATCTCTCCATTCCTCTCCTTTGAGAAAACCCTTTCTCTGTGGATTCATTTTTTATTTCAAAAAACAGAATTTTTCATTTGGTGAGGCTCATGTTTTCAGGAATAATCCCATTCCAGTTATATTTCTCCAAGTCTCAACCCAAGACTCCCTAAATCTCTTGGGG
The DNA here is from genome assembly GCF_963455335.1 of Martes martes. Taxonomy (NCBI): domain Eukaryota; kingdom Metazoa; phylum Chordata; class Mammalia; order Carnivora; family Mustelidae; genus Martes; species Martes martes. The sequence goes on from NC_137889.1 coordinate 149,093,631, forward strand.
GAACCCAGCTGTTAATTTACAGCTGGTCTCATCTATTGAAATTTCCCCAGATTTAATCCTCCTAGGGTGACCTAAGCACTTGGAAGGTCATCACTTCTTTACATGGTGTAAACTAGTTCTAATTTTGTGTTTATGTGCATAATGCACTTCGCAAATATTTGTTGCTATCATCACTTCTCCCTTGCTCATGAAAATGCATAACCAAAGAGATTTCATCATTCTATGCTTTGGTTCTGATTTCCAAGCAACTTCCTTGAGACTTAGGGTCTCAATATCTATTGAATTTTTCTAGGATCCATCCATATTTAGAGTATTCAGAAATCAGGGGACATGTCCTACACTTTCTTTTTTGTAGTCAGTGACTTACTTTGGAATAGATGGTGTAATTCTAGAGGACCTGAGATAAAGATATTCTTGTGACACACTTTTAGTTCATTGCCAAGTAATTTTTTCTTAGAACAGACCAAAGCAAGAGGATCATGAAAGCCTTGGAAGTAGGCTTAGGACTTTTGGAAACAGAACCATGTGCATTAAACTCACAGTATGGTCTAGGAGAGAGTTCGCAGGCAGGGAACCCACATGCAGGGGAAAGGAACACTGATTTCCCAAAGACGATTTATTTGTCACATTTATTTTTCTAATATTTTCTCCTTCTGAGAGATTTATAGTTGGCCCAAGGTGGGAAGAAGGCAAATTCCCAGCATTAATGTGCTGTTAATATACTAGTAATCTTACTCATCTGCCTGACCCAAAGCCTTCAAGTAAAGAGGGAAATATTCCCTTTGACCTTACTTTCCTTGGGTGGAGGACTCTACATTCCTGGAGCTGGAACCCCTGCCACTTAGATGAAACATTCATTTCCCATCCTTGGTCTGACCATCATACTTCTTATGTTTGGAACTTTTTATTGGAACCTCCTGACCTCTGATTCAATTAATGTTCCACAGTTTTATTCTCTGTCCCTGTATTAAATGATTATAATGCAGAAGCTGATATAATTTGCACAGAGCTTGAAACAACATCAAATAATGTTCACTCTCTTTGTTAGCTGTTTCAGGGAGCTACACTTTCCTACTCCAACAGAATCCTCCCTTTGGGCACTATTTGGGTTATAGTTTTTCCATTTAAAACAAAATAAAACAAAAGTTTGTATTTCTTAATCTCCTTGTCTATTCTCCACTGCTTTCCCCAACATTTCTCTGAATTGTAAAACCATCTCTTCTTCTAGAGTTGGATTTTTTTTCTCTCAGGAATGCTTAAAATAACCCTTTTTCATGGCACATTCATCAAGTTGTGTCCTCCCTAAAGGTTAAAATTGACTGCACAATTCATTTCTGAGAAGTTCATTTTAGGTTCTCCTAAATTTGTCCAATCTGCGATAATGGACTTGAATTGGAAATACATACCACACACATTCGCTGCTACTCCCAATCCAGCTGTTATTTCTTAGGATGTCTCCGTGTTCTGCCTTATCTCTGAACTCCAAAGACATGTTGCTCCCTTTTCTTAAACAACTTCGTACTGAGCCAACAAACTCCTTGCACCATTGGTCCCACTTTATATTTTACTTCATCTATCCTTTACCATACCAGTCCTAGAAGTAAATCTACTATTCTCCCCACCCTCCCAAATGGTCCAAGGTTAACTCTACTTAGTGCAATAGGAGAGCTGATAGCCCTGCCCTGTGAATTGCTGGCCTCTTGCCTTGTTTCCTCAAACAGACTATTAATTCCCTCAAGGCAGAGACTGTGTGTTATTCACTGTGTTCCTTCCATACACTCAATAGAGCTTTATTGAAAGAGTGAATGCATCCCCATCATATGCAGGAGGGCACTGCAAACTGGAAAATTTAAGTGAGCTTCCCATAGTCACATAATTGTAAGAATTCAAGGCAGGATATAAATCTTTACTTAATGGCTCTAGAGCCAGATTTTCTCCTGCAACATGCTATCCGTGTTTTGTATATTTATTTGCTGTGGGTTGAATGTGCCCCCTTGAAATTCATATGTTGAAGCCTAATTCCCAATGTGGTTGTATTAGGACATGTGACCTTTGGGAGGCATTAGTGTCCTTATAATAGAGACCCCAGAGAGGCTCTTGCCCCTTACGGCACTGTGAGTACACAGCAAGATGATGGCCATGGATGAACTAGAAAGTGTCCTTCATGAACTGAATATGCTGGTGCTTCAATCTTGGGCTTCTAGCCTCTCAAACTGTGGGAAATAAAATGTGGTTGTTTATAAACCACCCAGGCTGTGGTATTCTGTTTACAGCAGGCCAAATGAACTAAGATATTGTGACAAAATATCAAAATTTAATGGCTTAAAACAACCATTTATTTTGCCATCAGTTTTGTCGGTCAAGTATTGGGGGAGGACTGGATTAGGCAGCTCATCTGGTACCTCTTGGTACAGTTAAGTCTAGAGTATCCACTTGTCAATGGCATATCCCTCTCATGTCTTGACCTTGGGGCTCCTTGGTGCCTCTATCTCTCCATCCTTAGGGATTCTGCACATGATTTGGGATTATCAAAATTGGTATTATGTGCTCTATTGCACCTGGCTCCCAAGAGGTAGCATCAGGCCAATTAAAGGCTATATTAAGATCTAGCAGTGTCGCCTCTGCTGTATTCTATTGCTCAAAGCCAGTCACAGGGCTTGTGCAGACTCAAGGAGTTGAAGAAATAGGCTCTAAGTTTTGATGGGGGTGGGGCAAAATTACCTTGTAGTATCCAGTTTGAAAATATAATTTGTCACAGATCATATATTCAGTAGCTGAATGTATGGAAGGAAAAATTTCCTCCTTTCATTCAGTAAATTTTCTGCACACTGCTACTATGTTGTATGCATTCCCGGAGTGATGAAGGCATGCCTCCTGCTTTCAAGGTGCAACATTCTGGGAGAAGAGGCAAGAGAAGTGGTGTATTAGTCAGGATGTACTATGTAACAAAACACCTCAAAATGTGGTGGCCTAAAAAGACTTGTTTCTTTGGCTCATGATTTGGTGACTTACTGATTTAGCGTGGGCTCTGATGGGTCGTTTTAACTTCAGTCATGATTACTCATAATTCAGTGGTCAGCTTTGGTCAGACAACTTTACTGATCTTGGCTGGGCTTTCTTAATTGTTTTAGGCTTGACAAGGTGTAGGCTAGTCTAAAATAACCTTGGCTGGGCTTCTAGACTCTTTATGCCATTTCTCATGGCCTTGACTTGAAACTAACACAAAGTAACTTCTGAGGCTTTCTACTAGGCAAAGCTAGTTACAAAGCCAGCCAAGATTCAAGAGGCCAGGAAGTAAATGGACTCAGTTTTGATGGGAGAAAGTACAAAGTCACACTGCAAAAGGCAGGGATACAGAATGACTATTATTTTTTTTTTTTATGACTCTTATTTTTGGTCACTATGCTATCCATCAATGAAACGTACTAATCAATGTCAATGGAGTGTGGTAATTGTGATGGGCTATGGGGTGCAGAGGAATGATACCCTATCAACCTTCGGGCATCCAAAGGGGATGGGAAGTGGAGAGTAGCATGAGAAAGGAGCAGGGCAAACTTCACTTTAGTGTGGATCCTGAGGATGCATGGGGGCGCTTCTAAGACTTCATGGAAAACAGAAATTTGCCACGTTGGTCTTGCCTCAAAGCCTACTCAGTATCCAAGATCTTTATATCTGCGTTCTGGTTAGGTATGCTACACAGCTGCCCTGATATTCCGGCTGAGAAAAACAGAACAAACAGGGAACCTGGAGATTAATTCTCATACACTTCCTCTAGGGCACATAGGTCTGTCCTTTTACATTAGCCTGGTAGAGATATCATGCTAAAATACCATACACTGGGTGGCTCAAACAACAGAAACTTATTGTCTCAAAATTCTGGAGGCTGGAAGTTCAAGAGCAAAATGTTGGGAGGTTTTGCTTCTTCCGAGACCTCTCTCCTCAGCTTGTAAATGACTGTCTTTTCCCTCTGTCCTCGCATGGTTTTCTCCCTTTGTGGGTCTGGGTTCTGCTTTCCCCTTCTTACAAGGAGAGAAATCAGACTGGATTAGGGCATGCCCTCGGCTTCTCATGTTAAATTATCACCTTTATAAAACCTCTATCTCCAAATAACTAGGAGTTAGGGTTTCAGTACATGAATTTTGGAGGATACAATTCATCCCACAACACCATGGATACCTAATATCAGAGTCAAATCTTGAAGTGCGGGGTTTTCTTCATGAAACCTGTAGCCTCTTGGCTTTTGGCTGAAAGTTGCATTCGCTCTGCTTCCCAGATGACCTTTGTTCCTAAAAAGGATGCTTGTAACTGGTCTCATCTCTCTCTATGTGTTCTGCATGTCTCCTTCCTTGGGAATTCCTCCAGAGTCAGTAAAAAGGCAGAGAAAACTCAGAGCCCAGAGGTAAGAGACGACCTGGTTCACAAACAAGCATGTTAGCCGTTGGCACATGTGAGGGATGTTATCTTTAAATTAGTTGGGGAAAATTAATATTACTCACTCTCTCTGCTCACCCTTATTGTCTGCTCTGAGAATCAGCAGGGCCAGAGCCACTGTAGATAATATTTTTTAATTAAAAGGAAAATAACTTCTTGTGATTAATCTGCTTCTTTGGGGATTTGATCCAGAATCTCATAAATCTAACATGGAGGCATGTGCTTGTTCACTGGCAGACGTCCTCCCTCTCAGACAGCCAGGAGCTGGGTAGGAGGGGAAGCTGCCCAAGCAAGAAAAAAAACCCATCAGGGTAGACCTAAGCCAGGAAATGAGAGGCCAGACTCCAAGGAGGAGACAGGGATATCTCAGTTGGGGCAGAATTCCTGGCAAGGACAGCTTTTCACACTATGCCCAAGACAACAGGTGTTGGTAGCAGGAGGTCTGAGGTGAAGGTTCTGGGCCCCTTTTCTGAGACCCTGTGAGAATGTCTGAGACTCATTTTTCTCACATGTAAAGTGAGGCTAGATGCACATCTGTCTCAAAGGGAACAGTAATGCAAAAGGGAGTCTGAGCTCTATAGCCAGGTTGCTCAGTTTTAGTTTTGAATTTGGAAGACTCCACTGTCTTGTGACCTTAACTGGTCACTTAACCTCCCTATGCTTCTGCTTCCTTCTGTGAAAGACAGAATAAGAAGGGCTGTTTCATGGGGCTTTGTGAGGACTATATATGTTTAAAAAAATTGAGTGTTAGAGCGTGGTGTAGGAAACACCAAATAAACATTTGCTCTTACCAGACAATGTGAGCACACAAAACGTCTTCTGCATTATTAAAGCAAATGGGATCTTAGTGGGAAAAGGATCCAGCCTCCATTTTCAGAGATAGAGAAATGGAGTTTCAGAGAGAGGATGAGACTTACCCAAAGCATAGAACAAGTTATGAGTAGGGCCGGGACCAGGATGCAGGTTTTCAAACTCAGGCCTAGAACTATGTACAAATGTGTGTGGTGTTGAGATTCCTGCCAGGCTTGTAGTCCTCTGACAACCTAGAAGTAAGCCACTTACGTCAGTCCGGGTGCCCCAGGCAGCACCATAGGCAAGCAGGAGCAGCACATACCAGGACTTGTCTACACTGTCAGCACTGGGCAGTGTGCCACACCTATAAACTCATCTCACCTTCCCACCAGCCTGCAGGACAGCCCTGTTAGACAGATGCGGCCATCCAGGCTCAGGGGAGTTATGTAAGTAGCTAAAATGCACACTCTGCAACACTGAAGCTGACATCTTTAGCAAAGATTAGTCTACCTCTGAAAGGCTAGAGCACTGCAAGGCTGCCTCTCTGAGAAAGAGGGCTCTGGTCCACGTACCCCCTGCACTGCCCTTTTCTCCCCTGCAGTCCCTTAGACCTCCACAGTGTTCACTGTTGTGGCCTCCTCTTCATGTAAGAAAGGATCAGAGACTTATTCTCACTAAGGTGACAGTGCCTGAGGAACATTTCAAATGTTGATTCTTCCCCTTGCCCATCAGTCCTCCCAATGCACTCATCACACGAAGGTCATGTGCCATTGAACACCAGCCAGAAGTTGGATGGTTGGTTCATTTGTACCAAGTGCTACAAAAAACAGTTGCAAACTTGGCATATTGTTAATACCCTACCTGGGAGATTTATGAGGACTGACAGGCAGAATCATGGTCCTATTTTACAGATGACAAAACAAGCCCCAGGAGATGAGTCCAGAGGCTACTATGCATCAGGCACTATTTAAGTGAATTAATGAGATCTTGGGTGTTCCTTCTATTCTGGTGCTCTCTCCTTGTATTAGAACAATCAAGAGCTTCTTTGCCTGGAGATCTTGGTGGCAAGAAGGAAGCTGGGTTTGCCTAGACCATGTTCAAAATGCTCATAAATTGGTTTTTCATTCACTTAAGACTTTCATGAAACAGAAGTTCTACTTATCATATCAAAGCCCCTGAGCTACCATCTGAGAAAGTAACAGGACCCACTGTCCACTGACAGACCATGAACCTGTTTCTCAGCCACAGAAGCCACTTGCACATCTGATCATCCTGATTAATGTGGGGCACAAGAATTGGATAGTAACTTCAAATGTAACTTTTCCCTCTTTCTTTCTCTGGCCATAGAGATACAGAATTTCAGAGATGATGGGATACTTGGAGAAAACCTCAGCAAATGCTCCTTTTAGACATGAAGAAAGCAATAATAAGAAAAATCAAGGGGGCAGGTGTGCAGATGATAAAGACATACAGTTCAGTAGCAGAAGGACCTTCCAAACAGGCACCAATTTGTTACTCAATGAAATGGATGATTTCAGGAGGGAGTGGGTCTTTTAAAAAACAATGTCTGAGCACCGTGTCAGGTATGCAACAAGGGGACCCCAAAACTAGCTAGGGGATTGCCTTCTGATCAGCAAAGGAGTTTTGCATGTGCTGTGTTAGTTGATCAGTATGATTTCACTCTAAGGTTAGATAGGTATTATAGTTCCCATTTACAGATTAAAAAACAAAGGTTCAGAGGACTGAGGTCACTTCTCCAATAACTTACTATGGTAGCAGGAGGCATTTGGACTGGAGTGTTGGTTGTCTGTTCCTAGTCCTGCCCTCTGCCCTCGGTGGACCTACCTTCCCACCTACTAGCCATCTGATGTTTGAATGAAGCTTCAGTCCTACGTGAGTAATGTCATCTCTGTTTAGCAGCAAATTTGTTCTCAGTGTGTATGTGTGAGAGTGTGGGCCTATGTGCTGGTGTGAACCTGGTTGACTACTGGAGGCAGACACACTGGTTCCCAATTCTAAGCTCTGCTCTCTGTGTTCTTGAGTAGGTTCCTTACCAGAGCAATGCAGTGGCCTCTTTATCTCCAAACTGTGGAGGACTGAGGAAGGTCTGTCAAGTGAGTACCTGGAACAATTCCAGGCCCTGTTGTGTATCTTCACAGCGAGGCTTCACATTCTCCTTCTGGAAGTAGAACCTTTGCAATAGACTTCCATGGTTTGAGGGCTCCAAACAGAGCTTGGAAGGAGGGAGAGCTAGAGAAAGCAATGGACAGATATTTGAAACTTTGGCAAACATCAGTGTGGCACCGAAAAGTGGAGCATGGACTTCGGTCCTTGTTTATACCTTGCTCATCCATTCATTCCTCCATTCACTGGTCAGTAAGTATTTCTGAGCATCCAGTGTGTCCCTGCACAAAACAGAAAGACAAGGATAAGTCATGGCTTAGTCCCTCAAAAACTGCCTGATTTTGTGTTACCAAACTTTTCATTAAAAATGGTAAATAAATCCCCACATCAGACCTCTTTGCTTGCTTGGGCTGCCAGAACAAAGTACCACAGACTGGGAGGCTGAGCAACAGAAATGTATTTATTCTTTCTCGGTTCTGGAAGCTAGGAATTCAAGACCAAGTGTTTGGTTCCTTCAGAGACCTCTCTCCTTGGATTGTAGATGGCATCTTCTCCTTGTGTTCTCACCTGGTCTGTCCTCTGCGTTTGTATCCTGAGTATATATACCAACTGTACAGGATGAGAACCCAACCTAATGACTTCGTCTTAACTGCATTACATCTTTAAAGACCCCATTTCCAGGCACAGTCGCATTCTGTTCTGCTGGGGTCCGTCACTCAGCCCATCACAGTGTCTTTGTGATTTCTGATCTTTTTGCCTGGAACATTCATGCCTCAGATATTTACATGCCTTGCCTCTCCTTCCATTCTGAGCCTCTGTTCAAATATTCCCCTTAGAGGAATTGTCTGATCATCATTGTTAAAAGAGGAATTCTGGGGGCACCTTGGGTGGATCCAGTCAGTTAAGTGTCTGACTTCGGCTCAAGTCATGATCTCAGGGTCCTGGGATTGAGCCCTTAGGCTTCCATCTCTGCACTCAGCAGGGAGCCTGCTCCTCTCTTCCCCTTCCCCTGCTCTCTCATTCTCTTTCTTTCTCAAATAAATAAAGAAAGTCTTAAAAAAAAAAAAAAAGACAGAGCAATTCTGGTCTCTTTTTTTCCCCTCTCCCTTTCTCTCTTTGTCCCTCCTGCTTGCTTTATCTTGATTTTTTATCATTGACCTCATGGATACACACATGTTAATTGATTTATTTTTGTCTCTCTTACTGTTCCCAGAGGGTAAGGGTTTTGTCCATCTCATTCACTGACCTATCCCAAGGGCTTTGAGCAATGCTGGGCTAGTACTGGGAGATCCACATACACTTTGCGAATGCGTGAATGACTGAATGTAGGTACCATCCTCTGTGGAATCTTCTCCTCCTTCCTCTGCACTTGTTCTGAAATTGATCAGTTTAAAATCCTTCTCATTCCGGAATCTCATGGAAGTCTGGAACCCCTTTTCACTTTGGATCCCCAGAAACCAGCAGCTTGTCAGGCTCTCAATACAAGTCCAGGAAATGTATGTGCATATAATTGTTAATATTCCAACAAGGATGCCTATTATGTTATGTTGTTATTTTCAGAAAGACTCACATGAGAAATCTCTTTTAGAATTTAGTAGCGGGATAAAAAAATGTAATTTTGTCCCATGAGGAATTTGTTCATTTCTATTTTTCTTATAAAGAGGACTATGTTAGATTTTCTTATATGTCTGGTTGCAAGGAAATGCAAAGCCAAATCTGACACGTAATTAAAGCAACATTATTGACACTTGTGGTTCAAATGTTTCACTCTCCATCTTTCTTAATCCTGAGTTTGCTTTTCAGTGTTTAGAATATATTTAGAATCTTCTGAAATCTTTAAAGTTGCTCTCAATATGTTTTGGAATGAAATAAGAAATAAGTAAAATGAATAAATTTTAAAAGTGAGACTATAATTGTTTAGCAGACATTGAATAGTAATGGGGAAGGTGAGTGACGTTGAGGTCTGGAGAGCTTTCAGGGAGAAATGGAACAGATCTGCCTGTCCTGTACCTCCCACAGCCACCCCCGCCCGTACCCCGCCACCCTTCATTATAGTACCCAGAGCAGGGAGGGACTCCTGGAGAACATGCAGAACATTATAATGAGCTATGGAGAAGGACAGGCAGACACTGGAAAGATCACTACCCATTAAATCCCTCAGAATTTATACCATGAAACATATTTGGAAATTGCATGCAAATGAACCCCAGTCATTCTTCTCAGAAATCAGAGAATTTTGAAAAATGGGATGTTGCAGGCTTCCTGGGGTTTTGTTCATTGTTATTGCTTAATTCTGCAATATCTGCCCCCAAACCTCCGAGTCACAGAATTTTATTGCCAGATGAGGATTCTGTACCTGGATTCCAGGGGCAACCATGGAATTGATGGGTTTAGATTTTTTCTCCCAGTGATATTTCATGCAGAATGGACATTTTTCTTGAGTGTACAGTTTCCTCTGGTTCTCAAACAAGTATATGATATTGCACGCCCCCCAAATCTCCCTCTGATAAAAATGTTGACTGGCATTGAGTATAAACCTTACCATTTAGAAGTGAGGAAGATGAAGCTCAAGGAAGAAAGTGACTTTCCCAGGGTCAGGTTGATATCATAGCTGTGCCCTGAGGGCAGATCCATCTTCAAGCTCCGAGACTAGAAGATTGTCGGTCGTTAAGAGTACAAGACTGTGGGGCGCCTGGGTGGCTCAGTTGTTAAGCGTCTGCCTTTAGCTTGGGTCATGATCTCAGGGTCCTGAGATTGAGCCCTACATTGGGCTCCCTGCTCAGCGGGAATCTTGCTTCTTCCTTTCCCACTCCCCCTCTTGTATTCTCTATTTCTGTCTCTCTCTCTCTCTCTCTCATAAATAAATAAATACAATCTTAAAAAAAGGAGTACAAGACTGCTTGTGGGTTGGAGAGCTGGTGCCTTCTGTGATGAGGTGATTTTGCCACTCCACGTACACTCAGACATTTGGGGTGATTCGACATTTCCCTGGGGCTCTAGACAGCTCAGAGAAGCTCTGGCATCCAGAACTGTCTTAGGGCAGCTCCTACTGTAACAGAAGTACAACACAATAGGTGGCTTATGAACAGAAATGTATTTCTCATAGTTCTGGAGACTGCAAGTCCAAGAGCAGGGCATCAACATGCTCAGGCTCTGGTGAGAGTCATTTCTGGGGCTGCAGCCTGCTGGCTTCACATTGTACCCTCACAGAACAGACAGAGCTCTCTGGGGTCTCTTTATAAAGCACAAAGATACAGATGTAGTGAAAAGAAGGGCCATCTGTACCCCAATGTTTATAGCAGCAATGGCCACGGTCGCCAAACTGTGGAAAGAACCAAGATGCCCTTCAACGGATGAATGGATAAGGAAGATGTGGTCCATATACACTATGGAGTATTATGCCTCCATCAGAAAGGACGAATACCCAACTTTTGTAGCAACATGGACAGGACTGGAAGAGATTATGCTGAGTGAAATAAGTCAAACAGAGAAAGTCAAGTATCATATGGTTTCACTTATTGGTGGAGCATAACAAATAATATTGAGGACAAGGGTGGATGGAGAGGAGAAGGGAGTTGAGGGAAATTGGAAGGGGAGGTGAACCATGAGAGACTATGGACTCTGAAAAACAACCTGAGGGTTTAGAAGGGGCGGAGTGGGAGGGTGGGGGAACCAGGTGGTGGGTATTAGGGAGGGCACAGATTGCATGGAGCACTGGGTGTGGTGAAAAAACAATGAATACTGTTACGCTGAAAATAAATAAAAAATGTAATTAAAAAAAAAAAACACATTGAGATACCACCTTACACCAGTTAGAAAGCCCAAAATTAACAAGACAGTAAACAACATGTGTTGGAGAGGATGTGGAGAAAGGGGAACCCTCTTCCACTGTTGGTGGGAATGCAAGCTGGTGCAGCCACTTTGGAGAACAGTGTGGAGATTCCTTAAGAAATTAAAAATAGAGCTTCCCTTTGACCCTGCAATTGCACTACTGGTATTTATCCCAAAGATACAGATGCGGTGAAAAGAAGGGCCATCTGTACCCCAATGTTCATAGCAGCAATGGCCACAGTTGCCAAACTGTGGAAAGAACCAAGATGCCCTTCAACGGACAAATGGATAGGGAAGATGTGGTCCATATACACTATGGAGTATTATGCCTCCATCAGAAAGGATGAATACCCAACTTTTGTAGCAACATGGACGGGACTGGAAGAGATTATGCTGAGTGAAATAAGTCAAGCAGAGAGTCAATTATATGGTTTCACTTGTTTGTGGAGCATAAGAAATAATGCAGAGGATGTGGGGAGATGGAGAGGAGAAGGGAGTTGAGGGAAATTGGAGGGAGAGATGAACCATGAGAGACCATGGACTCTGAAAATCAATCTGAGGGTTTTGAAGGGGCAGGGGGTGGGAAGTTGGGTGAGCCTGGTGGTGGGTATTATGGAGGGCACGTATTGCATGGAGCACTGGGTGTGGTGCATAAACAATGAATTCTGGTACACTGAAAATTTTAAAAAGTAAAAAAAATTATTTTAAAAATGAAAAAAAAATAAATAAAAAAAAATTAAAAAAAATATAAAGCACAAATCTTATTCATGACCTGTTCATCTACTAAGAATCCCACCTCCAAATACCATCACATTGGGGGTTAGGATGTCAACATATGGGATTTGGGAAGACACAAACATCCTGTCTATAGTGAGAATCTTCTTTGTAGACACCATCGATGCAGGTATTTGGGGACTTTACTGCCTTCTAGAGAAGCAAATCTCATTTGCACAGGTGCTTGAGAAGCAACATGCATTCTGTCTCTACTTTCAAAGCCCATATTTACTGTGTAAGAAGAAAATCACCTTCTCAGGGAGGCAAGGGGAAGCTGGAATATGTTGCTAACTGGGTTGCCCTGGCTGAAACAGGGATGTCTTGCCTTTTTGTTGTCATAATTTGGACGCACAAAAGGAGTGAATTTTTATAGTACATTTCTGTCTAAAAGAGTCTTCCCTTCTTGTATCTCAGAGAAGGAGAGTACAAGGCTTTCACCCAAGCTGCATTTGGGCAACAAATTTCCATTTTATTTCTCAGGTGAGTCTAAGCCAAAGATCAAGAAATAGAGATCCTATCTGGGTGAAAGATAGACTGAGGTATGGGCCTTCTCTAGAATCCTCACTAACTGTCAATGGAGAAAGATGCAGGCAGAGAGAGTTGTGTATACTTCTCTATCTTTTCAACATAATTCCATGATTGGCAAAATCCGGAGACATTAGCTGAGCTTAATTTGCATGCTTTCCCTGGGGAATGACGAACTACCTTGAGTTGTTCTTAAGATTTGATTTGCATTTGTGCCCCTGAGCCGACAGATACGACAAATGCAGAGGGATTTGGAACCATTGCCAAGTTCTCTGCAAATCTTAGTTTAAAGCTGAGAGGGTGTGGTAGTTTTCAGCCTGATATTTCCCATGTCTCTAGACTGGGGACATAGGGTGAGGGCTTGAAAACCCGAGCTCAGTTCAGTGTTAGCTGAGGATCTTCTTTGTTTGAAGGATTCTCCTGAGTACTAGGGCTTTAATAGTAACTCTCAACTTCTGTTCCTGAGAAGCTCATGGTCTTGTCAGGAAGTTGGATACACAACAGGATATACAATCCAGTCTAATAACTAAATGACAGCAGTATGAATAGGGAATCACAGTGGGAGACATAACCCAGTATGGGAAGGAACAGGGAAGACTTCTTTGAGAGATGATGCCAAACTGGGTCTAGAGACTGATAAGGATATATAAACAAAATCATCAAAGGCAGAGAAAGCAAGGTGAGCAAGATGTGGAGGTCAGTAACCCTAGGGTGGACCAATGATGGCAAGAAGCTCCTGACTATGGGTGTGTGAGTGGGCTGTGAGACAGGGGAGTGGAAGGGTTGAGTCCATGTGGGGAGGAAATAATCCTTACCTTCTCAACAAACATGAGCACTCTCAGATGTGGGAATCCTATGGAGAGATTTGAGTTGCAAACTAATTATTCTGATGACCTGAGTGGAGGACGGCTTGGACAGGAAGAGATCATAAGAGAGGTCAGCTGGAAGGCACTGAGAGCTGAAGGTCTAATGAGGTTAGAGATCACAGACATAGGGAAGGAAGGAACACATTGGCATACATTTCTGGAGTAGCATCAGCTCATCTTGAGCTAAGGGACACCTGGAAGAGTTGTGTTCTGCTCCAAGACATGGGAAGACAGAACTGAGTACAGCAGCAGACCCATGACTCAGAATTAACTGATGAAAAAAATGAAGAGACTTGTTTCTAATGCAATGAAGAGACCTTCTGTGTAAGCTGTTTGAAAGGCTCCAAAGGCTCTAGGCATGATGTTGCTGAGACAACTAGATGAACTGGCTGTCCCCCGAGGACCTGATTTTATTTTTTTCCCAAGGAGAGCACAAGCACAGAAAAAGCATACCCAAAGACCCTCCCACAGCAGAACACTCTGAGCAATTAGTCCAGCAGGAGCTTCTCTACTGGTCCTGGGGAGATCAGCAGCAGAGTAGCAACTGGAGCCTGGGGCTGCTCCTCAAGAAAAATTGCGCAGAGGTGGTACAGGGTGCCAAGGATGGAGAGATGAAGTCCCTCTTGGGAGCATCCATGGACTGGACAAGTTGCTGTCCTGCCAAAGAGCATGACTTTCCTCAGAATCCTGGGCTCAAAGCCAAGCTGTGACACATACTTTATAACTCCAATTGCTTTCTTTGTCTGTTATGGGCTGAAATATGTTCCTACCAAGTTCATATGTGGAAGCCTTTACCCCTAGCACTTCAGAATGTGAATGTATTTGGAGATGGGATCCTTAAAGAGATGACACACCTAAGGTGGAAGCTGCAAAGTGGATTTACTCGGGAAAGCACCCTCTAATAGGTGAGATTTGAGTCCTATTGTATCTTTTTTAAAAGATGTCTTTATTTTTTTAAGGGAGAAGGGGCAGAGGGAAAGGGAAAGAGTCTTAAGCAGGCTCGTGCTGAGCAAGGAGCCCTAGGAGGAACCCGAGGGTGGGACTCAATCTCACTGAGACGGTGATCTGAGGTGAAATTAAGATCAGACACTTAATTGTCATTTATATTGTATCTTGATCCTTCTCGATACCTAACAGAATCCTAGAGTGAAGGTGTTCTCCTGAGTGGATATTACTTGTTTACTCCTATTCTTGCAACAAACATCTATTGAGAACCTTGTTAAGTTTCAGAGATTGTGGTTGCAAAGGTGGTTAAGACAAAGTCTGCGCCCTATGCAAGTGGACAGCTCAGCGAAGGGCTTGGCAATCCCTTCCGCACGACCACAGCAGAGTTGAGGAGTTGCAACAGGAACTTCATGACCATGTGGTCTAGCCCTTCACAGAAAAAAACTTGCCAATCACTGATCTGATGGAAGGTAGATCATTGTGGAACAGCTTGGAATGCTCTCAAAATCTTTCTTTTCCTTCCAGTAAGGCCTCACTCAACTGGATCTCTCCCTTCCAGTATCACCATGTTTGAATAACCTTTGATTCTCCCTCTCACAGATTCATCCAGATCTCATTGACCCACATACCTTTCTTCTATAACACACATTACAGTTTCTATAATTATCCATTTTCTTGGTGATTATTTGATTAGTGTCTGTTTTCCCCACTAATATAGCCCTGATTACGTGCCTGGCACAATTCTAAGCACTTTACATATATTACCTCATTTTCATCCTCTCGACAACCCTATGAAGCAGGTGTTATTATGACCTCTATTTTAGCAATGGGGACCTGAAATAACCTGCTCCAGGTCCCTGGGAAACATCACTGTCCATATGTGTTGTTGCTATTCCAGGGCTGGCTCTAGAAGTAGACTATTTGAGGCTCAATTCTGACCCCCTCACTTACTTCCCAACAATGAATATGGACCCACCATGACGGGTCTTAAACATATGTATGTTGAGTTGAGGAATGATTCAGCATCATAAGCCAATACTATTCTAGACAAATGAACTCAGTACTGTGCAAGCAGAAATGATGAGCCCATTTATAGCTGATGTGGGTGGATCAAAGAAAATGACACACACGACCTTCATCTTTCTAAGTTAACTCAAGACCTCAGAATAAGAAACAAGAGAGCAAACACCTTCTCTCTCCCACTGCCACTTGATGCAGCTGAGGACTTGTCCTCCTGGTACCCCCCACGTGCCATGCCTGGGCTGAGGTCATGCTTTCCCAGCTGTCCTTCCTGTTCTTCAGATCTGTGCATTTGCAATCAGCTACTCAAAGCAATTCTCTTTTCCTCACCCCTTTCTTCCTCCCCCAGACTCTATTAAGCTTCTGGAAACATAAAAGCAGCTAAGCTATTACCCGAACTGAACTTGAACTCTAAACCTCTGGAGATTCGCCCATCACTGAGCTGCAAGGCTCCCTGGGCTTCCAGCTGCAGCAATTTTGTGAAGTCAGTACAGCGTGCCCACAGGAGACACCGTATTTTATTTTTCAATCAAGCATGGTGCTGTCAAGTATTGCTTAAGTGGCTAGATATCAGCACTTTTTTTTTTTCCAAATAACTTGAGCTCGACGTGCATGAAGTTTCCTTGTGTGAAAATTTGTTGGTTATCAAGATTTTCCGAAGCCCTGGTTTTCTTGTTCTGAGCAACAGCAGGCATTTCCTCCAGCTGTGATCCCTTGGGCCTGTTCTGCAGGCGGAGCAGGTCAACCTCTATCTTTTAGAAGTCAGATTCAATGCCAGGGATGCAGGTTGAGGGTGGCCCCGGGTATTTTGTTTCTAGTACTCAGGGCTGCTTACATGCAAGTTGATGGTGAATTCTACACAGCTTTCAGACTGAGAAGACTGAAAAGTCTGAGCCGGCATATAAGTGATATTTCCTTGCTGGTTGCCACTCTGGCTATTCAAAAGGGTGCTGCTTTAAGCAGAAAGACCCATGTTTTCACCATGAATCCTTGATTTAGCAAGTGAGAAGTTCTCATTTCCAGGATCCTGATTTTCACAAGATTTTCTGTAACACCCATATTTTGCCAGTTCCCCTCCCTGGAGCAACGCTTGTTCTGGAATGTGTGACCTGGATGTCTGTGTGCCCCCCATTCCCACTGTCATTCATCATGGCCAGAGGGACTCTCAACTTAGTAGTGCTCTACATCCATCCTGGGGACTCACCTTGTAGGGGTGGCAAGAGTGACTTGTAAGATCATAGCACGTAAGGAAGAAGGAGAATATCATGTGGCCATAGGTCTTATCGGTCTCATCTTCAGAGGCATCCAAAGCAGGATGTCACAATCTGTCATCTACTAACACAACAGCAGCAATAGCACAATCCCCCCAAACCACAGACACTCAGTGTTTGAGTCAGAGGCCCTCAGAGCCTTGGCTCTAACCTGCTCTGGGTTGATTCCCTCTAACCGGAGCAGCAAGTTTTAGGGGAGGACCAGATAAAAGTGCCTTGTAAATGAATATTTCTCATGTATAATTACTAAGATATGCGAGTGGGTTGTAATCTGTAAAGCACACATTTGAGGCATTATTATTCAGAATATATCTGGTTTATTATTATGTAGAGGGCTGTGATATTATTTATAGAACTATCATGATTATCTAAATAAGAAAAATGGAAGATAAACTGAAGAATATCTAAAGTGGGAGAATTCATCTTAAAAAATATTTTTTCTTTTCTCTCTAATAGCAGGCTGAAAGGAGGTTTCATGGTCATATACAATATTTACTTAGTGTCCACAGTATATATCATGGCTGTTTGTTCTTGTTCATCATCTTTCATCTACAAAATTAAGCTCCATGAGGGCAGAAATGGTATCTGATTTGCTCACCATTCTAGCAGAGAGTAGGTCTTTCATAGATGCCCATGGAATGAGTGAGATAAAAAAGAATGGTGTACGTTTGTCACAGAATCTACTTTTCTGGAGGTCTGCAAGCAAAGACTGAATATCAACCATTGGGATTCAAAGGGCAGCAGTTTTAGCACCTTTAGGATGCCCTCAGATCTTAATTGTCAGTAAGTGAGTCTTTTCTAACATTTAATGCACAGCCAAATTGTCCAAGCTCATCATGCCTAGCCCTACATGAGTTGCCTTAGCTCACCAACCAACCTTGGGAGGTAGTGTTTTAAAATATAAACTTTATTATTATTCAGTTATGGTGAGGCCCACAGACCAGGAGATGATAGCTGTTGGAAAGATAGTTTGTTCCTCATGGTTCCCAAGAGGAAGGGGCACCATACCACAAGGGCCTACACATGACAGCACTGGGGGTGGTCAGGAAGCAGAGGGACTGGGGAAAATGTGAGCAGGAGCCTTTACTGTGGTTTCCTTGGGAAAGAACAAGCAAGGCAGGGTAAGCAGATTTAGGATTGGCTAGTTTAAATAATTCAGTGCACTCTGGCCTATTAGAGTTATTCTTAGTCATCGGGTAGCTGGCCTTGGGATGAATACAGCAGGACATAGGGGCCTGGAATGTGAGACTTCGAGGGAGGAGGAAGTTGGATGCACACACACTGGATTGATTGGCTTGCATATCAAAATCATGCTCCCAGGCAAGCCCTCTACTGTTTCTAGGAACTGGCCAGCCCTGGGATGGGTGGTCGCTCCAGAGTCAGCAAGGCCCCACGATGATAAATCATTGATAATACAGAAAATAAAAGGCATGGGCAGTACAAGGTGGTGTTGACTCATACGTTTCTGCACAGGAAGATGTGGTTCTGAGAGGTAAGGTAGCTTGATCATGCTCCAGCAGCAGGAAAGAAGAAAAGCAGTAGAAATTAGACCCCTAGACTCTTTTCCAACCTGCTGTGGGCAGCCTCTCTCAGCCACAGTTGTACCCTTTGCTTTGTATCAAGAAAATCTATTGTCCAAGAGCTATTCAGTTTGGTACTCTCTTTAGTAGCAAAAGAGAGAAGCCAAACTTAAACTATTTGAAACAAATAGGGCCATTTGTTGACCACTACAGTGGGAAGGGCCAGGTTGTGGCTGAAGGATATAGTAATGGATCTTTCCTCTACTCTTACCTTTGCTTCTCTCTCATATAGCTTCAGTATTTCCTCTTGCAGACTGTCTTTCATCACAAGACTGGACTCCCAACTTCCAGAAGCTTCTGGAAATTTCTCCCATCTTCAGCACCTGCAAGGAAAGAACTTTTTCATTACTATGGGAAGACTGTAATTGGCCTAACTTGGGGCTACTCCACACACTAATTCTTGTTACTTGAAAAATAAGGTATATCTTTACCCCAACTTAGACCTTAAGCCCATTTCGGGAGAGGGGGAAAAGGAAAAGAGATTTATCACTAGAATATTTAAGGAAGTGGTGGTTATCTTTTATTTTTTATTTGAGAGAGAGAGAGATAGCATGCCCAGGGGACGGGGGAGCAGAGGGAGAGAGAGAGAAAGAGAATTCCAAGCAGGCTTCATGCCCAGCACAACGCCCTACATGGGCTTGCTCTCACAACCCTGAGGTCATGACCTGAGCTGAAATCAAGAGTTGGATGTCCAATCAGCTGAGTCTGGGTGGCTCCCCAGGAGATGGTAGGAAGATTTGATAAAATTCGAAGTGTGATTCTCAACTTCTCAGTTATCAAAATCGGAGGCTTTATTGATTAAACTGAGGCATACTTACCAGAACAAATTGCAGAAACATCCCAGCCATCATGTAATGATGTAAAATAATCTCTTTCATCATACAAAAGAAAAGTAAATAAAAAAAATCAACATAATTGTGAATGAAGGTTGAGTTCTGTTTCAAATAAACATGAAAGACAAGGAGAGTATAAGTCATTAATAATTTTAAGGAACAAGTCTTTCTGGGGAATGCAGCACCTGAGAGTTTGGGCTTTGAGAAAACCAAACTGACCCTTGAACAAGGAGAATTAGGCTTCCACAACTGTCTCCAAAAGTTGGTCAGTATAGGACAGGAGACAACTGGTTCCCTCTGCAAACTGTGCACTCTTCCACCAAGAAATCTTGGTGTTTCTTGGGAATTAAGCCAACATTCTGCATTTGTGGGCAATCATGAAAAATGCACTCCTTACCTGATTTGGCATCTAAAAGTCATCCACTCCATGGGGCAAAAACTATACTGAATTGTTTGTCCTCCCCATCCTCTCCCAAGCCCATCTGCAATGTGCTTTAGTGGTTTAAATCTGAGCCTTTATAAGACAGCTATTTTAAGATTGGAACTCAACATGGGGTATGAAGGGCTTTGAATAGAACTCTCTATCTGGGGTCCTCATACACCTAACCATCAGTAAAGGAATATGTCAAGGTTTGCTAATCCCTAAATGCATCAAAAAGTCCTACAGCAATCAGACATTAGCCAGCATAGGTAAACATGGTTAATGCACATAATGGCTGTTTCAGCTTATGGTTGGAACTGCAACAGTTTCCAGGTATGTAAAATCTTCTGGCAGATCAGAATTTCAAAGGACAGTGATGTGGATCACTGACTAATACAAATAGTAATAAAGAATTAACTATATTACCTAAAATGTATACTCATTTTTGGTGATAAGCAATTTTTTTCAAAAATTTTTATTTATTTTTTAAATTTTTTTTCAGTGTTCCCGAATTCATTGTTTATGCACCATACCCAGTGCTCCACGCAATACGTGCCCTCCATAATAGCCACCACCAGGCTTACCCAACCTCCCACCCTCCCTCCCCTCCAACCCTCATTTTGTTTCTCAGGGTCCACAGTTTCTCATGGTTCATCTCCCCCTCCAATGTCCCCCAACTCACTTCTCTTCATCCCAAGCAAAATATTTTTAAATATAAAGCTCACTAAAGGGTTAATCTCTGAAAGGGATAATGATAGGAAAGTATTTGGAACTATTAGTGAGAGTTGCAGGACCAGCCCGGTGTGGTGATGGTCATGGAGATGGTGATGGTGATGTAGGTAGTGATAATGTGTATTTAGGGTTTACATAGATGGAAACGTTATATCTTTATGGGAGGAGAGGAGATTTCATTGCCTCACGTCCTTGAGATCAGATAGTAAGAGCCTGATGGGAAGGGGTTTCTAGAATGATCTTTAGATTATATGGGGAAAATATACCAGAACTGAACTCCTCCCCTCAGGGAAATTCTGGGATACCAGTAGGAGAAGGACATGAAATCACCACAAGAGTTTATTCTGAGGGATCAGAAAACCACTTAGAACCCAAGGTGGGTGAAGTTTTAACAATTCATCACATATGATGTATTCATTTTTTAGAGGGGAAATGTGAAGTTTAGAGTGGAGGGTTTGGAACGTGAAATAACCTACTCATGACCAAATGTTCAAAGCACAAGTGAGAAACAAAACTAAAGGTGGATTTGTGACTTTCATTGACACGTCACCATCTTCACTGTCACATGCTGAAGGAGAGATGCTTTTTTATGAAGTACTTTACATGACTGTGTGTTTGTTTGACTCAAAATGACAGAACCAAAATGTGGGTATCATAAGAGAGACCATTGAGCTAAATATATGGAAAGAGTTTTTGAGTGTTAGAGCTGTACCAAGAGGGAATGGGTCATCATGTCTTTGCTCAGTATTTAGTGAGAAAATGTGGAGATGTGATGACTCCTCTCTCACTGCAAGGACTCAAGAAAAGCCTGGCTACTTGTGGGAAAATCAGAAGTTTCCCCAGCTTTGGATGTGTAGGTGACAGGGATGAATTTGAGAATCATAGAGTCTTACGGAATCTGAGCAGAGGTTTAGAATATTTGTCAGCACATGGTGCGGGGACTAGGCCTTCCTCTGCCTTCCTATTTCTTTGGCAATCTTCCGTGATAAGCCTGTCCAACCTTAGGATTCGTAAAACCCTGTGACAGTTCTCAACGGTCAGGCCAACCCCCCTTCAGTTAGTGTAGAATACTCAGGAGGGATGTGTTCCTGAAGGCCTCACATAGTTCAAGTACAACTTCATCCAAGACTATTGTTGACAAAAGGTGGCAGATATTTAAGAACTAACAAAATCTTCACTATTCAATATGTTGGTATCAGCTGGCTTTTCTTCGGCCATGGGACAATTTATGAGAACATAATGATGTCCTGAAGATGCACTGTGATAGAGTGAAAATGTATGGGTTTTGGAATTAACCAAAATGCATTTCAAATCTTGGCTCAGATATGTAACCCCTCAATGGCCCAAGGAAATTTACCTTTCTTGAACCCTTGCCTTTTCATTTATGTGGTGTAGTAATAAGCTATGTCTCAAAGGGTGCTTTAAGGGTTTAGGGAGGTAGTATGTAAAGCATCCAGCCCAGAACCTGATCTCTGGGGTTAATGACCTTTTGTCAGCTCCCATTGATAAAGAGTTCCAGTTGTTTTAAAGTATTTGTTTCTTCGGCTTGTTGAATAGTATCCATTTACTTAAATTCCATTTCTAACAATGGATCCTGCATACAACACTTATATTTTTCTCACTATGCATAGAGCGGATATTTCTACTTCAAGCTCCCATATAGATCTTTGACGTCAGTGGGGCATAACAAACAGTATTTGGCTGTGCCTGAGAATTCACAGTGAAGTCCTTTTACTTTGTATTTTGAGTGGTGACAGGTCCTTAATAAATACAAAGGAGTGTTGCATTCTATTACAGAAATAAATACCAGCTGGTGGTATAAATGAATATCTTCTATATTGCGTTTCTCCAATTTGAGGATAGCAATGCAATGCATTATAAAAAGATCAATCATTTTGTCATTATGGTCTTCTTTGGCTCCAAACCAGTTTATTGGATTCCTTTAGTTTCAAGTAACAATAAAATAAATTGCCTCTTATATTGAAAGGGAAAATATCATGTTTGAGACAGGATTGAGATTTTATGGCTGAGATAAAAATGAACCCATTGAAAATACAGGTTCTTATCAATGGACCAGTGAATTATATGTGGATAAGCTCTATCCCTCCTCTTTATATTGAGTCCTGATAAAGTGCCATTTGGGGCTTGATCTTTGAGGATGAAGGCTCAGAATTTTGATTCCTATACTTCTTGCATTTTAGAGAAAAACAGAATGAAAATGATCATCTATTCTAATGTCCTTGATTTGTAGAGAAAGAAACAGGTCCAAGTCTACCCGTTGAAACAACTTCTGCACACATATGATCAAGCCTTAGAGTTTCTCCCCTGACTTGATCCAATGGTCACAATTATGGACTCATAAAGTTGTAAAGCCAGTCTGCAGATTGGTGACGATCTGGTCACACCTATTTCACCGCTGAAGAAAATGGGAGGTAAGTGATTCTTCAAGGTCACATGGAGATTTACCTGCAGACTTGGGGGCAAGTGTCCGCTGGTTTTGGACCTTTCTAGATGATCCTATTTCCTCTCACAGAGTGCTGAGCACCTTGATGTGGAATGGGGGCGAATACAGCAGAAAAATAAAACACTGGCCTTCCCGTGGAAGAAGCTGAGCTCTTAGGAGACAAGTACGGAAAAACTGAGATGATTATGTCCTGCATTCTTCCCTGCCTCCGTCCCCATTCAGCATGTCCCTGTCCCCGGGGTTCTCAGACACACACTCATCCTGTCCTCTCAGCCTTCATCTTACAGCATTGTGCTTGTTCAGTTAACTTTTCTGTTTATCATTTGTTTTTATATCCTTGCCACTTGCCAAGGCAGTGCCTCATGCTTTGCAACCCATAAACTTCAGGATTTGAAGCTACTAAAAATACAGAAATGTCAGAAATTCGGAACACTTGGAGGAGAAATAAATGCAGGAATTTATTTTACAGAATTTACAGAGTTTGATGCGTCCTGGCATGGCTCTCTCATCCTGGCCTCTCCCATGCCCTTTCTTTCTTTCTTAAACTTGTGTGGTGACATTTTAATTAAAAGGTTGACAAAAATCAAATATACACAATAAGCCCAGGGACACTGAACATTTGTGGTTGGAGGTTGCATTTTTACTCATATCGAAACTCCCAGCTTGTGTGATTCATTTGTGGGAGTCATAGAGAGGTGCCAGAGAAAAGATTCTTACGAGAAAATGGTGGGCGAAATCATGCTCTTCAGGGAAAAAGAAGAACTGTAGCTTAGGCGGGGGAGATCCAGCCCTCCTCACCTCAGCAAGGGCCCCATGAGTGATCACCATAGGGCTAGGCCATGGTCAGTGATGTCAGCAGGAATCAGCCTTCCCAGGGGTAACAGGAGCCATTAGGTAAAATCCTAGAACTAGGTTTGACCCTGTTGGGATAAACCAACAGTATTGATCCTGATCACTTGTCAGCAAGACCTGTCTCTGTTAACACAGTCAAAACTGCAGGAGCCAGAAATGTCAGAAAAGGGCCATTGGGGGGGGGCTGTCTCTTGGCACTCAGGGCCATAGCAGGAAACTGATTAGATCCAACCAAAAGGACTTTCCAAAGAGCATCCCGGATCTAAGAATAAAGACAGAGAATGTGTGGGGAGGGGTGGCAACATCAGTTCCTGTGATTTTGCTGCAAGAGTTGAGGAGGGACACAGCAGAATATATGGTTGTTACCTTTGACTGTCACCCACTCCTTTGACCATCTCCCTAAGCTTGTGTGTCCAGGAGACTCTGGAGTTATGGAAGAGGGGGAAGCAGAAAGGACAGGGATAGAAAAGGAAGAAAGAGTCGATCACTGCAGGGAACGTGCTACCTACAAAACGCTGTTGTTGGTTGAAACAAAACAGCAACAAGATATGTCTCCTATCTCATTGTTCCAGGCACAGTGTTGGAAACAGGGACACAGACACGTGGCTCTACGCATGCCTTTATCCAAGCTCTTATGTCTTATTATAATTATCTATGTGCCTGCCTTTCAGGAGGCTGATTTCCTCCAAGGTGAAGACCCTGTTCTTTGTATCATGTCTGCAGAGCCTTATTCAGTCTCGTTGCAGTAGAATGGCCAGAACACTTATCTGCAAACTGATGCGATCTTGAGAGCAAAACCGGTGTTGTTATATTTGCACCTGGACCATCAGCCTAACCTGGTCCCACAACTTGAAGAAGCATTGCTCAGTAAAGTTTCAACAAATGGATAAACTTTGGGGCAATTCTTTGAGCTCAAGGCAGAACTTGAGACAGTCACCGAACCAGCCTGCTAGCAGTTGACAGCTGAAGGCATTGTGACTCTAATTTTGTGTCAGTTGGGACACCTTACCACTGTGTGTTATTGGGTTGTGACCACACAGACACCCAGAGGGAGACAGACGTGTGTAAGGCATTTTGCGGCCAACCAGACAATCAGGCCTCCATCTCCGGAGGAGCGTGGTAAGAGCATGAGTTGGTGGGTTCTTTCTTGGCAACCCGAAGCCTTTCTGGGGCAGATGTGTATACTGAGCTCACATCAGAATAACAGCAGAGAAAGAAGAAGAAGAAGGAGAAGAAGAAAAAGAAGCCAAACAGGAAAAGTGAGAGGGAATAAATATCCCTGCTGGAGACAATGACTAATTTAAGCAGGCTAAGAGAAATATTTTTTTTTGCCTGTTCCTTTCGCACTGCTTGAGAACATTCTATGACAGCTCAGCATGCAGCTTGGCCCTGTCAGAGGAGACCTGGGAGAGGGAGGGAGAGCAGTTAAGAAGTGGAACCAGAATATCACTGCTGAGAGTCTGGAAAAACTTTCTGGAATTTTCTACCTTAAAGATAAATGGGAGATAAGAGAAAAACATTGAAGAAGGGTAGCTTTCTTTAGGACTCCCATTCATTGTCACTGGAGGCAGAAAAGAAAGGAGTGAATAGTCCCATTTGGCTGGGATTCTTCCTACATAAAGGAATCGGTCAGAAGAAACACAAACACAATTTTTCAGCTTGGTCATGGTGGGATCATCTTAATGTGGAATGAAGGTACCCATTGCGATAGAAAACCTCACGCTTTCCAGCTCAGGTTGGGCCTTGTTCTCTGAGCCTCTTTTCCCCCATCAACAGCGGTCCCCCTGCTGCACTTTCTCTGCCTTCAGCATTTCAAAGAGCCATTCTGAGGTGGGTGTATGTAAGTTTCAAAGAGAGAGGCCACTCATTCATCATCAGGCAAAAATAAAGAAAGAAAGAAAGAAAAGAGGGGAAAAAAAAAAGGAGGAGGAGGGGGAGGTTGTGTCCTTCAAAGAGCCCTTGGCCTGCTCTGCCTCAGGGACTGGATATCTGAGGGTGGGGTCAGGGGCTCACAGTTGCTGCTCCCAAAGGAGGCGTGTGGTTTGCATCCATGGGGTGGAGGAGGCCACGTCTTGTTCTCCTGCCCTTTTCCCTTGGTTTCTTTTTCCTCTCCTCTCTTCTTGGTTAAATATTTGATCTTATAGCCTTTTGAGGACTAGCACACCTGCTTCTCTTCTTCCGATCCTAAGCCAGTCACGGGCCTGTGGTGTATACAGCCTTGGGTTGCTAGGCAACTCAGCTGCGGAGTGTGTGTTACAGGAGTGTGTTATACATGTGGCATGTGTAAATGCATACTGTGCTGGGTGCATAAGGCATGTGCTGTGTACTTGTGTATCATACGTCGGTATTGTGGTGAGCATTTTTATGTGTGTGTGTGTGTTGTGCATGTGATGTGCGCTTTGTTATTTGCATGAACTATGTGATGTGAATTTGAAGTATTATGTTTTCTGTGTTCTAAATGTGTTGTGTGTACACATGTCATGCATGTGTGCACACACATGTGCCATGCATGTGTGTTGCCTGCAGTTCATGTTGTGTGGTGAGTGTTATGTGCATGACACATATTGCATGTTCTGTGTGTATGGCATGTAGATGATGTGCGCTATGTAAGTGTTTATGTGTGTGGCATGTGGTGAATGTTTGTAGTAGTGTGTGTATGTGTGTGTGTGTGTGAGAGGGATCAGGAATGTGGGATCCTTTTCTCATGTTACCTACCTGTGGTGGGTGTGCTCTAGCTTACCTATGTGTCTCTGCAGCTTTAGGGATCTGATGGGACCACATTTCTGCAAATCTCTCTGAGCAGCACAGAAGATGGCAGGGACCCTGAGTTAATGAACAAAACACTGGTTCCTCGGTGAACAACCACGAGGTTTCTGCCAGTTTATCAGCCATTTCACGTGCCTGAATCTCTCCCCAGAGCTGCAGTCCTCCTCCATTGTCATTCACCTGTCTTCACTCACTTTCACATTGAGCTGTCAGCACTGGCTCTGTCTGCATCCTCGTGTTCCCATCACCCTGAGATGGCGGGGGCATCCTTCCTCTGCCACTGAAAATGGCCCCCCTGTGGTTAACAAAGAAGGGCCTGCCAAATTCACTGGGCCCTTCTCAATCTTTGTGCTACAAAAATGAAACAACTGTAAGCTTTGTTGAACATTTGTTCCAATTTGAAATTCTCTCCTCTTCTGAATTCTGCAACAGCATGTCATCATGAGTCCCCTGCCTCCTGGCACCTCCCCAGCCATCGCCATCCTACCTTCTTCATCACCCCGGGTTTAAAATGTTTTCCATCACAGTTTCCACATTTCATCCTCTTTGTTTTCCCCGGTTGATCACATTCAGACATTCAACCTCAATTTCCTTCTCATAGATGAGCCTCAAGTGTCCAGACACAGCCAAGACCCCTTGTGGGTACAGACTTGAAGCTCTACCTCTAACTGGGCAGTGCCACCTGCATGTTGGCAGAAATCCGCTAGGAGATCCTACCTGTCTTCTTTCCATATACGTCTGTCCCTGGCAGGACTGTACACACCAACACTCCCACTGGAAACCCAGGGGAGATACTTACCTCCTGTAAGGGGACAAGAGTGTTCTCCTCAGAGGGCTGTAGTGGGAAGAAAATGCAGGAAGCCCACAGATACAATGAATGTGGCACCTGGCTTCCATTAGGTCTTGAGAAACTACTGCTTTCTTTCATCTGTCTTCAAAAAGTAACATGAAAATTCATTGAGTCAGAGATCATTTTCAGATGGGAGTTTTTAGAGATGATTTTAATAAAAAACTAAAAAAAAATTGTAGCATTTAAATGACAAGAGTGAAGACTCTTTCTCCAGCAGTACACAAATAATAGGGAGATTTCCAACCTCTCCTTTCTTGAAGTTTGGAAATCTGTGGGATTGAAGGTCAAGGATTGTTTTCTCAACTGTGCAGATAAGGAAATGTGAATTCAATGCTTCTTCAGTCTCCCAGCTGAGCTGGGATGTCACATTATCTGCACCAACTCTGTTCTTCCTGCTACTTGTGACCTGCCAAGGACAAAGAGGTGCCCAACTGGCCAGACTGAGGGAGCCAGCCAGTTTTGAGCTCAGAGCAGGGATCAGTGGCTGAATTAGGAGGGTATAATCACCAGAAGGGTCCTTGGTGAGGTTGAAGTTTTTGACAGCTTTTAAGAAATGGACATAGGTTTGGGAAGAAGAGTGACAGAGGCATGCAAAGTTGGTGCCGTGACACACAGAAAGGCTAGGTGGAGGGATGGCCTCAGGAACAAAAATCTGTTTCACAGATTATGTAGATTATTTTGTCTTTCTCCCAGTGATCAGGCATGGAAGAGTGGGCAGTGTGGTTGGCCCAGGTGACAGAGCAACTCAACACGCCAGACAAACACATATCTTGTAGTTTGTTAACTGAAACCATACATGTGATCTGATGTGGGCTTGCAAACTACTCTCTGACATTTGAGTCATTATTATTATTGTTATTCTTTTTTTATGTGTCAGGAAAGTGTAAGTTTCAGAGAGGAGAATCTGTTAATGGCTGTGTTCCAAGGCCAGAAAGACAATAGACCTAAATCTAGAATTGTAGACCTGAAGTCTTTTTAATTTATTTACCAAGCTACACTTGGTTTTAGGCCTTGTTTTCTCCTCTTGGACAAAACCTGTGCCTAAGGCTGTTTCACAAATGTAGGCAAGAATAACCACCCTGCCTACTCATGTCCTTGTTTGTGAAATCTATATTGACAATGAATTTGGAAACACTGTAAAATTCAGTACAATACACAGACCTATAGAATATTGATATGAGTTGCCATTTCTGCTGCCTTTCTGCCTCCTGACGTTCAGCCTTATCTCACTGAGGCTCCATATTCCTCTGTCGGCACCTGCAGGCTGGTCAAATGAATGAGCTGAGCGTGGTTCAGCCATCAGCCTGTTGTGTCCTTGATTCCTACACAGGAGGCTCTGGCTAATTGCAGTGCTGTTCTCAGATCAAAAATGTCAGAATGTCAGTGTGGGAAGTCAGATCTCACAGGCTGAGCTACTCTTTTGGAGGGAGGGCACACAGGTTTGCAGTGGTGAAATGCAAGTTGGCCAAGGTCACACAGATGGTTAATGGAAAAGCCATTTCTAATAAGCCATCTGTGTTTTTCTTTTCTAGACCTTTAGCCTCTCTTTAGGACTTTTCTGTTCACATAGCTGTATTCAAATGGAGGGGAAAAAAAAGAATATTCAGACCCCTTGTTTTAAACTGTCAACTTTCTGCCCTGGGGTCCATGTACAGGTCTAGGTGGGAGGTGGGAAGGAGCCCTGACTGATCATATCACCTCTTGGGGGAGAGTATTAGCTAAGGATTTTTTTTTTAAGATTTGTTTATTTATTTTTAGAGAGAGATTATGAGCAAGTGAATGAGGGGAGGGTTCGAGAGAGAGGGATAGAAGGAGACTCCCAGCTAAGCATGGAGCCAACACAGGACTCGATCCCGTGACCCCAAGATCACAACATACGAGTTGGATGCTCAGATGACTGAGCCACCAGCACCTTGCTAAGGATTTTTGTTGTTGTTTTGCTTGTATCAGTACTTTGGCAAAAGAAACAGGCTTCTGGCTGCTTCTATGAAAGGAGAACACTAGAGATAGGAAAAAGAGTGAATCCCAGAGTAAGAGAAAGATGGAGAAAGATGAGAGAAAGAAGAGAGAAATATGGTGATGGCATAAAGGAGTGGGTGGAAGTGATGACAACAATAACTGATTCTTGCGGCACACTTGGTATGTGCCTGGGTGTGTGCTTCACACATTGTGGTTAATCCTTTGAGAACCTTGTGAGGCAGCCATAAGTATTCTCCTTTTAGAAGGAGGCTTGACTTGACTGATGCATGGGTAGTCAGGCAGAGCTGTAAAAGGAAAAGGTGGGGCTTGAACTTGGGCCATCTGGTTTACCTGGGCCAGCTTTTGTTTCCATGTATTACACTATTCTGAGGGCAAAGAAGGGAGAAGTGTTGCTTTGGGATGCTTCAGATAATCAAGATCTCCATGATGGTAGTACCTGTTAGGGGTAGAGTAGCTGCGTAGAAGATGATCCAGAGGTCTCTGGGATTCACTCACCTTTTCATTTGATAGGCATTATCCTATGGGGTTAGAGGTATTAAGCAAGTAAGATATGGTTTCCATCTATAGTTGACCTTTCCTGATCTTTGGCTCTTTGTTAGCTGTAGCAGGCAGAATTGTAAGATGACACCAAGGACCCTCACCCTTCTTAGTCTTTTCCCTTCCAGTGTGGTCAGAACCTGATCATATGATGAATGTGAAGTTAGAGAGTTGATGGACTGGACACTGACCACTCTTAAGATTCTTGGTTGTGAAAAGATGGAGAGAAGAGAGTGAATGTCTGGGGTTTGGGATGTATTTAGAGACACAGAAGTCAGAGGGAACTTGATAAAACCCAGACCTTGATGGGGATGGGAAAGGAGGTTGGAAACGTGGGCCAAGAGTACAGAAGAGATTGCCCTTGAACTGAAGACTTACTGCTTTGTTTGCATTCTCTCCTCTAAGTATGGTTGAGACTGGAGAGAAACTCATTTAATCAGAAAGAATGGGAATTTGCAAGCTACCTAGCCTTGCTATGAAATCTGCAGTTTTAATGTTGATGTGTATGTTTATATGCTTCCCACTTATTAGCCTCCAATATGACCTTGACTTAAGGGTGTGTGCCTGATGTTTATTCAGACTGCTCTAAGTGTTACAGCTCTCTTCCTCCTGGGCATATGCTATGATTGCCCTTCTCTCTCCCTAGCAGTCAGACTTGGCTGTATGACTTGCTTTGGTCAATGAAATATTAGTGTACCACTTCTGGGAAAACACTTAAGAAGCAGTTCACAATTGCTATGTCACCTTTCCCTCTGCCACCATAATCTACAATGGTTTTGAGCAGGCTGCTTTGATAGCTTGGGTTCTGGAGGTAGAATGATGCAGAGCCATTTCCAGCTAATCCACAGTGGAAATTTAGTATGAGTGAGAAATACATTTTTGTTGTTTGAACCTGTTAGGATTTGGGGGTTGTTTGTTACCTCAGCACCATCTAGATCATCCTGACAAATGCAACACACAACAAAGAGCACTGGGCTCCCCATTACTGAAACATTTCCAGATTGGTGGAAGGACACCATGCCAAGTGCATAAGGACATTAAAAGAACAGCAACAATAACATCAACACAGCAATAAGTGTAGCAGCAACAAAAACAGAGGAAGCTCCCTGCTCTCCGGGCATCCATGCCAATTACAGTCACTGCAAGGGTTGGATTGGCTTTTCCAACTCACTGTTCTCTAAGAGAAGGGACCCTCTATCCACATTTACTGTATCATTTCTCTGCAGCTTGTCCTTAGGGTGCAAGAACAAGGGCTTTTATTAACACATTCCATTGGCTGGGTTTATGATGCTCTGCCTCACTCCCTCTTCCCTGAAGTGAAGTCGAATTATAAAATAGGGCCAGCCTTATCTTGGGCAGCCATGCAACAATGGTATCTGGAGGTGAGTGTTGAAATATGTCTTGGGGCTTTGGGAAATGTTTTCAATTCAACATTCTGTGATCATTGTCCAAAGATTCTTGATAGTGTCCTTTAGGAGTCACTGAATACAAACAGAAAGAAAAAAAAAAAAAGAAACAACCTTGCATTCAGATGCCTCAAACTAACAAGTAAGCAAGCAAATGTTTAGAAAATAATTTTGTAGACCCAGTGAGGATAATGACTACAGTTATATCTACATCTTATAAAATATTAATAATTAGTGTCATTATGGATATGCAAATATATTTACATGTATTCAAGCTCAGAGTCATTTGGTAGGATGCTACTTGGGTATCGGAAGACCTGGGTTAGTTCCAGCTGAGCATTCACCAGCCAGGAAGACTTGGCCAATAATCTAGGTTCCTTTACATTCCTCTGACCCAGAGAACTTTGCGTTCTAGAGATCTGAAATCTGAAGGTTTACTCATAGAGGGGAACAGCCTCCACTGGTTTCCACCTCATTAAAGGCAGATCTTCTTAAGGGTGCTTGGTGCACATTTCCACCAGGCACTGTCAAAGGCAAAGGTAAGAGAGAGTCAGTCTACTTCAGCAGGTGATCCTTTATATCCTCTCTCTCTATATATATATATTATATCATATAATATATATCATATAGTATATATTATATTATACTTATATATTATAATATCCTTTTTTTGAAAGTTAATTCCTTTTTATTGCTGAGTGGTATTTCAAGTTTCAGATGTATCTGAGTTTGTTTAACCATTCA
Source organism: Martes martes (assembly GCF_963455335.1). NCBI lineage: Eukaryota > Metazoa > Chordata > Mammalia > Carnivora > Mustelidae > Martes > Martes martes. The sequence goes on from NC_137889.1 coordinate 149,125,375, forward strand.
GTTATTGAGAAACATTTTGGTTGGGAACATTTAAGGATATTACAAATAAAACTGCTATGAACATTTACATGCAAGTTTTTGTGTGAACGTGAGTTTCCATTTCTCAGGGATATATGCCCAGGGGTGCTGTTATATAATATCCTTTATATATATTATATTATATATTAGTGATCCATTGCTGCATTACCAATTACATCAATAATAATCTTTTATAATCTTGCAGTTTCTGTACACCTTAGCTGGGGTCATCTGGTCTTTCATAATTAATGGGTCAGCCAGGGTTTCAATCCTTTCAAGACTTGAATGTGGAAGTGTGTGCTTCTAGACTCATTCATGTGGTTATTACCAGGGTTTCATTCCTTGTGGGTGATATGACTGACTGAGTGCTTCAGTTCCCTGATGGCTGCTCCTTGCCCTGTGGACATCTCAGTAGGCAGCTGACAACATGGCATCTGGCTTCAACAGAGTAATTATGTGAGAAGAGAGAGAAAGAAAGTCATAGTGTCTTATAATCTAGCCTTAGAAATTGTATCCCACCACTTCTGCTGAGTTCTATTCTTTAAAGGAAAGTCGCTAGGTCTAGAAAGAAGATCACACAAGATTGTAAACACCAGGAGATGGGGATCATTGAGAACCATAGAAATCAGATAATGATGCTTGCAAGCCAGATGTGTTTTGAAGCTTTGTGTTTTATCTTTAAAATGTATGCATATTTGCAGTTTATGCTAAATTATGTCTATGCTTATTTTAACAGAAGGGTAATGTTTTTGAATTATTTATTATCAGACAAAAAGGCTTTCATAGAGATATGCACCTTGTTTATCCTACAACTTTCAGCATGCCGAGTTGCAGGCATAATTTTGGTTGGAGGTTAATGACCTTGGGTCATTTCCTGATGTCTACAATTCCCATCTCATCATTTATACAAAGGAGGACACTAAGGTTAGAAAGGGGCAGTGATTTTTCCTATGATCACTGCCCTTTAAGGTAATGGATCTCAACTGCTTTGAATATTGTTTTTCTCATAGAATGGTTTTGGGGCTCTGGGTCGGCGGTCAGGAGTGGTTCCCTCAAGACCTTGCTTTACTTGAGTGTCTACCACACCTTCCAGCAGCTAGTACCGCTGCATTGGTGTGCTCCAGCAGCATCCCACCCATGGGTCATTCTCCTTGTGATGCCAGAAGTTCTCAAACTCCTGGCACACCCATAGTCACATAACATATGTTCAAAGAGTTCATTCCGTGTATTCTCTTTTCTTAACATGGAAAGTACTCATCATGAGGTTCCCATTATCTACCAAAAACATTTTTTTTTAAATTACAATCTCATAAACTGATCTGTCTCTCCCTTTGCATGGGTTCATCCAGGCCCTCTTCTGTGCTCTTGTGATTTATGGTAACAAACTCCTAACAAGTCCCTTGAGTCCAACTTATTTGTTTTGTTTTGTTTTGTTTTTTTGGTTAATATTTTATTTATTTGGGAGGAAAGGAATATGTGAAGCAGACTCAATGTTGAGTGCAGAGCCCAACATGAGGCTCGATCCCACAACCGTGAAATCATGACCTGAACTGAAACTAAGAGTCAGATGCTTAACTGACTGAGTCACCCAGGCACCCCACAAATTCTTTCCAATGCAATACATTCTCCTCCCTGTGGTCTGGGTAGGGTTTTTAAAGTAAGTCTCATTCCACTATTGAAAACCCACCAATCTCTTCCCATTTTCTTCACATATGTTCAATTTTTCAGGTAGGCCAAATAGGGACTCAATGGCGGGGTCTCTGGATTTGTTGGCAGCTTCATCTCATCCCTCTCTTTTGCATGACTCCAAGCTGTGGTTCTTCAACATTCCTAAAAAGGCAGAGCTGCCTTCAGTCTTTATGACTATATCATTTGTGTGCCCTCAGCTCTGAGACCCCTTTCCTCATCCTTCTCTCTCCCATTCATCTGGCATGATTGATTTCAAGTATCATGTTCTTCAAGACTTTTGGTGATCCTTCCTTTCAGCACTGCACCTCTTACCAATTCTCTGTGCTCCACATTCAACAGTTGCCATCACTACCTCATGTTTAGTATCAACATCCAGAGTAAGCACCAACAACTGCAAGAATCTCAACAAAAGCCACAGGGGAGTGAGTTATTAGGGTATTGTTAGCTGAGTGGTTAGGATACCCCAAACACATGTTAAGTGCAGTGGACGACCTATAGTGTTCTTTAGAATACAATTTACCCAGCTCCCAAGGTTTCTAACTCAGTAGTCTAAGATGGAGGTCTGAGAATTGCCTTGTCTAACATGTTCCCAGGTGATGCTTGTACTACTGGTCCACGGACGATGGATCATCTATTGGAAACCACTGGTTTATGGAAATTGGCTGGGAATGCTAGGAGAAGGGGGCCAGTTTCTACAAACCAGTGGTTTTCAATAGATGATCCATGGTCTGTAGACCAGCAGCATCAGCAACCCCATAGGATGCTTAGCTTGGATGCTGCTTTTCCCACTTGGAGAAGGTAGCAACCACTTCCCATTTCCTCATCCCAGCTGGCTGGTTTACCTAGCAACTCAGACTGAGTGTTGAGAGTCATCTTCATATAATTCTACTCATTGTTTCACACTATTATTATGTGAATCTGGATATTTTTAACTTATTTAATGAGATTGTATGCATCTTCATTGCTTAACTCAAATTTACCTAGGCCATCTATTAAAGTACCCTAAATGATACAGGCCTGTCTATGATCTTCTGGAAAACCCCATTTCACCCTCGATTCCACACTGATCACAAACACAACTGCACTTTTTTTTTTTCCTTTCCTCTTACTAAATGAGAGAGTGTTCCTCCTTCTATCTAAGATGGGTATCTTAGATCCCTTCCTTCTAGAACCTTGTTAAAGTTCTTATTCTGTCAATTAGCATTTCCTCTCTCCTTCTCTCAGCCTCTTCTTTACTTTGCCCTCTTCAGGGTATAAGCATGTTCCGACCTTTCCCATTCTAAAAATGAAATCCCAAATGTGTTCTTCTTCACCCTTTCAACTGCAAGACTGAAGAACAAATTATGGCAACCAGATAATCCACAACCCAAATATTGTTGAGATTTTTCAGGGGAAGCACAGTTATTGGGAGGAGCCCTACTGGCTTTAGACACAGCAATATTGACATTTTCTTCCCGGAAAGAAGCAGAAAAAGTGCTAGGTTGTCAAATAGTAGAGAAATAGAAATGATCTGTCGTTACACATGGAACATGCTTAAAGGCAGTGGTTAGGATTTTAAGAGAATAAGGTCTATCAATGTTTGCTTTCCCACAGTAGAACTTGTTCAAGAAAAATCTCTGGTTTAAATCTAAAATGTCACTGGTTTTTAAAGGCAAGACAAACCAAAACAGATCTTCAGGGTTTGCTTGTGGCTAGACATTGCTCATGTATTTAATCCAAGCATGGAAAGGTAAAGTACTGCTGGAAGGAAATATGAAGGAATGGGAGTTAAAATTCAGGTGCTTCCATCCATGGGCCATGTCAGTTAGTCCTCATCTCCCTCCCTTCTCATTTTGGCCAGCAGAAAGAGTTGACAACACACCTTTTCCAGTTCTTCGTGTCCAGTTTTAAATTGGCAGCGGTATATTCTCTACCCACAAAGGCAGCCCTGATGGCCTTGAGACAGTTGAGAAATGACCTCTTAATTTTCAAATTCAGTTGACTTACATCAAACCCTCATTTGGCTAATTTGCCTACTCTGTTGACCCTGTTGAGTGTTCTTTTCTTCAGAAAACTGTTTCTTCTCTCTTCTTTCACTCTTTTTTTTTTTTTTTTTTTTTTTTTGCCTGTGGTCCTGGTCCTCCTTCTATCTGGTCCCAGTCCTGATGGGCAGCATGCTTCTCACCCTTTCCTGTCCATTAACACTAATCCATTTATCTGGATTTTGTCCCTAGCCCCTCACTATTCCATACAAACTCCCTAGGGAAATGTTTATGGCTTTCACTCCACCAATAAATTCCTCCCAGTCCTGGTCACTCTCTAGGTCAGTGGTTTACCCTATGAGACATTTTGAAACACATATATGAGGCTATTTTTGATTTTCATGATGAACCAGGGAAGAGAGCTACTGGTATTTAGTAGGCAAGGCCCGGGGGGTTCGACAACCTACAAGGCATTAGGTGATCCCTCCCACATAATAAAAGACCATCCATGCTCTGCATGATTTGAATGTCCATTTTGAAGTTCATGTAAGTAAAAAACCCGATTGTAATTGTGTGCACCCGGAACATATGCCTGTTTTTCATAAAATCCCGAAGTATTTTTTTGTTGATATTTGGTATACTTTGCATTCCCAGGAATGCAATGAATATGCAAATTGAAAAGTAACTGTACTTTTCTTTTTCTCTGGACTTTACTTTGAGTAGTGTATCTGATCACATTTTGAAAAATCATATTAATGATGACAATATTGTTCATAGATTTGTCTTTAATGCATCTGCCTCATTCTCCATTAAAAATGAATCCTCTGGGGCACCTGGGCGGCTCAGTCAGTTAAGTGTCTGCCTTCGGCTCAGGTCATGATCCTGGAGTTCTGGATCGAGCCCCACATCGGGCTCCTTGCTCAGTGGGAAGCCTGCTTCTCCCTCTAACCCTCCCCCTGCTCATGCTCCTGCTTGCTCTTTCTTTCTCTCTCTCAAGTAAATAAATTAAAAAAAAAAAGAATCTACTTATTAATACCAGTGCATCTCATTATCCCTTATTTCAAAGTGCCACATATTTTTAAAAACTACAATATTCAGTTGGAAATTATATTAGCTTAAAAAACACCCAGTCTGTTATTCTTTCCTTCCCTCATGCGGCTATCCCTGGACACCAGAGGAGGGGAAGGGAAGATACGTAATGAAAAATGGTAAGTATTAGAGACACTTAAATAGCATTCATTAGTTACTAGGCACTGTTTTAAGGACCTAGCATATCTATATTCAATTCTCACACTAACTCTAAAGATACTTATTATCATTGTTTCCATCTTGTAATTGTACATGTCACAAGGTGAAGTCAGTCTCCTAAGGAAGATAGCTGGTAAATGTAGATCTGTGATTTGAACCAAGAGTCCATGTTCTTAAATTATCATCTATGCTAACTCTGAGAGAGGCAGCAGCACCAGGAAGGAGTTCAAAGTATGGGAGATTAGTGAAAAGCTGGAGGAGGGCAAATTTTTAACATTACAGAAAGTCCTAGAGAGAGAACACCTCACATGGAAGAAAGGTCTGTAAAACCAGTTTATTCCAGAAATACAGTGGGCATTATTATGATTATTAATAATGATTAATGATTATTAACTAAAGCTAAAGTCCATATCTGTGGCTTCTTGCCATGTATTCAAGCGTTCAATCTGAAGTAAATTGTGCCCAGTGCTGTGTTTCACCTACTCAAGGATGCATGTCAGAATCTTCTACCAACTCTTCATGTTGAATCCTTTTGTTCCAGTGCATTATCCCCAATTCTGCCCATGACTTTGGTTCTCCTTCCCAGCTCCTAAGGATTAATAACATGTGTGACCAGTTTATCAAAACTGGTTTTTCTCTGGGGCTCTACCCTCTTCTCCATCCCAGACTTCCAGTATGCTGACTGAGGTGCAAACCTCCGGACTTTCATTTAACTAGGATGAGGCAAAGAATACTGCCCAAATTCTTCTGTATCCCACAGAATGAGAACTGGTTGAGTGGGTGTCTCTTAAGATTCTTTCTTGCTTTAATGATGAACAATTTATTTCTTTCAGTTTGCAAATGGTCCCATAATTTAATTTAATAGTGTTTATGACACTATGTAATAAATACCATAAAAAGTATAAGTCGTTCTGGGTGTGTTAGCTCATTAAAATGAATGCTTGCTAGATTCTGTAGCAAGCTTTGGAAACATGGTGCTAACTCATGTAAATTGCCATGACAAATGTGCTTTAGGACCAATAAAGTGTGTCCTGACTCATTAATACTCAGATCCAACATCTCCCTGTTGGTTCCCAAGAAAAGTCGAGTGGAGATCAGTGGAAGAGAAATTGTTGCCCGAATTCTGCCAACCTCCAGGCATTCTGATTAGCATGTGTGATTTGGCGGCTGTCTTTTGTGACATTATGCACCTGCAATATTGCCCTCATGTTTTTGAACCTGCAAGCTCTGAAAGGCCTCAGAACTCAGCACGCTCATTCTGCCAATGCCTGATGTGGAGTCTTTGATTTATGCAGACTCCCCAGCCTCCTTCTGGCTTAGGAAAAAATGCTTTCTGGGCTCAGAAGGGGGTTGCCAGATTAAGCACAGTGCAGGTGAGTGGCAATGGAACCAGTCCAAATAGCAAACAAGCATATCTCCTGTCTCAGAAGCACACTGGAGCCACAGGCATAAATATGCAATAAAGCTGCACTGAGGGGAGGCAAGCTCATGTTTTATAATGTATTTATGTCTTACACAGCATCTGAGATTGCAGGCACCGTCCATGCTGGGGTTGATGGTTTTTTCCCAGGAAAAAATCACCTCCCCCATTTACAATTTTAGATTGTAGGAATGACTTCACAAGATGTTAGATACATTGAAATATACCTTTGTTTTTACTTTTGCTCTGAAGCTTTGCTGATTAATGTTGCTTTATACAAACTGCTTCGAGAACAGAAGATTGAAAGTTTTGTTGAGCAAAACCATTGTCTTGGAAAGTCATGTCTCTAGACCTCAGCTTTCTATGCAAGGTTTTACCATTTATACTTTTACAATTTACCAAGTTGACCTTTCCGATTGCATCCAATATGGAGGTTGACTGACTCTGTGGAGCATTTTAAGATTTAACACACAGGCATATTTACTTATTGAGTCCTGATGAAACATCTCTGAGAAGGCATATTTCCCAGTTTACAAGTCAGAAAAATGAGACTCAGGGTAGTTAAGGAAATTACCTAACATCACAGAACAAGTCAGGTGATCGACATAGACACTCAGCTCATGTCTTTTCTTTTCAAATCTCATACTTGTCATACTCCTTTAAAGTGCCTTTTGCATAGAGAGAGAGCTTTCTGTTTCTCTTGGTACTTCCTCCTTCTTATTTTCACTTCTGGGGAGTCGACCTTGATGAGCAGAATCTGTCCACACTGACACCAGCTCATGTCATTGTGTTTTCACAGAAGATAGTCAGATATATGCCAGATGACAGTCGACAAGCAGCCAACTTTATCTATTTGATGCAGAATTTATTATGCATCTGGGGAAGATAAAAGGACCTCTAAGATTCAGTTAGTCAAAATCACTTATTGAGGGCCGACTATGTGCCAGACATCTGGTAAATTGTCTTTGAGACTATTTGGAGAAATCAGACTTTTATGAATATGTATGTCCATCCATCCATCCAGCCCCCAACCAATCACCCATTCATTCATCCATTCATCCAATAATCAATCAGTTTAAGTCATTTAAGTGCTACATTGTATGTAATAGGGCCCCCTTCAAAGAAAGAAAAAAGGAGAAAAAAAAATTCTCAACAAACGAAATAAGTAAAACCCCTCTGGGCTTCCTATATTCAAATTAAGACAAAGAATTATCTTCTTGAAGAATATTGTTCCCATTTATGTTTTCTTCATCTTAATAGGGGCTAGCTACTCACTCAACAAATTTATATCCATAATATATGTTGAATTTGTATAGTGACCGTACTAGAATTACCTTGGCGTATTGGGCTATTTTTCTTGTAGTCTTATGTCCTATATTCCATGCCAATGAATGCAGTTGGCCTCCAATATACTCCCCAAAGTTTTAATTCCTTTTCTTCCTAAGATGCAGAATCCCAGTCAAGAAGGAAATGCTTCAACAGTTGCTTTGAAAGCTTTCTTAAATGTAGATATACTGTTATTTCTACCTATGACATAGCTATCAGCCTGTAGTAGTACACCTATTCAGTGTAATTGAATACTTAAAACATGAAATATGCTTCATAAAGTGCAGGTGTAAAATCAATTGCAGCAAGCCAAGTTTTTTTTTTTTAAAGCACTCCACCAAGATTTATTGGCATTTATTTTATTTTATTTATTTTGTTTTTCATTAGATTTATACTTCAATTTCACCACTTCAGTTTCTTATTAAGAGATTGCATAAAAATAAGTCTTTAAGCAAAGGTCTCAGTTAAACAAGGGGTAGACACAAATCTGTGAATATGGCATTGTAAAAATGAATTATTTACCCCAAATTGAGGCAATGAATAAAAATGTTTACTGGGTCCTTACTAAGTGCCAGCCATGAGGTACATATGCATTATTAATTTATTTACCTTCACAACAGTTCTTTAAGTTAAACGGCACCTTGACCCCATCTTATAGGCAGTCAGGACATGTGGAAGTTACGTAATCCATCCAAGGATACTGAGCTAGTCAGTGCAAAACAGGGATTCAAAGCCAGGTTGTTAGAGTCTTGTTATTATTCTTTGCATTAAGTCTTGGGTTCAACAAAACTCAGTCTTTACCTAATATGAAGAAGATGTTTACATGTCCCCTTTTAACTTCTTTCTTCAGCAAGGACAGAAATATCCAGGGATTGTTTAAAACACATTAGATATCAAAGTAAGCCACCTGCTTCCCTGTAATCTAGAAAAGTGTTAAAATAGGAATTTCTAGGAGGGATTGAAATATGAGAGTTGGTGAGACCCTGGGCATGCCATTTGGAAGTACAAATAGAAAAGAAAACAATGAATTTTTGACTACAGTAGTAACACATTTGTGCTCAAGTTGAAATGACAAGGAATAGTATAAATTAGACAAGATTTGATTGAGGGTAAAATTAGTTTCAGTAGGTAAAAAGACAACCCTGAGGGGAAAAAAAAAGTAAGTGGGTAAAGACATCTGTACATATTGAAAAAGCTGGGAGATGTGGGCTGGTGGGTATGGGACTGTGTTCCTCTCAGAAGCTATGGGTTATATGATGAGGCATGATCGAATATCCCCACTTCGGTGGACTGTGACTTGGCTTCTATTACTTGATGTTGGTTCTCTCCACCTGCTTCTGGGATGTTAGACTCCCTAGAGAATTATTCCCCAACTTTATCACTTGGCATATGAATTTTTTTCTTAGGGCTTCTGTGACAAAAACCACAAACCGTGTGGCTTACAACAACAGAAACACTGTCTCACACTTGTGTCAGCTAGCAGCCCCAAATGGAGGTGTTGGTGAGGTTGGAGTGTTCTGAAGGCTGTAAGGGAGAATCTGTTCCAGGACTCTTTCTTCGCCTTGGGATGCGGTGCTTCACAGACATATCGCTCCAGTGACTGCCCCCATCATCATGTGGCTGGCTTCCCTTTGTATGTCCCTGTGTCTTCACATGGTATTCTTTATGTCTGTGTCTGGATTTCCCTCACTGTATAAGGTCATTGATCATATTTCATTAAGGAGACCTTATTAATGTGCTTAAATCCAAAAGACCCTATTTTCAAATAAGGTTACCATGCAAGTACTCACTGAGTGATAGGACTTCAACATATCCTTTTTTGGGTTACACACTTCAAGTCCTAACAGCACTGTTAGTGGATGTGATGATCACTGGTTTCCCATATGGCAGTTTTCTAGACTTTCTAACTAAGAACCAAATTTTAGGATTTTCAACACCAGATTTCACTGGCATGATCTGATGCCAGGCCCAGATACAAATAAATTTCTTCCCACTCTATCATCCTGGGAAATTACTTTCTCACTAATACTGATGGACTTCACTGAAAGACTATGATATATGTTTCAGAGAATGGACCCATGAAAATAAGGGTAAGGACCACAATTATTCCTGTTTGTATCCTTGATAATGTACATTACCTGGGGCCAAGTACATACTCAATAACTGTTCTACAATTGCATGAAATTGCACTGAGTCTCAAGGATACTGAATAGCAAGGATTATTATGAAAAATCAGGTATCTTACCATGAATTTTTAAACTTCCTTCTTAGTACACTCTAAAGCATGCTCATGTTGAACATTAGTTTCCAAACACACTTCTTGCCAGTGGCCCACCATTATCAGGTGTATCACCTAAAAGAAAAGTCTTCCCAATGCTTAATTTTTCTGTTCTGTAGCACTGTCTTTGCAGCATAAGGTATGAAACCAAGAGAGTTCATTTCAAAGATCAACCCCTACATTCACCGGCTTCATGATCTTGGGAAACTTAAATTAACCTCCTAAACATCAGTCTCTTCATCTATTAAACACAGATAAAAATAGCTCCTGTGAAGACGAAGTGAGCAGATTAATGTAAAATGTTAGAGAATACGGCCTGGTAAACAGTAACACAAGGAGTGCTGGTAGGTTTCTGTGGTCAAAATTATCTCAGGCTTGAGGATTTGTAGGTGGTTTTACATTTAATGCTCATAACACTTTATGAGGTAAGTATGACTTTATATCCCCACTTTACAGCTGAGAAACCAGACATGGGGGGTTTAGAAGCTATCTCAAGCACTCATGGCTTCAGAGGAGTAGGAAAGGGACAAGGGCAGGTTCAGGCCAGGACTGCCTGTCTCCAAAGCCTTGTTGGTCATCTCCTCATCCTGTTTAATATGTTGTATTATTTTGGATAATAAAAGACAGTATGTTTTAACTTAACATCAGATGGAAAAAGTGGATTCAACTTTAGAGTGTTTATTTCAATGTGACCCTTCAAACCATAGTAAAATAAACAACAGCAAATAAACAACAAAACTGAGTTTCCTTGACAGACAATGGACAGGGCCTGGATGTTACATACATTTGACTTCAGCTCCAGCTCATGCTCTTCTCCATGATGCAACAGTGACTATCACAGCTTCTCTTGGGTGGAAGAATCCACCACTGGGGAACCATATGCACCTAGAAATAGCAAAGTTCTAAATGGAGTACTGCTCAGTTTCAGTCAGAGGAGGATTTTAAGCAATGCACCAAAGCATAATATACATTCAGTGACCCAAAACAAGTAGTGAAAGTAGGGTGGAGAATCAGGTGATTAAGTGAGTTGCTAGATATGAACATGGGCAATAGATAACAGATATCTAACTCAAAAATGGAGGTCAGAAATCCAGGGTAGCAAGTGTTGATGAAGAGGCTACAGAAAGAAGGAGGGTCTCTTGGAGAGGCCATTTGTGAATGACTTCTGGTTTCATTGTATGTCCCCTGAGGGTCTCTCTCGTTAAGAAGCTGCTCATAGGGGCGCCTGGGTGGCTCAGTGGGTTAAAGCCTCTGCCTTTGGCTCAGGTCATGATCTCGGGGTCCTGGGATCGAGCCCCACATTGGGCTCTCTGCTCAGCAGGGAGATTGCTTCCCCCTCTCTGCATGCCTCTCCGCCTACTTGTGATCTCTGTCTGTCAAATAAATGAATAGAATCTTTAAAAAAAAATGTTAAAAAAAAAGAAACAGCTCACAAAGGAGCAAGTCTCAATATCTCATATCATATACTGCGAACCAAAGTTTATGGGAATTTCAGTTCAATTGATAGTTCTTCCCTCTTCACTTGTCTGATTGCCCTGGAGGGATGGTCAACATGAGGTCAAATGCATTCACATTGAGGGTGCTACAAAACATGCATAGTACCTAGAGATCTAGAATAGAATATGTGAACTTACTTCCCTATAAGTAATTAGAGCTTTGGGGTCTGAGCAACAACAAGCTGAACCCAGTTATTATAGGGGAATCCTCAGTGAGAGAGAAGAAGATGTCCGAAGTAAATGTGGATCCCAGACATGCACGGGTGGATTTCATCTCTATTATCCCAAACATTAGAATGGTTAGAGCTCTAAATTTTGCAAGTCTACTTCACTGCAGGTTTTAATGGAGGAAGCGATTAAGACTGGCTTTTACCCATGTTTGGAACTATTTATTTAGAGGGAAAGTGAAACAATTTTGTGTGTTTAATGTAGATGAATGACTAAGTCAGGAAAAAACTTGGAAGAGGTTTATTGATCTGTTTTTTCAGATTAAAGAGTTTTCAGAATCAGATGACTTTGAACAACCCAAGTATCCAAACCCTCAACTGTGTATTTACATCGTTGTGGCAGAGATACGGATTCACCAACTTGAGGCTGTAGAAGTAGAATATGTATTACAGCTCTGCTGCTTTTTGAGAAAGTACAGATGCTCAGGAACAAACTGGACATGTGGGTTGAGCACAAGGAGACTTGAGACTGCACCTGCTTCCCATCAGTAACGTACTCTGAAGTGAGTGGAATCACAGCTGTCCAAGAATAGTAGAGCTCTTCAGTGGCGATGAAAACCTGATTTCAGAAACAACTTGTAGGTCTGATGGACATGAATTATGCCTTATATTTAGACTCCAACTCTCAAGATGTACTGGTCATTTAGCATTGGCTTTGTCTTTGAGGTTGAGCTTCCAGAAAATCTCACAGAACCAAAAGTGAAGTATGGTTGTCAAGAAGATGGCACAGTGCAAGAATTTGGGGGTGGATAAAAAAATCCCAGAAATATCCAACAATTTGCCTTTACATGGCCAAATTCTGAAATGTTGGGTCTATTGTGGGCTTTGTGAGAACGTATTCGCTTTCATGAAATGACTGACCTGGGGACTTTGAGCCACTTTCAATGATACAATCTTGGAATTAACATGGTGATGGTGCCTCACAGAACATGTCACTTTCAAAAATTGTATTCTGATGGACCTGATCAAAGTTGGTCAAGGACAATCATTAGGTCTGCAGAATAAGCACACTCTTTTAAGAATAAGATTGACTGGTTTATTTAGACTGTTTTTGTATTACTGCTCTGAAATCTATTTGTTTAAACAGCTAATAGCCTCCTACTAACCATTGCTATTGATCAAACTTTCATGAGGATTTTTGAACAAGGGAGCTACCTTTGAGAAAAGAATGTACATTTGTGGTAAAGGCCTATGATTTTGTTGAATTACCAAGATCTGTGACCATCACTGTCAAAGAATTTACAACGCTGACTGTTCTTTACTTGAACTTTCTCATATTGCCACCTATTGAGAACTTTTGGGCTTCCTAGATGCTGCAGCAGTGCTGTGTGCAAGGCTTCACGATTTCTTCTGAGTTCAGAATCTGTGGTTTGTTTGTTTTTTTTCTGTTGTTTGCTTTTAATCTGAACAAGATATCTATTCCTTATTTAGCTTAGTTATAGCTTCCTTAATCATAGACCTGACAGTTTACTTGGTTTCCTAATAAACTTGAAAAGTTCAAAGCCAAAACCATTCAGAGGCTACCATCAGCAAGTAGAGAGTCACTGTGAAATAGTCCCTGTGTTACTATGGAAATTAGCATCTCAGAGTGGGAGAATAATCTGGATTTCGGAGTCTGCTTCATTCTTTCATTAAGAATGTTGTTTCAACTACAATGGCACCAGCAGGGTGAACTATAACATCTCATCTAATGTAAATGTCTTTCTTTTCATCCTTCCAAATTATGGGAACTGCTGACCACATTTCATCCTTGGACTCCAGTGAGGTTTAAATTACACAAGCAAGAAATAGTTACTACTCCAAATGCTGAAGATTGTTGGGGACAAGGAGTGATCATTCAGAATCAGTAATGATGACGGTCAGAAATTAGACACAGGAAGATGAAATTCTAAGCCCCTGGTGTGTTCTGAAAATTTAAATAACTGCCTTGCATCAGAGGGTCTGGGATAGATGATTGAGAACAAATAATTGGAAATCACTTTTTAAATTAATGCAAGACAGGACAAGAAAAGAAAATCAAGGGATGTATGCTAATAAATATTGAAAACAAGCCAGAAGGAGGATTCAGTATTTACTTTAGGGTTTTGCTTCTCATTGTGTCAAAATTGTCATAGATTTAAGTACAGATATAAGATTTTTTTTTAAAGTGGTAGAGCTACATGAGACAGATGGATGTGTAGAAAATGTCATGTGGAACTCAAGAGCAGGGAGCTTGTGAATAACTGTGTTCTCCTCTGTGACTGCAGTTAACTATTTTAACACTCAGTGTCTCACTAAAAGAATGTAGAAATCCTTCAGAGTAGTTCAACTGCCAAGCCATGGGCACAACATTGGGCACAGCTGGAACAGGGTAGAATTACTTTCTCTTATTTACTTTTTTTCTCTTTGCTGCAGATCCAGAATCATGCTGGATCCAGATCCAACTGCCAATCATGGATGCTGACAGCTCTTGAGTTTCGTTCACTTTCAAGACATTGCCTGGATTCCCTGCATCAAATAGGTAAAAATCCTGGGTCAGAGCTCTGAATGATCTGGTCCAAATTAGATACGTACTCCTGGTTGAATCATTGGAGCTAAATTTAGGTATCCTGATGAAGAGAATGTCTTTCTCTTTGTGGTAAACATGTGGCAAATTAGAGCATCTCACAGAAAGCTGGTGTGGGAGGCAATCCTCTAGGTGGGCAAACACTCCAGTTCATCATGTATTGAAGATGAATTCCCCACTTTTTGACTATTAAGATTAGTGCACACTTTTCTTCCTACCTATAGAGGAGAAAGTAAGACTTCATGGTGCAAAACGTGTGTGTTCTGTAAAGTTCATGAAGCAGGAGTCCTGCCTGTCTTGTTCATCATTACACACCCCACCTAGATTAGAGACTGGTGTTGTGGAGCCTCAGCAAACATATATTGAATGAACAAATAGGTAAACACCTGGCTTTATTCTATTTTTTCCTACTATTTTATTCTTCTGTTTCCTTACTTACTAGTACTTTATCTTCTTGTTTTGTATATAATTTTGAAATCCACCTCAATTCAAAAGGACAAGGAAAGGGATTGTTGGGATTTCAACTGGTCATGATAATACTACCCTTTCCATCCTGAATTTAGAGACATTGAGTCTAAGATGCAGGAGAAAGTCTAGGGTAGAATATGACTTTAGGTTTGCAGCCAAACAGACTTGTTTATTCTTCATCTCAGAATTTCATAGACTTGTCAACCTACTCATTCTTACAGATGGGCAACCACAGTCATCCCCTTGAAAGGACCAAGCACAACCTTCTCAATTTCTTCTCACCTGCTCACTATTCAGGTATATCACTCCTTTTCTCCAGGGAAACAGTTAGAGTCAGAAGAGAGATCAACACTCTTTGTCTATTACTCATCTCTCCACGTGGAAATCAAGGTTTACAGGGGGGTGGAAAATCTTCCCTAACAGGTATGAAATAAAGAAATTGAGGATGGGAGGAAGGAAACACACAAACAAAAAAAAACCTGCCAGAGGGGGGAAAAAAATACAAAACAGAGCTGATCTGGCTACTCCTTTGAGGTAGTTGTGTCAATAGCAAACCTCATTCTCTGCCCTATTTTGGTAAATGGTCTTTTTCCTATCTTGGCTTTAGATTTCTGTCCCAGTGTCTTAATACCGTTGCTCTCTTTCTGGGACAAGTGACATTTAAAATTAAAACAGAAACTAGCAAGAATATCAAGCCTACCTCTCACTGCCAGTTCAAACAGCCATTATCCTAACATAGCTACACTTACTAGTTTCAAAACCATTTAGATGAGAGAAAATCTGTGATTATCAATGGCGATCCATCCCATTGATATGAGAATCACTAAAACCTTTTTCTCTTTTCAGATGTTTACAACCAGGAGAGTAGTTAGGAAACTAGAATTATGTCAACTCAATCAACAGATATTCATTGTCTTTCTACTACATATGAAACATGATTTATCTCAAAGAGTGTAAAGTTAATTTGGATTTGTACATATATTTTCAAAAAGATATTTAAGAGCACAAAATAAGAGCATTACAAGATGGTCCAGGCTCAACTGCCAGATGAGTTATATGACCAATATATCAGGATAGAGGAGAAAACGAAAAGTAATACAAAAACAAAACAAAAACTTCCTTGTGCAAAATTTTATCTGTTGAAAAATAAGTACAAACAGGAGCATTGGAATTTATGGGGTATTAAAAGAAGCATAAAAGGCCCCAGTGTTCGCTAAACTCTAAATAATTAATTAAAGAGTATTCCTGAACAGTGAAAGAACATTTATATATGAGTCTCTCAAGAACATCCACAAATGTCTAACAAATAGTGTTCTCTCAAAGTCCATGAAAATATCTTTCCTAAGTAGTAGTGGGGTAAATAAAGTTTTAGTTGGGAAAGGAATGAAAACAGCTGCAGGGGCACCTGGGTGGCTTAGTGGGCTAAAGCCTCTGCCTTCAGCTCAGGTCATGATCCCAGGGTCCTGGGATCGAGCCCCACATTGGGCTCTCTGCCCAGCAGGGAGCCTGCTTCCCGTCTCTCTCTCTCTCTGCCTGCCTCTCTGCCTACTTGTGATTTCTGTCTGTCAAATACATAAATAAAATCTTAAAAAAAAAAAAAGAAAAGAAAACAGCTGCAAACTGGGGACGAAAATACCAGAGGATATAAGAATTGTATTTTAAATTTTGCTTCAGTATTCTTTTTTCTGAAAATATCAATGCAAATATCATAAATTAATTAATATTTTCATAATCTTAATAAAAATAATGTCTTTCTCTAAAAGCTGACATTTCCTGCTAAATTATCTGAGACTCAGCAATCCACACCTGGTAATTCAGTATTAAAGCAAGGCTAAGGGCTCCCACCAGAAAATGCAAGCGATAACATCGATTGACCTCTAGAGGGCTACCTACAAACTAGATCTTATCCATGAAGTGATCTCAGACTTCTTCCTAAAGGTGGTTTACGCAGGTTGAAAAGCTTTTCATTTGGGGAGACTTGTATCTGTCTTACTTCTCCAAATGACAAATGAATCTTCACTGATCTTCTGACATAGTTTTGTATGTTCCAAATCTTAAGACAGGTCATTTGCAGTCTCTGTGGTGCTGAACAAACTGGGAATTCCTGATGTGTCAGTTTACCTCTGTACCTAGCACCAAACCCAGTGCCTGCCTAGAAGCAGATGACCAAGAAATGTGCATCAATTTGAATAAATCCTCCTTTTTTTTTTTTTAGCGCAAATAGTTCTTAGTAAATGTTATTAGCACAGGATGGAGCTGAAAGTAGTAAAAACAGATTTGACATTTTAAAAGCTTGTAATAATTAACACCTACTTTCATGCACATTATCTCACTGAAGCCTTAAAATATTAACAAATTAGTTTTTATTATCATGTACGTAGATTATATGACTGAGTCTAAGGAGCTTGATGTAATAAAGTGGAAATTCAAATTTAGTCTTTTGATTTCAATCTCAGTAACTTTTTCATTGACTCATTCCTGCTTCTGATGATCCAGTTAATTAAGGGGCAAATCAGTAACCTTTCAATTGGTGTCCTTTGGTGGATAGAATGAGGCATCCTAAAAAAGGGAGAAGGTACCAGACATGAGCCCAGCTAATTAGTCATAACCTTGGAAAGCTGGTTGACTCAGGAGGGGAACTAGGTAGTGAGGACTCAATTCATCAGCTCCTGGGGAGACCAAGGGCTTCAAGCCAAACTGTTCAACTAAACAGGTGCCAGGACCAGAGACCTGAGCCAGAAAGAAGAGTCATTTTCTTGGTTGACAAACCAAGAGAAATAAAAAGACTGCTAAGATACAACCCAGACACAAGATGGACCAGGTCAGAGCTGAGTATCAAGTTGGAAATGAGAGACCGTCATGAAGGAGATCTAGAGGAAGAGCTCAAGATAGGATCTGGTGGACATGACCTAGATCCCAGGTGACTGGGTATAATGGAAAAGTCCTAGTTTATTCTATAGGTGCTATTCTGTCTTAATGATGTAGTTCTCAGCACCCGAGGAGGAGGAGGGGATAAAAATTGTTAATCAAAAAAATGCTCCATTTTATTTGCACTCATCTACTGATACCTGGAAGTGAAACTGGAAAATCATGACCCAGAAAAATGTATGTTTTGATAAGTGGCATATGTCTCTGGAAATAAGCCTTGATTGGTAGGACAACTTCTAGACAAAGCCTGGAGGCTGATAAAATATATTAAGGACTGAAATAGACAAAAGGTAACAGGTGAAAGGGGATGAGTCCCTGAAGGTAAATGATGCCAACCTCACAATTTTGCTTTGGATTAGTCTTCCCTAGCTTTGAAAAGAAAAAAAAAAAAAGTATAGTGGTTAAGAATACGGATCGCCTGGGTTTGAATCTTGCCTCTATCACTCACTAGCTGCATGCTTTGAAAAAATTGTGTGAAATGATCTTAATTTCTCTTCTGTAAAGTGAGATAATACAGTACCTACTTCATTTTATAATATTTTACAATAAAAGTCCTAGCTTAAAGGAGAACTTAAACTTTAAAAAAGTATTAGTTTTAATTTAAAATAATTATATATGTAATATATGTGATTCATTCATATCGACAACTCCCCAATAATTTTTTGTTACTATGGAAGAGGCACTTTAATGGAGAAGACATTCTGGGAAAATGTAGTAACTTCCACCAGCAGAAAACTAGATTGGATGTCACTCTCTTAAGACACAGCCTTATCTGTCTTCAGGGTCTGTAGAAGATGTCTGGACTTGTTCACATAACATTAAGACTTACAATACATTAGTGAACCTGCTATCCAAATTGCTTGTTCACTCACCAACTTAACAAATAGTTATTGAGCATCTCTTTGCTACCATGGACTGTTACAAGCTTTGAGATAGAGTAAAAAGAATTCTCTACCCTTAAGGAGCTTCCATTCTAGTAGAATTTACTTGTATAATTGCTAATGTTCATCTCTATGTTTCTTAGCTTTAGTGGAATTGCTGGAGAATGGAAAATGGGTTTCATTTTCTCTGAGTGCTGAGGACATTAAGCCTTTCCACGTACTTATTGCCTTTGGATATTCTTTTGATAGCAAACTGGCACTGAGTGAGTCTTGCTCTGAATTTCTGGTGTCCTGTCCTGAAAGCATCAAGCCAGTCATAACACAACTGAGATGACACTTGCTTGGTCCCCATAAAGCTAATCTGTACCCCAACACACTATCCTAGAGTGACTGTCTCCTTGGGGCCCATGAGCTATCAGCAGAATCTTTTGTTCTATCTTCTCCAAAGGTTGTTGCTTTCCCAATTTCTCTGCTATGTATCCTGCCTGGCACACTGGCATAGACCTGATAAATATTGATCAAATAAACTCAGGTAGTGGGCAAGATGATAGTAGGGAGAATGTGGATGAACAATTAATGTTTAATATATCGATGTTAAATGTTTTAGGAGAGATGTAATTTAAATAGATTAATGATATTTTAAGTTTAAAGACCACCAGCTTTAACAGTGGTATAGAACTGATCCAAGTTTGGGAACTATTGACCCAGTGGCTAATAATATAAACTGTATAGTTTAGCTGGCTGGGTTTTAATCTTGGTTCAGACACCAACCAGTTGAGTGATCTTGGAAAACGGCTGTCTGGACTTCAATTTCCTTAGTAAAAAATGGGGTTAATGACAGTACCTACATCATAGGGTTTTTATATGGTTAAATGAAATATGAAATATGTAATCCATATAAAATTCTAAACCCTGTATCAGACACCAGTAAAAGTGCAGTAATGATGATTATTATAAATCATTTCTATAATAACATAACTATCACTTTGTCAACTTGAACTTCTTATTCTAAGGACCACTGAAGCAGGGAGCTCAGTTGGTATAGGTGCAGGAGTGTGCCAGTATTGCCCACCAGTAGACCTGTGAGGGGAGCCTGGGACATGATGGTATAGTACCCCACAGGATCAAAGAGAAACTGAGGCCTGAGCAGAAGATGTTCTGTGGCTTGGCTAATGAACACGTTTCCCAGTAGTGGAATGAGAAGACTGGGACCTCTTCTAACACCCTCAAGACTACTTTGCCATGCTAATTTATTTTAATTGATACACTACATCCCTTAAAAAAAACAACCCTGCTTTCCTGAATCTTCGGTCTACAAGTGCTCAATCCATATTCAATGCAAAGACAGAAATTCTGCAGAGTAATAAAGAGAACACACACACGTAAATAAGATGAAGCTTTGTTGTAAAATCTGAAGTTGGTTAGTCATTACATTGTGATCTTACCTGATCTAAACAAGGCAGTGCACATATGCCATATAAGCTTTTTTCACTTCTAAAAGTATCTCATTACCATCCACAGAAATAGTTAAATATAGATACTTTGTTTTTATGGCCTTTATTTCTGAAGCATATAAGGTTTTATGTTTCTAATCCCTAGACAGTTTTTCATGGTATTTCTGTTTATCCTGCAATCTACTTTCAAGCTACTTTTGGGGGAAGAAAATGCAATGATTTCAGGAGAGTCTAAAGTGTTTTTCAATTATGGTGAGTGAATTCTGGGACTCTCAGAGTCATGTAGCTCCTCTGATCTTAGACAATTGCTCTGCATGACCAGAGTTACTCAGGTTGGGTTTTTACCCTCTTGGTTTCTTTTGAATTCTCTGTTGTGGCTTTCATTTCCTTTGTGTTTCTCTATTGTTTATTGCAGTCAGTTTCAATGGCGTTTAACTAGACTGGCTTTGTAGCAATAAGGAATCACTTGAGTTAAGGTTTTCCAACATCAGAGTTTCATTAGGAAGAAAAGTAACAACCTTGTAGTCACTCCCAATGACCTCAGGGTGGATTTGGATGGAGGACCCTGACATGAAACAGCAGGGTAAATTTCATGCATATTCCTCCATAAGGCAGGGTGACTTCGTGGGTGTGCAGCCTGTGCCAGCACAAAGGTCGCACTGAGAAGAGCCTGTCCTTGGTCTAATGCCCTTTTGCCATCATCTTGTAATTCTCAATAATTATTAAACAATCCTGTAAGGCTTATGAAGCTGTGGATTGCCCCACCTCCAGGCTTGAGGCCACATGATGCCCCATCTGCTTAGAATGTCACTGCCTACTTCTCCCCTTGCTGATGATCTCGTCACAGCTCATGGGTGATTCTCTGCACAACTTTTCTTTCCCTTTTTCAGGCAGAGTTAGTCACTCAGTGTCTCTGTGTTCCCATGACAACACATGCCCACTGCTGGGATCACACTTTCTATTCCACCCCCCATGTGCATGTGTGACTTTCTATCTGTCTCAACCGTGAACTCCAGGGCACGGATCAAAACTGACTTTGTCCTTTTGTTTCTCAGGACTAGTTCCTGACACGTGGTAGTGCTCCTTCAATGTGTGATCATGAGGAAAACTTCAGCGAGCATTCACACTATGCTGGGGCAGTATGGAGCTTTTTATTGCCACTGTTCATTGCTCTCTGCACAAGATAGCATTCTGTCTCCCTTCTCCATGATTGCAGAATCCTCGTGGATCTTATAATGCCCCCCAAAAGGTCCCTTTTATGGGAAGCCTTCCTTAAATGAAAGAAAGATGGATTGTCTTTCTCCTCTGTGGTTTCTCTATACACTATAGATAAAAATTACAATTGAGCAATTGAGTTTTATTATCTGACACACCATGAGTTGCTTAAGTGTGTTCCCTTTTCTACCCCAGGGTACGGAAGAGAAATGAGAGACCTCTAAGCTAACTGATTTTTCAGCATGGACTTAGATTGTCTGGTTATATTAGTTTTATGGGTCCAGCTAAACTAGAATCCATATATATTTTTTTTCAGGTGTCAAAGAGAAGTTCTTAACTTTAAGATAAAGGAGTAGTTCACTTCAAGTCAGCAGGTGTGCTGATTACTATATTTAACAAAGTAAGTTGAGTATCATGTATGATACATTGTATATTCTTGACTCTATATCTGATACTTTGTATATTATTGAGTCTCCGGTGGAAGATCAGTTGACTGCGTATGTTTGTGTTGATTTCTGGGCTCTATGCTATTCCATGCTGCTTGTATTACTGTAGCTTTGAAATATATTTTGGGATTAGGAATTGCAAGACCTTCCACTTTGGTTTTTTTTTTTTTTTTTACTCAATATTCCTTAGGCTTTTAAGGGTCTTTTGTGATTTCATATGAATTTTAGAATGTTTTTTCTATTTCTGTAAAAAAATGCTATTGAGTGGTTTTAAAAGAAAAGCATTACTTCATTTACTTCCCCCACTAGCCCTGTCTGATAGACACCGCTGCTACCATTTTTAAGTAAGGAAACTGAACTAGGGAAAGTTGAAGATCTTGTTTAGTGTTACTTCGCTGAAAAGCAGAGTTATAACCAAACAGATCCCAGGCTTTCACCAATACGTATTTGTGAATTTGGGGGGCTGCAGTGGGAGTGGGGTGGAAGGTGGGGTGGGGTGGGGCAGGGTGTTACTTGTGCTAATAGGTTGAACTTATTTTTGATGTTCAAGATTCAGAAGGCAAAACCTATTCTCAGTTAAAGTGTGCCAACTAATTCCAGTAATAATCCTTTACAAGTCTCTGCTTGCTAGAGAGTGTTAACTGTTTAGTAGCAGTCATTTTTAACAAGCCCATAACTCTGCCATTACATGAATTATACATGGCTTATAAAATGATTATTTAGTCAGTGGAAAATTAAATCCGTCAGTGTTTTCTAAATCTGAGCTAGGACATTCATCAGAAAAAAACTGTTAAATTTTTAATCAACTGTACTGCGGTTGATGTAGCTATCAGCCTAAATTGCTCTTTCTCTGTCATTCCCCTTGTTGCAGAATATAGTGTAGAATTACCAGCTCTACAATGCTAATTGATTTTTTTCTCAGAGAGATTTAAGACAGAGTGACATGCCATCCAGCATTAAAATAAAAAAGTTGCATGAGCTTCAAAGACACATTTCATATATACCAAGTGGTAATTTAATATTTTAGGGCTTTTTGATCTTTTTCCTTCTGACCCAACACTTCAAACCCGAGTCCACCTCTGACTGAAATCACACTAAATATTCAGACCCAAACAATAAAACTAAGAAATTATATAGTGTGTTAAAAGATGGTAAGGTTATAAAAAATAATGCAAGGAAAGAGGATGTCTACTTGTATATCAATAATATAACATAGTAAAAGAGTAGATTCCCCAAATGCACAAGAGTGACTAATGTTCCCTATGAACAGAACTCACTGGACATTTCTTTCAGTCATAAAGTGATTTAGACAGTTTCTCACTTTCTTTATAAATCTCTCTCTCTTTTTTTTTTTTTTTTTTTGTAGTGCACTTGAAGTTCTTCTGATGACAATCAAGGGTAATTCTTGTGTTTTTCTTCATGGAGATTTATTTGTTTATTAGTAGAACCTCACAAATTTGTCTTTGCCTCCATTAAAAGAAATATCTTCACAGGTAGACCCAGGCAACAAAGGGAAATCATGGTCCTAAAAACAATTCTCTGCCTACAACTCTGTATCAGAGGCAAAGCCAGAAGTGGGAATCAAAAGAGTTCCCATCCATGCCCTTGACACAACATTGTCAATCCCAGGCTCCAGCTAGCATCATGCCGTGGGTTTCTGCACAGTTCCAGACCCTTTCTGGCTTTCTCAGCCATGACTTATCTTTGGCAGTAACATGTTTATCTGGACTAGTGTTTCTCAGATTCAAAGGTGCATGAGACTCACCTGAGAATCTCGCTAAAATACAGAGTCAGATTTAGTGATTCTAGGGTAGAGTTTGAGAGTCTGCATTTTGAATGTACTCCCAGGTAACACTCATACTGCTGTTCCACTTAGAGGAGCAAGGATCTATGACAAACATCTAGCCCAGAACCATCCAGGGTGAAAATCTTGGCATCAGTCCTGGGTCTGGACCCCCATTTCGTATGTGGGGCACATACTATTTCCACAGGAAAGCATGCCTCAGCACGGGGCAGCAACAGGCTGAGCCAGCTTCCTGACTAGACCCTCTAAGAGGGTGGCAGGAGTGGGGTAAGGTAGTAGGAAAGGGAAATCAGACATTTCTGTATACTCTTCCAGATACAGCTCAGGGCATGATCGGGAAGGAGGAGCAGAAGTGATTGCTGTTCCCACTTCTCCTTCCCATGAGCTCTGGTGTGGGCTCTGTCCACCTGGAGGAAGGGACACTCATCTTCATGTGGAGAGGCCTTTCATATATGCTCAAGGCCCCTCATCACCTGATACCAACATTTTTGGTCCCACCATAGTCTGGAGACAAACATTTACTGTTTCCCTAACATACCATGTACGTAGAAACTTCCATGCATGTGTAATCAGTGTTCCCTCTAGCTGGAGTAGTCTCCTCTTCCCTCCCTGATGAGATCATGTTTATTTTTCTAGCAGAACTCAGATGAGATGCATACTCTGTCCCCTGTCTGGCCATTTCTCACACAGGTGGAAGTAACACTCCCTCCACCGGCCAGGCTGGGTGTTGTGGTGGTAGTGACTTGATGGTTCTTCTCCTTCCCATGCTCACCAACCCCACCCCACTCCACACACCATTCTGAATTCTGAAAAGTGTAAATCAGATGATGGAAATCACCCCTTAAACACCTCTGGCTCCACAAGTAGACACTCAAACACCTCAACAGAAACCACTCTCCCTACCCTGTTCTGGAAGTACCTGTGGGACATGTCTCTGACTGCCTCTGGGACTCCTCTCTATACTTGGAGCCACCTCCTGCACAGAGGTTCTGACCCACTAGTCTTCCATCTGAACTCATAGAGAGATGAACTTGTTCCCACCCTGGTCATGGGCTCTTCCCTCTGCCCAGAATGTTCTGCCTCCGGAGTTTCGCTTGTCCGGCTTCTTCTCAATCTGGTCTCAGCTCATTGCACAAATCTAAAGTCAAAGTGGCCTCAGGGCTCTCCCTGTGTGCTGCTGGGCATTGCTTCCATCACAGCCTTTATGGGATCCTGCCATTTTCTTGTTTGCTTCTTATCTGTCCTCTTCTACCAGAATTACTAGCCCCAGTAGAGAAGAGACACTGCCTTCTCTGTGGAACACTGTATTCCCAGAGTCAAAGCAGGTGCTGGAAGGACTTTCCATAATCTTGGTTGAATCCCCGTGTGCTGAAATTACTTGACGAAATGACATCCCCCTTTAGAGAGAGACAGATCTGGACTTGAGAGCCAGCTCTGTCCTTAACTAGATACTTGACTCCTCTAAGCCGTAGTGTGCCCATTTGTAAGGAAGAAATAATAAGTGTCCCACCCTTCCAAGCTGTTGCGAGAAGTAAAATCAGGTAACACACATAAGATGTGGAGCACAGCACAGCATAAGACAAGCTTACTTACTGAAACTGCAATTTCCATTCTTACCAGCAAGCCCTTTATGTACACAAGAGGAGCGGTCGGGGTCGGGGGATGCCAGGGGGAGTGAAGGTGCATGCCTCGGGACTCAGATGGGAGCCTTGGCCTTCTCTCCTAGCTCCAGGAGATATCACAAAATACGTAATGTTTATTTAGAGAATCAGCTTGAAAGTTAGTAATTATCTGATTAATGACCCTCCCGCCAAGGGCTTCTGTTCCAGAATGATGGGTTTAAGTGTATCTGGACTCAAGGGGAAGATTCTAACCTGCTGCTCTGTGAATGGTGAAATATTTAAAATTAGATGTATGGAGTGCTGAGGTAATTATGTGTGTGGCAAACATATGGCAGAGGCTATATTTCTCCTGCTGAAAGAAACAAGTCCAAATATGTAACGTACACACATTCTCCTTCCTATAAATACACAGATTGGATGATGCCGTGGCAACATTTTGTTAAGTACCAGAATCTCGGAGAAATCACTCGAAGCATGTTCGTTATCAGAGGAACAGATGGCCGGTGTCCCTCCTGGTCTGAAGGTATTTCTGGCTGTCACGTGATTATTCTATAAATAAACCCCACTGAGAGGCAATGGAAGGTAAGCAATCAGTTGCACTCTCTAACTTTAAAAAAAGAAGGTACTGCAAAAAAATTAAAAGCTGGCTATTTTAAAGATAATTCTATCACAAAACCTGAGGGCTAAAAGGGATCTTACAAAACCATCAAGACTATCTGATCTTTCTAGGGGCAGACTCATTGGACTAAATTCAGCTTGACTTTGGAAGACCCTCGGAGGACAGCTCCAAAATTCAATCATGCCATCTGTGGTACTGTTCTAAAAGTTTGATTGTGTAGCCTCTGCCTACCCAGATCCCACTCCCTCAGCTTCTTCCCTCCACAGCCCGCTCCCCCCAGGGACACATTTCAGACTAGGCAGCCCACAGTTAAACCTGTTTCTGGCCTCAGGTGGGGAACTGTGAAACGAGGTTCTGGTAACCAGGATCTGAGTATCTGGCAGGCAATTGTATTCAATAGTGTTTTTTTCCCCCTTTCTTTTCATAACTGTACAATGAGACATATTTCATTATTTCAATTTGATGGGATAAAGGTTTAAAGACCAAGATGTTAACTATTCAACCAAGGTGACAAAGGTAGTAATTGGAAATGAGAAGAGTTCTCTGCCTCCTCGCCACTCCATTGGAGCTGTGTCACAATCTTACCCTTTTTTCCTAATCCCTTATGCTCAGTACCTCCATGGAAAGCACTTCCCAGAACTGAAAGGGCCACCATTGACTTTCTAAAGTAGAACACGATTGAAAATAGAGCTACTCTATGACCCAGGAATTGCACTACTGGGTATTTACCCTAAAGATACAAATGTAGTGATCCGAAGGGGCACATGCACCTGAATGTTTATAGCAGCAATGTCCACAATAGCCAAACTATGGAAATAACTAGATGTCCATCAACAGATGAATGGATAAAGAAGATGTGGGGGGTATGTGTATATATATATATATATACACACACACATATATATATGTGTGTGTGTATATATACACACACACACACACACACACACACACACACACACACACAATGGAATACTATGCAGCCATCAAAGGAAATGAAATCTTGCCATTTGCAATGATGTGGATGGAAATAGAGGGTATTATGCTGAGCAAAATAAGTCAATCAGAGAATGACAATTTTCATATGATCTCCCTGAAATAAGGAATTTAAGAGGCAGAGTGGGGGGCTTGGGGAGGAGGGAAGGAAATAATGAAACAAGATGGGATCAGGAGGGAGACAAACCATAAGAGACTCTTAATCTCACAAAACAAACTGAAGATTACTGGGGGGAGGGGGGATATGGAGAGCATGGTTGGGTTATGGACATCGGGGAAGGTATATGATATGGTGAATGCTGTGAAGTGTGTAAGCCTGACGATTCACAGACCCGTACCCCTGGGGCAAATAATACATTATATGTTAATAAAAACAATTAATAGAAAAGAAAAAAAAATAAAGTAGAACATGAAACTTGCCCATGTGTAGGTGAGAGAGAGCTGTCCAATGAGAATCCCTATGTCTCATTCATTCATTCATTCACTTCTTTTTAAAAATTTTTCAACATAATTTAAAAATTCTTCAACCTGCTCAAGCTTGTCATTCTTTAAATGTCTCTATCTCTATTAGAATTGCTACTCCCCTCCCCATTTAGTTACTTAAGCTTTGAATCATAATTTGCAGGGTTATGAAACAGAGAAATTACCTACCATAGTGGGTAGTTGTGATTATGATAAAGTGTTGTCTGGTAAGGGCAATCTTTAGCCAGTATGAGTACCCTTTTCTCTGTGTGCAGGATAAAGTAAGGTGTCGGCTCTTCTCACGTTCATCACCATCCTTCTTCCACTATGGGGGGCAACGTGGCTTCTCTCCAAATTCCTAGGGTTAGAGTTGTAAGAATTTCTTACAGTTTAAGCTCTGTTGGTCTCATTCACTGGTGTATGTTCAGAACCAGAATGGCAGTGGGGCCAGTCTCAAGCAGGTGCTTAATGGATTTTTGTTGAAAATACATATTGATAAATGGAATCTGAAAGTAAAATAACTTTTTCAGAAAATTTTCTGCTCATTAGTTTTTATAAAAGAAAATTTTCTTCACACATTAAAAATGGCTGTTTTCCAATCATACTTTTATATGATTTTTATGCTATCACGGTAATTCTCTCAGGCATTTCTGAAGAAAACTGGGGTCTTGAAGCTGCTTAAATTTTTTTCCTTTATTTCCCAAATTCCCTTTGTTCCTGCATTCAAGGAATAACCAAGATCTTTAACTTAAAGACTTCAATGAAAGAGTGGCCTTTTATTTTTGTATTTAATTATAGAAATTGATAATTAAGATAATTTCACTTTTAGGGGAAAAACAGTCCTATGTTAATGAAAGTGCACCAGAGACTTTTAAAAGACTCGTGTTTCTGTGTTTTTACAATTACTATTTGCCTTATGTGGAAGGAATGTTCATCAGTAGAGAATTTTAAACAATTCTGCTGGAATATTATTGGCAGAGATACCCTGTTTGCATACTTCTGGTTGCCAAGTTTGTTTTTTCCTCAACAATCAAATTTCCTTCTGCAATATTAACCATATCTCTATTGTTCACTTTGTGAAATCCCTTTGGCCCTGTGATTCACATTTCCTAGTGATACTTGGGTTTTGAAAGAAGCAAAGTATTGGTTCTACCTGATGGCAGGATGTCACAAGCCCCGGGGATAAAGTTTTGGACAAATGGCAGTGGCCCTGACACTTCCATGAGGTCAGGGGGACAGTTGACCCTGACATTTGATCACTCTGGACCTTGGTTTCCCCACTGGTACACTGCAAGTTGGACAAGTGATTCCTCATTTTTTTCTCTAACTTATTATAAATGCCTCCCTCTCTTTTCTTCTATTAAAGATAACATATGTTCATGGTAGAAAAATAAGAAACTTCAGGGGAAAAAACTCATGTGAAATCATCATCTTTCTATTTATATATATCTATGCATATGTAAAAGTGAATATGTATGTGCCCACACACACACGCTCGCACTCCCACTCAAATACATTCCTTACGAAAGCAAGTGTGATTGGTTATAAATGCCTTAGAGCCCCTCAGACTAATCAGAATAAACATTTCAACCCTGCTCTTAAAGCTGCTTGCTGTCTTTGTCATTCTTTTGGAAATAATGGCAGATTCGTAGGAAATTGCAACAATAGTGCCGAGAGGTACCATGTGCCCACCCCTCCCCCAATTCTATGGCTGCAAGAAATCTGATTCTCATCATGCAAAATATTTTATCCTTACACAATCCTGTTACATACATAAAGTGGTTGTAAAACAGCTAACCCATATCTCAACGAGAAACAATTTTACTGCATTACGTTTGAGTGTTGTTGTTATTATCTTGTGCATTACCAAACATTTTGTTCAAATTCCATTTTTTGAAGTTGTTTAGGTCAGTTCTTTGCTTCCCCAGCCCCTTCAGTGTGGTTTTATTATTTGTTGTAATGTGATTAACTTCATTTGGTGTGTTTCTACTCCACTTTGCATCCCCCTGCGTTCTGATTGATTTTAATGATTTATTTTGGGGGTTTGTGAAATATTCTTGTGTTCCTAAGAGTAAGGGCTATACAAAGAGGTCCACCCAAAGAAGTGTCCCTCTCTCCTTATACCACCACTTGTTCGTTCTCTAAGCTCTTGCCCAACCTGTTCTTAGCTATCCTTTGCATGTAACCAACCTCTTTAGTTTTTGGTTTATCCTCCCTGTTTAACTTTTGCAAAAAGAATGTGTGTGTGTTTTCTTGTATCATCTTCTTTCTTATGTGAAGGGTAGCTTACTATAAATACATCTCTGCTTTTTTCATTTAACAGTAATTTCTGAAAATCACATCCTATTAATCAAAAGAGATCTTCCTTTTTTGTTGTTTTTTTTTTTTGGTTATAGTTACATATTCCATTGTGTGGATGTACTGCATTTTTTTCCCCAATAATTCTTCTTTGAATGAGTATTTAGGTCATTTCTAATATTTTGTCATAACAAACAACGATGTAACAAATACTCTTGTGCATATCCATGTGTATTCAATGCTATAGATTCCTAGGAATGGAGTTATGGGCTCCGAATATAAGTGTGTAGGTAGTTTTGTTGGGTCTCACCAAATTCCCTGCAAGAAGGGCTGTATTGGTTTGCATGTCTGTTAGTAACGTTTGAAGAGAATGTTGTCTCATAGTTTTAACAACAGGATGTATTATTCTATTTTTTAAATCGGTTTTATTTATTAGAGTAGTTTTAGATTCACACTAAAATTGAATGGAGAGTTCATATACTCTGGGCCCCACACATGGGTGGCCTTCCCCACCAGCAATACCCCTGATCAGAGGGCTACACTTGCTACAATTGATGAACCTATTCTGACCCATCATAACCAAAGTCCATTCAGGCTCACCCTTGGTGTTGTACATTGTATGGGCTTTGACAAATATCTAATGACATGTATTTGCCATTATAGTAGTATATAGAATAGTTTCACTGCCCTATAAATTCACCATGATCTGCCTATCCATCCTTTCTTCCCTAGCCCCTGATGACCACTAATCCTTTTGCTGTCTCCATAGTTTTGTCTTTTCCAGGACATCATATAGTTGAAATCACACTATGTAGCCTCTTCAGATTTGCTTCTTTTGTTTAGTAATATGCATTTAATATTCCTCTAGGTCTTTTCATGTCTCAATAGCTCACTCCTTTTAAGCATTGAAGAATATTCCCTTGTCTGGATGTAGTGGGGGTTTTTTTGTTTGTTTGTTTATTTTTGTTTTTCTTCTTCTTCTTTTTTAATCCATTCACCTACTGAAGGATATCTTGGCTGTTTTTGAGTTTTGACAATTATGAATGAAGCTACTATAAATGTCTGTGCTTAGATTGCTATATGGGAGCAAGTTTTCAGTTCCTTTGGATAAATACCAAGGACCATGACTGCTGGGTCATCTGCTACGAGTAAGTTTAGTTTGGTAAGAAAAACAAAACAAACTACTGAACTGTCTTCCAAAGTGGTGGCACCATTTTGCATTCTCACCAACAATGAATGGGAGTTCCTATTGCTCCTCATCCTTGTTGGCCAGTATCTGATTTCTCAGTGTTTTGGACTTTGGCCATTTTAAGAGGTGAGTAGTGGTATTTTGTTGCTTTAACTTGGAATTCCCTAAGAACATATGCTGTGGAGCATCTATTCATATGCTTATTTGCCATCCCTGTGTCTTCTTTCTTCTTTGGTGGAGTGTCCGGGTCTTTTCATCCACTTTTAAATTGTGCTGTTCTTTTTCTCACTTAAGAGTTCTCTGTATACTTTGAATAACAGTCCTTTGTCAGATATGTCTTTTGCAAATATTTCCTCTCAGTCGGTGGCTTGTTTTTTTCATTCTCTTTACAGTGTCTTTCACAGAGTAGACATTTTAAATTTTCATGAAGTCCAGCTTATCAACTGTTTCTTTTATGGGTCATATCTTTAGTATTGTATCAACAAAATCATCACCATGTCCAAAGTTGGGGGGTGGGTTCTCCTATGTTATCCTCCAGGAGCTTTATGGTTTTGTATTTTTTATTTTGTTTATGATCTACTTTGATTTCATTTTTGTGAAGGGTAGAGGTATGTGTCTAGATTCAATCTCTGCATGTAGATGTCCAGTCATTCCAATACCATTTGCTTTCCTAGTTTTGAGTCTTTTGTCAATTTGAGAGGTGAAAAATGGTAATTCAGCATTGTTATAACTTGCATATTTGACCACTGGTTAATTTGAAATTTTTTATATATTTAGAGGAATGTTTATTTGTTCTTGTGAATTGTCTCTCCATAGTTTTTTTTTTCTATTTTTCTATTATTTTTGTCTTTTGTCCTTAAATTTTTAAGAATTCTTTGTATATTAGGCATCTTAAACCTTTAGATATGGTACATGTTACAAATATTTATTCTTTTTCACCTCTTGATTTTGATTATGATATTTTGTATTATACATTTTTATGAATTTTTCTGTAGTCAGTTTTATCAATCTTTTCTTTATTGTCTCTAGATATTGAGTCATAATTAGAAGGTTTTCCCTAGTCTGAAGTTAAAAAGGAATTCACCCATATAGTACATGCATGGTTCCATTTTTTATA
Source organism: Martes martes (assembly GCF_963455335.1). NCBI lineage: Eukaryota > Metazoa > Chordata > Mammalia > Carnivora > Mustelidae > Martes > Martes martes. Next base: position 149,157,079 of record NC_137889.1, read on the forward strand.
TTTAGGTTCTTAATCCATTTGGAATTTATTCTTGTGTATGGTGTGATATGAATGTAATTAAAACTTTTCCCCCCAAATTGCTACCCAGTCCCCCCACACATGTATTTAAAACTCCATCTTTGTCTGGAGTTTGTCTTGATCACTGTGTTCCTAGATCTACTTTCTGCTAGAGAGTCTTTATTATTAATAGAAGTGAGATCTTATGCTTTTCTTTTGTTTTTGCTTGAAGAATACTGTTTTAAATATGGAACTTTTGTAATCTGATTGTCAGTGAATGCTTGCTTCTCCTTCACATGGCAGCTTACCATGGTGCTCATCAGAAGGGAAGACTGTCAGATTCTGGGATGTCTTTTTATCTCAGCCTTGTTCTTTGGGTCTGCAAGCTGGAATGATGGAATAGGTGCCCTAAACACCATTTTCAGAATGTCCTTTGCTTTTCACAGTGGCCATTGAAACCATCCTTCTCACTTTAGGAATCCAAGGCCCTTCCTGTATAACAACACCCACCACCCCACCACCCCTCAACAGTAGCCTATAGGTTGTTGACTATGGGCGGGGGTAGACTTATTGTCTGCCTTGTTAACTAATATATCTCAGGGTCAGGTACAGTGTCATACACACAGTGGGAAATAAAATAAATAAATTTTAATGATGATGGAGTAAAAGACTAAACGAATGACTGTTGCATTACTGTTACATCATTTGAGGTCCCCTGTAGGAACAGCTATGATATCAGCTTCCTAGATGTGAAATACCTATTTCTTAGCCATATTTAAATCAGAAAAATGGTATCTGTGAGTGTATGCTGCCACTAGAGATCAATGATCTGTGAGTGTTAATACTATGGATCAGCTATTGCACAAGATTTCCCTTTTATTACCTCACTTAATTCTCAGTATAGCCCTACAAAGTAGATATTTCCAGCCAGCTTGATAACGGGAGAGGGGAAGCTCAGAAATAAATTTCAGTGACTTGAAAAAGATGATGCAGCTACAGAATGAAGCCAGGTCTTTGGGCTTCAAGTCCACTCATTTCTTGATAGCATGTTGAGAAATGTTAAGATTCCACCCCCCCACCACAAACTGTAGAATCTAGGAGAGTATAATGATGGTCACAACTGCCCATGACCCACCCCCTTGCAATGACTGATGTTTGGTAATTTACTATTTACAAATTATTTACAAACTATTTACAAACTATTTCTTGAGAAGGTGTCAGAACTTTGCTGCTTCTTACCATATTATTCACATACCCTGTTCTGTAGCAGGTAATAAATAATTCATACTAAATTTGGCAAGAGCAAATGTTTGTCCTTTCCCACTTTCTATTGGCTTGGGAGGAAATTATTTTCCCTCTTCAATTGTTTACTGAACAAAAATGCATTTACATTGTTTTCTAAGCCAGCTGTGTGATCTGGCCTATTTTCCCCCATTGCTTCGATGAATAAATTGTGCAAAACCTCCTTGTTCCTATAACAGGAGATCCTGCTAAGAAAACATGCAGTTAGACTCATACAATAAAGCACACCAATCTGACGTCTGGGTCAGATTTAAGAAATCAATTCTCCCCTGCTTCCAAAGAAGTCATTTTATTCTGGAGACAAACGATCATGGTACAACTTGGAAAATGAAAATCTTTATTTAGAACCACTCTGGGCTTTCTGATGGGTCAATAGTTGTGTTTAATATATGTAAAGATAGGTCAAGGGCAGTTTCAAATAATAATATTTTCTTAGTCAGAGATAACTAAGCGCCCCCACCTCCCTGATAACATCATGATAAAAATACCATGCATTTGTCCAGAGCATTTTATTTCCAGCACAAGTGGTCCTGCATTTGTACGCAGCCATAATGCAGGGAAAGGAAGACTGAAAATTATTTGGATTTGGAGTTAGACATCTTAGGACCAGTTTCCAGCTGAATGACTTCTTTAGTCACTTGACTGAACCCTTTCTGAACATGTAACATGTGAAAGCTTGAATGAAATTTGCACATGAGAGCCTTCTATATGATCTAAAACATATAAACACAACACCTTTTATTTCTATCATTTTGGGGGGTATTTTTTGCTTCCCATTGACTTAGGTAGGTAGGTAAAGAGAGTAACACCTACAGTAATTTACTTTAGACATGAGCAGGAAGAGTCTTCTGGTTATGTCCATTTTGAAAGAAGAGAGCTGCAAATAGAGAAGGAGGGAGTTCAGGTGTCTCTGGTCAGTCCTTCAACATTTTTCGAATATATAGGACTCCGTGATGAGTGTTATTCTAGGTGCTTGGAAGAGGTTGAAAAAGACCAGACTTATCCAGTTTGCCACAATTGTGGTGCTGCACAAGGTTGAGGATCTGTTATAAAAGAATAAATCTTAATTCCTCCCCTCAAGGACCTCACGCTATATTGGGGAGGTGGGGGACAGGAAAGGCTGACGTACAACTAAATAATTGTTACTGGTCTGACCCATGTCCCAGGCTTCTCTTATTTTTCAGATTCTTGGCTGAAATCTCCTTTGCTTCAATTTGCATAAGACCAAATTCGCTCCTGAGTTCTTTTCCTTATACCAACAGGCCAAGAATTATGGGATCAACTGCAAACAATAGGGAGAGAGTAAAGCAAAGCTCTCAGTCCACTTGTGGCCCACAGTGTGGGGCTGTGGTTCTTTTGCTGCTCTGGACTGTCATCCTCTCTACCCTTTGTGTCTCTGAGGCTATAGCCCCCAGTACTTTATGGTTACTACTCTGGCTGACACTCCTGCCCTGACTCTAAAGCAAAGCCACCTTGTGAGAGTCATGCGAAAAGGACATCTGTCTTTCTGCCATGAACATCCATGCCTACACCATCCAAGATGACAGCGGCTTAAATGCAAGAACACTTCAAATGTGGCTTGTCCTAATTGAGGTGCACTGTAAGTGGAAAATACACCCTTGATTTCAAGATTTAATACATAAAAAAAGAACATGAGGCATCTCATTGTTTTTATATTAATTATATCTTAAGATGGTAATATTTTGGATCCATTAGGTTAAATAAATTTTATGAAAATTATGTATGTCTCCTTTTACTTTTCTAAATGTGGTAACAAGAAAATTAAAATTATGTTTATGATTTCCATTCTACCTCTATTGGATTTTGCTAGTTTAGTTTTTAGTGTTTCTGGCTTACTTGGCCCACCCTTTCTTCTTCCATGATGACTTTCCCTTTTGTGGTCTTTGATATTCTTTATGCCTAGTAGCCTTCTTGCCACCATCCTAATTCATCAGACACACTTTCAAATCCCAAAAGAGAAAGAGTTCAGAATCTCCTCTCAGGAGATTCTTTCATTCGTTTGCAAATTTACTGCCCCCTGCTTCAGTGCCAGCTGGGCATATCTAGGGGAATTTGGAGGGAACATCTTGTCAAACCCCTCCCCTATGATAAGGATCCACTTGTCTTTCACTGAAAAAATTGAGAATTATTCTAGAGATTTCTCTCAGAACAGAGACAAGTTGCTGCTTGCACCCAGACTGGGGTACTGGGGTGAAGCTGGAAATGCTCAAAGTGGTATTATATATAATATATATTGAATATAGATAGATAGATACAGATATCTATATCTATCTATCTATCTATCTATCTAAGGCTGCCCCCAAAGGCAGACAGGTTTATTGGGGCCACGGCCCAGGTGATCAAAGCTTGAACTTGGGTATACTTCCCAGCTCATCCTTCTTGGTAACATAGGAATTGGAAGACTTTGGTTGCCTGATAAGCTCATGTGCTAGACGCTCAGCAGTGGTCTTGATATTCTGGAAGGCGACCCCACAGGCACCTGTGCACAGCAGCCAAACACCCTAATTCACATGGCATAGTGAGGACACGTGAATTCCCTGACCCCTCCCTGTTCGGGATTGCCCAGTGCAGATTGAGTCCTCCCAGAACTGCTGTTAATAATGGCATGGACTAGGACCTACAGGGGGTTCTCACCAGTGAGCAGAGGGATGATCTCAAAGGCATACTTGGCAGTGGCATGGTCGTGAACTACTTTCCATTTTTAAGGCAGTGCATGACCATTGCATTGATGAGGTGCTCCACAGCAGGACAATGCACCTTGTTGAAGCGTTTGGCCGCCTAGCACCTTGCACTGGGGGGCAGGTGCTTGGCATCCTTCTCTTTCATGGCTATGTAATCCTGAAAGGAAATGTCATTGATCTGTACCTCATCGAAGATCCACTTCCCAGAGTTTTATGTCAGAGGTCTCCATGACTGCAGGTGCAGCCGTCACCCACTGAGTCAACCTGAGGACACAGATGGGGCATCACAATCAGTCAGCGTGCACCACACGCTGCCGTGACACAGGCAGGAAGAGGAAAGTGGCCTGATTTATAATGCAAGGTGGCAAGCCACTTGATCTGTTTCATTCTTACCATCTGTAAAATGGGCATGGTACTCCATGCCTCTTTGGCTAAAAAAGTCCAGAGAGTGGTTGGGAAATCAAATAACATTGGGACCAAAACCAAAAAATAAAAAATAAAAAAAAAATTTAAAAACTAGGAAATGAAACAATCATGTTTAAATGGTGTCACCTGCACATGAGCTCATCTCAGAGAGAGAGAGAAAAAAAAAAGATCAGATGATGGGATTAAATCAGCTAGAGACAGGGCATCCCCGGAAGCATCAGAAATGTGTGAGAGCTTCTGGCATAACCTGTGTGTGCCAACGTCAAAGCACTGAACACAGGCTCGCTACCCTGTGGGCTAAAACAGATGCTCTGGTGATCCCACAGCCAGACCACCATTCTCCAATAAAGCATTCTCCACTGTAACAAAGTCCTTAAATCTTTAGAAGGGTCTTAGTGTGGATTACAGCAAACATCTCAGTACATCTTTCTTAGCAAGGATGTTGAAGCACCACTAGGGTGAATTTTAAATACAGTCTCATTAACATATCCCTTCCTAGAGCTCAGAAAAAGCAGGAAGCACTCAGAATCCTCTCAGAATGTGGAACGTTGAAACCTGGATGCATTTTCATTATAAGTGAAAAATATATGCAAAGTGGTCACCCAAGGGATTCAAAGCCACTACCCTGGGGGTCTTGGTGGTTGGGCAGGTGAGTTTCTGAAGTAATTATTCTGAAAATGCTAGATTGCTTTTCAATCTAAAAACAGACACAACTACTGTGTACCTCCTTGCTAGCTCCAAAGTGATGAGATGTTAAAAGGAGGTCTCAGTTATTTAAATGAGAATGAGAATGAGGAAAGGGCATTGACTATTACAGTTTGGCTGCGATATTCCAGGAAACATGGAACTTGAGGTATGCCTTCAATGTGTATTGAAGGTGGGGGATGGGTGGTGGTGGTAGTTGGGGGTGGTCCAAAACCCTGGGCTGAGGCCACCAAGGGGTTAAAGGTGGATAAAGGAGGCCCTTCTGCTCAGAGCAATCTGCTCCTACAGTCGCTTTTTCTAAAAGGAGTCATCGAGGGGTGCCTGGGTGGCACAGTCCATTTGGCAGCTGACTCTTGATTTCAGCTCAGGTCCTGATCTCAGGGTCATGAAATCAGGCTCCGAACTCAGTGTGTGTCTGCTTGAGTCTCTCTCCCTTCCTGCTACTCCTCTCTCTTGCATGTGTGAAAGAGAGCACTCAAATAAATAAATTTTTAAAAAATAAAAATAAAAATAAAGGAATCATCAAGTCAAATCTGTGACTATGAATCCTAAAATGAAAATTAAAATGAAAATAGAAGTCCACTAACAGATAGTTAAAAGAACATTTCTAACAGCTTTACTCATAGTACCAAAAAACAAACTAAATGTTCACTAACAGGTGAATGGCTACAAAAGAGTGGCATATTCATTCAGTGGCATACTACTCAGCCACAAAAAGAGATGAACTATTGATAAATATAATAACATCAATTCGATCTCATAAGCTTTATATTTGGACAATAGAGGTCAGGAAATAAGATTAAGTATTATATTATTCCATTTATATGAAGTTTCAGAATAGGAGAAACTAAATTATGGTGACTGGTATCAGAAATAGTTGTGTCGAGATGGGCAAGAAATGCCTGGAATGTGGCGTTAGGAGGGAACTTTGTGAATGCTGGAAGCATTCTGTGTCGTTTCTGGGGTGGTGTTGGCACAAATGTATATGTCTGTCAAAACTCATCAAAATGCATGTAAATTCTGCATTTTATTGTATGTAACTTATACTCCTATTCATAAGAGGGGTAGAAGAAAAAAAAAGCCATTTCCAAGTTTAAATACAATTTCATCATATCACAGCCATCATGAGTTTATGGTTCCAATCTGATTTCAAGATTCATCCATACATGAATTTTCTCTCCTCCAGGCCTTTAATATAATTTCTGTTCTTCACTGTTTTCCTGGTTAGTGGGGTGAAAAGGAAAAGTAGCATGAATGTAAAAGTACCCTAATGGGAGAAAGTGTTTGCCCAACTGTTGCTCTTAAAAGACCAGAAAACAATTCCCCCTCTATCAGATACCTAGTTTCAGAGCCTGTTTTAATGATAATTGCCCTACCATGAGTTCCTTAGCAACTAGCAACTAACATCTGAAATAGATTGAGTTTGGGGGAAAACATCTTGGATTATTCAAGTCACTTTTCCAAAGTGGCCAGCATCTAGAAGAAGAGTCTTTCATTTCAGACAGAAAGACAGTGAAGACAACATAGTTTTACAGAACAGAAATTAACTGGTTTCACCACATACTTTTCCACTGCCTTGATAGTCAGTCAACAAATTTTATCCATCCTCTGGCCTCTGTTGATTCATTATATTCACATAAAGTATGGGATGCATACATAAGTCTGGATGAGGACCAACAGAAGTGAATTCTCTCTCACATATTTGATTTCTCAGATCTTGAGAAAGTAAGCAATCGTGGGTCAGTTGGTGTAAAGTGCACAGTGGTCTCAAGCAAACACTAGAAGAGCATGGGTCTCATAATAATGACTAATTCTAATATTTATCCTCCAGTTTCTTGACTTTGATGGATTCCTTTCTCTGAGTTGCAGTCGTAAGATGATGTTGATGATGCTGATGGTGGCGATACACCAGCTTGGGAGCCTATTGGCTACCAAGAGGAATGTGTGTAGCAAACTTACTGCCTCCAGAAATCTCACACTAGAACTTTCGTCTTGTGGTTGGACTTCTCCATTCTCTTGCTCACACTGTCTGTGCTATTATGCCCAACATCGAGACCCTGTTCCCTGTCTAAATGACACATCCATTCAGTTCTATCTTTTTCAGCTCCTGGACATGCCCCTTCCCCACCAGTGAGCCTTTTCTCTGCACCATCACACGATCCGTACATGCTTACTCTTATACTAGGAGGGCTCTATCTCACATGACTAATAAGCCCCTAATTAAAATGGACCAATTATCATTACATATTTTCTTTTTTTTTTATTTTCCGATGTTATTTGAGTGCATAGGAAGCACAAAGCACTGTGCTTGACAAATGTAAAAACACACACCCATTAATAATGCCAATGCATTAATATATATGATGTAGGTAGAGATAATAAAGTTATAGAAAAATTATGGTCATGAACAACTGAATTTGTTAAAATGGCTGTATTATTGGATGTTGGTTTTCAAAAGTTCAGAAGATGGCAGTGAACGTTTTTATTTTAAGAGCAATCATTGAAAGAATCAACTGACCTTGCACTTCTCTGTCTCAAGTCAGAAAATAAACAGGGAAAGTGTATCTTAGTGGTTTGCAAGTGATTCAGAGCAGGATGCTCAGCTATTAGAAAGCCATCGATTGGGCTGGAGGAAATGAGTTGGCTGCAGCATGAGATATAAGCCAATGCTCAGAATTGTGAGGTCAGGGAAGGGTGCCAAGGTGCACCACATTCCTTGGCAGGAATTCAAACTCATTGCTAACAGCCTGTTCTTATTCTGAATTCAGGTTTTCTAGCCTTTGTAAAACTCTTACTTTGATATTCAATATTTTTTTGTTCAATCTCTCTTTTGTTCAATCTTTCAAGATTCTTGATATTGGTATAAAATCTTCCTCTTTGATTACAGTCCCCAAACCCTCATTTTTAGGCTAAAATTAATTCACTGCTTTTAGGCTGACTATTCTTTTAGACTGACAATCAACATTGTTCAAAGACTCTATTTTCAGAAATATCTCTCACTCTACAAAATAAGCAAGTTTACCAAGAGTGTTACTCAGTTAAAAAAAAAAAAAAATATATATATATATATTGGTGGTTCAAGAATATCAAACCATTAACCACTCTCACCAGACTGCTTCAAATAAGGTATATTGGAAAGAGTCATGGCTGAACGGGAAACCAGCAGACACAGTTCTATTCTGGGCTTGACTTCTGTGTGACCTTGAGCAATTCACTCAATTTTTCTGCAGTTCAGTTTACTCAGGTTTAAAAAAAAAAATTGGAATGATAATGCCAGGATGTTGTGGATAGTCATCAGATTAGCAAGACACTCAGGACCCTTGAGACACAAACTAATGTAGAAATAGAAGATAGTCAAAACTTGGTTCACAGCAATGCATCTAAAGTTCTATGTACCATATTCTCCTTTTCCATTTCCTCATGGTTTTCAAGCTCCATGAATTATTCCTTTCAAACACTCTATTCTATTTGAATTATTGCTCAGTTACAAATGATGGGATACATGTATACTCTAGTGAAATCAGTTCATTTCGATTCAACACAAGATTGAAAGAGTATTTATAGAAAGTAGATTATTAGTTCAATGATAATCCATAATCCCCCTAATATTTCAAGAGTCTCCTGGCTTCTCTCTTTTTTCTAACCATAAAGAATCTAAAGTTGTTTTACTAATACCACCTCTTATTTGCCAAGTGGTTACTAGCTGCTAGGCGTTTTGCTCAATGCTGTGCTTGCCTTAACACATATAGTCCTCACAACTCCATGACCAGTGTCTTACTGTTACATATCTTCATTTTATAGACTAGAAAATGGAGTAAAGACCAGCACCAACTCAGGATCACTCAAGTTGGCTGGAGCATAACTGTCTTTCGACCTTGGGTCTCTTAGCTTCTAGCCGGTAACTGATACTTTCCCCAAACTTGTGATAGTCAAATGTGAGTAAGCTTTTGAATATTTGACACGCTTGTTAAAGAGGAGGATTTCTGAGACTCACACACAGGTTGTCCTGATATTATGACTTGTTTGTATATTAGAAACGCATCCAAAGATGGACAGTGAGGTGTTCTGGTGTGCATTCAGTGAAGACTGACGGTCAGAAAAAAAGACTTGATAGGAGCTACTAGGGGGCCATCCTGTTGCCAGGTTGAGGTAAACGGGTAGGTACAATAGACCTCACAACAGTTATTGGATGGTTAAGCAAGTGTGACTAGAGCCACAGTCCAGCTCTTACCCTGGTGAATGGCAATGGTGGACAGCAATAGGATGGTCATGAGAAGTCAGGATTTCTCATCCTCAGCACTATGGACATTTTGGGTCTGATCATTCTTTTTTGAGGGGATTGTTCTGTGCATTATGGAACATTTAGGTAGATTCATGGTCTCTAACCACCATAAGCATGCCTTCACTAGTTGTAAAAATGAAAAAAAAACATTCCAGACTTTGTCAAATATTCAAGGGACTAATCACCCTTGCTTTGAGAACCACTATATTATGTTCTATCAGATAATTAAGGACATCAATGAAGTCCACTATGGAAGTCCATTTTCTCCATAACACTTCTTATTTGAAAAAGATCTGTACAGAATCCAGAGTTCAATGAGGCCCATTCTTTGTTCTTAATCCTCTATATTCTATTGGTGGAAAAAACACATTTACATGTATAGTAAGAAAATAAGATATCACTGGCTGGAAAAGAGGTTCCAGGGCTGGTGCCCGTCCCAGACTCTTAGAGAAGCCCATAGGGACTGGGGTAGCCAAGAAGAGATAGGACACTAGTCAGAAACAAAGCCTGAGAACCATGATTTGTAATAGCAGCAGCAGCTATGGGAGGTGTTTTGGTGACAGGGCTCTGCGGACAGGGGCACATGCTCACAGAGAGCATGGGAGAAGGGACGTGAGCTGCCATGAGCCTGCAGGAGAGACACCGCTGTTGACGGGCAGACACTGGAGTGCTGTGAGCTGAGAGGGCAGCAGGCCCATAGCAGGCTGGGAGAAGGGTTGGAAGATGAGCCAGTGGAGGCAGGAAAGAAAACCACTGAGGGAAAGATTTGTTTGGAGAGGAATGAAAGCTACAGCCCGAGGGCGAAGCAGAAGATAAGGAAACTTGAAGCTGACATATTTACAGGGTGGTTCCGGAGCAAGACAGGCTGGCTTATATAACACAGCGAAGGTGTAAAAGGCTGTGCGGCCTAAGCCATGGAAGGGCTTCCAAGTTACACATGACACAGAGCGGGGGAAGGCAGGAGGTGCCTGGCTGGGGCTCTGGCTTTGGTTGTTGTAAAATGCTGAAGGAAAAAGTCACAGGGATGGGTCCTCCTTTCTTGCTGGCGCTTTCTTGAGGAATCACAGAAATGATTTTCTGCTAAGGTGTTTGGGAGCCAGATGGCCCTTTAAAACATTGCTTGTGGTTAGGGCTATGCTAGAAAGAACTTTATTAACTGCCTCTCTGGGACAAAACAAAACAAAGCAAAACACAACATTCCAGTTTGTAGTGTTCTCGGAGTTCCGTGATGTAAGTACTTCCACGTGGCTAATTTTCAACTACCATCCAGAAGCCACTGAACAGGGGACTGGGAGGAGGTGTGTTCAGTGGGCTCTTGCTAGTGTGTGTGACCGGTTTTGAGCCTGTGCTGGCTGGCTTCAGCACAGCCCTGTGCCCAGTCTCTTTGAAGTCATGCCCTCTGGAATGCCATCTTCCCAGCCCCAGCGCCTTGCCTAAACCTTTGGGCAGAATGAGAACTTTCAAGTTAAGAGCTTTTCCAGTGACCACTTGTCACAAGGTGATAGTCTCCATCTTTTGCGACTTTGTATCCATAGTTCCACTTAAAATGTATGGGAATGTTACACGCGGGCAACAGAAAGCCAACTGGAAGGTGGTAGGACAAATGTAACCCACCCAAGATTTTTAGAACAACAACAGCAAAATAAACTAATAGGGGAAAGGGGGGCAAAAAGAAAAAAGTGGCTCCTGTGGGTAGAATTTAAATCAGGAGCTTTTGCTGTTTAGTTCTTTGGGGAAGACTTTGATTTCATGCACTTGGATGGACAGAGTAGCAGCTGTTTTTTCTGTCGTGCTCAAGGAGTCTCAGGGTGATAGACGGAGGCACTTCCAGCCCTCAGCAATTCGCAATCCTGACAGGGGCTGAAGAGGGAATAGTTTCTAGCCTTTGAGAAAGGAGCAGGGGATGGAGAGAGGGCAGCGTGTGTGACGGAATTCACTGTATCTGGTTCTCCCGTGTTCTTCCACTGAAGTCACAACATGAGACTAAGACACACTGTGGAGACTTCCGACTTACGGAAAATGAACTTGGACAAAACCTTCCCATGTCCTTGTCTTTTGGTTCTTGTTCATTACAGGGATAGTAGAATTAAAGCTTCATGCATTAGTGTTCTTAGCTTAGAATCCAAGTGGCCACACGTGTCTGGTCCAGTTGCCTACAAAAAACTCTTTTGCGGGGTATTTTTATAACACATTTTCATGTTATCAAAATTTGTTAAAAAAAAAAAAAAACATAGCAAATGATGGAGGGAAGAAAAGAAAAAAAAACTATAACCCAAGAGGTGCATATGTAATTCTGTTTTTCTTTCCAGCCTTTTTTTCCCTGTTATCTTTCTACTATGTTATCTTACTCTCAAGGTGTTTAGAACAATGAACTGTGATACCCTCCTTTTGGGAAGAGATATTAATAGGTAAATGTCAATGAGAGAAATAAACTTGTTATCATACTCCTCTTCTTCCCTTTTCTGTCCCCGGCTCTATAAATTAAATATAGGAATACAGGCTGGTGCAAAAAGCCAGAATAGTTAATTCCTTAATTTGAACTCTAAGAAGGTGTGTGGGTTGGAGAGCTCTCTGAGAAGTAAGAGCAAAGCTTTTTTGTTTGTTTAATAGCTCACTGATGTTGAGTTACCTCATTAGGCCCATGCAGGTTTAATGATGCTTTGCTGAGGGTGCACTGGTAGGTCCCTGCAGAGGACAAGGAATTGTTTTCCTTGGAGATTTCTCAGCCAATTGTAACCTCTTCTCTGTAATTGCCCCATTCGGCTTTGAAGCTCTTTTAACAGCAAAGGGCTTTCCTAAATGTGTGCGTGTTTGGCCCACCTTCTTTCCTCCTGCTCAACCCTCGGTGAACTTTCTTGCTGGGGAGCCTATTATTACTTTTCACTGGGCTCTCTACTCAGGAGTGGCGGGGGATCATGAGATTTCCACCTGTTTGCCCCTCACAGCACCTGTCCCAGTGGTTAAGAATGGGGACAACCTCTGGCATGTTCAGGATTTGACGGTCTACCTGGTGCTTTCAAAACCATTGCTCAGTCTATCATCACTCCCCTGGGAAGGAAACAGGAGGAGTTTTATTGGAGAGGGGGATAGAGGGGAATCCCAACTATTTGGACTGATATCATGAAGCCAGTTTGGAAGTAAAAGTCAGTTGGCTTTTGTCTTAGAGTCTTTGTTTATTTATTAGAGAGAGAGACAGAGTGTATGAACGGGGGTTAGGGGATAGGGGGATAGTGGCAGAGGGAGAAGCAGACTCCCTGCTGAGCAGGGAGCCTCATGCAGAACTTGATCCCAGGACTCTGGGATCATGACCTGATCTGAAGGCAGATGCTTAACCAATTAAGCCACCCAGGCACCCTAGCATTTGTCCTAAACTGTTCTCATCACTGTGCTTTGCTTTCCTTTCCTCTTTTGTTTATCAGAAAGAAGCCATTATCTATTTCAACATTACCTTTTCTGGTGGAAGATTTTTAAATGGCCTTTTGTAGCTGTGGTTTAGTAGCACAAATATGGAATTACTTGCTTGGCATCATCTATGTAATCTTGGTGCTCCCCTTGCCTACTGATGTTAGATGATGGGTCAGATTTGTGACTCAACACAACATCCCTGGTGCCTCGATGACTGGGCAGCCTAACCCAGTGCTGGTCTTTGCAGACTAGCAAAGAGGGAGGTTTCCAAGCACAGTCCCATCCAAAAGCTCAAAAAGGTGACATCATCAGATCAGTCCTTTGGGAACAAATGCCTCTGAATTTAAGGTACAAGCCATATTTCTAGATTACTCCTCAATCTCCCAGGCTAGCAGCAAGCAGATGTACTATTATGGTAATAGAACTATATGGGGCTTGAATAGAATTGGATTGGGAAAGACATTTTTATGGGCAATGAGATTTATAAATTTTCATGAAATAAAACAAATAATTTTCTCCTTTGAATTGAGCTAGAAATATTGCAACTTCTACTCCCATGATCCATCCTTGCATCAGGAAGTCAATATTTTTTTTCTAATATTTGACAAGACACTCACTGTCTTATCCCTGACAAACCCAGGGAGACTTTGCTGAAAGTTGTTTGTGTCAGAGAGGTGGGGAGAGGTGTTGAGGGATTCTGGCAATAGGACTCATGTTATTATTCCACTGCAAATGAGCCTCAGAGCGATTTTCCTGATGTTCAAAATTGGTCAAGAGTAAAGATGGAATTTGAATCCAATTCCTCTGATATCAGGCCTTCTACCTCTGAATCCAATTTTCTGTCCTCTCCAGCCCTGATGCAGCCTGCATTGAGAATGTTCAATAAAGGTTTGCTGAACGGGATTGAATGGAACGGCAGGCCTGAGGGAGTTTTAGATCTGCCTTCCCAATAAAGACAATTACCTCTCGACCAGATTCTCAGCTTTCTGTTCTGCCTCTGAGTTCATTTGATAAGAGACTTGATTTGGGCTTGTTTTAGCAGATAAGTTCAGTTAATATTTATTTTAGGAAAGTGGGATTAGTGAAGATAGGTGGGGAATGAATTATACATTCTCTGAGCAACTGAAGGTCATTAGGAAAACATGCAGCTGCCAGAGATTTCCAAGGGAGACGAGCACAGAGAGGGCTGGAGGCAATTTCCAAATGTTCTGGTTTCTATTTATTGGAATCACTTTGGAAGTGGTGAACTGGACGGTTGGGCTGTTAATCCAAGTAAAAAGGAACTTTTTACAAGGGAAAGTGACACATCTTTAAATAAGGAGAAGACAGCTCCTAAGTTTGGGAGACAATGAAGGCAGTGGGACTGGGGGAGCCATAGGACGTTGAGTATTTTGTGGTGTCAGTAAGTAAGTGTAAGGAGCTAAGAAGAGGGGGATGAGGTAGGGAGAACCAACTCAACTAGCAAAACAGGCCTTGGCAAGGGCAGCCATTCTAATGCAGAATCCAAAAACTGTACACAACTCATTTTGAATAATATTAACACTGGGCTAATATTATTCTCTCCAGTGGGACAATCTCCCATAGAATAAAACTGGAGGTTGAGGTTAGACAAAAAGAACACTGAATAGGTCATCCTTCATCCTCCTGACCCATATGCCAGGCACTGTGCTAAGTACTTTGCATGAATTAGCACATTAAATTAGCAGTCCTATATGCGGGGAGGGGGGCAGGGAAAGCACACAAAATTTACAAAATTTATAGACATCTGGGTGGCAGATTTGGTTAAGCATCTGACTTCAGCTCAGGTCATGATCCAGGGGCCTGGGATCGAACCCCAAGTCAGGTTCCCTGCTCAGAGGGAAGTCTACTTCTCCCTCTCCCTCTGCCCTTCCACCCCGACTTGTTCTCTCTCTCTCTAATAAATAATTAAATGAAGTCTTTAATAAAAATGTACAGATGGGGACACAGTGCATGCAGCAGAGAACAAAACTGTAATTTACAAGTAAGCAAGTCCCAGGACTGCCACTGACTAGTTAAGTGAACTTCTGCATTTCACTTAACCCCTCTGAGCCTCTGCCCCTTATCTAATATGGACTTAATGAAGCCCAGCTCTGAGGTTTGATAGGAGGAGTAAATAAGACAATGCATATAAGACGCCTGGCTCATGCTAGACACACATTTAAATAGTATAATGCTATTTCTATGCATCATTAAGGATTTCATTCTCCTTAGAGAACCTGTGTTCAGTTTTCCTCATGATGTGATAGGGTATCATCTTCTGCCTTGTCTCTTAAGTATTCCACAGAATTTAGATGTTTCATCTTGTTTCCTGGAGAATGCTAAATATCAATGGATTTCTTGAGTTTTCAGTTCCCTATTTCCAGGCTCCACTCACCCTCCTCCTCCTCCTCTTTTCTTTCTATATGGTATGGTTGATGTGATGTTTGTTTCTGTGTGTCAGCTTGATGGGGCCACATGCTGCCCAGATGTGGTCAAATATCATTCTGGACATGACAATGGGGGTGATTTTGAATGAGATTAATGTCTGTATCAGTAACTGAATGAAGAAAATTGCCCTCCCCAGTGTGGATGGGTCACAGTTAATCAGGTGAAGGCCTGATTAGCAGGAAAAGATTGACTCTCCTGAGAGCTGGAGGTAACTTCCTTGAGCCGGGACATCAGTTTTTTTCCTGATTTTGAACTTGACCTGAAACATCCAGTTTTGGTTCTCGATCTTGTTGGCCTTTGGACGGGAACTTACACCATTGTTTTTCCTGGTTCTCAGGCCTTCAGACTTGAACTGGAACTCTGCCTTTCTTGAGCCTTGAATCTCCAGCTTGCTGACTGCCGAAATTGGGACTTCTCGGCCACCAGAGTTTCCTGAGCCCATTCCTTATAATATATATCTATATATAACACAAAATACTATGTACACCATCATAATTACATGTAAATAATTATACAGTTACATATATAATATTATATATACTAATATAAAATGTATAATGTAACTATATAATAAAACTACATATAATTTATATTATATATATACTTATATGATATGTATTTTATAATTATATTAAAGTATATAATTGTATATTAATCATTAATCAATTTGTACATTAATCATTAATCATATATCAATCAATATAAATTAATCATTATATTACTATAGTTACATAATAACTTTTGACTCCTGAAAAACTTAACTACTACTGGTCAGCTGCTGACCAGAAGCCCTACTGATAACAGAAACCATAAACATGTATTTTGTATGTTATATGTATTATATACAGTATTCTTAAAATAAAGTGGAGAAAAGAAAATGTTTTATGAAAGTCAAAGGGAAGAGAAACTACACAGATAGTATAGTACCATGTTTAACAAAACAAAATAAACAAAAACCCACATTCAGGTGGACCTATGCAGTTCCAGCCGGTGCTATTTAAATGTCAGCTGTAGTTAGCTAGCATATAATAGAGTTCTATTACACAGTATAGTTATGCGGTGTATAATAACACTGGTTCTGTTTTTCTGAAGAACGCTGACAACGCAGTTGAGGGTGCAGAGGTAGAGAAATGGCATCTCTCCAAGGTTATGTTAGTTCCCAGGAGAGAAGACAGGGTAATTGCCAGCTCTCCTGGCCCCTGGTTCTGGGCCCCTCCTGTAGAATTCTTCACTCTATGCTGCCTCCCAACAATAAATGCACTTCCTAGTTAAAGAAGAAGGAAATGCAGATCAGAGGACTTCGTCACAAGTTGAGATAGGACCTCACTTTTGCAGCCATGACTCCACATACATTGAGGGAGGAAGATGGCTTGACAATCACTGAGGGGAGGGGCATGGCCTGTCATTTACTCAGCACCTAGGGCGGACTGAGCATGCTCACACGTGTTCTTTCTTTTAATTCTCTCAGAAATATACCCTGCGCTTCACTGTTAGATGAAAACACCCAAATTCAGTACAACCAATGTCACAGAGCTGGTAAATAACCAGGTCGCTCCTGCCTGAGTGTAGAGCTCGCATTCTCACAGGGACAGAAGACAGACTCCCTAAAATCAGGCTGAGGTGTGAATGGAATGCACCCAGAGGAAGAGAGTGTCCAAGAGAGCCTGAGCATGAGAGCGATGGCTGGGTTCTGCATCCCACCCCGATTCCAGCCTTGCATCCCCTGCCCTGTCGCTATTTATCAGCAGCCCCATATGCCTGTGTGGGACACAGGAGTCTGGGATGATGCCAGGGCCTGGCAGGCAATGCTGTTCAACAGCCAAGCACACCTGCTCCTGCAGCCTGCCAACCTCTTTAGCTGCTGGCTGCTGGGCTGCGTGATTATCTCCTTTCAGACCCCATGCCTGCATTCTCTTTCCATGGAAAAAAAGAACACTTCTCTCTCTCCCCCTCCCTCCCTTCTTCCCTCCCTCCCTGTCTCTCTCTCAATTCCCACCATTTCTTTTTCACTTTCTCTCTCCCTCCCACTTCCTCTCTTTCACTCTCCCTCTCTCCTTCCCTTCCCTCTTTTTGGTTGGACTTTGTTCTCATTTTGCAAATAATAATAATAGAAAAAAAAAGCCCCATTTGAATGCTTTTGCTGCAACTTGAACTCCAGGCTCATTTCATGCAAAAGTCCTGCACCTCTGGCTTCCACTTTTTGTCCCTAATTCAGCACCCATGTCCCTTTACTGCTTTTGCTTCCTGCAAAATTTGTACCAAGTCCTAAACACTGGTGTTTGTTCTGACTGATGCTCTGCTGTTTGTCATGCAAATAGGATTTCGCTTCAAACATGATTTTAATTTGATGGATGTTCTGGTTGTTTGTCATGCAGGCAAGATCCTGCTGGCAGAATATTTTTTTAGCCAACTCTGGTAACTCCCACATTCCCACAGTTACTATAGTCACTTAGTCTTGTTATGTAGAGCCCAGGATTTTGGGGAAGTAAAACCACTTTGCTTATATTCATTAAATGCATAATCCATAACATTTTCACATACCCATAGGAATGCATCTCTATAATAAATTTTTAAATGGCTAAGAATAGCAGTGATTCTTGTATGTATATACATGTGTACACATACAGATGCAGGCATATATACATATGTGAGCATACATGTATGCTTATGTATATTTCATGGTATGCTTCTGCAATTACTTCTTATTCATATTTATAAAAATAATGATATCCTTTATTTATTTTTTTTAAAGGAGATCTAGATCCTGGTGCCCAGTTTCAGATGCTGAAAGGAGCATCAATAGTCAAGGTCTGGGGTCACTAAGAGGCTGTGTGACTGCATGGAAAGATGCAAGGAGGCCCTAAACATGTAATGCCTGTACCAGAGGTGTAGTAGGAGTAGAGACATGAAGGAGAGGTTAGAGGTCAGGCCCAGGGCAGCAGGTGGGGAAGGCCTCATTAGCTCAGGATAATTTCGTCCTGAGATAAGGTCATTTAGAGTGAATTCACAAAAGTGGGACACATATTTTGGAGAAAAGATTAAAAACAAGTTTGACTGGGATAATGCATGACAGATGAAACTAACAATTATGAAGATAAGTTCATTTAATCTTCTATTTAAAAATATTCGTTACAATTATAATCAGGGTCTAATTCCTAAAATGAACAAAAAATGGATTAAGTGGGTTTCTTCATTTGGGAGATAGTGCATGATTTCTGTTATAAACATATGGTATTAGGATAATATTCACTTTCCAACTGTCTTTCATATCCTGCCCTTAAAGAACACTGTCTTAAAAAATATTTAATATTTTTGGGACACCTGGATGGCTCAGTTAGTTAAACATCTGCCTTCAACTCAGGTCATGATCCCGGGGTCCTGGGATTGAGCTCTGCATTGGCATTGCTGCTCAGCGGGGAACCTGTTTCTCCCTCTGACTACTGCTTCCCTTGCTTGTGCTCTCTCTCTCTCACAAATAAATAAAATCTTTAAAAAAAATTAATATTTTGTTCATTTGTTTCTAGTCCATATTTCTGCCTGGAGTACTATTTACCAAACAACTGTCATGCAGAGTGTTCCTGTCACCTAGGTAAAACGCATGAGCTCCCCTGCTTTAAGCCCCACTCTCCTCATATAGCACATAGCCATGTCCTACTTCCTTCTCTGCCATTCAGTGTGCCTAACACAGCACATTTCACCTCTCTTGTTCCATGTCCAGAAGGGGTACATATGGCTTTCTACTGCAGAGAGGAAAAATGAGGTTCAATCATTCATGATCTTTGTCAAGTGGCTAATAGACATTGTTCTAGTCCAGGAAAGGTCCAAAATTTAGGGAGAGTCAGCAATAAACAAGTCAAAATCATTTCCCTTAATGAGGCTATAGCCTGATCACTTACAGAAGTTAGGTCAATTTCCCAAAGCCATTAATGGGGTGATGGGCAAAATTGATTGAAGCTGGGCCCAATGACTCCAGAATCTCTGTTCTTGTCACACCTGAATCTTGGGTCTTTATTAAAACCTCCTCTTATCTGGACACAAATGGAAGGGCTGCTCCAGGGAAATTTGCATTGGGTGCTGCAGTCCCCACACAGAAGACACGCAGTTTCACCCACTCCTCAGCTCTGACCTCACACTTGTGTCCGCATACCTCAATGCTAAATGCTTTCCTTTGACCAACAAAATCAACGGGAAATAAATAGTTTTGTATAGAAAAGTATGATTTGGAGTTTGGATAGAGGATTTAAGTGCAATGGCTGCCTCCAGGCAGGAGCATGACCTGAAATACCTTTAGCACTCCTACCCCACCTGTGTGGGTACTGTCTCTCTTTAAGAAGAGAGAGAGCTCACGTAAGTGGGAAAAACTCAAGGACAAATATAGGTAATACAGATTTTTAGATAGACCCAAAACAAGTTAATGCAGGTTGCTCTCTCTAGAATGGATTTCCACAGGTCATTAATCTACTAATTGGACACCCCCAAAGTGAGGCTTTTTCTCTTTCCCGTCTGAGGTTCCCTTGGTTGATGGAAGTCATGTGGCTCTATAACTAGTTTTTTAAATCTCTGGGAATACATTTCAGTTATGACAATTGTTTAAATCTTCTTCCTCAATTGTCTGACCTATATATGTAAAAACTATCAATACTTACCTAGCAAATGCAAGAATATAGATATTCTGGGTCAGGAAGACAGGATATAATCACAAATTCTAATACATTGTAGAATTGTGGCTGTGTCATCATTTATGAATGCCATGTTTTAATGCCTCATATTAATCATTTTCACATATATTATGAAATTTTAAAACAATGGTGTAAAGGATGAGTACTACCATTACTGATGTCCTACTATGTGCAAGGGAATATGCAAATAATTTTATAGATATGCTTTTTTAAAAAATTTCTTTTCAGCATAACAGTATTCATTGTTTTTGCACCACACCCAGTGCCCTCCTTGATACCCACCACCTGGCTCCCCCAACCTCCCACCCCCTGCCCCTTCAAAACCCTCAGGATGTTTTTCAGAGGCCATAGTCTCTCATGGTTCACCTCCCCTTCCAATTTCCCTCAACTCCCTTTTCCTCTCCATCTCCGCATGTCTTCCATGTTATTTGTTATGCTCCACAAATAAGTGAAACCATATGATAATTGACTCTCTCTGCTTGACCTATTTCACTCAGCATAATCTCTTCCAGTCCCATCCATGTTGCTACAAAAGTTGGGTATTCATCCTTTCTGATGGAGGCATAATACTCCATAGTGTATATGGACCACATCTTCCTTATCCATTTGCCCATTGAAGGGCATCTTGGTTCTTTCCACAGTTTGGCGACCGTAGCCATTGCTGCTATAAACATTGGGGTACAGATGGCCCTTCTTTTCACTACATCTGTATCTTTGGAGTAAATACCCAGTAGTGCAATTGCAGGGTCATAGGGAAGCTCTATTTTTAATTTCTTGAGGAATCTCCACACTGTTCTCCAAAGTGGCTGCACCAACTTGCATTCCCACCAACAGTGGAAGAGGATTCCCCTTTCTCCACATCCTCTCCAACACACATTGTTTCCTGTCTTGCTAATTTTGGCCATTCTAACTGGTGTAAGGTGGTATCTCAATGTGGTTTTAATTTGAATCTCCCTAATGGCTAGTGATGATGAACATTTTTTCATGTGTCTGATAGCCATTTGTATGTCTTCATTGGAGAAGTGTCTATTCATATCCTCTGCCCATTTTTTAATATGATTGTCTGTTTTGTGTGTGTTGAGTTTGAGAAGTTCTTTATAGATCCTGGATATCAACCTTTTGTCTGTACTGTCATTTGCAAATATCTTCTCCCATTCCGTGGGTTGCCTCTTTGTTTTGTTGACTGTTTCCTTCGCTGTGCAGAAGCTTTTGATCTTGATGAAGTCCCAAAAGTTCATTTTCACTTTTGTTTCCTTTGCCTTTGGAGACATATCTTGAAAGAAGTTGCTGTGGCTGATATCAAAGAGGTTACTGCCTATGTTCTCCTCTAGGATTCTGATGGATTCCTGTCTCACATTGAGGTCTTTTATCCATTTTGAGTTTTTCTCTTTGTGTACGGTGTAAGAGAATGGTCGAGTTTCATTCTTCTACATATAGCTGTCCAATTTTCCCAGCACCATTTATTGAGGAGACTGTCTTTTTTCCACTGTATCTTTTTTCGTGCTTTGTCGAAGATTATTGGACCATAGAGTTGAAGGTCCATATCTGGGCTCTCTACTCTGTTCCACTGGTCTATGTGTTTGTTTTTATGCCAGTACCATGCTGTCTTGGTGATCACAGCTTTGTAGTAAAGCTTGAAATCAGGTAATGTGATGCCACCAGTTTTATTTTTGTTTTTCAACATTTCCTTAGCGATTCGTGGTCTCTTCGGATTCCACACAAGTTTTAGGATTATTTGCTCCAGCTCTTTGAAAAATACCAGTGGAATTTTGATCGGAATGGCATTAAAAGTATAGCTTGCTCTAGGCAGTATAGACATTTTAACAATGTTTATTCTTCTGATCCAAGAGCATGGAATGGTCTTCCATCTTTTTGTGTCTTCTTCAATTTCCTTTAGGAGTGTTGTGTAGTTCCTCGAGTACAGATCCTTTACCTCTTTGGTTAGGTTTATTCCCAGGTGTCTTATGGTTCTTGGCGCTATAGTAAATGGAATCAATTCTCTAATGTCCCTTTCTGTATTTTCATTGTTAGTGTATAAGAAAGCCACTGATTTATGTACATTGTGTTTGTATCCTGCCATGTTTATGAATTGCTGTATGAGTTCTAGTAGTTTGGAGGTGGAGTCTTTTGGGTTTTCCATATAAAGAATCATGTCATCTGATAAGAGAGAGAGAGTTTGACTTCTTCATTGCCAATTTGGATACCTTTTATTTCTCTTTGTTGTCTGATTGCTGTTGCTAGGACTTCTAATACTATATTGAATGAGAGTGGTGAGAGTGGGCATCCTTGTCGTGTTCCTGATCTCAGTGGGAAGGCTGTGAGCTTTTTCCTATTGAGGATGATATTTGCTGTGGGTCTTTCATGGATAGATTTTATGAAGTTCAGGAATGTTCCCTCTATCCCTATACTTTGAAGCATTTTAATCAGGAACGGATGCTGGATTTTGTCAAATTCTTTTTCTGCATCAATTGAGAGGGCCATGTGATTCTTCTCTCTTCTCTTATTGATTTGTTCTATCACATTGATTGATTTGCAAATGTTGAACCAGCCTTATAACCCAGGGATGAATCCTACCTGGTCATGGTGGATAATGTTTTTAATGTGCTGTTGGGTCCTGTTTGCTAGGATCTTGTTGAGAATCTTAGCATCCATACTCATCAGTGATATTGGTCTGAAATTCTCCTTTTTGGTGTGGTCTTTGCCTGGTTTGGGGATCAGGGTAATGCTGGCTTCATAAAAAGAGTCGGAAAGTTTTCCTTCTGCTTCAATTTTTTGAAACAGCTTCAGGAGAATAGTATTATTTCTTCTTTGAAAGTTTGGTAGAATTCCCCAGGGAATCTGTCAGGTCCTGGGCTCTTGTTTTTTGGGAGGTTTTTGATCACTGCTTCAATCTCGTTACTAGATATCGGTCTATTCAGGTTGTCAATTTCTTTCTGGTTCAATTTTGGGAGTTTATAGTTTTCCAGAAATGCATCCATTTCATCTAGGTTGCTTAACTTATTTGCATATAACTGTTGATAATAACTTCTGATGATTGTTTCTACTTCCTTGGTGTTAGTTGTGATCTCTCCCTTTTCATTCATAATTTTATTAATTTGAGCTTTCTCTCTTTTCTTTTGGATTAGTGTGGCTTTTATTTACTCTTCTAAACCTGAAATCAGATCAAGTTCCTCAAGTACTTTTGGATTATTTGGGCAGGGCTAAAATTTAATCACAAGTGTATAGGTGACTACAGATTTCTATTTCCTCTAGTTACTCTGGCTCACTATAATCCTTATCAGTGTGGAGATAGTTAAAACATTGCTATATGGACCCTCATCTGATAGGTCTTCTTGAACATGGGAGAGAGCTCTTAGAATTTGGGTGGTAAAAATAATTTCCTTGAGTTCCTACTGCTGTCAGGCATTGGACTTTCCACTGTGAAGGGAAAGAGAAAACAGACACAGATCCTGCCTACAAGGGCTTTATAATGTGGGAGATAACACTTTATTTACCATATGACCAAAAATATGTTTAAAAATATGGCCCAACGCCTGGGTGGCTCAGTGGGTTAAGCATCTGCCTTCGGCTCAGGTCATGATGTCAGGGTCCAGGGATCGAGTCCCACATCGGGCTCTCTGCTCGGCCGGGAGCCTCTCTCTCTCTGCCTGCCTCTCTGCCTACTTGTGATCTCTCTCTGTCTGTCAAATAAATAAATAAAAACTTTAAAAAAAATATGGCCCAAAGTACGGCTTACATTATCAAATTTCATCATCCCAGTCACCTTGTGAGATAGAATAGGTGTTTTCTGCCTACTTTCAAGTTTCTCAGTTTCCTCATTTGGAAAGTGGATTCCCATTTGGTACAGTATCTAATACAGGATTCCTATATGCTACCATAAGTAGCAGACCTTACTTCTAGTCCAATATAATTTCATGTGACATACCCATAAATTACCATCATAGAATTAAAAATACAATGAAAAAATGTTGTAAAATGCTATGGTAGTTGGAAGCAAGTTAAGGAAGAAAGGAAGGAAGAGATGAAGGTAAAATATAAAATACACAATATAAAATTTTATTGCAAGTCTTCATGCATGGGGCATTTTGTTTGTTCTGATTTTGCAGAAAGAAAAGGCACAGAGAAGTAAACCATTTCGCTCAAGATTTCATAGTTAAGTGATACCATCAGGAATGAAATTCAGATCCTTTTCACCCCTACCCCAACACCCAACACAGCCAGTCCTGGATAAGGGCATATAGCAGAAGAAAAGATTATTCCTGGGAATCAGGGAATATTGCTGTGTCAGCTCTTAGGACAAAGACTAAATTCCTCTTTTTTCCCTAAATGTATGTCATTGTGCAGATGATGGCAGGCAGTAGTGAAAATCAAGGGATTAGCTTTATATGATTACAAAAGCTTTGGTCTTTTTCTTTTTGTTTCTGCTAATATTATTAATAATTGGATCAGGCTCTGGATAGAACAGAAAATAAAGACAAGTGTGCTAGCAGAGATGTCTTATATTTCATTGCTAAATATAAATGTTAACAAAGAAAAACCACTTCCTTTCATTTGGGGACTCAGTGCTTGCCACACAAAAGCTTTAATACAAATCAAAAGAGAGGTTTATTTATAAGTAAAAATGGAGTGATCACAAAAGCAAAGCATGGAGGCTGCGGGTCTGGTTCTATTTTCTGGATATTTTTGGCTCTTTTTTTTTTTTTTTTTTTTGAGTACATGAAAGAATAGAGCTTCTGATGCCTTTGAAGTGAGGTAGGACTAAATAAATATCTTTGGCCAATGGATCACGAGCAGAGGTGATGAGGGACAATCACTAAATTATTAGTGCCAGACACTCCAGTTCTTTCTTTCTGTCCAGTTCGTTTAGTAATGTTTAAGATGGTGGGTGCTTATTGGCCCAGGATTTTGAGTGATTTCAATGAGAAAAGGCCCCACCCACATTCCCCACCCACTTTGATCTGCAGTGTATTTAGCGTCCCTAAGAAATAAATGTTATTTTATTTTTTAAATATTTTATTTATTTATTTATTTGACAGAGAGAGAGAGAGAGACAGACAGAGAAAGAAAACACAAGCAGGGAGAATGCAAGAGGGAGAAGCAGGATCCCTGCTGAGCAGAGAGCCTGATGTGGGGCTTGATTCCAGGACCCTGAGATCATGACCTGAGCCAAAGGACTTAGCCATCCAGGAACCTATACGTTGTTACTTTAAAGATTGAGTTGTGGGGATCATTTGTTCTTCCATCATATGGCTGAGCTAGGCAAAGTCATGGGACACACAGTACAAATGTTGGTATTCTTTCCTACAGTTTTCTTTAATATCAGCCTTTCTGTGCATTATTTTGAGGGCTTCCTGAACTCAAAATATCAATTGTTGCAGCAAAAGTGTATCCCCTCTTTCTTTTTCCCAAAATCATCTTTATAACTATCTCTGACAGAGTCAGAAGTACAGTAATAAATCTGAAGACATCATTTGTGAATATTTAATTTTGGTTTCTGGATGGGAATAAACTGGGAATTAAGTCCATATTCCTACTATATGTGGAAAGCATGATAGCCAAAGGTATCAGTTAACACATGATCAATTTAAGATTTTTAACTCTGGTGGAATTTTATGGGCCAAAGACTACATCATTCAGCAGAATTACTATATAATTCTGACTTTCAAATATTGTTGAGTAATTTCATTTAGTCTAGATTTTTCTATCCTGGGAAGCATAATAAGCACAATCCACTGAACTTATATTCGTATTTTGATATGAAAGTAGACTACAAATGATGGTTTTACACCAATAGTTCAAATTTGAGGAGAAAAGTTACAAAAACAAAAAGCATCTCCAAGCAGTTCAACTTAAAATCAACAAACACAAAAGATAACACTGCATTCCTATCACACACATCTAAGAGAAAGAGGCAAAACAAACTTGTCTTCAACAACTTCTAAGTCTATGCAAGAAAATCTCAATATATATGTATGTGTATGTATGTGTGTATATATATATATATATATATATATATATATATCTGTGCATCAACCACTTAAAGGTGAACAAAAATAATAACCATGAAGGATTGAAAAACTGGACTGAAAGCCCTTATGAGAAATGGAATTGTAGGGTAATGACTCACAGGAGAAACAATTCTTTAAAAAGAAACCTTGGTAAACTTTTAGGATTTGAAAATAATTTCCTTAGATCTAAGACAGTAATAATGAAGACTGTAGAAAACTTAAAAAACAAAGCAAAACAACAACAACAAAACCCTCTCTGCTAAGGTTATGTGTTCAGCACCATTTATTTGCAGTTAATTTCAGATAGAAAATCCCTTAAAATGCACAACCACATGTAAAATGGCTATTAACACAGACACACAGACACACACACACACACACAGACACACACACACACACAGACACACACACACACACACATCTTTCCTGACTTGGCTTTTTATTTTGCTATGCTATATCCCTTGTTTTAAATTTCTATTTGTTAGTTAAATGTCTTCCTACATTGGATCCCTTATTATAAACTTCCTCAGTCTAGCTTCTATTTAATTACTTTTGTATTCCTATTTAATTCTATTTTTCTGTATATGCACTTAAGCCCTTTTTGCATATAAAATGCAGAGACACACTTTTAAAAGGATATGTATATGTACATCTACCATTAAATAATTTATAATAATTTTTATACCTTGAATGCTTATTGATATCTTATTTATACCCCACACTTTTTTACCCTTTCTGCTAAGATCACCTGTCAATGATTGTTTATAAAGATCTTGTATATAAATGAGAAATACAGGAGAACTAGGATATTAACTCCTTTTTCTGGCCCTATGGGCATCCTGAGACCAAATAGCTTTTAAACAGCCCTATTGTGCTTTTTAACTGATGTTGGATTTTCAATAGTTGTAAACCTATTTCCTCTCTCATTTGCAAAATGGTGATAGTACTAGTACCCAGTTCATATAACTGTATTATTTTAAATAAGTGGTTAGAAGACATAAGGGTTCAATCAATGCTGGTTATCACAATTGCTATCTTCCTTCTCTTCCTTGTCTTTCTGGTCATCATCTGTACTCTTTGCATCATTGGCTCCTTCATAATATTCAGGTTCCCAAAGAGATCAAAGGAGGGAGGTAAGGAGAGAGAATGAGAGAGAGAGAGAGAGAGAGATTCTTCTCAAAGAAGCCCTCCCTAATTACCTTTCTCTAGGCTATAATTCTTGCTTATTATAGTCATAATATTATGAATATTTCATATTCATAATATTAAAGGTATTTTTTCATCTATCCAATTATTGTCTACCACTTTATTTCTATATAAGCCAAGAGTTTCTATTCTTTCCACTTCCCAATGCTTAGGGAGATGCTGAGACCTAGTAGGACTTCCCTAAGTATTTGCCAAATAAATGAATATTGACTTGAAACTTAATTTTTTTAATGCTATGATCCATACTTTCTTTTAATGTACAACAGTCCATATTACATACTATAATTCTTCAGGCTACCCAAAAGCTATCACAATGTAGTGGAATCATCAAAGAAAGAGTGCTTCTGATTGGTACATTTTCAGATGATATTTTGACTGGGCCTTGGGGAAGGAACAGATTTTT
The DNA here is from genome assembly GCF_963455335.1 of Martes martes. Lineage (NCBI taxonomy): Eukaryota > Metazoa > Chordata > Mammalia > Carnivora > Mustelidae > Martes > Martes martes. The sequence continues at coordinate 149,184,642 of NC_137889.1, forward strand.
TATTGTAGGAAACCAGGTAGAAGGAGATCATAGAAAACAACATCAGCAAAGACCTGGAGGTATGAAAGGTATGGCATGTTTTTGGAACACTGAGTAGTCTAGAGTTGTTTGATCAGAGTTGTGAATAATAAAAGTGAAATATAGATCTATGCCAAATTAAGTTG